>NC_140485.1:50066375-51535542 GCF_964271855.1 Acomys minous | reverse complement strand
TCACTGTTTCCAGGATAAAGCTCCAGCTATCTTTCCCTGTGAGTTTAAGATTGCCACCTAATTTCATGCAATTCAATCTTAAAATCCTCATTGATTTAATGTCAAGTTAAATAAGATTGGTATTTCTGTAAGTCATCTTATTCAATATACACATGTAGAAAGCAAAGAACTGAAAGACTTAATTACAAAATACTTTTGACCAGTTGAAGACTTTAAAACTATTAGTCATGCAATCAAATGTTAATATTTTAAAGCTCAAAATACGAAGAAACAAAAATAAGATATTGGGGGAGTGAAAATTTGATAAAATCTACTTATGGGACTAAATAAGAATACATTTCCTATATTCCCCAGCCTACTCGTGGGAATTTCAGAAGGGCTTCTGCCTATGGGGACTTGTGTACTGCAACGAGTCCAGTGCTTAATGACCACATCAGAAACAACTCTGCCCAGGCTCCCTCCTCTCTCATTTGCCATTTCAAAGAGGTTTTTCCAGAATTGATGACAGCAGTGTATCCAACACGATCTTAATTGGGTAAATGTTCACATGACTTAAGTAGTTAGCCTTATGTTTGATTTCTAAGGCTTTATTATTCTTGGACTCGTGTCAGGGTCAATGCCAAGCAACTGCACTGGACTTCATTTCTTAGTCCTAATTAGGTAACCCCTGTGGATGATTATAATTTCATTGGTTAATTGATTCTGTTTAGCAGCCTGACAATTGGACTCTCATCTCAAGGAAGTTGTCTACATGCTAAAGAGGGTAGCAACAAGTTTTTGCTCCAAATTAACCTCTGGCAGATGTTTCTAGCCTTTTGACATTGCCATCTCCAAAGTTTGACTCTTGAGAGACATGTAATTGAGTTACAGAATTTTTTTTTAATGTTGTAGGTAAGTTAACAGTTTTTGGGGAAGCCACATTCATAGCTACATGTGGCTTGGGGGCTGCAGATTGGACATGGTGTGTGGGAACTCAAGTCATCTTTCTCAACTTTCCCCATGCCATTCAAAGATGAGCAATTACTGAATAAAACCCTGAGGAACATATGATTGAACTCAAAGCTCAAATAAATCTCATAGAGAGAAATTAGACAGCTTTACCTAAACATTAGCGCATATCTCTTTCTTCCTAAACCTGATATATCTGTGGTGCAGAAGAAGAAAGGCCTTGTAGGACCTGTTAAGACATATCTAGTTTCATTTTTGTGCATTTCTTTCACTATGTAAGTGGTGTGATGAAGAGAGGCCAGTCAGTGTGATTCCAATGGAGACCAAGAAGGGTGCAATAGACTCACCTGGAATGCTCAGCGTGTACAGCATTTGGCTTGTGTGATAAGGTAGGTGGAAGCCAGCTGTGGGAGCACCCAGTAACAGAAGCACTCACAGGCATGAGCCCTTCGGGAAGCTTCTGTGGATGCTGATAGTGTGATAGACATTCTGTATGTAGTTAATGACGTCTTCCAACGTCTCATAAGAAGTAGTGCTCACCAAGACAAATAGCACTTCACAATTACATGGTGTACTTCCTTACACTGAAAGTGATTTTAATCCATTTAGAAGACAGATATATATATATATATATATATATATATATATATATATATATATATATATATATATAGTTTATGGAATGTGTTTATATATACAGGGTTGAATTTTGGTATTTGTTGCCATTCAGTCACCTTAGGTTCTTTTCATTCTGGGATCTGGGGTAAAAATAAAGTCTTCTGTTTCTATTTCTCTTTCTCCTCTCTCTCTCTCTCTCTCTCTCTCTCTCTCTCTCTCTCTCTCTCCTCTCTCTCTCTCCCCCTCTCTCTTCCTCTCTTTCTCTCATTCTGTTTCTCTGTTTCTCTCTCTCTCTCTCTCTGTTTCTGTCTCCTTTTCTCCCTTTACCTGCCTGGTTGTGTGTGTGTGTGTGTGTGTGTGTGTGTGTGTGTGTATGTGTGTGTGTGTATGTGTGTGTGTGTGTGTTTCTATTCCTATCAATCTATCAATAAGTGTTATGAACTGAATGGTTATGGGTTATTTCTAGGCCATAGGATCAGGAGTGATTTACATTTTCTTTACACACACACACACACACACGATTTCTGATTATTCTTTTACAATGATTACATATTACTGTTACTAACAAACCAAACAAATACACATTGGAGGGATACATAATTTAATGCCAAAACCAACTGTAACTATGAGGATATTAATCTCTCTGGGTTCCACTTTCTAGTAGAATTAAATAATTCCTCTAACACCTTATCTGGAATTCAGGGACTTTAACTCTTGTTTTCTTTCTCATTCATAATTCTAATAGAGTTTGAAAGCTCCCCTTGGCACTTCTTTCCAATCTCTTATCAAGATCAGTTCACTGGGACTTTGTGGGTGCCTATAAATCAAAAAATGGGAAGAAAAGAGCCTAAGAGAAAGGCAGTTCAATATCTTAGATATGATGAAAATATAATCTCTTCTTTGCTTATTCCAGAGTTTCCTAGCCAGGTGGTAGTGGTATACACCTTTAATCCCAACATTAAGGAGGCAGAGGAAGGTGGATCTCTGAGTTGGAGGCCAGACTAGTCTATAGAGAGAGTTCCAGAATAGCCAGGGCTAGACAGAGAAACCTTGTCTCAAAAACCAAACCAAACCAAACAAACAAACAAAAAGTTTTCTCTATTTTTGTTTGTGTCTCCATTCATATTGTATGCCTGTATGTACATATGTTCATGTGTGTGCAACTGTGCATGCAGGGAATGCCAGAGGCTGACTCTGGGTGTATTTCTTTATCAATCTCCACCTTAGTTTTGAGACTGGGTCTCACAAATGCACTGAACCTGGAACTTGTCTTTTTTGGACATCCTCGCTGGCCAGCAGGCTCTGGGATCCTCTCGTTTCTGCTTCCCCAGCCTGTGGATTGAAAGCACAGGCCATCTTCCCTGTCATTTTACTTGGATGATTGGCAGCATAAGTTAGGTTCTCAGGCCAATGAAGCAAGGACTGTACTCACGAAGTCATCCTCTCACCTGCATCTCTCTATCTTCTAAAGCTAGGTTTCTCTGAATGGGCTCCTAGTGATGGGTAAAACTGATTAGAATTCAGGCCGTACTATCCAGAGAGATGACTTACATGTGGCACCAGCTCAGACATGCTTCTTCTATTTCATCTGAAGGGCACCGAAGGGGAGTCACAGGCTTTAATATTCTTCCACAGTCCTGCTGCCTGTTAAGGTGGCTTTATGGTCTCATTTTGCCTGGCTATGTTCCAGAAGGATTTACTCCAGTGTTTCTGGAAAGGTCATTGTGAGGCTGAGGTGAAGACAGACTCAAGGTCCAGAACAGGATTTCTGCTAGTCAAAGAAGGTCACTGAGAGAACTGGAAGGGCCAATGCCTAGGCTAAGTGCCACCTCATCTATCGATGAGGCTGTGGAAGTCATTACTAATTGATCTTTTTGGCTGCATTTGCATATACTCACAGCAGAACTATCACATCTCTCTTGTCACAGTTGAGTTATAATCAACTGACCATGGTCATCAGTCACTCAAAGACTATTATTTCCCACTCTGGAAAACAGAGCATACATGACATAAGGATGTGATTAGCTGAAGCAGGGTCTGTGCACAGGGTGTGACACCACCACGGCCAGATTCCAGTTCAGCTTCTTTCATCATCTTGAGGTTAACCATGATGCAGGTCACTTTCCTCTGACTGTCCTCCTGTTTCTCTGGATCGTCATTATCTCACTTCATAAATGAGTGAACACAAGAAAAATACATTAAGGTGAGAAAGACCTGAAGAAGACAGAGTCTAAAGAGGAGGAGCTTAAGGAGATGGCTCACTGGGTTAAGAGTGTTTGCACTCATACAACTGGGCATGGCTACAAACACCTGTAACCCCAGGGCTGCGGGAGAAGAGACAAGATGTTTGCTCGCGTTTAGCTACTGCAGACTGGATCCAAGTTCAGATAGAGTCTATCTTAAAAGACAGTTCAGTTAGACACTATCTTAAAAGAATAAGACAGAGAGTGATAAAGCAGGATGCAGAATGGCCTCTAAGCAAGCATGATATGTTCACCTGTACATGCATCACACACTCACATATACACATATACCAAATAAATAATGAGTAAAAGAGCACAGTGCTGACCATTCTCAATGACAACACTTGTCACTGAGATTATGTGATAGTGTCCCTCTGTGGCGACCTCCCCTATAGAAAAGTTAAATGATTTGGAACCCACATGCAAGGTAAAGCATTTATCATTATGATGTTTCATTATTGGACCTGACCCATTTTTCCACATTTGATAGTCATTTGGTAAAGGACATTGCTGCAGAACATTTCTCTTCATAAAAGCTTTATTTTTCCATAAGCATGCTCAGCAACATCCTCTCTCTTTTAACTTTCAAGCAATCCCAGACATTAGCACATCCACATCGCCACAGAGGGGCACAGCGAGGCAGCTTTTTCTCTGATTCAATCCCGAACTTTTTGTACTTTTAATTGTTTTGCCCTGACAGCATGTCCATGCCCAAACCTACTATTTTACCTAAATGTGTGACAGTGATAGGTCAGATGACTCACCTGTGAGTTGAGAGGTCCAGTATTAAATACAAATTTTAAAGTCTCAGGAAGCCATTGAGGTTATTTGTAAACATATTCACTATGATTTTCATTCTCTTCATTGAGTTAAAGGTACCATTTTGGCTGGTATAATCATATTCATTTAAGATTACTACAATAAATACAGATGACTCTAATATTAAAATAAGAACATAAAACCCACTCAAGGAGGTCTTCTGGACCAGGAACATCCAGGTTGGATCCCTTCACCATATCATCTGCCTGCCAGGTCCTCTTGAGCCACAGCAGCAGTGAGCTGTGCACTGTTGCCTGAGTTCCATCATTCAGACCAAGGCTCTGCTTGCCTTTCTAAGGAAGCCTTCCAGTCCCAAGAACATCCAGGTTAGAATCCTTCCCCCAAATCTCCTACCTGTCATGTTCCTTTGGGGCACAACCTTCAGCAGTGATCTACACTCTGTCCTCTGAGCTTCATCATCCAGGCCATGAATCTGCCTGCTTTCCTGAAAAGGCTTGCTGGCTCCAGGACATCTTAGAGTCCTGTCAACACCAGGAACATCCAGGTGATCAGCCAGCAACATGGGCAACCAGATGGCTTAAGGCCCGTATACCAACACAAACAATAAGAGCCAGGGCAATATGGTACCACCAGAGCATAGCTATCACACTACAGAAAGCCCTGGATGTCTTAACATGACTGAAGCATAAGAAGATGACGTTATACGCAATCTGAAAAGATAATAGAGGACTCTGAAGAGAAAATGAATAAATCCCTTAAAGAAATACAGGAAAATCAACCAAACTGGTGAAAGAAATGAATAAAACTATTCAAGACCTAAAAATGGTAATAGATTCAATAAAGAAAACCCAAATTGGAGGAATCCTGGAGATGCAAAATCTAGAAAATCTAGGGAAAAAAACAGGAACTATATAAGCAAGCATCACCAAGAGAATACAAGATTCAGAAAAAAGAATGTCAGACATAGAAGACATGGTTGAAGAAATCGATACATTGGCTAGAGAAAATGTTGAATCTAAAAAGTTCCTGACACAAAACATTCAAGAAATCTGGGACAATATGAAAAGATCAAACCGAAGAATAATAGAAATTGAAGAAGACTCTAAGCTCCAAGCCCAGAAAATATTTTCAACAAAATCATAGAAAAAAAATTCCCCAGTCAAAAGAAAGATATGACTATAAACATATAGGAAGCTTACAGGACACCAAATAGATTATACCAGAAAAGAAAATCCTCCTACCACATAAAAATCAAAACACTAAATATACAGAAAAAGGAAAGAACACTAAAAGTTGCAAGGGAAAAAGTCAAGTGACATATAGAGACAGACCTATCAAAATTACACTTGACTTCTCAGTAGAAACTCTAAAGGCTAGAAGGGCCTGGGAAGATGTCTTAAAAACCCTAAGAGACCATCTATGTCAGCCCAGACTTCTACACTCAGGAAAACTTTTAAATACCATAGATAGAGAAAACAAGATATTCCATGACAAAACCAAATTTAAACAATATCTATCCACAAATTTAGCTCTACAAAAGATACCAGAAGGAAAACTGCAACCCAAGGAGGCTAACAACACCCAAGAAAATGTGAAAAATAAATAAACTTACACCAGCAAAGCACAAGAAGGAAGCACGCACATACACACACACACACACACACACACACACACACACACACACACACCCAACAACAACATAAAAAACCCTCAGGAATTAATAATCATTGGTCTTTAATATCTCTCAATATCAATGGACACAATTCTCCAATAAAAAAACAGGGTAAAAAAATGGATTAAAAAACAGAATTCATCATTCTGCTGCATATAAGAAACATACTGCAGCATCAAATACAGATATTACCTCGGAGGGCTGGGAAAAGAATTTCCTAGCAAATGAATCCAAGAAACAAGCTGGAGCAGCCATTGTAATATTTAACAAAATAGACTTTCAGCCAAAATTAATCAAAAGGTATGGGGAAGATGGCCATGTTTACTATGCTAATTATACCATATGCATAAAAGGAACAATCCACCAAAACGACATCTCAATTCTGAAAATGTATGCCTGAAATGCAAGGGCACCCACATTTGTAAAAGAAACACTACTAAAGCATAAATCACACAAAAATCCCCACACATTAACAGTGGGAGACTTCAACACTCAACACTCACTGAAGGGCTTGTCATTGAGACAGAAACTAAACAGAGAAATAATGAAACCAACCAATGGTATGAATAAAATGGGCCTAACATATCTACACCCAAATACAAAAGAATATACCTTCTTCTCAGAACCTCAAAGAAACTCTCCAAAATTGACCATATAGTCAGTCACAAAGCAAGCCTCAACAGAGCAAGAAAATTCAAATCAATTATGTGTGTTTTATCAGACCTCCATGAATTAAAGCTGTACTTTAACAACAACGGAAACAACAGAAAGCTTACAAAACTCATGAACTGAACAACTCTCTACACAACAACCACTGGTTCAGGGAGGAAATAAAGAAAAAATGAAAGGCTTTCTAGAATTCAATGAAATGAAGGCACAACATGCCCTAACTTATAGGACACAATGCAAGTAGTGCTAAGAGGAAAGGTCATAGCGCTAAGAGCCTTGATAAAGAAATTGGAGAGCTCTCACACTAGCAACTTAGCAGCACACCTGAAAGCTCTAGAACAAAAAGTAGCAAACATACCTAAGAAGAGTAGACATAAGGGAATAATCAAACTCAGGGCTGAAATAAAAAAAAATTAGAAACAAAGAATCAACCAAACCAAGAGCTGATGCTTTGAGAAAATCAACAAGATTGACAAATACTTAGCCAAACTAACTAAAAGTCAGAGAGAAAATATCCAAATTAACAAAATCAGAAATGAAAAGAGGGACACAAGAACAGACACTGAGGAGATCAAACACCTCTACTCCACAAAATTGGAAAAATTTAAATGAAATGGACCATTTTCTTAATAGATACCATGATTGAAGCTAAAACAATAATAGGTAAACAACTTAAATAAATCTATAAGCCACAAGGAAACATAAGCAATCAATAAACATCTCCCAACAGAAAAACAAAACAAAAACAAAAAACCGGGGCCAGATTATATTATTGCAGAAATCACTCAGATTATCAAAGAAAAGCTAATACCAAAACTCTTCAAACTATTCCACAAAGTAGAACCAGAAGGAACATTGCTAAACTCATTCTAGGAGGCCACCATCACCTTGATAGCTCAATCACATAAAGACTCAACAAAGAGAATTTCAGAGCAGTTTCCATCATGTGCCTCGATACAAAAATACTCTCCCCAAATACTTAGAAATTGAATTCAAGTACACATTTAAAATGTCATCTAACATAATTAAACAAGCTTCATTGCAGGGATGCAGGGATGGTTCAACACACAAAAATCCATCAATCCAGTTTGTGTATAAACAAACTGAAACAAACAAACAAATAAACAAACAAACAAAAATCACATGATCATCTCATTAGATGCTGAAAAAGCCTTTGACAAAATCCAACACCCTTTCATATTAACAGTATTGGAGAGATCAAGGATACAAGGCTCACATCTAAACACAATAAAGACAACATACAGCAAGCCAATAGCCAACATTCAATTAAATGGAGAGAAACTTTAAGCAGTTTCACTGAAATCAAGACAAGGCTACCCACTATGCATCTATTCAGTATAGTACTTGAAGGTCTAGTTAGAGGAATATGACAACTAAAAAAGATCAATGGGATTCAAATTGGAAAGGAAGATGTCAGAGTATCTCTGTGGCAAATGATATGATAGCATACATACGTGACCCCAAAAAGTCTGTCAGGGAACTCTTACAGCAGATAAACACCTTCAGCAAAGTAACTGGTTATAAAATTAACTAAACAAAAAAAAATCAGTAGCTCTCCTCTATATAAACAATAAGCAAGGTGAGAAAGAAATCAGGGAAACTATACCTTCACAATAGTGACAAATAATATAAAATAGCTTGGTGTAACTCTAACCAAGAAAGTCAAAGACTTGCATGAGAAGAGCTTTGAGTCTCTGAAGAAAGAAACTAAAGCTATCCAGAAGATGGAAAGATCTCCCATGCTCATGGATTTGTAGAATTAACAGTCAAAATGGCCATTTTTACCAAAAGCAGTCTACAGATACAATACAATTCCCATCAAAATATCAACACAACCCTTTTCAGACTGTGAAAGAACAATACTCAACTTCATATAGAAAAACCAAACGTCCAGGATAGCTAACACAATCCTGTGCAATAAAAGAACAACTGGAGGTATCACCATCCCTGATATCGAGCTCTACTATAAAGCACTAGTAATAAAAACTACATAGTATTGGCATAAAAGCAGACAGATTGATCAATGGAACTGAATTCAAGACCCATAAATAAACTCACACACCTACAGACCATTGATTTTTGACAAAGAATTCAAATCCTTACAATGGAGAAAAAGATAGCACATTCAACAAATAGTGCTGGTCTAACTATATGTCTGCATGTAGAAGAAGGCAAACAGATCCATATTTATCACCTTGCACAAAACTCAAGTCTAAGTGGATCAAAGACCTCAACATAAAGCCAGATACACTAAATCTAATGGAAGAGAAAGTGAAGAATAGCCTTAAATATGCTGGCATAGGGGACAACTTTCTGAACAAAACATTAGAAGCTCAGGCACGAAGCTCAAGAATTAATAAATAGGACATCATGAATCAGAAAAGTTTCTGTAAAGCAAAGTACACTGCCAGTAAGACAAAACAGCAGCCTGCAGAATGGGAAAAAAAATCATCACTGACCCTACATCTGACAGAGGGCTAATACCCAAAATATGTACAAAAAAAAAAAAAAAAAGAACTCAAGAAACTAGGTATCAAGAAACCGAATAACCCAATTAAAATGGGGTACAGATCTAAACAGAGAATTTCTGACAGAGGAATCTCTCATGGTTGAGAAGCACTTAAAAAATATTACACATCATTAGTCATCAGGGAAATGCAAATTAAAATGACTCAGAGATTCCATATTACTCCCATCAGAATGGCTAAGATAAAAACCAGAAGCGACAGCACATGTGGTGAGGATGTAAATAAAGGGGAACACTTCTCTGTTAAATTGGGAGTGCAAACTTATACAACCACTTTGGAAATCAATCTGATGGGTCTCAAAAAATTGACAATAGTTCTACATCAAGACCCAGCTATCCATCATTTGAGTTATACCTGACAGATATTCCACCATACCCTAAAGATACTTTCTCAACCTGTTCATAGGAGCTTTATTCATAATAGTAAGAAACTGGAAAAAACCAAATGTCCCTCAACCCAAAGAGTGGATAAAGAAACTGGTACATTTACAAAATGGAATACTACTCAGCTATTAAAACAAAGACATCACGAGATTTGCTGGCAAATGCATGGAGCTAGAACATTTCATCCTGAGTGAGATAACCCTGACCCAGAAAGACACACATGATGTATACTCACAAGTGGATATTAGCCATAAAGTACAGAGTAGCCATGCTATAATCCACAGACCCAAAGAAACTAAATAACAAGGAGGGCCAAAGGGAGATACTTGAATCTTACTCAGAAGAGAAAATAAAACTTGACTTCAAAGGTGGATGAATGGAGAGGGAAGTGGGTGGAAGAGCATGTGGGGAGTGCAACAGGAAGGATCAAGTGTGGAGAGGACTGATGGAGAGAGAATTGGGGAGGACTGAAATTGATGTAGTGGTTTGCAACTCTGGGAGGATCTAGAAAAATAGGACAAGGTAAACTCCCAGGAGTCTATGAGGGTGACCCTAGATAATACTCCTAGCAACAAGGGATATGAATCCTGAAATGGTTACCTCTTGTAGCCAGACAAGACTTCCAATGGAGGGATGAGGACATCAGTCCACCCACAAAACCTTTGACCCAAAATTTCTCCTGCTTATATAACATGAGCAGTGATAAAGATGAAGCAGCAATTGAGGGAATGGTCAACCAATGAGAGACCCAACTTGAGACCTATCCTATAAGAGAGGGGCAACCCCTGGCACTATTAATCATATTCTGCTATATTTGCAGACAGAAACCTAGCATAACTGCCCTTTGACAGGCTTTCTCCAGCAGCTGATGGAAACATGCAGAGAGCCACACCCAAACATTAGGAGGAACTTGGGGGAATCTTGAGGAAGGAGGGATGAAGTAATAAAGGAGCCAGAGAGGTCAAGACGACCATAAGAAAACCTACATATTCAATTAACTTGGGCACCTAGGGGCTCACAGAGACTGAACCACTAAACCAAAGAATATGCATGGCACACATATGTGTAGGTCTCCTACAAATATGTAACAGATGTGATGTGCATCTTGGTCTTCATGTGGGTCCCCTAACAATTGGAGCCAGGGCTGTCTTTGATTCTGTTGCCTGCCTTCGCATCCCTTTCCTCTAACTGAGCTGTGATATCTAGCCTCAGTAACAGAAGATGTGCCTAGTGCTACTTCATCTTGATTTCCCAAGGCATGTTGAGATACATGTGTGGCCAGTATCTCCTTTTCTGAGGAGAAAGGGATGGGGAAATGGGAGGAGAGGAGGGAGGGAAAGCTGTGATTGGGATTAAAGTAAGTAAATAAATTAGTTAATAAAAATAAAAAGAACATAAAACTCCTTTTTAACTCCCAGAAATTTTTATTATTTAATCCAGGGTAAAATAAATAATAATTAAAAAGAGAGTTGTTATCTGTGCAAATTATTTGCCACCCATGGCAAATTTAATCCATATTTTTCCTTATCGTCTTTCCTTGATTTGGGTGACCACTAAATAAATATTTATGTGTATGTCTCTTTGTATAGAGAAAAGCACTTCAGTGAGTAAACCAACTTAGAAGGGATCTCTATTTTCTTTCCCATGGTCTATGTCAACCAGCATTGAAGATGGAGACAGCATAACAGCAATTTGAGCCTCAGAGTGTGGGACGGAAAGGAATAATTTACATTTGTGGTTTGCTTCTGGCTCCACACTGCACCAGGCTAAGTCTGTTCATTCATTAGGCAGACTTTGCATCTTGGCTTAGAACACAGCCAATGGGGTATAGTTGTCCCTGTTTCACAAACATCATTTTCTTTGTGGGAAACGTAAGACCTAGAAAAGGGAAAGTTTGCTACTGAGAGAGAGAGACACCTTATCTACTGGGCCACTAGCAGATGAAAGCAGAGAAACTAGAGGTGAAAGTGTGATTTATGGTCTTGGGTGGGAGAAGAAAAAAAAATCTCCTTGTCCCCCTTTTATTTGCAGAGATCCACTGTCATTAACTCATTTGTGACTGCATGGAGGGCCATAAGAGCTGAGGATCCATTACCACTGTACTGCAGCCTTTCACGGTGACATGCAAAATACAAAGGCAGATAAGGGTGTCCTTCACATTACCTCGCTTGCGTCATAACAATTCCAAATGTCCTCAGTGGAAGGGATTCTAGAATGAGAGGGGTCTGTGTCAGTCTAGCATTATATCCCATCTTCTCAGAATTATAGTTTGCTTTTGCAAAGTTGATGTGCCCTAATTTCATTAAAATTATCAACAGTAACATTGCTATTTATCTTCCTCTTTCATTCCCAGTGTGAGCAGCATCATTAATGTGTGGTTGTCGGTCAGGAAAAATGGCAGGGGAAGAGATCTATAAAACCAAAGAGATCAAACGGATCAGAACAGATCCACTGCCACCCATGCTGTGAGTTCTGGATCCAGAGATAAAAGTTGAGGCTGCTGAGAGCTAACTTCCTGCTCTATTGACTGCTCTCTTCATGACCAGCCTGCACCACAGAGCAGCCACTCCTGTCCTTTGTTGATGCAGTTTTCAAATCCCTTACCTGCTCCCCAGTGGGCTCTGGCGCTGTGAAACAAGGTTTCTAACCCCAGGGAACTGCCTGACTCCCTCTCAAGCTAGACTCCAAAAGAAAAGTGTCAAAGGTAGCCCCGCAGAGCTCCTCCCTGGAGCACCAGCACCTCTGCGCTGTCCTCTTTCATTATTTGAAGTGAACGCTGTCCTGTAGAAGTGAGTGCAGGGAGCCCAGAGAGGTGAGTTCTTCCTTGTTAGCATCACCTGGCTTCCAAGGTAGTTGCAGGAGAGTCCTGGCTTCAGGTGTTTTTCTAATGCTCTCATCAGCCACCCACACTTCTGTAATTCAAATGCAGCTAATGAATCTTTCTCTGATAGTAAAGGCAGTGCAGGACACTCCATGCTGATGGAATTGCCTTGAGAGCTGTCGGCCCGATGTGGAACAGTAAAATTCACTTTCCCCTCTTGAGAGTCAGGAACTTTTTCTTTGTATGTGAAGTTTCTTCATAAATTCTCCCCTGGCAATTTTCAGGACAAGAAAATGTCATTTTTTGTGTGTGTTAGGAATAGGCTTAAAGTTATTGGGCAGCTATCTTTTAAATGTCAGGGGTTTAAAAGTATCAAAGATAAACAAGTAGTTTGGAGGCTGGAGAAACTTAAAAAACTTACAAAGCATTCAGGATGCTAAAATGGTTTTATTAGAAGGTAGATTCTTGTTTCTCAGGGTCTTCCTGCTGAGACACCGACTTTGCACCAAAGAAACTCTTGTCACTGCCAAATGGCTTGGGACATGTGTTTGCTAGAATTCATTATATCTATACATTTGGATCACAAGCAACAGTAGTTTTCATTGTATTTGTAAACAGATTATCTATTTACTTAGTAGCTATTCTCCAACAACACATGACTATGGCTGCATATACACCATAATACACACACACACACACACACACACACACACACACACACACACACCTGACACACATACCACATAGGTAAGGGTTTGAGCAAAAATAGAACCATCAAAGTGAATGAAAAAGAAAACACACATACTTAGCAATTGAAATATTTAATCTAGATAAAAATCAAGACCAGGCAATCAATAGTGTTTCCTAGAATGTATCACTATTAATAATTCTCTTCTATAATTATTCATTTCATAACTGAAAAAAATCACATCATGTAATTTAACAAATATATAATAAATATTTTCTTGTAAAAGATCTGTGACCCACAAGCAGCTCTTGTCCATTTTTAGTAATTATAAGTCATTATTTATTACATATTATGCACCATTAGTAACAGGATGTTAGAAAACTAATGCTTTTATTTTGTTCCATTTCTCTGAAGTTGCTGTGAAGTGAGCAGAAGAGGAGCACATCTGGGAAAATGCTGCAATAGTCTTGTGAGATTCAATAATCCATGATTCAATACAGCTAGTTCTGACTGTGGTGGAAATATCTGGAGGATAACACATCTTCATGAGAGGGGCATACTCTTAGCTGGTAATGAGTCTTAAATCTATGTGATAAAGTAAAATTGGGCCTAAAAAATCAGACACACCAGAGACTTGAGGGTATTGACTCAATTTTCAGGCCTCCACAAGAGCAGAACACCTGAATTCTTGATACAGTAGAAGCTTTGAGCAAGTTTTATTCATAATTTAACCTGGCAGAGGCTTCAAGGTGCCTCTTAGATCCTGTTCCAGTGTACAGGGTAATGCCTATTTTGTTTTTTTTTAATACAAATGTTATTTTTAAGCATTTTTTATTTTTTATATATACATTTATATTGTTACACATATATACAATAAACTACCTGTAGCAAGAAGACCCATGACACAATCAGGAATTATATAAATGTTACATTCTTAGTGTTTTGGGTATTTATATTTGCCAGCCTTGAAGAAAACATCTTTCCTATCTTGATGCATCTAAAATTCTTAATGTCTTGAAAAACAAAACAAAACAAAACAAAACAAAAATAATAATGAAATAAAATAAAATAAAATTCTGAATGTAAATCAATCTCCATCACATCTTGTTATTATCAACTTAAAACATCTATCTAGACTTAGTTGTTTAGGGGTTAAGATGTTTTTTAGGTCTAGATAGATGTTTTAAGTTGATAATGCACATACATTTTTTAATGCTATGCCCAATACAACATAACAAGAGAAGCTGATTTGTTCTAAATGCGTCTCAGGTCCCCCCCTTTTCTTGCTTAGAATCAGACATTTTCAAGCTTGGTTAGAATCATAGGATAACTGATCTTGATTTGCCATCTTTACCTCCTTCTGTGCATGCAGGACCTCAAGACTTTTCTCACCTAATGCTTTGCCATAAAACACTAGCTTTTTTATTTCTCAGGTGTGTAGCATCTATAAATATCTTTAAAACCCCACTACCTCATTAAGGAGTGCTGAAATCTCACTTCAAGCATGAATGAGTAAATATGATGCAGTATGCACTAATTGTAGAGTGTGACTCAGCATCAAGAAGTTAAAATTCTGTCATGTACAGAATGGTGCTTTTCAGGGGTCGGTGGGATGAATGTCAGTTGGGAATGATGAAATTTTCCAGAGACAGGTGGTGGTGATGGTTGTGCAACAATATGAATGGCTCTACACCATAAATTTAGAAATGGTTATAATGGGGCCGATAAGATGGCTCACCAATTAAGGCAATTGCTGAAAACCTTGATGATATAAGTTTGATATCCAGGACACACACCCACATGGTGGAAGGAGAAGGTCCACTCCTGTAAGCTGTCTTCTGATATCTGTCTACTCATTGTGGCATAGGGATGTTCTGTCTGTCTGTCTTCTTCTTCTTCTTCTTCTTCTTCTTCTTCTTCTTCTTCTTCTTCTTCTTCTTCTTCTTCTTCTCTCTCTCTCTCTCTCTCTCTCTCTCTCTCTCTCTCTCTCTGTCTGAGACAGAGACACACAGACACACAAATAAATAGAATAGAATATAGACACACAAATAAATAGAATAAAATCATAAATTAAAAAGAAATGGTTACAGTGAAAATTTTGAATTTTGTATATTTTCCCATAATGAAAATATATACTTAAAAAGACAAAATACTTGTTGTGTAGCTGTTTCTTGCAAATTGAATTTTTCCCTTCTAGAGGAGAGAAGGTAGCTCATAAGATTGAAGAAGTTAATGAAATGGTCCAGATTTGGGAAACTCAAAAATTTTATAATACTTACGAAACTCAGAAAGTTTACAAGATTTACAATGTGACTCACCCAAAATGTTACATAAATAGTAAATAGTTTGTGTGTAGCAAGACCCTTGTCGAGCTGTTTGAAAGTTATATAACGGGTTCCAGAGATGTACCTTTGTGTGTCATCACCCATGTTCCTGTAGGTTACTCCAGTTAAACTCGTTGATCCGCTTAGCTAGACTTCGAGTGGACCTGTGTATTCAGTCTCTCATTACTGCCTTATTTGGAGAGGATAAATGTTTGTCCAGTTCCTCACAGTAAAAGTCACACCAGCCCTATACAAGACATGAATTTTACACAGGGACAGCAACAATACTTCTTAGAGGAGGCATGGTTAGGACAGAAATTTAAATTATTGGTGGGAGTTTGTCGTGTGTGTGTGTGTGTGTGTGTGTGTGTGTGTGTGTGTGTGTGTGTATGTATTATTATTATTATTATTATTATTATTATTATTATTATTATTATTATTATTATCAGTAGTAGTATGTGTGTATACTAAACATGCATGTGTGTGGATACCTGTGAGAATTCACAGATGTAGAAGGAAAGCACGGCTCTCATCTTACCCCCTTGAAGGGTCTCTTACTGAATCATGAACTAGGGTTATAGCCTAGGCTAGTCCAGAGATCCTCTCCACAACACTGAGATTACAGGCACATCGGACACATTCCAGGCTTTTCATGTAGGTGCTGGGCATATGATCTCAAATTCTTATGCTTGTTCTTCAAGTACCTTAACCATTGAGCATTGCTCCAGGTCCCAGGGGGTTTGCAATCACTGTAATTGGAAACTTAGATCTTTCAAAGCTGAATATAACAGTGCAAAAAAAAAAAAAAAACTGAGTGAATTGTGTTAAGTGTGAAGTGAGATGTGTTCTTATATATTCCAATATTCAAAAGTATTTGCTAACATCTATTATATATCAAGACATATGAGACACTGGGGATCCTGTGGGAAACCAAAAAAATCCCTATTTCACAGCTTGTGTTCGATGTAATAAGAAGTCCGCTTGGAGCAAGAGATATATGAGGAAGAAAGCTTGGGTTAGAAGCCTGAAATATTTAAATTCCAGAGAAATATTGAGGCCTCACTTGTGTCTATACTCTGAAATATTAATCATCTAGATAAGGTGAAGTTAGGAGTAGATTTAATAGAAAGTGATGAAGATATGATTAAGGAATTAATGGTGGGGAATAAAGAAGAGACATGAAGGATATAGCTAACCAGGAATGTCAAAAGTGTAAAAGTGGTAGGTTACGGAGAAAAACAACTCCCATCTCTTTAGCATGGATATTGGAAAGAATAAGGAATATGGCCAATAGACATTGTTACTTGCTGTGTCCAGCAAGCTCCTGAAGTAAAGCTCATGATATGGAATACTGACAAAGGAAAGTGAACATGAACATGCTTCCTAAGTTCAAGTTAGGCGACAATGAATTTCACTGGTAGATTCTACCCTAACTTTCATTATTTCTTTGGATCTCCCCTCGTATCTTATTGCTTCCCTGATTAAGTTGTTGAAGTAGCTAGGAAGTTTAAATAAAAAACGTATTTGTTGAAGATAATTTGCTTTTATTCAAAGTATCTGATGGGCGAACCTACTATTGTAGTGAGGTTCGTACTCTCTCCAAGAAGAAAGATAATGAGAGACTTGTATTTGGCCCTTGTGGGATAATTATGTGATTTCTTCTTCCTGCCTCTGAGATTATTTTTTTGGGGTTAAGCAAATAGTGAATTCAGACCACATCTGTTTATGGCATTACACAGTGCAGTTGCTTAATGATCTAACAGCCCATGCTAAACAATTGAGCCTTTTAAGAAACCACGTAAAACGGATGCTAATATCATCTTATAATTGCCTTTCAAATGTTAGGGAAAATGCTGATTAAACTTTACATTATAGTTCCTAGTAGAGATGGATGGAAATTAAATATATATTTATCACGATCTTAATATCATAAACTACATCCAAGCAATCTATTTGAGCAGCAGGATAAACATCGGTTCCATTACTTTAAAGGTTCATCATTTATTTAAAAAACGTCCTTGGAATGTCACCTGCTCAAATCCATTCCTCTGCTGCCATATACTAATCTCCATGGTTAGTGGCTAATTATGCTCCTCTCAGCTCTGGATACTGAGTAAGTGTTAGTCAAGAAGGGTTCTTAGTTATGCTGGCTCCGACTTGCTGAAAATGAGCATGGAATATTGGTGCCATGGTTCTCATCTTAGATTGGCTATGTCTTATCAGATAAGAGAATAAAGTCAAATAGGCCTCAATTTTTCTATTTGAAAAGTGGGGAAATATCTGAGCTCTTTGACAGGACACATATGGCGGACACTATGACTACAAACAGACACAGGGAAGTGGAGAGCAAGGCCTGCCATGGCAACTGAAACAACTTGCTAGTACCAATTTCATACCTAATAAGCTTTGCCTCAGAGCTCTGCTTTGTTGGTTCTGGGTTCAGCCTCTAAGGGACTGCGGTTCATTCTATTATGAGTATTCTTAACATCTGTCTCTCACAAATATAATCATCTGACTGCAGTAAGGGTTTAATTGTGCACCCTGTTTGCACTCAAATGTTTGAGCTGTGAGCTAACAGCTCAGCTTTAGAATAGACTTTTATTTCTAGCTCAATCTATTTATCCACAAATTTTGGGAATTCCTTGTTTTTAATAGCTGAATAGTATTCCATAGTGTATATGTACCACAGTTTCTTTATCCATTCTTCTATTGATGGACACTTAGGTTGTTTCCATGTTCTGGCTATTATGAGTAAGGCTGCTATAAACATGGTTGAGCCAATTTTCTTGTTGTGTGCTGGAGCATCTTCTGGATTGAGCCAGAAATGATCATAATGAGTGAGTTAACCCAGAAGCAGAAAGACTCAAATGGTATATACTCACTTTTATCTGCATACTAGCCCAAGGGGCATGTCCCATGAAAGCCTTCAAGTACCAGGAAACTGGGACAGTGGGGAGGACATCCTATTGGGACTCTAGATGAGACAAGCATGGGAGAATGGCAAAGTTGAAGGATCCAGAGGGTCCTAGAAACCTACAAGTAGAACATTATGATAGGCAGATTTGGGCCCAGGGGTCCCGCTCAAACTAAGGCACCAGCCAAGAACAATACAGGCTGTAAACTTTAAACCCCTACCCAGATCTAGCCAATGGTCAGAACATTCTCCACAGTAGAGTGGAGAGTTGGATATGACTTTCTCACATATTCTGGTGCCTCATATTTGAACATTTTCCTTGGAGGGGGAGACCTGGTGGCACTCAGAGGAAGGACAGCAGGTTACCAAGAAGAGACTTGATACCCTATGAGCATATACAGGGGGAGGTAATTCCCCTCAGGAACTGTCATAGGGGAGGGGAATAAGGGGAAAATGGGAGGGAGGGAAGAATGGGAGGAGACAAGGGATGGGATAACCATTGAGATGTAACAAGAACAAATTAATAAAATAATATATATCTTTGAAAAAAAGAATAGACTTTTATTGCTGCTTGGTATATACTTCTGACTGATTACTTACTGGATATGTACACTCAATAGGATAGCTCCCCTATGCCTCTGCTTCCTCCTTGGTGGAATAGATACAACAGAAAACTTAGTATAAAGTTGTGGTGAAGAGCAAAGGGCAGTATTTATGTTGAGCTCCTCAGGTTGTAATTGGCACAGGGTGATTTCTGAGTGTGTGAGTTTGCATATGTGTGTATGTATGTACATGTGTCTCTGTATATATGTAGGTGTGTGTATCTGCATATATGTGTATGTATCCCTATGCATATGTGTGTGTCTGTGTGTATTTGCATGTGTATATGTATGTGTGTGTCCATGTATGTGTGTATATATATATATGTGTGACTGTGTCTGTGTGTGTGTGTGTTTATGTTGTGTATCTATGTGTATGCCCTTAAACTCATCAATACTGTTTCGTCTGAGCTTCCAAGTGCTGAGGTCACAGGCATAAACCATATCAGCATGCAAAATTTCTTTTTATGCCACTTTCCAGCATATTGTAATTGTATCCCACAATGGACAATGAAGAGTAAGGTCTCTTTGATCACCTCCATCCCAGGCACCTACACACTTTTTATCCAAGATCTCCCCATAGTGGTAATAAGAATTGGATTTCCTCTCTTGGGTAATGTTTACACTGTTTATATGGCAGTTGTTCAGTATTACACTGTTATGGTTATGTGATCATAACCACACCTGAATCATGTAACACACACAATCCACTCTTTAACTCAGCTACCCAAGACTTTGTCTTTTTGTCACGTTATTTCACTTAAGTCATCTTCTAAGACAGTATAGTTTATTCACTTCATGTTGCTTACCCACAGTGAGTACATTTTCTCTGAATAAGCCCAGGCAAGTAGAGAACTGGCTTTAGTTATTTAATTTCTTCAAAGATAGATGTTTATGTTAAGCAATCTACCACTCCAGTTTCAGTTGCTGCTCAGAGACACTATCATGCCTTACACTATTCCTAACATGATGCCTAACACAATTCCTAACATGATTCCTTGGCTTTTCTTTCTCATTTTGGTGACATGTGACCTCGACTTTGGAGAAACATTGGAAACAAAACTCAAGGAACTTATCTGTCTGGAACTATCTCCACAATATCCATGCTTAGTCCTGAGCTTGGTAGGTATGTCTAGAAGTATAGTCATAAAATGCACACTCAGGTCCTCAGTTGGCAGATTTGTCTAGATGTGTTTCTATGATGTGCACATTCAGTTCTGAGGTTGGTAAATGGATAATTCTAAGTGAGGAAAAAATTTTTTTCTTCCACAGTATGAAGCATTGCCAGTTCTTTTCTTTGCTTTCCTGTGTTGATGATAGTCCATTGCTATCTATTTCTGGAATCTTCCTGGGAAGGTGCTCCTTGTTTTCTCTCTTTGGAATGTTTTCCTTATTCTCAGTGTTCTGAAATGTGGAGACTGTGTGTCTTGGAGTTGAGCTCTCTACACTACTTGCTGGTAGCTCTACAAGTCAGAATTCCCTTCTGGTAGTGCAGTTGGCCAGTCTTCTCCATCAGCAGATATTTCCTACTTCTGTAACTCTGGGTAAGGGCCCTGAAAATGTTTTTGTTTCAGTTTATGGATAGATGATGTTTACTTATTCCCTGAGTCTCATGAACCTTGTTCCAGGAGGAGATGTTTTAACTCTAAGCAAACTGCCACACACATGGGGGAAAAAGAGACCTGAATCTAACATCCAAATGCATACTGTGGTGTGCTAACTCCCCTCTACCACATATTCATACATCATACACACACACACACACACACACACACACACACACACACACACACACACACACACACTTTTTTAATTAAAAAGGAGATTCCAGGCAGTGATGACACATGCCTTTAATCTCAGTACTCAGGAAGCAGAGGCAGGCAGATCTCTGAGTTTGAGTCCAGCCTGATCTACAGAGTGAGTTCCAGAATAGCCAAAGCTACCCAGAGAAACCTTGTATCAAGAAAAGTATTAAAAAAAAAAAAGAAGGAAGACATCTTGCATAGTTGGATGATTTTGCTCTGAGATGGCATTCTATGTTACATAAAAATCTCAAGATCACGTGCAACCTAGATGTCCCTCAACCAAAGAATGGATAAAGAAACTCTGGTACATTTACACAATGCAATACTACTCAGATGTCAAAAACAAGGAAATCTTGAAATTTTCAAGCAAGTGGATGGAACTAGAGACAATCATCCTGAATGAGGTAATCCAGACCCAGAAAGACACGCATGGCATATACCCACTGATAAGTGGATATTAGCTGCTTAACACAGGACAACTACACTACAATACAGAGACTGATATGCCAGCCAAGGACCATATATGATGTGGACCTAGACCCTCTGCTCAGATGTGGTAGATAGTCAGCACATTCTCCTTGTGGGTCACACAGTATGGGGAGTATGGACTACTTCTGACATAGACTCTGCCCTCCCAACATTGATCACTTACTCCCTGGAAGGATGGCCCTGCCAGGCCACAGAGGAAGAGGACACAGGTAGTACAGAGGAGACATGATAGGCAGAGGTCAGATGTTAGGGGAGGAGGGCTCCCCTTTCAGAGGACTAGGGGAGGGAGGGAGAGGGTATGAGAGAGGGAGGGTGGGATAAGGAGGTGACGAGGGAGGGGCTACAATCAGGAAGTAAAGAATTCAAACTGCAGAATAAGCAGGTAACTTATATTGCTAATCCCACTACATGGGAATAACTCTGAGACTGGCTGAGACACGAATATCTGTGCACAGACAAGGCTTCTTATTGGTCACAGAATCCCTACACTTACTGTTAGATGCCATTCTTCGTGTGGTGTGAATGAAGATTTGCAGATGACTTTGTTCTGCTCATACAAAGAGCAGTGAACAAGTCTTAATTATTCTGCGCAACATACACACCTCATATATTTATAATTTTAGGACTGTATAATGCTTGTGAAAATTTATATGTTTTCATAACAAAGAACCAGACACTGAAGCTGGATCAGACATGACAGGATTCATTTCTCTCAGAGTGCTGGACACTGACAGGCTGCATTCTTCATATCCCAGCCCGAAGCACTTCAGTTTCTGTTACTCATAGAACAGGACAGATTCGAAGAAAGCTTCCAAACTTTGAAAGTGCTATTGCAGGTTGTTTAGGATAAATAAATTATACAAGTTAATTGTTAGTTGATCAGATCATGATCTTGCCAATTACTAGTCTATTTTTATCACAAGAATATACATGCTAGGTTTAACAGATAGATATGCTCTTATACATAGACAAGGTAAAATAGTTAGATAAGGGCTTCAGAAACCTAAGACACATACAGAATATGACATTTAAGGGTGCTTTTAATATTTTAAAGATTCTTTGATAACGAGACAGGTTAACTCCTGGTAACACCCAACCTACCTCAAAAAAGATGATGAGCATCAAAGAACCTCCTTATGGAGACGGCTTCAAATGTGGCAAACAATCCACTGGGCAAAATGCCCTCCTTTATGCCACAGACAGAATTCTGTCTAAATAGGGCAAGCTTGGATGCAGGCAGAGTTGATGACCAAACTCTGCCAAGACAGGGCTAGCAAGTCTTCAATAGTTCTTGCCTCACAAATATGTCTGCCAGATATATTGGGCCAGAAGGCTGAAGATGATGCTTTGAAGTTATAGAGAGTTTTGGGTGACTGTTCAGGCAGCGATCTGTCTCTGTCATCTTCTCATTTTGGAAGCTGCTAACCTGTATGCCCTAGATACTCAGGTAATTATTCCTTCTCAATTCTCTGATAGGGTTGAAGATCAGATAGTTTAGTCTTACAATTAAGCTTAGTCATTTAGAGGTTAAGATGTTTTTAGGTCAAGATAGTTGTTTTAGGTTGACAGAGATGAGATATGGTAGATATTGACTTTCATTCAGAATTTTAGATTTACCAAGATAAGAAAGATGTTTTCTGCAAGGTTGCCAAATACAATTAGCCAAAACACAATGAATGTAACATTTATATAATTCTTGATTGTTTCATGGTTCTTCTTGCTCTATGTAGCTTTAAAACATTTATGTGTAATAATTTGAATATATATGCCAATAACATAAAATAAAATCTTTAGGAAAAAAAGTATTAAAAATTTTCAAGACCAGACATGGTGTATCTACTTGTTGGTCACAGAGGCCCAAGGAACTGCCTCTGCTAAATAATATAGACTCTGGCCACTCATCTTGATTAACAGAACTGTATGACAGAACTCTAAGACTAAGACACCACACACATTAGCTGTTAAATATAGAGAAATCAAACTAGATATAAATTTGAGGTGCTCTCGTTGCTCTGGCAGCTTTCCCAGTGCAGGCTGCCCAGGGACAAAGGTCATCAAATGTATAACCCATCTCTGGACCTTAGGAACTAGAATGCCAACTTTCTAAGAAAGATGTGATCACTGGTACAATAGTGGGACAACAGTTCACTGGTTGTATCTGAGGCTTGCTATACAGGAGGGAATGTATGGTCTGGTGCTACACATTCAGCTAAAAACCTATGACTATGGAGGTTATAACATTAGGAAAGAATGCAGTGCTATTGCTTAACTAAATTGAGATGGTGTGATACTACCTTCTTAAACTTATGTGTCCAGTCAGACAAATGCTGTCTCAGATGTAATCACAGAAGTTTCCCTTTACAGTGATCGATGGTAGAGGTACAGATTCATAGCTGCTTAAGGCATTGTGAATAAGCAAGTGGAGAATGAGTGCTCAGTTCTAAACAGGACTTGAGTGCTATCCCCACTAATGCCAAGGAAACTTTATAGTAGAGGTGCTGGAGATAAGGCAAGTGCCAAGACAGGGAGAAAGACTTTGAGACTGTTCAGGGGATGTCACAGGTTTTGCAACTGTAATCTCAGAGTAGCTGTGGTTTCCTGCACATGACTTGCAGGAGGTTGAGCCTGCCAATGTTCAATTGTGGATCAAGGATGGACTTACGGGGCCCTATCCCTCCCTTCAGAATTACTATTAATAAATTCTGAGGGATGGAAGTCATTGTCTTCATTTGTGTACCCATCAGAATTGGGGATAGTTCCAAAGCCATGGTCAACACAGACAACCATGGTTAAAATCAGTGGGTTACAAAACAAACAAACTTTAAGAGTACTTTAAGAGTAAATCCATCTGCTCTCCCAAACACACAATTTGAAATGCTAGATATCTGTTCAAGAGTTAGGTTAGCCTTCCACCTACCATTTCTCAGTTGTCTTCCAAATACATTGCTTCTTCTCATTTGTTTTGGCCAAGGTACACATTAACTCCTAGTGCCAGTAATCTGCTTGTATTATGACAGTCAGAAGCAGACTGGAAAACCGTGTATAAACTAGTCTGTATACACTAGCTTCTTCAGCTCTAAGCTCAACGTAGGGAGATCTGCCTGAGGTAATTTCTTGGGAGAACTTCCTGTGTTCCTGTTTTTGAAGTATATTTATGTTTTGAGAGTGGGTGGTGTTGGGTCATATTTCATATTTCACAGAAAAAAAATGTCTTCTAGTCTTTTTTTTTTTTCTCCTGGGGACCTGGATGTCTCCTAGAAGCATAGTGCAAGCAGATGAAGAAAAAGACCAGGGCCTGAAATTTTTGGATAACTTTCCTTTCCCTCAACCCTCTTTCACCATGGTAGTCTTGCTTCACCCTGTTGAGACATTCAGCACAGACACCCAATGACTGAGCAGCCATGAATAAGCCTCCCATCTCCAGTGAGGCCGAAGAGATGATCTTAGGGAGTAACTGCTGTTTAAACAGACTTTCAACCTTTCTGTTTATTTTTTAATCCCACTCTCACGCCTGTCTTCAAAGATGCTCAGTGCTGCTAGTTTCTGAGTCTTCTGGAGGATTCTGAGGCATAAAAGGGCTTGCTTCTCTTGTTTTCATGCTGTTGGCTGACTCCCCACTGTTGTGCTAAAATCAGTCTCCTCTCCTCTGTTGGCATCCTGGTTTCCATGGCCACACAGTAGCACAGCTATTGCATCTTCTGTTTTTCTTGTCCTTGTAACTTTATGACTTTAAAGTACTCTTTTATTGTTGTCTCAATTGGATTTCAAGAGTTAGCAGAGACCATGGTTTGCATTGTGTGTTATTTGACCTGGGAGACCAAGTCTGTGTACTTCCCTTATTATTGAATTCAAATGACAACTCCCTTAGAACAGCCTCTATTTTCATGTTTCTCTCCGAAGATATGTGCCTCTTATGAATTACTTTCTTATTCCTTTCAGCTCTGTGCCTTACAGCATTCTTATTTCCTTAACATCTTCTCTGGCCTCAGACCAGACAATTAACATGGAACCTGCCTTCATTTATCACATATATTTTGTTCCAGGGGTCTTCACAGCTTCTGAGTGCTGGTGACAGGGGCCATATTTCAAAGCCAGCTGAAAGGAAAACCGTGTTGGATCATGATTTCTGTTAATTAATTTTTCACAATTGGAGAGCAACTGCTCATTTGAAGACATTTCAACTCTCTCAGTTTATGCTCATCTTTGGTTTAAAAAGCGAGTAGACAATTAAAACTTGTCTAGGTATTTTCTGATATACAACATTGGAATGTTTAGGGCAGTTATTGCATCAGTTTGGGGTCAGATGGTTTACAATTTCTGCCATTGTGTTTCTTTCACTGTTATGTTCTGCACAATAATTTTCAGGAATCTTATAACTGAGACCACTCTGGGTCCAGTCCAGCCAAGGGAATATGTCTTTTCCTTAAAGGAAGACAGAGCATGGATGCCAGTATTGGTCCCTTATCCCACATCTGGTCCAGACTGAAGTGTAGGCCTTCCTTATCCCACATATGGTGATTTAAGCCTGAGTCACTCTTACCACCTTTCTGTTACTGCCTCTGGCCTTTCATTGCCCTAAAATCCAACCTAGGGCCTTTGTGATATCTTCTTGCCAGAGTTAACTAAACCAGATGTGGCTGCCAGCCCAATGGTACAACCTCTCTCTATTAGAATATGGAATGAGGGCCCAGAACCACAGAGCAAGACACTATGGTGAGGTGGTCTGGGAAGAGTATGAGACCTTGAACTGACATTGCATTTTCTGTTGATCTGATCAGTGCCACCAAGTTACAAATAATGAGTCTCCAGAGATGAGGCAAATAGACACATAGCAACAGAAATAACCACAGGCAGGGAAGGGTCATGGTCCAGGAAATAGTCAAAAGTTAAACTTGAGCATCTGATGACTTATTAGACAGTTGCTCATGTGTCTCAGATTCACCACTATAAAAGGTTTTTGCATCCATACAGCAGACTTGAATTGGTCTTTCTGGATGAGCTGTAATATAATAGATTTCTAAAACAAGAATACAAAGGTGAAAAGCATGATGACGTATTAACGTATGGTATGTAAATACATAGCATGTAGTAAAAATATGTTATATATATTAATGTGTTTTACAAGTAACTATAAGACCACATACAACACAATTATTAAATGATTGCCATTGGGTGTATATGCTAGACATTGTAAGAATGTTTTTAATCTTTCCAACAATGCTACCTTATATTTCATAGTTTGGATGTCAAAATACAGTGGCATTAATAAACTTGCCTATGGTCAAAATCAGCAAAGTACAAAACCTTAAAAGCATAAATTCAATTAACTGTTTTTCATTTAAGTGTGTGTATGTGTGTGTGTGTTACATGTAGGTATGACTGTAGAGTCCCCTGCTTTATCACTCTCTGCCTTATTGGCAGGAGACAAGGTCTTTCAGTGACTCTTGAAACTAGGTTGGTAGCCAGCAAGCCCCAGTAACCCTTCTGTGTTTAGTCCCTGCTGAGACCCATAGCATTGGGGTACAGGCAACCATGACCTGTTCTTTACATGGATGCTAGGGATTTAAATTCAGGATAGAGCAGTAGAAAATGCTCTTCTCCACTGGGCAAGATACCTCTCCAGCCCCCAAGGCTGAGTTTTAAATTGAGATAATCTGTTTTCAGAGCTGAATGCTTAATGTCAATGTACCACTAACCTTAAGAGTGGCAGAGTTGGACATTGCTATTCACCATGCATTAGAAGCAGGCTCACTTAATCTCATTTGACTATCCTAATGTACACAGGCTTCTAGAATCGAACTTCTATTAAGATAAGAAGGCTGAATTCTAAAGCACTTATGTGGTTTTCCAAAGCTACCCAGCGCTGTATGCCAGAGCTGAGAGGCTGGCCATCTTTTGTCTGTTCTCAACCCTGTTATCTTTATACTAGGTTGATTTCATTATCGCACACCATCAGCATACCACTTATAACATTTTTAGCAGCTTTACAGATGAGTTCAGGTGGATGTGTATTTGATTATTAATTGTTTGATAAAACTAAACAAGTCAAACACCAATGCAAAACCACAGAACATGATTACACCTCTCTCTCTTTCTCTCTCTCTCTCTCTCTCTCTCTCTCCTTCTCTCTCTCTCTCTCTCTCTCTCTCTCTCTCTCTCTCTCCTTCTCTCTCTCTCTCTCTCTCTCTCTCTCTCTCTCTCTCTCTCTCTGTGCACATATGCTTGTCTGTATGCAGAAACTAGAGGCAAATTTTATCTATTTCCTCAGCTACTATTTGCTTTGGGTTTTTTTTGGAAATAGGGCTTTTCACTGTTCTGTGGTTTGCAAAATAGGCCTTGCCTTGCCAGCAAGTCCCAGAGATTCACTTATCTTCAGCATCCCTGGAGTAGGAATTAAAAGCATATCCTACAATGCCCATTGTTTGCATATGGGTTCTGAGGATTGAACTCAGGTTCTAAAAGCTTGCACAATGACGTCACTGACTCAGTGGTTTCCCTAGCACCTCCATCTTTTAAGGAAGTTGTTGTACCTCATGTGGGTAGTAGAACAGAAACAGGAACAGAATGTGTTGGTGCTGATGTGGGGGTCAGTGGCAGGATTTTCTAGATTATAGGATCCTTAGTGTCAGGAAGAGAGACACTAGCATCCCAGAGGCATCCATACTGCTCAAATTAGACTTCAGTTAGAGTCCGAGTGGAGGGCTTGCACGAACGAGCTTCTGTGTCAGACAGACCGAGTCTTAATCATGGCTTTACCACTTAGTTGTGATACTCTTTGTTTCTTAGCCAGATAAACTATTTTTTTCATAAAAATATCAAGCCCACTGAGTTGTTGAGTAGATTCCATGTGGCAATGAGATTAGATACTCAAAACTGTGCGTGGAAGGAGGCAAAATGGGTGTTGGTTATTATGAATGACTATTCCGACAAACAATAAAAATCTTGCGAAGCTTTAGAATCCCATACTGTACATATTTCTAGACAACAGACCCCACTCTTCAAACTGCATAAAGACTTATTTCTCCCCTCCGCATCTACTACTCCCACACTGTCTACTTGTATCCTCGGAAGTGTTTTAGCCTCAAGTTCTCTGCTTTGACCTTTCCTTAATAAGGTAATTTTATTCTTTGACATTAGCCTCTGGTGGTTTTGAAACTTCATCTGAAATGAAAATTTGATCGCACCCGGTAACAATATTTCAAGCCCTAAATCATCTTTGTGCAATTATACACCCAGGAACCCTACTGATTGCTTCTGAGCTTTGTGAAAGGTTCACATATGCCCAAAGGTGGACAGACAAGGCTCTTGTTTTTCATCCCATTCCATAAGTGGGAAGACGAGTGTGGCACATAGGTAAATATGTAGTTTTATTCCTGTGCTCCAAGCCAAAGTCTGCCTTTCCTTTAAAGGGGAAAAAGAGGTTCTCTGAGGCAGGAGTTTAGTCATCTCTGGGAATAATGAGCCTGACCTTAAGGGCCTTTAGAATCATTGTCCCTGGAATCACTGTGTTCTGTGGCTATACCACTTGAGAGCACAGAGTGGCTGAGAGAGTGGGCTCTCTGTCTTTTTCTCGCCATCTTCTGTGCTTTCTGTCTTTTATATTGGGATTCAGCATAAATGTTTTGATAAAGCCAATTGAAGTTAATTGTTAAGTCAGATGTTATAAAGCCTACAAAAACCCTTAGCTACAGCACATTTTTAAGTTGGGAAAATTGAGGTCAGGAAGATAAAATAAGCTATTTTTACTTCATGCAGTGAATATGAGCTGAGCTTCGCCTGCATCCCAGGCATCAGTATTCTGCTGCATTCTGAAGACAGAGGGTGCACTGAACACTTAAGAGACTCAGGGAGGCCCCAGCTTAGGGGAGCACTGATGACCTTGTCTATTCAGTCTGGACAGTAGGATTCTGTCTCTAAATGTAAATCCTCTTTCTAGATGCCTTTCTTGTATTTTTCTTAAGAATAGATACTGAGTATTTATGATATTTTGCTTTACATATGGACTATTCTTTTCTCTAATTCCGAAGAGAAGGCACTGCTGATTAGAAGTAGGGCCAGTAGTTTCAAATATTTGAGTGGCACAAAAAGATCTGAATTTAAATGTTTGTTATTATTATTATTATTATTATTATTATTATTATTATTATTATTATTATTATTTGCCCACATGTGTGCACACGTGTGTGTGTGTGTGTGTGTGTATGTGTATGCATGTATACATATATGTGCATATGGGTGCCTGTAGAGGCCAGGAACTTTTGGAGCTCTGTGTGTTTGAGATACCGCTCCCTTCTTCCCCATGGGTGCTGTTTATACTCAGCCTTCATGACAGAGAAACAGGTGCTCTTAACTTCTGTGCCATTCCTCCAGCCCTGGATACCCAGGCTTAAACTCTGTTACCAGAGAGTGACTTAGTGACATTAGAAGTTGTCATATCTGTATGCAGAGGATATTTAAGACCTACCTCACTCTAAAGTAGACTCTCATACTTGCTGGAAAGTAATTTTCTTATCTCACTATAGAATAGACAATTAATCAATTGTACTTCATAACCAAATCCCCATGGTTTTGCATGAAAAAATACTTGTCCTTCTTTCAGTCAAATGTCACTCACCATCCTGATTCCGAAGTTCTTTTCTTTGTCCTCATTCACTGTCACATAACATTAGTGAAAATCTTAATGATACGATGATGTATTTCCCCACTGAGTATGCCTTAGTTATCCTTTTCTTCTGTGACAAAATTCCTGATGAATAACTGAAAGAAGGATTAATTTTGTTCACACCTTAGAGGGTTCAGTCCATCCTGGAAGGGAGACCCTGGTGAAACAGGCCACCTCGTACCCGACACAGGAGGAGAAAAAAGAGGCAGAAGAAGGGATGGGGAATATATAGTACTAAAGGTGCACAGAGTGTCCTACTTCCTTCAGTGAAGCTCCACCCGACAACACCACCACTTCTTCATAACGTCTTCATATGATGAAGCCATCAGAAGATCGATCCACTGAGAACCGTCATGATCTAAGGGCCTCAATAAACACTTTGCATACATAAGTCCTCAGGTTGTTTCATTAATCCTGTATTTCTTAATATAATAGTTGGTGATGCAGGCGAACCATCACAGAGTTTCTCAGGTTCAGTGTAGTTATTAAAAGTTGCAGAAGAGAGGACAGACAGAACTCTAGAAGCAGAAGTGAAGGGCTGCCAATGCCACCTTCTCGGCATGAGATGGCCATTGAAGTCATGATTCCACAGCAGCGGAGGTTGCCTACACTGGGTCTGCACAAAATTGGGCCTGTTATCAGTCAATCATGGCTCAGAGAGGGGCTGATAGTTCCTACCCCCTCTGCTGAGCTATTAGCTGCTGGGAGGTTCTGATGGATGGACTGTCATCATCTTCAGTTATGTCCCCATGGAGGAGGAGTGCTTCAGCCGACACTTTCAAACCTGTGGTCACACCAATGGCTCTGGTTAAGCTTAGTGTGTCACTATGCAAGCTAAAAAGTTTTGAATGTGTGAAGGGACTCATAGGGAGGAGAGAGAGTTGACGGGTGTGGGAGTGGGACAGGAAAAGGGGGAGTAGGGAGAGTAACCAGAATGTATTATATACATAAATGGAAAATCTCAACAAACAATTAAAACATAATTTAAAAAAAGAGGAAAGTTTGGATTTTAAAAATACATGATCCTTATTAATTGCTTTTTGCTTCCACATAAGCTGATATGGCTCATCAAAAGAGCATCCTCTTTCCAGGTATGTGGGCTTTCTTTTTATAGTCTATCTTAGGAAGAAACAGAAGCAATTTAAACACCACAAGCAGCACCACCAACCCAAACCACCACTAGATTCTATTTCGGTATGGGTTGTTTTCTTTCAAACCTAGGGTCTAAGTACCATCACAAGCTTTTCTCCTTATCACCTAAACAATTGTCTAATTAACTTTGGTCCCACCCTGGTATGAGAGAAAGAGCTTGGGAATTTGTGATTTGTTATATATGCATTAACACATTAAAGAGTAGGCTATAAAAGAGAATTGATTTGATGGGCAGGAGGATTACTTGTTCAAATTCTTCTCTCGTATATTACATACCAGTCAAGGTTTCTCCTCCATCCTTTTCTCCCAACCCCTCCTTCTAACTCTTGCTCCCCCAGGTCCTCTCCTCCAGCGAGGATTCTAAGTTGATGTTGCTTTATTTCTAGTCTACACCCTCTCCCTCCCCTAGAGAAACTAAGCTGCCAGAGGCCGCATCAAATAATATCGACATTCCGAGGCCTCACACAGCTACAACCTTGTCTATTTCAGATGTCTCTGACCTTCATTTTTACAAAGGAAATAAGTTGGTTTCAAAGGTCACAATGACAACTGAACATTAAAACAATTTCAAGGCATTGTGATGTGCAGAGTCAAAAGGAGAGAGATTGGAGGCTGTGAAGGCCCAGTGCCCGACTGTGCAAAATAATTCTAATCACGAGGATTCAGATATGTTCATTGCTTGGAATGATTCAGGTAAAAAAATGTGCACAATTCAGGTTCAGAGGAACCAGAATCAGGGCACACCCTTGCTCTATGTAAAAGGGATGTTTGTTCCTCATCATTGCACCTTTCCAAGCCACTGATAGGTTTTGTGTCTGATTAGCTTTTTCCATGAGAGCAAAGAAAAATTACTAAGTTCTCTTAAAATTGAAAAAAAAAAAAGGGAGTTAAAGTTCTATAGTCTCTTATACACTGGATAGTCCTTTATCTATCTGTAGCATCTATATATAATCTTATGCACATGTCTACATCCATACTTAAATCTCAGTTTAACCATCCATGTCTATGCTATACTACACCTGTGCATATCTATGGCCTTATCAAGTTTATATCCTGGTTTGCACCTACATCTATGTCTTGAACAAAGGCCTAGCAAAGGTGGAATGAAACAACCCAGAAAGATCAATCTAGATGATGCTTCCGATCTTGATGGTTTACTAGATGGCCTTCAGAACTATTATCTTTTCTGAAACAAGGTCTTGATGTTGAAGACATCGCTTAAGGTAATGTTAGATGTCTCACCTTAGTGTGATGGTCAGTATGGTGGAGTGAATTGGTCTTCTGCTCATTACAGTTCAAGTCCTGGAGTAGACCCCAAGTGACCATACAATCTCAAGTAAGCTATTTTCTGAGCTTCTCACTGCTCATGTGCAGGGTGGAGGTGCTTCTAGAAGTGTAAGGTGGGTATGAGGAGGGTCTGTGTGTTTGGGGAGAAAAGAGGAAACTGAAAGAATGGAACAGAACTTGTACATCAAAACTGGGAATCAGATAGCAGGCTCTGGTGTTGCTCTTTCTTATTTGGCCAAATTGATTTTTATTTCTTTGTTACCGTGGAACTTCCCCAGCCACCTTCCCAGCCTCTCCACCACATCACTGTATGCTCTGGCTTCACATTTTAAGAACACCCTGTCCTTTTTAAAAAGATGGTTCAGCATTAATTTAAGACAAGGTAGGCTCAGGAGTTCAGCAAATCACAGGCTGGTGAAGACAACAATGCATTCTAAAAGGAAAACATGAAAAGATAAGAGTGCAGACCAATTAAAATCTTTACTCTATATCAAAGCTTAGTCAGGGAGAGCAGCTAGGAGAAAACATCTGATAGTGGAATACAAAGACATGATAATGGCTGATCTAAATATTTAAGTATGTGTTTAGAAGTTTAATTTAGAAATTTAATTAAATTGGAGGCAAGGCTATCCTTTCTGTCAACTTGTAAAGATCTAAAACTTACCTTTTCTCTCCCTTTGAAGCCATGCCTCTCCATTTTATAGTAAATAAAATCAACAGTAAAATGCTATCCTATGTAGGGCAAAATGATTGGATGATTGTTCTAGTAGGCTGATGAAAAGAATGTAATGAAAAATAGGAAATTTTGGTTTCTTTATTTTTTAAGAGTATAATATAGTTATATAATCTCTCTTCCCTTTCCTTCCACTAAAGCTTCCCCAATTCATGGTTGTTCGGGTGGGTTAGGGGGTGGTTGCTTTTCTTCTATTATTTTTCTACTCAGCTATTAAAAACAAGGATTTCCTGAAATTTGTGGACAAATGGATTGAACTGGAAATGATCATATTTTTCTACTTGGAACAAAGCATTTTTCAAAGTTGAAACAAAGAAATTATGTAAGAATGCTTCTTCTGCCTTTTCTCTCATTAATAGGTCTGATGTGTTTTACTCACAGACACTGTGCGTGCTCTAACCACTCCCTATGCTAAGTTCCTGGTGAGCTTCAGCTCTGAAATTCTACAGGACGTAGCATTTGTCCACAATGGATCATTAGAGAATGAGGGGAAAGACTGGCATCGTACCATTCTTGCATTTTTCTCAAGACTCTTCTGTGTCTATGAATTCATTTTTTTTATCAGCCTATCAGATAAATAAGCTTATTATTTTTATTTTCCCTTAGAAAATAGAGATGAAGTCCTGAGGAACACATGTGCACATGCTTTGAGTTGTGAATACGAAAAAGAGCTATCTAATCGATGGTCAAGTGTAGACACAAACGCAGGCTTGGTTCTCTTCAATCCCTCCCTAGGCTGAGTTCATCCTACTTCCTCAGGCCCTACTGTGCATTTAAATTTCAGTATATGAATATATTCAGTTCCAGATGTCCCTCCCTACATTCCTACATACATACAAGTAAAAATTCTTATTACCAAGGGTCTTATTCCCATTATAATAAGCACAAAATTGCTCATCTTATTAATGAAAAGTGTGTTTGGCTTTAAATAGCCCATCACGAGTGTTAGTTATACACAGTATATTGGTAGATATATCACTGTGCACGCACAAAATAAATGTTTCTCTGAGCAGATGCAGCTTCAGGAGGTTCTGTGGCAGCCGCTGTTATCCAAGGAAGGGTTGTCACTTAGGATAAATGGGCAAAAAGATATTTTATGTGTAAGAACTGCATCTGTACGACTCTTCCAGATATATACTGGGCTTCAACGTGAGAGGAACCAAGATCTCCAGGACTGCAAGCAGGCACTCAGAACCCTGAATTGATGACAGCTTGACCTTCGGCTCCAGGGAGAGCTTATCTGGGGCTCTCGCTCAGGTTGTTCAGGCATCAGTACTGGGTTCATACCTTGTGAGAACAAATGCAAATTTAAGATTTTCCCCTTTAAAATGAGGGGAAGAGACTCATGCCGCACCAGTCTTTTCCTTCGAGTAATTACTTCAGAAAATCTGTAATGGTAAGTTCTTTTTTCTAGTTCTTTGAAATATATGCAAATTTTTAAAACCTAAGCCTCTTGTTAGCTTTACAATCTGGGAATTTCTCTCTCAAGGATCCTGGACCGATCTCTTTGAAATGTGATTAAGGAAAGTAGAACTTCTCTATCCTAGCTTCTGTGAAAATATAAGACCTTCATTTGAGCATGTGCCTTACTTCAAGTTCCTAAACTACCTGTTATGAACCTACAAGAAGTTTATATTTCCTTAGCATAAAACTAGTTGCTAGTGCAGATGGCCACCTTCCTACCCCATGAATTTAGGATGAGCAGGATGTGAGAAACGATGTTGCAAGTCCTGCTGCAAAAGGACTGGGCATGCTCATGAGAGCAAGTGTTAAATGGTGTGTCTGCTCCACTGAATAAAAGGTTGAGGTTTCTTTCTGTTCTTGGGGTCTTTTGAAGGGTGACCTGTGATAAAAATTAAGTTCTTGTTTAAGCATATTCAATAATAAAATGGTTTTCTTTGTCTTACTTTGTGGAGAGGATTTCTGCTTGATTAGAAAGTTTATTTTAAACTACATTTCCCAATAACATGGATGTCTTAAATGAGAAAAAAAACTTTTTTTTAATACATTTTTATTAATTTATACATATTACATCTCAGTTGTTAGCCCATCCCATGTATCCTCCCATTCCTCCCTTCCTCCCACTTCCCCCCTACTACTCCCCTCCCCTCCCCTAAGTCTGTGTGTGAGGGGGACCTCCTCCCCCTGAATATGCTCATATGGTATCAAGTCTCTCCTTGGTGACCTATTATCTTTCCTCTGAGTGCCACCAGGCATCTCCGTCCAAGGGACATGTTCAAATATGGGGCACCAGAGTTTGTGTGAAAGTTAGATCTCCTTCTCCACTCAACAGTGGAGAATGTCCATCGGCTAGTCCGGGTAGGGGTTCAAGGTTTTTACTGCCTATTTTTTCCTTGGCTGTCGCCACAGTTTGCAGAGGACCCCAGGGCCCAGACTCGCCTATAGTTTTCCAGGACCCACTGGATCCTTCCATTTCCTCTTTCTCCCAGGCTTCTCCCACCTAAAGTTTCAATAGGATGTCCTCCCCTCTTACCCACTATTCTGGTAGGTACAGTTTTTCATGGGGACGTACACCTTGGACTAGTGTCTCGATATAAGTGAGTATATACCATTTAGCTCTTTTTGCTTCTGTGTGAACTCACTCATTATGACAATTTCTAGTTCAATCCATTTGTCCACAAATTTTGGAAATTCCTTGTTTTTAATAGCTGAGTAGTATTCCATAGTGTAAATGTACCACAGTTTCTTTATCCATTCTTCTATTGAGGGACACGTAGGTTGTTTCCAAGTTCTGGCTATTATGAATAAGGCAGCTATGAACATGGTTGAGCATATGTCCCTGTTGTGTGGTAGTACATCCTCTGGGTATATTCCAAGGAGTGGAATAGCTGGGTCTTGAGGAAGCCCTATTCCCATTTTTCTGAGAAAGCACCAGATAGCTTTCCAAAGTGGTTGTACTAGTTTGCATTCCCACCAGCAATGCAGGAGTGTTCCTCTTTCTCCACACCCTCGCCAGCATGAGGCGTCAGTTGAGTTATTGATCTTAGCCATTCTGATGGGTGTAAGATGGAATCTCAGTGTCGTTTTGATTTGCATTTCTCTGATGACTAAGGAGGTCGAGCATTTCTTTAAGTGTTTCTCAGCCATTTGATATTCCTCTGTTGAGAATTCTCTGTTTAGCTCTGCGCCCCATTTCTCAATTGGGTTATTTGGTTTGGTGGTGTTTAATTTCTTAAAAAAAACTTTTAAAAAGGCTGTGGATACAGTGATGTTGATCTATAAGACCTTGTTCTGTGTTTTTTGTCCATTTTTTAAAATTGCAAAACAGCACTAAAAATATTATGATACAAATTCTCCAGTTACGCTGAACACCATGAATTTCAAGGTAAATATTTCACCTAATTTGTTTCATTTAACACACTCAACCTGTTACAAGTGTTTATTGCACAAAAAATGATTAATAATGAGCAGAACGGAATAGCATCAAAGCTATTTGCTGCCATTGAAATTAGATATTGGCCATTTGCCAGACTTTTAAATCATTTTTTTCATGAACATAAGAACTGGGAAATTGAGCATTCAGTTTGAGCTTGATCACTTCACCTCATGTTGATAAATTGAAATAAGTCTCCTTTGGGTTCAGGACTCCGCATTTTGAGACTATTCTGTAATGTCTGATGTATTTTCAGATATGATTTTTCTCAGGAAATACAAAAAGCCATCCAACTGACTTGAGTTTTCTTCTTTCTGATTTTGCTGTTTATAATTTCTTCTTCTGTGGATTTTTTTTCTGGGCTCAGTGACATTTGCATCTTGTGTTCCATGATTTTATTTATTTGTTTGTTTGTTTATCTATTTAATTTAAAGCTCTTTTTGTGAGCCCATTTAGCGATCTTATAGTATGTAATGACAAAGGGTAGCCGGGAAAGCTTAGTCTGTATATCTTTTCAAAAAGTTGTTGACTGGCCATGGTAGTGGCATCAGAAGTACCTATTCAACAAAGTTACAACCATACTCAGGAGAGCTGGTGCTAATACCACCAAGCTCGTTAGTGAGAATACAGACCTTGTACAGCTTAGACTGAAGATACTAGAGTCTTCTGTAGAATGGAGCAATGTAGGTAGATTTGATATGGGTCGATGAAAATGATGCTTGGGATGGGTTGCTGGACCTAATTTAAATAAAACAATAAACTAAAGATTTTGAGGATGTCTTATACCATACTCCCTCCTGTGTTCATAGGCTCATTTCAATTTCACCATCAAGGGAAATGAAATAAAATACAGTGGAGCATATGCGGGTCAACATGTTGCACACAAAAGCAACTAGGCTAAGAAGAGATCAAATCCATCAGAGAATTTACAAATGAGGTGTTATTGGTGAGACACATGAAAAATATCACACTGATTAGTGAGAACAACTTCTCAGCTTCTAGAATCACCTCTGTCAGTCTTAACTTTTACCTAATTGTTTGCTTCCAGTAGTGTTACTCTCTTCCTAAATACTGTTTAAATCTAGGAAAAAAGGAAACTCTAACATTTATACATTTTCAAATGCTCAGCCCAAAATTTGTGCTCTGTATAAAGCTTAAATAATTAACACTTCACTAATTTTATAATTGTTATTTTCCTCTCTGCCTGTACATTGCTTTCAATAATATTATGCACACTGAGAGAAGTCCATAACAGGAATCACTCTGTACACATTTGCTTCTCAGAAAAAGAAAATCCAGGAATACCTAGGAGTAAATTGGGATTTACAGCAGATAGATGTGACTTCAAATCCTATCTCTGGTCCTAACAGCTGCTTGAACCTGGGTAATCTCTCCCTCTTAATGGAGGAATAATGGAGAAAATACATTATATTCTGGCATATAGAAGTCATTGTGGAAGCTTTTGGTATACTTGATGCTGAAATAGGAAATATGATTATAAATAAAAACATTTCCAGATAGGATGTGATTCATACATCTAAAAGACTTATCTTCAGGAGAGGAAATATGTCCTTGGGCTGTCAGAATCTATAGAAAGAAGGGTTATAGAGTGTTAAGCATTTCTAGAATTCCTATTGTTTAAAGAATCAAAATAGTATTTTCATCACTTTATATCAAACCTCAGCTTTATTGGGTGTAATGCTCTTCCTGATAAAATAAAAACTGCATGTAATTTAGTGTATTCAATTTGATGACTTTGATTTTATGTATATGCCAATGGAACTCCCTTCACAAGCTAATAAATACACTCACTAGCCCCAAATGTTTTCTTAGGACTTCTTTTTTTTTATGTGCTAAGAATACTTGGTGTGTGATCTACCTACCCTCTTAACAAACACTCAAGAGTGCAGCATATTTTCAGCTGTTGGAAGAGAGGGTCTATAAAAATTGCTCATCCAGCATATGTAAAGCTTAGCACCCATTTTACAGGAGTATCCTCCCAGGCACAGCACCATTTACATAAAACATCAAAGGTGAAAAGAAAGGAAAACAATTTCAGAAAAAAAAAGCACAGAAACTAAGATTTACAAAATAGATTAAAATATAAAGAAGATCATCATAAGTGGCATAAAATTTTACTTAATGACATTTGTCATCTTGAATTAAAATAGACATCAAGGGTTTTAAGAGGCATGTTAATTAGTATGTAGAAAATGTAGACCACAGTTCCAATAATTGATGGACAAAAGGAGGTAGATATTTTATTACTTATTTATTCGCTATTTAGTTAAAAATGTGTTAGAGAATTTAATGCATGCAAATAATATGCTTTGGTCAAACTTTCCTCTCAGCCCTTCCCCTTTCAGTTCCTTTATTACTTACCAACACTTTTCTTTTCCAACTTCATATGATTTAACTAAATAATACAAAACATGGGTTCTGTTGGGGACGCCGTTCTATTGTAGACGCCCCCGGTCTTTCCGCTCACAATCTTTGCATTCCTCCTATGAGTTCTGAGCTATGGGGAGAAAGGATGAAATAGAGGTGTCTCATTTGAGTCTGAATACTCCTAAGTAAAACAGATTTAAAACATTAGTCTTAAAATGGGGAATATTCCTACCTAAAGATTCAGCTATACCACCCCTGGGCATATACCTGAAAGACGCTCCACCAAACAACAAGGACATTTGGTCAACTATGCTCATAGCAGCTTTATTCATAATAGCCAGACTCTGGAAACAACCTAGAAGTCCGTCAACTGGAGAATGGATAAAGAAACTGTGGTACCTTTATGCAATGGAATACTAGTCAGCTACCGAAACAACCAACCCAGGCACAAGAACTTTGACCCAAAATTTACCCTGCCTACACGATGTACAGGGATAAAGATAGAGCAAAGGTTGAGGGAATGTCCAACTAATACCTGGCCCAACGTTAGACCATGGGAGGGAGGCAACCCCTGACACTATCAGTGATAGTTTGCTATGCTTGCAGAAGGGAGCCTATTGTAGCAGTCCTCTGAGTGGCTCTACCCAGCAGTGGATCAAAACAGCTGCTAGAGACTAACAGCCAGAGCCCATTGAATGGAGTGCAGGGAATATTGTGCAAGAGTGGGGTGGCTTGGCAAGGCAGTCCTGCCAGTCCTACAAGGCAGAAGTGATCAAAATATTGTCTGCTTTTAAATCACTTCCCCATGGCAGGACTGTCTTTCCAGGCCACAGAGGAAGGAGATGCATTCAGTCCTAATGCAAATTGATGTGCTGGCATGGGATGGCAGAAGGGGCTCCCCTTATCTGAGGACTAGGGGAAGGAGGGCAGGGGGGAAAGGGAGGGAGGATGGTACTGAGGGGAGTGGAGGGAGGGTGCTATAATCGGGTTGTATAATGAATGAACATATAAAAAAATTTTTAAAGAGAAAAAAATAAACAAAATGAACATATAAAAATTATCTTAAAAAATGTGGGATTTTGCAGATGAGACCTATCAAAGCTTCAAAACCCAGCAAACTCTAAATTTATGAACATTATATTATAGATGAGAAAAAAGAAAAGTTTTAATTTATTTAATGAATAAACTGTTTCTATGATATGAAAAAATTAAAATGAAAAATCAAATACAAGTCTCATTAATAAATGAGAATTACATAATCCTTAAAAACATCACTGGATTCATGCATATTTAAGACAAATTGTATGATCCGGATTCATATCAAAAGTATATTAAAGAATGTATAAGTGTAATTTTTTATTCATGCTGATTAGTTTTAAACATTAGTCTGGTGCAACCTAGAAATTGTTTTGAAGGCATAAAGAACGCAAGACTGAAGGAGTCTGGTGAGTGTGTGAGGCTGGGTACTGTTGGAGTCCTGGAGACCAGGAGAGTCCGTTGGTAAAGCCACTGCCTCAGTTGTGATGACGTTCCAGGATACTGAAGATGTCAGAACTGTGATAGGTTTCCCGGTGTTAGCTCCATGTATACTGTGGAGGTGGCCTAAACCTAGGAGAAAAATCCGTGTGTGTGGCTGATAGCAGAGCTGAAAGAGACGGGCTTCCCAAACCGTTTGTAGGCCAGAAGACTAAGACAATGCATGACTGCCAGATGGCAGACATTAGAGTGATAGGATTTTGATTTATATATTGCTGGCTTTGTGGTTTTCTTTGATCTTTTGCTTTTATGCTCTGTTTTGCACTACTAAAACAAGAAGTATTTAACTTTTGGGAGTTTTTTGGTCTTATAGTTAAGAGACTTTTGCAAAGTTATGGAATATTTAAAGATGATGTGCCTTTTAATGTCAACTGGCCACAATCTAGAGTTACCTGCTTGATACTTTTTAGTCTCAATGAAATTTAGATCATGTTACTTGAAGACATACATATGGGAGAGCATCTTATTGACTCAGTGAATTGTGGGCAGCACCATCCCTTAATGAAAGAAGTTACCTAGGAAGAAAGTTGGCAGCATGAGTACATTTAATTCTCTCACTTTGACTGTGGATGTGATGTGACTAACTGCTTGAGTTCCTGCGTTGATTTACCCACCACAATGAACCTTAAATTGCAAATAAGCCTTTTCTCCTTTATGTTGCTTTTCATCACAGTGATTTATCATAGCAACAAAGATTAAACTAGAACATTAATAGATGAACGAAGAAAAATGTGTCAGAAGCAATAAAACTAGTCAAACAATGAACCTACACTCTTAGCAAACTAGCAACAGTAATCTCTTAAACGAGAAAAATATATAAAGAAACTGAGAACGAATATATTGCTTAATATAAATATGCTAGATATATTTCTACTCAAAACCAGAACAAACTGAAGACATGTTTATGTTAATTGTTACATTTTTTTTATAAGGAGGCTTTTTCCTATGTATGTAAATGCACAGGGGTGAAGGAGAAGCAAAAAGGTATAAAAACTGAAGAGAAAAACAAAAATTGATTACTTTTCAGATTGAACTATTGTCTGCATATAAAATCCATGAAAAGCTACAGATGCAATAACAGAATTCGGTTCACATTTATAAAAAATTGTACCATTCCCAAGTAATTAATAGAGAAATGTCTTGCTCAGTAATAGCATTTGCTGTTCAAGTATAAAGACCTAAGTTCGAGATCGCAGCATTCAAATTAAAAGCTAAGTTAATGGGGACGAGAGTTGGGACAGAGAAGGAGGACGGCTGGGGCTTGCTGGGTTCCAGCCGAGCTTTGGTTCAGTGAGCGACTCTGTCTCAAGAGAATAAGGCAGACAGAAAACGTTGTGTCAGGAAACCTGACATGCTCTTTGGCCTGGCTAACACATGCAATTCCTAACACACGTATCCATAGAACACAACTCTATACTGCACGCACATTCACACCCAAATAAAAACTACATTAACCTCAAAATAAAGCATACACACACACACACACACACACACGTATATATATATATATATATAGTCTGGCACAACTTGTGACGATATAAAGACTCAAATAACGAGTTATGACATAATTGTGACCTCAAATTAACAAATCATGAAGATCCTCAGTTTCTCAAATTCAGTTTACTAATTCATGTCATTTCCAGCCAAAGTCCCAAGAGGATTTTCCCATGGATCTTAACATCTTGATTCTAAATTTCACATAGAACAGAGGATCAAGAATGTTTGGGAAATTTGAATGAAATTATACATTCAGCTTAAATCAAGATGTTCAGATAGAAATAATTTTTGTAATGTTTTACTCTTTTGAATAGTGTGCTATTAACACATAGATATAGATGTGGGCTATGGCAGGAACCCTGTACCAGCAAGATGGCCGAGGTAGAGCCACTGATCGCATGAAAACTATCAGTGTTTTAAAGGTTGCAAGTGAGTGAAACCACGGACATCCTTGCAGGCTGTCAGGAGCGATAAAACTTGGTATAACTGACAAAAGCTGCTATAATTTGATATCAAGACTGACAAAATGAAAACAACTAGCAATTTCAAGGCTGTCAGTGAGTAGAACCACTGGCATCCCTACACGCTGTCTGGAGATGTAAAACTTGATATAATTGACGAAAACTGGTGAAATAATGCATAGATTATGACCTATGTTTTAAAATGTCTATTGAAGCAGCATTTGTAATGGTGTAAAAAGTAGGAGACAACATATATTCCCATCAAAAGGAAAAAGAGTAAATCAATTCTAGGATATTCATGTAACAGAATCTTCATGATGATTAAAATTAAGGAACTAGACACAAATATATCCATGTGAATAACTCACAAAGAAATGTAAAAGTTAAGTAAAGAAAGTACATTGGAAAACAATATTACTGCAGTTTGGGAACTGAAAAATGAAGGCATTAAGGCAAGCTCGAGGTGCAATACATTTTTGGAGAGGGCATCGGCTCCTCTGAAGGAGAAGCTGTGTGTGTGCATCCAGACCACGCTGCAGGTCTAACTCCTGCTAGAAGTCAATAATCAGTCACTCACTCCAGAAGTCCTGTGTTGTGCAGAACAGAGCCATCCCATTAGTAAGACTTCTCAGTCACTGGTTATAGCAGCTTGTAGGAAGTGTGGTATAGGGCACCAATTGTGTCAACCAGGCTGTTATGATGTATTAATGCAAGAGGCCTGAGAAGCACAGTTTCCTAGGTACTACAAACAGAATGACTCAGTTTATGTAATAGAGCTCTATGTATTGTTCATGGTGTGTACACAAACACACATACACACACACACACACACACACACACACACACAGAGAGAGAGAGAGAGAGAGAGAGAGAGAGAGAGAGAGAGAGAGAGAGAGAGAGAGAATAAAAATGTGGGTATGGGAACATGTCTTACAATAAAGCTTAAGTTCAGGAGATGGAATATAGTTTAGCAGGAGAACCCTTGATAGCATGAACAAAGCTCTGTTTTTATCCACCAGTAACACATCTATACACATTCTCTCTCTCTCTGTCTCTCTTCTCTCTGTCTCTCTGTCTCTCTTCTCTCTCTCTCTCTCTCTCTCTCTCTCTCTCTCTCTCTCTCTCTCTCTCACACACACACACACACACACACACACACACGGTCATATCCAGGATATTGGTTGACAATAGGATGAAGTGAAGAAAAAATAGGACTCATGTGGGCTTACTTTATACATTTTTATTATTCTAAATCTAGGTGTGATTAGATTGATATTTACTATTTTAAATATCCCACTATATTTTGGAATGTCAGTACACAATTAACATACTAATGGCAGTATACTAAAGCTAATTATTCAGAAATACTGTTTTAGGGGAAAAGTAAATATTGCAGATGTGTGTAAAAGTCAGTCTTCACTTCACTTATGACAATAGATGAAGCAAGTTATGTGAATAACTAAATGGAGAATAAGATCTGCTTCTTTTCCATTTGGGGCATTCAAGGTAAGATTCTTGGAGCAGTAGCTACAAAATAACTAGTGATATTAATTATAGTGCCCTGAGGCAGAGACAAAGCTAGAGTGAGGAAAGAAACAATCAATGCCTTGCCTATTTTATGTCATTATTCACTTATCAATATTTGGTTACTGATAAAGGCACTTTACAAAAACATCTAAGAATTTTACCACATTCAATTTGAATTTAAAGTTTTGAAACTAATGACAAAAAATGCTGAAGGAAATTTTTATAATTTTGGACATCTAGCAAATTCACCTAGATGGTGTTAAGGTCCTGGAGGATTCTGTCTCAATTCAACCTTATATCATGCCACCTACCCATTGTAGAACACTCCAGTGACAGGCCTTTTGAGTTCTAGAAACATTTTGAGATCGTTCTTTAAAAACCTATAAAAACATATTTTATGTGTATCTTCTCATATGTATGTACACCATGTGCATGCAATACTCATAGAGGCCAGAAGGTGGCATTAGAGCTCCTGTAACTGGAGTCACAAATGCTTGTGAGCTGCCATATAGGGTGCTGAGAACTGAATCCCAGTCCTTTGCAAGAATCGTGTGTGCTCTTAACTGCCAAGCCATCTTTCCAGCCCAGACTTTTTCTTATTTTAGAATGTTTACACACTGTGATTACCTTTCCTGTAATGTTATTTCTTCCACTTTTCACTGCCTAGCCTTAGCCTTTTTTCTCTTTACAGAGTTCCATATATTCCAGATAAGTCCATCCTATATTTTAAAATCATATCTCTGGAACAACAAATTTTTAATAATCTATTAATATAAGTCTGAAATATGCATCAGCAGTGTGTGACAGCTTTGGAAAATAATCTTGTAGTTTCTTTTTTTTATTATTAATTTATTCTTGTTACATCTCAATGTTTATCCCATCCCTTGTATCCTCCCATTCTTCCCTCCCTCCCATTTCCCCCTTATTCCCCTCCCCTATGACTGTTCCTGAGGGAGATTACCTCCGCCTGTAGTTTCTTAAAAAGTCAAACATATATGTACTGTGAGACTCAGCCACTCCGCTCTTAATTGTTTATATAATTAAAATGAAATTATAGTTCAAAAGAAAAGAAGAGAACATCTATACATATGGTAGCTTCATAACATGTTACTTAAAATGGTCTTAGACTACAATCAACCCAAACATTCATGAACACATAGGGATTTGAAAAAACAATGTGGAGTTTGTAATGAACACTCAACAATGAGCTATTATTGATAAATGGAACAAAATAGAGACCCCTAAATATACTGACCCCCTTCTTTAATTTTCTAAACTAATTATACTTCTGGCAGCTTTGATGTGGGTTTCCTGTAATTTTCTAAGATGATCATGTCATCTATTAAGAAGGATATTTTCATTTTTACTTTTTAATTTGAGTACATTTCCTTTCCTCTTCTTTACTCATTGTCCTGTGAACCTCTAATACATAACAATGTACAAATGTTATCTAATAACAATGTGTAATTGCTTTGTAATAACAATGTATCATTATGTAATAACAATGTTGTTAAATAGTGAGATTAAACTTTTGTTTCTAATTCTACTGGGAAAAGAGATTGAGACTTGATACCGTATGAGCATATTCAGGGGGAGGAGATCCCCCTCAGACACAGACATAGGGGAGGGGAGTAGGGGGGGGAAGTGGGAGGAAGGGAGGGATGGGAGGATACATGGGATGGGCTAACAACTGAGATGTAATATGTATAAATTAATAAAAATGTATTTAAAAAAAAAAAAAAAAAAAAACAATTGAAGAATTGAAAAAAAAAAAAAAAAAAAAAAAAAAAAGAAAATGTTTTTTATTGTGTTCCTTATTTTACGCTGAGAAAATATTTTTCTATTCTTTATTTGCTTAGAATATTTGTTAGTAAGAAATACAAAATTTTGTGAAATGCTTTTTCTGCATTATTATAAATTATTTTCCTGCATTATTATTATTATCTTTAAAATTTTCTCTAAATATTAATAGTGTAAATTGACTTTAAAGTATTGAGTCAATTTCACATTTATAGGATATAACTGCTATTCTTATATATTCTTTGAGTTAATACATTAAAAGTTATTTTTTTCACCTGTGCTTGCAATGGACAAGGGTGAGTTACTTCTTTGTTTAATGCGTCAGCCAGCTTTTTATCAGTCTGATAATGGCCTCACTAAAAAGCTGATAAGTATTCCTTCCTGTTCTTTCTTTCAATAAATAATTTATAAGGAACTGATATTTTGCATTTAAACATTTATTCAAATCCCAGATACAATTATCTGTGTATAGAATTGTACCTTTCTTTTAAGTGTTTCATTTTGAGCCCCAAGGTTTTGTGCTTGCTAAGCCACAAGTCTGCCACTGGCTTATACCTCAAACCCCTATGTATTTCTAATAGTATCATTATCTTTTGTTTCATGTACTTTGACACTATGCGATTATGGAAATAAAAATCTAGGATTGTGTCCTCAGGATGAATTGATCCTTTTAACAACATAAAATGATATTTTATACCTGATTCCATTCTTTGCTCTGAATTGTATTTGTTTATAAAACTGTAGTCAAATGAGAAAGAAAATGTAACAGTTATATTTCTGGTCTGGGTTACCTCACTCAGCATAATCTTTTCTATTTCCACCTTTTTACCTGCAAAGTTCATTTTTTTTGTCTTTATAGCTGAATAGTATTCCATAGTACATATGCACAACATTTTCATGATCTATCTGTCATTTTGTGGACATTTATCTTGTTTTTATTTCCTAGCTATTGTGAAAAGAGCAGCAATGATTACAGCTGAGCAAATATCAGTGGAGCAGAATGTCAAGTCCTGTTTACATGTGCGAAGGAGGGGGAAAGGTTAGTACTCATTGCTGAAGACATCATGAACTCTACTTTAGACACAGGGTCTAGAAGTTTCTGAGCTGGGCTTGACTTGAATGTCTCCCTCCTCAGCATTACATTTGATGGCATCAGAAGGCACAATGCAAGCTTCCATAGGAAGGAATCAACCAACAGCTCTGCCCAACTATGATGCCTATGAACCACAACCACCATCAGTATGACCTGATAACCCTAAGCATGCGGTAGTGGCATGCATATCTTGTGACCAACAGCTCTCTAACTGGACTTAAGTCCCACTCAAGAAGAGTGAAATCATGCTTGGGACTGAAAACCTAGCAAACTACTCAGTGCTAGTGAAGTCATGTTTATTGGAGAACTATGGTAGCTTGAACAAAAATGCCCCATAAGCTTATAGATTTGACTGCTTGGTCACCAGGAAGTGGCACTTTTTGAAATGATTAGGAGGTGTGGCCTTGTTGGAGTAGGTGTATTCCTGGGGTGTGGTTTGAGGTTTCGAAAGCCCAATCCAGGCCCAGTATCTCCTTTCTCTTCTTGCTGCCTATGGATCCAGAAGTAGAGCTCTCAGCTCCTTCTCCAGCACCGTGTTTCCCTGCATGCCACTATGCTTCTCCGCCAGATGACAATGAACTAAACCTCTAAACACCATAAATGCTTTAAAAAAATAAGAGTTGCCTTGGTCATGCTGTCTCTTCATAGCAAGAGAAAACTAAGACAGAAGTTGGTACCAAGGACTCTGGTCTTACTGTGATAGGCCTGACCATTACCAAGCTTTTGTTTGGAGGTTTGGAAGATTTTGGAACTTTGGACTAGAGAAGTAGTTGGACACTTTAACAGGGCTTACTGGTCCATCCTGGTAGGAACATGGAATACAGTGGTGCTGAGGCCAATGTGGACTGTAGGAGCCCAGCTCATGAGGTTCCAGAAGAGACTATAAGTAGCCTAGAGACCTTTCTTGTGAATACTTTGGTGAAGAATGTGATGTCTTTCATCTCTTGTCAAAAAAAAAATCTGCTGAAGGCTAAACTGAGATTTTAGATTAATTCCTATGGCATACAAGGTTTCAAGACAGCCTACTATGGAGTCTGTTATATGGTTATTTAGTGGTAGTTCTTATGCAGATTTGTAATGCAGAGGAGCAAGTTGAGCAAGGAAAAATATAAAATGTAAAATTCGAGGAGAAAAGGAACACCAGAAAGTATAATGGAGCTAAATCCAATGCTCAAAGAGACAGAAAGTTTAAAGAAAACCCTGATACTAAATGTGAGAGAGGGAAGTGGTGACCTCAGGGCAAGACCCCAATCAGCCAAATTTCCAATTTGTGAAAAGGAATGAAAGAAAAGCTTAAGCAGGGAAGGGAACCATCAACGTCAGAAATCTGGTGCAGGTGTAATTGAATGACGGGGAGTGGTCCAGCCCCAGCCAGCAGGAGAACTTGTCAGCTTCTGGACATGGTTCTGGCTTTAGAGACAGCAATGCAGGAAAAAGGTTTTGGAATCTCCCCATCTGCATCTAGGAAAGCTGCTAAGGACAACTTGTGTGTCAGGAGTGTCCCGGCATAGAGGCCCAGAGATACTATTGTGTGAAGCTATGAAGGAGAAGTCTGGATTATGTTGGAGACCTCAAGATGTGAAGATGCCAGAGTTATGGGATACGTGCCCAGGAAAACTGCAGACTTGTTGTAGAAGTAACCCAAGAAAGGGAATTGTGTTTCCATCAACATAGTTTATAGGAGTTGGAGATCTGAAGAGAACTTTGGCTTCAGACGTGGAGATGCAGAGTCTGGAGTTTGCCATTCTGTTTGTTTGTTTGTTTGTGCATCAGTCCAGTATTTCCTCACTATGCTCTCTTTCCTCCTTTTTGAAATGATAATGGAATTATGCAACATTGCATGTTGAAAGTATGTGATCTGCTTGCTGATTGTGATTTTACAGGGAGTTATACTTAAGAGATTGTTTTGAGTCTCAGAAGAGACTTTGACCTTTGACCTTCTAAGTAGTGTTGAGACTTTGATTGACTATGAAATGTTTGAAGTTGTACTGTGCATTTTTATATTATACTATGGCTTTAAGGCTATGGGGCCTAGGGAATGGAATGTAGTGCTTTGGGTAAGAATGACCCCCTAAGGTTCATGGATTTGAATGCTTGGTCACTAGACAATGGCATTGCTTGAAAGGATTAAGAAGTTTTGGAGGAAATTTCTCACTGGTTGGGCCCAGAGGGGCCTGTGGAGTCTGAAGCACCAACCAAGGACCATGCACGGTGAAGATGTAGCCAATGGCCAACTCAGGCTTCATGTGGGTCCACTAGGAAGGGTAACAGGGGCTGTCTCTGACATTGCTAGCCAGAGCTCTTGAGGACTTCCTTCTGGAAAGCCAGTTTTCCTGGACTCAGAGAAAGGGAAGTGCCTCCCTTTTGGCTTGCAGCAGGCTACAAAAGAGCATTTGGTGAAAAGGTGTCATCAACCTGGTCCCGTTCAGGTAAGACATTTCAAAACTGCCACTGAACTAACAAGAGGCCCCGTTCCTGAGACAGCTTCTCTGGATTTTTACTATAAATAAAGCACATATCCTGGGCTCACCCTTCCATTTTACAAGCCAGGGTTTTAAAAACCTGGGGTCCCTGAGTGGAGAACACTCTTGTCTTTTTCCTTTGTCTTCTTGGTCCTAAACCTTTTGTCTTTTCTTGCATCCTTTCAACCTTTTCCCTTTTCCCCATTTCCTTCTTTGGGCTTAGTGCTGACTCTTTCTTTTCACTGAATGTCTGAAACTTAGGGTGACTTTAAAGAGCTGAGTTCTTCATTTCTTGGCTGTCTTATTCTGGCTCTTGAGTTCAACAGCCTCGGCATTTCCAAAGCAAAGGCTTCCTTCTTCACTCTGGAGGCAGGAGGTGCAGTGGCGGGCCCTTCCCAAAGAAAAGCAGGAGAACCTGGATTCTCTCTGCCCAAAAATGCGTGGATCTGCCTGCTCCCTCACCAGGGCAAGAGCCAACAGCTGGCTCCCTTTGTCTCTGCTTTGCTGTGTAAAGGTGCGCCCACATCCACCTCTGTCTGATTTTCCTGCCCCTCTTTGCGGTGCATCCCTTCCCTAGGACCTCAGAGGACCAGAGAAAGACACTGTTCAACAGCCTCCTTTCTGAATACTTTGGCAAGATCTGCCTTGCCAAGCCACAGAGAAAGAGGATGAACTCAATCCTGATGCGACATGATGAGTTGGGGTGGGTGTGTACAGGGGCTCCCCTTTTCTGAGGAATATGGGAGGGGGAGGGGAGAGGGAAGGTGGAATTGGGAGGTGAGGAGAGAGGGAGCTATGATCGAGATGTAAAGTGAATAAATAAATAAATTAATAATAAAAAAGAACTGCAGGCATCTAAAGAATGTTGAGAGTAGGGGAAATAGTCTCTTCAATATGATATGATCTCAAAAACTGTAGTTTTTTTCAGCTTCCTTGAACTTAGTGTTAGCATGGTATATAGTTCTCATTCTTTTAAATTTAATATATATTTCTTATTGGAAGTAAATAAGGATTTTTATTTTGTTGTTATTTATTTTAAAATACACCCTTATATATCTGTCTTTTAATTAAGAAGTTTAGATCATTTATATTTAGTGTGATTTTGAGTAGAATTGAGTGTAAGACATCACTCACTCTAGAATACTACTTTTGATGTACTCTATCATCTTTTTATTTATATTTTTTTGCCTTATTTTGGATTAACTGAATATTTTGTAATTCATATTTATCCTTTGCATATTTAGTTATTGCTTATATAAGGTGATAGTGTATTATGTGTGTGTATTTATACATTAGGTATATATGTATGTGGGTGTAAGTGCATGTTTGTGAAGATCAGATGTTAAAAAAAATCTTAGATGTCATTTATTTCTAATGAGCCACTTACCCCTATGGTAGAAAGAAACTTTTACTGGCCTTAAAAAGAAGGCTAGATTCATTAGTCAGGTCAGTCTAGCAAATCTACTAGTCTCTGCCATCTTAGTCCTGAAACTACAGACCTATGTCACTATAATCAGAATATATATATATAACATATATAGTGTATAATATTTTATATATTTGTAAGCATTGGTTCTGAGTAAAAACTTCAGCTTTTCATTTCATACAACTTTCATAATAAACACTTTACTGACTATCTCCTCAGCTCTATAGTATTTTTAAGTTAATAGAAGGCACTTTGAAATAATATACACTACACCATGCATAATTTAAAACACATATATAAGATTATACTTATATTTTCCTTTTTCCAGATTTTGTGCCTCATATAGTGTACATTTTTTGTCTATGTATTACAAACCCATTACATTGTTATCGTTTTTCTTTAATGAAATATTTTAGTGAGATTCTTAAAATGAAAATAAAGGTATTTAATGTTTATTTCAGTTATTACTGTTTGCAGTGCTTCAAACTTTCAGGTTGATGTAGATTCCTGCTATAATATTCTTTCTGTCCCAGGAGCTTTTTAAAATCATTCTTTTGAGCTATGGGTCTGCTAGTTCTGAGTTGTTTGGGCTTTTATAAAAAAATGTTTCGTTTTGTTATTTATGACAGATTTTTGGGTGAAGGCAGGAATAGAATTAGCATTTGACAGTTTTGTTTTTCTTTCACTAATTTAAAGGTGCTATTTTGCTGTCTAATTATGGCATGTATTTTCCTACATCTTTACATGACTGTTTATTTCATTTTATTGGATAATAATTATGGTGATTTTTGCATTGCTAAGTGATAGGTGTTTTTGCGTCTCTATAATTATTTTTGAGTATTATTCTGTGGTGTATTTATTTGAACTTGAAATAACTTATTCCCTTCACAACCACTTGGAGAGGTTTTTGGTCAAACCAAGAAACGCTTGCTCTAGAAATTTTGGTTCATTATTGAATAGTGGACACCTTATACAGTAGTTATGCTTTTAGTGTTTTCCCCTCTAAGCTTGCATAAACAGGATGCATTTCTGGTTATGTGTGTTCTCCTGGTAGTTTCTGCTTCTCACAGGTGTTGCTTTATGCAACCCTGTGTAGTCACACATCTGCCCTTTAAGAATCATGAATATGGGGCACCAAAGTTCGTATTTGACCATATCCCCTGGATGGGGGAGGCCTGGTGGCACTCAGAGGAAGGATAGCAGGCTACCAAGAAGAGACTTGATACCCTATGAGCATATACAGAGGGGGGATGTTCCCCTCAGTCACAGTCATAGGGGAGGGGAGTAAGGGGAAAATGGGAGAGATGGAGGAATGGGAGGATACAAGGGATGGGATAACAATTGAGATGTAATATGAATAAATTATCAAAATATATTTTAAAAAAATTTAAAAAAAAATCATGAATATTTGAGGGGACTTCCTTCCTGCAGATCACTGATGTCCTCCCTCCTTGAAGCTCTCTGTCATTTTTTAGTTTTTCTCATTCACTCCCTAGGTGTGTTTAGTTCCCCATTCCTCATCATACTTTTAATATGCTCAGCTGTGCTCTTGTCATGTAGTGTTGTCCTGCTTAGTTCTCTGCTAGTGTCCACCCGACTCCTCCCCAACTGACTGGCTGAGAATGATGAGGACCATTTTCTTGCCTCTTCCAGTTTCTTTGGACCAGGAGTTGACTGAAATAGTTTTCCTCTGTTCTATGATGCTTGGGTTTTCAACCAGATAATTCAAAGGTTGAAGGCTACCCTCATGTGGGAACTTAGTTGCATGTTTGTTTGGTGGTTCTTGCTAGTGTTGGCTGTGAATGTAACTGGGTCTGTTTGCCTAGAGATACTTACAAATCCCCTTTGTTCAGTTTGTGGTTTGTTTTACAGTCTAGAGAATGAGTTCAAGGAACAGTAAACTATGAGAGGGAGCTGCTGGAAACTATTTTGTCATTTATGACCTCAGGAGTCAGGACTATCATGTCTGTGGAATTCTATTGTTTGTAACCTTGATAAAGTTCTCTCCAGGTTCATAGATTCCAATTTTTAGTAAAGTTGTGTTAAGAATATAGTTTTAGAAGAATATATCCTTTGGTACATATTGAGGTGAGTCCACCTTTCTGAAGTGTAATCTACCTCCTATAGTTTCTGTTTTACTTTTTATGGATATTTTATTAAGGTAATATATGTTTTTGTTTATTTGTTTGGGCTTCTTCCACTATCAGTTTCAACATGATTCATTTTATTTTTTGCCTAAAAGTTGGTTTAAATTTGTATATGGATAGAAAAATGTTGCTAACACTCTTTAGAATTCATTTATGTGTACTGAAAACTACAAAATAAAGAGAGAAAGAAGACATTTGTTTTCTGTCTTCACTCTGAAAAAAAAATACCAACAACTCACCATATTATAAATTGGCTGAAATTAGTTTATGTTTATTATGAAGATACTCCCTTTAGCTATCAGAATTTACTCTCTTCCACTTATTTATTGTTTAAATGTATTTTTGGCTCTTGATTAACAAGAGTGAAATGCTTAATTTCATCAAGAACTCAGCCAGTCCAGGGCTGAAGAGATGGCTCAGTAGTTAAGAGGTCATTGTGCTCTGGCTAGGCCTCAGAGTTCAGTTCTCAGCACCCACATGGGGTTAGGTACATGTGCCTTTGGCCTCTGTGGGCATCTGCATTTATGTATGCACAACCCCTCACTCAGATGCACATAGGTAAAAATAACTGATAAATCTTAAAATCAACTGGCCTACATTTCTTTGAGTTTGAGGTGTCTTTTAGTTAATGGGTAAATTTTAGCAAAGTGATTACTTGTGTCTCATATATTAAGTCTCTAAAATTAGAGGGTACGTTAAATTTAAGTTTAATTTTAAGCCAAATTAAATTAAAATAAAGGGTAGTTTTATGTCACAGGAAAAAGAAATAAATGAGTTGTACATCAAAGATTTAGTGAACTTTCAAGATTGTGTGAAATATTAACAGTTATTTCTAAATATTGAAGTAATATTTATAAAAAAATCCAGATCTTTCATTTTTCTTCTTAATTATTCTTGTCTTTCTCCCCAGATATTTTGTTTTTTGTTTTTTTTAAAGTATTAGGTACATAGCTCTGGGTTGCCGTGGGAGCAAATGAATTCACTTCTGTGCCAGTTAAATGATGACATTCACGGTGAAACCGAAAGGAGCTATTTTTCTTAATCTTAAGAGGTTGTATCAGATATTGATGATCTGTACTAGTACACAATATGGATCTTTGTGACAAAAATAAGATATCTTAATGGCATTAAAGTGTACATCCCACATTGTATATAGGGAGGAAGTTGGTGATGGCTGTTTTTTGTCACTTATGTCTTCTGGAAGGTAGCCAGTAACAATATGATGTGTCTGTAAAGGAGCTCGGCCTGGGGTGGCCAGTGATGTGGAAAATCTGGTCATTTAAGGGCAGGTTAGTCAGAGTTGTCTCCGTGGAGGAAGGGTGGGGAAGGGAAGGGACACGTGTCACTCTACCAACTAATGATGTGGCCCTGATGAAAACAGCAATAACTGTCAAATGCATGTTGAGGTCCCACTCAAACTAAGGCACCAGTCAAGGACAATACAGGTGGTAAACTTTAATCCCCTACCCAGATCTAGCCAATGGTCAGAACATTCTCCACACTTGAGTGAAGAGTGGGATATGACTTTCTCACGTACTCTGGTGCCTCACATTTGACCTTGTCTTCTGGAGGGGGAGACCTGGTGGCACTCAGAGGAAGGACAGCAGATTACTGAGAAGAGACTTGACACCCTATGAGCATATACAGGGGGAGGTAATCCCCCTCAGGAACAGGTGTAGGGGAGGGGAATAAGGGGAAAATGGGAGGGAGGGAAGAATGGGAGGATACAAGGGATGGGATAACCATTGAGATGTAACAAGAATAAATTAATAATAAAAAATTTTAAAAAACAATAAAATATTAAAAATTGTTGACTGTTAACTCTGGCAAAGGCTCTGAGAAACTGGTATGTCTGACTGTCATTCAGTAGAAGTTTATAAAATATAAGAAAAGAAAAAAATTAAAATAAAAGGTTTTAAAATTACTTGGGAGATATTAGACATACAAACATATAATAAACTTTTGCTTTTCCTCTCAAACCTTTTCTTTCTTTCTTTCTTTCTTTCTTTCTTTCTTTCTTTCTTTCTTTCTTTCTTTTGTTTTCCTTTCTTCTTTTATCTCTTCCTTTCAACTCCCTACCTCCTTATCTTTAATTTCCTTTCAAAATTTTTTCTTCTGACTTATTTCTTTTATTTTCAATGGGAAATATGGCATCCAACATAATTTGAGCTCAATGTCAGGAAGAAAAGAAAATGAATATTAGTCAATTAAAATAATCCGTATTTCACCCTACCTTTCCAGTCTGGTTAGTTTCTATTTCTTTAATGGTAAATGTGATTATCTGATGTAAATTATACATATGTGTAAATAATAAAAATATAAAATTTCACTTAGGCATTATTTTATGCTCTTTTTTTTTCTTTTAGGTCAAACGTCTCATATAGCCTCAATTCAACTGTATAGCTAAATAAAAATAAAAATAAAATCTGATCATTTGCTCAGAAGCTTGCTCCTTTGTTTTAGATTTTGAACTCTTAAGATTTCTTCTTTATGGTATTTTCAATGACTGTTATTTTCCTCATCTGGTTAAGGTCAATGTGGTTGAAGTTAGATAGTTTAGTCTCCAGAAATTCAGCTTAGAAGAAGCAGCAATATTCCAATCTCCTATGGTGACCCAGAGTCACGGTGAACAGCTTCTGTGACCCAGTAAATGAAGATAAAAAGGTGAGGACTTAGAAGGCACACTGGTAGGAATCTGTGGTACTGCCATGTACAGCTGCGATGTGCGATGCAGTATAATTTCTCCTTCAATATATCTGTACATTATTATTTAAATAGTCTTTGTGCATACGCATAACATTTCCAAACATTTTGTTATTTTGCACAATAATCAATGGGATGAGTCAAGTTGTCCCCACTAGGTGTTGATAACAGTTGGAGAGGTTATAGTGGAGAAATCAGCTGGCATTTAAGAAGCAGAGAATGCTATTGGCAAATCTACTTGTATGTGGGCTCAAAACGGTTCATAGGTATACTGATAATATTGAAGACTAAACCTTTCATTGATTCACCCAGAAAAAGAAATACTGTTGTAGTTATTTTAACACTATGGCCTAATAATGTTTATTATTAGACCTATAATTATTATTACGCCAGTCTTTCCTAACCTAATAGCAAGCAATCAAGACACAGACACCTGTTATGCTTTAAAATAGCCTTAGTTAACCTGGGACAGGGTAGATATTAATCCATAGTGGGGCATGTATCCCAGACCTGCCCTAATCCCATGCCATCTGCTTCTAATAATATCTATCAAGCTACTTTGCATCTATAATCCCAAATACTTGCTAATTATTATCTGGGCCAAGCCTCCATCCATGCCAGCCACGTGCTTCTCCTCCACCTAACCCATGACACAGCCTCCTTCTTCCTCTACCCTCTTCTGGTCTCTCTTCCTCTCAAGATTCTCTCTGTCTCCCCAAGCCTCTCCCATTTGCCCTGCCCAGCTGTGATGTTCCTTTATTGGTCAAATAGGATAGGCTCTTAGGCAAGGTACAGGTGAGCCACATAGACAACAAACAGTAATTATCATCAAAATATAGCATACCAACCTCCCACAAACTACACATTGTATAATTGTGTGTGTGTGTGTGTGTGTGTGTGTGTGTGTGTGTGTGTGTGTGTGTGTGTGTGTATGTATGCGAATCCACTTCTTAGCAAGAAAAATCTATTGTTTGTAATACATATTCTAAAGAAATTTCTGGGGGTAAAAAAAGTAACAAAAAGATAGTCGTTACTCCACACGTGGGTCTTTGGTTGAAGTCTGGCAGTATGTGGAAAATAGCTCTAAATAGGCTCTCCAGGGAATTTGTTTACCTGTGCCCCTACTATCCTCACTGCTTTTTTGTAAAGATCAAAAAGTTCTTAGCAAATGTGTTTCTTGACATGAGCATGGCCATACTAAGGACTCCAGTGCCTCTGGCCCATGGGAATGCCAAAGCCTTCCCTGGAGCATGTGTAACATTGACAGTGGGAACAGAAGGTGTCCACCACCGGAGCTTGCTCCCCTAGGATGTTTACAGCAGGAGACCTATTCCCTCCTATGGAGATCTCCTACTGAGACCAGCTAAACCTGCTGCCGGTGCTTCTCCTTTGGAGCTCATGACCCACCCATGAGCTTTTCTAAACATAGGTCTCTGTGCTTTTTCTCTCTTCATTCCCTCATCACCTCTCTCAGGTTCCCAATCACAAAGCTGTGTACTTTGTAGTAATTTCACAACATTAACATGAATTAGTATTAGCTACTTCACAGAACTTTCATGAGTCCATAAAGGGAATCCACTTACAATGGAGCTATGAACACAAAAGGCACCAAATAAATATTAACAATGTTTGTAACATTTGAGTGATGGAGAGTAGGGCATGGGAGCATGTGAAGAGATTTTTGTAAAATGCTGTCATATTCATGGTGATTTCTTTTGTTTGTTTGTTCTGTTTTTCGAGACAGGGTTTCTCTGTGTATCCTTGGCTGTCCTGGACTCGCTTTGTAGACCAGGCTGGCCTTGAACTCAGAAATCTGCCTGTGTCTGTCTCCCAGAGTGTTGGGATTACAGGTGTGTGCCAACACGCCAGGCTTCATGGTGATTTCTTACTCATTTCTGTGTCATCTACACAAGAACTGCTAAGTGTACAGTTTGTTAGAGCAGACAGCCTAACTCATTTGGAAGAGCATAGTGTGTGGCTTCCAAAGATCTAGATGTGAGTTCAGGAGGTCTTCTTGCCTTTCAGAGTCCCAGCTTCTATCCTTTTCTTGATAAAAGAATACTAAGCTTTACTTTTTCTTCCTCACAGGGTTGTCATGAGATGAAATGTCTTATGAATTATAAAGTGCTATAGTTGTTTCATATCCTTTCTTGGAGCAGATGTGCATAAATTATAAATAAAAGCACTATGCAAATAAAAGAAATTATTACAGTTGCATATTCTAGATGTGCCATTCTGATCTATGCGCCCTCATTTATTAGTGTATTTGCTGGTGTAGAAAAAAATTGTTTGAAAGAACCCATATATGTGCACTTGCAAGAATCAAATGTGATGCATTGAAAAATTATATTGGAAAATATAATGCATTACGACAGTACTTTACAAATGAAGGAAATTTTTCAATTATCCAGACTATCAAATCATCTGACAGATTCTGCCACAATACATGGGTCCGGCTGGCAAAAGTCACAGCAGCCATTCATCAGTCCTTAGAGGCAGTGTATAACATAAGCTCATAGATCATCGACAAGAGTAGCTCCTTGAGCACAGAATGTCTATCAGGCCTATGCACAGCTTTTTGTCAGATACTCCAGAGATAACACTGCTATAGTGAAGCCATTTTGAATATTTAGAGACTGTATAAATTGTGTTTTCTCCTAGTTTTGATTTAAGACATACAGAGGCATTTACATATGCAATGCGCTTTGATGAGCTATGATGTTGTGAGCAGTCTCCTCTGCTTATTTTTCAGCTAAACATTCTTAGATCCAGTGTGCCAAGACTGTTCTGCCTGGCCTTGTTTACCTGTGTAGATTCCTGTCTCTCTGCTTTGGGTCAGTAATTTGTGCTCTAGTCGTTCTGAACATTTGGCTGTCTTCTGCGCAATCTTCTTCTCTCTCTTTATTAACATGGTCTCCCCTACATGGAACAATCATTCAAAATTGCATGAATCTCCACATTCTACTCTAGAAAATCTATAATTCCTTAAGACTGGTGTGCAAGACTCCTATCAGGAGAACCATGGCAAGGCAGGTGTGTTGACTTGATGACACAAATCTTGTGTATCTAATGACAACTCAGAGATAATTGTCAGTTTCTACTTTCCCCACTTATTAAAAACATAGAAGCTATGATCATGAGATGTAAAAGGACTTTCCTATATTATAATGTTAGTAAGTGAGATTTGAAGTCAAGCTGGTCCAAGTCTTAAACTTTTTCCATTCCCTCTTTATTATAAAAATGAAACAAAATGATATCAGAAGATGAGGAGTTCAAGTTTTTTTACTCCTGTTTTCTAAGCTTGGAGTTTTAGATTTCTGTGTCTGAGTGGGTGTGGGTAGAGGCCAAGATGGTGGTAAGGAGTCACAGGAGAAAGCCAAACCAAGGCATGTGGTAAAACACATGTGATATGAAATTAGAGGTGGGATGCTAGTGTTGAAAGGTTTAGGAGAGGATGAGGTGAGGGTAGAGAGAAAACTCGAAGTGTGGAAAAGTTTACTAAATTTAGGGATGTATGTAAGTGGCATATACTCATAGCTCAAATAAAAATTAAAAATACAGATAAAGACAATTACACTTTTAGGGGATGGATAAGATGCAAGTACATAGAAGATAGAAGACTAGCATGAATTTACAGCTCCATTATTTCTCAGAGGAATGCATCATCCTTTTGGGAGAACACTGAGAACTCCACTCAAAGGTCAAGTCATCTTCCTCGGTGATTCTCAACTTCTGTGACAATTTTGAAGTTATAGGTGCCTACTGTATCCACGGGTATTCAGAGCAGGTCAATCAATTTTTTTTTTCTGCATGAGATCTAGAGGAGGCTGTAACTATTATTCTATGAAAAAGAGGAGGAATTCTAAGGCAGAATCAGGAGATAATAAACACACACACACACACACACACACACACACACACACACACACACACACACCCTTAGTACAAATATGAATGACATATTTTTATTTCGGCAATGCCTTAGGCATCTGGTAAACTTGTGTACATGTATATACCTCATAATGATGAAATCTAACATAGTTTGCTTTCCACTGTCTTGCTGTGCTGGGTTCCTTCCTTTTTCCCTCCAGATCCATTCTCTTTCCTTCTTTCTCCACATGGTCTTGCCTCAGGACATTAACCTACCTAAGGCATACATACTAGCCCCTGTGCCTCCTAGCACCTGTTAGGGTGTAACTGATGGGGAGATGGGAGAATGTTTTTGTTCCTTACCATGAAGCTCCCCAGAATTGACTGCATCTCTGAAAGAGTCATTGTTTTCCCCAAAGTAGCCTGATTTGCACAAGTTTGTTGTTAAGAGCTTTTATGGAAGTCCTTCTTGCACTGTACTCTCTCTTACTAGAGGAATCACATTCACGTTCCTGCACTATACATCAAGGTTTTCTTCCTCCTTCCCAAATCATTTAGTTAGTTCTTTGGCAGATATATATCCCTGGAATCATCCATTTCTGTCTGGAATATCATAGAACCTTGGTATTCTTGCTAATGTGTAGCTGGACATGCTCATGTCAGAACAGTTTTCTCACATGGCACACAGAGTGCTTTATGAAATTTGAAACGCTATGTTCTTCAGTGATTTTAAAATAATATTTTATTGTTTGATAGTGTTACATAATGTATTTTGATTATATTTACCCTTTGTCTCCTACCGGCTCCTGTATCCATTCTCTTACCACTCTCCCCAGCCAACTTTGAGTTTTAGTCTTTTTCTTCCTTTTCCCATTGAGTTTTATTTGTATTGCCCAACTATTCTCGACCTACTGGGAGTCACATCGTTAAAGCAAACTGACTCTCACTCTCTTCCAAAGTCTCTCAAATGCAAGCAGCTTCTTACCTAGTGACTGGGTTTTGCATTCCCCCTTGCATGCTGGGATTTTTGTCTGGATTGGGTTTATACTAGTTTTCTTCATGCTGTCATAATCTCTGTGAGTTCATATATACAATCGCCTCCTTGTGTCAGAAAAATATGTCTTCTTTGAAGTTGTCTATCACCTTTGGCTCTTACAGTCTTCCTTTCTGCTGAGAAGACTCTATTGTTGAAGACACTACATACCTGAGTCACAGAACATTGAGAAACCCAAGCTTGTAGTTATCTGGATGCTTCATCTATATTGAATAGTTTTTATAATAATTTTATTTATTTTCACAACAACACTGTGGTGTTATAATATCAAGTAATATTATCTACACTTTGAGTAAAACCCCGAGAATGAGATACCAAGGCAAAGTTCAAGTTCACACAAGCAATAGCTACTCCTGAACCTATGCCTTCTGACTCCAGTAGCCATGTGTTTATTTGGTCAAACCTTGCTTTATATGAATTGGATACATTTGTTTAAAGCCACTGTATTTTATTCCTTCTCTTTTATCTCTAAGCCCATAGCGATATCTTTTGGCAAGAGGCATAAATAAAAGTTTTCTTCCACTAAGTATAAGCAGAAATCATGTGGTAATACCTAGAGAGATAAATAAATATATATGTAGGTGGGTAAATGAAGTAACTGAGACTTTTGCATACAAAAAAACTAGTCAAGATAAATAACAAAATAAGGGGAATTATGAATATGTTTGTACACCTTAGAACAACAAATAGTTTCACATGATTTATGTAGTTGGGACAGGCTAAAACCTCACTAATGTAATAGTTGAGTCATTTGTCTTAGCAACTATCTTGTTATTGGCAATCAATAATGCAGCTAAGATGACTGATGGCTTTGTTTTCTAGTAGTGCCTCTGCTGGCTTAAATTATTTACTTGACATATTGCCTGTTGGCAGATGCAAGGAAACCAATGACAGTGTGTTTGCATGGCTTGATGTACAACTGGGAGGGGAAAAATGGCTGTCCTTGATCTTTGAGTACATGATAGAGATAAGGGTGCACTGGGTAGGACCATCCTGTCATGAGCTGTGCATATGGAGACGAATGAAGCTATGGGGTTTTGAAAGCGTTATTCCAGGTTGCATGAAAATCTTCATTAACTTTCGGAGCTCAATTCATGGGCACACGCATGACTTCTTCCTAGTGGAGAGAATAAATGAGGGCCCGGAGCTTCAAACATCACATTCTGCTATGATTTATCTCTTAGGATGATTTTCTTTCTTAACTGGTGGAGAAATTCTTGAGAGCAAGTACTATGGCTTATTTATCTTGGTAATCCTAGTCCCCAGCACAGAGTAGTCAGTAAGTATTTGCTGATGAATTAGAGACATGAATTAATGAATCAAGCAGGAAACAATGACAACTTTTGCCTTGGGTTTACAAATTAATCTCTTAAGTGACGTGCTGCTTTGGGGAGATGTTATAAACTAGGAGTATGCTCTGTGGTTGAATCTTAGTTATACTAGACAAAGTGTTTAAACATTTTGAGATTCTGGATTTTTATGCAGAATGAAGACAACAGGACTTTATAACGTTATAATAGAATTTGGATTCAAATATAGAGAATCTGAGAAACTTTGTAGGCTCTATAAATACATTTTAATAGTAAACTGGCTTTATGGTTTTGAAGCCTCAACTTGTAAGATTTTTACAAAATTAGTGGTAGAAATGGCCTCATCATTTCTGGTTTCAAGTGAACATCAAGATTGGAAGGCAGCTTTCAAAGTTCCTGAGTATCTAACATCCGACTCCGATAAGCTGGTTTCCTGATACCAGGGTACCAGGATGAGATACTAGGGTATCTGATACCTGGCAGAAGGTTGAAAGCAAAGGTTTGGGCTTAGATAAGTGAATTTTGTGGTACTCCAGGAAATTTGCTGGCCTGGAAAGAGTTCCATTTTGAGAGGGGAAAAGAAAGCCAAAGTTTTCTTGTGGGAGATATTTTGAGATGTCATGTCTTTGCCAGAGGGAGTTCTAACATGCTTACAGTGGAAGAAGTGCTCAGAACATCTTATCCCTGACTCATGTGAGGCTGCCTCAGTGAGAGATGTTATCAACTGAGCAAGCCCTCATCAGAGGCCAGAAGAGGGCATGAGACCTTCTGCAACTGAAGTTAGAGATAGTTGTGTGCTGCCTTGTGGGTGCTGGAAACTGTTCCCCCTTGAAATAATTCACCTGCCATAGTCACACTGGAGCCACACTGCACACTGGAGCCACATCTGGAGCTTTTAAAAGATATCGATGTACGACACTAATTGATTTGGGATAATCTGGCTTCAGGATTTCTAAACAGTAACTATGATGCACAGCTACATTTTCATGTCAGCATGCTACAGGGAGCCTCTGAAGGGCTTTGGGGTTTAGGTAGGCTCTTTAAGAAAGATAGTCCACTTTGGTGAAGGGACTGTGAATGATACTACTGTGTCCCTATCAGGAAGGGAAGGGCAGTAAGGTGGGACTGGAAAACAGGCTGTTCAAGTTTAAGATCTCAGAGGTAGAACCTGTGTTCCTGAGTGTAGTTATGTTACGGAGTGGCTAAATTTGCAAACATGTAATGGTCATCAGAATTTAGACTAGATAGTTAAAACATAAAAGACAGTGACAAAAAGGGATAGTGTGTTAGTCATGTGCCATGTTTTGATGAAGTATCTTCCAACTTCTAAGAATTAAAAAGCACAATTCCAAGTCAACATTAGAATTTTCATTGAAATAAGGGTCTTCTTAGAGTTCCCAATTTTGAAATGCTGGTCTCAGTCAGAAGTCACAGCTCCCTATGCTCTGAGGAGCGAGAAGATCTGCCAGTGGAGAAACATGCACTATAAATTAATACTTAAGAATCTGACCCTGCAGGTGCCAGTGGGGCTGTCTCTGCACACCCCTCTAGTATGCTCTGTGACTCTGCTCATTACCATCCTCTGATCTATGGTGATCCTTGTAGCTGTTTTCAAATATGGCCATTTCTCCTTGTGAGTTTTATACAGTTATGTGTTTTCTATGAGCCTAATAAATGAGACCTATTCATTTGTTAAAAAAAAAAATAAGGGTCTTCACCCAAGTGAAAGTCACTTGAAACATATGCTTCCCACCTATGTGGTAGTGTAATTGTAAGTTCTTATGTGGAGAAGGTGATCAGATGACCAGTTGCCTGAGATTCACATGTGGGTCTTAAGAGGTTGTTTTTTTCCCAAATTAGAAAGGAAATGTAACTGTAAGAAACTGAACATTCTGGCATTGTTTGTTACTGCAGCAGAACCTCTCCCAGTCTGACTGGTATAGAAGAGAAATCATGGAATAGATAGAAGACTCTATAAGAGCAGTGGAGACTGACCAGACTATTTCCTTCTCACTTCTTATGGCTTCTGAGTGCTGTTGCAGTCAATGGGATTAGGTGGGGTTTTGTTTTCTGGGTCACACTGTAGCCAGTTGATGGTGGCCATAAGTAAAGACAGAAAATGCACCTGCCTGGATATTTGTTTTGATTTGAACTTCGCTGATGACACTTAAGATAACTCACTCTGTCTCTCAAATTTATGATGCAACCTTTCAATGAACATATACTATGTGATATATGTTGTCTTTCTGTGGATTTCTTTATGGTCTCAGTACAGTTATGGATAGGTAAAATTTTCCTCAATGAAAACATTCACTGTTGCACTGCTCTCCTCTTTCTGTAGGGTAACCCGCAGCTTAGAATTACAGTGATTGAATGTGAGCAAGGTCTGGGACTTCTTATTTTTATTTACTTTTCCTGTTCAAATGAAATGAATATGCATTGTACCAGGAAGGCAGACAAGGTTATTACCAGTGCAGCTGAGAACAATTAGTTCTTATTTGCTTAACACCATTTCTTAATGTGCGATTGTAAAACTTTTCACCGGATGTTTTAAATGTAATCAATTTTTCATTGCAGTTCCTAATAATTCAAAGAGCCTGACATTTGCAATCAAGCCAACTGTGGTCGATACCTATTTTCTCTTAGTTAAATAGGAATTTAACTCAGGGACACAAGAGGTGGCTTCTGGAACTCATTCGTGTGCTTATTATTTTGTGAAGCTGCACCCAGATTTATGGGCTTGTAGGAGACACTGCCTCGTGTCATGGCCACCCGACCTTACAGCATACTTGAAGTCAGCCCCATCAGAACTCACAGCTTGTCACTACTGTTTGATGAAAGCATTCATTTGGATGTTTTACATCCTTGCATAGCAAGTGCCTCAGTTTTAAAATGAGGGAAGAGTTCTTTCATTTGGTTGTGTTCGTATTAAATGAAATAAAGAATTATGAATCAAATTACACCACACACCATGGGCTGTAAGTAAACAACCCAACAGAAACTATTTAAATCTAGGAAGGAATTCAGAGGCTGCTGGCCATGTTGTACCTGTAAGATACACTGGTTTTAGACATACCTGAATTTATGCTATCGAAAATGAGTGTAGGCTGCTTGTATCGTATGTGTTGGTCTCATCCTCTTTATTTTAGATATGCTTTCTAGAAAAAGGTCAAGTTTGTAGCCATGAAATATATAGCTTATACCTGGTGTCGTGGCTCCATTAGTAGAGCATTTGCCTTGCAAGCACACAGAGCTGCATTTCATCCCAAGAACCTCTGTACAAAAGGCCAGGCACGGTGGCAGGTGGCATGGCCGGCCTGTGATCCCAGCACTGGAGATGCAGAGGCAGGAGCATCCATGGGTGCATTGGCTAGAGAGTCCGACTGACTTGGTGAGTTCCTGGCTAGTGAGAGATGCTATCTAAAACAACACAAAACAAGATGAAACAAAACAGGATAGAACAAAAGAAAACAAAACAGGACAAAACCAAGGAAAATAACCCAAAATAAGAGGAATGCACCCGAGGATTGAGAACTAAGGGTATCCTCTGGCTTCCACACAGGCCTGGACATGCACCTCTACCCCCATCCCCTCGCCCCCAGCCACAAACACACACAAAAAAATAGTGTATTTAGGGTTTGTAGGAGAATGAATGCAGAAAAAGCAAACAAATGGATTTAACTGTGTTTGTAGTAGCTCTTTTAAGTTCTCCTTCCCACCACTGCCTTAAACATTTTTTCATCATATTCTAAACCAGGCACTGGCAACTTCCAGCTTCCCAGGGGCTCTCTCTGGCCTCCTACCTGTTTTTGTAAGTGAAGTTTTATCAGAACACAACTACACACTTGGGGTTAGGACTCTACAAGGCTATATCTAAGCTAAACTTGCAGAGTTCTTTAGTAGAGACAGACTTTGTGGCCTGTCAGAAATGCTTATCGTTGGTCTATTTACAGAAAAGGCATTTGTCTTTACAAAATAAGACTGAAAAATAATTGTCTTGAAAGTGGCTGCAAGACAAGCCATTGGGGAAGCAAAAAACATGTTTTGGCTTGTATTATTTCTCTCTGTTTTAAAAAAAAGTGTTCAAATAATAGTTCTTGAATATATAATGTATATTCTAATAATATTTAGTGAAAGCATGCAACATGTAAATTTATGTATTTGTACACAGTATGCAGATGCTTTCCAATTTACCATACTTGGACTGAACAGTTTTTTACTTTGTGATATTTAGAGAGTAACACAGTCCCAGGAGAAAACACATTTGCATATGTGTGTGTTTGTGTGTGTTTTTATATGTGTGTTATGTGTATGCCTGCTTACATATGTGTATGCACGATGTGTACATGTGTACAGGTCAACATATGTCAAAGTTTGTGTGTAGAGGTCAGAGGACAACATTTGGTGATTGTCCTCCCATTCAACCTTGCTTGTTTGCCGTCACACTGGGTATGGCAAGCCAACTGGTCCACAAGCATCCTGTCATTCTCCTGTCTCTACCTCTCCTCTCACCATCTTACTTATGTTCTTGGGATTCATGATCAGGTGCCCAGGCTTGTGCAGAAGTGCTTTATCCTCTGAGACATCTTCCCAGCACAGCCGTGATACTTGTAAGCTCTGAATTTTCTAGGACTACCACTATTTATTCAGTGCTATACCCTGCTGCTAGGCAGTAGCAATGAGAATGATTCAGTTCTAGTTAGCTACACGTTACTCATACATAGTTGTATCATGTGTCTGTTCATTTATCTGTCTCTATCATGTTTCATCTATCTGTCTATCTATCTATCTATCTATCATCTATCTATCTATCTATCTATCTATCAGCTATTTACTGTGTCGGGGAAAGAGGGATGAAAAGAGTAAGAGAGGAAAGAAAGAGGCATCAGAACATTTTAAATGATTTTAGTGCATGGCCAAAATAACCAAACCAAACAAAACCAACCAGCAAAAGACTCCTTAGAGACCACTGTGCCAGCAGCTGTCATGTTATTATCATGTTGGGGAAATGAGTTTACTCTTGAATTCGTTCTCCTTCCTAGCCCTGTGCTATGTGTATGTGTACCTGCTCCAGTGCTGACCTGTGCCTCTCCCTCTTGGGAAGATGGCATGGCCCCATCTAACTGCTCATTTAAAGGAAGCCGTGAGAGAATTAAATACAACAGAGAGAGAGGAGGAGGGAGTCGGGCTGAACCTCAGATTATTGAAGCCAGACACACTGTGGAAACATTAAATGAATCAACAATCACATCTGCCTTGTTTCTGAATTTTAAACAGAGTGGCATTTCTATTCATCATTTATCTTGCCTGGGATTTGAACAAATATAGTGTTTCTGGCAGTGATTATTGATTTTTCAATATTTATAGAAAATGACACATGTTCTGCCAAATGTGATATTTGGGAAGTGAGGTGAGTTCTATAAATGTAGAAGCCCAGCAATCCTGCTAACAGAACAAATTTGTAAAATATATTAAAACTGATTAATAAGAAATAGAAATGCCAATGAGTCACTAAAGCGAGACAATAAAGGGATTGCTGGGACCCTGCAGGAGTAATTTTACCTATTTTTTTTTTAACTGGCTGGGCGGGCTGGGCTGAGGCCTGGAGCCTCCTGAGAAAGTCTGATGATAGGGCAAAGACGCCTTTAATAGGCTGGACGAGCAGTCAGTAGACGGGAAGATATTCAGGGGTGTTCTTTCTGGCAATTTGTCGGTTTGTCTGTAAAACTTGCTTTTTGGATCTGTTAGATTTCTGTTTCTCATAACTGATATGCATATGCACATGTCTGAGACATGAAAGCCACTGATATGTGGTGGGGGTTGTTTAGAAAATGTGGCTCTGTGTAAGAAAGGAAGGAGATGCTAAGTCTTGTGAGACACCACTTTGGGAGAATGTACTTATTCTTGGCTGCCCTGCCTTTAACTCAGCCACACTGTGTGTTGCTTGAAGTTTCTGGAAGCACTCAAGACTAACTTTAATCAAATCCCTGTGGTCTGGTATAGATAGGCTTGTACTACAAAATCACCAGGCAAGAGGCAAGAGTAAAGAGTAAAGAAGTAAGGTGCCTAAGCACATTGACCACGTGGAAAGGGTCAAAGGAAGGTATACATAAGCCAGGCTTTAACAAATAAAGCCCTTCTCTATAGTTAACCACGTTGCTGTGATAGATCAGAGCTCTGAAGATGTATAAGCAGAAGCCTGTTGGTGAATGGTTATGTTAGGAGCCTAGGTAGGTTCTGATTATCACATGGGGGCAGATGTGATGTCAGCCTCTTGCTTCAGATCTGGTAGCGGTGAGTAGCTCTTTCTCAAGCAATTTTCTATGGTTGCTGTTAAATGTGATACTGAATTTGGGTAAACAATTTCCTTTCTTCTGTAGATCAAGTCCTGTGAATCAATCTCAGGTTAGATGATTGAATTTAGATTTAAAATCCAGTATCTCTAACTTGACCTTTACCAGTATAATATTTTTTTCCCTGCAGCTCAGGACTGGTCATTCCCTCAATGTGCTGATTGGATCTCAGAGTTCAAAATGAGTCCTATTGCAAATATTCAGTCAACATAATTGTATTTCATCAAATGGAATAGGCAATTTCTCTATGCTAGATAGGAATATACTTAGGAGTCTTGTTTCTAACTGTCTTCTTTCTCTCTGATCAGCTTGTGAAAAGCTGTTTTCTGCATGTCACCTTCGATATGTCTGGCTTTGCTGTTTAGCTCAAGATTTTTCACACTCATCAGGTCAGAGACTTTCTAATGTCAGATTAATAACTCTCACATTAACTGCAGACCCAGTCTTTCAGATAATGCAATTTGTGATTTTCTTACATGGCAATATTTATCATGAGACTATCAACATGTATGCCAGATAACTAGGGACCAACTAGATTTTGCCTTCGTTGAATCTGTTGTTTATTCAAGAATTCTCTCAGACTATTAAGCAGGCTTCTGGTCTCTGAAGTCTTGGGGTAAATGTTATCCTGAATAACCGAAGTGAGCTTTCCTGTAAAAATGTAGGTGATAATATAAACACTCACTGTGAAAGCATGACAGCTGATAACAGAGATAAATGCTACAGTGTTGAGGACTAAAGGGAAAAAGTACAGACTGTAAGGTTGGGTGTTTTATTTTTTCTCCTGTCCACTGGTTCAGGCTCATGCCTGGACTCTGCATACTTGTTTGGGAGAATCAGGCCTATGAAACATTGATGATCCAAAAGGCTTAAACATTTAACCTGTAGACATTTACTATTGTTTTGGAGGACAGATTAATTCAGAGCCTAAAGGGACAGATGAGACTGCCATTCATTTGTACTGTGATCCAAAACCTTAAAACTGCACCTACATTGTAGTATTGCTGAGAACAGGATGAGAGGTATTTTTGAAATAGTCCTTAGTATCACAGGTGCCCTGGAAATGTTTGCCACTGTGCAAAGTAGCAGGGATGTCAAAATAAATAAGAGATTGCTTCTGCCCTCAAACTCCTCTGAACACTATAGATTCATAGCAATGGTTGTACATGAGAAAATGAGTCATGAACGTGTAGGAAAGATGTTTCATAATGCCTAGTAAGAGTAATTTCCAGGGTCAAAGGGGGTATGGGTTGGAATTTTGACTCTGTTACAAGCTGGAGCTTAGGCAAGTAGGCAACTTTGGGACCCTATTAAATTATGTAGGAAATGGGACTTCGAAAGTTACCTCCTATTATAGATGTTAGTGTCATGGAGCTTGCATTGTCCATAGAGAAGAGAGGCAGATCTTTGCTTAGAAGATAACAATGGCCAAGTTCATCCACTTACAATTTAGGCCTGTCTAGTGGTGTTTGGAGATCTGCTGCATGAAGGACAGAGGGGATTGTGAGGCCAGGTTGGTGTCTCTGAATGCAATCCTGGTAAGTTATCCTCTTGGGCATTTGCAGTTCAGTGTTATGGAACCTGAATCTTGCCTTCAGCACTGTGGGTCAGTTTTCCCTCCTCATAGAGCTGCCTCTGAAATCCAAACAGGACTCCAGAAAGCTAGCCAGAATGAAAGGTGATCAGAAAAGTGTTACCTAAGGGCAAGAGAGGCAGTCTGAGCTTCCTTCTTGTCTTTTTTGCCTCTTACTCTGCCTTTGGTCTTGAACCTGAGACACTGAGAAACATTCCCATCATCAAAGAGAAAATAAGTCAAGACAGACTTGGCTTCAGGAAAAAAGCAAGGTGAAACAGCCTTTATATTGGATTGTCCTCCCAGGATTCTTTGTGTTTTCATCATACAGTGTTTTAGGTGAGATGCAGGAAAACAATATGATAAATATTAATTTATTTCCTATGCCATAACAAGTTGTTGTGATATTGATGGATCAAAACACCTATTTACTCTTTTGTTGTTCTAGATGCCATAAATCCAAACTCAGTTTCTCTGGTATCAGTCCATCATAGAACTAGATTTCTTTCTTTCTTTCTTTCTTTCTTTCTTTCTTTCTTTCTTTCTTTCTTTCTCTCTTATCTTTCTATCCCATCTAGTATTAAGGAAAAGAGGGAAGAAAGGGAGGATACAGGTTGAAGGAAGGGAAGATATAGGTTTATAGAATAAAAGGCAGATTATTGAATCTACTAGCTTCAAAAAAATCTTACATTGGTATTGTAGATTGATTAAAATTTAAGACTTTTGATTGATAGAAATTTAAGACTATTTTATTCAACCTTTGCTTCACATTGATAAAAACTTAAATTGTATATTTCTATTCATTTTTTGCCTTGTGTATTGTATGTTATATGTTGTATGTTAGAAACTTAAGATCATTTTGTTCAATGTTTATTTAATGTATTATTCATGTGCCACTCATTCAAAAAGGTAATGTCTTATGAAAACTAACTATTAATAATCTGTTCAGGAAGATCAGAGATAAAAGTTGGTATTTAGTTACCTATAAATCTTACTAGATACTAACTTACTTTGTCATAGACCAGGTTTGTTTAATTTCTTGTATATGTCTTCAAAGGAATAGATTGATAACTATAAGAATAGATAGAGAGTTGGTCTTCAAACTCTTCAGAGATCCACAGAATATGGCATTTAGTGATGAGGGTTTCCTGACAGAGAGAGACATCAGCTCCTGGCCACATCTCCATATACATCATTGAAGATGGGGGCATCAGGAGACTAGGGTGACAGAATGGTCACTGGGCTGAGGAACTGCTCTTATCTTTACTGCCGATGACAGGCTGACTGTCCTCTGTGATCAACAGTGATGCTGCAAAGTTGACTGTCCAGCTTTGAGGAGACTAGATGGACCAGACCATCGGATTTCCTGCTTCAAAAAGGAATGTTGGATGTTTTGGGCCGATAAGGCTGAAGACTGATTGCCCCAAAGATGGAGAGAATCCTGTGACTGTCCAAGCGGTCTGCTTTCTCTGTCCTATCTACACTTGGAAGTTACCCGCCAACACTTCCTTTATTACATAGAATTTCCTTCTTGAGTCTCTGATAGGATTGAAGACTAGATAGCCACAGTGTTACTAGAAGCTTTAGTTTAAGAATTAAAAACACATTTATAGATTGATAATTGCAATTTCTCATGAAGGGAAAGGACTCTCTTTGGTAGGATAGTGGAATACTTTCTCCCATGTTAATGAATATAAAAGGACTTGGTTATGTATTTGATACCTACTGATTCTGTGTATGTGTATATTTGTGTATATAGTTCTTAATTGCTTTTTTAAAAGAGAAGGGGGATGTGTGAGAAGGATTATAAACTTTGTCATAGGTGAGAGCAGTCTTGCCTGGCTTTGCCCTTGGACACATCACAGATACTCCCACCTGGATTACAGAGAGGACGAGAGGGGCAGCAGGTTCAGATGGAGCTCGAGTGCATGTGGATCAGGGAAAAAGATCAGCGAACAGGCCGGACCAGTGTGCAGGCCAGAGACACCTAGGGACCTGTCCTGTGGAAAGGATACTGGAAGGTTCACTCTTGTTTCCCTTTAACCTTTTTTCTCTCTTGTGTAAGCTAGTTGGGTTGTATAATAAAGTTTAATTGTTAAGAAACATAGCCACAGATTCCTGTGTCCTTACATTTTCCTGTTTCCATTGGAAATTTGTACTCTTTAGCTTGTGACTTCTTTCTTTGCCTTTACGGCAGGAGCTTAGAACTTCCTTATCTCCATGACTTTGCTTCCACATTATGTCCCTCTTCTCCAACTGCCCATGCTACAGCTTCTGCCCCTAATAACTACTCTTGTGGTACAATGACCTCACCCAGATATCTTACAACTATTTCCCCATATCAAGATTCTTTATTTATTCAGACATGTAAAACTTTTTTATTTTTGAAGAAGCATATTCACCAATTCTAGGCATCAGGACATGGGTTAGGAGATAACATTGGACCATGTCCCTCCACTGATATGACTAGATCTTTCCAATGAGGTTTGGAGATTTGATGAAGGTTGTGAGGCCAGGTCAGTGATTTGGTATGTAATCTTGGTAAATCATCTGCTTGGGCATTCATCATACAATCCTTTTTGTGAGATGAAGTGCCTCTCATGCACTGTAGCTGAACCTGCACTATTTAGCCTGTGATAGCATCCTTATTTGTTTGTTTGTTTATTTATTTATTTTTTGTTTTTTGCTTTTTTTTTTCCTAGACAGGATTTCTCTGTGTAGTTCTGGTTGTCTTGGAACTGCCCTGTAGACCAGGCTGTTCTTGAACTCAGAGATTTGTCTGCCTCTGCCTCCCAACTGCTAGGGTTAAAGACATGTGCCACCAAATCCTTGCTTTTAAACTATCCATAGCCTGGTGGGGAAGCCATCAAGTAGATGAGCAAAGTGGAAGTTTCTGGTTTCTTTAAAAACTCAGTTGGGTCATGTGAAGTTTTTCTGGAAGCTGTCTTGTGAGAGGGCATGTGATATTTACCAAAAACAGACATGTGAGAAGGTGTATGACATTTAGAAGGAATATAAGTAGAACCGTACTGACAGTGAGATGACACTTTTGCGTTGCTATGCCTCTATGCAATGATTCACTGGTCTTCACTTTTTAGAGAGCAATGTTACAGAGAACTTCTTGTGGTATTCTGTCTGATTCTGGCCACTTCCCCTGACTTGTGCTAATTCTGTGGAGCCTTGCAGTTTCTGCTGGATTGTTCCTCAGCCACTGATACAGGTTTCTGTTTGGTGTTTGCTATTGGACTGGACTGCTGCTATCCTGACAACACAGAGTAGAATCGCCCTAAGGAGCTACTTCTAAACAGTCCATAACCCCCCTTTCCTACTAATTTTCTTTTTTCCCTATCTCTGGTCGGTGGGCTAGAAGGGAGGTAGAAGCATTTAAGATCCCTAAATAAAGTAGGTTTTTGAAAAATATAAGCCTACAGATAGGTACCAAGACAGTACAGAAAAGAAAGGAAAACTTTAATTTAGAAGATGAGATGATGTGAAAAGGGTGGCTTATCCCAAACGTAGTGTAAAAGGTTAGAGTTTCAGTTGATGTGCCTATGTGATCTTTGTATGCCTCCTTAGCTGATATAACTGTGATCTCTGTATGCTTCCTTAGTGATAAACTCATGTCATTTTTGTATGCATCCTCAGCTGATGTAGCTATGTCATTATTTATCTATGCCTCTTTAGCTGATATGCTTACGTCATCTCTGTATGCTTCCTTAATAACATACTTTTGTCATTCTGAATGTCTCCGTAGCTGACAAAATTATCATCTTCTCTACATGCTCCCTTTGCCTCACTGCCTTCACTTAACTTCTTACTTTTGTTGGTAATGTCGCTCCTCCCACTATGCCTGTCTTTGAGTGACTTTTCAGGAAGTTTGTATCTACACTCTGTCATCGCTGTTCTCAATGACTCCCCACATCTTTTTATCTATGCTCCTCTAGCACACATTTTTATGTTAGCTTAAGGTCTAACATGAGTCTTAAGTTGTAGAGGTGACCTTTATTTATATCTCATTAAGGTGTGTCTCTGTATACTCAGTCGCTAATTGCTGAACCAGCAGGGAACTAAATGCGAACAGATTCTGGTATTGTCATTACTTTAACCCATTTTTGTAAACCCTAAAGAAAAGGTCACATTGTCCTCATTGTCCTCTTTCCCTAGATTGTATAAGTGTTGTATCAGATCTGATGGCCAATAGCTAGGGCAGGAAGTGGAAGGCAGGACTCCCTGGTAAAGAGAAAGGGGCACTGGAAGAAGAAAGAGGAGTGTGTTTTCATCAAGAGACACAAGAGGAGGCAGACATGACTAAGGGCCTGGAAGGTGTAGCTAGCCACATGGCAGAACAGGGCTAGGTAGTTTGGTTAACTTAGATGAGCTAGTTAAGAGTCTTCCCAGCTAAGGCTTAAGCTTTAAAATATTAAAAAGTCTGAATGTCTTTATTTTTATTGTCAGCGGATCTCCAGGGTCCTACAATATTAAGTTCATTCTGTGGTTCTGTTCTCTTATTGGACTTTTGTTTGTAATCAATACGATTGTGTGGATTTGAAGAAAAATCCCTTCCTCATCTTCCCAATCTGCCTAAAGGCTTTCTCCAAGACCGGGAGTATAACACACCATTAATAGGTATTGAATGAATGATTGAATGAATGATAGCATAAATAAATTAAATCTTACATCAGATTTCTTATTCCTGTAACATGAGAAAAATGCTGGGGAATGTGGTATTTTGAGGTACTAAGTTTAATTCTTATAGATACAATGGCATTATTGAGTCAAACCATTAATTTATTCATTTAGTAAATATACAGACAAAAACAAGGCATTGCCTGTTATTGATAGTGATTAATTATGCTAAATGTTGTTTAATGCCAATTAGAGTACGTGACCTATATGAATTCTGTGTTGTCATAGAGACAGAGAGTGAAGATAACGGTGGTGAATTGGATGCATTTGGTCCATTTTCCTGTGAACTTAATTTTGTTTTCTTTGTGGTCAAGTAACAGAACAAGTCTTCTTTATCCATTCATCAAAGACTAGACATTTGGATTCACTGCATCACTTCTATTGTAGTGTGACAGTAAGAAAGGATGGGCAGGTATCTCTGTTGTATGCTGTGTTATATTCTTTTGTTTATATACTCAGGAGAAATAGAGTAGATGGATCATGGAAGTCTTAATTCTTCATCAGTTGACTCTGTTGGTTGAGTAAGAATGCATCTCTTGTAAGGAATATATGATGGTGATGAATCTCTTACATAATGGCCCAGAGGCAAATAAAGAGGAAAAAACTAGAATTCAAAGACACATCTGCAGTGACCTAAAGTCATTCCACTAGCCTCTGCCTTTTAAATTTCCATACCTTTTTATAACTCACTCTGGGAGGCAAGTGTTTATGAGATGAACCTCTGGAGAAGGTTTGTCCTTGCATTAGTTGTTTTTCTGTTGTGATAAACATAATGACCAGAAACAACTTATAGAAGGAAGATAGTTCATATTGAAGAGGATGATCTGGCTGAAGGTGGTCCGAGCAATAAGCTGATTGTTCACTTCTCAACCACATAAAGAAAGCAGAGAGAACAAACAGGAAGTGAGGAAAGGGTATAAGGTTTCAAAGCTTGCCATTGTATTGCATACTTCCTCCAGCAACGTTCCACTTCCTGAAGGTTCCATAGATCTCCGAACAAAACCAACAACAGGGTTGTTCAAAGATGTGAGCCCATGGGGGAACATTTCTCTTCCCAACCAACACAGTCTCAATTTTAAATTTAAATGTTAAGGAAGGCCTGTAGTGATCTGTGCAAATCTGTCATTATATATACCATGAAATAAATTCTCGCCATGTCCAATAGTATTTTCATTTTCTGGAGAAAAATAATGTCTATTGCAGTCCTTTAAAATCAAACTAAGGCACCAGCCAAGGACAATACAGGTGGTAAACCTTAAACCCCTACCCAGATCTAGCCAATGGTCAGAACATTCTCCACAGTAGAGTGGAGAGTGGGATATTACTTTCTCACATACTCTGGTGCCTCACCTTTGACCATGTCCCCTGGAGGGGGAGACCTGGTGGCACTCAGAGGAAGGACAACAGGTTACCAAGAAGAGACTTGATACCCTATGAGCATATACAGGGGGAGGTAATCCCCCTCAGGAACAGTCACAGGGGAGGGGAATAAGGGGAAAATGGAAGGGAGGGAAAAATGGGAGGATACAAGGTATGGGATAACCATTGAGATGTAACAAGAATAAATTAATAAAGGAAAAAAAGAAAAAAATATATTTCTTTTAAAAATTGCTTTTTTTTGCCAACTATTTTAATTTATTCTTAAGCTTACATGCAAAAATATCTTTCTTGAGCAAAATATCTTAGAATAAAATACAGTTTTATCTTATCCCAAAATAAATAGATATTTAAAGACATTTTTGATAGCAAGTGATTTTTAAAACTTTAAAGTATTTTTCCAAGTTTTATTTTTATTTTAGTGGATGTAATCAGAATATACAACCAGTTTCATGTGTATAAGACTTACAGTCCTTGAGACTAGATTCAAATCACCTCATTCTCTGTCTCCCAAGCCTGTCTTGCCCACATACTCAGGGTCTCATTCTTAGGACACTCAGGCCCTTAGGCAAAAGTCTCACAGTGTCATAGCTTATTACTGACATCTGGGTGGCTTGTGACTTTCCCTTAATCATTATGACAATTTCGAATTTAATAAATTTCCAGTGATTCCCTATTTTCCAACAAGATGCTCTGGAGTATCCTTTCTTATATGAAACTATCATGATAGTCTTTATTGAAATCTCTTTTTAATCATTTTCAAAAGGTCAATACTTCCAGCTAATCAGTCATCTACAAAGTTGAAATTGAGGCATAACATTTGATGTGACAAGTCTTTAAAATGAGTAAGTAGCATTTGTACCTCTGATTTATAAATATCCCACTTTAGCACAAATCTTGTATCTACCTCACTTTTCTTGGATATCTGAAATTTCAAGTATCTACAACTGATCCATAATCTCCCTCATCAAGCCTGCTTCTCTACTTCTGTTGCTAGCTTTTTGATTTCTTGTCTCATTGTTGTGACAAATCAATGAAGAATAGCAACATAAGCAAAGAAGAGTTTATTTTTGCTCACAGTTCCAGATTATAGATCATTATGATGGACAAGATATGGCAGCAGGAGTATGATACAGCTTGCCACATTGCATCTTCAATTAGAAAACACATAGAGAGGAATTATAATGTTCATTAAGCTTTGTACTTTTTACACAGTCTTAGATTCCTGCCCATGCATTGGTACCACCCATCTCAATTAACTTTTCTTGATAAGCTTTCATAGACTTACCCAGAGATGTGTTTCCGTAATTAGTTTAGGTTCCATCAAGTTGACAATCAAGGGGAGCCATAGTACTCAGTGCTGGGCTCTACCATCTATCTGTATAAGCTAGAAATCCAGCATCGGTCACTGGTCATTTCCTCTCTCTTACTCCTCACATCCAATACACCACCACACTATGCTGATTCTACTTCCTAATTGTGTCTTTATTTTTATCATTTTCTTCTCATGTTCACTACAATTCTAGATACTCATCACCTCTTAGGCTTTCTACTGTAAAAGGAACCATTTTTTCCTCTTCTGATGCTATAGTTTCCTAATCTTTCCTGAAACAATCGTCCTTCTATAATTCATTCTCAACTAGTCTGTCAAATCTTTTTAATATGTAGTTTTGTACAAATTAAAATATGTACAAACATCGTTCCTACAAATGGCCATGACTTTATATTACTTTTAATATTTAAAAAATATGACCTGGTTTACATGAAGCAGACTAGTCTGGATCCTGCACGTACACAGCGTATAGCTTATTCATTCTGCCTGGTTCCTCTGCCCTGAAGCAGTCACCTGCTTTTTATTCTTTCCCTCTTGGTGCTCTACCTAGACACATTACATTGTACACTCTTCATGTAATTTCCTTTCTTTTTTTATTGACTGAATGATTGTTTCTTTACCTTTTATGTCATTGCTGACTTGGGGAAATATTGAAGTCACTTAAGTCAATCCTCCTGGAACTGGCACAGCATTCCTGAGAGTTGCAAGATCATATTACCTAATAATCAGAGTTTTCTGATAATTTATAAGTTCTATGAGAATTGTGTCCTTTTTTTAATAATTTTTTTCTCACATCTTGGCACAGCATAGGTACTTACTATGTATTTGTTTAATGAATGAATGAATGAATGATAGTGTTTTAGTTATAACTGATTAAATGAATGTTCTCTGAAGCACAGTAAGATTTACTTAGAGAAGTGACAGAAAGAAACTCTAAATATTTTGAGAGAACTAAATGATATACAGCCATGAAAGTGAGAGGAGAGAAAAACTAAACTAGATCAATTAAAATTTCAATTTTAAAGTTATCTCTAATTAGTTTGATCTAATTAAAAAAACATAATTACTATAAAAATCACAAATATTTATTCAGGCTTCAGTAATATACAAATGTGATAGGAGTTGAGTTGTGAAGGCTTTACCCAGAAGATGGGGAAAAATGGTAGGTGATTATCTCATTTTGAAGATTCAACACTGATCGAACCAGGAGTGGCCTTGGGAAAATCAGAGAAGTAACCTGAGTCTAGGTAATTCAAGGAGAAAGCCCACTGTAAATTCTGCTAATTTGCTACAGCTATAGAGCAGGAAAGCTGTGGAAATCTTCAAGATCAAGGGCAGGTGTCTTAAGGAACTCAGATGTGTTGTATGAACAACAACAGCAACAACAACTTCTTCCTCTTCCTCATTTTATTCCTCTTCTTTTTCTTCTTTTTCTTTTTCTTCTTCTTCTTCTTCTCCTCCTCTTCCTCCTCCTCCTCTTCTTCCTCCTCCTCCCTATGCCTATCCTTATCCTCATCCTTATTTTATTCTTATTCTTAATCTTTTTCTTGGTTCCCAAGTGTCTAGTCAATGCTTTTATAGGCAAATCTGACTCTGAGTGACATTCACAATCATGATGGTGTTGGGATGTGGACAATGGAAGTTGGAGCCCAGAAGGGTTGTTAGTTGATTCCTTAGAAGACCAGAGATACTAAAGGAAAATTCAGTCCTGGAAAGCACTATAGAGTGTGTTTTCCCCCTTTGAAGTCTGATTATCAGTAAGAGGGAATTTTAACAGAATTAGGTGTTCTAATTTTTAGAGTTTTTCAATCCAGAAAACAGTATCCATGTGATCTGAGTCTACCATGTAACATGACCCCTAAATAGAGTATATGTTTCGTTGGTTTTGTAATGCTTTAAAAATGATAACTTTCTGTTTAAAAATTTTACTTCCTAGCTTCTATTGATGCTGGAAGGGAAAGGCTATGAAAGGAGATATGCTGCAGTAATTTTCCGACCCATAAAGGGCTCTTCTGTGGACATTCTCTCATCCACCCACACGGTGTGGGACATATGGCTCAATATCGATGGGTGAGATTCTGCCTTCTTGTTGCATGATCAATAAACATGGTCCTGCTTGACTAAGTCAGATGTACCTCTGTTTTTGTGACTTCAGTCTACTTAAGATGTCTTGGAAATCCAAGACAAACTCTTCATTGAAGAAGAAATTATATTTATTGGGTACTAAAAAATGGGAAATCCTGCCTGGTTACAGGAGATGGCCAGATAAGGCTCTACATCCCCCACTTCTAGGAGTCTTAGCCTAAGGTGACTCCCCATAGATTTCCTGAGACCTCCTTTATCCTAGGTCTCAGACAAGTCCCTAAGATGTCCCCCACCTCCAATTTCCATTCTCTTACACAGACCCTCTCTCTGTCTCTCTCTCTGTCTCTCTCTCTGTCTCTCTCTCTGTCTCTCTCTCTCTCTTTCCTTCTCCTACTCCTGATCTCTACCCTTACTCCACTCCCCATCCCCTTTCTTACCCAACTCCCTCCCTCTGTACACCTCCAATGCCTATTTCATTTCCACTTCTGAATGAGAATCAAGCATCCTACCTTGGGCCTTCCTTCTTATTAAGCTTCTTTGGATGTTGGATGTGTGGATTGTAGCATGGTTATCCTGCATTTTATGGCTAATGTCCACTTATAAGTGAGTATGTACTATACATGCCTTTCTAAGTCTGGGTTACCTCACTCAAGATGATATTTTCTAGTTCTATCCATTTGTCTGTAATTTCATGATGTCCTTGTTTTCAGTAACTGGGTAGGATTTCATTGTGTAAATGTACCACATTTTATTTATCCATTCTTTGGTCGAGTGACATCATTTATATTTGTTTAAGAATAAGATAATGATAGATAGAAGGTACCAGGCAGCAGATGTTATGTTATATGGAGTGTATTAAATGAGCCTGGGGGTGGGTGGGGGGAAGGGGGACGGGTACCCCAGAGAGACAGAGAAAGAGAGATGGGGGTAGATAGAGAGAAAAAGAGTGGAGAGAGGAAGTAGAGAGAGTGACCACATGGAGGGTCTGACTTTCTTATGGCCCTGGGCAGGGTCACGCCCCCGTGGCAGGGAAGCAATGACATCACAGGTAGGCAAACCGAAGCAGAATCCTAACAACATCTATGTTGTTTTCAGTTTCTGGTTATTACAAGTAATGCTGCTATGGACATGGTTGAATAAATGTCCTTGTGGTATGGTGGATCATCTTTTGAGTATATGCCCAGGAGTAGTATAGCTGAGTCTTGAGGTGGAATTATTCTCAATTTTCTGAGAAAGTTCCAGATTGCTTTCCAAAGTAGTTGTACAAGGTTGTACTGCCACCAGCAATGGTTTTCTCCACATCCTTGACAGCATGTGCAGTTCCTTGAGGTTTTTTTTTTTTTTTTTTTTTTTTTTTACCATAGCCGTTCTGACTGATGTAAGGATGTTAAACATTCTTTTAAGTGTCTTGAGATTTCTCTGTTTAGCTGAGTACCCACTTTTTAATTGGGTTATTTGGTTTGTTAGTATTTAATATCTTGAGTTCTTTATGTATTTATGATATTAGTCTTGTGTTAGATGTAAGGGTGATGAAGATCTTTTCCCATAATACCAGTACCATTTTGTCCTTTTGACGGTGTCTTTTGCCTTATAGAAGATTTTCAGTTTCACAAAGTTGCATTTAGTATTTTTTTATTATAGTGCCTGAGGTCTTGGTGTTCTGCTCAGGAAATTGTCTCCTGTGTCAGTGAATTCAAGGGTATTTGCCATTTTCCCTAAATATAAATCTATTAATTTAATTTATATGGTTTTATGTTGAAGCCTCTGATCCACTTGGAGTTGAGTTTTGTGCAGCGTGATAAATACAGATCTACTTGTATTCTGCTATGTGCAGACATCCAGCTAAACCAACACCATATGTTGAAGATGCTATATATTTTTTTGTTGTATGAGTTTTGCTTCTTTGTCAATAATTGTCAGTAAACGTGTGGGTTTATTTTTGGGTTTTTATTCCATTCCATTGATCAGCCTTTCTGTTTCTATGCCAATACCATGCAGATTTTAAAAAACTGTTGCTCTATAGTACAGCTTGAAGTCAGGAATGGTGATGCCTCCAGACATTCTTTATTGTACATGATTTTTTTAAAACTATCCAGAGGTTTTTTGTTTTTGTATTTTTCATATGAAGTTGAGAATATTTTTTAAGGTGTGTAAAGACTTGTATTGATATTTTGATAGGAATTGCATTGAATTTATATATTGCTTTTGGGAAAATAGACATTTTTACTATGTTAATCCTACTGATCCATGAGCACAGGAAATCTTTCCATCTTCTGATATCTTCTTTAATTTCCTTCTTTAGAGACTTGAAGTTCTTTTCATACAGGTCTTTCACTTCCTAGGTCAGAGTTACACCAAGATAATTTTTTTTTTATTTGTGGCTATTGTGAATGGTGTTTTCCTTAACTACTTAGCAGTGAGCCTGAAGTGGCCACATCCTGTAAAGATGCAGGACTTCCAGTTGAGGGATAAGGGTGCCAATCCATCCACAAAGCCTTCATGTCCTGCCTACAAGATGTGCAGGGGCAAAGATAGAACGATTGATGGGAGTGACCAATCAAAGCCTGGTCCTACTTGGGACCAACCCCATGGGAGAGAACCCATCCCTGACACTACTAATGTGTATGTAACTCTGCTATGCTTGTTGACAGAATCCCTGCATAACTCCTCTGAGAGGCTTCAGCCCTCAGCTGTTGGAAACAGACACAGAGACCCACATCCAAACAGAGCCCAGAGAGTCCTATGGAAGAGTTAGGGGAATGACTGAGGGAGCTGGAGAGGTCAAGGACTCCAGAAGAAGACCTGTAGAGTCAACTAATCTAGGCCCATGGGGCTCTCAGAGACTGAACCATCAACCAAAAAACATGCATGGTCTGGTCCTACTACCCCTGCACATATGTAGCAGATGCACAGCTTGGTCTTCATGTGGATTCCTCAAGAACTGGAGCAGAAACCCTTTCTGACTCTGATGCCTCCCTATGGATCCTGTTACCCTAAGGCTGCCCCATTTTCTGGCCTCAGTGGGAGAGGATGTGCTTAGTCTTGCAACAACTTGATGAGTCAAGATGGGTTGGTACCCATGGGGGACCTTCTCTTTCTCTGAGAATAAGAAAAGGGGAGAATGGTGAGGAAGGTTGTGTGAGAAGGGGGCTGGGAGGAAAAGGGGGTTTGTGATCAGTATGTAAAGTGAATAAATAAATAGAGTGGAGGAAAAAAAGGAAACCTTCAGCTTTCATAATATTTTTGTCTTTGTATTACAGATACAAACTAGAGAATTATAATTTATAAAAGCTAATTAGGCAAGAAATTGGCTAAGATGCTGAATTCCAATTCAAACTCAAATCTGGGCACCTGAATATTCATGCTCACACTTACATGGCAAGTGCATTACTTGGCTGAACTACCTTTTTGGCCATATTTTTGTTTCCTTCATGTTTCTGTTGTGTTTTTGTATTTGTTTTGGCATTTGTGTGTGTACATTCTGGCACACACCTGCTGAGGCCCATCTAAACACAAAATATTGATTTTGTACATTGAGAGCTTTTTACTGCAGTAAATTACAAAGGATTTAAATAGTGATTATTTTTACTTTCCATCATGGGACTGGAGACTGAAAAAGCTCTCAGCCTCTGGAATGGTCTCTGCAATTTCTTTTTATTTTAAAGGTTACTCACTTCCACCTTTAAGCTTGCTGAGCAATTTACCTCAATAATATTCCTTGATTCAGAGTTCCATAGATTAATTTTACATTATGTGTGGATCACTTTCCTTTGATCTAAGTGCTGTCATAGTCAAGTATTATGGGACAAGGTTAATTGGATCATACCATTAGATTTTTTTTTATATCATCCTCATTATTTCATATATTTTTATCTCATCTTCTCTTATTATTCCCCCTTCAGAGTCTCTTAAATCATTGGGCACATGCTGAAAGTATCTGAAAAGTTCCTTGAAAATCCAAAATGGGCTGAGTTTAGGCACTATCATAAACCCTGTTAATGACAATTTCTCTGTGTTTTAAGAAATCTACCTTAAATATGACACATGTGCAATGAAATCCCCTTTTCTCTGAGACAGGGTGCACAGAATGTAGTCTCATTTGGAAATCAATGTCACTGGTGCTTGATGAAGGACAGTCCTTGTAGAAAGATGGTGCTAAGGGAGACTCATAACAGCAGAGTGAAAATAAAGAGGAATGGTAAATTATTCTTTCAGAAGATTTAATAGAGAAGACAGAAAGAAGAAGAAGAAACAGTATTTCCAGGAAATATCTGGTCTTCTTTCTTTTCTCAAAAAAAATACCTTACCCTACTCTTCTTTTCCTTTTTATATCTTTCCTTCTCTTTCTATTTTTATCCTTTCTCTCCCTTCTTCCTTGCTTCTCTCTACTTCACCTTTAATGAATTTTGTTGAACAGTTCTCTGTTCCTGTACAGTTCCAATACAGTACACGATTTAGAGTATAGAATTTATCTCATCAATTACTATAAAGCTACAACCTCGCCATGATCTTTAAACCAAAACTATGTAAAGGGAAAAGAGGATAGTGAAGCATGACCTCTTTACAGTTGGTTCACATGGCTTCAAATGGTCACTTCTAATTGCCTCAGACTGTACCCTTAATAACATTACTTGAGGCAGATACCACACCTAAAGACATGTCGTTTCCCAGTTCATTTTGGTGAAAGGAAAAGTTTTTCACCTATAATCTCCTGGCATGTCTTTAATTTATATTTTCAGGAATTGTGGACAATGACTGTCTGAGTAGATCTATGATTCTGTACTTAGGTGTCACAATTTACTCTATCTCAGAGACACTTCATATATTTGCCATTTTCTTTTAGATTTTGACTCTTAATTTGATGTAAGGAATATTCTCACTACAAAAATGGAAGAAAGGCAACAAGAAACAACCAAACTCTGAAAAGAAATCTGAAATGATAATAATTCAGCTGTTTTTTTTTTTCATTTTAGAATGTCTTCAAAATTTCATAAAGATTTAAAGAAGAGTTTAGAGACTATTTTCCATTCTGGAAGCTTCTTTAACTAACTAATGTGTAATTTGACAACAAAATAATTGTCTTACATAACTTTAATAGGATTATCAAAACCAGAAAATTGAAGTGAAGACTGCTACCTCCACTCACACAGACTTCAATAAAGTTTTCCCAACTATTCTAATAAAGTTCTTTACTAAGTTTATTGAAGGTATGATTATCATGTGAAAACTGTATATATATTTAATTTGTACACTGTCATTATCTGATATGTACACATTATAACATGATTATCACAATTAGGCTAATTAATATACCGATTTTCACACTATTACGTTTAACCACTATTGAAATGAGAACAATTAAGACATACTAGCTAATTTCAAGTACAAAAGTATTTTATTAATTATGAAACTATTTTATATAAAAATTTACATAAAATTATATAAAACTCACTTTTCTTATCACTGGAAGTGTGTACCCATTGAATAGTATCTTATTGATTTTTTTCCATTTTGAGAATTGTCCATTTGTATCCTTGGCACATTTTTATATTGTTTTGTCTCAACTTTTCTATTAAGTTGTATGAATTCTTTATACGTTGGAAATAAGAACTCCTTAGTGATTTGTCAATATTTCTCACTTAGTAGCTTGCATTTTCATTTTGCTGTATTTCTTTTCTTTGCCTGTGAAGACCTTTCCAATTTGATGTGGTCCTGCTTGTTTATTTTTCTTTTTGTTGCTTGTGCTTTAGGGTCTTATCCAAAAACTCCTGCTAAGATTAGTGTCAAGGGGCCTTTCTGCTGTATTTTCTTTTAGGGATTCTAAAGTTTCTAGTGTTTATGTTTACCCTTTAATCAATTTTAGATGACTTTTCTATGTAGTTTCAGTAGATGACTTCAACATCCTACTCTCAGCAGAAGATGAGTCATCCAGAGAGAAAATTAATTATGACATTGTAAATGGGAACTATACTTTAAACCAAATAGGACTGAAAGACATATGCAGAGCTGGTAGCAGCACAATATGCATTCCTCTCATGTATTGCAGAATAGCTCCATATGCTGGTGGATAGATCATATGTTAGGCAGCAAGACAAACCTGAGTAATTTTAAGAATATTGAAATCATAATGACTTTATTTTCTGACCACAATAGTATGAATTGTAGGTCAACAATAAAATGTGTATAGTATGTGGAAATGAGATAACATTCTCCAGAACAACCAATAAAATGAAGACATAAAAGGAAAAGAAAAATAGTTTTGTACAAATGAAAATGTAAACAAAGAACAAAACTTGCAGAGCACAACAAATATCATTCTAAGCAGAGAGTATCTAGTAATAAGTGCCCAAGGTCAAAAGAAAAGATCTCAAGTCAACCACTTCTTTCATACTCCAAGAATATACAAAACAAAACAAATGAAGCAGAAAGTCAGTAGAAGGAGAGAAATGAGTCACACAATAAATAAATAGGGTTGGTACTAGGAGCCAGACAGGATTAACAAAACTAAGTTGGTTTGATAAGAAGTTAGTTGGATGAAAATACAAAAAAAATTGATAACTCTGTAGCTAGATCAACTAAGACAGTAGAACAGAGATTTTACAAAATCATGAATAAAGAATGATATTATAAAAGATGAAACAATACAAGAATAATAGTATAGTATTATAAACAATTATATGCATATAAATCCAATAACCTGTAAGAACTGGGCATGGTAATATACATCTATAATCTCAGCACCCAGCATGTGTAACAGTATCAGAAATTACAGCTTATTCTTACTATATCAAGGGTTCATGATGCAAAGAACATATAAAGATGCACACACACATAAATTAATAGAAATTTAGAATAATTTGGGAAGATGGATATGTACATAATATTATTATTTGGTTAATAATAACTAGACAAAACTACTAATGAGTTGAGTTAGCTTCTAAACTGCTAAGACTCAACCTATATCTGGGTTTCTCTACACATTTCCAGTGCCTATTTATTAGAAAATATTACAAAATGGGCTCTGGAAGTTTCTGCCCAGTTTATGTGATGCTGGAAACTCAGGACCCTTTTCATGCTAGGTAAACATTCATCAATTGTAGTATTATACCACATCTGATTGATATTTTTAAAAGTTTTTGCATATATCTAAAAGTGGATTCATAGACTGCTCTGTGTAGCATTACATACGATTCTTTACTGTCTTTGGGTTTGTATAAATAATTCTAGGCACATGAATGAATAGATGAATAACCAATTTTAAAACCATTAGGTATTTTCCCCATAGTTTCATGCTGAGCACACTATAGCTCCATTTCTTAACTGAATTGTAAAGTGTTCCTGACATACCCATAGACTGTTGTATAAATTTGAATAGTAAAACACTGCCAAGGGAAAGTTTTTGAAAAGAAATTTGGCTGTTGTTGAAAAATGGGTTGCAGAAGGGCAAGGAAGGAAATAAAAGGCCTTCACAATCATAGGGAGATGAGGGGGTTTCAGAGGTGATGCTGGCATGGAGAGGGATGGACAGTCCCTAAACACATTTTCCAGCTGTCACCAGGAACCCTTGTTTCTAGAAATGAATGAGAGGCGTAGAAAAACAGAGAGAAACACTTGCAAAATAACACAGATACAGAGTTTTTCCATCCACATCATATTTCAAGTTGAATTACCAGTTTGCTAAGAAAACTGGTAGTTTATCTTTGTTTAGATTTATGAAAAAAAAAAGTATTAATAACCAGGCCTTCCTAGGCAATTCAGGAGGTCAATGAATCTTCTAAACTGCATAGAATTTAGAATTTATGTATATGCTTTACTGTGAAGAAGGTTCATAGCTTTCAACATATGTTCAAAAGTGTCTTCGGACAAGGTTAAAGGCTTCCATTATCCCATTATCCCACAGAAGTCTATGCTACAACCACTCCAAAACTCAGTGACCTAAAAGTGCCATCAGCATTTCTCACGAACATCAGATGGTTTCTACTGATTCCCACTGGGCTTGGCTGCATGCTTCTCCATGTCTGGGGTTTAGCTTATTATTGGTTCATGTGCTTGCACAACCTTCCGGGTCTAGAGGACCATGTGCAATGTGCTCTTTCCAAGATGATGGCAGAAGTCAAGAATGAAAGCCCAGGTCAACAAGCACATTTGATGTTTCAGATCAGAGGTAACTGATGACATTCCATTGGCCCAAACGGAAGAACCACCAAGATAAAAGATGAGGAAATTACACATTAATGTGGCAGAGTGTAAAATCACATGGGTAAAGGAGATGAGATCTTATTTACATATTCACTTTGTTGTTGTTAAGTCAAGGTATTATGTATTGAAACTTTACCCTCAGCTCGCTATATGTAGCTGAGATGACCTTGGCTTCTGATCCTCCTGCTTCCACTTTCCAGTGCTAGGATTACACATGTGCACTTTATACCATTGTACAAATTGAAGCCAGGGCTTTGTACATGTTGGGCAAGCAGTCTATCAGCTGAGAGATAGCCCTTACCCCATCATTTGCATATTTTTGAATTTTAATCTCCCTTATTTGATCGGGCTACCAAAAGAGTGGAACTGGAACCTGTGGATCATGAGTACAGCCAGTCCTCCCAGCCTCACAGCACTCTCTTTCTGGAATCATCTCCCTCCTGACCTTCGAATGAGATTTGAAGGGTGCTAGCGTGAAACCTTGTTATTTGTCTTTCTAAATGAACTTGACAATATGCAAGCTCATGGCTTTGTGAGGATGAAATGAGTTTTTTTTTTCTACTGAATTTGTTCTTCATCTGATAGTTATAACTAAGTCTTAAGGAAAAAAATCAAAGAAACTCAACATATACCAAATCTGTAAATACTTGTCTATGCCTTGCAATGTGGTTTCAGATTTTCGATAGCTAGGCTTACCCTAGGACTATCACTAGAGAGTAAAATTTAACTGGGAGAAAAAAGTATATGAAATTAAAAAGGAGTCTACTAAGGCAGATGGAGGTGGGTCAGAGGGGATGAGGATGACACTAGGGAAGGTAGGTATGATTAAAGTACATTATACTATGTGTGGTATACTGCATATACCGAATAAAACCCATCCTTTGTGAAATTAGTATGTGAGAATTAAAAAAAACACATAAACAGAAAACCCATATTATCTTTCTAATTTAAGAATGTCTCAAGCATAAAATATAATATTTTAAGCCTTTTAAATCAAAATGCAGTGAGCTGCTTTACATACAAAATCAGCAAATACAGGCACTTTAATACTCTTGCCAAGAGGACTAAAGCTTATTTATGGAGTCAGAGATTCCTGACATTCATATCCAGGGACAGTTCAATAAAAAAAACTCTGTATGGGAAAGTCTCTCAGGTTCAAATGCGTTGTAAAATATTTGTTTTCATTTGTGTGTGTGTGTGTGTGTGTGTGTGTGTGTGTGTGTGTGTGTATTTGAAATCTTTCCTCCTTCTAGCCTTTCCTAGTTATCCTCCCTTGGCAGCCTGTTTGTCATTGATTATTATTGTTACATATAAATGTATATGTATATGCAAATATATAAAAACAAATTGTGGAGTCCATGTTTGTTATTTGTGTGTATATGTTTCCTGCATTAGGTAACCAATAAATGAGACTCCTTATTGGTTATCCAGTATAGATCATCCTCCTCTCAGCAGTCATCATTGCCCATAGTGCTTTCTCTAGGGATGGTGCCATATGAAATTTACTCCTTTTCAGGTTAACATTTCCAATGATATTGCCATTGTTCTGGTCCTTGCTCAGTTATTTTTAGGAGGCTCTGTTTCGTGACTAACTTCCTAATATTTTCACTCTTAAAATCTTTCTGTCTTGTCTTCTATGTTCACTGAGCTCTGTCTTGTCTTCTATGATGTTTCCTGAGTCACAGATGCAGGAGCTGTGATGTAGATGTATCCTTTGGGACTGGGATCCCTACGATTTGCTAATCTCTGAATTATTACCAGTTGTGGTTTTCCAAGGTGGTCTTTGTTTGCTGTAAGGAAAGGCTTCTTTGATGAGGGGTAGCTACATTTATCTGTGTATAAGGATAAGATATGGAATGTAGAAGGGTATTATGCTGGTTTAGCAAAGTGTTAGTAGTAAATTCTTTTTTTAAGGTCTATGAGCTCACTAACTCTGGGAAGCTGGCTAGGGTACCAGGAGCAGGCATGATTTTCTTCTTGTTGAACGATCCTTAAGTCCAATTAAACAGCTGTTGGTTACCACCAACATGCGAGTGCCACTCATTATGGCTTTAGGGATATTCGATATGCTGGCCATTGTGATTTGCATGTGTTGCAGCTGGGTAGGACTATTTAATTGTTTCTTTCCCTGGGCAGCTTGTGTTCTTGAACTGTGGAAGCTAGCACTTAGGAAGGAAGTTTCAGGTCAGACCCAGCTTGAATCATCCTACTCTTGTGTTCTAAGGGTACAAACCCTCAAGCCGTAGGAGAAAACCAAGCACTGCATAGATAGTCTATATTGTTTTGGGAGTCACTTGATCTACCATGATCAACCCTTTCTTGTGTCTGGTACTGGTTTGTTTTGCTTTGCTTTGCTTTGTTTTATTTTGCTTTGCTAGTTTTTGATTCTTATAGGGAGTATCGCCAGTTACTTAACTTTGTGTGTGTGTGTGTGTGTGTGTCTGTGTGTGTGTATACTTACATGTATTATGTATAATTTTTAGTACATATCACATAATACGACTTTTTGAGGCTTTATCAGACAACATTGCTATCATTTTTCCCTCACCATTCCTTCTCCTTCTGTATCGATCTTGCTTCCTCCATGCCAATTTGAGTCCACACTGATTCCATTGTTCTTTGAAGTTGATTAGCACTCCATTGTGCATATGCACCATTTTTCATTATTCATTCATCTGTTGAAGGGTATTTAGGAAACATGTGCAGTTTTTGTTCTCTTCTACATACCATGGAAAAGATTGAAGGGATCTGTAATTAACTGTTTCAGAAATATTTACACAGTTTAAAAGAAGAGATCCAAATAGTAAAGAGTCCCATATAACTATATCCATCCTTCATCGATACATGCCAGACAATCCTGCATGAACTCCTAGAATACTGAGGTATCTTCTGGTTGACCTATTAACTAGTTTGAAGGTCTGTGTAGCTGTATTTCAGAGGCTTTCCTGGTACTCTCATGCTGATCAATAATTAATCTTAGATGTTTAACACATGCTTTTATTTGATAGCAGAGGATTCACCTGCATGAGCTCTTTCCGTCTCTTCCAATTTAGACCAAACTGACTTGACTTAATTAAAATAGCATTTCTTTTTTGTTCTTTCAAAACTCTACGTTCTTAGGCAGAAAGAATGTATGTGTATTTCTACCCATTGATTTCTTTCCCTGTGGATTATGTGAGTGAAGGTATCTCTTCTGCATAGGAACAAGAAGACAAATGGACTTTTAAAGACATCAAAATATAGGAGATAAATGAAGGACTCAGGTTTGTATTTGTATCCTGAGTTCCTGATTCACTTACTCCATGACTTAGTTTAAGCTTATTCCTTGCAAAGTTTTTATTCATGCTGATCAGGGCAAATCATATAACTGTGTATATATTCCACAGCCAAATTCTTGCCACAAAGTATGAATTTAAAAACAGTGCTTAACAATAAATGTCTGTATCTACTAGTCTTGTTTGCCTCTTTAGACATAAGAGGCTATAAAAAAGAGTGAGTATTGGCGTAACTTGTCGAACTAAAATGAGAGTTGAGTGTACTCTGCAGGGAAGCTCCTTCTACCTCTGGGTGACACCACAAGCACTAAATGACATTATACTGAAGTGACACTCTTAAAGTAATTTGTCAATAACTGCTTCCTGCCAAGCTCTAACCAAAGTCTGAAAGTGTGGTTTGGGTCAAGTAGGTTATTCTTCAGAGTCTCTGGAATGGGTAATTTTGAAGCAACCTTTGAACAGAGAGAAAGGAGCAAGAAGAGATTTCACCAATTTGTTACTTACCCTTTATTTACCTTTCCAGTTTAGCTGTATCTGGGTAGATGTCCTTGTAAAGACCTGCTGCCTTGGTCAGCATTTTATTTCTGTGAAGAGATACCATGACCATCGAAACTGTTATAAAGGAAATCATTTCACTGGGCCATGACTACAGATTCAGAGGTTTAAATCCATTATCATTATCATGGTGGGGAGCATGGTGGCATGCAGGCAGACATGATGCTGAAGAAACAGATAAGAGTTATACATCCAGATCCAATGGCAGCAGAAAGAGAGAGACACTATGCCTGGCTTGAGGTTCTGATACCTCAAAGGCCACCCCCAATGAAACACTTCCTTCAGCAAGGTCATGCCCACCCCCAAAAGGACCTAACAAGTAATCCTTCTAAATAGTGCCACTCTCTGATAACTAAACACTCAAATATGGAGCCTATGGGGGTATTCAAACCACCATACCTGCTTAATGCTACCAGGAAACAAGATCATGTCTAGGGGCTCTGCTTCAAAATTAATCTCAGATATAACTCAGTGGTGGGATCAATAGGCAGAAAATGAACAGAGATGTGCTTAAGTTTGTCAAAATCTCTGCTGGACAAAATAGGTGACAAATAAGAATAGACAGACATTAATGGGTGGAAATTGTAAAGAAGTATCTAATGGATCAATCTAGAAAGAAAACATAAATCTATTTAAAAATAAGTGACAATGGTATATTAACTACATTTAAGAGTAGATGTCTAGCAAAATAAATTCAATGGCATTTTCATTGACTTTTTAATCTCACATTTCTTTGTTTGGGCATTTTTTTTTCTTACTGATCTTTTGCCTGTGTATTATGGTTTCTGGTTTTGTGTTTTTAAGTTATGTTATATTATGTTATTTATTTATATTTACAGAGTTTCCTGTGTTTTTGAAATACTGGCTTTATTTTCATTTCTTTGCCTGTTTTATAAGGAGAGAGAAAGAAAGGGTGTGGAGTTAGACAGGCAGAAAGGTAGTAAGAATGTAGGAAGAGTTGGTGGAGGGGAAACCATCCATGATCAGAATATATTGTATGAAAATGATTTTTAATTAACATATATAATAAAATGGTATTTTACAATAAATTTATTTTTAATTAAAAGTAACAAAAGAATATAAAAATGAGTAAGACCTTTGATAATCTCACCAGGACTTTAATTAGAGATGAGGTGTGATCTTTTTAAAATTAAAGTTAAGAAAGCCTTCTTAAACTGGTACAAATGACAAACAACAGCTAAACAATAAAATCTCCAAATGGCAACAACAAATAAAACACCAAACAATTATGAGCAGAAAAGAACATGGGACAATTACAAAGATTCATATTCCAAACGGGTAAGAAAGAGAGGATGAAGAAAAAAAAAAGTGATGAAAAGTTTCAAACTACCACAAAAACAGACTCAGTTGTCACAGGCATGAAGACAGGTCATAGAGGCTTTGCTTGACAAAGTTCCAGAGATCTCTGATTGATGAACATGATCTCTAAAATCCAGAACAGCTGTTGAGGCTTTGCTTAATGAAGTACCAAAGATCTCTGGCTGATTACCACTGCCATTAAATATTATATATGGGCCAGGTATAATTTTGTCTGAAAAAAATTACTTTGAAATCTGCCTTTTCTTTTAAAACTCTTCTATTTCCCACTTTGACTATCAGCTCTAATGAAATTTGCACAGGGGAAACTTTTCCCACAAAGAATGTTGAAAGAAGTCATCTGGCCAAAGGCTTGAGACAATAAGAGAGTTCTTGGCTCTAACTGTGTGCAATCAGGCAGAAACTTCTTGGAATAATGTTAGAACCTTGACATAACAGTTCCTGGTTAGACATTGTTAGCTATAGAAAAGTTTCTTTAGAATCTGTTTTGAGAGCAATAGAAGGTGGGCTTGGAAAGTCATACTTTACAGGTATTTTTTTCAATAGAAGACACCTTGGCAGTCAGTCTTGGCTTAGATAGCATCCCTGTTGATTTGGGACTGGGCCTAAGTCAAGATTTTTCTTTATTAGAGAACATTTAGCTCAAGCTATGTTGCTATGACAATCATGTAAATAAAATGGCTTTAGCTGGGGAAATTTATCATTAAACTTTCCTTAGTATTGTTTAAGAAATAATAATCAGGTCATGCCTAAAATTTTTTGGATATTGGTTGATTTTTGCTGTATGCTTTATTGTAGGCTATACAGAACTATTTGTATTTCCTTCTTAGATTATTCTCTTGCTTTGTTGATTTTAAAATGTCCTATTGATTGTAAAAGTTGAGAAAAATCATGATGTAATCTGAAATGAAAACAAAATTGAACCTCACTTTCAATAAAGTACTTGGGTTGTCCCAAGGAGACAGAGGCAGACAGACAGTAAGCATGTGAGAAAGACAGAAAATTAAATTCTCCTGGCCTTGAAGACCTTCAGTTTGTACCATATATGCCTGGGTCTAGTATTTTTTTCCCTCTGTTCCTTAACCTCTCCTTAGCAGCTGGCTGCTATAGCCAGTTGTTCCCCCAACAGTTGGTTTCCCTTAACCAACTTGTTCACCACCTGCTCAGTTCCACCTTCTCTTCTCTTTACTGTTCCCAGAGCTCATCTGCAGGACTCAGTTAGGTTCACATCATAGTCATACTTTCAAATTTTTTACATTGATTTTCTTGAAAAAATGGAAGAAAAATATTCTTATTCATAAAGGAACAGATCAGAATCATAGTGAACTTCTTGTCAGAATATATGAAAGCAAGAAGAGACCGGTATGGGCTGTTTAAATGACAGAAGAGAAACCTATAAATCTAAAATTCTGTATTGGATGAAAATAATCTTAAAAATAGATTAAAAACTTAGCAAAGATTTTTTTTATAATATCTCCACTAGGAAACAAAATTAAAGCCAGACAAATGTGATTACTTCAGGCAGAAGCGCTTCTGTACAGCAGAGAACCACTCATGAGTGCAGAGATGCAGCCTTAACACTGGAGAACTGTTTGTAAACTTTGTGTCTAACAAGCAGTTACTATTTATAGAAACTTTCAATACTCAGTTAGAAAAAAAATAATTGAATGTAGAGAATCTAGCTAAGCAGCCATGTCTCAAAATGATACACACAAATGGCCAATGGAAATATAAAAATGTTAAAAATCACTAATTGTCAGGAAAATACAAATCAAATGCACAATGAGATATTAATTTACCAATATAAAATGTCTATTATAAGAAATACTGAAGAAAAATATTTCAAAGACTAGGAGGAAAGAAACTACTGCTGGTAGAAATGTAATTTGTTGAAGCCATTATGAAAACAATACGTAGGTTTCTCAAAAAATAAAAGAAAATGTGATTCAGAATTTCCACTACCAGGTATCTATCTCTAGGAAGTGAAATCAGCTTGTCTAAGAGACATCTGCACTTCCATGTTTGTTATACTCTTCCCAGTAGCCAAGAAATAGTAATTGTCTGAGTGTTTATCATTTGATGAGTGGATAAAATGTGGTACAAACACAGAATGAATTAATACTAAGCCACACACTGCATGAACTCCTGCAGCAGTTTAGAGGAACTGGAGGTCCTTGGCCAGAATCCGCCAGGCACAGAAAAGCAGCTGGGGCCTTATCTCACTCACACATACAACCCCAAACAGTTGATACTGTAGAATTTGAGAGAGCAAGGGTGATTATACAGATTGGAGAAGAGTCAAGGGAGAATAAAATAGGGAGAGTGTGATTAATGGCTACTAAGTTACAGTTAGATAGGAATGCAACAGTGCTGTGCTGCTTCATAGAGTGACTAGAGATAGTGAGAACAAACAATGTACTTACTGTCCCCTGAGAAAGGATGGAACAAAGAACTTTACATGTTTTCATCATACATAAAGAACCAGTGCACGAAGATATGCTGACTGGGTTTGAACATAGCATACACATGCATATGTCAAACATTATATGGGATCCAATTAATATGAAAAAAGTAGATTTTTTTAGTCAAAAAATTAAGAAGACATAGGCTCTGTAGATGAATGGAAACTGAGGGAATTCACCACCAAGATATCTGCCTGGTTAAAAAAAAATAAGAAAAACCATCAATGTTACTTACAAAGAATGACAATGATACAATTAGAAAAATAGACACACATGGGAAGAGAACATCAGAAGTAATGACAGAAGGTAGAAGAAACTGTTGTCTTTTTCTCATTGTCTTAAGACATAGTTGTTTTAAAAAAAACACTAACATTATAACTAGTAGTCACAATATAGATATAAGTGAAATGTCATAAAAAATGACTGGGAGCAATAAGACATGTTTTATAAGATGCTGACCTCATTTGTTTTTCTGTTGCTGAGATGAAACAATGATCAAAGCAAGTTGGGGAAGGACGTTTACTTAGTTAAGTACCCATCATCAAGGGAAGTCAAGGTAGGAACCTGAAGACAGGAAATGAAACCGAGACCCTGGAGGAATGCTGCTTACTGGCTCGCTTCCTCTGGCTTGTTCAGCTACCGTTCTTGCACAGCTTGTGTAAACTTTTCTAGGATGACACCACTCACAGTGGGCTATGTTCTCTCACATTAATTAGAAATCAATAAAGTGGCCAAAAGACATCCCTACAGGCCAATCTGATGGAGGCAAGCCCTTGATCAAAGTTTCTTCTTTCCTGCTGTGTAAAGTTGTCTACCAGAACTACCCATCACAGATGTTTTCCTTACACAAGAAGAGTTACTTGAAGATGGCCTTTAATTGGCTGAGAAACTGAGAGGTTGTAGATATTGCTCAGTCGGTAAAACACCTGCTTTGAAAAAGGTAAGAAATTGTGAGAGCCAGAGTTTGGGTTCCCAGGACCACTTATTACCCCAGTGCTTTGGAGGTACATGCACTAAGAATTGTTATAGATCTATCTTCAAGTAGGTTTAATCTTTGTTACAAAATATTTTATATGTATCTTATTATACTCATTCTTTAACTATTAGTATCTTTTACGTTAGTGGGGTTGTGTTAGCATCCTATTAGTGTTTCTGCAGTACACTGTCTGGTTTATTGTCAACTTGTTTGCTACCTAGAGCTAGCTGGCTAACTAGTCTACCCAAATTAGCCCACTTTGGGTTGAAGTGGAATGCAGTGGCATAGCATGCTATTGTATAACCAGAGAAGGCAGAAAAAGAATGCATGAGAAAAAGATGTTATAAATGACATAAATAGAAAACAGCTAGCAATATGTTGAATATAAAACCAAATGTAGCAATTGTCACCTTAATGGAGACTGTTTTAAATATTATAATCAATGACTAGAGACTATAAAGTAGGTAAGATGAGTGACTCCAAGGCTATATACAAGACTCCAAAGATATGTACAAGATGAGTTTGCAAATTTTCATGGCTGGGTGTAAAGAATTGTTTCAAAAATGAAAAAAAATGCACAGAATGAGGCAAATATCAAGAAGACATGTGCCCCATTGAGGAGTTCCAAGTGACAAAACCTGGAACAATTTATGCAAGAAAATAAAGCAGCAAAATGTACTATATCCCTAAATATAATGTATAAATATAATCTGTGAGTGGATACTGATGTACAAAAACAGAGCGAGAATTCAGAATAACAAACCACTTACACTCTTCCTTCTCACTCTATGGTGCCATCTCCATTTTGACTGCCTTATAAGAGTGAGGTATAAGTCACCTTCTAGTAGACCAAACTGAAAGTTATTGCTTTAACATCAGCAGTGACAAGTAATGTGGACAGTACTAACTCGAGAGCATGATATATTCTAAATGGCCACTTTCCTTGGTGGGATTTCCATACTTCTATCACTAAGAAGTCATTCTCTATACTGACTGAGCAATATCTTTCTAATAATCTCCTCAGAACAAAGGGAAGCCCAAGACACTGTCACAGTGAGGAGGATGCTATGAGGACACATAGAGTGAGTTACATTCTGGGACAAGAACCACAAACTAGAGAAATCTGACTAATGTGTTTGTTTCTATGAGCAGTGGAGATAAGTGATTATTGCCAGGTGTGATTTAATCCCAGCATGACGGAGGCAGAGGCAGGCAGATGCTGTGAGTTTGAGGACAGCCGGTATACAAAGTGAGTCTAGGGTAGCCAAGGCCACACAGAGAAACTCTGTTTCGAAACAAACAAACAAAACAAAAACAAGAAAAATAAAAGAAAAAAGAAAGAAATGATTATTTTAAAACTGTGTCAAATGCAAATATAATGAGCTGTCTCAGTATTAAATACTTTTATATATTTCATTCTGTAGCTTTTTATAAATGAATACATATAATTATATAAATACATAGCATCCCTTCTTAAAAATAAAGTCAAGTGAGCATCATTAAAATTCTATGATAAAAGTTATTTTTGTATTTCCTTTTAAAGACACAAGTAGAATTTGTTTCAATGGTCCAAAAGCTGTACATGCTGCTCTTTCATTTACCCATCATAAAGTGTTCCCTGTGTCTTAAGATGTATGTGGACAAGATGGTCCAAAGAGTTTCCATGGTACTGGCATGATCATACTTTACTCTGTGGTTGGCTAGCCTCTATATAGCAGGTGAGTATTTTCACTGTACCAAGCTAAGCTTCTGCTCTTAGGTTACCTTGGAGGGGATGGCTGGGTTGTGCTAGATGACTCCATAGACAAGATCGGGCTCTTCTTTCCATTGCTTAGATATGTACTCTTAGGCAAGCTAGTTCCCTTTTTGAGTTGTAACTAACAGGGTATGTGTGAGTAGAGGGACAAGCTTGAGAACTCTTATAACATCTGCTACTTAGGTGTTAGTAGATGAGGATTATTCCTCTTAATATATGGGAATAGATGGATATTCTTAATAGATGGGAAGGGCTATTTCTGTTTCTTGTAGGAGTCCTGTTTCAGTATGATCCTGGCACCTGGTGACTGATTACAGCATAATCATGCATCTTCAACATGGCCCCTTTGCTTGAATTATCCCTGGGTAGCTGGGGAAATATACCTGTGCTTAACAACCTGATGTCCACTGCAGTAAGTCCTTAGTCTTTGATAAATATTGAATGTGTCCCTGAACTGCCAAGGCATCACTTATTATATCTGGCCTCAGCTGATGTTGTTCCTATTGCTAGTCACTTTGCATGGCCATTATAAGGTGCAACAGACTGAATGGCTTACCCATGGAAATTAATTTCACCACAGTCCTTGGGGCAAGACTTAAAAGATCAAAGTACCAGTAAGACTCATTTGCTGTGTCCTCAGGTGGACTTCCTGGTCAGAGAGAAAGAACTAGAAGAAAAGGAATGAGAGACAGGTGACAGGGAGGAGACAAAGAGACAGACAACAGAGACAGAGACAGAGACAGAGAGGACATTTTGGTGTTTTCTTTTTCTTTTATAGGAATGCCAGTCTTATTATGCCAGGCCCACAGTCTCATATCCTCACTGAACCTTCAATATATTCTTAAAGGTCCTATTTCCAGTTAGAACCACATTGAAGGTTATTTCAAATTCCACATGTAGATTTTACTGGAACACAGTTCCATCTACAACAAGCCCTGCCCAGTAGAATGAAGACTGAAATGCATTTCATGAGTGATTAGGAAAGTGTCTTCAGTCAACATCATGGGCTGTCACCATCTTTATTTAAACCTGATCAGAGACACTGTACAATTGACATGATTTTTTAAGGGCTTCGTATATTCTTTGGGCTATAGTTACATTTCTTTCCTGAAATGATGTCGAGTGACTGTCAGAAGGAGCTAATGAATTGTGACAACAGGGCTGCCCTAGCGTGGGAGGGCTTGTGAGTTTCAGCTGCATTCTTCTCTCCTAATGACACTAAACCTTTGATGCCATGAACCTCCAGTCTTGTTAGGCTACTTGAATTCTGTCTTGTGAATGTCTTGGGTCCTTTTAAGGGTGTTTTAATGGCTAAGAACCTTTCTTCCTATCTTGGTATGGCCTTTGGTCTCTGTCTGCTCTTCGGTTCATTTTACATCCTCATCCCTTCCCTGTCTCCTTCGGTATCAAGCGCAATTTGTAGTCTTGTCTGAAGCCACCAGCTCACTTCACAGATGGTGAATTGCAGTTGAGAGTAATGGGCCTATTCGGTTCAGCCCAGAGAGTACATTAGTGTCTGATAGCCTATAACTGCTGAACATTAGACATCGTTCACACTGCTCCAAGGTCATCTGTAGGGCTGCCTCTCCCTCCCCTTCCTCCCTCCCCTCCATTCCTCTCTTTACCTCCATCAGATCTGAATTATGCCAAAGTCACGAGGCTATTAGGGCCGCTCTTGGACTGTGGAGCAATGAAGCTTCATTACTCGTCTGGGTCAGTTTTGCTCCAACAAACTGAGCAGACTGAGCACTTGAAAAGGAGTTCAGCTCATGAAACTACAGCACCAAATACATCCACTGAGGGCTCCTGTGTTTTCCCATAAGGGAAGTGTTGGCCACTTGTTCCATGACGCCTCATTTCAAATAAGAAATCAGAAACTAAACAGCTGGTGATGCATGTTAACAAACATCTAAAACGCCAGTTACTGTGTGTACAACATAGCTGCTGACAGTGGCACTGCATTCTGGGCTTAACATTAATTAAATAAATCTGGGTATGTGCATATATTAAGCAAGTGTCTCTCATCCCCCCCCCCCCACACACACACCTCTTTCTCAATGTGTCTTTGATTCTTTCTCTCTCTTTCATCTTCATCTCCCTCTCCTTCATCTCTTCTTTACTGACCTCCCTCTTTTCTGGTTTACCAGCCACCACAGGGAACACTGAATGGCAGAGATTTCTTCCTTGTCTATTCTAAATATTACTGGATGGGATGTTTTTATAGATTTAAAATATTCCCCCTCCCCCTGCCCATTCTTGAATGAAAGTGCTAAGAGAGCCTGGGAACTTAGCATTTGTCATGCCTTTATTACAATAAAGCAAGCTCTGAGTTGTCATTAACTGATCTATGGTTGGCAGCCAGCTTGGATTAATCACCTGTATGCTGTTTAAGCATATCAGTAATTCTCCCAGACAGATCCTTTATGGACACAGCTCAGAGAGACTAAAGAACTCACCTGTGGCCACATAACCAATAAACGCTAAACCTAGGAACTGAACTTCAGTCACATTGCCTTTAAATATAGGCAGAGACATTGTTTTCTGAATAAGATTGGGGTGGAGGTAAAATGACCGGATGGAAAAGTCATATAGGTAATTGAAAATAGTCACTAAGGTCTGCTGGTTAGCTGGAGACGTTAGATTTCCTCTGTGTTCTTAGGATACACTGCTTTGGGGGTGACAAGTTTGAGTTTTGATGAGCTCTTTGTGCAGGGCCAGCTTAGCCAAGGGCTTCTGGAAGATCCCATCTTAAGTTTCTTGCACTGATGTTGATATTTTGTAAATTATAGCAATATTTTAACAAAGGGTCCATATTTTGAGTTCATAGTAATCTCCTTGAGTATGCTCCTGTTTTCTTCCTTCAATGATCTCGAGCCCTTGTTATGTTCATGGCTCAGAGAGTTTTGCATGTACTTTCACATCCACCAATTCCACTGTTCTCTTTAAGTGAGAATGTTGTCTAGAGCACATGAGGTGACTATTTAAGTCAATAATGTGTGGGGAATATGTGGGTAAAGAAAAAGTGCTAATACCAGGTGCCTTATTGTGCTTTACTTGACACTTTTATGCTGTTTCAGCATATCAATAATTCTCCCAGACATATCCTTTATGGACCAGCTCAGAGAGACTAAAGAACTCACCTGTGGCCACATAACCAATAAATGCTAAACCTAGGAGTTGAACTTCAATCACATTGCCTTTAAATATAGGAAGAAACATTATTTTCTGAATAAGATTGGGATGAAAGAAAGTAACATGACTGAGCGGAAAACTGGTATAGGTAACTTAAAATAGACTTGAGAGAGAAGAGGGAGAGAGGTGGAGAGAGAGAGAGAGAAAGAGAGAGAAAGAGAGAGAGAGAGAGAGAGAGAGAGAGAGAGAGAGAGAGAGAGAGAGAGAGAGAGAGAGAGAGAGAGAGAGAGAGAGAGAGAGAGAGAGAGAGATGAGATGAGACGAGACTAGGATAAGGCAAAGTTGGAACTAAAAATAAGATGTAAGAGTTAATTATCTCAGAAGCACCAAGAGGTTAACAGTGACCATATCATTCAGTGAAAGATGCAGGTGAAGGAAGGTCACAGGGCTGAATGTAAAATCTCCTGAACTTTTACCCATATTAGAGGTTGTAGAGCAACACAAAGTGAATCTTTATAAGGATAAACTATAGGTGGGGTCTTTAATGAATCTCATTCCTCACCACAAGTGATCTGGGGAGGGTCCCTTCTATTTCTCAGGCTTTATGATTGTTTTTGATGGTCCAGATTTAGTGAAGGCCGCCCTAAGACAGGCCTGTGCTTCCTCTGGCATGTTACTGATTGAGGTATTGGATGCAGGCTGGAACTAGCCCCATGCTCTCACGGACTCAGCTTCAATACTATTTTGTCCTGACACCAACCCCAGTGAACAAAAGACCAGGAGATTACATCTCATCTGTTCTGTAAGAAACAAACCCCTTGACTTTTACCCTGGGTAAAGATCCAGATGAAATCCTGATGACACTGGCAAAGCCTTGCTGTATTATGGTTTCAGATAGTCATAGACCTAAGAACTGTCTGATTTTGCTTTCCCTTTCTGTGATAAATACCATTACCAGAAGCCACTAGGGGAGGAAGGGTTTACTTGGCTTACACATCCTGGTCAGAGTCCATCACTGTCTGAACTGAGGTCAAGAACTCAAGAAGGAGCAAAGGGAGAACCATGAAGGAAAGCTGCCCACGGGCTTGGTCAGCCTGTTTTCTTATACTACCTAGATCTACTTGCCTAGGAACATCCCTTCTCATAGTGGATTGGCCTTCCCACATCAATAATAAAAATCATTAATCACAAAAATATTCAAAAGACATGACCAGCTGGAGGCAATTCCTCAATTGAGATTCTATCTTGTAAGGTTTGTCTAGATGTATATCAAGTTGACAAAACCAATCAACACATAGACCTGGATGTAAATACTTGGACCTAACTGTGGATTCTGAAACATCCTGGTGACCCAGCTCCAGTCCTGTTATTGACCTCTGAATTCAACATATATCCATATATATATATGAACACCTACATAGACACGCAAACTTTTAAGAGAGAGAAGGATAGATAGACCAAGAGAACAGTGGGGATAAAATGAGCACATGGGGACACTGATGAGTGAAAGGCTTTCCTGCTTCACTTTTTCTCCTTCTTCAGCACCAACCTGGGAAGAAAATCCAGTCAAATTTATTTCCTTCAATTCTAAAAGAAGGGGCAGTCTTGAACTTACGGATTGCTCACAAATTTGACTCTTGAGATAGACCTTTTACTTTCTGTTCTGTATAAGGTGCCTGAAAGATGGCAGGGTTCTTCTGAATTTGTGTTCAGGAACAACTGAGAAGTTCTTTCTACTGTGCACACATCACTAAAAAGGCTACATAGTAAATGTCTTTGGTGATAATCTCCAATGACTCATAGTTGTCCAATACACCAGCCAATGAGAAATTCTTCTGCTTGCAGCAGGTACTGCTGATGATGCTGGGCAGCATCTAACAGTGGTAGAAATAATGTATTCAGAAAGTGTCATAAATATGAAATGTGGAAATCTAGACAGGTGTGCAACAAGGTAGTTAATGACTTAACTCATAGGTAGACTACAGAGATGGTTCTCAGCATCATCTCACATAGTAGACTTTTGGTAGCCCAGTTCATACATTATTTTTTACTAGACTGAAGCTCCCATCCCTGTTGGAAGCACTGGCTAGTGAAGGATCACACCTGTTTGGGAACCTTCTTTGGCTGACATGACTATTAACATGTTTAGGACAGCATGTTTATATCTTAGTATGTTCCCATAGTAGTGCTTGACCCATACGAAGATTCAGAAGTCTCATAACTTTGCCTCAAAATGAAGCATGTTTCTATATCTTTACATATTCTATAATCCTTCAAGTGGTTAACTCAATTCTAGATTTCAGAAGAAACATTGTCTTCTTTAGATGTTTCCTTTACTCTATCCTCCTTTTTATCTCTACCAATTTCCTTAACATTCTTTTAATAAACTACTTATATATATATATATATATTTCTTCTAAGAAACCTGGCATATGACAAAGAGTGACTTTAGAATTTTGACCAGAAGGTTAGCATTCTAGAGTTCAAGCATTTGCTGGATGGATGGTGATGGGGGCCCCATCCTTGGCTAAAACTAGAATGTTCATGATCCCCATTATGATGCTGGAGCAGTGCAGTCTCTTTGATTTTCACCTGTGATGAAGTGGTATGCGATGTGTGTGGCAGGAGAGATGCTGCTTTATGTCATATCACTGTAACTTTATTAGAAAGATAACTGAAGATATTGTAGACATGAGCGGTGGTACAAAGCACCACAAGAAAATTACAAGTTTAGTCTATAGATTACAGACTTGAAGCAAAGGGTGAAATTTAGAGGTTGATCATAGAAACATATAAAGATATTTCATTATCCAAAGCTGCACAGTAGCCTGAAGGGATGAGCAAAGTCCATTGGGTTTGGTTATAGTATATTTCAGTCACAATTACTGCTTTTACTTTGTGTATTCTTTAATATAAAAAAGCTACTTATTTTGAGTAAGGATTAGAACAAGAAAAACTTCTTCACAGATGCGCTCTTCTGCTTTTGCATTTGAGCCATGCAGCTCTAACGTTACTAGAGATATTTGTAGTGAGCAAAGACCCCATGTGGTGTCTTTGGTGAGTCCCAGTAGAAAAGCCACAGAATATATCTCTAAAGCTATGTTTTAGAGCTATGCCATGTGCAAAAAGAACCATACACAATTCAAAAAGCAGCTGCTGGTAAGTTTCTGAGTCTTTGCAGAAACTGTGTAACAATGAACATGAGCTGAGTGTGCAGATAGCAGTGCCCAGCATGAACTAGGCCCTCCAGTCACGAGTATTGGTACGCACAAGCAGCAGCCATTGCAAGATGGTGTTCATACCTAAGAACTGCACATGAGCATGTTACGTCACAGTTAGCTGCATCATCTCTCACACCACTTGCCGTTGTTGCTCTGGTGATCTTCCCATGGTTTATAATTGTAGCCACAAACAGAGTTCTTATGATCAGTTAATATGGAGGAATTCAATGAAATTGTTGTGACTGGGCTATGCAGCATACACTTCAAATATACCAATGCAAACTGAAACTCGGGGTCTGGCCGCCATATTGTTTTCTCCATGATTAGCCTTCTAAAATAGTAGTTAGTAAAAAAATCTTCCCAATGCAGACTTCTGCATTCTAGCTTTTTCCTGGCCATTACTGTGTGTGAACAAAGAAGTATCTGAAGCTCCTACATGTAGTTAGGTGCTGAGTAACTGTTTTACTAGTCAATTCAGAGATTAAAAGGAGCACACATAGATCTAAGAGACACACAGATGGGCCTAAGAAAGCAGATATGAAGCATGGGGATCCCTGGTTTTTGGATTGCTTCCCATACCATCTCTATTGCAGAATATGTGTTTGCAACCAAGTACATGTTAACAATCCCCCTTCATTTATGCTTTTTATTGTGCAATGGGCTCCTAAAGTGACAATGGCAGAGACTGAGATTAGGCAAGGTATTGCCCGTGTGACTCTCACCAGTGCTCTCAGGGGATTATTTTAATACACGCTTATTCTCAGGATGGAGGTGGTACAGAGTTAGCCCCAGGGGTGAGTGCCATCTCACATTCTGCTTCCGGGCTACTTGCTTACTGTCATCTACCATCATTCTGTTTGAATCCTCCTCTAGGGAACACATACTGTCTCTCTGTTGACTGAAGGTATTGCCATTAGGGATTTGGAGGAGCTTCACATGAGGGGACACATGTCACTAGGGTGCCTTCTTGGGACTTCTTTGTCTCATTAATAATAGAATTTAAGAAAAGACTCAGAAGAAAACTCAAGGACAATTTTATTAGAGTTTAAGCAAAAAAAAAAAAACCTTCAGGGTAGGCAAGTGTAAGTCTCCAGGAAGAAGGGGTGAAGAGGAAGAGAGAAAACCACACCATTTGTAAGCAGCCTTGTAGTGGAAGGGGGTGTGAGTAACTTCATAGAGGAAGACTGAGAACGCCCAGTGAGTTCAAGAAAGAATTGCCCAAGATATGGTAAGTATCCAAGAGAAACAAACAAACAAAAATATATTATACAAGTCAAAAGAAAAAAGAGTCATAAATTTTTGGGTAATTCAGAAAATGTCAAGCTTAATCTAACTGTATAGTTGAGGTTTCTTAAGCAGCTGTGTCAGGGGTTAGCATCCTGGGAGAGAAAGTACAGTATCTTATGAGTGGACTAACTACTTCTCTCATCTCTTAATGATGGTTTAGGTGAATCCTGAGGGGTGATGATCCCTTAGTTGGGTAATTGACTATTCTAACTGGATTAACTCATGTTTTTTGGAAGCTTGGAATATAACATTTCTACTTAGGCCAGAGTTTTCATTCTCTCAACCAAAAGTATCTTTCCCTTAATGGATCTTCAACTGCTACTATAACAAGTACCACTGTAAATAATATCCCTTCTTCTTTCGAAGCGGGACTTCTTTATAGTACAATTCAGGCTTCAAATATCTCTTCAGAAATAGATTGCAACATTTCACAGCAAGGTGTGGCCTGGAGTGAGGGTCACCTCCTGAAGGTCAGGGTGTCTGCCAGAAAAACAAACTTGCTGCTATCTTCTTTAGAAGTATTTAATCTCTCGTTCTTTTTGTCCCTCTCTCTCATCACTGGCTCTGGCACATAAATGTTGAAAATGGTAGATGCTGTTAATAGATAATAGTACAAAAAATCTATGCTTGGTGTTATTCTTGTACTTCTTTATAGTAGTTTGTTACCTTGAATATTGTATTGATTTTCCACAAATAAAATGTGAGATTTGTTACATAGTATATTTAATGCAGAGTAGAGTATATCTATATATGCATATATGGATATATCTATGATAGACATACTACAGTAATATTTTCTGTGGCTTTGGTTTGTTTAAAATTTTTCACAATTATCAAACAAGGTTGGGTCACTACGAAGCTTCCTCAGAGCAATAGAACATGTGCATACTAAGGATTTAGATGGTTGTTATAAAGATCATATTATTTTACCTGTCCTATTTTCAACTGTGTTGCAAAGAACGTTATTTTATGATTCTTTCTTTGGGCTAGTCATGTCTTCAAATAGAGATGTTTAAAATTCAGAGGCTATTTCTCACATTAACTGTGACTGGTGCTGAGTATGTGCCCAATAAAGGCTTATAGAAAAAGTAGTAAATATAACAAGATTACATCTAGTGTTTCTCTTATTTACCTTGGAATATGCTAACATATTATACACCTAACAATCTATATGAAGTGCAAACTAAAGATTAAAACTACAGTCTGGGATATTTACATTTTCAAATTGCAGCTAACGTTTGAAACTAAGTAGTATTTTCCAAAGCCAGATGCACTTGATCTATCTACATCTATAGTTACCTATTTATTTATGAAAATACCCGTGTCTTTCTGTATTTATATGTTTATGTATCCATTCAGCCATCTGTCAATCCATCTATCTAGCAAGAGAATTCCCTTGCACACAAATTGATGAGAGAGAGAGAGAGAGAGAGAGAGAGAGAGAGAGAGAGAGAGCAGTGTGCTACAAAACAATGGTACAACTCACTAACTAAAAAAAACTAGACATCAAAGTATAATTATAAGACATAAATAAGTATATTTTGCAACAATATAAAATAAAAAAAACTCACTAAGAGGACAGAACATTCTCAACGCATGTATATATAACACTCACTTTTGACATACATAGTAAAAAAAAATGGACAGAATTGAAGGTGTTAAAAAATTAAACTGACATGGAAAACAAATGAATAAACAAACACAAAGGTCCCTTGTGGGAAGGAGTCTTTAATAATAGTGAGCAAGAACCTAGGTTTTTCTTGTTGGCTCTGAAACCAAATGAAGGCTGAGAAGTCTCTCATTAGAAATGAAGAATTGCATAATAATTGCTTCTCTGGCAATTGCCTTCATACCAAATTTAGAAAGGAAATGAAAAACTACAAGTGAGGACAAAACCGGTGAGGAAGGGCTTCATCAAGATCAAAAATGGCTAAGCGCTCAACGTGGGACAAACCATCATGCTGAGTGTTCCTTGTGATTCCGGGCAGCTCTCCCTGGACCTTCGGCTCTTCTGTATTTCATCCACTACGCCTTGAATGAATTTCGGGGGACTCCTCTCTGAAGAAGGGCTCCACAGCTCCCACGGGCAGAATTTGTGTCCTCATGGTTTATATAGGTTTGCTTCTGCTTCTAAGGCTGCACTCTGACGTCTATCTGCAGGTGCTCACCACCCGCCCCTCCCCACCCCCGCCGCCCCACCCGACCAAGACGAGGCCTGACTTTATAGTCCCAGCAGAACCACATCTCAACCTTAGCTAAAGTCCCTAATGCTGAAAGTATTGACTTCATGGAAGTCACTCAAAGATTATTTGTTGAACAAGTGAAAAAGCTACTGAAATAAAAAGAGAGAATCTGAATTGCTAATGCTGGGGGAAATGGCAAATGCTGTTTCCAGGCATAATTTTCTGAGGAATTTTGCTGTGAACTAACTGAGGAGACACAGTACATTCTCTGTGGAATTGCTTTCTTTACTAATAAAACTAACATGCTATTTAGGGTTGGCTTTCGAGGCTTTATGGACACTTTTACTTTCAGATTTAAGCAAATATTTTAATTTGGAACAAGAACCTCTCTGCTGATTTTGCTGTTTCCTCTGTCTTTACAATGGGGTTCCCTGCTCCCAGAAAGTGTGGGATCCCAGGCTCCCCTTGCATGTCTGTGTTCCGTTTTTATTCCATGAGGCTGTCTGAGCACGGTGTGGTTAGGAGCCGCACATCCAGCAATGTCCTAAATACATGTCAGCAGGGGTTGAAGGGCCTGTTGGATGAGAAAGTGCCATCACTTCCTGGGTAATTGGAACAAGGCAGAGGACACTGCACACAGCGATTTGACAAAGGATTAACCTGTCTCCTCCACTGTAAAGCAGTAATGGGCTCATTTGTTACTCACGGCACTGCTTGTCACCACATGATAGGGCTAACGCAGCTTCCAGCACACTTTCCCAGGATCCTCCACCAGAGAGCTCAAAATGGAGATGTGAAGACACGTCCTAGAAATTGATCTATTCATAGGACACACATCAAAGTTCCTAGGGGGTGTTTTGCTAAAGAGAAGCATATGGGTATCAGCCCAGGTGCTTAGTGGCTCATTATACTCAGGAGATACAGAGAAGATCAGATAGCAAGCTCCAGTGTCATGTTTTCCCAGGTCACATCCTGCTTTGAGAGGCTTTCAGCATAATTTGTGATTAGGTGAAAGCTTGGGGATATTTGCTCATAGGATATTGGTGAAATAAGACTACAGACAGAAGACAGGACGTGTGTGTTACTGCTCCTAGCATGAGGCCTGACACTATGAAAATCTGTTCCCCGACACTCTAGTGAAAGGTAATTATTATATAGATACCAACTGATGAAATGTGAAAATATTTTTAAATTCTGGTAAGTGAACATTCTGTGGGGGAAAAGTATAAACTTTAGCATTGTAATAAGTTGACAACGTTTAACTCACCAAAGAAATAATTTAAAATCATCCTCATATTGTGGTTTATGGTTGTAATTCCAGCCCTTGAAAGGCTGAGGTAGGGCATACCATGAGTTCAAGGCCAGCCTAATCACAGAACAAGACCAATGTCAAAAAATTATGCACAATTATGCACAGTTACAAACACTCCCAGGCAAAATTTACTCAGAAGGAAATACCCAATATAGAGTTTGAAATAATAGTGAAATAAGTCTGTATTATAATCTTTGTTAAAAAAACCCCCAAACTTCTGTCATAATAAGATAATTGATGTAATATTGATAATCAAAGAAATACTGTGTATCAAGTCTCTTCTTGGTAGCCTGCTATCCTTCATCTGATGGGATAACCATTGAGATATAATAAGAATAAATTAATAAAATTAAATTAAAAATAAAAGAAATATTGTGAAACACTTTAAAAAAACATTACTAAATTCTCCCTATGGGAGTTAGTGCTGTGTCATCAGACACACATGAAAAAGCCATTCCAGGACTATATGAAGATGCTCATATTTCCCTGTGTGCAGAAGAGGAAACTGAGGCTCTGAATGGTTAAGTAATTAGCTAATAGGGCTCAGGATGCTCCAGTTGTTTGATGCCCTGTCACATGCTGTGATCCCTGCTTGACACTGGCTGAGAGGACTCAGTAAAAGCAAAACAGCAGCTTCCAATGCATTTGCCTTTCAGCTTGGAAAAGCATACATGGCTTCTTCAGTTGTTCCACCTGGTACCTACCTTCTTATTCTAAATGTTGCTCTTCAGTTTTCAGGTATACAGACATTATATTGTGTTTGAACTCTGTAGCTGACACTGTCATCTAGCATGCATAGCACATGTGGTAGAAATAAGTGATTTTGTTTTGTTTTTGCCTTTTTTAATTATTACCTAGGTATCATTTCATTATCATCCAGGTATTTTCACTGACTGCATCCACTTTTGCATATAGCTATTGATGTTAGCTGGAGTTAGTCAGTTCCTTTTACTAATTCTCCATATATTCAGTCTCTATTACTAATACATCTTCTCTTAAATATTTATTTTTATGATTTTAATCATGTGTACATGTGTGTATATATCTGTGCATGTGGGTGCAGGTACTTGGGGAATCTTGATGGATTGAATCTCTGGAACTGGAACCGTAGGTGGCTGTAAACTGAACTTAGGTCCCCTGTAAGCACAGTGCATGCTTTTACCCGCTGAGCCATCTCTCCAGCCCACTAATTCCCATCTGTAGAACACCATTTCCCTCTGCACTGGAGGTTTATTCAAATAGTAATTAAACAGGTGCAGCATTTGTTAGGGATTTTTGTTTGTTTGTTTGTTTTGTTTTGCGTTTTCTTCAAGTTTGTGGACTTTGGAACCTTTGTTCTGCTGACTTCGTCTGTGCCTGGCCTTAGGATCTGCTGCATGGCTCCTTCCCTGGCCTGTCCCCATTTTCCAGGCGTGCTTGGAGTCACTGTTTTCTGAACCTTCTTTCCTACTTTGTTTCCTCATCTTGATGGAACAGTTACATAAGGACCATCATGGGCAAAAGTGCAGGAAGTGTAGGTTTTGAGCACCAGGGCGTCATGTAGGGGCATTTTTACTGATACTAGCAGATTGGGTGCATGGCTTCCAAGTTTTCTTCCCAGGACTTTCATATTATAATTAAATAAAAAACTTACCATTGTGTATGTGTACTGTAGAAATTGGCAGACACTACAAATCAGTGCTAAATGATTTCCAGTATACCCATGATGCTACTGTTGTGGGTTTTCCTATTATTAATTTGAGGGATTGAGCTGGCTAGGCGACTTAACAACACACCTTCCCTTCCTCTCTCTTTCTTGCTTTTGTTTTTGGAATGAGTTCTAATGTAGCCTTTTCTGGAATCCAGTATGCTATATAGCCAAGGTAGCAGCCTTGAACTTCTGATCTCCCTTCTGACCTTTAAGTGTCTGGACTACAAGCAAAAGAGTTCATACCCTATTCTTGTTTGTCATACTCTTTAGTGCTGGGATGCCAGACTTCTTACCCATGCTGATCACTCATAAATTCAAAGAGGCACCAACTATGCAAGATGTACCTCTCATCAGCAGCTTTCTCAGATGGACAGGTTATTGCCCTCCTCTGATTGGTTTATTTTTTCCAATAACACCACTTCTTCTTAAAATTGGTTACTTGCTATTCCTTTTTTAAAGCTAAGATAAATTTGAGGGGAGAGGAGTAATTCATGTATTTTTAGGTGATATTATACATATCCAGATTTCCATTTTCTGAGTTGAGTGGAAAAAGGTCTCCTGAGTTTGTTGTTGAACATAGATATCCCAGGCTATTTGATGATGTTAGCTTAGGTCAGAATACAAGAAGTGACAGTAAAAATGGAGTGAAGTAGGTTGACATTTGAATTTCTTCTTTTTTTTTTTTTTTAAGATTTAATTATTATTCTGTATACAGTGCTCTGCCTGCACATACACCTGCATGCCAGAAGAGGGCACCAGATCACATTATAGATGGTTGTGAGCCACCATGTGGTTGCTGGGAACTGAACTCAGGACCTCAACAAGAATAGTCAGTGCTCTTAACCACTGAGTCATCCCTCCAGCCTCAGAATCTGAGTTTCTGTGGAAAATGGAAGATGTTTCAATTACGTCTTTCAAGAGTGTCTGGCTTGATGGATCCATGAAGATCTATCTTTCAATGAATGAGAAGATAAACACTGGAAGGTGGACTAAAGCAAAAAAGAATGACTGACAGTTTATACTTGGGTCCATTGTATTTGAGATTACACTAGTTTGTCTAAGGAAATATGCTTAGATGGCCACATGGACACGGTCACAGTAGGAATATCTAGTGCATTTCCAGCCTTTCTGCATGATTTATTTCTTTTCATGGCAACATGTGCCTTTGCATAGGTGGGTATACAAGACCTTGTATAAAAAGGTCCACTGATATATGACAGTATTGTGTGGATTCTTGGCAAGTTCCTTGCCTGGTTGTTGGGAATCCCAGTGGCCTTCGGGCCTGCCAGATGGACAGAAAGTGATGCTGAAATTCATATCATGTTACATTAATGCCCACCTGTTCTGGCTGTCACTCTACCCTTTGTTTTGGTTGAGACAGAAGACAATCTAAATTTGTCAGCATCAATCATTCAGACTGTAACAAGCGGTGTCACACCTCACCTTCTACTCTAAACAGTGGTTCTCAACCTTTTAAGTGCTTCAATCTTTATTTTACTTTATATCCCAGTAGGAAGTTCCCCCTTCCTCCTCTCCACCCAGTCCCCCCTCCACCTCCTTTCCCTTCCTCCTATATCCCCTCCCTTTCTTCTCAGAGAAGAGGAGACTTCCCTTGGGTATCAACCTGCCTTGGCATATCAAGTAGGGCTGAGTCCATCTTCTTCTATTGAGGCTAAACAAGTCTGTCCAGTTAGGAAAAGGGACCCAAAGGCAGGCAACAGAGTCAGAGGCTGCCCCTGCTCCTACTGTTAGAGATCCTCCATGAGGACTAAGCTATACATCTGTTATGTATGTAGCAGAGCCTAGAAGCATCCAATGGATGCTCTCTGGTTGGTGGTTCAATCTCTCTGTGCCCCTATGTGTCCACATTACTTGATTTTTATAGGATTTCTTCTGTTCTTTCATAATATAAATATCTATGCTTTCTGATGGTCTTAAGTGACCTCTATATGAAAAGGTCATTCTACTCCAATGGGGTCATGACCCACAGGTTGAGAGGTACTTTACTATAGGGATAATTCATGCATCTCTGAAGTAATTTCACAAGTACCCCATTGAGCTATGGCTAAGTTGCCTTCTTTTTCTCCAGTAAGAGTTTAGAGGAGCCACCTGTGCTTGTGGAAGCTGAGTAAGATTCAAGTGCATCGTCTTCAATTTTTCTCCTACATTTATTCCTCAAATAAGCTTACTACTTATACAACTGATCATTGGCTGGGGTATTTTTTTCACTGGAAATGAAATATTTTCTAACTTGGTAGACATTGAAATGAGAAACAGACTTCTGTTCAGAACTTAATTCAAATTTCATGGTATTTCTTTCATGGTTTTGATCTAAAATGAAGAGCTAGGATGGTATGTTCTGTGTTTTCTCTTAGTGGCCTGTAGTGCTCTCTTTTTCATCCAGAATTTGCTGTAATACCTCTGTCTCCCACTCTCTACGGAGAAGGTAAAGAAAAACTCACTCATGTTATAACCTCTATATCTCCAACCAATAATTTCTAGTCAGATTTTATTTTTTAAACCATAAGCTTTACTTTATGCAAAGGTGGTTTCTTAGTGTAAAAATTCAATTTCTCTTTTGGCCAATTCTGCCCTTCAAAACTAATGTATGTTTGTTCACACTAAAAGTGTCAGCTATGAGAATTGATGAAAACAATAGTCTATTTCTTTCTCTTATAGGTTTTGTCTTAACAATATAAATCATTTTCAAAGCAGCCAAACTCTTAAAAACTGAGTAAAATGTCATAAGGTAGGAGATAAATAGAGGTGTGTATCTATTTGAATTATCTGTCTGTCATCTCTCTATCTGTATTGTATGTAAATGGAAGCTGAAATAGTGGGTGCTATGCATGTGCGGCAGGCAGGTATGTATGTGTGTGAACTGCACTGATGGATAATTAAAAAAAACATGTGACAGTATGCTTGATTGCTAGTGGGAATGGTCTACTTAAAGAGAAATGATTAATCTATGAAAAACAGAAATTTAATAACTGAGGTTACTGGAGACTCAAGGTGATGGAGCTAAAGACTATCAGAAAGAGGATGGAAGCTATCTTCTGTTGTTACAACTGAGAGAAATGATGAAGGCGCTGCAGCATTGTAGTCGGCCTAGATCTATGAGAATTCGCTATTAATAGCTCCTACTTGTAGAGAACCTCAGAGTTGGCTCAAGACATCCCAAGGTCAAGTTCTATGCACAAAGGAGATTTTCCCTAGAGGGACATAGGGTAGGGATAAGGGAACAAGGAAGAGGGAAGAAAAGGGGAAGAGAGGAGGAGAAGAGGTATTTGTCCCATGAGAGAGGGGGTTCAAAGGACTGGCCCTGGATAGAGAGGAGACAGATGTGGCACACAGGCAAATAGCAGTTTGTAAAGGTACAAGAGAAAAACTGTAAAGATGAGATGTTTTGTTTTAATTGGGCATGTTAATGGGGGACTTTTCATTACTGGACTTCAATACTTTTATGGCTGGATCTTTGTAGTCAGTTTCAGGAGGAAGAAGTAGTCATATACAAGGATGGACTTTAGGGTGGACGTTTAGGAATGTAATCTACATGGTTTTTAGTAAGGCAGAAGAGAGAAGAGAAGGCAAGGGGGGCCGAGAAAGGCCTGGCAGAGCCATGTTTGTCATATTCAGGCTGACTAGAGTCGATTCACTAATGACTCTGGGTGGGCAGTACTTAGATATGGTGTAACCAAGAGAATCTTTAGGCACATATTGGTCACTATGTACTTGACTTGGTCAATGAGCTAGACATGAGACTGCTAAGGGAACTTGTTACAGGAGATTTGATCACACTGTAAACCCCCAGATTGTGTTATTTACTAGAAAAGCCTGTTTCTACCAGTGGTATGGGTCAGTCCTAGCACATACCTTTAATCCAAGAGCTTTCTGCTTGAATATTATAAACAGGATTAAATAAAGTCAACCATAGGCCAAGAGGTGGAGCAAGCAACCAGTTGACAGAAAGGATTGTTTTAAAAAGCTGTAGAGAGTAAGAGGAAGTCAGGAAGGCAGATAGAGAAATGCACAGGAAGTAGAAGGAAGGGACAGTATGTTTGATTTTTTTTTTTTTTTGAGATGGCATGGGAGAAGGGGATTGCTTCTGGGGTGTCTGCTGAGGAAGAATGTCAGCTGGGTGCTATCTCTGCCTCTTTGAGGTAGCAAGCTTTCACCCATCATCTGGATTTCCAGTTTTTATTGGCAAAATTGATGATTGAGATTTTGTTAAGAACAACAGAAACTGTAGCTATGCTGTGGGAAATGTATCCTCCAATGGTCAAAATGTTGTTTTCAATTATCCTTGAAGTTGTATTTAGGCTCTTCCTGCTGTTTCCTAAATCAAGATGCCAAGAAACTTTGCCAGTTCTTACAATGCACACCAATGTAGGGTCTTCAACTCTTAAGAGACCCTGGTTTCATTGTAATGCCATCATGGGACACACACACACACACACACACACACACACACACACACACACACACACACACACACACATCCTTCATGGGTTATTATAAAAGAATCAGAAGAAGAAATTCCTAAAACGTGTGTGTGTGTGTGTGTGTGTGTGTGTGTGTGTGTGTGTGTGTGTGTGTGTCTGTTCTACCATTATTTGGAAGGGAAAAAGGTTTCTCACATTCATGAATAGGCTGGTCAACCCTTAGTCAAAAGAGTCTTAAAAGTCCACAACTCAGAATCTGTCATGCTGCTAAGATCTTCCATGGGTCCAACTTCTCCATTTCTTTTTTGGCGAGGGTTCTATCCTCTGCCCTTTGAATAAGTAAGTTGGTGCAACTATCTGTTCCACTTGGGTAAATTCTTTTTTATTTTTATTTTTAAACAGTAAGATTTAAAGAGAAAGCACCACCTGGAGACTGAGCAAATTAAAGGGACAAGCTGGTACATGCTTGCCTCTTCTATAGCTTAAACCTGACTTCTTCAGTGTGAACACAAAACATGATAAGGTTATCAATGTGATTGAGAACATAGAAGGAGAAAGAAGAGAGACGATAGTGAAAATGTATTAAGTAATAATTACAACTGTCAAGAGAGTACAAAAAGCATCAAAAAGTTTTGAATTTGATGATCTTTATGGTCCTGTTGAACTCTAGGCTCTGCCATTCTTTGGTGGATGGGAAGAACACGCTCTGCTTGGTAAAACTCGAAGTAATGATCTTCAGATTTCCCATACTCCATAATTTCATCCCGTGTATCTTTGGAAAATTGGCAGCCTTGTCATTAGCAGTCATTTGCTCTCTGGTCTTCTCAAACCAGCGGAAAGATGAACAATGTTATGCGATTCCATTAGAGCAGCAGGTAATAGTCTAATCTTCTCTTATGACCCTTGTGCTTCTTCAAACTTTCCTGTTCCTCTGAGTGTGTTAAAACAAGGTTGTGGAAATTTAATCTATTTATTTTACATTTATTAATGGTATAACTTTTCCTGTTACGAAAATATTCATGAGATTTGACACTTAGAGCAAATGGGAGAAGACCCACTATTGTTCAAGGATGAAATAGCCATCTCAGGCCGAACTTAATCCTTCTAGGTACTACCATGATACTTAGGAATTTGCAGTGCACATTTTGGATCCTTATATGCACCTTTTCTAGCTGTCACATAAACATGAAATTTTGGTTCTTTATCTACATTACTTAAAAAAAAATTCAGTGCCCTGGGTTTTTAAAATTATCTGTGGACAACACCTAAAACTTACAAATAATAAATAGGAATCCAAAGTGGTCATTTGGCATTCTGTCTAAGATTACTTGTGTACTGTTTTAGCTGGACTTGAATTTTCATCTCTCATTCTCTAAATTTACACCTTTTCTAGCAGTAGCCTACTCTGGAACTCAGGACACCACACTAGAGGAACTTAGTTTAGGCTGTGCTTGTGCCAGCCTGTCTCTTTACAAGCCCTGGAGCAGAGTTCACTTAATTTGTTAGTCTACTCCTCCGTTAGCTTTGTCCTATGGAGGGACTGACCAATTTATCCCTGTTTAAAATTTAATCAGACATTTCACTGCTCATCAACACTTTAAAGGGGCCATTTAGAGCCATGGAACTCCACAGTCTCTGCTTAATTACTGTTGCTTGACAGATGTCACTTTCATTGTCCTCTGTCCTCTCTCCTTCAGCTGCTCAGACTTGGAGGAGAAGCTTAGTTTTAAAAGTAAAGCTTAAAGCAGAAACACAACCAGAGATTAATGGAGAGATAGCAGCTTGTGTCTCAGGCTGATTGGACTGTAGTCATTTGAAGACATTAAAGGCTGTATCTGGTACCTTTTCAGGGCTCAGTGCCCATTCTGAATTTTTTTTCCTTGTACAAATTGAAAGGACCTAGGGGAGGAAGGGTGCAGACAAGACGACTGAATTCCCTCATTGGTTGTGACTGTCGTTCTTTTCTCAAAGCTACTATCCTCTCACACTTGTTCCTTACTGAACTGTGAAATTGGAGTTGAGAGTGAAGTGTTGCTCTTTCACTGCTGCCACTCCTCCAGTGATGGAGCATAGTGAAGGGAGGCAGCTTTTGGAGCTGGAGAAGGGCATTTGGCAGATGACACATACTCAGGACGTGCAACAGTGGCCTGAATTTATTTGGGATTATCAAATCCTGGCTTTCTCCTACTCTGAAATACCACCCCCCCCATGTGTTTCCATGGTTGCTGTAAATATTGTTACACAGAGGCTTTAAACATGAGAAAGTTCCTTCAAAATAAAACGTTAGTAGTAGCTCATTGCCTTCTCTTTGAAATAGCTACACAAAGGGCAGGTAGTGTGTGATGCTTTGAGAGTGCAGAAAGATTCCAGATAGCTCGTTGTCTCTCTTGGATTGAACAAAATGGGATTTCTACAGGCTGCCTCTAATTCACTGCATCAGCTATCTGGCGTCACAGCAACGCTGCATACAAACAATCATAAAATTTTATGAGTGTAGAACGATGAATATGCTTGTGAGTTTCAGCTGCTCTGACCTGGCTCAGGTAATCTCAGCTGCGTCTGCTCAGGTACCTACAGCTGCAGCTTTGCAACTAGTGGGTGATTTGTCTGTGTTTGGCAGGATTTATGCATGCATCTGGGTGGGAGGTCACTATGGCAATTAGAAGAGAAACTTGGCCCTGTTCTACCTTCTTTTAATTTTTCTAGTTGGTTAGCATGGATAGTTTTTTATGGATAGAGAAGTGGTTATGAGGGCACATGGAAAAATGTTTTCTTCAAGATTGCCAAATACAAACAGACAAAACACTATGAATGTAACTCCTGAATATTTTGTGGTTCTTTTTGCTGTATGCAGTTTATGTAGGTATGATAATTTAAATGTATATGTAAAAAAATAAAAAATTAATAGAAAATGTATAATACATGAAAAAAAAAAAAGAGGGTACATGGAGAAACACAGAAACTTTTTCCAACCTGTAAGTGATTCATGGTTGTATAAAGGCTCTGCCAAATTTAGCCATGTAGGACTATCCAGAGTCTGAGAAAACATTATAAAGTTACAGAGGGATGACAGTAGATAGGAGGAAGAATTGGGACAAACTAGTAAAATCTACCATACCTCAGAATGAAGAAATGAATGTTTTCCATTTAAAATCAAAGACAAAGAAAATATTCACTCTAATAACATTAATTTGGCTATGGTTTAGGGAACCTTGCTAATGCAATAAGGCAAGAAAAAAATCTCTTTTTTGATTTAAATTTAGTTTTTAACACACTTTTCTTTATGGTTTATTGGTTTTGAATCTTGAATAAGAAAATCTAAACTTAAAATATTACATAAACACTTTACTTACATTTCTAGTGCTAAATAGGAACTGCTTAATGATTTCTAAGTTCATCATTCATTGGAACCTAATCAGAAATTTAAATTGTTTTTTATTTTTTTTATATTATTACACATATATAAAATAAACAACATAGAGCAAGAAGAATGATGAAACAATCAGGAATTATATAAATGTTACATTAATAGTGTTTCGGCTGTTTGTATTTGGCAACCTTGAAAACATACTTTCTATCTTGGTGAGTCTCAACTTCTGAACGTAAATGAATATCTATCCTATCTAATCTCTACCAACTTAAAACATCTGTCAGGCCTAAAAATTCTTAACCCCAACATAACTAAGGTAACTGTAAAACTCATCTATCTGATCTTCAACTCCATCAGAGACTTGAGGAGGAATAAAATTAATTACCTGTGTAAACAGGAAGTGCAGGATGGCAGCTTTCAAAATAAAAAAAGAAAGTCAGTTAAGTGGAGACTGGGGACTGACTTTCACAGGATCTCTGGTGCCTCATATTTGGCCATGTCCCTTTGTTGGGGAGGCCCAATAGCACTCGGAGGAAGGATAGCGGACTACCAAGAAGAGACATGATACCCTAGCACCATATTCAGGGGGAGGAGGTCCCCCTCAGTCACAGTCATAGGGAAGGGGAATTGGGGTGAAAGAGGGAGGGAGGGAGGAATGGGAGGATGTGTGGGATGGGATAGAAAATGAGATGTAATATGAATTATTTTATTTTTCAATAAAAATGTGTTTAAAAAAAAAAAGAAATTCAGAGACAGTTTGTTGCCCGAACAATTACCCAAAACTCTCTATAACATTGGAACATCACCTTCAGCCATCTGGCCCAGTGTATCCGACAGAGATCGTACATAAAAGTAGTAGGTAGAAGGAAGCACTAAGATAGATAAAAAGTAACACTGGTAATGGGAACAGGATATAATTACAGAGGATTGAAGATGATCAAAATAATATATTACATTTGCTTATGAAGTATTATATTTATTAAACTTAATACATTGTAACAATAAAAGTAATAAAAGAATACACTTCTACTCATATGATTAATTGATTTTCTACAAAGATTATTTGTGGTTACTGTCTGGAGGCATAAGGACAACTTATGAAGTAATAAGGATGTGTAGGATGATGATATCCCACACACTAACAAGCACTGCTGGTAAATTCCTTAGTTACATAAAGTCTAAGGAAGAGCAGGTCAGATACTCTTCTTTATGCCACCCTTTAGCTAATGTAAAGTCTTTAGGGTGCTTGAATAAGACTGAGAGCATCTTGGGACTTCTTAGTGGTTAGAAGGTATCACTGACTGGGAAGACCATTTGTAATGTAGAAGTTTCCTCTAGTGATTGAAACATTAATCCAACACAGAAGCTTTTTAATAAAGAAGGCAAAAAAAAATATCTTCAGGAAGTCCCTGAAATTGACTAGATTAACTAGACCTTTCCCTCCTGAGAGTAAACAGTCCAAGCTACAAAGAAGACTCTCAGATGATCCAAGTGGCAAAGAAGACTCTGAGACCAGACTGCCTTCCTGGATGAAGTAGAAACCAGAGGCCTGGAAGAGGTTTAGACCAACTGCATCACTTGGAAAAGGCACTTTACAACCTGTGGAGTTGTCTGAAGGCTATGCTGTGTGCTACAGGCTCTAAACTTTTGGGAGCTATCACCTGGTACTGATGGTCTTGAATGCAGATGTCTTTGAGTTGCCTTTGCTCCTATATATAACTGCTTACCTATTTACAATACTAAACTTTGGTGGTATCTGTGTGTTCTCTGTGTAGGGTGAGTCAATATGTGTATTGTGCCCCCTAAGAAAAAGTCTTGTCTCACACCATTCCATTTATTGACTGGGCTTTGAAAGGCTCAAAGTTTTCACTGCTACCTATCTAGTTATAGTTCAAAAAGTGAAAGGGAAGTGGAGCTTAAAAACTGTCACCACTTGAACACCAAAAATGGAGACAAGTTATTTTTTGTAGTTTAATTTGATAATTAAATAATCTTTAAATTTAATTATATTTTGATCAAATTCTTGCTTTCACCCAGGTCCTTCCAGATGCTTTACTTCTCCCTACCCACCCAGCTTTAAATTCTTTTTCATAGCAGCCTTATTCATAATAGCCAGAATCTGGAAACAACCTAGATGTACCTCAACAGAAGAAATGGATAAAGAAACTGTGGTACATTTACACAATGGAATACTACCCAGTGTTCAAAAACAAGGAAATCTTAAAATTTGCAGGCAAATGGATAGAACTAGAACAGATCATCTTGAGTGAGGTGACCCAGATCCAGAAAGACACATATGGCATATACTTATAAGTGCATATTAGCTCAATATAGATGTCCTCTGAAAGACTCCATCCAGCAGGATTATCAGGACAGATGCTGGGACTCTAGGTATAGTGCTGAGAGTGGTATGGAAGAATGGGGAGATGGAAGGACCCAGAGGGTTCAGGTGCCTCAGTGGGAGACCATCAAGGCTGGCAAATAGGGACCCAGAGCTGTGGGGGTTGGGGGGGAGGGCTGCACAAACTGTTGCACCAACCAAGGACAATGCATACAGTAAACCAAGACCATCTGTTCAGATCTAGCCAATGGACAGCTCATTCTCCCCTGATGTGGGGACTACCTCTTACTTGAACTCTGGTGCCTCCTATTTGATCACTTCCCCTTGGTGGGGAGGCACACAGTGGAAGAGGAAGCAGGATATCCAGATGAGACCTGATATCCTGATATAACTCAACTATAATACAAGATTTACTTCCAATGCTTTGAAAGTGTCAATTGCTTGGTCTGGCCCTTTATTTTAGACACTTTTTAAAAAAGCCTTCAACAAAGAAGCTGAGATATTAAGAAAAAAATACACTTACATTCACATTGCAAAATTGTATTTATATTGGAGAGCCAAGCTACTTAAGGAACTACAGCATTAAATCATGACACAAAATGCTAGCATTTTTTTTTTCATTGTGTAACCAAACAAAAACTACATAAGTATTCACCATTGTAAAGTAGAACCAGGATGTACCGAGATGTTTGCAGGTGTTCTTGGCAGGTGTGATAGAAATGTTATTATCCAGTAGGCTACAAATAAGTCTCTAAAAATTCTAAACACTTTGTGTGTGTGTGTGTGTGTGTGTGTGTGTGAGAGAGAGAGAGAGAGAGAGAGAGAGAGAGAGAGAGAGAGAGAGAGAGAGAGAGAGAGACAGATGGGGTTTCTCGAGCACTTTCTAAGTCAGTGTTTGAGATTTGACTCAAAAGGAAGTGAGGTAAAGACCTGGGGATAGGATGAAGAACAAACAATGTGTTAAACCTGAGCCACAGAGGTTGATCACTAAGCATTAAGAGTAGACAAGATATGCATGAGCGCTGATACAGCATGAGAAAGGACAGATTGGAGTTTGAGCAGCTTAAATTAGTGCTATTCTGGACTTCTTCCAGGATCAGTAGGATTGAGTCAAAAATAAGATGGATTTAATAAATATACAGAACATGTGATATGCAATTTCAGTCAGTAGAATCCGTTGTCTCCAATCATAGACCTTATTTTTTTAAGTTATTTCTCAAAATGACCTGACAAAAGCCCAATACAACCACAAACTCCTCCCCCAAACTGAGAAAAAAATGCTCCCAAACCCCACTAAATTGTAACCAAATAAAAGCACACATATGCATGCATGCACACTCGCATGAGCACACACACACACACACAAATGTGGAGTCCATCAAATGTTGTTCAACTGCTCTTGAACATGAAGTCCATCCTAAAGTGGTTGATTCACCCAGTGTAAACTTCATTGGAGAAAAGCAATTTTCCTTCTCAAAACAGGTTTAAGTGATAGTTTAGTTGTTAACCTTTATCCTACTAGCTAGGTTTGTATTTACTCACTCATTCATTTTCTTTAGGAATATAACAAAGTAAAGTGTTCAATAATGAATATTATTATATGCATTATATAATAATACAGATATAACAAATATCTCTGGAAGAGCAGGAAGCAGTCTTACCTGCTGAGCATTTTTCCAGCCCTAGATTTCTGGAAAAATTTATTATATTTGAATATTATATACTTATATACTCTGTACTTTCATATATCTATATATACTGATATACATTCCTATATATACACATATATGCCTATATATACCTATGACATAGATCTATATAAGATAAAATAATATACCTATATAATAAACTTTATTACTATATACCTATATACATATAAAATTGTATAAGGATACATTTAATTAAAAGTAATTAAAAATATAATTAAGATTTTGTCAATTGAATATACTAACATTATTAGTTGGTATAACAAGTGAAATGATTGTCCAGATGAGACAGAAATAGATACCAACACACATGCCATTTGGTTTCTGAGATTTGACTTTGCAGATCACTATTGCAAATGTTGCTCAGATGCTCAAAACAAGTTAGATGTTATAAAATTTTTTAAAAAGTTTGCACATTGAAAAATTTGATTAGGTAAATGAAAAGGCAGTGGTAAGGAGATGGCTTAGCGAGTAAAGATCTTGCCACACAAAGATGAGGACTTGCTTTCAAATCCCCTGTAGCCACATAAAAGCCAGATATATGCCTATTATACTAGTGCGGGGGGGGAGGGGAGGGCCAAAGAAAGGATACTTCTTGGACCTTGCTGGAATCTAGTCCTGCTGAATCATTGAGCCCTAGAATAAGGGAGAAAGTCTGTCTCAAACATAAAGTAACGAATAATCTAGGAAGATCCTTAATGACAGTCTGCGACCTCCAAATCTAGTGCCTGCACATCTACATGGCCATCCACATATACACACACAACCCAAAATAATGAGAGAAAATAAAATGTTAACTATGGATTTGGTAAAACTGTTACCTGCCAGATACTCTACTCCTCCAAAGGAAACCCTATGCCTGAAATGATTATTTACACAAAGAACTCCATATACAAACATAGAAATATGTGTATTTCTATGTTTGATGCTGTTTTATTCACAGTAAAAAGAAAATGGAACCAGTCTATATGTTCAACAGATGAATGGATAATGAAAACATGGTACATATAAACAGAGGAATTTCATGTAAATGTAAAGAAAAATAAAATTAAGGAAAATTCTGGAAAATGGATGGATCTGGAAAGAATAGTATTAAATGAGGTGACTCAAACTTAGGAAGAGTTTTTCAGAAGTACACTCTGAATTTTCATCCTATAAATCAAGGAATGAGACACAGGGAGATTAAATAAAATGTTCAAGGTATCAAGCATGCTACCTTGTACATTTGGGAATTAAACTGAGGCCTTATGAAATTTTTGCTATATTTTTACCACAGCACCACCCCATTACTTCAAGTCTAATAAAGATATAGGTATCAACGAATGTGTCATGTACTGAACGGATAGCTTTTCCTGAATGAAAGTTAGATGAGGGCCCTGTGTTCTAATGACCAGTGTTGGCTCTGGCCACTATTTGTGGTGTTCACTAGAGGCCACATTTGCAGGCCCACAGCATTATTTTATCTGGGAAAAGGTAGAAAAGAAGTAGATGGGGATTGAAATAGCTCCTAGTAGTAAAACAGAATGACAGCCTCATAGAGTTTGATTCTGTTTTCAATATTTTATAACAAGTTCACTTTAGTCCAAATGAATGGTGGTTCATACAGTTCCAGGATAAATTCTTTCCATAAAGGCTCTTACTCTTTAAGAAATATGGACACAACCATAAAAACAATTCAGTCTTTTACTTCATTGCCTCCTTTTTCAGCTGGTAATAAATTGTTGGCTGAGCCTCAATAGGCACATAATAGGCACTGGGAAAACCCTCCATCAAGGAGAAGATTTATCTGTGAGTAGCCTGAGAAACATTCCTTTATGCAATAAATACCAGAAGAGGAAGATACAGGCCAACAAGGAGTAAGTTGACTATAAAGAAGCACTTATAAGGACAACAGTTGAAAGAGCCCAGTCAGTCTTTAAATTGTGCATATGCTCACTTGGATGGGATCTGCTCGTCCTCTTAAACTGATTTATCTCATAATTTCATAGACATTTTCCCCACCACATTTGTCTGTATTACAAATGGGAGACATGTTGCTATGATATATCCAAGTCTTTGGGTAGTTTTGATTCATTTTATTAATTTAGTAGAGGTCAATACATTTCATTTGGGTTTTTTTTTTTTTTTTGAATCTGGTATAAGGCAGGCTATTATCCCCATGGGGAGAGAATGTCAGTGGCTTGTAGGTGGTGATTTGCATAACACGAGTTAGAGAAGGATCCACAGTTAAGTGTTGATTGCTTTCTGGCTGTTTTGTTACTGAAAGGCTCTTGACTTAGTTTTTGAAATGTTTCCTTTTAAGATGTTGCTTTCTTTGAACTCTTTATTGGAAGATTATGCAATTCTCCCTTCTCCTGAATCTGAGTTGTTCTTGTATTTCTTTTCCATAAAGAATAGATTTGTCTGGAGAGATGGTGAGAACAGCCCTTGTAGATAAGCAAGCACCTGGGTAGAGTTTACATTATTTCTTTAAAGGTTTGTTCTGTTTTCTGGGACAGGCAGGATCAAAGTTGACACCAAGGAGTGGAAGATGAAATTGTTTTCTCTGAGAGCTTTATCCTGCTTCATGTTTATGAATCACCTCATTTTAGCAGAAAGTGTAGCTGAGCCGAGAAATATCAGAAAGTTTATGCTGCTTGCTAGTCTCTATGTTAACTTTATAACTAGAAATATTTTGTGGTCAATACAGATAGGAGAGACTTGAACCACAAAGCTTAAGTGATACGCCTACACGTCAGCCACAAACTATCAAGTCCCCCCCATTTGAATTGCTTGATTAGAAATGGAAATACTTTTGTGGGGAAGTGGGGGAAAAGGAGAAAAGAACATGGAGGTGACAAGAGCTCCGCAAGAAGACCAACAAAGACAACTAACCAGAGCTCAGAGGGGCTTGCTGAGAAGGAAGCACCAACCAAGGACCACGCATGGACTGGACCTGGACCCCCTACAAAGATGTAGCCAATGGGCATCTCAGGCTTCATGTGGGTCCTCTAGTAACGTGAGAGGGGACTGCCTCTGACATGGGATCTGTGCCAGCTTTTTTATGCCTTCCACCTGGCAGGACTGCCTTGCTAGTCCACAGGGGAAGAGGACACGTTTGTTTATTCCAGATGCAACTTAATGAGCTGGGGTGGATGGGAAGTGAGGCTCACCTTTTCTGAGGAACAGGGAGGGGGAATTGGGGAGAATGATGGAGGGTGGGACTGGGAGAAGAGGAGGGGTGGGGCCATGGCCAGGATGTCAAGTGAGAAATAAATAAACAATGGAAACACTCAATTCTATTTCCAATGGTGCATTATTTTATTATATGATGGGTAAAGTATTTAGACTGACAGTCAAATACATCTTTACGGGGCAGCAAGAAGAATCAGTGGCTGAAAGTGTTTGCCGTGCTGCCATGCAATGCTGTTCCTATGCCCTGATTTTTATTCTGAGAGCCCAAGCACAGAAGAGAATTGACTCTTGAAAGTTGTCCTTTGATCTTTACACGTAGAGAATAAAAGCAAGCAGGAAACCTCGATGATTTTGGTCTTGTGCATTAATGTATATAAGACAAGATAAGTATAGATCCAAGGATCACCTTCAGTGAGCACTTACTATGTGCCTAGCACTCCAGGCAATAATCTGTATGCAGTATTTCATCTAAGGTCACAAAAAACCTTCAAGCAAACGTTATTATTGTTTATAACTAACTGTTAAGAGCAGAGAAGTTCAAATAGGACAGGTCATTCATCTTACCACAAAACCCGGACCCCAGCCCACACTTTTGAGATTCCAAAGTTTTCATTAGAACTTTAACATCACGAAGTATCGCAGCTGAAAGCATCTGTGACTCTGGCTCTCCTCTACAATTTTGTTTAGCAGCAGCATAAGAAAACCTGGAATTTTGTTCTCTCTGTGTTCCCGGTAATTGAAAACCTACTTGGCATTTAGATTGTGTTCTACAAATGTTAGCAAGTGAATGCATGTATCAGAAAGGATGCTTCTCCTCCGGGGTGCGTGCAGTGACCTTGAGTGGCTTCTCATTTCATTTGTTAAAACACAGACAATAATGCAGAGATATTCACAAGGACAAAGGAGCTCAAACAACTAGGTTTAAATGTGTTTTTTTTTCAAACACTAATAACACAACATTGAAGTGAAAGCTCTGAACATAACAGATGATTTTCTCATCCTCTAGAGAGTACATTTTTTCACGAAATGAAGGACAAAAGCATTTTGTAGCATTTTCATGAAAGAAAAACATATATCATAGGACATAATAGAAGTTTTGATAATAGAGTTTTACCTTTTCATGCCAAACCTATCTTACAACATACATCCTCAGTGAAGGAAAAAAAATGCAACAAACCACAAACAGGTCTTTCTGTGAGAGATAAAGCAATTAGGGAATACAAAAGAGAAAAGAAAAAGAGGCTCCAATAAACTGGAAAAATTACAAGCATTATAAGAAAATCAATAAAATCAAACCTACTCTTGAAGCAAGAAGTCTATTCACGCATTGTTACAGACTAGCTGATCATTACTTAGGGGTCTCAGTTTGCAGAATTAGAGTGGAATTAAACAAAACCACTATGTTAGTAATCAAACAAAAAAGAAGAATGGCAGCTTTCTTGCTCTGTAGGGAGCCTGCATTGCCAAGCACCCTTATGAAGAAAGAGAGCCACAGAAATCTGAAAATTAACGCCACACAGCCGGAACAGGCAATGACAAGCACTCAGTTCTTCTACCCAAGTACTGTGAACCGTTCCCTCAAAGATATTATGTTATAATATAAGGCAAAAGACTGCACTGTGAATGTGCAAAGAACTATTTTATAAACGTTCAGCACTCCTGCCTTTAAAAATCCTGCTCATGTGGGCTGGAGAGACGGCTCAGCCATTAAAGGTTAGGCTCCCAACCCAAAATACAAAAATCCTGCTTACATGTCAAGAATCATGTCAGTTACCACTGCTTCTGGGCCAGTCTCCATGATTCCTCTAGTCAGAGTGGATGCTTTGGAGGGGCAGGCAGAGGTTAGGTAGTTGCAACTCTTACCACAGTCAATCTTTGCTCAGGTGTGGTTTGTTGGCAGCTGTTTCCTTCTATTAAAAGCCACGTCTTGATTGACAAAGGTAACAGAGGCACTGGCTCAAGGGATATTTTCTGAAGGTGAAAAAAGGGACAGAACTGTTGCCTTAACTGAACACCCAATCACTGACTTCCATTATTAAATGGATTTCACAAAACCTGTTCATTCATCCATCCATCTGTCCATCCATGTATTCCATCCATCCATCCATGCATCCATCCATCCATTCAAGAGACTTTACTGAAAATGCATTTCATGTTAAGCACTTTCCTAGGCACATGAGATACAAAAATGAGACAGAACAGATACTTCCAGTCAAGACATCTTAGAAAAGTAGTAGTTTATCAAAACTTTTAACCTATATGGCCAATTTCACCCTGCAGTTTTTATACTACAATTACAAAAATAATTGGCAATTTATCTCCTAATATATTAAAGATAAGAAAAGAATGAGAAACTATTTGAGGATGAGAGAACATCATAGACAGATAACTATATTAATAGGTTAGCATAGTCTTTAGAGCTCTTATAGCATATGTGTAACATGTCAGAATTCTGTGCCACTGTGCCAAAACTGTCCTGGCAAGATGTTTGGCACTTTTTTTTTCTTTAAATCAAGCTATTTAAGTCTTTGTATTATTTTCTTCGAACCCCTGCTTTTATCTTCTCTTTCTTCAATTCTATAAGAAGCCTTAGAGTTTTCTTGTTCCCACATAAAAGGTCTTTCATTTTTATCTTTCCAGTACCTACTGAGACATTCACTGTTTGAGCTCTCTAGTTACTTATTCTCTATACTGTGGTACCAGAAGATTTATCTAAGGCAACAAACCATAGCTCCCAACAGCATGGCTATTATTGTTGGGGGTTTCTCACATCTATGAACTACCTGGCTAGAGGGCTTGCTGTTGGGCATCCTCCAGTTAGCACATAGCTGTGTTTCCAACTCACTTCCTTTGGTTTGAGAGACTTTCTTGTTGCTTCTTGCCTTCCCCGTTCTCAAGCTATGGTCCAGCCTGTTTCTGGACCCCCAGTTCCTTGTCTCTGTAAGTCTTGGCTTTAATGAATAACACAATATAATGCTCTTATGGAGCTCTCTGAAGCTCATGATCTAAGTTCTAAAGCCTCATAGATTCTTTCTGGAGGTGAGTTTTATATATCTATTTCTTTCTTATTCTTCTGTCAAAGTGAAAACACACCATACAGGAATATATTGTTCTGCCACAATTTTCACAATTTTCTATGGTGTGACAGCCAAGCCTTTTGGATCCATTAAATACATATTTAGTGCATGTCTATATATGAAATGCACTGATGAGGAAGGCATTTTCTACAATAAAAAATTTATCATTTGGTAAGGGGTGTAGTCCTCTCAATGGTTGTATTCCACAGTTATAAATGATAGTCTACTAGTGGCTCTACTTTTAAGACTGGGTCTCACTTTTCTCCTTGATGTTACTGCTTCCCTTTTGCACACTAGCACACACTTAAACACAGATACAAGTGTATACCATCTGTGGTGCTGCATAGGGAAGCAATTTAGCTATTCTTTAGTCTCAGTGATGCCAAGAGCAGTGTGGGTTTTCCATATCTTTCTTTACAGTTGATTTCAGCTCCTTACTCTTCTATAGCACAAATGGGAGCCATTGGTGCCCACAGACACCTGCTGGGTGCAGCGACTAGCTCCAGATGCTGCTATGATGTCTAGTTCACCCAGGCAGAAATATGCCTTATTAAGACAAAATTCCGCCCGCATTGATGCTTACCTGGCATTTCCTACTGTGTGATATTTAAATATCAACTATAATTTTTCCATTGAGGCCACCCAATCCTAACATCATAACACCCCAGGAGTAGTAATTTAATTGGGTATTTTTGAAAGTACAAAATAATGTGTTTGAATTGCCAACTTTTTCCCCTCCCTGCCCTGAATTTCCTCCTCAAATTTGAAATGAAACTCTGTTGATATGAGAATGTATTTATAAGCAAATGACTATATATATATATGTATATATATAAAACATATATAATTATATCATATATATTATATATATTAAGATCCATTTCTCTGTCTCACCCATTTGCTTTTCATCACCTCATAATGTAGGTATGCTTATCTTTCACTTTATTTGTAAGTAAGCTTATGCTTTTGATGCATAAGCCCAAGCTCAACAGAATTGATAGATGATAGAATTAAATATTCTGGTCCCAATATCCATGTCTTTTTTTTAATTTAACATTTTATTTTTTTATTAATTTATTCTTGTTACATCTCAATGGTTATCCCATCCCTTGTATCCTCCCATTCTTCCCTCCCTCCCATTTTCCCCTTATTCCCCTCCCCTATGACTGTTCCTGAGGGGGATTACCTCCCCCTGTATATGCTCATAGGGTATCAAGTCTCTTCTTGGTAACCTGCTGTCCTTCCTCTGAGTGCCACCAGGTCTCCCCCTCCAGGGGACATGGTCAAAGGTGACGCACCAGAGTATGTGAGAAAGTCATATCCCACTCTCCACTCTACTACAGTATCCATGTCTTTAAGCATGAAATTTTCCTTCCCTGGAATGTGCACAAAATATTAAATGATATTCAGTGTAGTTCCTATTTAGAATATCAGTTGCTTTGCTAGATAAACATCCCTGCCTTTCCTTTGTTTACATGGACTGCACCATGTAATGGTACCTATTTTAGAGGTACTTTTTAGAGATACACACTTTAAGTATTGTACAACATGAGTTCAAAGAATCCATCTGAATTATCTGTATCCATCATCTTTATGAACATCAGTTATCTTCTCTACAAAATACCTGTTGCTTATTATTTACTATAAACCTATTCATTTTCTCTTGCCATTTTATCAATTCACAACCAACCCCATAGCTTGAAGTGACACAGGTTTGTTAATTTACCCTCTTGGAGTTCAAGAATCATTCACTCAGAGAAAGATTCAACATATCAACAAGGTAACTTTTTCTCCAGAAGGCCTTGCTTTCCCTTTCCAACTTCTAGAGGCTGCACACATACCTGGGCTCAGGGACTCTTCCATGCAAACTCCATACTAGTGGCAAGTTTCTGGCATATGCTGCTGCTCAAACATTGATTCTTGTTGTTGTTCTTCTTCTTATTATTATTTTTCTTGATGTTGTTGTTGTTGTTGTTGTTCTTCTTCTTCTTCTTGTTCTTGTTGTTGTTGTTGTTGTTGTTGTTGTTGTTCTTCTTCTTCTTCTTCTTCTTCTTGTTTTTCTTGTTGTTGTTGTTGTTGTTGTTGTTGTTGTTCTTCTTCTTCTTCTTCTTCTTCTTCTTCTTCTTCTTCTTCTTCTTCTTGTTCTTCCTCCTCCCCCTCACCCTTCTTCTTTTTCTTCTTGTTCTTCTTGTTCTTGTTCTTGATCTTGTTCTTGTTCTTGTTTTTCTTCTTGTTCTTCTTCTTGTTCTTCTTCTTCTTGTTCTTGTTCTTGATCTTGTTCTTGTTCTTCATCTTGTTCTTGTTCTTGATCTTGTTCTTGTTCTTCATCTTGTTCTTGTTCTTGTTCTTCATCTTGTTCTTGTTCTTGTTCTTCTTCTTCTTCTTCTTCTTCTTTCTTTTTCCTCCTCTTCCTCCTCCTCCTTTTTCTCTTTATTGAGCTAAATATCAACTCAATTCCATCTACACTTTTAATTCGTCATTGTTAACAAAAAAAATTTTTTTGGAGATGCTTGAAATCAAGGCAAAAGTGCTATTTTGTTTACCTCACGCCAAAGATGCCTTCATTCCCCTGTTTCTTCCTGATTAGCACTGACCTCCGCCACAATTCTCCCACAATGTGTCTTTACTCTGGGGAGTAAATACTTGTCTTAATGAAGGAAAGGTAAACTGTGTCTGTCTTGTAGATAATGACGCTTCCTACATGTCTTGGTTAAGGTTTCTATTGTTGTGATAAACACCATGACAAAAAGTAACCTCTGGAGGAAATGGTTTATTTGGCTTACATATCCTGAAGCACAGGTCCACTGAAAGAAGCCAAGGCTGGAACTAAACCTGTACAAGAAGCTGGTAGAAGGAACACTACTTACTGGCTTGCTCCTCATGGCTTGCTCAGCCTGTTTTCTTACAAACCCAGGACTACTGACCCAGTGATAGCTCCATCCAGAAAGGGCTGAGCTAATTTCAAAAATATCCTATGAGCTAGCCTACAGCCTGATTTAATGGAGTCATTTTTTCAGTTGATGTCCCCTTCACTCAGATGATTCTAGCTTGTAACAAGTTGACATAAAATAAGCCAGCACACTGGATAACCCTTGGCTGGAGCAACAGGAAACCTTTCTTGCAGTGTAACAGGTCTTAATCATCCAAAGGCCTGGGGCTGTAGTGTTTGGAATATAATTGAAAACTTGGATTTGAAATGAACACATGGCTATTCTTGAGCAAGTCTTACTGGCAACCATTGAAATTTTGTAGCTTATGGAATATTTTTTAAAATCTCAAAAAAAAAAAAACCCTCACTTGACTTACCTTTTTCACAGATAATTTCCAAAAATATATGAAGTGATTTTCATAAGGGCTCACTTTCAAAAACTTACAGAGCTCAAACGATGATTCTAACAATTTCTTATACAGTTAGTTCATCATGTTTATTTTCCATGAGGTGATGTTTCCCTTACACTATGTTCAGTGACTTGCCAAGGGTCACAGTACTCTTGGGCCCAGGATTATTGCTTTCTGCTATAGAAATGCTCAGTATTTCTTTTTTTCTTCATTCCCTCCTCCCTTCCTTCAATTCTTCCTTCCTTCCTTCCTTCCTTTCTTTCTTTTTTCATTTCTTTTTATTAATATAATACCACATCCAAGATTACAGTGTTCTTGAGGAGACATTCCACCTCTGCATGAGGCATTCATGAGGGACAGGGGAATAGTGAAGCTTCAGTAAATCCAAAGGCTGGGGGCAGCAGCATCATCAGGACAGTTGAATAGGAACAATTGCTAATTTTGAACTCCTATCCCTCATTCCATGCCATGTACAGTTCTGATACAAACATATTTTTAATCTTTACACAGTCCTCTGTCTACTTGTGTTAACTATTGCTGGGCTGGTCATAATCTCATTTACCATTTCTCAGAAAGAGAAAGAGTGTATCTTTCAGCCCATGAGGAAAAGAGGCTGCAAGTTCACAAGACAGTTCTAGGTAATGACACATGAACAGAAGTACCAAATGTCCCTTCAAGACTGATGCTGTACGAAATTCTGTGCAGTGTTTTGTTTCCTGTTCATCTGGACCAAGGTATAGAACTATATCCTTGTGGCTGTAGGGATAGAAAGTGGACAATAGTCTTCCTGTCAAATGTCATGGGTGCATGAAGACTGAGCAATAAACTTACATTTTGGCAGAGTTTGTGGGACTGTAGCTAGACATCCCAGTATGAACATGGCCGTGCTAATATAAACAGTTACTAATTCTTACCACCTGATGAATATTATGGGTGACCATGTGGGGTTAGATTATTAACTAATGATGCATCAGAGATGTAACAAGTATCCCTGGCGACCTTCACAGTGTGTATTCTGGGTCCTTGTGCTCACACTTGCTATCTCCTAGCTAAAGAAAAGACAGAGAGGAAGCCAGAGGGGGAAAGGATAAGCTACTTTTGTGGAAGGCCCTTTGCATTTGGTATCTTTAGGGTCTTTTTCTCCATGAGTTTTCAGAAGTTACTACTTTCCTTTCTTCTTGTCCCCCTGTCTTTATTCTGAGCCTGTGTCCTCAAATGACTTCAAACTCTTGAAAAAACCTTAATCACAGTCCCAATTCTCCTTACATGCCTCAGGGCATCTTGGGTACTCTTGAATAATGTTTAGACTTAGCTAAGTTTCTCATTCTCTAATTCTGTCATTTTTTCTGCTTCTCTGTCTCTGTCTCCCCCCCCCCCACCAAATGTATGTCTGCTGCCATTTATTTTTCAAAAAGACTAAGTAAACAAGGAAAGAGAAGGCAGAGATAGGACATGGGCTCCTGGGAAAGAGGAAAGAGAGCTTTTGTGAGGAAGGCAGTGATTGGAGTGGCTGCAGCAGACACAGGAGGGTTACATATTTAGGGCACTGAAGAAAAGCAGCAGACACGACTGGGCATTGGGAAACTTGGTCATCTCAGGCTTGCCTTCCCAGGGGGGTTAACTATTAGCAAGGACAACTATAACGAGGAGGAAGCTTTGACCCAAGAGAGACCAGGAGCAGGGAGGCCTTCCAACACCTTTTCATGCTGCTCCTCAGAACAGCAATTATAGGCCATTATCTACACTAATCTCCGTAATCTATATCTTACTTGAAATACCATATGGTAATTTATTTTTCTAGTCTTTTGATAGAAGTGTATGAGTTAAATACATATGCCTTCTGAATGTAAAGTTAGGAGATTTTAAGAGAAAAAAATTGTATGACAAGAATTTTCTTTTACATAGGATTAATACATAGACCATAATGAATCATGTGAGAAAAAAAAAACAAAAAACAACATAGCTATCTAAAACACAGATGCTTGGGAGAAGTGAAAGTTACATAATGCTTCTATGGTTCTCCAGCTTCATGTAAGATTTTTTTTCTTTTTTTTCTTTTTTTTTTCTTTTTTTTTTTTTTGCCAAGTGTCTCACAGCAGGCTTAAAAGGTTGCTGACAACGTGGTCTCACCAACGGCAAAGCAAGTAATTAAATGTAAACCCATCTGCTAGTTTTCTAAGAAAAGAAGGAGTAGATATCTAAGCATCATCCCCATCAGTATACAGCGTTTAACAATTTTCATTGTTCATTTATTCAGTGAATATTTATTGTGAACTTGCTACATATGAAGTACTGAACAAAGCATGCTTACATTTTTTAAAAAAAGTGTCACACATCGTCTGCATTTTCCTTCAGAACAAAAATGGGGTGAAAATTTGGAGAAAGGTCACATGAATAGTTTGCCCAGTAGTAAGAAGTGTGGTGTAGCCAGATGATCAGACAGCATGCAACTGAATATCAGCTAAGCAGGGCTGCACATGGTGGAATACATGTGTGTCTCTTCACCTGATGTTCCTCACAACATGATAGAAGAGATTTTCTGCTCTGTCTGCCTTTGAACATTGCATCCGATGCCAAGAAACCACCTTCAGAAAAGACGGTGTTTGTAGAACTTGTAGAGTGATCCTTTTTTTTTTTTTTCTTCCTGCATTCTTCACGCCTACTTGCCTATGTGTCTCAAGTCTCTGATGTCTGTGAATCAATTCATGGTGGCAGGTTCTGTGATATCTTGCCACACAGATCTGCCTTGAATATCAGGGAAGTTTGTCTTGTGAGATACAGATGTCTAATCTGACTTAAGTCCAGATCAACCTGTCTTAACGTCCTACCAACTGCACCTCTTCTGTCTTCTAAAACTCTTTTGCCTTCGGTAGTTTCAAGTGCTACAAGATCTTGCCACTTTGTAGCAAACCGGGTTCTGTTGCAGTCTCACACTTGCCTTTTAAAATCTGTTTTGGAGGGAAGTGTGCATTTCTGGATACAGTGAAAATTGAACATTATCATTATATGGTAGATGTAGGAGTCTAATTAAGTACCATGGAAATCATTCTTCATTTCATGACCTACCTATTTGTCATCTACAATTCCTTGAAAGCAGAGAAACATGCTTTAGTGTTTTTAAATTAACTAAATAATTAACTTTATATTCTCAGGGCAGCTTCCCCTCCCTCCTTTCCTCCCAATCCCTTTCTCTCCCTTCCCCTTTCCTCTACCAACCCCTCCAACCTTTCTCCTCAGAAAAGGTCATATCAAGCTGCCTTGGCATATCAAATTTTAGTCAGACTAGGCATATCTTCTCCTATTGCAGCTACACAAGGCAGCCCAGGTAGCACAAAGGGGTCCAAAATTAGGCGACAGAGTCAGAGACAGACTCTCTTCCTACTATTAGGAGTCCCATATGAAGACCCAGCTCGCACAAATGTTGCATATTTGCAGAAGACCTAGATCCATCCAACACATACTCTCTGGTTGGTAGTTCAGTCTCTGTGAGCACCGATAGGTTTAGGTTAGTTGATTCTGTAGATTTTCTTGTGGTGTCCTTGACATCTCTGGCTCCTTCAATTTTCCCAAGCTCCACCTAATGTTTGGCTGTGGGTGTCTGCATCTGTTTCCATCAGCACCTCATAGAAGCCTCTCATATGACAGCTCTTCTGGGCACTTGTCTGAAAGTATAGGCAAAAAGCATTAATAGTGTCAGGGATGGGTACTCTCTCATGGCATGGGTCTCAAGCTGGGTTGGTAAGTGGTTGGCAGTTCCCTCAAATTATGTTTCATCTTTACCCCCTGAACATCTTGCGTGCAGAACAAGTTGTGAGTTGAAGTTTTGTGGCTGGATTGGTGTCCAATCTCTTCATTGGAAGTCTTGTCTGGTTACAGGAGACGGCTGGTTCAGGCACAATATCCTCCATTGCTAGGAGTCTTAGCTAGGGTCACCCTCATAGATTCCTAGGAATTTCCATTTTCCTAGGGTTCTAGCTCATCTCAGATATGCTGCCCGCTCCCTTGAAACCAGATGTCTCTTGCAGAATTCTCACCTGCCAGCCCCCATCAACTGATCGCTCCTGTTTCCATATCCACCACACACACCCACCCACTCCCTTCCTTCTGTCCACTTCCAATGACTATTTTATTTCTCCTTCTCAGTGAGATTCAAGCACCCTCCCTGGGAGTCTTCCTTGTTACTTAGCTTCTTTGAGTTTGTGGATTGTAGATTCATTGTTAACATCCACTTATAAGTGAGTATATACCATGTGTGTCTTTCTGGCTCTGGGTTACTTCACCCAGGTTGATCTTTTCTAGTCTATCCATTTCCTGCAAATTTCATGATTTCTTTGTTTTTAATAGCTGAGAAGCATTCCATTGTCTAAAGGTACTACAGTTTCTTTATCCATTCTTTGGTTGAGGAACATCTAGCTTGTTTCCAGTTTCTGGCTATTAAGAACATAATTTCATATATTCTGCTGCAAAGAACATAGTTGAACAAGTCTCCTTGTGGTATGGTGGAACATCTTTTGATGATATCTCCAGGAGTGGTGTGATTGTGTCTTGAGGTTTCTTAGAAACTGTCAAATTGGTTTCTAAAGTGGTTGTATAAGTTGGCAATCCCAACAGCAATGGAGGAATGTTCTCCTTGGTCCACATCCTCACCAGCATATGTTATCACTTGAGTTTTTTATCTTAGCCATACTGACAGGTGTAATATGGAATCTCAGAGTCATTTAGATCTGCATTTTCTTGGTGACAGGGGATATTGAACATTTCTTTAAGTGTTTCTCAGCCATTAGAGACTCCTCTGTTGAGAATTCTTTGCTTATATTAGTGCCACATTTTTAGTTGGGTTATTTGGTTTGTTGATGTCTAGTTTCTTGAGTTCTTCATATATTTTGTATATAAGCCCTCTATTAAATGTAGGGTTAGTGAAGGTCTTTTCCCATTCTGTAGGCTGCTATTTTGTCCTATTGACAGGTCCTCTGTCTTATAGAAGCTTTCCAGTTTCATGAGGTCTCATTGATCTTAGAACCTGAGCTGTTGATATTCTGTTCAGGAAGTTGCCGCCTGTGCCAATGCATTCAAGGCTATTCCCAATTTTCTCTTTTTATGTTAAGGTTTTGATCCACTTAGACTCGAGTTTTGTGCAGGGTAATAGATATGGATCTGTTTGGATTCTTCTATATGTATATATCCAATTAGATCACTACCATTTGTTGAAGATGCCTTTCTTATTTTCCATTGTATTATTTTTGTTTCTTTGTCAAAAATCAAATGTCCATAGGTATGTGGGTTTGCTTCTGTGTCTTCACTTCAATTCCATTGATTATCTTGTCTGTTTTTATGCCAATACCATGTAGTTTCTAATACTATTGTGCTGTAGTTCTTTTATTGAACAGGATTTTATTATATATCTTGGGGTTTTTGTTTTTTCATATGGAATTGAACATTTTTCTTTCAAGCTTTGTAAAGAATTGTATTGGAATTTTTATTGGAATTGCATTAAATCTATAGATTGCTTTTGATAAGATGGCCATTTTTACTACATTAATACTATTAATCCATGAACATAGGAGATATTAGATGCTGAGAAAGTCTTTTATAAAATCCAACATTGTTTCATGATAAAAATCTTGGAGAGATCATGGATACAGGCACATACTTAAATATAGTAAAGACAATGTACAGGAAGCTGATAGCCAACATCAAATTAAATGGAAAGAAAGTTAAAGCAATTCCACTAAAATCAGGGACAAGATAAGATTGTCCTTTCTCTCCATATCTATTCAATATAGTACTTGAAGTTTTATTTAGAGCAATACAACAACTAAAGTAGATCAAAGAAATATAAATTGAAAGAAAGAAGTCAAAGTATATCTATTTGCTGATGATATGATTATATACACAAGTGACCCAAAACATTCTACCAAAGAACTCCTACAGCTGATAAACACCTTCAGCAAAGTAGCTGGATACAAATTAACTAAAAAATCAGTAGCCTTCCTATATACAATAAATAGGCTGAGAAAGCAATCAGGGAAACAACATCCTTCACAATAGCACAAATAATATATATCTTTGTGTAACTCTAACCAAGCAAGTAAAACCCTGTATGAAAGAACTTCAAGTTGCTGAAGAATATATCAGGAGATGGAAAGATCTTCCATGCTTTAGTGTGTTTTATTTTTCCCCATTACAATAAAATGTATCTGTTCAGCCTAGGAAGCCAGTAACTGACACAAAGAGACTAAAACAGAATTCAAAACTACAAGCACTATGCAGAGCAGAATTGAAACTGCTACTTTTTAAACAATAAACTAAAATAAACTACTCTATTCCTCATAACCTACATATATCCTGAGCACTTGCCAATCTGATCTTCAGCAGCTTCTCTCTCTCCTCCTCTCCATCAACTGTTAATTGTCCTCTGTCTTGTCCACTGTCAATTCTTGGCTCCTCCCCCTCTCCAAGAAGTCCTGCCTTCCACTGCCTGCCCTTCTGCCCAGCTGATCGGCTAAATAGCTCTTTATTGACAGTTGTCACATCCACTCAAGACATTCCTCCACATTTCCTCCTTTCCATTGTTTGAACATTTCAAACATATACATAATGTGTTTTGATAAAATTAGTCCTCTTTCCCTTCCCTCTAATCCCTCCCTATGCTCCCCATAATCATGTTTTCTCAAATCCATGTGCTCTCTTTTTTATATCCATAGAGGCTACTAAGTTTACTTCAATGTAAGATAATCTATTCGAACATGCTTAGCTTCTCAAGGCCCACATCTCTAAAACAAAACCAAAACCAAAACCATACTCCCCCTGAGCAGCCATTATTTAGCAATAGTTGCTCAGTGGATGGTGGAGTATCATATCCCTTCATGCATCCATGCTGGGATTCTGTATGACTTGACCTTGTACAGGTCTTATGCATGCTGTCAAGGCTCCTTTGAGATCATTGATACAATGGTGCTGTTGATGCCTGGAAAACACTGTTCCTCTGTAGAAATGCACTGCTCCTGGTTCTGAGCCTATTTCTGCTCCCTCTTCTGAAATGACACAGGGTTTCTCTGTATAGCTCTGGCTGTCTGGCAAGTAGCTCTTTAGACCAAGCTCTGGGCTTAAATTCAGAGCTCCACCTGATTCTGCTTCCTGAGTGCTGGGATTAATGGTATGTACCACCCACCATGCCTGGGTCTATATGTATGAATTTTAGGAAGCTATATCACCATTCTTTTAAAAAGAGCATGCTTTAGTTTGAGCAGGACCCCTGGGCCCAAATCTGCCTATCATAATGTTCTACTTGTAGGTTTCTAGGACCCTCTGGATCCTTCTACTTTGCTATTCTCTCATGCTTCTCTCATCTAGAGTCCCAATAGATGTCCTCCCCTCTGTCCCAGTTTCCTGGTAAGTGAAGGCTTTTGTGGGACATGCTCCTTGTGCTAGTATGCAGATATGAGTGAGTATATACCATTTGAGTCTTTCTGCTTCTGGGTTAACTCACTCATTATGATCATTTCTAGTTCCATCCATTTGTCCACAAATTTTGGGAATTCCTTGTTTTTAATAGCTGAGTAGTATTCCATAGTGTATATGTACCACAGTTTCTTTATCCATTCTTCTACTGAGGGACACTTAGGCTGTTTCCATGTTCTGGCTATTATGAATAAGGCTGCTATGAACATGGTTGAGCAAATTTTCTTGTGTCCTGAAGCATCTTCGGGGTATATTCCAAGGAGTGGAATAGCTGGGTCTTGAGGAAGCCCTATTCCCATTTTTCTGAGATAGCACCAGATAGATTTCCAAAGTGGCTGTACTAGTTTGCATTCCCACCAGCAATGAAGGAGTGTTCCGCTCTCCCCACATCCTAGCCAGCATGTGGTGTCACTTGAATTTTTGATCTTAGCCATTCTGATGGGCACCAGCCAAAGACAATACAGGCAGTAAACTTTAAACCCCTACCCAGATCCAGCCAATGGGCAGAACATTCTCTACAATTGAGTGGAAAGTGGGGTATGACTTTCTCACGTACTCTGGTGCTTCATATTTGACCATGTCCCCTGGAGGGGGAGACCTGGTGGCACTCAGAGGAAGGACAGCAGGTTACCAAGAAGAGACTTGATACCCTATGAGCATCAAGGGGGAGGTAATCCCCCTCAGGAACAGTCATAGGGAAGGGGAATAAGGGGAAAATGGGAGGGAGGGAAGAATGGGAGGATACACGAGATGGGATAACCATTGAGCTGTAACAAGAATAAATTAATAAAAAATTTTATTTTAAAAATTAAACCTTAATTTAAGAGAAAAAAATAAAAAGAGCATGCTTATTTTACTCACCCTTTGAGAAAATATGCTAAGGAAGGAAGTAACTACCCATCTGTAATCAGCAACTGCAATGTAGGTAGGTGGCTTTGTAAGAATTCTGGAGCTGAAGAGTAACAGAAACCCAAAGAAATCTGTGCTGGTAGACACCCACACACAGCCCCTAAGTCTTGTCCTTGAGGGATATAATTCCCTAAACACATAATTGATTTCCTTGGTGCATAATTTTAGCTGACTTGAAAAATGAAAAGCATTTTAGTAAATACAGTTGGATTAATGTAATACTCCCCAAGTAAGTCTACCTATGCCTTAACAATATTAAGAAAGGTTACCTCCCCACTCCTAGATTAATAGAAGAGAAGTATGCTGGAATGTTTTGAACTCTTGTGATTATGTAGCTAATAATCTCTCCATCTATTTTTTCATTTATAAATTATTTTTTTGCATGTGTGTCTGTTTGTGGGCATGTGTTTGCATTTGCAGGTGACTAGAAGAGTGTTTCAGATACCTTGTAACTATAGTTACAGGCTATTTTGATCCTCTTGCTATGGATGCTGAGGCCAAACTCAGCAATTTGCTGAGTGCTCTTAACATCTAAGATATGTCCCCGGCCTGCTCCTGTGAATATTTGGACCCATCTTCAATACTTTTTTTTTACACTAGAACAAATGACTTTTGTTCCATTGTGCAGACTTCTTTTTATTATTATTTACAACTGACAATTATTTACTCCATGGGAAAATAGAATGCTGTCAAGGGAATCGTGTAATAATTAGCTATAAAGGTGTATGTGAACATAATGTGAAATAAAGTAATTAAAACCAAATTTACAGGTTGTCATCCAGTATGCTTGGTGTAGGGTAAACATTTATTTTAAAATCCCATTGGAAATACATCAAAGCTATGTTTTCTCTTGTAATAGAGTTTACCAACACATGTTCCTGGGAACATTCATAGACCCTATTTAAAATAGGCTTAAGTTTACCATGGTTTATTATTTGAAACTTAAATCAGGCAACAATAACGAGCTAGCTAATTTTGAAAAAAATGAACAGTAGTACGGTTCTTGATTGGAACAGAATCAATTAATCTCATTAGATTACTGTTGTCCTTAGTAACTGGGCCCTTCCCAAGAGGGGGAAGGTAAGTCCTTAATTATGAACTCAATGTATAAAACCCATGCTCTGGAACTTACCTGAAAACCTCTTCCCTGAGAACTAGCTTTCATGGTACCAGACAGTGCCATGTAAGTTTCCAATGGAGCCAACATTCCAACACAGCTATAGGACCTATGAGCTAAATCAATAGACAGTATGGTATGCTAAGCCTAAGGGCACAGTAGTGGTGCCCATACCGTGGTGGTAAGCAACAGCTCTCTAACTGGGCTTAGAACAGGATCACCAAGAGGGAAACCGTTCCTGGTACTGGAAACCTAGGCAACTCCTCAGTGCTAGTGGTGTCACGGTTTGTGGCAAGAAATCTACAACCGCAATTTGCTAAACTAGCATAAGCCCTAACAGCCATCTACAAACATGTATCCTTTAAAGTATAGTTCTCACCAATCACCATAGAGATTTTATTTTGCAACAGAGACAATAACAGAAAACCACAACCAGTTAAAATGCAGAATTATGGATCCCAGCCCAAATAGATGCATCTATAAAATGCTCTTGTACCTAAGGCTCAGGAAGCATTGAGGAAAAGTGGGCAGAGGGATTGTAAGAGCTAGAGGATTAGGGAGTTTGCTGTGATGTTGTGTCTCCTAGTAACATCAGAAGCTACACCCTTAAAGGCTCACCAACATCACTGCCCAAATGTGAGCTAAAAACAAAAAAACAAAAAACAAACAAACAAAAAAAAAACAATGACATGAATGGACATAAAAAACTGCATGAAAAAAAAATCCCCAAAGGCCTTAACTCTGCACAAGAACTATATGCAGCTAAGTAAGCCTGGGAATGGCAGAGGTGGCCTTCCCTAGGGAAGAGCACACCAATTGGTTGTCCAGTGCCCAACTGAAAACACACACACTGGTAGCATCACAAAGCCTTTACAGATTATGTTTAATAACATATATATTTAAGAACATGTGTGCATGCAATAATATTTAGTAAGAAGAGAAGCCATGAATTTGAAGGAGGCCTAGGAAGGGTTTATGAGACAGTTTGGAGGGAGGAAATAATAGTCAAATTATAATCTCAAAAATAAAAAATAAAGATAAAAGAACAAATGGAAATATTACCAGTGCTCTCAGTTCCTAATATGATGCCTTTTAGGAATCCCCTCTTTTTATTTTATTTTAATTTTTAATTTGTTCACTTTGCATCTCGATTGTAGCCCCCTCCCTTACCACTTCCTGATCCCATCCTCCCTCCCTCATACCCTCTCCCTCCCTTGCCTAGTCCTCAGAAAGGAGAGCCCTCTTCCCCTAATATCTGACTTCAGCCTATCACGCCTCATCTGGACTGCCTCTGTGTATCCTCTTCCTCTGTGGTTTGGCAAAGCAGCCCCACCAGGGGGAAGCCATCAACTTATGGTGGACAAAGTCCGTATCAGAAATAGTCCCTATTCCCCATAGTAGGAGACCCACAAGGAGACTGTGCTGCCTATCTACTACATCTGAGCAGAGGGTCTAGGTCCACACCATCCATGGTCCTTGGTAGGTACAGTCTCTGCAGCACCTGCCCTCCGCATGGCCTCCACCCAGATTTATTGAGTCCATTGGTCTCTTTGTGGAGCTCCTGACCTGTCCAGGTCCCTCTCTTCCCCAACTCTTCCATAAGACTCCCTGTGCTCCACCCTGGAGTTTGGCTATATGTCTCAGCATCTGCTTGGATCTTCTGCTGGGAAGAGTCCTTCAGAGGCCCTCTATGATAGGTTTCCTTCCTGTTCCTTCTCTTCAACTGCTTACAGTGTCTATTCTATTTGGTCTTCTGAATGAGAATTATGCATTCTGCCCAGGGTCTTCCTTGCTATTTAGTTAATTTAGGTCAGTGTATTATAGTGTGGTTACTCTGTATTATTTGGCGAATATCCACTTATAAGTGAGTATATATACCATGCATGTCTTTCTGGGTCTGGGTTACCTCACTCAAGATGATCATTTCTAGTTCTATTCATTTTAGTAAAAATTTCAAGATGTCTTTGTTTTTAATAGCTGAGGAGTATTCCATTGTGTAACTGTACCACAATTTCTTTATCCATTCTTTGCCTGAGGAACATCTAGGTTGTTTCCAGATTCTGGCTATTATGAATAAAGCTGCTATGAACATAGTTAAGTATGTGTCCTTGTTGTATGGTGCAGCATCTGTCAGGTATATGCACAGGAGTGGAATAGCAGGGTAGTTAGGTAGCAATATTCCCAACTTTCTAAGAAAGTACTAGATTGATTTCCACAGTGGTTGTACAAGTTTGCACTCGCACCAGCAATGGAGGAGTGTTCCCCTTTCTCCACATTCTTGCCAGCATGTGCTATCAATTGAGTTTTTTATCTTAACCATTCTGATAGGTGTAAGATAGAATCTCAGAGTCATTTTTATTTTCATTTCCCTGATGACTTAGGGGTGTTGAGCATTTCTTTAAGTGTTTATCAGTCACTCAATATTCCTCTGTTGAGAATTCTCCATTTAATTCTGTACCCCATTTTTAATTGGATTATTTGGTTCCGTGGAGTTTAATTTCTTGAGTTCCTTGTATATTTTGGATGTTAGCCCTCGGTCTGATGTAAGGTTGGTGAAGACTAAATCCAAATGTAAGAGTCTAATGTGTTTGGTGAAGGAAACTATAAGACTGCATGGAATCCAGGATAAGACAAGATTACGGCACATTGCTTTTATCCAGGTTTATAATGGAAGAGAGAAGAAGAGATCAGAAAGTAAATAAAAATACGTAAAAAGTGTACTGTTTGCAAAGAAAGTCACAGTTACATGGTTAAAATTGTGAACAGGAGAAAATGTGAGGATAAAGAAAGAGCAAATACTTGTTACACAGCTCAGCTTTATTAAGGAGAAACCTAAATTTTCATGTACACAGTTGAAATAGGCAAATTCCACCTATTAAAGGCTTTAGGGTGTAGAACAGAAAACCCCTCGTGACAAGCTCAGTTGTCAACTAGGTGAGATCTAGAGTTGCCTGGGAGATAAGCCTCTGCCATGACTGTGGTGGGTTATCTTGATTGTATGAGTTGAGGCATGAGTCTTTTCTGGGTTAGCAAACATGAACTGAGCATAGATTTTCATCATCCTCTGCTTTATAACTGTGGGCATCGATCAGGTTCCATTAACTTTCTGTTTCCATGACTTTCCTGCCATGATGGATTAGAACACATGAACCAAAAGAAACTCTCTGTTTTAAAGTTGTTTATGTCAGATTATTTTATCACAGTAGGAAAAAAAGTAACTCAAAACATTCACTTGAAAAGAAAATGCCCAACGAAAGGGTGGGTGAACCAAGATTTCTTCTACAAGGATTCCTTGCTCAAGAAAAAAAAAAAAAGCTCATGTAAGAAATTATTTCCCCTATTAAGCCATGAAGATTATTGGTTTGCATCTTGATCTGGTAGAAGAATTTAGAATTTAGAGTCATCAGCAACTTAGTCAGGCAGAATACAAGAATTTAGGCCATGGAGGCTTGCCCTGAGGTTCCAGACCACTACTAGGGCTTGACACTGTGTAGCTGGGTAAGAATGTGTGCTTGGCACTCCCAAGTGGGCTGTTGGTCATGCTTTAAGGTTAAACCTAAGTTGCAATTGAAGCCACATGTTGGAAATATTAAAATGTACTAAGTGAAGCTGTAGGTTCCAAGCAGAGGCAGTCCAAAAAAATAAAAATAAAAGTCTATAGTGCAAGTAGCAGAACTGAGTGTTGGGTTACCCTAAGTTGATTGAAACCCATGAGATGAAACCTAGAAACCACCCTGAGCCCCAGATGCTGGACATGGAGGAAAAGCAGTTTCATGTTTGACTTGCTGGGCCTTGGTCTTTCTTTGGTTTACTCTGTCCTTACAATTCCTCTGCTCCTTTCATTCATAATGTGTGTATTTACTCATTCTGTATTGTAAGTATTCAACTATTTTATTTTATGCTTTCAGTCTCATAAGAGATTTGAACTTTAGATTTTTAAACTGCAGTAGAACTCTAAATCTATGGAACTTTTGAGGCATGTGTCTGTAGTTACACTATAACCATAAGTTCATGGCCAACAGAGGCAAAATGTCATGAATGTAAAGTGTCCTTCATAGACCTATGGTTTCAATCCTTAGGGTCCAGCTGTTTTGGGAGGGTGTGAAGCCACTGTTTTTTGGTAGGGTATGATTAAAAAATGATTCAATAGGAAGTCATCTTAGGACTTACAGCCTGGCCTTGTTCAGGATTGGTATGTCTTTTTCCTGATCTTCTAAGATGTAAGAAAGCAGCCATACACTCCTGCTGTCAATACTGCAAGCTGACATAAATTTTACCACATGTCCCTTGTCCTGAACATCCTTATCCTCTGACACCAGAGCCTTCCTTGTTCACTTAACTTGCTTTTTAAAATGGGATATCTGTCAATTTTTTATTCCTCACAGAACTATATACCTGTTAAATGGTTATTATAGACTGAAGTGAAGGGTTTGTAGCTAGGATTAGTTAGGACTCGATTTTTGTTTGTTTTTAAATCTTCTCTCACATATTACATCCCTACTGAAATTTATCCTCCCTCCACTCTTCCCAGTTGTCTCCCCCCACCCCCACCCCTTTTGCTCAGATACACTACTTCTAAATTTCCCTTAGGAAAAGAGTAGAAATCCTAGGGGTATCAACAGAACACAGTATAACAAGTTATGGTAAAGACTAGGCACAATGCCTCATATCAAGGCCAGGAGAGACAATGCAGTAAGAGGAAAAGAGTCCCAAAACAAGGCTAAAGAGTCAAAGATACCTACTGTCCTTCCTCTGAGTGCCACCATGTCTCCCCCTCCAGGGGACAGTCATAGGGGAGGGGAATAAGGGGGAAATGGGAAGGAGGGAAGAATGGGAGGATACAAGGGATGGGATAACCATGTAACAAGAATAAATTAAAAAAAAAAGTCAGAGATACCTCAACTCCCACTGGTATTGGTCCTACAAAAACACCAAGATATACAACCATAAGATATATATACAGAGTACCTAACTTAGATCCATACAGACTTGCTGAATGCCAGTTCAGTCACTGTGAGTCCCTGTGAGCCCTGCTTAGTTGATTCTGTGAGTTGTGTTCTCGTGGTGTCTTTAACCCCTCTGGCTCCTACAATTCTTCTCTCCCTTTTCTGTGGGCTTCCCAAAGCTCAGCGTAAATTTAGGTGTGTGTGCCTGCATCTGTTCCTGTCAGTTTTTGGATGAAACTTCTTTGGTGACCATTGAGCTAGGTTCTATCCTAGGTCTCTGTGCTATCCAGCCTCTGGTTCCTGGCCATCCAGCCAGTGCCAGTCATGGGCTCTCTCTTGTGGTGTGGGCCTCACAGACCCAATCAATCACAACCCCCTCCCCACCAAGCACCCATCTGGTCTGCTCATGTGCAGGCCATGCCATGCCAGCCAGCTCTAGTCTTGTTTGTGGCATTGTGCCCTTTGTGAGGTCCTTCTTCACCTTCCCTCCCATTTTCATCCATTCTCCCTTCCTCTTATTTTCACTTTCTTTTTATTTTTGCCTTCTTTTGTCATTCTTCCATTCTTTTCATAATTTAAGTTTAAACAATTTCAGAAAAAATACTGAATGGATAGTTTTATGTCAAATTGACACAAGTTAAAATCATCTGAGAGGAGGGAACATCAATTGAGAGAATGTCTCCATAAGATCAGGCTATAGACAAGCCTGTAAGGCATTTTCTTAATTAGTGATTGATGAGGGAGGACACAATTAATTGTGTGTGGTACCAACCCTGACTGGTCTGGTGGTCTTGGGTTCTTTAAGAAAGTAGACTGAGCAAGCTATGATGAGCAAGCCAGTAAGCAGCACCCTCCCATGGCTTCTGGATCAGCTTCTGCCTCCATGTTCCTGTCATGTTTAGTTCCTATCCTGGTTTTCTTCAATGATAAAATACAGTGTGGAAGTGTAAGGCAAGCAGATCCTTCCCTTCCCAACTTGCTTTTTGGCCATGTTCTTTCACTGCAGCAGTAGAAATTCTAAGACACAGACATGCACATGAAAAGTGGCATAAATCATATCCATTTATACTTCTACAGAGTCCCACTATTCACTTCACTTTGCTACTACTCTATATTTTAGATGAAATCTGCTGCCTTTTTAACATATTATTAGTATTGTCTAATAAAACCCATTCTAAAGATTATCTAATTAGTAGGACATACCATGATATAGCACAGTGAATTTAGCTGTCCTTTCTGTGACTACGAATATCCATGTAGTGCTCACGTCTTGAACTTTATGAACAATCATCACATGAAATGCTGTATCTACCTCTATAAGATGATTATTGTCATAGCTGCCCATTTACATCATTTTTAAGAGCCCAATACTTGTTCAGATGTACTGAAAAGAAAAAGGAAAGCCTTCTGTTTCCACCCATCTCCAGAAGCACTGTTAAGCATTTCTTCTAGAAGGAACCACTTTCAGTTATTAGCATGCCTTCTTCTGGAAGTTTACTTCTCCACTTTTAATTAATGTGGCAATATTGGTCCTATTGATTTTACAATTTTGAATGTGGTTTGTTGAGTTTCTATGATGTAAAAGTGTAATTGAACCATCTTCTATATTACTAAGCTCAGTGTTTTTACATATACTAACATATATACATTCTAACCATCTTCTAATAGAGTATAGAGGTCTGTAACCCATTAAGTAGTACTTTTTTTTTCTTGCTTTGAAAAGATAATTGTGCCCAAGAGTACAATTTCAAACTTCCTTACTCCTACAATGAAACACCATCACAATAAAATTTTATGACACTTCCATCCTTATTATGACTTCTGATGTGTATGAACATATTTAAATATATTGCCTGTTGGTGGATAGATCAACTTTTATGGTTTTATAAATCTTTGAAGTTTTGATTGGCTTTCCAAAAAATAAAGACAGAACTGGCTTTCAGTAGTGTTTCTCATTGCTAAGACTACAGGGTGGAAAGTAATATTGGTCTGTTAAGTTTCATTAAGGATAACAGAAAAATGGGTAGATAAATATACATACAGATTGTGTGTGTGTGTGTGTGTGTGTGTGTGTGTGTGTGTGTGTGTGTGTGTGATTCTTGTGTAAATCTGCCTATCCAAGTACTTTGTCCTCATCTATGAATATATGCTGTTATTGTAGAGTTATCATGGGAATTGACTCATTACAGCAAGAGTGGGTTCCTTGTGATAAAATATGTATGTCTTCATCTAGCAGGCTATGTCTTTTCCTTTCTCTTTTTCTCTTCCTTTCTCTTACCCTCTCAACTTCTCTCAAGAGATGAAGCCATGAAAACAGTGTAATATGTAGGTCCCTTGATTTTAAACTACTTTCTCCAGAAGTGTAAGAAATGAGTCTTTCTCTTTTATTTTTAAAATTACCCAGATTCAGGTAGTTTGTAATTGCAATAAAAATAGACAAAGGTATTATGTATAAGCATATGTAAGTATATGAATATGCATACATGGCAAGGTCAGACCTTGTAAGTGGTGGATGTGAATTAATCATTTTGGACAAGTTTATGGTTTGAGGTTTGCATTCGGGAATTCTGAATCCTTAGTCTAGGCATCCTGGATGGAAAGGTGGATATAAAGTTAAAAATAATGAAGACAATTAAAAATCCATGTAATTCTTCAGTTCTTAGAGATTTAGATATCCTGTGGAAATGCTTCTTTGATTATTACATAAAATACACATCTGTTCAGGAAGCAAAGAAAATGAAGGAATATTCAGTAGAAAGTAGAGACAGTGAGGCAAGTCAGCAGACAGACCAGCCACACAGATGAGCTAAAAGTGGCCGTTTGGGTTTCAGTTCCACTTCTGACTCTGAACCGGTTCTTGCTCACTAGACTATCTTCCGGGTGCATGTGCATTGGGTTGTGGGACCAATAAATGCTTTGAATTTAGCTGTGGTGATTGGATTAGAGGAGCTGCAAAGCACAGTGTATTGAAGAACACCATGGTTACCTCCTGGTGGTTGTGATAAAGTTCCCTTACAAAAGCAATTTAAGAGAGAACAGGCTTCTGCTAGTTTATGGCTCCAGAGGGATATAGTCCATGGTGGCAAGGAAGACATCATGGCCAGGGCAGGATACTGCCTGTCACATTCAGACTTGCAGGGCGGAGATTTAATAGGAAGTAGGACTAAGCTATAACATCTCAAGGTCCATCACAGTTTTCCATTTACTACAGTGAACCTCTACCTCCTAAAGGTTCCACAACCACCTCAGACAGCACTACCATCTGGTGTCCAGGTGTTCAAACATGAACCCTTATGAGGGTCATTTCACATTGAAAACACTATAAAGAATAACCTACTTGTACCTCATAGAACTACATATTTCTTTTTCTCTGTGTGCACCATTTGACTGAAGTGTTTGCTCCTAGGCCACATGCTGAGGTGCATGCGCATGCGTGTGCGCGCACACACACACACACACACACACACACACACACACACACACACTCCTGGGCCAAAAAATGAATCATTTTTAGGTTGTGATAATGATGTGCAGAGAACTTCAATGTCAAGTATTTCACTATTTTACTTTTGTGCTTTGTAGTTACAAAACCCAAAAGATCTGTGAGAGTCAAAAATAGAAAGATTTACTTCTTTTGAAATGGCAAGGTTAATAAAATACCTTTAGAATCCATTCAAATCTCCTTTAACAGATGAGAACAAAGCATAGTGTTGCTTTGTGAAATAATTAATTTATTTATAGACCAAAATGGTGAAATAGCCTCTGCTGAAAATTTATGCCAGCCACTATTTTATATATATATATGTCATCACTTGGTGTTTAAAACAAATGAAAGACAGATGACATTAAAAATAGGTAAAGCCAGGCCTGCTATGGCTGGAAACCATCCCTTATACCTAGTATGAATACATTTTGCAATTAGGGTAGAAACTAAGTCTATTATATTTTGCTTTATACAATGTGAATTCATGTTTTGTTCCAATGCATACGTGGACAAACATTTGGATGAAAGATATTTATTAAATACTTGTAGCTAAGTTGCTTTGGGTAATTAATTTGGCCAATTGTAAGTGGTAGTAGCTTTTAAAAGATTACATGGAGTTGGTTTCTATTTATGAACCATTCTCACTAAGAGTTTCGGTGAATTCAAATGTCTTTTCTAATACTTTGACCAATATTTATACCTAGATCAGAGATCACTATTGAATATTTTGTGACGGGTGGTTGAATGTCAACCTGATGAATTCAAGTTCACCTAGGAGACATGATTCAAGGTATGTCTCTGACAGAATTTCCAGAGAAGATTAAATGAGTGGAAAGATCTGTCCTTATAGTGAATTGCACTTTCACTTAGGTGGCACAGACAGAACAAGGTCTAAGGGAAAAGCAATGTCACCTGCCTTTCTTTCTTTCTGAGTGTCTTTGCCTACTATTGTTGATGCTGATATAACTCCTTTTTATGATTTAAAAAAATTACTCACTTTATATCCTAATCATATCCACCTCCCTTCTATCCTCCCAGTCCAGCCTCCCTCCCTTTTACCCCCATCCTCATTCCTCTACTCCTCGGAAGAGGGGAGCCCCCACCATCACCACCAACCCACCCTAGTACACCAAGGAGCACCAGGACTGAGTGCATTCGTTCTCTTCCATTGAAGCCAGGCAAGACAGCTCTACCAGGGGATTGCAATAAAAAAGTAAGTCATAGAGTCCATGTCAGAGACTACCCTTGCTCCCCTTACTAGGGGACCCACATGAAGATTAAGTTGTCCATTGGCTACATATATGTAGGGGGCCTAAGCCCAGTCCACACATAGTCCTTGGTTGTGGCTTCAGTCTCTGTAAGCACCCCTGGACCCATGTTATTTGACTCTGTTAGTCTTGTAGCGTTTTTGTGCACTCTGGGCCCTTCTATCCCACCCTTATCCCCCCTTCCACAATGTTCCTAGAACACCACCTAATGTTTGGCTATGAGTCTCAGCATCTGTTTCGATCTGTTTCTGGTGTCCTAGCATAGGACAGCTATGTTAGGCTCCCATCTCCAATCATAGCAGAGTATCATTAATAGTGATAGGGATTGGCTTTCTCCCATGGGGTGAGTCTTTTATTTGGCCTTCCACTGAAAACCAAAGAGCAGCAATTCTTCAGGAAACTTCATGACTATGGCACAGGATTGCGATCTTGAGAGCACTGTGACCTACCAGCTAGGTTCCCAGCTTCCAGCATATAAGTCAACCTAATAAATTCCCTTCATATTAAGATTGTCTCCATATACACTGTATTTATTCTCATCCTTTAGAGAACCCTGAGTGATACAGATTCACTCATTTCATTTTGCTATGGTTAGGTAGATACTCACAAATTAAATGAACAGGTGTAGCCATTTTGACTGTGTTTATAGATATGAAATTTGTTCTACTACTGAAACAGCCTTGAATTACCAATCATCTGAGCTTTCCATTAATGCTTACTTTTAATTATTATGGCCTTCATCAGACTACCCAAAGGGATTCTTTGGTCTTAATGGGATAGGTTCGATAGTGACAGAAACTTCAGAAAGGCAATATAGCACAGAAGGCAAGAACTTGAATTCTGGAGTCACTTAACAGAAAAGAGAATTCTATTACTGATTTTCTGTGTGGATTTGTTCATATTGCTCCATCATTATATCTTTTGTGTTCATGTATATGTGTGTGTACATGTGTGTATGTAGGTATGTGTGCTGTGTTTGTGTGTGTATTCGTGTGTGTGTTGTGTGCATGTGTGTATGTAGGTATGTGTGTTGTGTTTGTGTGTATTCATGTGTGTGTGCATGTGTGTATGTAGGTATGTGTGTTGTGTTTGTGTGTGTATTCATTTGTGTGTGCATGTGTGTATGTGTATGTATGTGGTTGTGTGTATGTGTGTGTGTGCAGGTTTGCAATTTAAAATGTCTAAGCCACTATAATAACTTTTGTTTTTTTCTAGGTGATACAGAAATTTATTTTCAGGTTTTGATAGATCAGTGTTTACTTCGTGTGTGTGTGTGTGTGTGTGTGTGTGTGTGTGTGTGTGTGTGTGTGTGTATGTGTGTGCATGTGCTTATGCATTTGTGTGTGTGACTATGATAACATGTTTTACAAGGGGCAACTTTAGGGGGCAGGGCTCGTTTTGATTCGTGGTTTGAGGTTCAGTCCATTACACCAGGGCAGAAGCCATGGTAGTAGGGTCTAGTTCTAGATTGTCAAGGCATGTTGTGAGTCTGTTTGTTTACATCTGAATTATAAAGCAGAAACAAGATAGGAAGTCAGTCCATGCTAGAATCCTCAAGACCCATTCCATAGTGACCCACTTCTCCCAGCTTGTTCCCTTTTATAAAAGTACCAGAACTTTTCCTAATAGTGTCACTAAACACATGGCCTTGTTAGGGACATTTGCATCTGCTCTGGCACCTTGACTTCAGGCATCCAATAATGCCAAACACATTTAATTCGACTTTAAAACTTTTAACCTTATAGTTCTAACATTTTTTCAAAAGTTCAAAGACCCTTCTGAGATTCAAGATAATGTTCCAACTGAGTCACTGAAAAGCAAATAACAAGCTATCTACTTCCAGCATACAGTGGTACACATTAAAAATTTCCATTCTGGAGGACCCACATGAGGCCTGAGCTACCCACTGGCTACATCTGTGCAGGTGGCCTAGGTCCAGTGCATGCATGGCCTTTGGTTGGTGCTTCATTCTCCATAAGCTCCCCTGGGCCCTGGTTAATTGGCTCTGTTGGTCTTCTTGTGAAGCTTGCCAGGTGACAGGGGAAAAGGATGTGCTCAGTCTTGATGTGACTTGATGATCTGTGGTGGGTGGGAAGGGAGGGCTCCCCTTTTCTGAGGAATAGGGAAGAGGTGGGAGAAGAGAAGAGGGAAGGGACAGTGGGTGGGAAGTAAAGTGAATAAATAAATAAATTAATAAAAATATCTCCATTCTAAAATAGGGAAGCAAATTAGAGTTAGGAAAGACTAAACCCAAACAAGACTGAAACACATCAGAGAAAACATCAAATATCACAATGCCTGGCACCTGTCACGTGGTGCTAAAAAGAAGCCACATCTTGCATTGACCATTCTACAAAGGCTGAATGGCTTACGGGAATTTCAATGATTGCGGAGGGAATAGAATGTTGCAGGTCCAGAGCCTAATTACAGACACATGAACCTAAGCTCAGTGTAGCCACTAACTGCCCACCTGTATGTCTGTCCTACCATCCATGTGCCTACAAATTGAAACTTTGTATGATATATTAACAGACCATTAACTTCCACTAACCCAACAGCTATGAATGTCATCAACATGGCCTTAAGTCTTTCCCAGAAGACTTACCTACTGTTTACAAAGAACATCTTATCATTTCCTGTAACCCCCATGACCCAGGCTTGCATCTCATCAGCTGCAATCTTATCCAACTCATATTAGGAACCACCCTATCATCTTATTTACATAAATAGAAATGCCTCCTTAGTAGTAACCCCTTGAGATGTAACTTCAGAAGGCAGCCAAATTAGTATCTAGGGCAATGTAAAGACACTTAGCTATCCTTTGAGAAATCCACACCCAGACTTTTGGGTGTGGCTTCTTGCTTCCTTGGGATTCTCTTTCTGCTTACCCCTATGCCTAATACTGTTTGAAATATATTTAAATAAATGTTGGGTCTTCCTAATACTGACTTATTCTGAAATTGCTATTTGTGGGGAAGCTAAGGATCTATCTTTACCTGAGTGGAGGTTCCTAAAGAATAAGAAAACTCAAATATGGGGCACCAGAGTTTGGGTGAAAGTTAGATCTCCTTCTCCACTCACCAGTGGAGAATGTCCTGTCCATCGGCTAGTCTGGGTAGGGGTTCGAGGTTTACTGCCTATTTTTTCCTTGGCTGTTGCCATAGTTTGCAGAGGACCCCAGGGCCCAGACTCGCCTGTAGTTTTCCAGGACCCTTGGATGGAGATGCCTGGTGGCACTCAGAGGAAAGATAATAGGTCACCAAGGAGAGACTTGATACCCTATGAGCATATACAAGCAGAAGAGGTCCCCCTCAGATACTGACATAGGGGAGGGGAAGGGAGTAGGGGGGAAGTGGGAGGAAGGGAGGAATGGGAGGATACATGGGATGGGCTAACAACTGAGATGTAATATGAATAAATTAATTAAAAAAATAAAAATTAAAAAAAAAAAGAATAAGAAAACTCTTGATCTAGGGCTGACAGAAATGTAGGAGAATGTTTCCCCTCCTGCCACCACTGACACTCACTGGACCAGAATTTCCCAGTAAGTGTTCTTACATCATTCCAGGACTTCTCTATCTTGCTGCTTCTCATATTAGGATTCCTATATCTCTGATGAAACACCACATCTAAAATCAAGTCGTGGAGGAAAGAGTTTATTTTGCTTACACTTTTACATCTTAGGCAATCACTGAATGAGTCAGGGTAAGAACTCAAACAGAGCTGAAACATGGAGGCAGGAGCTGATGCTCAGACCATGGCGGAATGCTGCTTGCTTGCTTTCTCAGCCTGTTTTCTTATAGAATCCAGGATCACCAGCCTAGGGCTGGCATCACCCATAACACGCTGAGAAAATGCCAAACAGGCTTGCCTACATTCACATCTTATGGAAGTGTTTTTCAATTGATGTTCCCTCCTCTCTAATGACCATTTCCTGGGTCAAGTTGACATACAAAGCAGCTATCACACAGTTCCAAACTCTTCTTCATTCTTCCTGCTAACCTGTTCATTGTCCTAAGAGCCACGTGTCCAGGTTTATCACAGTAATGACATTACTTCTTGGCACTGATTTTCTATGTTAGTGACTTTTGTCATTACTATGATGAAATGCCTAACCAAAAGTAATTTAAGAGAAGGATGGTTCATTATGGCTCGTGGTTTGAGAATACAGTCCACCATGAGGAGGAATTATGGTGAAGGTGGCTTTCAGCTCAGGCAGCAGGAACATGGAAGTGACATGCTCACGTGTGTGCTGATTAAGAAGCAGAGGGCTAGGCTATGGAGCCAGGGTGCAGACCTCAGGGAAGTCAGCTCACTAGTCGTCTCCGTCCACAAATTAAGTCTCGCCTCCTAAAAATTCCATCAGGTCAAGAAACAGGACCATTCACTGGGAACAGTCCTAAACACATGAGGCGTTTTGGGGGCGAGTCAAGTATTCAAAGACATGTGAGATAATTTTACATCAAACACTAACAATGGGTGATGCAATTTGATTTATATTTTAAATGATACAATTTTGTTTTATTGATCATAGAGCATTCCAGGCACCAAGTTAAAAATATACATACAGATGAATAAAAATCGAGTAAGTTAGTTATCTGCTTTCTGAAAGTTGGTAGAGTTAGGCTGTTTTACTAAGATTTGTAAGTAGATTAAATTTGGAGTTTAAGAGGAAAAGATAAAATGTAGGTAACTCCAATGTTTTGTTTTAAGCTATTAGATGGACAGAATTACCATTTAATATGATTGAGAATATAAGAAGATAAGAAAAACAGAATAAGATGTAAAATCAACCACATGTGGTGGTGAACAGCTTAAATCCCAGCACTTGGGCAGCAGAGGAAGCACATGTCTGTGAGTTCAAGGCCACTATCATGCACATACTGAGTTCCAGGACAGCTAGAGCTGCATAGAGAGGCATTATCTCAAGAAGAGAAAAGTGCATAAGATTACACACTTGTATAAATGACAAAAAGTGTATATACAGATATGCGTGCAAAAGTGTTAAAATGTAGATGCCTATTAGGCATCAAAATGCTAAGAACTAGGTAATAGGACAATTGTCTAAACTGCATGAAAGAGATCAGTTCTGAAGAAACAGACTTGTGAGTCACCAATTTAAAAATAGCATTTAAAGTCACCGTTGAGATGATGCCACCAAGTAAGTGATGCAGTCAGAAAAGACTGGAATTCAACAGCTGAAGGCTGAAGGGCATGTTGATGAAGAGGAATCAGTAAAAAGCTCTGAGGCACAGAGAGGTGGGAAGAAGGCCGCAGGCTGGGATGCTGAAAATCAAATAAAGGGCAAATCTAAGCACCACAACTGCCAGTTGAGCTTTGGAAGATGAGGACTTGAAGTGTATTCAACATTAAATAATTGGAAATTACTTTGGATGGGAAGTTAATCTGACTTTGCCCTCGTTCTGTAGTAGAACTCTAGATGGACACTTTAAACTAGTTGTTTAGATATATGCGGAAGCAGGGCAAAGAAACATCCTTGTGTGTTTGTAAAATACTTAGCCCAAGGAATAACCAGGTAGGTCAGAGATGAACAGGAGTCAACACAATTGTTATCCTTATAGTTCATTAAATAGTGTGACATAGGCACCAATGGCAGCTAGAAATCTCATCTGATACTAAGGGATTAAAAAAATACGTTCTAATGTTTTTTTATTTAAACCAACCATATGGCCCATATAGTATACTAGTAGGATGGTGTGATAACCGATGAAGGAGGGACAATTTCTCCCTTTGTCTTCTCAAAGCAATTCCTTTCAGAACTCACAGTTTCAAATTGATAATCTTAGTGATTTTGGTTAGTAAATGAATTAGTGCATAAGGACTAGGTCATTTCATCTGGGGAAACCTGCACCTGCCATTTACTTGGTGTATAAAACTTCATCCACCTTTATAACTTGAGATTTGTTCTTTTTTCTAACATGTTCTATGCTTCTGTCTAAATTGCTGGAAGAATCTTCAGGAAATGAGGGTCAGTCTTCTGCTGTCTTTATTATGTCTGAGTTATAACTTCTTCCATTTCTGATTTTGGCAACTATCTTTGCTTAGTAATTACCTGCAGTAGTTATAATACCTCCCTCAGCCTACCCCAGGGTCCCTGGCAATTTGCATTTATGATGTATGGCTTTCATTATTACTGAAACTGGTGCTAGCATTTCACCTTGCGTGTTCTTTGGAATGGGGTTACATGTGAGGCTGTTGCTGAGTGCAGACACAAGGCAGATGGATGTAATTGTATTATTAGTATGGCACGGGGCTTCTGAGATATCCACAGACCAGCAAAATGTTTCTGATGACAACATCCAGGCTCATCAGAAGTTTGGTAAACAGTTATGTCACTTTCTCTGCCTCCCGTCAACACACATTGCACTCCTATGAAGCCTGTCACCTTGTTATCTATAAAGACATCGCCATGTGTGTTCCTTACCCCTGCCTCTGCTGCTCCATCCTTCAGGGCAGTCGGCTGACTAAGGACTAATAACCTCAGAATGTGTTTTGAGAGTTTAGGTCTTAACAGCTTTAGGATAAGTGAGATTTTTCTCTGTTGTTTCAAGTCCTATGACTCTGCCAGATGTTTTCCCACTCAGAGATTCAACTTACATAACTTAAAACACCAGTGACAGCTGCTATGTAGTGAACTAAAAGTGCCTTGTACGCAATAAGCATTTTAATAAACGGCAGAAATTGCCCATAAAATATTTTATTTATTTGGAATCCACTATTTAGTGGATTCAACCATAATTCTGTATTTCCCACAAAATACAATCTTATTTGAAAATTAGACTTGCATTATACATGGCCACTTAAAACAGTACTGCTTGATCTTAGAACACTCACTTGTTTATGCAACACAAATCTCCTTATAGAGACAGGTAACTGACAATAATACTGCCTTCACCCTGTGTATTCTACCAATGCCCCTTCCCCACTGCTTTTCTTTGCAACAGTGCACAGAAGACTTTTCTAAGGATACTTAAACGGCTTGTTAAGATCTTGATGTGAATCATCTTGGCTTTAACTAATTGAGTGGCTAATTGATGGAGTGTGGTATAAAGTGAGAGACTCTCCTGCCTGCATGCCTGAATGGTGCCTGAACATAGATGCAATGCAGGCTCATTTGACCAAGGGAGGCACTGAATATTGCTGAGGTACCTCCAAACATACACTAGTCCAGTCCATCAGTTTCCCTCAGGCCCTTTCAGCTCCTCCTATATATCCTTCATATCAGAACTTCTCCCAACCTCAATTTCTAGTAACTTCTTACAAAAATGTTCTCTCCCTTCCTCTCACATTAGCCTTTTATGGCCTGCCAAGATAATCCTGATCTCAAATAATTACTGAGCTAAAATTATTAAACACAGAATAAATGTACCATCCCTGATTCCAGGCTCAGTTTTCAAATGAATGCAGCGACTATCTCCTGAGTAGAGAGGCTCAATTTTGTCTTTTCCTAGGGAAGATGGCCTCATCAGATAGGATACATTGCACTGCTCCTTCATAGAGAACAGAACCTTGGCATTTTCATGCCACAGAATGGTTGGACTTCATGTCCTCAACATTTACTTTACTGAGCAGCAGCAAGAGAAAAACAACTGTCTAGGATAAAGAGCCCTATACATCACTGTTGCCTCCTCCCAGTTATGTCACTGTGGACTCAAACTAATTGAAAGTGTCACTGCTATGGTAAGAACAAGATAGTCAGAAACATTGTTTCCATATTGGCTGATCAATGCATAAGAAATTATTTTCCTACCCAGTAATATTCTTATAGTCTGTGCATGTTGACAACATCTTTTGAGAATAATTTAAGAGAGAGAATGGCTAATTGTTTGTCCTGGGATTTCATAAGTCAAAAGCTCATGCCTAATTTTACCTTACTGAAGACTTGTTTAGGTATAGTTCATGTACTACAAACTCTTATGTTTTTAGTATGTTCAAAGACTCGTCCAGCCATTGTTGTAATGGCTTTTAGAACATTATCATCACCCCCAAAGAAATAATCCTTGACTCATTGACATTACTTCTAATTTCTCTGCCCCAAACTCTACACAACCACCAGTCTACCATCACTCTTGGCAGATCTACCTATTTGGACATTTCGTATGTATAGAATCATACACTACATTGTCTTTTGTGACCTTCTTTGGCTTTGAATACTATGTTTAACATATTTTTATGCTATAGCTTGTATGAATGTTTTATTTTGTGGTGGCTGGATGTTACAGTCTGTATTGTAATGTATAATAATATATTATTGTACATCATATTTTATTTATCTTTCAGAAGATGATGAAAATTTGGTGTTTCCATATTTTGGACACATGAATAATATTGCCATAAATATTTGCATGTAGGTTTCTGTATACATGTATGTTTTTATTTGTGTGTGGGGAGAAAGGATTTTCCTAGGAGAGAAACTGATAGTTCACATGTTAGTATTCTCCTAGAGAACCATCAGGGGGAAAGGGGCTGCAGCACTTTATAGTGCTATTTCTGGTGTGTGAAAGTTTGGATTTCTTTACATTCTCACAAACTTTTATTACTGTTTATCTTTTTTCATATAGTACTACTCAATTGGGTGTGAAATGATATACTTTTATTTGTAGCTCTTTGATAATAATGGTGATAAACAGTCTTTCATGTGCTTATTTTTAAAATTTGTGTATCTCAGAAAAACATAGCTTCTATGACTAAGTGAAGATTGGTAACTCTTGTTGCTTAAACATTAAGCAACAATAATAATGAAATCCAGAGGGTGTTGGAACCATCACTAGCCTTGGAGCCAGGAGCTGATGGATACAAAGACACAGTCACAGGAAGTCATGAAATGATGGGATGGAGTAGCAGGTATAGGAGGCAGAGGTGTGATGATGTCTTGAAGTAGATGACTCACACTGAGATTGTCCCAAGGTCTATACTCAAAAGTGCAAGGAACACCAACCCCCCACTCCCCAGTACACATACACACAGACACACAGACACAGACACAAATCAAATGAACAAATAAATAAAAACCTGGCAAGCTTTGGTGGAAATGAACACTCATCATATGATATTGAGTCTTCTACAGGTGTATATATTGGGAAAGTATGATTATTTTCATGTAACTTATTATAGAAGTCTTATATGTCCAGCTTCCCTACCTTGGTTACATAGCACGGGTCCTATGTTAGATAAGCATGTTTTCTCACAGGGAAAACCTTCCTTTCCTCTAAAACCCTTAAAAGTTTTGTTTTATTTATAAGGCAGAAAATCCTCTTAGGGCCCACTGTACTGTCTGCTGTGGTGCTAATACCCAGCTCAACTAAAAGACAGTCAACCTAGCGCCTCATTTTCTTTTTGAATGCTTTCTTGAATCTCTCTCTATGGCCTAAAAGATACCAGGAGTGATTAGTTAGGTTAGGCTGGGGAGACAAGGAACTGAACCCTGGCTTTGGCCTTCAGAATATAAAGTCATTAGAATATAGGGAGACTTGTGAGAGGTGGGGAACAATGTCAGAATAAAACCAAGAAGGAAACAGAGCCATGGAGAACTCCTAGAAGAAATCGTTAGTCATAGTTACTTGATAAAATGGCCTCTAGCTTTCTCCCCCACCTCCTTTTTTTCTTTTTTTCTTTTTTCTTTTTTCTTTTTTTTTAACAAAAAGAAACTTCCTTAACCTCTGGATTCACCTGTGATGATTTGAATGAGGACAGCCCCATAGGCTTATATGTTTAAATGTTTGGTCACTTGTTGAACTGTTTAGGAAGGATTAAGGGATGTGGCCTTGATGAAGGGTGTGACAGTGGGCGTGGGATTTGAGATTTCAAAAAGCCTATGCCATTCTCAGTTAGCTGTCTGTGTTTGCTGCTCGTGGAACAAGGTGTGAATGCTCAAGCGCAGTTCCAGCACTATGTCTTCATGCTTCTTGCTGTGATGGTCATGGACTCACTCTCTGAAACCGTAACACCCAGTAAACTCCTTTTGTATAAGTTGCCTTAGTTGTGATGGTTTGTGACAGCAACTGAAAAGCAACTACTACAATGCCTGACCACAAGGAAGTCATTTCTCGTTTTGATCTTGGTCTCACAGACACTCCAATGCTGATAGATACTTAAGCCAGCCGGTAATGTAATAGTTAAAAATAATGTTGAAAAGCCTACAAACACTGTAAAAATCCTCACTCTTGGCCTAAGGATCTGAAGTCATTAAATATAAAGATAGTTGTGAAGGGGAAAGCAGCTCTATAAAACCCTTTATGCCAGTGCTTAGAGTTATGAGGGGACTCCTCTGGTCCCATTAACATAATAAATTTTTCTGATCTTTGATTTGTCTTTAGTGTCTGTTTCACTTCCCAGGAAACTGCTGCTTTATTTTTGGTGCCACATTGCAGCAAAATAACTGGACACTTTCACTTCAGCTGCCTTTGAGAATTAGATCTTTGCACCCTAGAACTCGGAAAGGAACTGACTGTACCCATCTATTGAAAGGGTATTGACTCTAGTATAAAATGTGTTCTCACAGATAATGTGGTATCATGGACTAAGGCAGACTGTGTCCCCCAGATCCATTGCTATTAACAGCTTCTTGTCTGCTCTGGGTCTAAGAACTCAGACATTTAATTTTCTCACTTTCAGTTCTTCTATCTCCCACTCTTGCCTCTCTCTTGGAATCAGAAATTGCTGGAACCCTTTTCAGGAAAATGCTTAGTTCTCTGAAGCACTGGGCTCATACCCAGGAAATCAAACCATATTAGGAATTAAACTAATTGAAAACAAGCCCCCAGGAGGTGCTGGCGAATTAACAACAGCTCCTTGACTGGCACAGGTGGCCTCTCTTTGTACAACAGGTGGTCCCTCTGAAATTGCATGCTAATTGAGCTTATAGAAAAAAAAATCTAATGATGTGTTAATGGTTCTTTGGAAGAAATTTGAAGTTAACAGTTTCCTAGCACATTTTTATCACCGTGAGTCACTTCATCCGTGTTTTCCTCCTTTAGTAAATATGAATTGGTATAGCACATGAGGAGTATATAGAAGAGTTGGGGATTAAAGTCAACCATATCAAGGCATCTTTACTTTGACTTCAACTTAGTATGAAGAAGGGAGTACAGGAATCTTGGTTATCAGGTGAGTCTGGGAAATAACAATGCCGTGAATGGCAGTGTGCTTTTAGGGGACTGTAAGACCTGGATCTGAATTCCTTCTCTATCCCTTATCAGATAGGTAACTTTAGGTGAAGGCCAACTCCTTTTGAATCTGAAAACAACAAGATAAGACCTCCTCATCGGTAATTTAGTAATAAGCGCCTTGGGAGATTGTTATGGTGATCGTAGCCTCAATAGTCAGTGCCTGGCAAGTGGTAGACTGCACGGACTTAAGGTATTTGGTGAATTTCAACCAAATATATTGATCATGTAATTGCTAATGTCATTTCAGCTGTCAAGAACCTGCTACTGTAATGAAAACTTGCCACTAGTTCTTAGTCCTCTCAGAGAACTGGGGCTCACATAGATCCATTACCTGAGGTTCCTGATCCTGGGGGATGAAGTAACTCAAGAGTATCACAGAGCTACCTCACAGGTGATTTCAGTTCTCACGGACTGATCAGCTACCATCATTTTTCCTTTTCCGTTTCTTTGTGCATGTGTGTGACTGTTTGTGGGTTGCAGGCATTTGTGTGCCAGGGAATGCCCATGGAAGCCAGAGGACAACTTTGTGTGGCCAGTTCTCTCTTTGTACTGTGGGATTCGTGGATTTAAACTCCCATAGTCAAGCTTGTGCAGAGCAGCAACTGTCTTTACTGTGGTGCCATCTTACAGTTCACCAGCTACTCTTTCTGTACATGCACAGGTTAATGCTAGTAAGAAGAAACACCTGGAAACCGAACAAATAGGAACCTTATCACCGAGTTTTCGCCTTTAGTAACATCTTGGCTTATAGCAGAAGTATATTTTACTACATATATTTTTCACATTCGGAATGTGAGGGTATGAGAATTTTTATCTTTTTTGTTGTTTTTGTTCTGTTTTTCAAGACATGATTTGTCCATGTAGTCCTGGCTGCTCTGTAACTCTCTCTGTAGACCAGGCTGTCCTTGAACCTACAAAGATCTGCCTGCTTCTGCCTCCTGAGTACTGGGATCAACAGCAGGCACCACCACTGCCCAGCAGGAATGCGATCTTATCTAAGATCATGATGCACTCAGAGGCTCAGACCTTGGGAAGGTAGGTTCTCTGAACTTAAGCTCCCCCTAGTTCCTTCCACTTTCACCCTGCATTCCTGCTTTCTGTCTCTCCCTCCTCCTTCCCTCCCAGTCCCTTTCACTCTATTACCCTCTCACCCTCTCTTTATTTCTTTCTCCCTTTCTTTTTTTCTTACTTGTTTAGAATTTTTATCTTTAAATCCTTCTTCTTACCTGCTTATCAATTTATCTACCTGGTAGGAGTCTTGGATATATAGTCCATATAGGTCAGGTTTTTTTTTAAAAAAGCACATAAATAGCCAGGGAGATTGTTCAGAGGGTGAAATGTTTTTCACAAAGACAAGAAACTGAATTCTGATTCCCAGCACTTATATTTTTAAAAAGAAAAAAAGTTGGCTTATACTTACCTCAAGGCTGGAAGAAGTAGAGGAGGGAGATTGTAGAGACCGACGGATTCTGTTAACATTCTTGTCAGCCAGTCGAGCCAAAACAATCCTGTTGAAAAAATAAGGCAGGCAAAACAGAGAAAAGTCATCTGAGTTTGACCTATGGACTACACACACACACACACACACACACACACACACACACACACACACACACACACACGTACTCTTTCCTTGATTAAAACATCGCTCATCTTCCTATTCAATAATTCTTTGACTTTCAGTGTTTACTAATGCCTTAGTCTGTACATTGTATTTTAGCTATAAATCTTTATGTAAGCCATTATTTTAAAAGTGAGTCACAGCAAGAAAATATATCAAAATACTAAAAAAGTATCTATAAAATGCTATTATGCTTATAGAGCTTTAAAAGGTAACTCTTTTATATTTCTCAAATTTCTGTAATTTTTGGTCTAAAACACAAAAATGTTTCTACTTAGCTTCATATTACAAGCTGTTATTTCAATTATCATTTCCCTGCTATGTCATGAGCACCTGGCATAGAATCAATACACACAGTAGACACAGGACAACAAGATAAATGGGTCAAAAGACTAAGTCAATTGTGTTTTCTTACATATATTTCCATGAATAATCTTTTAAAATAGTTTATTTATTATTTATACAGTATTCTGCCTGTGTATGAGCCAGCAGGCCAGAAGAAGGCACCAGATCTCATTATAGATGGTAACGAGCCAACTTGTGGTTGCTGAGAATTGAACTCAGAACCTTTGGGAGAATAGCCAGTACTATTAACCTCTGAGCCATCTCTCCAGCCCCTTAAGTAATATTTTAACATGAAAAATCTGCATTTCAAAGTTAATATGCAACTCTAGCTCCAGGGGTTCTGATTCCCTCTTCTGGTCTCATGTGTACCAGGTATATATATACACACACATATATGTAGGCAAACCTCTCATAGACACAAAACAGAAGTGAATAAATATTTTTAAAAATTTAAAAATAACCACAAAGTGTTAAGTATGACACAAGAAGTATCTCATTGTTATGGTACTGGGAGTCTTGATATTTCTATGCTAAAAGCTCTTCAGGCAAGTAGGTCACATCTATTGAAAACAAACTGTAAGGACCCTCAGTAACCTTGTCAGACAAAGCTATCCTCCTGCTCCATCATGCAAGCAATGTTTCTTATACTGATGCTTCTATGATGACTGTAATATTAGCATTCATGAGACTGGGACCAAATGACTGCCATGACTTTGAAGGCAATCTGGGATATAGCAAAAACTTGACATCAAAAGCAAAAATTATCCTAGATGATGCTGTAGAATCTTCTAGAAACTTATCTTTTTTTTCTGGGAAATTAAAATGGGTACCTGGATATATCTTACTTTTTGTGCCTCTGCTCTTAATTATTAAGATGTATCTAATTTAGTCTGGAAAATAAAATGTAAAAAGGAAGGAAAAAAATAGCCAATAAAGTTGTTCTCCAAACCAGCGTTGTTCCTGAGCAATAAAGTCTGGCAGACTTAGCCGGCCCCCAGCAACACTCTCTAATTGATTGTGTTGTGTTCCTAGCTCTCACTGGCTCTTTTCACTATGGCATAAGAGCAAGTCCCAGATGGTTCTTCTAAAACTAACCCATGTGCTCCAGGCACTGGCCAGTCCATCTGGCCTTTTACGAATATTAATGGATATTTCACCTGAGCCCTTGAAGTCAACAATGGAAATGTATTTAGTTCTCTGGTTCCTGGAGTTGCCAGAAAATAAATCAGAGAAGACAAAACAGTGTGTTTCCCCAGATACCAATCCCTCTCTGCTTAGAACTGTGCTAGCCTCTTGTCTTACAATGCTTAGCAGGAACCTGAGAGATTTATGATATCACGTTTTACATTCACTCAGTTTTCTTCTTTACTTAAATATATCCTTTAACTTCCTTGGCCTTTTTTTTTTTTTTTTCATCTCCAAGCACAGAATCTCCTAAATTATAGAGCGTCCTTGCTTTAGGGTGGATTGAGTTATAATTTATTTTCTTTTTACTTTATTGTGGGTGTGTTCTATCAACTCAGTTGAAGCCATGTTTTGAATTTGGATCTGACTCTAAGCCAGAAGCGTGAGCCAATCCTCACCTTTAATGCTGACCAGGGAAAGAGAGCTGCAGTCCCATGTATACCATGTGCTCAAAAGGGTGGACAGCTGATTCTTTAATCTGGACAGTGTCACTGTGGAGACAAGGTTGTACCTTGTTCTAAGTTACTCCATACTTTATAAAACAGTGTGTTTTGGGGCTGTGCCTTCAAGCTCTGAGAGACTCCTTTTCTTTTTTTGAAATACAGGATTTCTCTGTGTAGCCTTGACTGTCCTGGACTCACTTTGTAGACCAGGCTGGCCTCAAACTCATAGGGATCCACCTGCCTCTGCCTCCCAAGTGCTGGGATTAAAGGCATGTGCCACCACTGCCTGGCCGAAAGACTCCATTTTACAAGAAGTTTTCACATGCATTTTGAAGATAAAGGATAACTCTACCTTGATGGAAATATTAATAGAAACATCTGTCTAGCAGCAACCATACAGCACAGACTGACCTATGGCATATTCCTTGAAGTAGAAAAGTTGCCACCTTACAAATTGATAGAACTGGATTCAGTCTGTGGGAGCACATGGGCATATTAAAACCCTTTCAGGGACATTAAGTCCAAAAACTCATTGAATACACTAGACTGAGAAAGGGTGAAGTCCTCTCACCTGGACCCCATAAAGAAGTTGTATTAGTCAATGTTCTCTAAAAGACAAAACTGATAGAGTGAATACATACATTTTAAAAACGAATTAGACTGGATCCAAGGATGGTCTTGGAAGTCTGGCAATGTCTATCCCATGCTGAGGAGGTTGGGCATTTATTTGTTGTTGTTCAGGACACAAGGCACAATATCTCAACCTGGCACTGAAGATCTAGAAGATTCCAGAAGAATGGCTGGTCTTCAGCTTTTATTAGAATTCTAGAGAAGGTGACCCTAATGTCAGCAAAGGAGTGCTTCTGCAGCAGCATAGGTGAACATTCCAGTGACAGTGAGGGCAGACAAGAAGAAAGCTGCCCCCTCTTCCATGTCATTTTGTCTGGATTGCTTCTAGAAGATGCTGTCCATATTTGGGGTGTATCTTCCTGCTTCAAATAACCTGATCAAGAAAACCCTGTACAGGAGGGTCCAGCATTTTGTGTTTTGGTTGATTCCAGAAACAGTCAACTTGACAGCCAAGATTAGACACCCAAGTACAGATACCTAGTCCTGTTTATGCGGAAGACCCTACCAATATGTCATCCAACCACTGGGTGAGTGAGCAAGGCTCTGTTAGGAAAAGAACTCCTTGGTGTCCTAAAGGCTTCCATCCTCTTTGGTTTCTGCAGTTGACGTACATGCTGGAATTACCATCTGTCTGTCTTTCTGGTCTACCTGCTTGTTGGCTGCATCTTCCATCCATCTACCCTCTGAATCCTGCCCTTCTCTTTACCTTGCTTCTGCAGTTCAACTCTGACCTGCCTCCTAACTCTACCACAGTAGAAGTGTATATCTCCAGAGACCTGTCTCCCGGGCTTCTTCACCTTAACCCCACACTCTAGTCACATCTTTATCAGTTCTTCCACTTCACAGGTCCCTAAAACCTCTTTAACTCTAACTTAACAGCCATCCTATATCCTAATTTTACTGCATAGTATGTGATCTGAGTTAAAATTACTAATTACTATTTTAATAAATGAACCTGTATTTCATTTGGAAAAACTATGATGAAAAGCAAAATTATCTGGCAGAGTTCTGCCAACACAACCACCAAAACTTGTGAGATTATCAATTCAATACATTCTGACATTGTGGAGAGACAAATGTGACCAGCCTTTTTTTTTTTGTTTTTTTTTGTTTTTTTTTGTTTTTTGTTTTTTTTGATACAGAACACTCATGATGGTGACTGAGTCCTGGAGTTCTAGATGCTAGGCATTTTGAATGTATGAATGACCTGCTCAGTTTACAATGAGCCTATCAGAAAGCAACCCCTCCATGAAGCAAGGAGTATCTGTGTGCAGTTGGCAGATACCAAAGGAAACAATTTGTCAATTGGTCAAGTGTCATTAATACTATAAAGAGATCTGTGAAGTTTCCCCATTTACATGGTTAATTATTCTGTAACTAACAGAGAAAATATGGCTTTCCCACTGGATGGGCAACATAAGTACACACAGTCATGCATTGCATAGTATTTTATCCAACAAGCCTCATCTATAACAGTAATTTCATAAGATGACAATGAAGTCAAAATGCTCTTGTCTTCAGGGACAAACTGGCTGCTGTAACACTGATGCATCAGCATTACACAAATTATTGTGGTGTCGCTGATGGAACCAAATCTAATGTGATACCAGCTATAAAAAAGTATAGTGTATAACAGTGTGTAGTGCATTATACCTGATGATGATAACAGAAACTTACCGGTTTATGTATTTATTTCACTATATTTTTATAGTTGCTTTAGAGAAAACTTCTACTTATAAAATTTTTACTATGTAACAGTATGTCATGTTTTGGCAGCAGCATTATACATTTTCTGCTTACTCTTTTGATTACAACAGTTGCGTGTGTGTGTGTGTGTGTGTGTGTGTGTGTGTGTGTGTGTGTGTGTACATCCTTATGTACATATGGGAGCAGGCATTTAGAGACTAGAGGTTGATGTCAGGTGTATTTATTGAACATTCTTCATATTATTTCTTGAGAAAGGGACTATCATCAAAGTGGAGCACATAGATTTAGCTAAACTGACTGGTCAGTGAGCCCCAAAGATTTGCCCACCTTTGATAGCACTTCTATGTGGATGCTACCAATACAAACTCAGATCATCATACCTGGATATCATGTATTTGCTAACTAAGCCATCTTTCCAGACCCAATTTTGCCTTTGGTTGGTTTGATAATCATATACCACAATGAATATACTGTTTAATTAATGAATATATTTAATAAAAATATCTGTAACCTAGGCTTATAGTAAGCAGTTCCATTCATATTTGTATAAATATACATGATAATCTTCATGCAATAACAAAATTGCTTGGTAACACATGTCCCGTACTCCTACAAAGAGTGTGTGGGGGGCATAGAATATTATCATTATCATAATCTCCATTATCAAGCTTTTGCTTTTAAAAACTATGTCAAGTTCTGTTGCTAAAACCCAAAGTGATGGCTGTTGAGTCTAGCCATGAATATGACTCTTGACATTTTATTAGCTTTTTTTAACCTAAGTGTGCTTTACAGCAAAAAGAAAAGATTGGAACAGCATGACATGACAGTGAACTAAAATGTGAGAAAAAGGTACCATCATGTAAAGCACAGGATGTGTTTAAAAACAAACAGGCCAACTGGCTAAAAAAAGATCACATGCACTAGCCAAATAAAATGGTTTACTGCATTTTCCATGCTCCAAGCTTAGTATACTGTGTAATAATCTTTCCCTTGAATAATTGTCCTTCTCTTGTAGTGCTAGGTGAAGAATTTTGTACTGTTGTGTAGAAAATCTCCAAAGTAACTGCAACTGTAGAGAATTTGGAAGAAGAATTTATCCTAAAGCATGTGTATTCAACATAATAACTAATGACAATAATTAAGTGTACCACTATTAGTCACTTAATACACATTTTGATTGAATCTGAGTTGCTGTACCTGGAATAGGGGACCATTCATCACCTTCATACTCAATGTTTGTAAAGGTCACTTTCTCGCTTGTCATGCTACTTACAAATAAGTATAATGGAAGTTCTAATATTTTTCCCACATCATCTTGATTTATCCCATAGACCCTTACAATGTATAGTACTTTTCTACCTGGGCTTGATTGTATTTTCCCTGCACTGATTATTATAGACATTGTGGTCTGGAATCATTTGGTGTGTGCAAAGCCCATGCTACCCCAGTGTCATTTGATAGCCATCCTCTGAGAATCTAGATGCATCTGTAGGGAGTGATGCAAGGCAATAATTTGTGGATTAACCTCTGAGTCATACCTAGCTTTCCTAGGACCAGTTATTAAAAGCCTGTTTTTGTCTCTTGTGATTTTAAAAGGCTAAACAGAGACCACTTCTTGCAGACTAATCATCTGCTTTCCTACTTTTTCTCTGGAATTTGTTGTAAAAGATGCAATGAATAAGCACACTAAAGAAAAGCATGCTTATTTTTTGTAGGCCCATATAGAAGACCATAAAAAAACATATACTTGGCTAGCAGTAAAATCTATCAAAGTTTTTCAACAGCCCCATATTTTTTACATTCCTTCGCTGCCACCAGCAGATGCCTCTACATATGTTCCTTGATTTTATGGGTGCATTACAACGACATCAAAGCTGTTGTAACATTGCAGGCACGTTTTTATGGGGAGCGATTTCAGCATCATGCCATCCTGCTGGCCCACCCCAGCCTTCTGTTGCTGGAATAGAACAGCAAAGACACTTAATGAACTGGATAAAGAATAAGGCAGAGTGGGTGGCCCAGAATGGATGCTATATTTTCTCTGTGCGAGAGGAAGGTTCTTGGAGATGATCTTCTTTAGGGGCTCGTTGGGAAAACCAGCTTCCTTCAAGATGGCTAGAATGTCAAAGTGTCACAGCATCCTCATTTCTGTAAGAATATGGCCCATGAAAAAGCAGCTTACAAGCTTCATGATGACAGTGTGATGTGTGTATGTAATTAGGTAGGGTGCTTATATTTCAAGTAAATATTCTCAGTGATCATATTACTACCTCTGATTATAATACAGTTATGGAACTATATTGTTAATATCAAACACTGAGGTGGTATCTACTGGGTGGAAGCACTTCCAAGAGTATTTCCTTTAAGAACCTATTTTCTTCACTGCCCCTCTTTCCCTCCCTTTCTCCTTCCTCTTCCCCTCCTCTTCTCTTTTCCCCCCTTCATCCATCTCTTTGTTTTCTAACTTTACATAGGTGATGGAGTTACTTTGTGCTCAAGTTCAGACATGCTCACAGTTGCTCTGTCTCTTTTGAGACTTCTTTTTGCTACACACGACAGCTACTTCAACATATTTACTCCTTATCACATGAGAAAGAAGGTCCAGTATAGGACACAAGGGAAGATGGATGGACACAAAGACCAGAGAAGGGAAACTAATAGCTTCATCATAGTATTAAAAATTGTCTTTGTTAAGATTTCTATTGCTGTGAAAAGACACTGTGACCACACTAATGCTTATAAAAGCAAACGTTTAATGGGGCTAGCTTACAGGTTTAGAGGTGTAGTCCATTGTTATCATGGTGGGAAGCATGACAGAGTACAGGAAGTCATGGTGCTAGAAAAGGAGCTAAGAGTTCTACATTGGTGTTGGCAGGCAGCAGAAAGAGAGAATGCTATTTAACCTGGCTTGAGCTCCAGAAACCCCAAAGTCTACCCACAGTGACACACTTCCTCCAATAAGGCCACACCTCCTCCATCAAGGCCACATGTCCTAATCCTTTCAAATCGTGTCATTCCCTATAAGTAAGACTATGGGGCCATTTTCATTCAAACCACCACAAAGGTAGAAGCTCACATCACACTTTAAATCTTCAAAGAAGGAAGGGTCCTCCATTTCTGTTCTTGGAAAAATTATGTCATAATCCAAGAGTGTGTATAGTTGGATTTTGGTCTATGCTTGCTACAGTGTATTAAAATTCAAACTATTCATGTATTTCAGTTTAACAAATCCTAATCATTTTGAATATTATCTAGTCATTCACCCCTACTTTATACTTGAAGACATGTATTTTCTGGGATAGATTCTGATTTTCTTTTACTGGTCCACATTCTTTGCTGAGGCACTGTTGAGTTAACGTCCTGATTTCTTAGAGCAAATCAATCTTGTATCCTTTGACAGCAAAGAACAAACATGTTTTTGATGCTGAAATGGACCTCAGAAACTACCTAATGTACTCCTCTTTCTGCACATGGAAAAGTTGAGGCATAGAAAGAAAGTGAAGCTGATCTGTTCAGGATACAACACAGAGTAGAGAACAGGCCTTGGATTCCTTTTCCACTATATAGTTTCACAGTAGCTCTTGACTTTATACTTGGAAGCTTCAATGTAAATAGCCTGAAGTCTATCATTTCTTGATGAGGGTCTTAATAGCCTGCACATGTGTTTGTGTGTGTGTGTGTGTGTGTGTGTGTGTGTGTGTGTGTGTGTGTGTGTGTGTGAGTTTCTCAGAAGACAACCTCTAATGTCATTCCCCAAATACCATCTATCTTGTCATTGGCCTGGACGTGCTTGTACCCAGCTTATATTACTCAGCTTCTCTGAATCAAATCTAGGTCCCTGTGCTTAAAAGGCAAGCATTTTAATTCCTGACCCAGATCCTCAGGCACAGAGAGTCCTTGGAGGATGTTTATTTTATCTTTGGGGCATATTTTTCCACTTTGAGAGAACAGACTGGCAGTGAGTGAACTCCCCAGGGTCTCTCATTGTTACTTCTTCTGAGCAGTTCCCCACTATTTGCAAAGTGTGATCCTTATCCTTCTGTATTTCCTTCGCAACATCTAGGATAATTGACTTTGTTTTATCTGCCCAAACCCTTGTTATCTGTTTTCATCCTTGTGAAATTCTTTGCTGTAATTTTAAGCCACAAATCCCAGAACTACCGTGGTGGACCCCTTTACTACCCATATGGTACTTTCTTGCTGTTCCTGCAGAACAACTGGTAAGTAAAAAAGTCAGAGTACACGCTGCCTTTGCATTGCTGTTTTAAATGTATTTTATGACAATTTAATCCCTACAGTGTTCTTCTGGACTTTATTGTTCAGAACATTATGCTTGGCATATATTTATAATATCTATTTCTCCAACTATCACCTTAATAAAATTGGACAAGTAAGAGATTGTGTTGCTTTGCATTTTCTAAGTATGGTCCCACAAAAGTAAAAGGAAAAAAACTTTCTTAAATTGTTAAAAAATATTCAAGAAACAGGCCCTTGTCCTTGACATTATATAGACAATATTTAACTTCTTTGAATACCATTGCAAATTCAAATAAGAAGCATGGAGCTCGGTGAGGCTGAGTTGCCTGTTGATGCTTCATGATAGTGGCACAGTCAGAATCTCTCCTTCCATCCTCTTTCACACTCGTGGCCAGACCTCATGCTGAGCACTTTACCATAGTATGTCATTTAGTCACAGTATTTTTTTTTTCTTGTTAGTAAAGTAGAAAATTTGACAGGCAGTGGTGGCACACACTTTTAATTCCAGCACTCAGGAGGTAGGAGCATGCAGATCTTTGAGTTCAAGGCCAGCTTGCTCTACAGAGTAAATTCTAGGCCAGCCAGGATTATACAGAGAAGCTCTGTCTTAAAACATTAAATATGTACAATGAAAATCATTGTATAACTTAGTCCCCATAATAGCTCTCAGTCAGGTGGAAATAAAAACAAACTATGTCTTATATAAGTTAAGTAATCTATTTCAGGTCATTCAGTTAAGGAATAACTGAACTGAGGTAGGCTGAGTCCACAGCCCATGTTCTTTCTGTATGGGACTGTGACCATTAGGTAAAGGTAGTTATGAAGTGACTCTGTTAAGCACACTGGCAAATCACAATGATATGTTGAGGAATTTGCTCCTTGTAGTCTGTGGAATTATTTCTGTTTTCTGTCTGTGAGAACTAGGAAGGAGCACAGGGTTGTCTAGCTAGAGGGAACGGTACCCAAAAGAAAATGTGTCTTAGATTTATAGCTTTCTTTCAAGGGCCTCCATATGGAGATGAAATTAGCTTTTGTTCAAAATGACTCACTAGATTAGAATTCTGACACACACTGAATGCAAGCCACAGGGAAAATACTTTGGAAGAGTATACAGAAAAAATTTCTAAGAGTCCGAGCTGTCCAAATATGAATTAGACTGTCTTAGAGTGTAAGACTGCTCAGAAGAAGCCTGGAGACCACTTGGCAGGGTCGCTGTCTCCAAGCTCTGATGACATTTACGGTTCTTGAGTCTGGATACTTTTCTGACAGGGCCTGGCATTGCTGTGTATCCATCCTGGATGGACGCCTGTTTATTCTGCATGTATGGGCTGTGCTCCCTAGCACTTGGCACAGGTGGCTTAGAAATGCAGCCATCTAGCAAAGGTAGGTCCCTGTCTCAGTCATCAGTCATTAACTCTAGGATTGTCCGTCTCTACCACAAAGGATATAGGACCATTAGGGACAAATGACACCTCTGTGAAGATACAAAGGGATAAATAATGTGTGCTTCTCCTTTTCATCTGTGTTTTATTCTATCTCTGCCACAATAATGAAAACAAAGAAAGAGGTAGACAATGTCTTGTAAAACAAGCATTTTCCTTAGTATTTTCTTCTGGTACTGATAGTTTTCTGTTTTGTTTAAATAGACATAATAATGATAATGATAATATGATGGTGACAATTATCAGGAGATTATTATATTTTAGGTGTCATTATTCTTGACATCTTGCCAGTGAGCAGAGTGAGATGCAAAGGTATCTATAGCTGGGCTGCACAGCTACCAAGTAGTGTAGTCACTGTTCAAACACAGGCTTATTTGGTATCAAAGGAGAAACCTTTTTTTTTTCCTGTTGCTGATATTTCCACATTGATGGCACCTTTTTTCACTCTTTATATAGTATAGTTTTTAATACTAGTCTCTATTGTTGAATGCTTTTTGATGAGATGATGAAAAGGAAAGCACAGTGGGGGATTTTTTGGGTTTATTTGCAAAATGTGAATTGCCCATGAAGGCAGCAATGGAAAAAAACACTGTATTCAGCATGGACCTTGGTCTAGTCACTCTTTCTCTTTTGAATTAATATGTGGGTTTCCTGACAACAATAACTTGGCAAGAAAGTTCTTTTTCCGCATGTAGTCTTGCTATGTAGCCAAGGTTGCCTTTGCACTTGGCCTGCCAAGTACTGGAGTTTCAGGTGTGCCACCTCATCTGAGGAAAGGAAAATTTAAAGGAACTACACACAGGAAGCAGATATAATGCAGAAAGCAGGGTGGGATCAGGGTAGAACAGGCCCGGTTCTTCTTAGAACCATGATTAGCGCACCACATAGTTCTTAGCATGACGTTGGGAAGACTAGATCATATATCCATCTGCCTTTGAGGGATTTAACCAGGAGCTCCCCTTGCATATTATGGGAGTTGATGCCAGAGCTACATGTGGAAATACAGCATGATATAAGACGACACAAAAATGAACAAAGATAAAGCCACCACAAAACTATCCATGATAGCAGCAGCTAAAACCCGAGGGGGTCCTGCAGAATATGATGCAGCCCTGGTGAGGTCAGCCACACAGAGTCATAACAAATGCTCTTTTCCTTTTGAGATTGTATTTATGTGTGGTGCACATGTGTGCATATGTGTTTAAAGATACAAAGCTAGAGAATTATGCCAGGTGTCTTCATCTATCACAGTCCACTTTACTTATAGCATGCATTATCAATGTCCTTCTCATGGACTGGAAGAGCTGAAGGTGGTTCTCTTCAGTGACTTAGCGACTCTTTTCAAAAATTATCCCCACAGGGCTGCTTATCCCTGTGAATGGCTTGCTCTTGAGAGTCCAAAGGAAGAGAATCAGAAAGAGCAAGGTGGTTCCTTCTCCAATTCATCTCACACTGTTCATCTCGACTCTTTGCACTCCTTTCCCACTGGCATTTGCATTTGCATACACATATTGTGCACAGCCAAGGCTTTGAGAGTGACAAGAAGGGATTGTCAGCACATGAAATCCAATAAGGACATGGAGTTTTGTCTTGTGAAGTAAGGAGTGTGGTAATTAAAGCAGTATTTACAATGCAATAAAGGCAGAGCTAATTACCGACAAACAAGAGTGAAACAATACTCTTTCCCACTGAAACTAGACCCAGGATCAGCCTTCATTATAAATTCTCCAACTGTCTGCTTTGTTAATTATGATCTTCATAATCCTCTCCCTGGCAATATTTGCCTAATTTATTGCCACTCTATAACACAGGATTAATAAAAAGTGATGTAGAAATAATGAGATAATTCAGAACAACCATGTGAGTCCCTGGATCTCTAACATGAAGCTGAGGGCCCAGAAAGAAGGGTGCTGATCATTGTATTAACCTTAAGTCAAAAATAAAATTTTGACTTCATTTGACTATGCATCAAGATACAGTCCTTTGCTAATGTGCATGGGACTTCGACTATGTATCATGACATAGTCCTTTGCTAATGTGCATGGGGATTTTTGAGAGCTGAGTCCAGAACACTCAAGAGTATCAGGTTAGGAGATGTCTTTTCTGTGTATGCATTATTGAGACATATCCTGAGTTAAAAACCTCTTTCCCTGGTTTTGTAACTATTTGTTGTTATTAAAAGGGAGATCTAATTCCCACCTCTGCTTTTAAAATGCTTGAAATATATATTGTTATTGGAAATAAAAAATTATTTATTTTTCTGTAAAGAGCCAAACACTAAACATTTTGGCTTTGTGAGACCACAAATGACCATTGTCAAATCTTTTCTCACTCCCCTTTCATTTTCTTCCTCTTCCTCAGAAAAAGAACCATTCTACTCAAGTAATTGTTGTCAGGAAACCCATATTAACACAAAAGAGAAAGTGTGGCTTGATCAGGGTCCATGCTGAATACAATGTTCACTCCATTGCTGTATAAGGGCAATAAAACAAGCAATGATGTTAATAACACCTTAAACTATTAATTAATTTAAAATTAAATTGGCATTGAATTAAAATGTAAAATTAGTTTAGCACTCAAGAGAAAGAACGGTGTTTAGAACAGAAAAGGTTGACACTTACTTGTAAGTTGGTTTTAAGGATTCTTTTTATTATCTTCCTCCCCATTCATTCCGGTCTTCCTCCCTACTTATTGTATTTGGTAAAACTTCTATTGACTATCAAATTAGGATTAATTTTAATGTCTGGGGAAATACTGAGTTGGTACCACATAGCAACAGGATAGATGGAAGCATTTTGGGAGTAAGAGAAAATTTAACATCATTTCTAGATAAATGCAAACTTCATGGCCTGGTTTTCCAACTGAGGAATAACTTTTACAATATGTTGTGATATCAGCTCATGTATATACTTTAGGTTCCTGGTTCCTTTCCACTACAAGTTAAAACAACTCTTGAAACCACATGGAAATGATACTTCAGAGACTCTCAGATACATACTCAAATTCTATTATTAGTACTCAGGAATGATCAGTGTCTCTCATGCTTGGGAACCACTTTATTTTCCAGTTCTTTGGATCAAGAATGCTATGTAAAAGGACAACTCAGATTATTAAGAATATGGCTCTGGGGGATGGTTTACATATGGTAGAACAGAGCTCATACTAACAATATATTCTTCTCTTTTAAAATTTAAATTAAAGCATGAAATTTATCATTTTAACTATACACACACACACACACACACACACACACACACACACACAAGTCTGAGAAATAAGGAAGTTAATTAAAAACTTGAAAAGAGAATTCAATATAAAGTGTATATATATATATATATATATATATATATATATATATATATATAGTGTGTGTGTGTGTGTGTGTGTGTGTGTGTGTGTGTGTGTATACATGACTAAGTTTATAAACAAAACCTATACCATCCATTTAGTGTTCTCTGCATGTATACTATTATATTACTGGCCTTTCTATTTTAATTCTATCCAATATTATAAACAGAAGATGAAAGAGAAGGGGAAGTCACACAACACAGAGGAAAGCCTATAGAAGGAGGCCGACCCAGAGCTGGCTGAGGATAGGCACCAAGGTATATAATCACTCAAAACAGGCAGTATATGTTGTCAAATAAAGGAGAGGACTGGGGTTTTCTTTTCTGGTCAATGAGGTCCCACAACATATGCTAGGAGCTGCAAAAGTGGAAAAGAAGTCAGAATTGAGGGTGCAGAGACTGAATGAGCAACAGCAGATAACAGCACAGGCAGAAAACAGGGAGAGCTGTGCTGACCCTTTGATAGTGACTCTTACTACAAAGAATAGTTAACTCAAAGAAGAAGACTAAGGGTAGAATTTGTGGCCATGAACACAATCCAGCAGAGAAAGAAACACTCAACTAACCAACAAACTATGAAGCATAGGTCCAAACACATTAATAAAGTAACATAAAAAACAAAACAAAGGGGACATATCTCTTCCAAAAGTCACCAGACATGCAGTAAGGTCTCCAATGAGAACAACTTAGCACTTCCAGACAATGAATTCAAAGAAATGATTATAAATGTGCACAAACAACTCAAAGAAGACACTTTAGACAACATAAAGCAAAAGTCCAAGTGGAACGAAGAAAATTAATTCCAAGTTTGAAAAGGCAATCCAACAAAGAGTGTTGCTGGAGAAAATCCAAACTCAAAGGCTGCTAGAAATGAAAAACTCAGTTAACCAAATAAAAAGTTCAGTGAAAGGCCTGACCAAGAGAATAGACAATGTGAAAAAAGAATTCCAGGTGGAGGGACTGAATCATTCAATCAAAGTCAATGATAAATTTTTTGAAAATTCAGTGGAACACAGCAGAGCTTTGAGGCACCATGAAAAGACTGCGTCTACAAGTCCTAGGCATAGATGAAGGAGGATATAATAGAAAGAGCATAGAAAATATCTTCAATAAAATAGTAGAAGAATAATTCCAAATCTTTGAGAAAGAGATGCTCATCCTTACAAGAGTCCTACAGAATACCAAGTAGAGAGTATGATCAAAGAAACTTGCAGCCAGGTGTGATGAAGGGCACCTGTAATCCCAGCACTCACAGAGGCAGAGGCATGCAGGTCACTATGATTTCAAAGATCACTTGGTCCACAAATTGAGTCCAGGACAGCCATTTCTACAGAGAAACCCTGTCTTGAAAGCAAAAACAAAAACAAATTCAACATACAAACACAAAAGAAACTCACTTGGTATAGTATAGTTAAAAGATAAACAAACAAACAAACAAACAAAAACTATAGGCTAATGAAAAGATATTGAAAGCAGAGTTTGAGGGAACATCTATCTAATGCCTGGCCCAACCTAAGATCCAACCCCATGCAAGAGAGCCAACCTTTGACACTACTGAACAGTTGAAGAAGATGAATAAAACTGTTCAAGACATGGAATTGTAAGTAGAAGCAAGAAAGAAAACCCAAACTGAGGGAATCCTGGAGATGGAAAACCTAAGCAAGAGAATAGGAGCAAGAACAGGAACAACACCAACAGAATCCAAGAGATGGAAGAGAGAATCTCAGGTATAGAAGATAGATGCAAGAGAAGAAGTTAATACATCAGTCAAAGGAGATGTTAAGTCTAAAAAATATTGATGACACAAAACATCCAGGAAAGCTGCAGCACTATAAAAAGACCTAATCTAAGAATAATAGGAAAAGAAGAAGGTGAAAAGTCCCAACTCCAAGAACCAGAGAATATTTTCAACAAAATCATAGAAAATTTCCCCAACCTAAAGTAAGAGATGCCTGTAAGTATACAAGAAACATACAGAACGCCAACAAGATTACACCAGAAAAGAAAATGCTCCCACCACATAATAATCAAAACATTAAATGTACAGAACAAAGAAAGAATGTTAAAACTGTTAGGGAAAAATGCCAAGTAACTTACAAAGGCAGACCTATCAGAATTACACTGGACTTTTCAATAGAGACTCTGAAAGTTAAGAGGGCCTAGAAAGAAGTCTTGTAGCCTTTAAGAAACCACAGGTGCCAACCTAGACTACTACACCCAACAAAACTCCCAACCACCATAGATGTAAAAAACAAGATATTAGACAAAACCAAATTTAAACAATAATTATCCACAAATCCAGCCTTACCGAAAACATTAGAAGGAAAACTCCAACCCAAGGCGCTAACTACATTTCAAAGAACAGAGGAAATAAATAATGTAACAGCAGATAAAAACAAAAAAAGGGGAACACACACACACACACACACACACACACACACACACAGCACACCACCATCACCACCACCGCCACCACCACCATCAAAATAACAGGAATTAACATTCACTGGTCATTAATATCTCTCAACACCAATGGATTCAATTCCCCAATAAATATACAGGCTAACAAAATGGATTCAAAAACAGGATCCATCATTCTGTTGCATATAAGAAACACAGTTTAACAACAAAGATAGATAGATATTACCTCATAGTAAAGGGCTAGAAAAAAGTTTTTTCTCCATAGAGTGGAAATGGAATAGATAAGTATGGTTGGATAGGGATGGGATAAGTACGGATGGATGGAGACTGGTATGAGAGGATCAAGCCAGGAGCAGAGGGGAAGAGGAAGGGGAAAGAGGAAACATAGGTAGGGACAGATAAAAATCAAGGGTTATTTGAATGATTGAATGGAAACCTAATATAGTGGGGGCTTCCACAAATATACATTTTTGAAGACAATCTACATGAAATCACCAAATAACAGTGGATACAGAAACTGAACAGCATAGCTCTTGTCACCAAACAAAGCTTCCAGGACAGGGAACACGGGTTGCATCCAATTGAACTCTTGGTCAGAGAGGCCATCATGGGAACCTCCAAAGAAACACCGGCTGTTGCTGAGACTGCAGATTGTTCACTACATCTGATGGACAGGCCCTATTACTGGAGACAAAACTTGCACAACTCATTGAGCAGAGAGAAGTCAAAGTGGCGCCAACATAAAGCATTTACTCCTACTTGCTGGTGATCTTGGTTCCAGAAGGTATTACTCATGCTACCAAAGGAGAAACTTTAAGTACCATCCCAGCTACAAACCCTTCGACCTACAAAGAATGGTGTTCTGCCTGCAAGATACACTAGTGGAATAGTGGCAAAGGTTGTGCAAATAATCAATCAATATCCGATTTTATGTAAGGCCAACTCCATGAGATCATAACCGTACTTGACACCGCTTGAGTGACAAAGAACCTAAGACTATATGGACCAGGGACTTAGGGGGAAAGCCGAATACTACTGTTCTCCTACAGGGAAATAGCAATCAAATTACTCTTAATGACATTCTGTTATATTTGTAGGTCAGTATCTTGCTCAGCCTTCATCAGAGATGCTTCCTCCTACAGCAAACAGGAACAAATACAGAGACCACAGACAGACAATATTCAGAGAATGAGAGATCTCAGAACACTCAGTCCTAAACGTGATGTCTGCATCAAATTCCTCCTCAAGGAACCCTGTGGAAAAGGAGGCAGAAAGAGTGTAAAAGCCAGAGGAAACAGAGGACACCAAGGAAACAAGGGCTTCCAAACATAGCAGTACTGATGCACTGATGGAGACTGAGGCAGAGTGCACAGGATCTGGTCTGTACCAAATGGCATTCTAGAACTGAAAGGAGAAGAGGACATCTGTCCCATTCCTAACCCAGAAGCTCTCTCCAATTGATAACAACTCGCAAATGAAAACTCATGAGCTTCACTGGGGAAACAAAGTACTGTTCATGGTAGGCTGCATAAGCAACAGGAGGTGGTCAAAATCAATGGGATTTTTGGAAATGCCTTGTTTCAAAATGTCATGTCGGTTTCCCCCACCTCTCAAATTTAACTTGTTTTTTTATTTTACTATTTATTTATCTTTGCCCTACAGGCCCTTTGCCTATTATGGCTCCACTTTTGTGTTTTTATGGGGTTGCTGAGGGGGTGAATGAGTGTGTCTTTTACTTCTATTTGTTTTTTTCTATTCTGTTGTGTTTGTTTTTATTTCATCTTTTTATATTTTATTTTCTTATTTTAGGTTCTTGTTGGTTTTCTAACAAGAGACAGAGTAGGGGTGGATCAAAAGAGGGGAGGAAGTGAGGAAGAATGTGAGGAATAGAGGGAGGTGAACAGTAACCAGGATATGTTGGATGAGAAAATCTATTTCAATAAGATAAAAAATATTATTGTTGTATCACATCAAACAAAAAGGACAAGAATTAAATAGAAGGGAAGGCATTTGTAGATTGTGTGTGTGTGTGTGTGTGTGTGTGTGTGTTATATGTTTTTTACACATGTTTGGGGTAGAAGTTTGGAATAGAAGCCTATGTGTACATGTGTGCAGACCAGAGAAACTACTATTAGGTGTCTTCCACTATTTCTCTCCATCTTAATTTTGAGACAGTCTTTCATTGAACCTGGCTCTTGACATTTTGAGTATACTGGCTGGTCAGAAAGTCTTTGGCACACCACACGTTCCTGCCCTGCTCCTCCCTCATCATCCAATACTAGGGCTACAGGTGTATGATGCCATGCCTAGTCTTTATGTGAATTATGGAAATCTGAACTCACATCCTCATATTGAGCAAGCACTTTCCCCACTGAGCTATCACCTAGCCCCTGCAGAAATTTGAATGCTGAGAATATTTAGACTTGTCTTTAGTTTGGCCTTTGAAACTCAGGCTTAGAACACTGATTAATTAAAATGAGGTGTGACAAATACCAGTCTCTTTGTTCACCAAGATCAGAGTGAAATTTTTTAGTTTCGTGTGACCTGTGGATGGCCTCAGAGATGACATGAATCTGGGCTTCACTTTAAGCATTCTCTCACCCTCATTCCCTTCTATGTATATTGACCTTTGTTTTTCTGTTACCCAAAGTGAAATGAGATTTATATCTACCCCCAGCAAAAAAAAAATCACTTAAAGATTCTGCTGATAAATCTGGACTCGAGCGAAGATTTGAGGCTCCTTTGTATATTTTATAGAATACTGGAATGTGTTATGTCAGTTTAGCTATTGCTGGTATCTTCAAATCTCACTATGACAGTGACCAACAAAGTAAAACATTTCTTTGTTATTAACAGGTAAAGAGAGAGCTTGCCCGAAGAAGAACTTGCATATGACTTAGAAGGTGGGAGCCTCTTAGAAGGTAGAATAAAGCAAAAGTAATCATTCTTAGGTCATGATGGAGAGCTAGTGACAGGTACACAGAGAAGGTTCATGGGAATCCTGGCTCATCTTTGCTTCCCTTGGCATCCAGCTTTACAACATTGCCATTGCTTCTGTTGGCAACTCTGTCACAAAATTTCCAGCCTACCAGCACACTGTTCAGCTTTCAAACATGCCAATCCCTATGACTGAGTGATCCAGTGCCTTAGTATTATTGGTGCTGTAGTCCTAAGTATGAAATATGGAGGCTCAGATGTGTATGTGTGTGAGGCATGTATGCACATGTTTGATGTATATTTCTGGAGAACCCTAAATGATTCAACAGTCATCCATCCATAAAAATAAATCAGCCAAACATTAAGCTAGAAATGCTAAGAGTTTAACTCCTATTATCTCTTTAGTAAATAATGATGCTTGTTACAAATTTCTGAAACAAAATAAAGTTAGTTTGCACTAACATAAAGGAGCTTAATTCAGAAGATAAAGGCTGATTTCTTATCCCTAGAACAATGACGTCATGGTATGGAAAAATTGTACTGAGTTAGAAAGGAGGCCTTTTCTGGTGTTTTCTCTTTTCCATGTGTGTCTTACATAGGTTAACACTGATACAATTCAGCTGTGTTGGTTTGATGAAATGTGACAGACAGCTGCCTGTCTTTCATCTACTGAATGCTTTCCTGAAGAAATCCATGCAAGTTGGCTCTCCTGAAGAAGTTGGCTGTTTTCTGTTACTCAGTCATATTCTCTCCCCATGACCTGTAACAGCTGTTCTTTCACCAATTACACCATTTCTTCCTGATAAATTAAAAACAACTCTAATTAAATGCTATAATGAAACTATCAATCTATGTTGCTGAGGCAGAACTTTGATGTAATTAGTTATTGATACTGCAAGCAGGTTTTTGTTAAAATGGGAATAGGATGGGTGGCTGGCTGACTCTTGGATTCTTGAAAGAAAAAGTCACAAGTCGAGACACATAAGTGATTTATCTGATTGTGATAAAACAAAAAGGAGCTTTTGATTGTTAATATGGTCCATAGGAGAAATATAACATTCTGAAATATTTAAAACATTTCTCATTACTACCAATGGGGCATACAGGAACAAAATAAGTATTTTTTTGATAGCATTAGGAATAAAAAATTCCATGGGAAGAATAATAAATTGATAAATGAATAAAAATTGATGGAAGTTTAATGAACAACTTTATAGTTTGCATACAGTCTCTTTCTGTGGGAACTGTGATAGTCAAAGCTCCTTGGAAACTCTATATATCAGTTATTATTAACTTTTACCTTTTCTTGTTGGCACACATTATACAAAGTACTCAGTAATTGTTCACAAAATAAATGCCTTAGTATTTAGGGTAATTATATCAGGCAGACCAACTGAAGTTTCCACAGAATATTAATAAAATAAAAACAAAAAATAAAACTATACATGCAAACATAAATGTCTTTTAGCAACTAAAAATGAAAATGCTAAAATTATAATCATGTGAAGATTTATTAACACAGTAAGATTGGACCACCATGTCCCTTGGGGCATGAAACAAATGCCAAGCAATTACATTTCTACCTGTTTGCAAGTGACAGTGTTGACATGTTAATATGGATGAAGAAAATTAATATATATTGTTTACAAATGTAATATATGAATAATTATTTGTTATAGAATGAGTATAATTATTTAGCATTACAAGCATTTAATTTAATCAGTAGAAGAAATTTTGGAATGTTACTTGTAAATTATGCTTCTCTGGGAGTCAGTGAAAGCAATCTTGAGCCACCTACACAGAAACAATGCCTAATATCTTCTTTAATGGGCCTTCTAAAGGGAAAATGGCACCCTTAACTGCTCTGGCCTCTTGATAATTATGTCTGGATGCTGGAAGCTACTGCTATTTGCCAGGAATGGAATGTTTCCTCCACCTCAAATTCTGTAGTATCAATGGTCTCATGGTTACAAATGTGTGTCTCTTTCTTTAGAATCCATTTGGTCATGCATGTACATTTGAGTGGCAAAGTCAGTATAACGTTTCTGTAATCTCATACTATGAGTGAAAGAGGATAAAAGTTCCTTAATCCCCCTTTGGAAGAGTAGACTTAAAAGCAGAAAATGACCAGGACATATGCATTGCTTACGCTTGTGCACAGCTCAGAGGCAGTACACATAGACCTTTATGCCACATTACAGTCTTATGTGCTCTGGAATGTTTGGAATGTTTTGAAATAAAATGGAGTGCTCATTAATTTATAAAGTTTTACTTTATCGAGTTATTCATAATCCTACCATATGAGAACAAATTTTTATTCTTGTATGGAAGAAAGTACAAAAAGATGTAGTATATAAGAAATTCCTGATTGTATAATACAAGACATACATATATACATATTCTGACTTTAATTACAATTCTTAGTGAAAAAAACTTTTAAATACTAATGGGGAAAAGGTACCAGACATACTCCATTTGTTTTTAAGGAAATGATTTTTTAAAAAAATGGAAACCAATGTTTAGATATATGACTTAACCAGACATAAAAGGGTAAAGTCAGAATGACCAGTTATTGGTATTGATATTGATATTGACTATATTTTATAGACATAAAAAATCTATTCAGGAAAACAATGATTTCTCCCTAGAGATAGTTCAGAGTATACCTCAAAGTCTGTGGAGAAATGTGCAATAAGAAAGAAAGCCTTTGTTGCAAGTTTCAAATTTTGAAAGCATTTTCCAGTTCAGTTCTATAGAATTGCTTGGAGGCAAAGAGATCAGCAAAATCAGAGGGCTTTATTCTAATTTATGCTAATTTCTTCCTCAAACTTCAACTTTATGCTAATTTTCTTCCATATAGCCTCATGGACATTTTTTTTTCTATTTCTTGGGAAAGTTTTAAAATATTAAACAATGTGGATTTTTTTCTACCTCTCCTGATAATTCTATCCTCTTGAACTTTCTTATCCACACAGTGAGGACATGCCAGCTAACGTCAAGGCTTCCTAGCTTTAGCTTAATGCACAGAAGGCATTGAGATAGGACAAGGCATAAAAAACATGTTTGCAGTAATGTACTCAGACAGAGCAACATGCTTCCCCTCCTCTCTGGCCCACACTCACTGTGCAGCCCCACTCTGAGTCCATGACCATCTTCCATCAGATAAAATCACCAAATCAAACTAGGAAGAAGTAATAGGCCCTGAAAGGTCTGCCCATCAAGGCCAGGCCGGGGGGGGGGGGGCTTTCAAAAGCCTTGGAGGAGACACCCAGGATACCCAGAAACAGAAAGATTAGTCTAACACCAAACATTGTACGTAAGAAGCAATGACAGACTCTAAGAAGTTCATGCGGAGGAGTATAAGAGTGTCACTAGGGCCAATGGTTTTGTCTGACGAACAGAATCCTTAACAGGACTAAAGAGTTACTATTAGGTGTTTATATGGAGAAATGGATAGAGATAAGAGATGGACTCTTCAAATGAGACAGATAGAGACAAGGTCCAACAACAAACCATAAAAAATGTGCCCTGTATGTGACACTGATCAAAATCTAGTGGTATCCAGCAAGGACAATGTTTGATGGCATCCTATGTGAGCATCGAGTGGGAGCATTTGTTGCAGCATCCTGGCAGGGATATTTAAGGGCCAAGACTCATGCATGGGGATCCCAGTTGCAAACCTCAAACAATAAAAACCCTAGAATACAAGCTATTTAATGCAACAAGTCTTGTCCACCCCATTTATTGTGAGCACGAAAAGGGATAAATGGTAAAAAGGCAAAACCTAGTTGAGGGTCCTGTCAAAATCAGTGAGGCCTCTCTCCCACCTGTTAAAACTACTTTCCATGTTCAGCAACATATAAAAAGAATAAACTCTCTTCTTGGAAGACCATTTTTGAGTCCCCTCTCAATTGCTAAGAATGTTTTTTTGTTTTTTTAGAAATTTTCTCCTTTCATATATTAAGTTCCTGTGCCTCATTTTTTTGTGGTACAGGGACAAGGCCAGCAAACCAGATATTTTTCAATATAATGACACCACGGAACAGAATCCTCACCTTGATTCTACAGGCTTAAACAAGTCCTATCTATAACTTGGATGCTTCACTAGAAAGAAGAGATGGGAAACATCAAATAAGATGAGAGTTCAAGACTAGATGAAGCCTTGAAAGATATGCTTCTATAGAAAGCAACAAGAGCCCCAGATATTTATTTGTATGACTGAAGTGCAAGCTGAGATAGTACCTACACAGAGTAGTAGAAGAAATAATTTTTCTGTTCTTTGTTATTAGTTACAATGATTTTTACTCAACAGAAATGTATCTGCATGCCATCCATAGACTTAAAGATTCTATGTGGATGATTATAAACATAGTTTTTCTCTTGTTTATAATTAATAAGAGGAACATGTAATGCTATCACATTTTTATGAAAGGGAACACATCAAGTGGTCTTTATGACAGAGATGATTTGCAATCACGTACTTTTAGAAACTCTATAGTCCATTACCATTATTAGGCTCTTGTTTCCTACTTTATTTTAATAATTCAATTAGGCCTGCATTGAGCAGTTTCTTTATAAGTGGGACAAACTAAAATGACCAACAATTAGTACCATACCAGTTTCAAGTAGAAAAATGGAGACATTGACAGTAACAAAAACATCAAAGTATTCACACGTTTTAGAAAGACAGGAAAATGTATATTTTGGGCATTAGTCTATCAGAAATACTATTTTGCCAGCAAGATACTTTTTATTTCACCCCAGAAGGCTTTCAAGGATGCACCAACTCTTTTCTTCTTCCTGCATCTGTTTTTTCTTTCTCTAGATCACAATTTTCCTACCAAATACACACACACACACACACACACACACACACACACACACACACACACACACACAACTCCTTTTAGTTTCTATTTTAAAAGGTGCTAGCATTAAGGACACTTTTATTGGAAGCTTCTAATTCTACCATAGTGCCTTTGTCTTATATCCCAACTGAGTAAAATGAATCAAGGAAAATAACAAAATCCCATGAAGTCAATGGGTACATAAAATACTAAGATCTGGGGAAAACAGAGAAAATACCTATCTTTACATAGAACTTAACTTGAAATTTACTTCTGTTATTAATTTCCAGGAATTATGTTGTAGGTATTTTTAAGTAATAAATGGGCCAATCCGTAGGAATGAGTATTTAACGTACATAAAGAACACATTGCTGACGTTTGAGCTTAGAATTTATCAACTTTTACAACTTTATTCTAATCTAATCTTTTTTAATTTAAAATTTTAAAAAATTTATTCACTTTATATCGCGATCACAGCCCCGTCCCTAATCTCCACCACGTCCCCTCCTTCTTCTCCCATACCCGTCCCCTAGTCCCCAGAGACAAGGAGCCCTTGTCCCCTATCAACTAACCCCAACCTATCAAGTCTTATCAGGACTGCCTGCATCCTCTTCCCCTGTGGTCTGGTAAGGCAACCCACTCGGGTTGGTACAGCAAGTGATCAAAGAGCAGGCAATGTAGTCCATGGCGCGGACAGCCCCTGTTGCCCTCACTAGGGGTCCACTATGGAGACTGAAGTGCTACATCTGTGTACGGGGCCTAGGTACACAGGCCCTTTTGGTCCTTGTTTGGTGCATTAGTCTCCACTGCGCCCGCCACGCCACTCCATCTGCCTCCCCGTGCCCAGATTTGTTGACTTTGTTGGTTTTCTTGTGGATCTCCCGTCCCCTCAGGGTCCTTCTATCCCCTCACTCTTCTATAAGACTCCCTGTGCTCTGCCCAAGATTTGGCTGTGAGACTCAGCTTCTGCTTCAATCTCCTCCTGCTGGATGGAAACCTTCAGAGGACCTCTAAGGAGGGCTTCCACCCTGTTCCTTCTCTTCAACAGCTCCCAGTGTCTATTCTATATGCCCTTCTGAATGAGAATTAAGTAACCATCCTTGAAGTACTATTCAGCCTTCAAAAACAAGGACATCATGAAAATTTCAGGCAAACGGATGGAGCTGAAAAAGATCACTCTTAGTGAAGTAACCCAGACCCAGAAGAGAACACATGGTATATACTCACTTATAAGTGGATATTGGCCACATACTAAAGGATAACCATATTACAATCCACAGACCTAAAGAATCTAATCTAATCTTTTTTTTTTTACAGGTGACAAATATTTCTATGTAGGTTTGCCCCACTTGTAAAAACACATTTTAAAAAAATACTTTCTTTTACAGTACTACAAACCACTGTGCAATGTGATGCCTGAGATATAAGGATAAACAAAAATCTCTTCCCTCAAGGAGTGCATGCTCTTATAGAAAAGATAAGCCATGTCCACACGTAAAGATAACAAAAACGGCAAATGATAAATTCCATAAGAGAGGAGCAGATAAATTGTTAGGAGTCTGAAAAGCTAGAGAGGCTAGAGTGTAACAAGGTTTCAAAACAGATGTAAATCGTTCCCTTAAAAATGTAAATACGAAACATTTGTTTGGTCAGTATGTCTCTTGAATATATGAAACTACTATATATGTATATGCTCTATATTTCCATGATGCTCTATTATGGCCTCTAAGTGATATAAATTTTGCTATGCATTTGAGAAAGTCCAAAATTAACCAAGAGCGGTAATGGTGGGAAATTATCACTGGGCTGTACCTAGAAATTCTCACGTCAGTGTGCTGGGGTAGTCTGTGCTTTGCAGGGACATGACGCACATTAGCAAAGTTTATGTGTAAGGTATTAGTTAGGTTGGATGAGAACAGGTGGGGAAATAAGTGTGTAATATTGAACTACATATCTCTCTTCCAAATCCAACGACCCAGCAAGGAAACTTGTATGATCCAGTTGTACGATTTTCTTTGCTGAACGATGTTCATGAAAATTTTATAGTTTTGATTTGCTTGTAGAACTTGAGGAGTTATCATGCTTGGCATTTAAAGACCCTGAAAGCAGAGGGTATTTGGAATGCACAGAAGGAAAGCTTTTCCAAAAGGAGACAGGTGGCGTGATTTGTTCTCATGGGCCATGTGTTTCTGACTGGCCAGGTCTCACGGTGCTCTCTTTTTATGCCTGTTGGGGCATACTAAAAATGAATTTCTTTTCCAGCAGAGAGATTGGGACTTAAAACTCAAGCTACGCTGACTTGTAGATGTTATAATTAACACCACTTCAACTGTGTGATTAAAAGCTTCTGAAATCCAGTAAAGCAGGAACAGGAATTTATTTGCTCCTGTAATTAAGCAGGGCACAGTTCAAATTTACACAGATATAGATATAGGGAGTTAAAAAATTACCAGCACCCTCAGCAAAACCGCCCTCTATGTTACTTCAGCTGCAGGCTCCAGTGATGGTGGGGGTCTAATAAAAAAAGGGGGGCATGGGGAACTCCTGCTGAGAAACACTGTTTGAACTGAAGGGAGTCATATGAGCACCGCCTAAACCAATCACAACAGTGGGGTTTTCTTTGGTCCCCAAGCTAGGCACAGTAATGTACTCTCCATCTGGATATCAGGCTCCTGTCGCATCTCAAGTTTATTGGCTGAGAATTGGAAGAAGTTAGTAGACAATCAGAGGAGAAAGCATTCTCTACTGCAGTGTTCCAGAGGCCCAAGGAACTGACTATTCACACGGAGTTATTAAGAACTCTAGAACATTCCACACTGAAAGCATTATATGTGACTATATTTGTATACATGTGTCTGCATATGCAGAACAGTTGTAGAAAAATATAAAGTCATATTTGATAGTAATATTTTGAAGGGATAGATGATAACCTTATTATATTTATATCCACACAAAAGGTTTGAATAATAGTTTAGCAAAGCATCTGAATTTTCACATATATATATGAAAATATTGTTCATGTCTAACCCATAAAATTTTCAATATTAATAGTTTTAACATTACATTTTCCTATTGAATGAGCTTTCTTGCCATTCTAAAACTATCAAGTGTAATTAAAATAATAAGTAGCAATTGGTAGGCTCTTCCATTGGGGAGACTATTTCTAAAGTTCCCAGAACTCCTTAGCTGCCTCCACGGTTGTGTGTGTGTGTGTGTGTGTGTGTGTGTGTGTGTGTGTGTGTGTGTGTGTGTGTGTAGGGTTCAGACCCCCTTGCCTGTCTCCTATACATTTCTACTGTTGTCTTTGTTTAACTAATTTGTAAGCAGTCATGTTGAGACTTAGTGGCTATAGATTCTGACATTTCTACGAGAAACAATCTCACATCAAACTCCTTGCTTCTCTGCCTCTTAACAATCTTTCTGCTCTCTCTTCTGGCATAATACTAGAATTTTAAGTGGGTGTGTTGTATTGTATACATATTTTTTGGACTGGATTTCATGTCTATGTATTTTAATTGGTTGTGGTTTTCTGCAATGATATTTGTCTCAAGGAGGTGTGTATTAAAAGGTTTGGAAGGATGAAGGGGAAAGGGAAAATTATGAAGTTGAATTATTATCTCTAAAAAATGAAAGAAATGTTTTAAAGTTTATAAGCACTCATCCCAGTACTATGTAGATGGATCAAACCAAGTAGCAGTTAACAAGATATTTTTTGGTTGATTTGCATGAATAAAATAAACTCAAATCTATTAATCTATTCTATTTAATTCCTAAAACAATGCTGAACCAAAAATGGATTATACTAAACTGTACTATCAACTAGCCAGCAGCCAACCTACTAGGAAAGAGAAATAATACACTCCTCCTATGACTTCCTTCTAGAAATTAAGCTTATATTTTACCATTTGTTTTCTTTTCATAAGTACCTATAACCACAAAATCACAACAGTGGCAATAATAATAATAGTAATAGTAATAATAATAATAATAATAATAATAATAATGATGATGATGATGATAATAAAGCTTTTATTTTCTATTGCCAGTCACAACATTTCAGTTATAAGTATTTGTATTTGTTATCCAATTTGATCCATGTGAGTCTCACATTCACTTATTTACTGATCAAGCAATACTCATTGAAAAAAATATTAGCTTTTAAGAAATGGGCTGAAAAAATCTATCATTTATTTGGGGATAAATAAACTGTTCCTAAAGAGATAATGATGGGCATAAAGAAATAGAGAATGGACCATTCTAATAATGAGAATGTGTTCCCTAGTGTAGTAGACTTTTGGTCCTAAGTAGTGCTGCTGTAAAATGGACTAAACACTTGGGAAACAAGTGAACAAACAGAAAAAACTGAGAATGCTAAGACTTTGTCCTCACAAATATTAAGGATGTTTGATGTTTGCTTTCAAGACCAGGGCCATACTTTCTGCAATCCTCTCAGATGTGTATTCTCAAAGCAACAGTATTAGGATCAAATCTTTTTGGGGGTATTTGAGAACGAAGGCAGAGGTCTCAAGAATGCAATAGGACTACGGGAAAAGGGACGGATGGAATGTATTTGTCTCCATTCAGTACATGTGGCCTTTCTTTCTGCACATGTACTTCAAATTGAAACTGCGGTTTTGTCAAGATTTTTATGCTGGATTAAACTCATGCTTGGAAATCTGCTTCCCATACCCTTCAACCTTGATGTTCAGAGTTTAGTTAAATACAAGCCGTTCCAAGTGGCTGTTCTGGGTGTCCAACCTACAGTAGCCACGGTACTATATATTCTAAAATATCATTATCTTTTACTACTTTGCTGAACACTTCACCATCTGAAACTTCTTCTCATTTATTGGTTTGTTGCTTCATTTATTTTTAATCTGCTTCGTACTAGAACAATGCTTCCATTGGTGGTTTTTGCCTCCTCAGGTAACATTTAGCAATGATCAGAGTTATTTTCAGTTTTATAATGGAAAGGTGCTAAATATCCTGGATTGGGTTGATCAACTCCTACAACAGAGGTTATCTAACTCAAATGTCCATAGAAGCTGAGGATAAGAAATTATCATAATAAAACAACACGAGAGCAGGGACCATGTCTGCCCTGTTCCTATTCTCTCCCCAGGAGTGGTATATGGTGGCATTAGAGAATAAAAACATGTGTGAACAAAGGTTAGGGCCTTCCTTAAATCGAGAATTCATAGTTTTTATTGAGAGAACTTGTTAAATATTATGCATGAGGCAATCTAAGTTGATGGTACTTGAGATTCGTAGAATTAAAAACAAATATAACTTACAAATGATAATCACCAGAAAACCCTGTGAACAATACAAATGTAGGTCAACGTGTTTGCCTTTGAAGACACATTCCTCTCCTAAGGGAGCAGCTTGAACTCTGGTCCTCAGTAAGCCCTTAGAAAGCAAACCACTTCAGTTCACACTCCCTTCATCATTGTGTAGTTGTGTCACCTTGCACAATGTCCCAACCTCAGATTTTCAGCTTCTTAATTGTAAATGCAGAAGACAATGATTGTTTCAAGTATTGCATGTGAGATATCAATTTTAAAGCACTTAAACAGAGCTTAGGAGTCAACAAATACCATGCATGTTAAGTGTCTCCAAATACTACAACAAAACAAAACAAAGCCAAAACAAACAAAAAACAAACCAACAAAAAACTCCAACTAGTTCTTGCTGTCTGGAGGTACCCTAGCATCCTCAATGATAAAAATATAATAAACAGCATAATCATTCACAGTGAAAGCCAGTGAGCTAGGATTGTCATGATATTAACATGCATGCAAATAATAATAATTAGGATGATGATCAGGAATCTTATTTGAAAATATTATAATCTTTCATCTCAATATAAAAATGTGTCCTGAAGATTCCTTGAACACAGGAATCAGGCAATAAATTGAATTCAGGATCTTACCTGGCAGTTAAGCCAGAGGGCTGAACACTCAGGGAAGTGAGCTAATTATGAAAACTAGCTAACCCCACGTGCTTTCTTATGAGGAGGGTGTGGGTCTCCCTACTGCTTGCTCTCTCTGATGCCAGCTTCTTTAGCTCTTCCTGCACTGCCTTTTGGCAGGTGGACAAAATCAATAGGAAATAATAGGCGGGAAATGGTTGTGTTCCTTGGAGGAATTTCTGAGATAAACGGGAGACCTTGTAGTTATTATATGACTAATGAATGCTGTTTTCCCTCACTGCACTCAAATGTAGGTTGTGCTATTGAACCTGGCCTTGGCCAACTGCTATATTGATTTCCTTCTGTGATTTTAGATTCTCTTCTCAAGTAACCTTAACTAAAGGCTTGAAATAGCAGAACCAATTCAAATTAGACAAAGTGAGCACTGAACCTTAGACTCAGATTTTAATTGATGATTTTTAGTAAAATGTTAGATTGAATTTTATTTGTTTATTTAGTTTCTTATGTCTTGTTGTTCTTTTTTGCTCTAAATAGTTTTTTAATGATGCTTCATTAATATGTAGTAAATTATCTTTCCTTTTTAAACAACAGCATTTAAATATAATTTACATTACCATAACATTCATCCACTTATTTCTTTTAAGTATATTTTTAAAAATCACACAACCATTGCTGTACTGTAATTTTAGAATAATCTAATGGTAGTAGAGGCAGATCTTTTGCATATCATCAGACCTTTTTTTTTTTTTATCTTCCTTTAGGCTCCAGATAATCATAATTCTATGGTCTATCTAAATAGATGTGTTTACCTCAGACACTTTCATACAACTGGAATCACACTATATGTTACTTTATTGTCTAACTTCTCTTACATATGAATTATAAGTAATCCTTATGCATATTTAAATTTTAGATTCACTGGAGCAAAACTCTGAAATCAGCACTACTTTTATATTCTGTCTGGCTCACCATTTTCTTAGAATATTCTTTTGAAATTGCCTCCCTTTTCTATGGGTAGATATGCAGTTTTCAAAGCACCATTTGCTGAAGAGTCTCTCTTTTCTCTAATATAATTTTGACACTTTGGTGAAGTATCACATGTGTTCATTTATAGATCCCTTATTTTATTCTGTTGGTCTCTGGTGCTGTGTTTGGGCTGGTGTTTCTATGATTTTGTTACTACAGTTCTTAGTATATGGCTCCTAGTTTGATGCCATGTACTATGATGCACGAACATATCAACAGCATCTTAATGATTTTCAGCTATATTTTTCCACTTGGTAGAATTTCTAGATCTTGGTTCAGTCAGAGGAGCAGTGGAAAAGAACATATTCAGTAGTGCACCACAATGTTTAGTTGCTTCAAGACCTGGTGGAGCTTCTTTATGGAGGACTGAATCTTCCAGAGAGGATTGCCTCCATCAGCATGGATTCTCTACTGAAGATATTTGAGTGACGTAACAAGCAGTGCTTAGGAAATTTATGAAGAATGGGTATAATGAGTGATAAAGAAAATGAATGGAAACGATGGGTGATAAAGAAATCACTATTTATAGACTTGTTTATCAGTAGCACACAAACTTTCTTGTCCTGAATGAGATAGCAATAATATAGGTATTCATGTTACTCTTTATGTAAATGTAAGTTAATTAGGGATTTCAGAGCTTTCAGTGTTTGGTTCAGTTCTACACTTAGTAAGTAAATATCCAGGTCTTGAATGTTGTTTCTCAATGATAGAAATTATTCTAAAAGTTTTAAAAATCATACATATTTTCTACTTTGGCCTTTGCCATGTAACATCTGCTTTAATTAAAAATAAATGCATAACAGTGCTAGGCAACATGAAAAGGAATGACTCCTTGACTGTCTGTTAAAAAGATTTTATAGGGAGATATTTCCATCTTCAGACCCAGAAAGATATGCATGGTATATACTCACTTTTTATTGGATACTAGCCCAACATGGATGTCCTCTAAGAGCTTTCACTCAGCAGGGGATTGGGACAGATGCTGGGACTTGCTATTGGGACTCCAATGAGAGTGGTATGGGAGAATGGGGAGATAGAAGAACCCAGAGTATCCAGGAACCCTACAAAAAGACCATCAAGGCTGGTGGATCTGGACCCAGGGGGTCTGCACAAACTGCTGTACCAACCAAGGACAATGCATGCAGTAAACCTATACTCCCTATTCAGATCTAGCCAATGGACAAGTACATTCTCCACAGTTGTGTGGAGAGCATGGAATAACTCTGACATGAACCCTGGTACCCCCTATTTGACCACTATCACTTGCAGGGGAGGCCTGGTCGCACTCAGAAGAAGGAGAAGCCGGCTATCTGGATGATAGGCTATGATCATATGGTGAGGGAGGCGGTCCCCTTCTGTCATAGGTCTAGGGAAGGGGAATAGGGTGAAAAAGAGAGGGAGGGGAAATGGGAAGATACAAGTGAGGGAATAACAATCAGTATATAATCAGAATAATAAAATTTAATAAAAATATAATAATAAAAATATTTTACATAGGCGGCAACCATGCCACAAATGCTGATCAATGTTGACTGAGAGTTTTAAGAGGGATTGCAAAGTTCCTGCTCCTTCGGACACTTGCCTCATACAATCCCCTCTTGAGGGAGTGTGGGAACTGTGTATAATGGTGGTTACTTCAATGAGTCAGCCTAACAACATGGCAAAAGTGAGGGATTTTGTTAGTATACTACAAATCTGGAATTGGTTTGACTTTGAGTCAGTGAAAATTAACACTATCCTTGATGGATCTGAATGAGTCAAGGTAGAAAGGGCTGAACAAGAAGAAATCTGAGTTAAGGTCTCCTAGTTTGCTCTAGTCTGGGTTATATTTATGGGTTCTTTAGCATTTTTAATTAATTCCTCTGTAAAATAATAATTGTTTTTTTTTTTTTTTATCTCAAGGGTCTGCTTTCCAAGGAAGGGAACTTAGGAAAGCTCCACAAAATACTTCCTCAACCATTTCAAACAAGCAAGCAAGCAAACAAATAAACAAAACAACACAGATGCCACACACACCCCTGAAAAACCATCTACCCTTCTAAGTACCCCCTGACAGAGTTGATATGTTTTGGCCTTGAGTTTTCTATTCATGTTTTACATTCCTGACTACACTGTTGACTTTACCAAAACAAGATACAGATAGAAGGCATTTCAATATTTTCCCCAGATCCTGCCCTTTTGCCTTGCATGTATAACACATAATTCAGCCCTGAAGTCCAGGTAGCCATTTGAGTTGTTATGCTAGAGTAACCTCAAGATTATGAAGTAACTGTAGAATGGAAAGCTCCTTAAAGCCAGGAGACGGCACAGATCGCAAATGGGGATTGCCGGTTGACTATCTAAAAGAGTGTGGAGATAAAATCAATAGGGATGGAGAAGAAAAAGTAGAAAAAAAAAAAGAGCACTACTGTATGTATAGCCTGTACCTAGAAGGGAGGAGAGAGCTGTTGGTGAGACTTGGGCATTTTCTGCTGTTGAAGATGTGAGGTTGGTAGTACTACACAAGGAAGAGTCTTTCAAGAGAAAGTAGGAACACAGACTTCTTGTGAAAGGTTTTAATCCTTCAATCACACACAGGGCAACTGAATATCTATGGGTTATCTGTAAGCCTGGTGACCACAAGTCTGAGCCTTCTGGAGAAAAATTCTTTTTTTAAAAAATTAACTTATTCATATTACATCTCAATGGTTATCCCATCCCTTGTATCCTCCCATTCCTCCTTCCCTTCCATTTTCCCCTTACTCCCCTCCCCTATGTCTGTGACTGAGGGGGACTTCCTCCCCCTGTATATGCTCATAGGTTATCAAGTCTCTTCTTGGTAGCCTGCTATCCTTCCTCTGAGTGCCACCAGGTCCCCCTATCCAGGGGACGTGGTCAAATATGGGGCACCAGAGTTCGTGTGAAAGTCAGACCCCACTAAAAATTCTTAAGTTTAAAATTTTAAATACCTTCAGCTTTTAAAAGTGTGTGCCTTAGTCCAAACACTTACATTGCATGAGAAAATGATGAGTTGTGTTATGTGGAGGGTCATTTTTATCCACTATTATGTTCTTGTATTTTTCATAGAAAAGACTAAAGCAACGTAGCTGTGTACTGAGCAAAGAGTTTGGATTTCTGAATGCTTGATGAGTCTCAGAGGAAAGGTGGTTAGAAACACATACATTGTCACATTTGCCTCTTTCCTCCATCTTTACTGTAGGCTTGTGAGATGGCTGGCTGACAGTTTCTGTGTCAGCTTACTGAAAAAGAAGGATCATTTTGGCCAACACCACTGAATTTATATCTCAAGGTCACACAAGTAGAAACTCTAGACCCGAATCCACATTTTGTCTTTTAATATTCAGAGAAATAGACCTCCTTTCACCCCCATCTAAATATATATTAGACATGATTACAAGAACTAGATTTGCAGCTTCTAACTCATAAAGTAAGTTTACTACAATGGTCTTAGAAGAGAGCCCTGTGTGTGATGTGATGTGTGTGAATATGGTGCCAATAACCCTGGTGTTGTAATGAAGAAGACCGTGTGTGTGTGTGTGTGTGTGTGTGTGTGTGTGTGTGTGTGTGTATGTATGTATGTATGTATGTATATATATATATATATATATATATATATATATATATATATATATAATCAGAATAACAGGTGGTGGTTTCTACATGTGCATCATTCTTTGGTTTAAAATTGAGAAATTCAGCCATCTTTTTTATAAAATTTTAAAAAATCTTAGTGTTGAAATGGCGAGTTCAGTTCAGAGTTTTATGTTTACTAAAGAAAGGATTACTAGTTTAGTATCTGATTTATCTAATTTGAAAATTAGAATGAAACTAATAAACAATAAGTTTTATGTGTTGCACTAAAATGACCATAGCAAAGTCATTAACAGAGTTCTAGTGTAAGGTATGCTTGTGTTATATACAAAGAGAGGAATTTCAAATACAATAAACTCTGAATTGTAGTCATCTATGTAGCTTTGTGCTTGTCTTGTGCATATAAGTTATGAATGGAGGATAAAGATTTGCTATATGGAACTTATTTAAAATCAGCTCTAACAACTGGCCCATTTGGACTAAAACAGCTTTTTTTAACTAGCATGTGTATCACGTATACATTCAATAAACAAAACAAAATAGTGATATAACCATGAAAAGGTGTTCTTAAATCTTATACCTTGGTTTACAATGTAGAAATCTGATCTCTACATTAAAAGGCATTCTTTATAAACACTTTAAAGGCATTAATTCACCCTGCAGAATTTTAACTTGTGTAACAATGCCATTTACCTAATCTAGGGACCATGGTAGATGGTCTCACTTGTTTCATACACAACTGCATTGATTTTGAAAAAAAGATATATAAAGGCCTATGAAATAAATCTATAAATGTAATTTTTAAATTGTCTTTTAAAAAACAGTGAGCATTTTCCCTTAATGAAATGTCTGTGATTCAAGTACTTTGTTTCAGTAAGAGAGAGAATTAATGAAATCATAAAGAAATGATGGAAACAAATGTTTCAGAGCTATGAAAACCAGAGCTTCTCAGAAGCCAGTGTCTTCATCTCCATCCTAGTTGATATGCTCTTGACCAAATAGGACATTTAAAAACTTATATTTTATTATTTGAAACTGTTTTTAAATTTACACACATTTTGATTACATTGTTACCTTCACACAGGTCCTTCCAAATCTCTTCCCATCTCTACTTACCCAGTTGAAGTTCTTTTCAGCAAACAAACCAAAAGCCAATACAACAACCCCCCAAAGCCAAGAAAACGAAATAAAACCACACCCAAAAAGAAAAAATATATCGATTAAAAACCACCATAAAAGTCTTTCAAAGGTGCACCCACTAACGTCTGAGTTTCCTATGTTAGACCCCTAGCAAAGTGCTTTGGTCATGGTCATGATGCTCATGAATTCAAGACTATTTGTAGTATGTTTGCTTAAGTTCATCCTTAGGGCCCCTAAAAATCTGGATATTTTTTAGACATTCTTGTTAACTATAGATGTCTCTAGGGTCTCCTATGTGGTGACACTCTCCCCGGGCCACAACACTGAGACACTTTTTCTTAGGAACATAACTTTTAATATAATGTTACTTAAAGCTTCTCACCAAAGAACCCAGCAGTAAAGATGAATGTGGACATGTTTTTTTTTTTTTAAACTAGGAGAGATAGAGAAACAAGTGAGCAACTGGAAAGTTTATCTTGGTAATACCTGAATATATGTATATTCCAAAACCTGGTTCTTGAAGATCATGGCAATTCACCTTATGAATTCACATCACAAGTTAACATTAGTACACCTTGCCATACGATATAATGCAGCACACAATTTTAGAATCTGGTACTGGTAATACATTACTGTAAGCAAATCATTACTTATAGTAAAGCGGTTCTTACAGATTCTGCATAAAATACTACCCCTAAAAAGTTGAAAAAAATAATTAGTCAGGAAGCTCGTTAAGTTTATACAGAAGTTTCTTCTACTTTGCTGTTGATTCTTCCTTCTTTAGCGTCAGACTGTTTGATACTTTAAGGTGTAAGAAATGTGTGATGAGAAAAGTTGTCTTATCAAATATTCTGGCTGGTTAGCTCAGATGCCTGAAGTGCTTGCTCAGGGGCCAGAAATTTTGCATTTTTAATGTAGTTTTACTTTTAAGGCAATACATCCTTTTTATCTCTTCCCTGTTTAAAACTGTCTGTGAGGAACTACTGAGTAAATTCACAATTAGCACTCCTGCCAAATGTAATTTCCCCAGAACCAGTAATCATGAAACAGAGTGTGAGAGATACCTGTTTAAAACGGGGCTTGGGGAAGTAAAATATCTTATCCTTTTATAAATAGTACAAGGATTAGAACTTCATGCAAAGTAAGAAAATAAATCTAGAAAATAATAAGATGTAGTTAAATCAATATTGATTATTTGAGTGAAAATGTTTTATGGGTGGCAATAAAGTCTTTTAGGATCCTGAGGGGGAAATCTAGGTATAAAAGTGGAATAAATTACTACAATTTAATCACAGTAAATAATGAAAATATTGGTAGTGGATTTATGGTGTAGTAGAGGAAAATCTTGTTAAACAGAGGACATGTGAATGATTCAACATTGATGAGCTTTAGAGACATAACAGAGAAGCCATTATGCCTACATAGGATACCTTTAGCATTTCTCATCATGATTCTTTCTTACATATGGGTCTGTTTAAAAATGATCTGTATGTGTCAAACAACATGTTTTTATTTAAAGACCTCCATCAAATGTTCCATTTATCTCTGCTACTCACACAGCTGGTGATATTCACCACCTCAGAACACACTGGAATCAACTAGAACCATATAGTGCAAGCCACTCTAATAAATTCCCTGTTAATACGTAGTCATTCCTTTTCTCTAGAGAATCATATACAGGCCTCTTGTCTAATCTATACATGTGAGAAAGCTAGACATTGCCTTTAGCAAGAAAGACAACTATTTCTACAACCCTTCCCACCAAAATGCGCTGCTGAAATCCTCCCTGAACAATTCTGAGCCTTGAAAATTGTTTTAAACCTTATTTAGATGCATATGCCTCTTATCCCATATTGTAACAATTTACTAGAGTCACTAAAACAGATCAAGCTGTTAAGCAAGAAGTAACACTTTAACCATGATAGTAATATATGTATATAGGTTTTTTAAATAATTTGTTTAAATACAAATATTAAGAAGATGTGTACTGAGAGATGATAATAAAACTCAACACAGCCATCGCTGTCATGTGAATATCAATACGTATTTGTATCAAACTTTACATTTTTCTCATGTGCAATATTTTTCTTGTCAGATGTGCAAGAGTGAACTCATGAAGCTGATTATCTAAGAGCATGAGTCAAGGTTCTATTCAGAGACAGAGTAGGAGTTATCCATGAAATGGCACGATACTAGTAGACAGCTTTGATACTGCACTCATACCTTCAGAGAAGTCATCCTGAGTAAAACACAGCTGAAACTTCAAAGCAGAACTATATCACAGGTCAAGAGATTAAACAAATATCTGAAAAATATTCCACCTAACAGAAATTAAGCTTGGACTCTCCTTAGCAGACCTCTCCAAAATAGAGGGCAGTGTTCAACAGAGGGATACAAAGCAAGTCTTAACAAATGCAAAAGAACAGAAATAATTTTATGTTTCTCATCATATAATTGTGAGATAAAACTAAACATTAGTATCAAGAGATACCACAGAAACCGGGCAAACACCTTAGATGACCATTGCGCCATAGAAGAAATCAGGGAGAGAATTAAATTCATAGAAATTAAGTGGAAAGTAAACATTTGGGGAAATTCTCAACATCTTTAAACATCAGGGAAATGCAAATTAAAACTGAGGATTCCTTCAGCTTCCTGAGGGCATAGATTTACCAGCATAGCATATTATGTTCATAGCACCTTTATTCATACTATCTAGAATCTGAAAACAACCTAGATGTCCCTCAACCGAAGAATGGGTAAAGAAACTGTGGTATATTTACACAATAGAATGCTACTCAGCTATTAAAACAAGGGAATCTTGAAGTTTGCAGGCAAATGGATGGAACTAGAAAAGATCAACCTGAGTGAGTTAACCCAGACCCAGAAAAACATGTGTGGCATATACTCACTTATAAGTGGATATTAGCCAAATAATACAGAGTAACCACATTACAATACACAGACCTAAAGATACTAAATAACAAGGAGGACCCTAGAGAGGATGCTTAATTCTCATTCAGAAGAACAAATAGAATAGACTCTGGAAGCAGTTGAAGAGAAGGAACAGAAAAGGAACCTACCATAGAAGTCCTCTGAAAGAGTCCACCCAGCAGAAGATCTAAGCAGATGTTGAGAGAGACAGCAAAACTCCGGGGTGCAGTGCAGGGAGTCTTATGGAAGAGATGCAGAATAGATGGACCTAGAGGTGTCAGGAGCTCCACAAAGAGACAAATGGAGCCAACAAATCTGGGTGGAGGAAGGGAGTTCTGCAGAGGCTGATGCACCGACCATGCATGGTGAGGACCTAAACCCTCTGATTAGATGTAGTAGATAGGCAGCATAATCTTCTTCTGAGTCCCATACTATGGGGAGTAGGGACTATTACTTCTGACACAGACTCTGGCCCGCACACATTAATCACTTCCCCGCTGTGGGGCGGCCTTGCCAGGCCACAGAGGGTATAGGCAATCCAGATGAGCCTTGCTTGGCTGAAGTCAGATGTTAGGGGAGGAGAGCTCCCCTCTCAGACTAGGGGAGGGAGGAAGAGGGTATGAGGAAGAGAGGGTGGGATTGGGAGGTGACAGGTGTATGAGGGGGGAGCTACAATCTGGATGTAAAATGAACAAACTAAAAATTAAAAAAAGAAAAAACATGAATAATTAAAAACAATAAAAGAACAACAACAAACCTGGGTATTCCATTTCACCCTGGTCAGTGTGGCTATCAAGAAAATTAATGACAAAACAACAACAACAACAACAACAAAACACAACTGCTTCTGAGGATTGAGGGAAAGAGGACCCCCTCCCTATTCAGTGCTTAGAGAATGTAAAACTGTGCAATTACTATGGAAATCAGTATGGAAGTTTCTTGAAACATTGAAAATATAAGTGCTGTGTGTTTGGACATTCCATTCTTGAATACATAACCCCAAGGACTAAGTCAACACAACTCTGAAATACAGCTATATCTACACTTATTTGTATTAATAATATCTAACAAATATAAATAGAGCAACCTAGATATTCATCAGTAGGGGAATGGATTAAAAATGTGACACACACGTAAATAATGACACCTTTTTTGCTGTTGAGAATCATGAAATCATATTTGCCAGGACATGGGTAGAACTGGAATGGAGATCATCATGTTGAGCAAAATTCAGATGCAGATTCAGAACGACATAGTGAATGTCTCCCTCTCATGCATAGTCTGTACTTCAGTATACACATATAGAAATATTTAGGTAGGGATGATAAAAGTAGAAGATGGACCATGCAAGGAAAGCAAGAGATCTTAAGGGAATGGAGAAAAGAGAGTAGTGGAGCAAATTTTGAGAAAGAAAAAAGGAGAAGATTAAGACCAAAGCGTAATGGATTAGATCTTTGAGAATCCCACAATGGATCCCATTGATTTGCATGCAGTTTATCTCAGAGTAAACTAGTAATGCGCTAGTTCCAATTATTTTATAATCGTGAATCAAACAGATCTCAAGCTATTTTAACACACACCGTCAGACCCAGTTTTTTCTTCAAGTCAGCAATGTGCTGATTTGGCAGCACTCATAAAAATAAATTATGAAAGATATTTTTAACCTGGCCTATCAGAGTCAGCCTTCTCACAATGGGGAGAGTACTCGTTCTTCCTCAGGAGATAATGAGAAAGAGGTTGTTGCACATAGCTCTTCAGTCTGTGTGGAGACACAGCTGTGATTTGGGATTAAACAAGCAAAGGCACCGGCTTTGCTGAGAGTTGGTGAAGATGTCAGTACAGACGATGAAAAATAGCTGCTTTAAACTTCAAACTCTTAAAACAGATGTTAGAAAATATCAACTCTGTGAGCAATTGATTGTCACCACAGTGTTTTGCCTGATACACTTGAGTCAGTCTATTCCTGCATCACTGAAGCTATGAAATTTTCAAAGTAAATCTGCATTATTTATGGCAAAGGACACACTTGCATTATTATTATTTTTTCTGCCATGCTCTGAAATAAATCAAGCTCTCTTATACTCCAAGTCAATAAAAGCCTTATTAGCTTTCAATCATCAATTCTCACTGCAGTGCTTGGAAAAAATAGCAAAACCGTGCTTTTCCTTGCTTGCTTTTCTGTACAGTTCAGGGCACTTAAAACCAGTGTGTCATGATGGAACCAATGTAGATTTGGCTGTCGGTGTCTCATCCATGGCACTGTGGTTAAAGTGCTAATAGAAAGCTGAGCAGGAGATGATTATGGATCACTCACCATTTAGACATCTCCGTAATTATTTCTGGATTAGGAGCTACTTTCGGGAGTGGTGGGGAACCATAGACAAATCTGACATTATTTTTCAGTCCTTTCATCCTATCAGAGTCATTAGGGAGCATTGCTTTCCTGAAGATATTGTCAACTTCTCTCCAGAAATAAGCAGAGGGATTTTAAGGGATTATCTGAGAGTCATGGATCAATGGATTCCAGTATGTGTAAAGGTATACGGCCACCATATGGAGTGTGGGCACCTTCTCAGGGGCTGCATCCTTGAAAAAAAATGGTTCTTCCCCTTTCAACAGTCATTGGCTGCCAGTGGCATCTCAGATAAAGTTGAGTCTCTTGAGTGCTGGGAGTGTAGCTGGTTTGGTCTTGTTTAGGTCTTGGGCATGTAGTCACTGTAGTTATGAGTTCTTGTTGCATCAGCCCACTCATACCCAGAAATCACAGCATCACAGCAACCATCCACTTCTGCTTTTAGAATCTTTCTCTTTTGTGATGACCATGAGTCTTGAGTAAAGATTTACAATATAGGCACCCTCCTTAGGGATGAGATAAGCAAATTCCCTACCACTGAGCTACATTCCCAGACATTCTGTAGCTAGTTTGATCTTCTTATAACTTTAGCTAATTTCATAGAATATGAATAAAGAACTCAAGTATAGTCAATATAATTATTAGTGTTTTGTGACACAGAGCATGAAGAGAAATATTTACTCTAGAAATATGTCGTCTCCTTTCCAGTTCAATCTTAGCAAAGTCAGCTTTCAGACTCTCATGGGTGCTGTTTCCTTCTCATGCTACATCCTTTTTCTTTACATGATGTTCCCATTGGTGACACAACACAAAGATATATCTCTGATGAGCACATGTCAAATTGGTCATCACACTGAGTCTGATTACCATTCATTTGTCTGCCCAAAGCATCACCACTACCTCTCCACTCCTCCTCCCACAGTTAGTGAGCCATCTAAGTTCTAAGCAGAGCCCTATAGTACCTTGAGATATAAATAATGAATTAACTAGAGACCTTCAGTGAATTGATTGTGTGTGGAAAATCACTGGATGAAAATAAGTATTGTATTTCATCTCCTCTACTTATGCCATGGTTTGACTAATAATTCACTGTCATGAACCTGGCTGAGGTCTGTTGTTGGGGTAGAATGCAGTCTTCCTAAACTTGCTTATAAAAGACAGATATATAACAGACATATGGGTAAAGTGGGGTTGTAAATATATAACATATGATCTAACAAATACATAACACAGATTAAAAAGTTAATGTAGACCCTGAGTTGATTTAATGATATTTATGAGTTGCATTCCACTTTATTTTACTCCTACTGACTAACAAGATACTTTCTTACAATCTGGTGTTATTTTTTTTTTAGAGAATCCAAAAAGGAATCAACTTTTAGATGCACAATTACCATATTGCAAAAACAGGGGACAACATCTGGGATGAGGAAAGGAGCAACAGTGAACAGAAATAGAAGTTCATTTATTTTTGTGCTGGAAGGCGATAAAAGGAAAGTACAGCGTTTACACCTGGGTGTGCAAATCAGTATCTATTGCTTTTTATTCAAAATGCTGGCAGTCCCATCCTGAGGCTGCTGAGGTTGGAATGTATAAGATAACGCCTCTGCAGTAGGCTCTTGATGTTATGACATCCCTATGATGGTTCAGCTGGTACCTAGGGCAGGTAAAACCGAGGTACAGCAAGGCATTTTAACAAGATTTTACAATATATATGTTTTGAGTCAAATAATAAAATACAATTTTATATCATCAAATCATCCTTTCAGCTGCTGACACAATAACTTCTGCCTTGGGAAATACTTCCTGCAAGCCACTGCCATCCTTGTGTTTTGGGAGTAATGATCGAATTGGCACATGATAGAGCTAACTATAATTTAGAGGTAACTAGATACAGTTGTAAGCAATGATATTCAGTTGGGGTATGAATCGCTAAAGGGTGAGGGGCCCTGGCAGGAAAGGGAACTGACAAGTTTCTTGTCTGGTTTTATTAAAAATTAGTTGTTAAACCCTAAAGGACACCTTTCCTTCCCTTTGCCAAATAGGACCAGATTCTTTCATGATCAGTGTTCTACTCATGTCTCCAGAGTGAGTTGTTGTTTAATTATGTATTGCCTAAATATTATCTTGACAGCATAAATAATATATAGGCAATTGGTCTGGGGCATTTGTACAGTCTGGAAAGGAAATATTGATCAGCACTTCTTAGACATGACTGCACCCACACAGACCAGAGCTGGGGAAATCAGTAAAAGCTTTTATTACCTACTTAATGAATTCCAAGGAAGGAACTGGGCTGTTTTTTTTTGTTTTTTATTGACTCTCTCTCTCTCTCTCTCTCTCTCTCTCTCTCTCTCTCTCTCTGTGTGTGTGTGTGTGTGTGTGTGTGTGTGTGTGTGTGTGTGTATGTGTGTGTATGCAAGATAGAAGACACATATTTCTGAATGCCAACAAAATATTTATTTATGAAACTTGGAAAATCTAGAAAGTCACACAAAGGATTTAAAATTATCATAAACTCATTATCCTAATACAAACATTTTATACCTGTAATTTGTTTTTTCTTCATTTATCAAATATTTACAGAGAGTTTTCTGTACACAGTCATTTTTCCAGGTACTGGAAATTCATTAGTAACAAAATTGCCTTATCTTACTGGAGAACCTATTTTAGTGTCAGTGAGTCAGTAAGTGAATAAATAATAAACTTTGCTGGCTTGGAATACCACCTACTTGTGGATTTTCATGCTGCCTTGCAATCACAGAGAAGGAACTCTAAGGATGAACCCTTTGGCCTCTAATAGAGTCCTGATAGAAGTGGGAAAGGAAGAAAGACCAGAGAAATTATTTTTCTTGTGCTTAGGATCCTTTAGGCTACAACTCTATTCTGGCACCTAGTGTCTCCAGGGCTTGTCTTTTTCACTTTCTGCCTCATTCTCAAAGGTAATATTAGTTTGCCCACTGTTGCTCATCTTGAATGCTATGCAAATTACTGCTGGTATTCTTGTCTCTGCCCACACCCTTAAACTCTTTTCGACCACTGTGCTCTGTGGATCATCTTTTTTTTGTCCAGGACCTTGGTAGATATATTTAGCATGGTACAAGGTTATCAAAGATAAGGAAGAAGAGTCAACAAAAGGCTGGCGATAGAAACTTTAGAGAGGGATTCAGAATTTTAGTTAGGATGCTTGTGTGGAGGCTTCAAAGAGAAAGTGAGTTTTTCAGTGAATTCTGGAGGAAACAATGTAAGGCCCTTCTACATTGTGGGGAGAGGAGTGGATATTCTGGGCCCAGTCATTTATCTGAACAGCACCTCACATCTGCAACCTCAGAATGCAGGAGCATTCCCAAGCCATCACGTGCCATTTTATTATTTGTTTGATGTGAGTGTGTGGAGCTTCAATTTAAGATTACAACAAACTTCATTTAATTGACCACCTGCTTTCAGACAACTGGACTGGCTTTACAGCTGCATTATAATAAAAGAACCCCACTGACAGTCCTTACAGTCTCAGTGAGTTTTACTGGCTTTCAGTGCCTACCGGGGTCACCTTTGAGACATCTCTGTTATACCCTTTCATAAAATGGAGAATGCATGCAATTACCATTTTAAATAACGTGAAACAACATATGGAATAAAGGTAAATATAACAGAGAGAGTAATATTGCTTTTTTTGTTTTTCCTCTAAGTTGGAAAGTGGTGCAGTTAAATGAAAGAACAGAATTAATAGCTGCAACTTCCTTTAACACTGTGACTCCCTGTCTTACACCCAAGAGCTTTCTCTAAAGTGGCCAAAAAAAAAAAAATGGAGTCACAGAAGTGAGGACTATGCTGTTGACTAAGATCCTATTAGTGGATGGAGGTACATAAAGGTTGTGCCAGGATGCATCATGCACACATTCCCATGAGACTGAATTCTAGCATGTAAGGGTTGTTATCTGTTATCTATGTTGGGAGTCCTGTGTGGAATACCAGAGTACTGCATTGGTTAGCTCTTACAGTGTGAACCTTGCAGAACTAGCCTCTGAGTCTCAGTGCATCTCACAGGATGTGTGCTGGCCAAGCCAAGTTTCCAGAGAAGTGTAGTTTCTTGAAGATTCTTGAGCTCCATCTCCTGTTTCTATCATGTTTAACTAGGATAAATTTTACTTTTGATTACTTGATAAAAGAAAGAATTGAATATTTTAAGAAAGAGATCTTCATAAATAGTTAATGAACAGCAGTTAAAATTAATTCAGAATGTAATTTGTATGTTTTGTAGTTGCATTCTCTCTGTCTTCCTCTCTCTGCCCTCACATATATACTATGAGGGGGTTTTAATCATGATCTTGCTCCCTGATGGTATGCAGAAAGAGGCCTTAGAAGGTTATTTATGAGTCATTCTGAAGTGAAGAGACAACTTGCTGCAGTCGCACTGCCTTTTCAAAATCTCTTTTTTTTCTTTCTTTTTTTTTTTTTTTATCTCAATCACTCTTCCTGAGACTCCACATGCCAGAATAAATATAAACACAAGTCAGTATGTTTCTCAGGAACTGACACAGAATGAATCAGGACTGGCAGCCCTACTCTGCTCAGACCCAAGGAGTTTTCACTGTGAAGCCACATTTGGATCAGAAGTTTCTGTCTCTGAGGAGACATGTGGCCTCTTTCCAACTATAGAGTGGGTTTAATGACGGCTCTAGGGTATGGAATACGGGGAGAGTTCATGCAATCAAAGAAGTCCCATACTCTCATAAGCGATAACTTTACAAACATTGTTATTGCCTCTCTGCAAATAAAGATACCAGTGCCAAAAGATACCCCAAATGATGCAACTCTTAAATGGTGAGGCTGAAACAGGAGTCTGAGAGAGAGGGCAAGGGGGCAGGGGTGTCCATATGAGAGTTTGGAGGTAGGAGAGGGGGTAAAATTATGCGACTATAATTTCAAAAAATAGTATATATGTACATACATGTATATGTCTTTGCTGAAAGATAAAATCTGAACACATGGAGGATTCTACATGCTGTCCCTGTCCTGATTTGCTCCCAGTCACAGTCACACTGGGTGACGCTAGAGAAGACTGAGGAGTCAAACTCATCTTAAAAATTATGTAGCAATCCCTACAAGTGTATGCTGCCACTCCTCACTACTGAAGCTTTTAATTCAGGATTTGTAGGTTTACACTTCCTTCATTAAAACACTGACACACCCTCATCTCACAAAAACTCAACCCACAACTCTCTGAAGTCAAGTGTAATAGCCTCTATTCATAACATCACATAGCTCTGCTTTTCCTGTTATTCAGAGCGCCCCATCAAAGACAGAAAAGACTGGCATATTCTGCCCTCATGTTAAATTATCACAACACCTTCAGTTCTTCGAATATTCGCCGAGGCTTTCCATCATTGCAGACCATTTCCAAGAGTGTCTCTCTTTCAGTCATCAAGCCTGGCAAACACACTTTAGATGTTTCTGTTCCTTGTTTCCTCCTCTCTGGATGCTGCCTATTGTAACTCTTACTATGTCTCTACTCTCTACTCAACTGGGAGTTATTGGAAGACAGGGATATTGTTGTCACTTGGACTGTAATCTTCTGCGCATCTAATGGGACATGATCAACACACCCTTCGAGAAAGAAAGGAGGAATGAAAGCATCAGTTGGCAAACAGAATAAGTGAATGTACCACTCAGGAAGTTAAACAGTTCAATTTAAATACTTAAATACACTTTCATTGAATTCAGGTGATCGTAAAGACCTTTAGAGCTGCCCTTGTTCATGCTGACACTATTCCTTGGTTGCCTGACTTGAGGCACTCCAATCATGCTGCTTTTCCATGAAGCCACACAGTTATAGCTATCACACAGAAAGAAAGAGCCGGCCATTCAAATTTTTGTTTGAATATTGAGGTTGGTATCAAGAGTGCACAGGAAGCATCATCATTGAAATGATGAGGCATTCTGAGAGAGAAAAGAATAGCTCTTCAAAAGGTTGAAATGGCTTTAGATCCAGGAAAATGAATAGGCTCAATCCTTTGTGATACATAGGAAGTAGAGGCGGGGTCAGGTTGCCATGCATCACCAGAGCCCTGTTTAGATTTAATACCATGCTTGTGCCACATTAGGGTGCACCTACGCTTCTTATCACTTTTCAAAGATGTCCTGTTTTATTACTAGTAAAATTTCACAGACCTGAGTTAGTCTTTCATGTACACACTCTTGAATAATTCTGTCTTCTTGAGTACAGGTGGGACCTGTGACTTTTGTAACAAGTATGTTGTGAAAAGGTCTGGGTATTTGTTTTGTTTCTATGACAAAAAAAAAAAAACTTGACAAAAGGGAGGGATGATTCATTGCAGCTCAGGGGACAGGAGTGTGAAGCAGCCTGTTTCACGGCATCCACAGACAGGAAGCATAGACAAATGACACCTGGTACTCAGCTCACTGTCTTTTCCTTATTCCGTCCAGGACTCCATGGAACAATGGGACCTATATTTAGGCTGCATCTTCACGTATAAATTTATTCAATGTAGAACCTCCGTCTCAGACATGAGGAAAGTTTTGTCTCATTGGTGATTCTAGATCCGGTAACATTGACAATTAATAGTAACTGTCATGGGTTACTTTAAAACCTCTCCCATGCTCAATAGTGATAAGGTCCTGTCTCAGCACACTGAACCTAGATGTTTGATGAAGTAAGTGGGCATGCTGGAAAAGGGCCCACGGTGAACTAGTGATGGTGACTAACAATTGAAGGTAGTATTCAACGCTATCCAAAGGTGCTATCCAGGTCTATCCAAAGATAAAAAGAATCTAGGGCCTGCCATATGTTTACAGGGCAGTAAATATTGCAAAGATCGTGAATCATTGAAAAAGTGGAGTACACTCCAGTGGAGGCTCTGGATAAGACCACAGCCCTCCCAAAAGCTGGAGACATCCTGAAAGATATAAGCCTTAGCCACTCTCAGATTTAAAACGTTTAACACGTGACAATGATTTGTGTGAGATAGTACACTGGGTTATTTAATGCTGTTCCAAACTTTGTGGTAGTCTACTACTACCTCTACTACTAAGAGGTCCCTTCCCTATCAGAGAAGCTATTGTCAGCTGACAGCAACAGGTGGAGGAATTGTAATTTTTCTTTAGGGGTGAAACCACTAGTATTGCTCATACAGCAAAGGATACCTCATACCAATGAACATACAGGCAGTACTGTTAGAATGCAGAGGGACATAAAATGAATAAAGAGAACATAAAGTTGGGAGAAGAACTCAGAGGGAACTGAGGGAGAAAATAAAGGTGTGGATATGAACATAATGCATTTTATATATATATGCATGAAATTCTCAAAAAATAAATAGAAAAAAATAATCACTGTATTTCTCCACCACTGTGGTGCGCTGGAATGTTACAGAATCTTAAAACTTTCCCCCAGGAATTCAAGGCTGAGAATGGCCCTGGATTAGAAGGTAAATGACACTTTTAAGAATGGCTCAAGTCTCTGAAAGGGGTTGAAGATTAGATAGTTTAGTTTTATAATCAAGATAAAGGATTTAAGTTAATAGAGATGAGATATGATAGATATTGAATTACATTCAGAAATTGAGACCCAACAAGATAAGAAAGATGTTTATTTCAAGTTTGACAAATACAAATAGCCAAATCACTATGAATGTAACATTTATATAACTCATGATTGTCTCATGGTTCTCCCTGCTGTATGTAGTTTGTTTTATTCATGTGTAAGAAAAAAATATGTATGTTTAAAAAAAAAGATTGCCTTACAGTTGTTGGGAGACGTCTTTGTTTTCTTTTTGGTCAGTGCTTCCTCGAACAAGTTTTGTAAGTAAGTTCATATAATACAATAAAACGATAAAGTGAATAACGTCATCCCCCATTTCATCTGGGGAAGAAGGACTTGCAGACATGGAGTAATTGATGAGAAATAAACCCAGGTGGTCAAGGTCAGACCTGGAAATCAAGACTAAATACATGTTTATTCCAAACAGGATTTCTCTCCTGTGGAGAATTTTAGCAACTCATCTCTTCTGATGGCACTTCAAATTTCCAACTTTACAGCATGCCTTTTTTTTTATATCTATTTTTTCAGAACTAGTGTATCTGCAATAAATCTAAGCTTCCCACATTTGAGACAATCTACTATCATGACTAAAGTGACAAAAATAAAGGTTATGGAACTTGCGTTTTCTTTTTTTTCTCTCTCCTTTATTAATTTATTCTTGTTACATCTCAATGTTTATCCCATCCCTTGTATCCTCCCATTCTTCTCTCCCTCCCATTTTCCCCTTATTCCCCTCCCCTATGACTGTTCGTGAGGGGGATTACCTCCCCCTGTATATGTTCATAGGGTATCAAGTCTCTTCTTGGTAACCTGCTGTCCTTCCTCTGAGTGCCACCAGGTCTCCCCCTCCAGGGGACATGGTCAAAGGTGAGGCACCAGAGTATGTGAGAAAGTAATATTCCACTCTCCACTCTACTGTGGAGAGTGTTCTGTCCATTGGCTAGATCTGGGTAGGGGTTTAAGGTTTACCGCCTGTATTGTCCTTGGCTGGTGCCTTAGTTTGAGCAGGACCCCTGTGCCCAAATCTGCCTATCATAATGTTCTACTTGTAGGCTTCTAGGACCCTCTGGATCCTTCTACTTTGCCATTCTCCCATGATTCTCTCATCTAGAGACCCACTAGAATGTCCTCCCCTCTGTCTCAGTTTCCTGGTAAGTGAAGGCTTTCGTGGGACATGCCCCTTGGGCTAATATGCAGATATAAGTGAGTATATACCATTTGAGTCTTTCTGCTTCTGGGTTAACTCATTCATTATGATCATTTCTAGCTCAATCCATTTATCCACAAATTTCGGGAATTCCTTGTTTTTAATAGCTGAATAGTATTCCATAGTGTATATGTACCACAGTTTCTTTAACCATTCTTCTATTGAGGGACACTTAGGCTGTTTCCATGTTCTGGCTATTATGCATAATGGGAATAGGGCTTCCTCAAGACCCAGTTATTCCACTCCTTGGAATATACCCAGAAGATGCTCCAGCACACAGCAAGAAAATTTGCTCAACCATGTTCATAGCAGCCTTATTCATAATAGCTGGAACTTGTGTTTTCTTAAGCCAAGGATGAATGCATTTTCATTATGATGTATTGAGGTTTTTAATTTTCAATTCAGAAAAAAAAAAGCAAATAAACAGAGCTATTCATGTGTTCACTGGCCTTATACATAATGCAGTCATCTATTCTTCTGCATTTAAGATATGACATATCCAAAGACTGGGATTCTAAAACAGAAGTAAAATTGTGAAACTGAAGTAAAGAGACAGGTTGTTCTTTTTTTTTTTTTTTTTTTTTTTTTTGGTAAGAATTATTGAAGGAGATCAGCTGGAACCAGAAAATTAGGGGAGATTAATTTTTTTATGCCTGAGCTGGAGATCTGTTAAGTAGTATTAATGTAGGGCAGTGAGCTAGATTTTGCATGTCTGTGAAGCAATACATCTCTTTGTTTATTCCTTTTGTAATTAATTCAGGCCTTAATTGTATTAGGTAAGGGGTGGAGAATTACAAACACAGGCCTAAATGAATCTGAGAGCCTGAATTTATTACTGTGAAGAACAGCCTCGTCCCTGGGTCTCCATTTGCAACATTGCTTCAGAGCCTCTCATATGCCATAAATCATACAAGCTGGATGTGTTCCGTAGGCTGAGAACAACGCCTGAAACTGACGCGGGTGGCCTCAGAAAGCCCTCAGCTTACGGTTTCGATTTCCATTGTTGCCCACGATCTCGTATGCATATATTCCTGTGAACTGATAGCATTCTCCTGGTCCTGACCTTACGGTGAATTTCACCTCGGACTCACAGATAGAGCATACATTTTCTGCAGTGTTTCTGGAAATGAAGCACACGAAGGAACTTGCTGCTTCGGTTCTCATACGAGGCAAGAACAACGAAGTGAGCGCACCCACATCCCCTAAGGTCTTCTGCTGTACAAAAGCTGTCACCCAACACCCGCTTCTGGCCTCCCACTTTCCCTCTGCTATGTGTCCTTAGATGCTCTGTGCTTATTTGTGCTGTTTTGCCTGTGGGCCTCTGCAAGCTGAAAGCCTGTGAGTTCGTAGTCCTTTCTCCCTTTCAATCCATGCACTGGGTTTTAATTAACGTGAGAATGGGGCATGGGTATTAAAGTTTATTTATTTTCATTCACATCAGGTATTGTGTGTAGGGGAAAGGGCAAACGAGTGAAGCCCAAGTGTGTGTTTTAATGCTCTCTTCTAAAGTTCCTCCCATACCTTTCATATACTCTACTGTCCCTGGGCCCATTCAGCCCACAGCCCACTCGTATGCAGTGATGTAGTTTTCAAAGCAACCTTGCAGCCAGTAACGGAAAATGAAGCTAAGTCTACAGAAAGAATAAATCAGATCGGCCCAGGATTAGGCGAATGAACATCTCTGAACTGAAGAGGAATCATGTGACCCTGGTACCTATTCACTGAACCATGTGGCACGAAAGGCTGAGATTAAGAATCAAAAATGTCTTCAAGCAGAACTGATTTACTAATTTGAATTCTTACCCTCTTTGCATATGCTGTGAGAACTTAGACAGGTTGCTTAATTTTGCTAAGGATTATCCTTTTCTTTTACAAACACATGGAAATTAATACGTCTTTAATATCTGGAACTAATTTCTATGACTAATACTTGTTAAGGATGAGAATAGAACAATAGGAAGTGGGATTGCTTTATGATGGAAAAGATTAGAGGAAATAACTGTGCTTTAGATAAGGATTTAACATCTGTAACCATGTGGCGTCAGGTAAAAAGTTCATTCTGTCAAATGGGGACAGCAGTGTATCTTCACCTCGGGGATGTGAGTAAATGTACAGGTGAAATTTACATTCCCTCACAAACATCAGCTGTGTCCAGCATCTGGCACAGTGCAGTTGCTTGGTGGGTGACATCCATGTTTACTCGCAGCTTTATGTAGACACTTAGACTTGGAAATAATTTAGAATTGTCTGCACTGTCTTCCAACAATCTACTTGCTGAGAGAGAGAGAGAGAGAGAGAGAGAGAGAGAGAGAGAGAGAGAGAGAAGAAAGTAGAGGAAGGAATATATGGGGAGATAGGCTGTGGATGCATGCGTGTATGCTTATGAAAGATGCATGCTCACTACATATTTGCATGAAGCGTTTATTTGCTTTTATCAGTTATTACCCTTTCATCTTTACTGCATTTTATGTATAATTTATTCCAAATCAATGTCAAAAAACCTAGTGCAAACATATTATTTATTTCTGTCTTTTTTGTTGTTATCTTAGATCTGTATTTTATATGGCTTATTGCTGTCACCAACTTATTTTAAGTTTTATTTTAAAACCAAACACTAAAAAGTAAATTTGTGTGTGTGTGTGTGTGTGTGTGTGTGTGTGTGTGTGTGCCTGTGTGTCTGTGCTTCCAATCATGAGAGGCTGTATTCATTGTTCAATATAGCATATGTATCTGTAGGCATCCGTTTTCACTAACCAAGAATTTCTAAGTGGTAATATTATGAAGAGTCACACACGATGACTTGAAACACCCTCCGTGGCTCACATTTGCAAGTAGAAACATCCATAGAAGAGAAGTGGGTGTGGGAACCAGAGCACAGAACTATGTAAATCAAATCCAAAGCTTTCCCATTAGCCTCCACATCGAGACCTCGAGAGATGTAACGTTCCTGTAGGAAGAATTTTTAAATATTAAAGTTGTTATTCACAGTACATTTGTATAATTTATTTCTTCTTTCCTCTTGCCAAATGCTCAGAATCTCTAAAAAGCACTGCTTTGGTTTAGTTAAAAAGCTAGTCCTCTCTTATTTCCTGACTCCATCACCTTGTTTTATAAGCACACAGACCCATAGGAGAAAACTGCATCTTGGCACCATCATAACTGAAAATCTGTGGGCTTTAGATTTTCCTTGTTGCATAACTTGGGAAAGTAGTCTGTCTTTCAGTTTCTTTTTCTTTTTCCTTTTTAATCAGAAAATTCTGAATAATTACAGCTATCTGAAGTAACTTCTGGAGAAGATGAGACTATTTATATAGGTTCAGTGAACTTTATTAATGGTATCCAAGAGAGTAGGGCTCCCTGGGCCCTTTCCTTTTTTCTGGGGTTCTAGCATGGAAACTGTGAGGGAAGATGATGTGTCAGGGGATGTGCTGAACAGGGACTCCTCAGCAGCTGAGGGCCTCTCTCTCGTTCTCGTGTCCTTGCTGGGGTGGGTGGTGCAGGCCTTCTTACTCCTTGGAGGCCATGTAGGCCATGAGGTCCACCATCCCGTTGCTGTAGCCATATTCATTGTCATACTAGCAAATGAACTTTACAATGTTATCATTGAGAACATCAAAGGTAGAAGAGTGGAAGTCAGTCTTAAAATCTCAGGAGACAAGCTGGTCCTCAGTGTAACCCAAGATACCCTTTAGTGGGCCTTCTGATGCCTGCCTGCTTTAACACTTTTTGATGTCATCATACTTGGCGGGTTTCTCCAGTCAGCATGTCAGATCTACCATGGACACATTTGGGGGTAGGAACATGGAAGGCCATGCCAGTGAGCTTCCTGTTCAGCTCTTGGATGACCTTGCCCACAGCCTTGGCAGCACCGGTGGATGCTGAGATAATGTTCTGGGAAATCCCACAGCCATCACGCCACAACTTTCCAGGGGAGCCATCCACAGTCTTCTGGGTGGTAATGATAGCAGGACTGTGGTCATGAGTCCTTCCACAATGCCAAAGTTGTCATGTATGACCTTGGTCACAGTGGCTAAGCAGCTGGTGGTGCTGAAGCATTGCTGACAATTCTGACTGACTTGTCATACTTCTTGGGGTTCACATCCATCACAAACATGGGGGCATCGGCATAAGGGGGAGAGATGATAACCCTTTTGGCCCCACCATTCAAGTGTTTCCCAGCCTTCTCCATGTTTGTGAAGACAGCAGTAGACTCCACAACATACTCAGGCACCAGTATCACCCCATTTGATGATAGTGGGGTCTCACTCCTAGAAGAAGGTGATGGGCTTCCCATTGATGACAAGCTTCCCGTTCTCAGCCTTCACTGTGCTGTTGAACTTGCCATGAGTAGAGTCATACTGGAACATGTAGACCATGTAGTTGAGGTCAATGAAGGGGTCATTGGTGGCAACAATCTCTACTTTGCCAGCTAAGAAACCAGGCCTGGTAATCAACCACCCAATACGGCCAAATCTGTTTACTCTGATCTGCTCTCAATTTGAGTTGAGGAATGCAAGGACTAAGCAAGGCAAAAAAGAGAAGGCCAAGCTATAGGTCACAATTGCATTATAATTGTAGCATTTGAGAGTCCAAGGCAAGGGGATTGCTATAAGTTTGTATCTAGTTTGAGCCATAGAGTAAGATATTCTTTCTCAACAAAACCCAAAACTCAAAACCAAACAAACACAATGGAAAATATATAACAATAACAACAAAGGAGAAACTCAGCTACCAGATGCTTTCTAGGTGCAGTGAGGAGAGCTACTCTACTCTATAATACTATCCTCAGCATGATAGAATGAAGTCTCTGAAACTATAAGCCAAAATGATTCTTTCTTCTTTTAATTGTTTTTAGGTATTTTTGTAATGGTGACAAAAACTTTATCACAGTCCATTTATATCAGAGGAATTACTATCATGTTAACTTACTTGTGTACTTAATCAGCTAAAACATATGCTGGGGAGAATCATGACCTCCTTTGGATACATTATGCTTTATTAGGCCATTGTCTCTGTATCTATTGTTTCCTCTTCTTGGAATACTGTTCCTACCTGGAGCACTCTCTTTGGCCGCAGGCAAATGCTATCCATGTTTACAGTCTCTTCAGCCATTGCTTCTTTAGTGATGGCTTCTAAGAATTCTCTGGGCCCCTTTATTCCCCAAACTTTCGCTATAAGATGGCCCTTGAATGAAGAAAGGTCTTTATTCTCCATAATTTTATCATTAAGTAGATAATTGTATCATTAAGTGATAAACATATATAAACATTGATATATATATATGATGTATTATACATAAACATTGAGTGAGTACACACACACACACACACTCACATATATATACATACATACATATATATATATATATATATATATATATATATATATATATATATGTTGAAAGCAGGAAGAAATGAAGCTTGGAGAGAAAAAAAGAGAGAAGAAATGAAAGAAGAAAAAAGGGGAGGGAAGAAGATATTTCATGGTGACAAAGTGGGCTCTGACCTAAGTTTGTATAGCTATCCTCCACCCTCTCCTGTCCACCATAAATCCTGTAAGGCCACTGCTTATTATTCATTTAGATGCTATCATATCAAATGATTAAGTAATCTTCCCCTCTCTTCTATGATTTTTTTTACGAGTTGGCTAAGCAGTATTTTATTTGGTCGGACAAATAAACGGCTTCTGTTTTCTCACTGTATTTCTATAGCTTAACTTTGAAAGATCTTAAGTAAATGTCTATAGTCCTATTGTGAAACGTAATGCTGTTTATCCTGTTTTGTTTTGGTTTGGATCTTTAACAATGGGTATCTGTCATCAGAATAGTGTTTGTAACCATTAAGACTCCTCAGGAAGCAATTGACAAAAATATATCTTGAAAAAAAGAAACGATACCAAAAAAAAAAAAAAAGGATGAATTGTGAATTTGCTCCAATTCCACACAGCACAACTAAATTAAAGAGTAAATAAGGCTGCAGCTATACCTAAGAGACAGCCCCACCTAAAGGCATCATGGTCTGTGGGGCCATCTCTTTACCATGAATTCTTTATCTTATTTCTTTAGTTGATCAACTTAACCCAAACATTCCTAGAGAAAACCCTGTCCACTGTTTGATTGTGGGCATTTTTTTCCTGCATCCATAAGTGACGTAAAGTTATGTGTTTATGTCTTGAACTGTGACTTCCATGTGGAAAAGAAGGGAAAGAAACGAAGGTGCAGAGCAGACAGAATATTGTGTCTAGGTTTGGAATAGGTGTCCATTTTATTGACAACCACACACTGAGGTTGATGACTTTCTACCAACTCCAGATTAAAAGATGGCAGTAAAGAATAGAGAAGATATTTGGCTTCTACCATGAAATAACAACTTTCTACTTATTGACAATCATTTTCTGTTTTTATTACATCCAATGTCCATACTGGAAACTATGGTGAGGTAAAAGTAAATGACAAAAGATATAGTATTGGCCCTCACAAAGCCTAGGAGAAAGGATGTTTGAACTAGTAAATGTTACCCCAAAGTGACCAGTCCATTCATTTTTGCAGACATTCAGAGCCCACAACACATGTTACTGTAAAGAACATTTAGGGCAGAAAGATGAATAAGCAGCTACTGTGGCTACTGAGATGCTCATAGACAAGGCTGATGTATAAGCAATTAGTGTCCATCTAAAATAATTTAATGTTCTCTGGTTGAGAAATGCAAGAAATGAGATACTTACTTATATAAAGAAAAATGGTTTAGAATAGTACAGAAAATATTATTAGGAAAGACAGAACCATCTCAATGGAAAGGAAAAAGCCTAACCCCTAGTGGAAGTAGATGAAACAGATGCAGCCAGGCCAGGATCAATTTACAAAATGGTATGTACCTGCTACCAGGAGTCGGAGAATAAACAGAGCAGAAGCCTTGAGCTAAGTGAGTGGAATGACTATAACACAATAATAAGAACTAGGGGTTTTAAAAACTTTACAATGAGAGTGCGTTGGAGGTGTTGGAGTTGTCATTAGCAGGAGCAAAATGTTTTATAATCAATGAGAGAGGGACTACTTCTTGGTATTGTAAGGGTGGAGAGGGGGTTATTTGGGAAGTAGAAAGAGGCTAAAGTGTTGCTTTAGAAAATGTTGTGATGGTGATCATTTTCTTGCTTAATTTTTATTATATTTCCTAGCCCTTGAGGGGCTACACTTATATACAGTGTTCCATGTATTATCTTTTCTATTAAACTCTAAGCTCTTTGAAAATAAGGAATGATGTTTATTTTCCTTTCTTTCTTTCTTTCTTTCTTTCTTTCTTTCTTTCTTTCTTTCTCTCTTTTCCCTAGAGCCTAACACACAACTGTCTAAAGTACATTCTATACTTTTGGATAATGTCATTTGGGAGGATAAGTGAATGAATGAATATCATCAGAAAGCTGGGGGATCCAAAACACACACTCCGACCATCCCAAGTGTTTACTCAAATGTTGAGCACCATGAGGAGATGGTGCTAGTCTTTCTGTGACTTTCTGACTGTGTAGCCTTATGCAAGTTTTCCTGTTTGCTGAGCCTCTAATTATTTTTCTTTCCTGCTGATATGAGACTAATAATTCTTGCAATCTCACAGTGGTAGTGTGAAGATGAAAAAGGAAGATTGTATACAATGCACTTAGCTTGTTGCTAGCATGAAGTGTGAACTCATTAAATAGTGTAACCTAATATGTTTACACTAGCCTCTTAATGACAGACCAGGCAGGAAATGGCTTCCTTCCTTTCTTGTTCCTTTATTTATTCTTTTATATGTTAACTGCTCAGTCAACGATATTAATACATGCACAGTAGTACATTTTGAAGTCCCAAAGATCAAAAAGGAATAGAACATCTCACTCAAAGAACTGACCATGACAGTGGAGTTTTAGGAATCCTTGCTACTAGGATTAGTAGCAAAATAAGTAAACACTGACCAAGAGGTGGTATCTTTACTCCTGTGAAATAAGGAGCATCATTGCTAGTTAACAACTAAAAAAAGGACTTGGCCCATATTTCAAGTGTAAAGATGTACTTCCAGGAGGCTGAGCTAAGTCACACCCTGGAAGATTTGCCAGAGTTTCACGATTCTGACGAGGAGTCAAAATTTCCCCATGGTTGATCCTTTCCAACTTCAAATTGGAAGTTATTTATGCCAACTCTAGTTGTTCCAAGACCGAAGGCTGCGTGGTGGCAGTTGGTTTGCTGGAGGCCACCGTGCCTCTTCAGGTTTGCCTTTCCAACAGACAAAAGGATCTAGCTGGGACAGGCTTGAGTCAACTTGCAGAACTCATTTCACACATGTGTTCTTGGGGAGCAGAAGAAGAAGTCCCTCACTGGTGATGATAAAAATCAGTATTTTCCAAGTCTATGTGAACACAGGAGGTCTGATGCTGGCTATGCAAGGAGAATCTGAATAGAAGGTACCATGTACTTCACAGAGCACCGAGAGTCATAAAAAATTAAAGCCGTGGGCTTTTTATTCTCCTACTAAGTTTTCTTTTCCTTTCTATTTTATAATTCTCTGAGCAAAACCATTGTTCTCTGTTATTAAAGACACAAGCACGTTACTGCTTTTCACTGACTATCCTTTCCCACTCTCAGCGATGTCATGGCCCAATCTTTTGACACTGGGCATTGTCCATTTCTGTGTTTTCTTAACTTGGATTATCTGCTTGCAGAGGTAATTGATGTTATATGTTTATTTGTGTCTTTTAAAATTTACCTTTCCGTGATGAGTGATGAGAATGTGGGAGGCATGGATGCTCTGCCAGACTGACTTCTAACACTTAGGAATGGACACTGCCCTTTGGTTTGGTCAGCAAGTCTACTGTGGCTATAATGGTGGTCTATTCAATATGGCTTTTATTTATCATTATCACTCACTTTATTTTCTCGTTATCATTTATTTTTTCATTTATCCTTAGTTATCAGCTTTAACAGTTCTGAGTATGCCTGAACTAGGGTCAGGCAACCAAATACTTAGGTTTTCTGTCGTGGATTATCCAGGGTCAAGCAGATAATTTCTGTTGGAAGCCAATGATTTGGCAGAGACAAGCCAAGAAGTGAGGTGGAAAGCAGCTGGTCTGAACAGGGCTACTGATATATTTGTTTAGTGCTTCACATGTGCCCCGGGGCTCAGTCTACAAAGAGTGATTTAGTTCTCACCACCCTCCAGTGGAAAATCCAGTATTATCCCGCTTTGATCAGATAATAAAATGGTTCAGCAAAGTCCGTGAACTGTCAGTGTTCAGAAGACTGTTATGTGGGGATCAGGTTTAGATCTAGATTTATTTCATTCTAAACTTGTGTTTGTTCTATAGTTCCCTTAGGGCAAAAGCAGGGAATTCAGTTTGCATTCCCACCAGGCCTTCTGTGGGATGAGTGTCTTTTCCTTTGTGTGCCTGCTGGAGGGGAGGGTCAGGGTCTTCAGAAGAAATGGCAGCATGCTGGTAGCTGCTGAGGACACTGGGGTCCCACTTATATTTCTCTCAGCCTCATAGACACTTTTGCAAAGAACTGAGGTTCAAATAAATAAATAAATAAATAAATAAATAAATAAATCAGTAAATTTTTTCTATGTTCAGACATACAATATGAAGAAGCTAGAATCTAACAGCATCTTGAGACAGTAGAGTCTTAGATTTTAATTAGGATTTTCTGGTTTGGGGTAAGTGTTAGGCTCCATTGCTAGATAATCTTTTTACTTGCTATGCTTTTTCTGGGCTAGTTACTGTATGTTTCCAAAGCTTGGATATTTTGCCCATAAGATATCCATTTAGGTTAAAATGTTTGCCACACAAGCTTGAGGATCTAACTTTACATCCTCAGCGCCCCTACATGAAGACAAATATGGCAGGGCTCCTTTGCAATCTGAGCATTTAAGAAGCAGAGACAGATGGGTCCCCAGGCTTGCTGGGCAGGCAGTCTTGTATTGTTGAGAGAGCCTGTCTCAAACTATAGGGTGGAAAATGACACTTGACATCAACCTCTGACCACACGTGCCTCCATGTGCACATGAACATACACACATAGCACACACATTATTATTCTATTTTTTATGTGTATGAGTGTGTGCCTGAGTGTATGTTTATGCATCCCATGCGTGCTGGAACTCTAGGAGCAAAGAAGCAGCACGGGCTCCTCTGGAACTGAAGTGACAGATTTTTTGTGAATCACTATGTGAGTCTAGGGAACCAAACCTGGGTCCCCTGTGAGAGCAATAAGAGCTCTTAACTGCTGAGCCATATCTACAGCCCCATTTAAAAAATAAAACTACTTAAGAAGTAATTCTGATAAATTAATATGACAGTGTTACTGCTTGACACATGGTAGGTTGTTATAAAGTATAATTACCATTATCTTGGGGTGAACATAGTAGGGATTTACCACTGTTCATTTAGCTTACTCTTAAACTTTTGCTTAGTTAATATTTATGGATCTAAGAGAAAACCAAACAATATAAAGTGCTAGAGATAAAACTAAGTAATAAAACAATAGCATAAAATAAGAAATTTGAATTACTTCCCAACACTTTTTGTTTTACTACCAAGTACTTTATTTTTAGTCTTTAGTGCTTGAACTGCATTTATGAATACTTAATTCATTTTCTTATTTTTATTAATCAAAAACATATATATCTTAAAATGAAGCACAGATAATAAGTACTAAGCTAGCAATGGGAGGAATAAAGAGACACAAACCATAGTAAATTTTATTAATGAGTCTACATTTTCATAAACAAATGAAGGCTATATATATATATATATATATATATATATATATATATTAATTTTTAGTTGTTAGTTTTAGAATACTTAATACTGATGGTTTCTGGGCTTCCAGGAAATCTGAAGATTACAGAACTGTGCCACTGCTGAGCTGGACCTTTTTGCATTAGATCAAAATCCCACATTGTCCCTAAATGTCAAGAGTGTTTTTCTTCTAATGTTCTATCTTCCCTCTATTTTCTGATAACTAGAATCACTGTTACTAGTATCTGTGTCCTGCGATTTTATACTCATTCTTGAGAGTCACTCTTTATCCTGCAATTTCCATGAGGCATAAGGACCAAGGTCTTGTTATCAGCGGTCTCCTTACGAATGCTGGATCTCAGCTCTGGACATTCTGAACCTAACTCTATACTAGAGTGGGATTCTAAAGTGTTTCATACAAACAGGAAATCGAGAAGCACTGGATTACATTCCAAAATTGGAACTCAACCTAAAAGAGTTTCCTAGCAAATGTTCAGCCCTGATGGATTGCCATCAACAAGCCAAGCCATGCAAACACGACGTCCATGCCACAAGGACAAATACCTGTTGTCAAACCTCAAGGTCATGATTTTAGTCTCACAAAAAGAATCAACTTGCCTTTTGTTGCTATGACAAACATCGTAGCCAAAAGCGACTTGACGAAGAAAGGATTTAGTGTATCTTGTAGGTTAAAAGTCATCATGGGACAAAAGTCAAACAGGATTTCAAGCTAAGGGCTTGACACAGAAGAAGGAGTGCAGCCTGCTCCTGGTTTGTGGCCTCTATTTCATGCCTAGCACCACTTTCCCAAGGGTTGGCACTGGCCACAGGAGCTGGACCCTCTTACAGAAATGAGCAGTCAAGACAGCTGAGGCAATTGGGACTCCCTCAAATAACTCAGGATGTTGACAGCTGAAAAATTAGAAGGGATACCTACCAAGAAGTGGAAGAGAGGAGTTCAAAGTTCCCTCTCACCATGAAATGACACATCATTAAGGAGACAGAGATAATGGTTACCTGATTAATTGGACAATCTCCTTGTGTCTTTTCAGTGCATCAGTGCACATACTTAAAATATTTTAAATAAAAAGAACCAATATAACATGTTAAAAATTATCAGCTGATTTATAATTTAAAGGAACATATCACTTCCTAATTATAATAAAATGATCCCTCTCCTTTAAAAATAACCTTTAAGCTGGCAGAGTCTCATCCCAGATTGGCTTCAAATTGTATGTAGCTGAGGATTACCTTGATCTTCTGCTTTTGTTTCTCCCTCTTCTAGAGCACTGGGATAAGAAGGTGCATCCCACCATGCCTGGTTTTACATCATACTGGGAACCAAGTCCAGGGTTTTGGGCATGCTCAGTAGGTACTGCTTCACAGCCCCACCTTTACCACCAAGGTCAGACTGTACTGCATAGGGTTTCTCTTTTAATTCAGAAAGCTCCTCAGAATCAACATCACTATGCATTTCCCTAAGGACTGTAGATCCATCCATCCAATTTCTGTTAGCTTTTATTCGGAGAGGTCTGCCAAGCACCCTCTTAGAGCTTAGGAATTACCTAAAAGCATGGATATGTAGGTAGATCCTATTTGAACTACCTCTGCTTTGCTTACTTCCTCCTCTTTTTCCTTCTCTCCTCCTTTTATCCACCTTCTCTCAAGGCTGGAGGCAGAATGGCCCATCCACATGTGCTTGTAGAGTGTGGGCAGACAGATCCAGTGGTCTAGAACAACATCCTTCTGAAGAAGAAACTGCAGCCTGTGCAGTGGGTACCTCTACCACCTGCTTAATAGGTTGTTAAGAGAATCAAATGAGGCTGGGCATGCAGTGTCCCTGTGTGAGCTGTAAAACACTGGATCAAAATGAGAGAGCATTATTAGGCATATGTGGCCTGATAGTGTCTTACAGATGGCAGTCACCTGCCGTTATGAAAGCCGTCTTTAAGCCAAAGCTGAAACTATAATGGATACAGAGGCTCCTGGGGCAGGGAATTATCACCTATTGCTTCTGTGGCCTCTTTGGCTGAGGATTTTGTTTTCTAGGAGTATTTTCTCCTGGAACATTGGCTGCCCTGCTCATGTTGTCTTGGGTACTGGTACTTTCATTTACCTGGCCTGTACACTCTGCTTTCAGGAGCCATGGGTGACCTTCTGGGGTGTCACGTTTGGCTGGCAAGATCTGTTCCTGTCCTGTGCCACATGGCTGAAACGTTTCCATGCTGTACTGCTTCATTAGGGACATACACTCAGATCACTTCCTGGAAACAATAAGGTCGGCAGTGGCATAGAACGGAGTTGAATAGACATTTATCTTTTCACAGGGCAAATCAATGAGTAATTTTCTGGTTTGAATGTTATATTTAACACTCTGTCTGGGGGAATGCTGTCAAGCATATCCTAGTCCAAGGTGGCTTTAATAAAGAGATTTTTTTAAGCCCTTATTTAAGATTCCAGGAACCCACTTTAAATCCTTCCAGGGACTTGTTGCCCCTTTGATGTGTAACCCACAAGAGGAAGTGGGCTAGGTGCTGAAGGCACGTGCTGATGGCATGCACCTGTGAGGGACAGTGTTCTGGGACAACTCAAGCCAAAGCTTCCTCCTCTACTGGATATTAAAGACAAGACTATAGGAACCTGTTAACCTATTGATTGTTTTCCTGTAGGAGCCAGGCCCGACTGGGCTGCCTGCCTGTCTTGCTGTTTCATGTCCTGTTTCTAGCAGCTTCCATGTCTGTGTTTATCTTGGTTAGCTAGTCATGTTTACTGCTCTGAGAACGCGCTCCTCCCTTCCTCGAGACTTTTCCTCCGGTGTGCGATGACCTCTTGAGGGATTTCACCTGGGAGGAGGATTCCTGTTTTGCTGCCTATAAGAAGGCTCTTTGAAACTCTGGGGAAGAAGAGAATAAACCGCTGCCTCGGCTGCTGCCACGGCTGCTGCTCTCTTAGCACGAAGGACCGGCTGTGTTAGTGTGTGTGTGTGTGTGTGTGTGTGTGTGTGTGTGTGTGTGTGCACGCGCGTGTGTGTGCATGAGTTAAATCCGCAGCCCCTCGCCCTCGACTTGGTACTGTGGTGGCGCAGGCGCCACATTGCCCCAAATGAGAGAAGGAAGTCACAAGAGTGAGGAGTCCACATATTGCCATATAACCTGGTGTTATATTATCAGTAGAGTGGTCCAGATTTGAATCATTTAAGGCTGTCTGTTTCCAACTTCCATTCAAGCATCACAAAAACCACATATTGGCATCCAACCTCATCAGTGTACTGGTACAGAACAAAAGAAAGAAGGCTCAGAAAGGTCAGTCGACGTGTTCAACAACACACAGCACAGGCTCACAAAGCTGATGTCCTTCTCTACTGATAGGCTGACTCCATCATCTTCAGAGAGGAATAGTAGGACTCATGGAGGCTGGAAGGCATAATTATTTTCATCAGTAAGAGAATGGTGTGAGACTAATTTTTAGTTGAGAGAAATTAGGAACAGTGTATATTCTTGGATGTTTTCCTGAGTTATTCTCAACATAAAGCACAGAGATGCTGTTAGTATGCGCTACAAGCTTTGTGTGCATTCGTCAAGATCACATTCATGAACCCAAGAGGCACTGTAGAGACGTTGTGCCCAGACACACTCCACTCCCACCTCTAGCATTTGACTATAGATACCAGGATCCTCTTCATTGTGTGGCTCCTAAAGTTTGGAGATTATTGCATAGTATGACCAGACACCTGTGAGTCCAAACATCAATGAAGATTTTCTTTTTGCCTTGTGGAAAATTATGTCCCACCCTCCTCCCTAAGGATCTGACTACATACAGTGAGTGAATGGACAGTTTCTCGCTTTGAGATGCCCTCAGAGCAGTTCTCACTGTGTGCTGTAGATGGCGGTGTTGCATCAAGAACTTCCTCCCGAGGCAATGGTGGAAGCTGGGGCGTCCAGCTGAGGCCTGCTGGGGCTGAACTCTGAGAATCCTGCTTTAAGTTCCTCTGGTTGATCGTAACCCAGCAGTTCTCCTTCTGGGTCCCCTGATTCCCCATCATTCTTGCCCGCTACAAGCTGGGAAGGCAAGCCCTTTTACGCTTCCCTCCTCCCTCCGTTCCTTTGCTTTATGGGGGGTAGGTGATTAATAGCACCACGGGGCGGAGGAGGGCAATTGAGAGGGAGAAGACGCTTGCAATGCAACAATGGAGAGATTAAATGTAACTCGGGTGCTGAACCTCTTTAGTGAGAGCATCCTTGCAAATTTGTTTTCCCTTCCCACCTATGGCGGAGAGGCCCCCCCTACTCGGGGTGAAGGCAAGCTCTGTTACTTCATTAATCAAGGAGCTTCACTCGGGCTGATGAATTTTAACAGCAAACTGTCACTTACAATCCTTGCTGTCTCATGTATCCCCAAGCACTGGTTATTTCATCTTCACCAATTAATCAAGGCAGCCACAGAAAGACCCCGGAGTTTATTAGCAGAAAAACAGGTTGTTTCTTCCCCAGAGATAGGCTTTTTCTGCCGGTTCAGATGTGAGCAGCACCCTCAGCTTTTGTTTTCCTCCCTCAGAGAGGCATCCGAGAGTCACCAATTTACCCTTAGATCTTCCTGCAGCCCTCTCTGATCAACCCTTTCCCAAATCTTCTTGCCCTTATCTTCTCTCAGGGCTCCTGCACTTTGATTAGAAGGTTGGCAGGCACAGTGTAGGGAGAACATACCTCTCCACCTACACTGGCTGCACAAAAGGCTGATATTAGAGTATTTAGAGAGCTGCTCCAATGGTAATTTAGCACAGCATTTGGGGATCATTTGCCTGGGCATGGATATTTAAAGGGTTTTTGTTTTTGTTTTTGTTTTTGTTTTTGTCTTTCTCACTAATTCATACTTGAAGGACACTGGTTTTCAGAACTCTCTGGCTCCCTGGAATGGGGGCACTTACAGAGAAAATCAAGAACCTTTATTTGTCAAGTACATTTTTTTAAATTTAGCAATTGTGTAATCCTCTTTAATTTCTAAAATTAAATGTTTTGGGGAGCCATGCTGGTTGGAGCAGCAACATCTGTTGGAACTTCAGGGGTGCACATTATCTGCTCCCTCTTTGCCACCCCCCTTCTTTCGGCAGAACATCTTTGGTAAGCAGCCTTTTGCACAATGCATATTTTTTCTCACATTCATTCATTCACTAGAACAAACACTTATTGATCATTTCCCTCTGAGCCAGATTGAATCTTAACCATTAGAACTCATAACATTCATCAAAATACTTGCAGGAATTACTTTTGTTACAGTCAGGGTAAATGCTGTGAACGAAGAGCACGGGTTACTGAGGAACACTTACTTGATGTACAGGCTGAACCTGGCCTGGGAATTAGGCTGTGCCAGGAAGTGGAATTTACCAAGAGACCTAAGACTTGATAAGAATTAGCCCGGTGGGAGTGGAATGCAGAGAGGAAGACAGTTATAAGCAGAGGGAAAATGTCTGCGAAAGGCCATCAGGATGGTGGCTTATTGTAGATATTGACAGGAGGCTTGGCGGAGAACTCTGATGGTCAAGGCTAAGAGGTAAGTGCAGAGCAGATGGTATAAAGCTTTGTAGGTCACTTCGGACACTTAATCAGAAAATTTGACGAGAGAGTATTGCACAATTTAAAAAATGCCTAGGTTGGCGCTTTAGAAACTATCGTTTAGCAGAAGAATTTCCAGAATAATAAAACAAGGGCCTCCAAAAGCCTACTCCTTTGCAAAAGCAGAAGCAGCAAAGATTATTAAGCCCAACCTTTCTGAACTCTGAAAAATTAACAAAAAGGTGGCAAAAGTTAGAGGAAGAGCCTGGTGTGGTGGCACATGTGTTGAATCCCAGCACTCAGAAGGCGTTGAAGCCAGCCGAGTCTAAATAGCAAGTTCCAGGACAGTCAGGGCTACACCCCACTGAGATCTCTATGGAAGAAAGAAGATATGCACAGTAGTCTGCAGTGCTTGGGCTTGCCCTGTGCCCAGCCTCTAGTTGTCCAAGAAACTGCGGACTTGTGACCATGAGAGTGGTACATCCAAAAGGGTTGGGGTAAGGATGGGAAGGATTTGCTGCTGCTTGGAAAACCCTGTGTCCCAAAAGTTGCCACTATCTGACATGCTTACCCACTCCCTGTTTTGATCTCTCTCATAAGTTTAGTCTTAGATCCATTGAGAGCACTGGCGAAAGTTTCTTAACATTGTAACCGGTGGCCAGTGGAAGCAATCGAGAGGCTGGAGGAGGACACAGAAGAACATCTAGAAAACAAAGTGCTTATAGGACCATTGGAAAGCTCTGATAGATTGTTCGAGATAAAAATGTCAACAACTTGTGGATCTTTAGGGCTATTCATGCACTAACCAGTAGTTATAAAGCTTCTGGATTTAGAAAAGACCATAAGAAGCCTGTAATCTTTCTCTTATGCATGACCTTGAGTGACAATAATTGTAGGTGTTCAGAGTATTGAATATGTGCCTTAACACACACACATACGTGCACATGCACACTCACATGCACACATGTACACACTTTACAGCCTAAGTAGGGGGATTTACTTGTTCAGAAATTTAAGACTATGCCTCAATAATGGTTAAATAATGGTGGAGCTAATCAAGATTTTACGCAATGGCCAAATACAGTAAAACTCATAACTTTATGGTTTTTTTTTAATATAAAGAGGAACAGTAATGAAAAGCATAAACAAAGGCTTTGGAGGGCATGTAGTTGGCAAAGTGATGGCTGTGCATACATGAAGTCCTAAGACCACTACCCCGAACACCCTTGTAAAAGGCCAGGCACAACCATGGGCCCCTGTAAAGCCAGTGCTGGGGAGACAAAGATAGGCAGATCTTCAGATCTCATTAGCCAGTTATCTAGCTGAATCTGTGACCTCCAGGTTTAGTGAAAGAGCCTGTCTCCTTATGGTGGAGAAAGATCGAGAAGAAAGACACTTAGTTCCAACCTCTGGTCTCCAAACAACTGTATGTACTGCTCTGCTACACAGAAAGTACAGACACTCAAATGAACATATTAAAATATGCCACCAGAACCAAATAGCAGGCTACCAAGAAGAGACTTGATACCCTATGAGCATATAAAGGGGGAGGAAGTCCCCCTCAGGCACAGTCATAGGGGAGGGGAGTAAGGGGAAAATGGGAGGGAGGGAAGAATGGGAGGATACAAGAGATGGGATAACCATTGAGATGTAACAAGAATAAATTAATAAAAAAGAATGTTCATAAAAAATAAAATATGTCACACACCTATATGCATGTACACACACATACTTACACCCATGGAGATAGACAGGCACAGACAAGCACACAGAGAGAGAGAGAGAGAGAGAGAGAGAGAGAGAGAGAGAGAGAGACAGAGAGAGAGAGAGAGAGAGAGAGAGAGAGAGAGAGAGCAAGAGAGAGAGAGAGACAGAGAGAGAGACAGAGAGAGAGAGACAGAGACAGAGAGAGACAGAGAGAGAAGAAGAAGAAGAAGAAGAAGAAGAAGAAGAAGAAGAAGAAGAAGAAGAAGAAGAAAGAGGAGGAGGAGGAACAGAAAACAAGAATAGGAGGTCTGACCTCCAGAATAGTTGCTATAGTACATTATTTAAAATATTTATTTTTAAACATATGAAACAAATCAGGAAAGTATCATTAATATGTGAGATATTGGGAATGGGTTAGAGGCATTTTGTAGAAGCTGGCACTGAGGAAAACGAGGTAGGTGATATACTACAATGACTACTAATCAGTTATTATAAGTATGTTCAAAGAACTAAGGAACTGCATCTAAAGGTATAAATGGGGAAGATAAGAGTGCATTTCTAACAGGAGAGTATCATTAAAGTGATAAAAATCATGAAAAAGATGCAGGTACAATCTCTAGCATAAAAAGCATAAATGGAGAGAAATAAAGATCACGAGAAGGTTTCAACAACAGATTTAAGCCAATAGAAACCAGCTGGCTTCTTCTGAATGAATCAGTGAACTTGGAGATAGGACAATTAATATTATACATTCTGAAGATTAAAGAGTAAGACAGAATAAATGGGAACAAGGAATATGAGGATGTGGGCCACAGTCAAGTATACAATGTTGAGGAAGAGTCAAAGCACAGGGAGTAGAAAGAACATTTGGAGAAAAAATTGCTCAACCTTCACAAAATTTGGTGCAATATTAATTTAAGGTGTTTTAAATGCTCACTGGTCTCCAAGCTCAATGTGACCAAACAGACAATTTTATTTAAAGACCGATGGGAATCTTGATGTAGCAAGAAACAAAGACAACTTATTGCTAGAGGACGTCCCCAGTAAGATTAACAATGAACTTCTCATCAGTTGCCATGGAGCTCTGAGAACACACAGATCAATGGGCTGGGATTGACACTCCAGATGTAAACCCTTATGTTTGTGGCTAATTGATTTTAAAAGTGCGAAGGTGAAAAAACATCTTTAGACAAATGGTGCTGGAAAATTTGGATATTTACATGCAAAATGAAGCCGAATTTTTATTCCACATAACATAAAAACTCATTAGAATGGATCATAAAACCAAAACTAAAACTATAAAACCCTTAGAAGAAAATATGAGCATAAATTATAATCTCTGGTTAGAAGTGGGTTTAATTGTGACACTGATAGCACAAGTTTACATGAGAAAATGAATTGGATTAAACTGAAATTTAAAATATGTTTTCATTGAAAGACATTAGTAGCATTGTAAAAGGCATATTTGCATGTCTTCTATCTGATAAGAAATGATGATGCTATAATATATGTATATATATATATATATGCACACACATATATGCATATGTATCATATAATATATATGTGTGTATGTATGTATGTATGTAGGTAGGTAGGTAGGTAGGTATCACTTACAACTCAACAGTGAAAAGACAACCCAGTTAAAAACCCGGTTAAAAAGTAGTTAAGGTCTTATTTACTCATGAAGCCTACAAACTTCAATACCAATTTGTCAGGCAAGATGTGTCCACTTGTGAAAAAGTTGTACAACTGTTAAGATAGCTACCAATAACTCTTATGACTGAACTTGAGGCCTGCTAGAAACCTGGACAAAAAAGCTCATAGAAGAAAGATTATATCCCTGTTGGTTATCTAAATTGGCATAGCAAACTGGTGTATATAAAGACTTGTAGCTACACAAGATTCTAAGACGAAGTGACTGTTGAGTGTTGAGCCGTAAGCAAGACAATTATACCATCAACTCCAAAATTGGATAGAATTGTTGAAGAGGAAATGGAAAATGTAAGAGCCAAAAGATATAAAGAAGGTCCATGAGATGCCATCTTGCATCCAGAGCACAACTATTACAATCAGGAACTCAGCACCTGCAGATGACTGCACCCAGTATGCACAAGAACGTGGCCATCCACAGTTACTCATGCAGGAAGACGGGTTCCACCACTGCTGAATTGTTTGCTGCTGATAGATTTGGAGAGAAGAGAAATTGTCTTCAGTGGTGTATAGATTTGGAGAGAAGAGAAATTGTCTTCAGTGGTGTACCCACTGTTGAGACTACTAGGCTTCAATGTAGAGTCCCAATCCAAGTGTCAAACAAACATGCCTGATTAAATTAATCACAAAACCAACTCATAAGTCACATGTCTAGTAAAGAGAATATTAAGGACAATGATGGGTTGATATGAGTGGGAAGAAGAAAAGAGACTGTTGGAGGAGAAAGTAATCAAATTCAGTATAAATTGTAAAAAAAAAACTAAATTTTTTTTTACTAGGGAGGGAATTTAATGATTCATTTCCTAAGATGTGTTTGTGTGTGTGTGTGTGTGTATGTGTGTGTGTATTTGTGTGTGTGTGTGTGTGTGTGTGTGTGTGTGTGTGTGTGTGTGTGTGTTCAATAAGCTCACAAAGACTACTAACACATTTGGTCACTAGGGAAATGCAAATCAAATTCACAATGAGCTACCACTATACACATATGAGGATGAGAATGTGGAATAACCAGAATCTGTAAACACTCATTTTTCATAAGAAGCTACTTTGAAAAACTCTCTGACATTGACAGATTTTGGTTGTATAAAATTCCACATTTAGATGTATACCTAGAAAATCCACATGTGCCCACACAAAGCCTTACACCATTATATGTAATCTTTTCAAAGTAGAAATGCCCAACAAATATTTTCATTAAGAAATACATCAACAAAATGTGGGTTTTTCCGTACAAGAAAAGGGTATTTGGCCACATAAAAGCATGGCAGATTTATATCCACTATAATATCTATAAATATTGAACTCTATGATAAATAAAAGGTGTCTATCACAAAATACATTATTCCATTTAGTCTGAAATATGCACATCTATAGAAGCAGGTTATACCAATGTCCTGGATTACTAACAGGAATCGATTGTTAATGGGTGATGAAGATGTGACAGGATATGCCCACACATCTCAGAGCTCATATTAAAATCAGAGAATTGGACAGCTTGAAAAAACAAATTTTGGGTACCCAGATCCAAGATGGTGGCACTGATCGCACATTGTGTCTGATTAGCACACTGTGTCCAGGACAACCAGGACTGCACAGTGACCTTAAGACCAAACTGAGATCTACAAAACACCAGTGCTGCTGATTCGCAGCACTTCAGTTGCTGTTCCTCATCATAATAAGACAGCCCCCAGGACACCTTCAAAGGAAGCTTCCAATACCAATTGGTCCAGCATTACAGATTGTTCCATACAGGACTCTAATTAAGCCTGAAATTTCTCAACATTTAGAAACTGGACCACAAATGCTATCCCTGTTCCTAGCTTGCTTAACCATTTCCCCAATTTTATTTGGGCCCCTAAAAAGGTATTATTCATCCCAAATCAGCTGGAAGAAACATTAAGAGAATGATGCCCCATTTCCATTAAGGGGGGTTGGGTTTTTTTTTTTTTTTGGTAGGTTTTTGCTTGCTTTCTTGAGCTATAGAGAGTTGTTTTCAATGGGAGTTGGTTACAAGTTTTTATTGGTCATATTTAGAGAGAAAACAAGGTTAGACTCAGAGATGTCTCTCTTTTCCTTTATCTTCCATTCTTAGGTTTGGAGATAGGGATTGAAAAGAAGGAAGGGGAAGAAATGTATAAATATATAAGAAAGAAAGAACAAAAAGTAGATTAGTGAATCTACTCAACTTAATGCTTCAATTGTCATTTACAAAGTAATTTTTAATTCACTGGTATAGAATTTTGTATATAGATGCAAAATAAGATTAATTTTATATACAGTGGTATAGAATTCAAATGTAAGATTATTCTTCACTCACATTATATATATTTCTACTCTAATATGATGTATTGTACTCATATAACTCAATTATAATACAAGATTTACTTCCAAAATTTTGAAAGTGCTATAGCAGACTGTTTAGGATAAATAAGTTATACAAGTTAATTGTTAGTTGATCAAATCATGGTCATGTCAATTACTAGTCTATTTTTATGACAAGAATATACATCGTAGTTGCAACAGATAGATATGATTCTATAGAAAGGTAAGGTAGGATAGATAGGTAAGGGCTTCAAAAACCTCAGAGACATGCAGAATATGGCATTTTAAAATGTTTTTATTCTTTTAAAGATTCACTGACAATGAGGCAGGTTAACTCCTGGAAACACCCAGCCTCCTTCCAAGAGGATTATGAGCATCAAATAACCTTATGGAGATGGCTTCAAATGTGGCAAACAAGCCACTGGGCAAAATGTCCTAATTTCTATCACAGACAGAATTCTGCCTAAAAAAAGGCAAGTTTGATTATAGACAGAGTAGACAGCCATGCTCTGCCAAGACAAGGTAAGCAAGTCCTCAATAGATCCTGCCTCACAAATATGTCTGTCAGATATATTGGGCCAGAAGAATGAAGATGATGCTCCAACATTATAAAGAGTTATGACTTTCTCATGTATTCTGGTGCCTCACCTCTGACCATGTCCCCTGTAGGGGGAGACCTGGTGGCACTCAGAGGAAGGACAGCAGGTTACCAAGAAGAGACTTGATACTCTATGAGCATATACAGGGGGAGGTAATCCCCCTCAGGAACAGTCATAGGGGAGGGGAATAAGGGGAAAATGGGAGGGAGGGAAGAATGGGAGGATACAAGGGATGGGATAACCATTGAGATGTAACAAGAATAAATTAATAAAAACAAAGAAAAAAAAGAGTTTTGGGTAACTATTCAGGTAGCAAACTGTCTCTGTCATTTTCTCATTTGGAAAGCTACTAACCTGCATTCCTGGTATACTCGGGTAATCAATTTAATTCCTTCTCAAGTCTGTGATTGGGTTGAAGAACAGATAGTTTAGTTTTACAATTAAGCTTAGTTGTTTAGGGATTAAGATGTTTTTAGGTCTAGATAAATGTTTTAAGTTGATAATGATGAGATATGATAGATATTGATTTACATTCAGATTTTTAGATGCACCAAGATAGGAAAGATGTTTTCTACAAGGCTGTCAAATACAAATACCCAACACACTGAGAATGTAACATCTATATAATTATTGATTGCATCATGATTCGTCTTGCTAAAGGTAGTTTGTTGTATATATGTAAAATAATATAAATGTATATGTAAAAATAAAAAATTAATTAAAAATAAATTTTGTGTTACTTAGATTATATCTTTATATTGATATAAAATAATTTATTTTATGTTTATTAGATTTTTCTTTCTGTGTTTCATGAATACATATTTTTATTTAAATATGAGAGAGGAGAAAGAGGGAGAGAGAATGAGAATATGAGTGTTTTGTTAGCATGTTTGTTTGTGCAGCATATTTGTTACCAATGTACAAAGAGGCTAGAAGAGGTGTTGGATCCCTTGAAACTAGAGTTAGAGTTGGTTGTAAGCCACCACATGGATGCTGGCAACGGAGCTTCATGCTCATTGAAGAGCAACAATTGCTCTTAACAGTTGAGCCATATCCCCAGCACCCCATAGATATATTTGAAGATAGAAGAGAATGTGCACAGAGAACTCACCTAGTGACAACTAACTGCAGCAAATCAGGCCAGTGATTCTGTGTACAGGACCATAGAACAGCAGTCATGGTCATAGCTGGAACTAGAAAGTAGCAAATTTGAAAAAAAAAATGTTCTGCTGAATACTGATTGTGCTCATTTTATTGATCCTCTTTGTTTTCTAGCTCCATGCTAAGTTACTTGAGAATCTTGAATCACAGTATGTGGCAGCTGCTATTCTAATACATATTTTCCTAGTGATGGAGGATCGTGTAGGGAGGTCTTAAGGGGTCTATGTGTATGAATCTTGACAGAATGTTGATATTAGCACTTAATGGTCACGGTTTTAGGAACTATAAGATGATGCTAACTCAAGCTAGATCTGCACAATTAGTTCTTTTTCTTTTGTTAAGTGCGTATGATATGTGCATACATATTCATGTTGCACATGCACATTCATGTGTTTTCAGATACCTGTGGAGGTTAGCAGCTCCGTAAGGTGTCTTTCTCAATTATTCTCCAACTTCTCTTATAAGATGGCATGTTACCAGTCTTGGATCTTACTGATTGGTGAGGCTGGTGGTCCAGCATGCTCCAGGGATCTTCCTGTCTCCAAATTCAGTATTACAGGTCTTGCTGCCATGATAGGCTTTTTACTTGGATCCCAGAGATCTGAATTCAGGTCATGATTACATACCCAACACTTTATCAAAAAGGCCATATTTCCAGTCCATAGCTGACGCATTTTGTTTCTTTATTCAACCCCACACACCTTTCTGATACTCTGAGATTATCTCCGTTCATGAGGTGAAATCATATAGGCTGGAAGCAAGGCCCTTTCCCCATACTCCCCCTTTTTGCTGAAAATGATTAACAACACCTGGGAATTACCAGCACTCTAGACGGTGTAATAACTAAGACTTTCTACTGTGTTTGGTTTCCAACTTACTAGCTCCAAGTTCTTTACACAGTCTGATGTTGTTTGGCCTAATTATTATTAGAATCCCAGATAACCTAACCACCCTTATCTCTGAGCTCTTCTCCAGAAAGCTGTGCATTTCTTCTGTCCCTGTCCATTCTTTTTTTTTTTTGCTCTGTGACTACAGTATTTTTTTTTTTACTCTGTTCAAGAATTTCTATCCATTATTAGAAAAGGGTCTTACTTCTCAAATAATGTGTGGAGCTTATTCACCCACTTATTCTGAATGAGGCTTTGCTACTCATTTTTGTCCTGTTCTTGTCTCCTTTTCATCCAGGCTCATTGATTATTCATATTTAAAACTAGCAATATTCAAGACTCCAAAATCCAGTTGAATCTATATATGTCTTCCAAAGTAGAAGTTTCATTATTGCCATCTACCTTTTCCCTTCTCTCCCTCCCTCCCTCTCTCTCTCTCTCTCTCTCTCTCTCTCTCTCTCTCTCTCTCTCTCTCTCCTCTCTCTCTCTCTCTCGTTTTCCCTGTACATAGCAAGTTATGACTACTTTGGTCTTCATAATCAGGTTCATTGTATCTTTGTAATGTTTTCTACTATTGTGTCATACTCAGGTCATGATGGCCTTTTAAAGGTGTACGGAAAATATTTTAAATCTTGTGATCAATGTCAAAACTATAGGGTGAAGTCTCTGTAATAATTTTTTTTATCTATCTAGGACTACTCTGACTACTTTACCTCTTGGTCATCATGATGATCTCTGAAAAACTACTTGAAGAGCCATCTCTGAGGCCACAGACATTGAAGTGGTCTGTTAATTTACTATTTTCAGATCTTTTCTCAAAGCCTACCTACTTAAGCAGGTGAAGTTCAACCACCTCACTTAACATCAGAACTTGGGGTTGGAGAGACAATTGAGTAGAAGATACTGCTTTCTCTGAGGGCCAGCGTTCACTTCCTAGCACACATGTTGGGTGGTTTATATGCCTGAAACCCTGAAGATACTTAATTTCTCTGGTTTTTGCAGGCATATGTAAAAACATACAAACACATTGATATACAGAGATATATAAAAATAAAAATCAGCCTATAACTTTGAACATTTCCCCTCTTTGTGCCAGATACCTATCCTTCTCCTTTGTCTGTTCTAGCATTTCCTTTTAACTCAAAATTATACGACCTTTGGAAGTTAATGCTTCTTGGTTGTTATTCATTATATTTAATCATCTAAAAACATCTACTGTTTGGGGGTTAAGGTGCCTGAAGTCACCGCCTCCAGTAGCCAAAAGGGATGCCCAGTGGAAAGAGGGGGACACCATCCCATTCATAAAACCTTTGACCCAAATTCTGCCCTGCCTACAAGAAGTGCATGGATAAAGTTGGAGCAGATATTGAGGGAATAGCAAAACAATAACTAGCCCAACTTTAGACCCAACCCATGGGGGAGAGTCAACCCCTGATACTATCAATGATACTCTGTTATGCTTGCAGACAGGAGCCTAACATAACTGTCTTCTGAGAGACTTCAACCAGTAGCTGATAAAAAAAATGCAGAGTTTGAAAAGCCAAAAAGCACACATTTTGTGTACTTATGACATACTTAAACCTCCATCTCTACTTCAGGAAAAAGGAAAATTTAGACTGAATTTTGCTAGACAAAATATTACATATTTATAGATGCATCCCAAAACAAAGACAGTTCAAGCCTTCTATAATCAACTTGCCTTATGCTGTCCTTTCTTGATGATTTTATTGGGTACTAACTTGGGCTACCTTATGAAGAATTTTTATCTTATGCAGTATTTTCATTAGTATGTTTCTCTCATTTTAATATGGAATATCTATTTCATGTGATACAATTTTATATCCTTTGCCTCTGTGCGTCATCAAATGTCCTTGTTTATGGCAATGTTTCATCATTTTATTCTTCTTATTTTAAATTATTATATTTTTCTGCTCACTTCTGAGCTCTTTTTTCTGATGGTACCAGGACTCCTGGATTCTGGGTTCCTGGTATATCTCATGGTTTATATAATGATGGTTCTGCTGTGTAGAACTCTGTTGTGCGTTATGGAGGACATTCTAAAGGTGATTAGCGTGTGAAGGTACTTGTTGGAGCTCTCTCATTACAAATGGTAGAAGTATAGTTCATGTTCAAGATAAAACACAAGGAAAGGCTATGCAGCTCCTTGCTTGTGTAGCATTGACTGTTCCTGAAGGACTCAAATTCCATTGGGATCATGTTGATGTTTTACCTTTGCTTTTTGGGGGAGGTTTCATTGCTTTGCTTTTCCTGATGTTGTGCTTTATTCACATATTAGAAAAACTAGTTTTTGGAAGATTACAAAATTTACAAGATGTGTATTTTATAGCCCTACTCTTACTGAAAGAAACTAAACCAATACTATATCTATATCTATATCTATATGTATATCTATATATCTACAGATATACATACATATACCTAGAGGAAATTGCTTATAATCCTACTTAGAATTTGATACCTAGAATTTGAGTGGAGCCTTGTGATATTGGGCAGTAATCACAGCATGCAGGGAAGCCAAGTGGGTAGAGGTTTGCTTTTTATGCAGATGCAGGTGCTGCTCAGATGAGCCAGTCAGTGCTCTCTGTCCATGAGACCTGCACCCATAAGTTTTGTGTGTGCAGAGAATCAAAGACAATGTAGAGAAAGGGCTCACGAAAGAGTGTATAAGCAATCACACTGCGCCAAAAGGCTGCAGAAAAAAAAAAAAAAGGAGCTTCTCTGGGGGAAATAGTATCCACAGGAAGTATTCTGAAAGATTAATATTGAAGTGGTAATTTTGTCAAGCTTTATTTTAGGAAGTGAAAGGGACACATGATTATCTCATCAAGTAGTTCCTGGATAATATGTTCAAGCTTTCCCAGCCGTTAAAATCGGCAGAAGGGGCACTTCTGAGGCTGGGAGGGTTCTTAAAACTGTTTTCTTTTTCATTTTTTTTTCAGTACTATTATTTGAACCCAAAGCCCGACACATGTTTGACAAGTGCTCTACCACTGTGCTCCAAGCCACTATTTTAATTTCTGTCTTGAAACAGGGTGTCCCTAAGTGACCACCATGTCCTCAGCTCATTCTGAAGTACAAACAAGCCTTAAACTTGTGTTTTTATTTTGTTTTGTTTTCCTCTCAACCTATAAAGTATCTGGAATTACAGACCTGTGCCACCAGTCTTTCTCTTTTTCCCTTAAAATTTTTTTCAGTTAAAAAAAAAATTGGTAACCTGCTGTCCTTTATCTGATTGCCACCAGGTTTCCTCCTCCAGGGGACCAGAGTACGTGAGAAAGTCATATCCCACTCTCCATAGGGGAGGGGAATAAGGGGAAAATGGGAGAGAGGGAAGAATGGGAGGATACAAGGGATGGGATAACCATTGAGATGTAACAAGAATAAATTAATGAAAAAAAATTGTGAGCAAGTGGTGAATTGATGGGTTTGTCAGTGTTCTTCCCAAATGGGAGTTTCTGAAGTCCAGATGTTGACACTGGGACATCTTAAATTGCTTTACACACACACACACACACACACACACACACACACACACACAAACACGCACACGCTCACACACACATATCCACATATCCTCAGGGTACACCTGTGCCTACCTTTCAGCACTGGGGTTACATGAGGTTACAAGTGTGGACAGCCATACATACTTTACATGGATACAAGGGATCCAAAGTAAGGTTCCTTGGCCTTTGCAATAAGCATTGAATCCACTTAACCATCTACCAGGCCCTTCCTTTTTACACACATTTTTGGCTATTAGAATTCTTCTCCTCAGTGGAAAATAATAACAACATCAACAATAAACCTGTATTTGTAGCAATCAATGATGGAGCATAAAAATATAAATTTAAGAATATATAATGTATTCTTACCTGATCTCCCCTTTCCCTTGATCTTAAAGAGATAGATAAATACATAATGACACACCAGAATTGTTTCCATAAAATGAAACAGTAGTTTACATATGAAATTGAAACTTGATTTTCTTTTTATCATGAAGCAGCCATCCCCTCCAGTCAGCAATTATGACTCTAGAGCATTGTTTCAAGTTGCTGCATAATACATCACAGCAGGAAACTACTCATGTATTCTCATTTCCCCCCGTTTTTCAACTTGGCATATAACTGCCCAATATCATCCATTTGTACGGTAACTTGGCAATGTATACTTTTGTTTCATCTGGATAGATTCTTACGTTCCCCACATCAAATGTTACAAGTATTTTACATTTTCAGAGAGATCATCAAATATCTTGCGTATCATTGCGAAAATTCATTTTCTTATCAGCAATATGTGAGAATACACATTTCTCCATTTCCTCAAGTGCATACTGCTCTTCTTGTGTAAAACAGTTTTATTATCACATTATTATACAATAATAACTACTATATTAATTGACTACCTTTTTACATATTCACTGTCAATTAAAACTTTTTATAGTAAATTACAATTCACACTTTTTTTTGTAATCTGCCTATCAGTTCAACTTCATGATAAATCTGGAAGAATTTTGTGTCATAGAATAACTATTATCCTATTGCATACAGTGTTGACTCCTCTAGCATAATATGTGCAGATGTGATGTTTTGTTGCTTCAATATATGCACATATGCATGTAGTTAAGTGGTTTATGTGCATTTCTTTTTGAAAGCTTACCCCGAGCTTTTGTGTTTAAAAATACCAAGAAGTTTCTTCCAGCGGATTTGGGATGAATAATACCTTTGTAGAGGCCCAAATAAAATTGGGGAAATGGTTAAACAAGCTAGGAATAGCACTTGTGGTTCAGTTTCTAAATGTTGAGAAATTCCAGGCTTAATAAAAGTCCTGTGTGGGACAGTCTGAAATGCTGGACCAATCAGGATCAGAAGCTTTCTTCAAAGCTATCCTGTTCTGACGAGGAACAGCAGCTGAAGCACTTGGTGCTGGAACATAAAGGAGGCAGGATATCAGTGTCCAGTATGCTGAGAGGAATGAATCCTGTCAGATCTGACCCAGTATTACTGTATATGTATTTCTACTTTAATATGAGGTATTGTACCCATAAAACTCAAGTAGAATACAAGGTTTATTTCCAATACTTTGAAAGTTCTTTTGCAGGCTGTTTAGGATAAATAAGTTATACAAGTTAATTGTTAGTTGATCAACTCATGGTCATGTCAATTAATAGTCTATTTATATTACAAGAATATACATGCTGGGGACTAGCCCTGTCCTAGATGTAACAGAGAGATATAATTCTATAGATATATAAGGTAAAATAGCTATATAAGGTCTTCCATAACCTCAGAGACCTACAGAATATGGCATTTAAAGATTTTTTTATTACTCTAAAGATTTTTTGACAATAAGACATGTTAACTCCTGGCAACACCAAGACTACCTCAAAGAAGATGATGAACATCAAAGAACATTCTTATGGAGATGGCTTCAAATGTGACAAACATGCCACTAGGCAAAATGTTCTATTTTCTACCACAGACAGAATTCTGCCTAAAAATGGGCAAGCTTGGATGCAGGCAGAATCAATGGCCAAACTCTGCCAAAACATGGCAAGCAAGGCCTCAATAATTCCTGCCATACAAATATGTCTGTCAGATATATTGGGCCAGAAGGCTGAAGACAATGCTCCAATGTTACAGAGAGTTTTGGGTGACTATTTAGGCAACAAACTGACTGCCATTTTTTTTTTTTTTCAGTTTTGAAGCTGCTAGTCTGCACTTATTGCTTACTCAGGTAATTAAGTTTTATTCCTTCTCAAGTCTTTGATGTAGTTGAAGATTATGATTAAGCTTAGTTGTTTAGGAGTTAAGATGTTTTTAGGTTTAGATAGATGTTTTAAGTTAATAGAGATGATTGATTTACATTCAGAATTTTAGACTCACCAAGATAGGAAACAAGTTTTCTTCAAGGCTGCCAAATACAAACAGCATTTATATTATTCCTGATGGTTTTGTGGTTATTGTTGCGTATAGCTTAATATATATATGTATATATATACATATATATATCAACATGTTTTCACAAAATAAATAATAAATTATCAAGAGGACCGTGAATCTGACACGCTCATTTTGAGTGTACACAAACAATTTTGATGGCTAAAAATACTTTTAAGTAAATATAGTTTTCTTAGTAGTTGCCATTTCTGAAAATACAGACTATAATGCATTCACTCTCATCCATCTCCAGCTGTAAAGTGTTTGGGGATTGATATTATAATACAAACAACTTATTGTATAGTTGAATAAAAATAAGACAAAGAAGAGAAACGACTTATATTTGTCTATGATGTTGAAGATGGGAAATGTCAATGGATTTGGAAAGAAATTAAAATATTTTCTGGAAGACATACTTAATAGGAACAATATTAATTTTAGTCTCTGTATATGGTCCATCATTTATTCCTGCCTTTATATGCATTTCTTGTTTCCATTGCTTTTCTGAAAGTACTTATATATAAAATATTAATGTAGAACACAATTGCTGTATAAATTTCTTAAAAGTACAGTGGGGGGTAATATTAACCTGACCAGGCAAGTTCTATCTTTGTAATATTATATCTGATAATCTACACCATCAATAAAAATAAATATATTTTATCACCATAGCAACATAGTCTCATGTTTAGATTATGAAAATCATGATGAAAGTTCATATCCTCAAGCCTTTGACTTCAGATGGAAGCTACTAAGAATAAATACATCAGAAGCCCTAACACTATCAAACAATAATCAATCCATGAATTTATAGCAGAATGGCTATTAGGAGGTGAGACCATGTTGAAGGAAGTAGGTCACTGTGTATGTATCTCTGAAGGGTGTGTCTTTTCTTTTGTCCATTCCTGTTTGACCCTGCTTTCCAGCCACTGTGTGAATAGCCTTGCTCTTATATAGTTCTTTATGGTGGGAAAGAAGGTAGTTGTGTTTTGGAAATAGACTAAAGAATATGTATTAGTTACTTTTCTCATTGCCATGACAAAATAACTAACAAAAGCAACTTTTGACTTACAATTAGAGTACTCAGTCAGTCATGTGCAGAAGACATATTGTCAAGGGTGGATGGCAGCTGGCCACATTGTGCCCGCACTCGGCAAGCAGAGAAAGAAGAAGGCTGGTCTCAACAAGCTTTCTCCTTCTACCCCTGCCAAGAGCCCACTCTATGGAAACAAGGTCACCCACACCCAGAGTTGTTATTCCTTGACTACTTAAATTTAGAAACAACCTTATATATACGTGCAGGGGTGAATTTGTAAAATAATGCAAAATCCTGTTACATTCACCACAAAGATTAACTATCATTATACTAGATGCCTTGTATAGGAAAATGGTGGGAGGAAAGTAAGAGGTAAGTTTGAGAGTGGAGTTTTAAGTGTTGAAGCATTGGATCTGGTATGGCACATCAAATTTTTTTTTCTCTAAATTTAGTGCAAAGCCAACTAAGGGTTTAAGTCCATAAGAAACAACCCCAGAGACTAGTGACATGGCTTAACAGGTTAAAGTGTTTTATCTATTCAGCCTGATGATCTGAGCTCTATCCCAGACTCATAATGGCCTAGAAAGTGTACTTTGACCATACACATGTGCTGTTTTATGCATGTATCTGAGGAGCACACACACACACACACACACACACACACACACACACACACACACACACAATCACCACCATCACCACCACCATCATAGTCATTGTCATTTATAAACAATACTAGCTGCTAGGAGAAAAGTCAATTTCAGTGTGGAAAAATTGTACACATAGAGAATAATTATGATTTTGGTAAAAGATGATGAATGCTTGGATGGTTTTGATATTATTATAGGATGTCTATGATAGCATTGGAATAGAGAAGTGAAAAAAGTATGAGACATTTGAAATCAGATGAAAAAGATTTTATTATTTATTTATATTTTATTATTATTATTATTATTATTATTATTATTATTATTATTATTATTATTATTTTAAATTCTTCTTTTTTCTCCCCTCCCTTTCTGAATTCACCTTTTCTCCTCTTGTCCTCAGAAGAGGGGAGTCCTTCCATGGATATTAACCAAACTTGGCTACCAAGCTTCAGTAAGATTAAGCACATCTTCTTCTATTAAGACTAGGAAAGGACATGAGGTCTTTCTTTTAAGTTGTGTTAGGATATCCTATCCAGGGCTTATTATAGTAGGATAACTGGGCTCTGGTGATGCCATATTGTTCTGGGTCTTGTTGATTGTATTCTTATGTTGGCTTTTGGCAGTCTACTTATCCCCAGTGCTGGAAGGCCTCCAGGAATGCAGGCAGAGTTGTGAGCCTGAACACAGAATTCAGGGGACAGAGTACCAGTTTACCACACTGTTGGTTGTACTTAATGGGGATTTGGCAGGCAAGGAATTGAGGGAGCAGTGTCTTACCTGGTTGTTCCACACTCCTGCAGACCTGCAAGGAGCCAGTGGCAGGGTCCTACCTGAGTGTCCCAGGTACCAGCAGGCCTCCAGGAATGCAGGCAGAGCTGTGGTCTGGAAAATGTAGCTGAGGGTCAAGCTTCACTGCTGTTGAGAATTTATTATTTTAGTGGATAAGAGTAGCATGCTTCCTTGGGGCACACAAAAAACCACTTAATTTCTGGCACTTTTCTATGACTTATACTTGATATGCCATATAAATACAATTGTCTTCTGCTAAGAACATTTTCTTTTCTGACTGTATCTCACCGAGCTCACACAGACTCTGCATGTTTTGGTTTTATTCAAGGTTTTATTAAAACATGTTGTAATTGTCATTTTTCCCCATAGACACTGCATTAACCCAGCATTGACCATAGTGTTTGACACAGTATGAGCATTTATTTTCTGTTGATTAGTAGATGGAAGGGTTTTGTGTAAGGTACTGCAAAGGTGGTCAGATACTTAGCAGGTCCTTGAGCCGAGGAATGGTCTGAACATTGCACAAGTACTACCTAAGGTCAAGGACCCTCCAGAGGACTTCCTTTAATTACTCTAAAAACTCTCAAGAAGGATGATCAGAACATTTTAAATGTTAATGATCTGGAAAATGGAAAAGAACTTACAAATTGGAAAATGAAAATAGTCACCTCACATGCTACAAAGTTAGTTTAAAAGGCAAGCTAACTGAGGGAGGAAAGCAACTCAGCCCTAGAGAAAAGATTAAATTCACCTGAGAAGAGGTCAAGTCCTATTATTTAATACATTCATCTTGCATGGATTTTTTTTCATTTCCAAAAATTTTACCTTAAGTTGACTAATATCTAATTTCATGGTATATTTCATATTGAAGGAACCTGATGGTAAGGGTAGGGAGTGCTTAAAAACTATGGCAGTATAAAGTTACATAAAAATGGAATTTCTGATTTAGGTCTTGAAAAGTTGAAGAAATGCGAGTCTAGCTTTCTATTCTTTCATGCATTAAAAGTAACACTACAAAATATTACTTTATTCTCTTTCCAATTGTAATATTCCATAAATTTTATGACATTTTCATATGGCTCATCTTACATGTCCAATGACAATATTATAAGTAGCATAGAACTCTAATTTTACCACAATTCACTATAATTCCACTTTAAATAGAATGTTTGGGTAGAGGGAGTATACATGATATATAATCATTGGAGTTCTGGAGAGACCCAAGACACGGACACAGGTGTCCGCTGAATATTACCTGCCTTGCATACATTTCTTCAATTTATCAAGGATAAAAATTTTCCCTAGCAATTAGAAGATTAGGAGATTTCTTCATGAAGCTATGTAAATTAAGTAAAGAATAAACCAAGGCATAATACTGGTTCCCACTTTGCATCCTCTCTTCAACTCCAGAAACTCTGTAGCTAAGCTTTTATACATACTATGCTGTAAGATCTCTGATCAGTCTTATAATGTATATCTTAATAGTCCCCACTGTCAAGTGAAGATATCAAAAAGCGCTTTAAGTTAAAAGTGATTTGCCTAAGCTCTCAGACAAATGAAGTAAAAGAGTTGCAGACCTAATTCTGAAGATGACTCTGCACCAAATTCCTTTAAAGAAACATATAAAATGCTAAGTTCATTTGCATCTCACAGATTGAGTTATAGTCTTCAAATCTGAGGAGAGAATGTCTTATTGATGGTGTTCTGAGCATGTCTCCAACAGGGACTTCCATCCACTTAACTCAGCTTCTCTAGCGTAGAGCTACTAGAGGCTACTATTAGTATAAGTAATGAATGTGACATAATGCGTCATTCCTCCCTAGAAGGATTTGTGGGTATGTGTGATTAAGAAATAAGAAGATATTCTTGGTCTCCTATTCCTCCATTACTAATTATCTATCATAATCTTGGAAATAGTCTATTAACTGCATCCCTTAACTGTAAAGGTGTGAGCTTAACATCTCCATTTACTATAAAATAAGATACTTTGAAAAATTATGAGTGGTTTTTTTTTTTGGAAATAGATTTTTTTATACAATAAATTCTGGTCATTATTTTCCCTCTTTTTACAGATCTTCCCATTTATATATCTCTTTCGTTATAAAACAGGCACCTTAAAAGTAAAACAAACCAGAATATAAAAACAACAAACAATTTCTTAAGTTCAGTGTTTGGTTCTGTAAGAGTCACTATTATCATCTCTAAGCTCAAGTGGATTCTAAATTTTATATGAATTAGGTTTAATACATTCAATTCTTCATTTGAAAATTCACTTAAGAAATGTTGTAGAACTCAGCCTTTATTTGTTGATTGTTCTTTTTTTGGGCCAGGGGAGGATGCTGTAGCAGGCAATTTTATCATTTTTTACCACCTGAGGTTCTTCTTCAGCTTTACCAAAAATATCATATCTTTTTTCTCTTTTTCTCAGGTCTAGTGGACTTGTTATCAAATCCATTTCCTTGTACACTGACTTATCCTCCCATCACATGCCATAACATTCTTTAAATCAACAACAGGACATTTCACCTATTATGTCAAGACAAAAAGACTTCTCTAGTTTTGCTTATTGATTAAATCAGTCTATCTTTATGCTCTAAGATAACATTTAAAGAATAAATGGTGTTGATTAAGGAATTCCTGTATAGCCTGTATTTTGGAATATCAACAAGAGTAGCTTTTACCCACTTCCAAGAAATTAAAAACTGGATAATAAATTTAACATATATTCAATTAAAGAAACCTAGCTTACTTTGTGAAGTTTTGGATGCTTGAATCTCACTCAGAAGAGGAAATAAAATGGGCATCTGAAGTAGATGGATGGAGGGAATTGGGTGGGAGAGATTTACTGGGGTGGGGATCAGGTGTGGGGAGAGTGGGGTGGGGTGGGATTGAGAAGAACCAGGAGAGAGAATGGAAATCAGTGATGGGGGTTCTTTGGGACGTGGGAGGCTCTGGGGGAGTCTATGGAGGTGACCCTAGCTGAGACTCCTATCCTAGCAGTGGGAATCATGGAGCCTGAAGTTGCTATCTCGTGTAGCCAAGTGGGACTTCCAGTAGAGGGAGAGGGACATTAACCTACTCATAAAGCCTTGACCTAAAATTTATCCTGCCTACAAGAAGTGTAGGGATAAAGATGGAACAGAGATTGAGGGAATGGCAAACTGATGACTGACTGGTCCAACTTGAGACCCACCCCGTGGCAGAGAGCCAACCCCTGACACTATCAATGATACTCTGCTATGCTTGCAGACAAGAGACTAGCACTACTGTCTTCTGAGAGGCTTCATCCAGCAGATGATGGAAACACATGCAGAGACAGCCAAACAATAAGCTGAGCTCCAGAATTTTTTTTCGAAGTGTGGGAGGAAGGACAGAAGAAGGAGGAAGAGTCGAGGACACCAAAAGAAGACCTATTGAGTAAACAAACCTGGGCCCATGGTGGCTCACAAAGACTAAATCTCCAACCAAAGAGCATGCCTGGGCTGGACCTAGATCCCCTATACATATGTAGCAACTGTGCAGCATGGTTAACATGTAGATCCCCTAACAATGGGAGTAGGGCCTTTCTCTGACTCTTGCCTGCCTTTTAGATTCCTTCTCCTAACTGGGCTGCCTTGTCAGGCTTTAATGGGAAAGGATGCACTTAGTCCTGGTGCAACTTGAGATGTCAGGGTGGCCTGATACCCTTTGGGGGCCAAACCCTCTCTAAGAAGAAGGAGAGAGGGAAATAATAGGAGGAAGCCTGAGGATGGGACTGGGAGGAGAGGAAGGATGGACCTGGCATCAGGCTGTAAAGTGATTAAATAAATAAATTAAAAAACTTTGAAATAAAAGACATCTACATCAAATCGTTGATGAATCAAACTCCATAGCTTTGGGAAATTTTCTTGTTAGCTACCCATATTCCATAATGTCTATTATTAATGGTCAGAAGAGGATAAAGTGAAATTTGCATGTGTCAGCTACACGGCCTTTACAAAAGACTTGATCATTTTTCTTGACTACTCAGCATCTACTCGTTGGCATAACAGGCCTCTCCTCTGAAGACCCTTCACTTCCTATGCCTCCATAGGAACAGAAATAGCTTGATTTGTTCTCTACTAGTTTTACCTAGAGATTAAAATGTGCACAAGCACATCCTTGCAAAATCTACCCCTGTAAGATCAAGTTAGTCAACTCAGTTGAGGAGATATTTGGTGTCTGGGATGACTAGAGGTCACTTCTCATTAAGCTCTCCACTTGGCATGGCAGTAATAGAATGTCTTGTTCTAAATAATACCGGTGCTATTAAAACAAATATCCCAATGTAAAGAAGCTAATAGCTTGAAGTGAAAATGCATCACTAAGAGATGATTTAGATGTCTTGACAAGTTTTATAATGTCTTCCTTGACAAAAGGAACTAAGGAAAACACACAATGTGATAACACTATGGAGGTCAAAGGAGAAAACTGGATGAAGATGTTGTATAGACTTATGCAAAATATGACCTGGTGCTTAGCTTGGTGACACAGAAAGGAGATCTAATGGGCAAGAAGGAGATGTTCTACATAATTTAAACAGGAGGAGGAAACGCACTGAACATAGGAAACTAGCAAATAATTATAGTGCCTGAAAAATTAAAGCAGTAGCTTGCTTCTTAAGGGTTGTATGGGGGTAAAAAAGTAATGATGTGTCTCCAAAAGAAAATTGCAAGTAAAAGAGAAATGAGGTTTTGGATTTAGATGATATAAATAAGAACACATGGTTTTATGTTTCCTTTCTGTGGTTATCCTTTTCCCTGAACAAAGAAGCCCATTTCTTTGTAATTTTTTTAGTGCATTCCCACAAGACTGCATCATTGCTGGATTCTGAGCAGGAATTCCTTACAAGGGTTTTTTTTAACCATAATGAGTATTTTCCCCCATTGGTGAATCGATCAGCAATTTCCACATCTGTACAAAACTATAATTAAACAAGACACTACTCGCCTCTTAAGAATTATGGAATGAAATGGAAAGATATCTCAATGGGTTAAGCTCTTGCTGCTTAGGCATTAGGACCTGGGTTTCATTCCTTGGCATCCACAGGAGAAAAGCCCTGACTGTAAACCCTGTGCTGAAGGACAGATATAACAGGATCCTCCAGGCTCACTGATTGCTCAGTTTGGCCAAAATGGTAAACTGCAGGTTCAGTGAAAGGCTCCATCATAAGAACTGAGGCAGAGAGTAACAGAACACTTGACCTCATGCTATCTACAGGTCTCTACAAGCACGTGCACTCAAGTGAACTTACACAAACACTTGCACATCTATGTATATATTACACACAGGTGTGTGTACCCTTTCATGAACACACACACACACACACACACACACACACACACACACACACACATACACACAAAAGGCTGATGAAATAATTCTACTTTGTATCCCTAGCTATGCATACTAGTTTGTACAAAGTTTACAAATCATACCTGTTCACATTTTTCATGAAAAGTAATGCATTTTTGAGAAAACTTGATTTTCCATTAGAAAGATGGCCAATTAAATCATTTAAAGTGATGTGATGAGCAACTTGAACCTGTTTAAGAAGACTTGTTTAGAGCCAGAAACTCAAGAGGCAAAGGTAAGGCAGGCTGACCTCTGTGAGTTCAAGGCCAGTCTGGTCTACAGAGTGAGTACAGGACAGCCAAGGCTAAACAGAGAAATCCTGTCTTGAAAAATTAAAAAAAAAAGCAGCTGTTTCTTTACCATTGATTACAGATACAAATTAGCTTTAAAGTCTAATGTTAGCCTACCATTGCATGTACAAAGCATATCTTCTTGTTGACATGTCTGAGGACTTAAACAGTATGTGCACATATGCTTACATAAGGTCATATATGATTCTACATGGATAATTTATGGACAAGTGAGCTTTTCCTTGAGAGAGAAGATCTGGTGCTTATATTAGATTCTCAAATGCATTCCACTAATATAAGGCACTTCAATTAAATCATGTCTGACATAAATAATAGGAAACTCAGAGTACATCTTAAATATTTTAAACACTCAGAAAATGTGTTGTTCAGGATAAAATATCTTAAAACTAGATGTTAGCTATCACCATACATTCCAAAGTTGAACATTGTTTTATAAAGCTACACAGAGTCAGAGAAGTGAGACTTTCACAGTTGATTCCCACATTTCATTTTAAAAAGTAACATCCTAATTTTTTTGTAAAAATATTATACAATGAAAAGGATTTTTGTTTTGTTTTGTTTTTGTTTTGACATAGGGTCTCACCATGTAATTCTGCCTGATGTGGAACTCATTATGTAGAGATCTACCTGCTGTTTGACTCCTGAGTGCTGAGATTAAAATTGTGTACCACCATTCCTAGCTAAATGCATTTTTCTCTAATAAAGTCTCATACAAATCTTAGGTATATAAAGTATACAGAGAAGAAAGTAATTTAGCTTGTTTGTGATTTTGCATTTTTCCTGGTTGGGCTGTATCTCACAGAACAGATGCAGGGCCATCACATTTTTAATATATTATACAATTAGTTTCACTTTGCATTATATTATATATCTTTAAAAATACATTTATTAATTTTATATGTAAGCATATGTGTCTATGTCTGTGAATGCACAATGACTCATGTTTTGATGTCAGAAACAACTTGTAGATGTCTACTCTTTCCACCTACCACATGACTCCTGGAGATTAAATTCAAGCCATTAGCTTCCTTGGCAAGAACTTTTACCTGTTGATTCATATTTCTGTCCCTATATGCTGTGTAATTTCAATGTTTTATAAGTGAGTTATGAACATGTAATTAGTGTCCCGTAACTATTTGCTCTTGTCTTTTGAGACAAGCTCTGTTTATGAATCCCAGCCCATCATGCAGCTAACAGTTATTCTACCTTGGATTCCTCAGTGTTGGGATTACTGGCACAAACCATCATACTCAGCTCTTCTGACCTGTAACTTTGTGTTTGCTTACGTTGGTCTGATTCTGTTGGCACTGGCCCTTGAGATAGGTAGGTTTGGGATATAATCCTGGTTGCTACCTATTTGCAATGTAGTCTTGGGCAAATTCTCATGCTACTTTACTGCTTCAGTTCTCTAATCTGGGAATTATGATGAAAATGAAAGTAATTTGGATGTTGATGATAACACCAATGATGAAGAGGATAATAAAAACAGTAGTAGAGATAATATGCGCCCACAGGGCCACGGGGATATTGAAATGAAGGAGGGCTTCTGGAAGGCCACTCTTCTAAATGATCTTAATCTATCCCCGATAACCTTCTTCTAACTGAAGAGCTATTAAATATAAATACATAAACATGGTTTTATTAGTTTAAGTGGAGAAATTGTTATAATTTGCATTCTAATCTAAACAGTTTTCAAAGATAGAAAAACAATTGCATAAAGAAAAGAGGTTACATAAGATATAAGCAACACTTAAAGAGTAAGTTAGCATGGGTTGTATGTGAAATTTACTGTAAAAAAGGTTAAATATTAGCTGAAGGATCAAATTAATAAAGGTGTAGAGAAGTAGTCTTTGAAAGTTCATTAATCAAGCCATTATCTTCAAGGGGGCTTATGTGATTTGACCCTAAACTACAGTAAATATATTCTTTGCATATAAATCCCTTGCATATTGAAAGAAAAGCCCCTTCTCCTTTGCTCCAAAGATCAGATATGGAACCTCTCAAATTTTTATTTCATTTTTTTTTTATAAATAGTTGTCTTCTTTTTTATTATCTGCTTTTAACCTGGGCAGTGTTGACTGAGAAGTGAATTTTGCATTTTGATTGATTCATCAAAATATGAGTTACGTCATTAGACCGAGAAACTGTTGGTTAATTCTCTATTAATCTCTTGTTTTGTTAATCTAGTGGCCCTAAAACACATGTGAATAGCACATATGTAGAACAACCCGGTGTCTTAGGTCAGGTTGTCTTATTATCTCTCTCAGCATCTGTATTTAAAGAAAAATAATTTAAAGTAATTCCAAATACAATTCTATTCAATTTATTCTTCATGAGAGTCTCTAAATGGGAACTTCAATCTCGAGCAAATTGCTAAATATATCTTAACCTGAAACCACTGTATCGAACTATTAGCTTCATATTGTATTTATATAATAAGTTTTGAGAAAGAAAATATCTTCATATTGAAAACAATAACTGGATTAAAAACAAACAATCAAACAACCAAACAAAAATCCAGACTTTCCCAGAGAGATCTTACTCTTTACCTGGGCAGCTGTTACAGATGGTGTAGCCTGTACTTAGCAGACTTGTGGTGTGGGGGCAAAATTAATGGCGTATCCTGTATGTAATTTATATTCTACAACTAATGATGGTCTGTATAAGAACTTGTCCTCTTCCCCCTGCATTCTGGGAATGACACCTGCCAACACTCCAGAAACTGCACTGGAACAATTAGATACAATTAATGCCCAATGATCCTCTGAGATAAAACAACTTCCTTGGAGATTCAGCCTCCTGGACCCATCCTGCTGGAAGGTTTGCATTCCTGAGACTCACAACTTTTCCTGGAGATTGGGTCTCACCCAACCTTCATGAAGAACTACATTCCTGAGGCTCACGGCCCCCTCTTACGAACTTGTCCTTACTTCCCTGTTACCCCCATCCCTAATTACAGTTTTTCCTTATAAACCCATTACCCTTGAAGCTCTGGGATCATTCTCCTATCCTGTTCCATCAGGAAGGATTGTGACCTGAAGTTCTCAGCCCGTAATACAGGACCCTGTGTTTGTTGCATCGGTATCGAATCCTGGTGGTCCTTTTGGAGGTCTCGCGATCTGGGTAAATCTCAGTGGCTGGCAGAGTCAGGACATAGATTGCATTGTCTTTATTGTTTGGTGCCTTCTCCCTTTCTTTCTTTTCTTTTGCACATTCCTTCTATCTCCTGATACTAGGCTGAAAGCTTCGACATCACAGAATGATACCTCAAAACTGACCCTGTGATTGCTGCAAACTACCAGGCAACCCTGCAGAACCATGAAAACAATTTCATCCCTCCACCACAGCGGAACTTCGAACTCAAACTTCAAAACAGCATGTAAGGCAGACATTATAGTTTCTGGAAGGCCAAAATATTCTCTAGGCTTGCTGTGCTGTTTCTTTATGTCTCTATGAAGTAGTGTTGAAAATGTAATATTTTCTAGAAGTAGCCTAGTGAATGGGCTGGCAGGGGTTACAACAACTGACTCCCAGCAACGCTATGCTTGTCCTGTGTTACCACATTTATCTCTGTGTGGTTTTCTTCCAGAAAATACATGATAGTGACAGGTGTGATTCAGACAGATATTTTCTCCACACTGGGTTTTCCCCTCTTCAAAAGTAAGTGGTAGCCAGGGAGGTGGTGCAATGGACAATGGTGCTCACCACTCAAACCTGATGACCTGAGCTTAATACCTAGATCTCTTGGTAGAAGGAGCAATTCAACTTCTAAAAGCTGTCATCAGCCCCCACATACACATTGTGACATGAGTTGCCTATACTCATATACACATAATAGTGATGATAAATAAATTAAAAAGTGAATTAGCAAACTTAACTTATTTGAGCTTCTGATATTATCCTACTACAATCTTACTATGTGTCCCATATTTGGTATGATCTTACCAAAGAAGAGTATAAGTGTTCACCTAAATGTCCTGTATTTTATTTTTTTTTGACAGTCAGAAACATTATAGCCCCACCTGTCTCTAAGACTGTCTGGGTCACTGCTGCTCTTGTGTTGGAAGCAGTAAGTTAGGCATTTTCAAAAGGCAGGGGTTGTTGTAATTTGAATATATTGTAGCTGCTGCAACAATGTGGCTTGTAGAGTATAGTTTAAGGGAGTATCCTTGAAGAAGAGTCTCAGGGATTACATAGGAAACACAGTAAATCTGTCATTATAGTGAGGTCTCAAAGTTCACCGCGTCTGCTACAAGCATTGTCAGCCACATCTTTTCTAGGCAACACATAGGTGCGCCATCAGTTAGCCACTGTGCCAAGTAGCTTTCATGAACTAAGTTAATTCTTTCACTGTAGCAAAGGACAGAGTTGTGATCATGGAATAAGAAATTTTCAGCTAAAATCTTCCTTTGCTGTTCAGGCATATGAGCACATGTTCTATTTTACTCATATCTGCATCTTCCTTGCCCAGAAAAGATTGACAGGCTAGGATGGTCAATTTATTTTCCTACCAGTAGATAATCTCGTTCCATTCTACCTCAAATAATCTCATTTCATAAATTTAAAAGCAAATACATGGAAGTGGGATGGGGACCTGGTGGGAGGAAGGATTTTGGTAGAGGTGGTGAATGTTATATACTGTATGATATTGTCAAGTGTAAATTCATAAAAATAAAAAAAAATAAAGGCTCACTAAGAGGTGCTTGCTAGTCTTGAAGTGCACTGCAATTTGCTTAGCAGTACTGTCACATGACTCACAACTGGCTGTGGTTCTGGCCTAAGAGAATCTATCACTCTCTTTCTGTTCTCTCGTTCTCTCTCTCTCTCTCTCTCTCTCTCTCTCTCTCTCTCTCTCTCTTTCTCTCTCTCACACACACACACACACACCTCTCACACACACACCTCTCTCTTTCTCTCTCTTACACACACACACACACACACACACATACACACACACACCTCTCTCTTTTCCCCCCTCCCCCCCCACACACACTAAGAAAGTTAGGAAACGTAGGGCGGTGTTTCCAACTCTTCTCATGCATGGCTTGCACACCCTTCTTAACTCTTTGCCCTTCCTCAGTCTTCATTTCATCCAGGCATTTTTTAAAAATTATGATTAATAATTTCCCAAACATGGTGATACTCATTCATTTCTCACTTTTGATTGTGGAAGTTTTATTCCAGACATCAAAGAGCTAAGAATTTAGGTTATTTTAAACACTTATTTGTTTTATCTTAATGTTTTATTTGAACTTGCATTAACCAATACACTAGAAGAATATCAACACAGCTACCTTTTTGTAAGAACAGATTTGGAAGTATAAGTTGTGGTTAAACATATGAAGTAGGAGATTACAAAGGAAAATCTGACTCTGTAAATCTCAGAAAAATATCAAGGGAAAGTACACAAAGGCAGGCCCAGAGAAAAGGGGTGGGGATCTTAAGCGTTTTAGCCCTCAGGACTATGGCGAAATGCAGTGGCGACTCTTCTGGAGGGAGTACAGGCCTTTCCCTGAATTCATGATCTCTTGGGCAAAAAAAATCCTAGTGCTCAGTTCTCTCTGCAGAAAGGAAAGGAACCCCCCCCGCCCCCCCGCCCCGCCCCACTGCATCTCAAAAGCAGGAAGGGAAGCCAAAGCCAGGGCTTGGAAAGTGCAGAAAGCAGCTGCCACAAATCAGAGACAGCCTGAAAAAAAGCCAGGAGGTGAATTTTATTTTACATGTTAATGCTTGAGCATTCCGTGTAGAGGGGGAGTCAAAGCTGAGCCAAAGCCAAAAGATTAAAAGGAAGCAAAAAAGCAGGGCAAGAAGGAAGGGCAAGGGGCCAGAAGGGGCGAAAAGCCAAGCCTAACTTGGGTTTTTAAGGCCAGAAGTTGAAGAAAGGGAGATCTCAGGATATGGCTTCTGTTCAATAGTAAATATTCCGAGGGCCTTATCTCCAAAAGGGGAACATCCCGTGACTATCCTGAGGTGTCTTTGAAACTTAAGTAGGTCCAGGTCTGTGACACCTCTCACTAGATGGAATTTAGGGGCCCACTGGGATCAAAAGGAAACCCCCTTTTCTGAGCACATTAGATCAGCTTTCCAGAGGGGTGTGGACTTCGTACTTGTCCAGCAATGCACCACAAGTCACCTTCATATGTACGTTTTTCCTGTGATCTAGTGTTTCTCCAGGAGACTCTTGTCTCTGACTTACCTTTAGCAAATACTGTGGTAAGTTTCTCGGATAAAAAGTTCTTTGCAGGATTTTCAGTTCTATGAACACGGTCCAACATTATGTAGCAGGATTCAAGTTTTCTGTTTTGACTCATGTTTATGTATAAGGTTGCTTATTATGAAAAATATCTTAAACCTGTGTTGTTCACAATATAAGCTGCCAAGATTATTCCATGTAGTTTTGAGAAGAATTCAGTATAATACATGAAGAATCTCACACATTCTACATCCTACACTTATATTACATTTTACATATGGTCAGTTTAATTCATAATGGTAAAGAATTTGGATATCTATCTTAACTTTAACACATTTGTCAATAATATTCTTTGTGGGTTGGGTAAAGAGTCAGCTGCTAGTTCAAGAATTGCTTAAGTATTTTAATTAAGATTTAAAACCTATCAGGAAGATGAGATGAAGTACACATAACATAGATTTCGGGAGACAATAAACTAATTTCCAAAATAATGAACTTCGGGAGGGTATAAAAATTAAATAAAAAAATCATCAATCACAAAATATGAGTAAATGTAGACATAGTATTTGTTAGTTACAAGCAATACTAGAGGGACATAATTAGTAATTAGTTTTAGGTCATCAAAATTTTTCTCAAAACAAAATTTGAAGAGATGCTTTTAGTTTCACAGACCATCAATAAGTATATGACTAAAGAAAGTATATACATATGTGAGAAAACATGATGTTTGTCTTACTAGGCCTAGCTTATTTCATATAGCATGATGCTTTGTTTCTATTTCCCTGAAGTAGCCATAAAGAAGAAAAAAAAAAGAACACTTTCAGGGAAGCAGAAGCAGCATCATGGTAAATAAAATAAGTTATCCCTAGTAAGACAAACACCATGTTTTGTCTCATATGAGAAATATATATATATATCACAGAGATAGGCTAAATGAGGGGTGATGAATATGATGAAAGCAAAGACCAATTATATATATATATATATATATATATATATATATATATATATATATGTATATATGTGTGTGTGTGTGTATCTGTGAAAGTGTCACAGTGAAAGCCATTGTTTTTATGCTAACAAATAAGGAATAAACAAATACTAACAATCAAAGCCAAACCAAACTAAACCAAAACATTTGCGAGTTAGAGGATATTGCACAGAACATTGAAAGAATAAGTGTAATGACAAATGCAGATGAAAGTACGTATAAGCACAGAAGAACACAGAAGAAGGGGATGCAGGCTATCCAGATGATGCCTGTGGTCAGATGGTGGGGGAAGAGGACCCTACCTGTCAGAGGTCATGGGGAAGGGCAAAGAATGGAAAAGGGAGGGAAGATGGGTGCAGGAAGATAAGAGCAAGGAGATTACAGCTGGGATGTAATGTGAATAAGTTATAATAATAATAATAAATAAATAATAATAAATTTTAAAAAGACACAAATATAAGCAAATAAAAAAGGATTTGTTTGTGAATACATGTTTGTACATTTTTGAATAAAAGTATGGAGAAATTAATTGACAACAACTCATATCTCATTTTTCTACTACCTAAACATACCTTTAAAATATATAAACATTAAATACTGTCCCACAGCATTATGATACTACCAGTTCTATACCAATGAAAGTAATAAATAAGTAACTGGACTAAGAAAGGAAAGTATTTAGTCTTGTTAAAAAATTTCTTCTGACATCCAGATGCATCCCATCTGGTAGCAGCCATCAATGAAGGTCATGATTAAACACCTAATTAAAGGTTCACGTCAAAATAAAATTCTTCCTGAAAGCCCTTATGTTTTACTTGGTTACTTGTGAGGTATTTATCATACTTAGCATTTCTATTGCTGCACTGAAACACCATGGCCAATAAAGCAAGGGTTTATTTGGCTTCCACTTCTAGATTGCTGTTCATTATTAAAGGCAGTCAGGACAAGAACTCAAATAGGGCAGAAACCTGCAGGCAGGAGCTGATGGAAAGGCCATGGAGGAACACTGCTTACTGACTTGTTCCCCATGGCTTGCCCAGCCTGCTTTCTTATACAGCTCAGACCCACCAGTCAGGGATGGCATTACCCACAATGGTCTGGATCCTCCCCCATCAATCATTAATTTAAGAAAATGCCTTACAGCAGGATTTTATGGAGGCATTTGCTCAATTGAGGTTCTCTCTTTTCAGCTAACTCTAGTTTGTGTGTTAAGCAGACATAAGACTAGCTAGTACAGTCCTTATCTGATGTTAGATGTCCCTTTGAACAAGATAGGCTAAAGACTTAGCTGTGTTTGACCAAGGCTGTGACTTAGAACACCTCTTCTCAAATGGTAAATCCAACTCAAGGATGTTTCCATCTCTTCTGTGATTCCCCATTGATTCTCTCTTGACAAAACCAAAGTGGTTAAAGAGAATCATTCTGGCTGTAGTGAGATAATTGGTTTTGTGAGGTAAATTCTTTTTATGTGCTCACTCACCATAGAGATAGCAGTGGAACTTTTATAGGTTGAGAAAAAATACACGCGTCTTTATATCCCCACTGAAATGCATAGAGAACTGAGTGGCAACATTTGTTGCCAAGAAAAGTCTTGGTCTCTTCTGAATTTGTGGCCTTATTAGGTGTCCCAGTTATATTCATCATTTCCTTCTATCTTCAGGATCATCTTGACATAATTTTTATATTTAAATTTTATAAAAATTCAACTAGTTCTGATTACCAAGTAAAAAGCTTGTCTTACGACATCTTTTGGGAGCTTGCCATAGGAGAACCTTTTTTTAAAAATATTTTTTATTAATTTATTCATATTACATCTCAATTGTTAGCCCATCCCTTGTATCCTCCCATTCCTCCCTCCCTCCCATTTTCCCCTTACTCCCCTCCCCTATGGCTGTGACTGAGGGGGGCCTCCTCCCCCTGCATATGCTCATAGGGTATCAAGTCTCTTCTTGGTAGGATAGCAGGCTACATAGGAGGAACTTTTGACGGCTAGGTTGATAATCAATCTTAGATTTCCTTCCTTTGAGAGCATTGTCTGATGAAGACTTTATTATTATCCAAACACCCCTCTAAAAACGTATGGGAAGATATTGTATGTCTCTTGGTTTTCTACTAGACCTAATTGTAAATCCCTACTGTTGAAGATACCACACATGTTTTGGTCAGAGGACTTGGAGAATCGAACCTAGAATTGACTAGGTCATTTTCTCCCTGCTACAGTCCTGGAAGGTGTTTTGTGGATTGTTCAGGAAAAAAGATCAACAATCTCCAGATGTGAGCCCAGTGGTGTCCAATAACAACAAATGTGGTAAGACATACCTATTATTTTCAAGATTATCTGTATTATCTGTTGGCCTGGCTAGCAATCAGTCAAGACACTGACACTTGTTATATTTGAAAATAGCCTTAGTTAACCTGGGGCAGGGCAGATATCAATCCTCTAAACTACCTCCCATAGTGGGGCAGGCATGGGATCCCTGTCTCAATCCCATACCATCTGCTTCCAATAACTTTTATCAAGCTACTTCCCATCCATAATCCCAAATACTTGTTAATGTTCTTCATCTGGGCCAGATTCTTCATCCACGCCGGCCATGTGCTTCTCCTCCAGCTAACCCATGGCAGCCTTCCTCTCTGTTCTTCAGGTCTCTCTCCTTTCTCCTTCTGGCCATTCTTTCTTCTTCCCAGAATTCCTTCCACTCCAAGCCCACCTATCTCCTGCCCTGCTCAGGTGGGATGGCTTTTTATTAAACAAAAGTTTGGTCACACAGACAGCAAACAGTAATTAGCATCAAAATACATCAGACCATCCCCCAACACATACCCATGTCTGTAATTGTGGCATAAATGTTATGAAGAGTAACCAGTCCATTTCTGATTGGATTTAAGATCATCTCTGAAGGGGAAAATATGCACCAGGAACTGGAATTTTGATCTAGAATCATGGCTTAGAACTCAGAGGCTTAATGCATGAATCCATGTTTATTTTGTTAAAATAATATAAAACTACCCTTTATATTTTTATTTCTAAATATGTATAGATTAATACAGCTCTTAGACATCATCTGAGAAAAGGTTTCTTTGTGCAGTGGACAATAGTCAGTTTTACAGAATCACAGATGTTCAAGGTGCAGAAAGTAAAACTCTGTGGAATACTCAGGCACAAATGTGACTACTGTACAGTACTTTACTCCCTAAGTTTCTAGGAACCACTGATGCAAAGGTAGTGGGGAATTTTTGACAGGTTAGGAAAGACTGGAATGAAACTATAATCTAGATGTCCCAGGGATGCTGAACTCATAAACTCAAAGCAACTGTGGTTACTTGTATATGACGTACACAATATCAAGTCAGTCAACCCTGACGCATGGAGAAAGATGGAGGATGGAGGGCCTCTTGACCCCTCACCCCTAGCTGAAGAGATATTTGCTCATAGTTTTTGCAGCAAAGTAAGATTTCTTTAAGGGTGTGGCCATGCTTTATTTTCCATGTTACAGAAAATTTCCACAGGTATGTGATTATATGCACAGGACAAATTAGATTCCATAGACTATTAAAATAAAAGGACAGGAAGTTAGGAGAAAGTAAAACTGGGAGAGTAGATTTGAGAATAATTAGCAGAGAGATGAGAAGCAAATGTCATCAAAATGCACTGAATGCATGCACGAAATCTCAAAGAACTAATAAAATATTTTATTGTTTGAAAACCTCTTGGGTAGGAATCTCATTCTAAGTCATTATCTTTTAAATTTTTTTTAAACTGAAGAAGTAGTAAAAGGATATATTTTGGCCTCCATACAGTATTAGGGTACTTTTATCTGCAAATTTTATATTCACTGCAGTCTTAACCTTATAAAAAGGGTAATTATGTATGGTCTTCTCATATCCCTCTGAAATACAGACATCATAGAACTATCTCTCTCTACAGCCTACAGGGACTATATTACATTATTGTTGTCTTTGTTAGTATTCCTACCCTAATGAGAGTTTTCCTGTGACTCCTTTGCTATCTCATTAGAAAAAAAAAATGAGTTGTGTTTTATGTTGAAAGTGACCCAATTTAGGTTGGTCTCCTCTGGGATTCTTGCTCATTATGGAAGTGACCACCAACATCATAACCCTCAGTGCTCATTATGTTTTAATCTTATTATAAGAGGACTTATCAGAAGATTTTGCCAGAGTTTTTCTGTCCTGCTAAATTTTGCAAGTTTCAAGAAGTTTGGCCGTAGAATGACCATAAATTAATATTGAATTGGGTCAGTGATAGGAAAGAATATCTGAAGTCCAACCAAAGGGGGAAATAAAACACACAAATTCAATGGAGCAACTAAGTCACTTTTTTCTCTTTTATTTTGAAGTGATTTTTGTGTTTGAGATACCCCTCTTCCATTTGTCACTTTGACCAACTCCATTCTCTCCCTATTCCCAATCTCCTCCTCTTCCCCATTCTTGTCATCCTCCTTCTTTTCTTCCTTCTTCTTCTACAGTATTCAAGAGCATAAATTCAAAGAAAGAGAGCTGATACTGCCTTCTTTGTCATCTATATGCCCTTTGAACTTAATATGTTCTTTGGACTACACTCTTTTCAGGAGGTTTGTGGGTATTACACATTCAACATTTCTTCTCTCACTTCTGTTTTGAAAATTAGTCTTTCTTTGGGATTTTTACCACAATCTCAAAAGTACATAGGGCATGGTGACTATAAACTTTGTGGTGCCTAAGAAGAAACTTGAGGAGAAAGGCAACTAAAACTATACTTAGGAGTATTTAACTTTTCCCTTGTATCAGTTCAGGTTATATAACAAGGGAAATGACACTTTAATTACATTCTCAGATGATGCTAACAAAATCAGGAATCTTTCACTGCAAAACTGAAAAAAAAAAAGATGCTATAGGGTCTGATAAGGTTTAGTTATGAAGAGGAGTAAAAAATGAAAGGATAAAACCACCCCAGAAACAGTTATCAGTAATTTTAACTGCCCTGTGAGTGCAGGAATATGTGTAAAATTGGGTTTCTTTGTATACTTTCTCTGTTGGGCTAACTTAAGCACACATAATTCCACGGAAGAAAACTATGCTAGCTTGATTACAATAAAAAAAGATTCCTTGCCTATTGCCTTTGTGGATTTGCCCTTGGGAAATGATTGCATCTGATAATAAGTTCCATGTTCCTACTTATAAAACTCTGAAGCTTTAAAAAATACAAAAATAAATCTGTGTGATATGGTATATATTTTTTAACCAATCACTTAAGACATGGAGGCAGGAGTCTACCTATGAGTTCAAAGCTAGCCTTGAGTATATAGCAAGACACTATCTTGAAAATAAGTATGTGATAAGTTTGAAAGTAATGAATTTTATGAAAATTAGAACCTGTAGTCATTTGAAATCAAGTAGAAAATTAACTGAGTTGTCTCTGATAATATTCTTATTTCTTTTTTTTTCCTCCTTTATTAATTTATTCTTGTTACATCTCAATGGTTATCCCATCCCTTGTATCCTCCCATTCTTCCCTCCCTCCCAATTTCCCCTTATTCCCCTCCCCTATGACTGTTCCTGAGGGGGATTACCTCCCCCTCTATATGATCATAGGGTATCAAGTCTCTTCTTGGTAACCTGCTGTCCTTCCTCTGATTGCCACCAGGTCTTCCCGTCCAGGGGACATGGTCAAAGGTGAGGCACCAGAGTATGTGAGAAATTAATATCCCACTCTCCACTCTACTGTGGAGAGTGTTCTGTCCATTGGCTAGATCTGGGTAGGGGCTTAAGGTTTACCGCCTGTATTGTCCTTGGCTGGTGCCTTAGTTTGAGCGGGACCCCTGGGCCCAAATCTGCCTATCATAATGTTCTACTTGTAGGCTTCTAGGACCCTCTGGGTCCTTCTACTTTGCCTTTCTCCCATGATTCTCTCATCTAGAGTCCCACTAGAATGTCCTCTCTTCTGTCGCAGTTTCCTGGTAAGTGAAGGCTTTCATGGGACATGCCCCTTGGGCTAATATGCAGATATAAGTGAGTATATACCATTTGAGTCTTTCTGCTTCTGGGTTAACTCACTCATTATGATCATTTCTAGCTCAATCCTTTTATCCACAAATTTCGGAAATTCCTTGTTTTTAATAGCTGAATAGTATTCCATAGTGTATATGTACCACAGTTTCTTTATCCATTCTTCTACTGATGGACACTTAGGCTGTTTCCATGTTCTGGCTATTATGAATAAGGCTGCTATGAACATGGTTGAGCAAATTTTCTTGCTGTGTGCTGAAGCATCTTCTGGGTATATTCCAAGGAGTGGAATAGCTGGGTCTTGAGGAAGCCCTATTCCCATTTCTTTAGGAACTGTTCTCCATCAATTCTCCCTGTTACTTCACTTTTGAAAAGAATTGTTTTTGCCTTTGGCAGACATCACTAATGACTTCAGTGTGTAGGCCCCATATCCTATGAGGTTATCACACCTATGCATTAAGGACCTTATTGGAGCTTATCTGGAAGAAATGAGTACCAAAGCCAGAGCTTTAATTTGATCTATCTAATGATAGGAAAGGTCACTGAGTCCTAGAAACTTTGGACTATTAAAATCAAGGAGGTAGAAAATACTAAAATAATCATGTTTTGGAATTTATTAGAGCCAACTGCTTAGAAACAAACAAGTTTTTCTGAAAGTATGTTTGCTGAATCCTTTACCCCAGGAGAGCACCACCCACAGCATACTCAATATATTAATCTTTGTGTCAGTCTGATGAGGTATATAGTACAGGTTTGTTTAAGAATCATAAGACTAGAGAGCTAATGCCAACTTTGGATTACAAATATTACAAGGTTCATTGCCATGGGCATCACTCATAGCTACTTTTCTTCTGTTATAGCCTCCACATCTGGACAAAGATGCCATCTGTTTTAGGACTGAGCACTAATTTCCAGAGGGTTAAAGTGAAGTGAAAGGATCTGAACCCAGTGTGAATTAAGAGTTATTCTGTGGTAAGAAGGAGAAGGTCTTGCCTATAGGCCTAAGGAAGTCAGGAGGAATAGCAAGATTCAGGACTGAGTGGACCATTTGGTCGAAGCTACAGTAACTAACTAGGAAAAACTACCTGTGTATTTAAGTTTACTCAGCCATTTAGCACTTCTTATCTTCCCTGTGATTTATCATAAGGGTGATTTGACTGCTGCATGAATGCTTTACATTAATTTCATTATGAAAATGAGATAGGAAAAGGACTTTTGACTGTCCAGGCTTTATGTTCCAGGCATTTGGAAGATGAGTTAGCAGAGTCCAAGTAAAGAAGCAAAGAAAGATGAACAAGGAAAGACTATTAGAATGGATGCCGTGGGTCTCTGATGACTTTCGCACATAATTATTGCTCAGATGATTTTAATGTTAATTTATCTTTACCATTAATTATAACATTATATTATAATCATATTATATTTACTATATTATTACTATATTATAATTTGTGAATTTACTTTTAATTGATAGGCTATCTTAAAAATAAATTGTAGGTTAATTAAAAATGTGTGCAGAAAACACATAATTATAATAGAACCAATGTCTTCATGAGTGCTTTTCTTTCTATTATCTTTCCTCATATTTAGTTGAGTTATTTAATTCATAGCCCATGAAAATGAACAGTGAATTAATATGAAATGATATAGCAACAAGGACTGACTCACTGCTCTTTAAGTCTATTGGGTGCAATCAGAAATAAACAAAATAGAGGCCAAATAGAACAATTATTTTATTTTATTATAATTTTTCACATTACATCCTGATTGTAATCCCCTCACTTTTATCTTCCTGTTTTGACCCTCCCACTCTCTTCCCTTTCTTCTCCTCCCCTAGATCTCTGACAGGTGCTTGCATCTGACCACAGCCTATCAGGTCTCATCTTGATATCCTGCATCCCCTTCCTCTGTGCTCACACAGGGCCTCCCCACCAAGGGCCAGTGATCAAATTGCAGGCACCAGAGTTCATGTCAGAGGCAATCTCCAGCTCCCCTGTCCCTTCCCCACATGGAGAATGAGCTGTCTATCAGCCTTTTAAAAACAAAGTAGACTTTGTTCTTCTGCTTTCTCAACAGGCCTTGGTTTGAGATCTTGGCTTCCTTTCAGCATCTTTCATCATTTTCTCTATCTTCTTCTGTTCCTTAGACTATTTCAAAGCGACCAGCCCTTTTTGTGTTTAAGACTAACAGACAGAAGTTAGAGGATGAATATCTGACAGAGGTTTGTGTGTGTAGGAGAGCTGGCCCTACCACTTGTCTGATGAGCAGTGGCCTGAGTAAGAAAGGGATGCCCTTTCCACCTCAGCAGGCTGGAGAGCTGGTCCTCGGGTGATGAGAGCAGGAGAGCTGGCCCTACCACATGTCTGCCATGTGACATGGGTAAGGGAAAGATGACCTCCTACTCACTCCTGGTCACCTACAGTATGTGGGAGAGCTGACCCTGGGCATATGAGAGCAGAAGAGCTGTCGCTGTCCCTCACAGGCTGCAGCACTCAGGAAAGCAGGCCCTGCACCTCACCTGGGCAGCACAATAGAGCTGGCTCTGCTGGTTTGGGAGTGGGAGAACTGTGGCATTGGGTGAGCTAGCTGGCTCAGTGACGGAGATTTCACCTTGATGGGGTACATGCAGGAGAGCTTGTAGGCTGACCAGATTAGCGACTACTCAGACTCAGATTCAGTCTACCCTATAAGTGAACTGCTGGAGAGAGTGAGTGAGTCCTACAGATCCAAAGCTGCATGATCTCCATGACACAGGTCAACTACTGCATACTTAAGAAGCATCCCAGTGAGAATCCAGTATGGGTTCTAGCAGAAGCCAGAGTCCTCGAACCAGACCAATGATTAATTTCAACGATTAATTGCAAGTAAAGGAGTTAGGACAAATGGTATACTATTGGGCACACTGTGGCACACTACAGCTTCCACACAAGATTTTTATTTTCTTTTTGTAGGGAGGTTGCAATGGCCAAGGGCAGATGTGAAAGGGCAGGAGATGTGTGGAATTGGGATGAATTGTATGAAATTCACAAAGAATCAAAAGCTAAGTAAAAAAAAATAGGATGCGTGTTGGTACTAATGATAATGATTACTTTCCTTTGGTTGTATGTTTTAGGTGACAAACACCTTCATTTAACAGATGAAGTCATTCTTTTTTTTTTTTTTCTGTTTCATTACATATTTTAGGACCTTAACTCACAGAGATTAGTTTTAATTTCCAAAGTCATTTTTGTTTTTGTTTTTCTTTTTTCAACTAATTGCTCCCATCTCAACTGGCCCAAGCAAATAAGAGTTCATTGGCTCAAATTATTGAAATGCCTATTAGTGGTTCTATTTACAGTCCAAAAACATATTCAGAATCTTAGACTATGTGATAAAAATTAAAGTTCTATCTTCATCTGATTTTCTCTGCTGTGCTGGCTTCATTGTAATGCAGACTTCCTTAATGTTTTTACTGTGAGAGCGTATTAATTGCTAGGCAGTTACTGCATGTTCACTGCACAACCATAAGACATATCTTTTCATTTGCAGCTTGAGAATAAACTTGAAAAGGGTTATCATCAACCAATTTTTTAGACATAGATGTAAGTATTTCAGTGCTGTGATTTTATAGACCCTAGGTACATTACTACATCTTAAATCCAATCCCTGGGAGTGGGAGGAGTCATATTGATATAAGTATGTTTATTCATATGCATATATAACTATATATTTTCATAGATAGCTATGAATGGAAGGTGGAAAATACATGTTTAAAAGCAATTAAATTTTAACATTTTAAATATATTTACTTCCAGAAGAGTAATGTGAGATCCTAGATTTGGACACATATAATCTGTCCCTGGTTTCTATAATATTCTGACCAAGAGTTGTAGTAGTTGATAGTACAATTTATCTCATTTAATTGCCACTATGATTTGTGGAAGATATATTGTCTTCATGGTATAGATAAGAAAGTGAAGCCATATAAGGCAGTATACCTAAGGCTACAGTATTTCTAAGTCACCAATCCAGAACTAAACTAATAACTACTTAAATTTGCATTAGATTTCCTTCCCCAAACAATGGGCATAATAATGAACATCATATGACTGGCTTTGATGTTCAGCATGAGGCAGGCTATGGGGTCAGTTTTGCTATTTAGAAATAATAGCAACAGCTCGTTGGCTTCAAAAACAATTCTTGAATTTCAGCATCATAATTCTCTGGTCAGCCAGGGGAGCTCTGAATTGAGGCTTCCTCTGCTTGTGCCATTCCTGAGTCCAGGCTGGAGTAGTCAGTTGTATAACTCAAATTTCAAAAGAAAATCCCAGTGGGGCAAATACGTTTCAAGTTTGACCTGAATTCTGTACACTAAGATTCCATTGATTGGAACAGGTCAGTGTCCCAGATTTATATGACTGAGTGGGAGAGGTATACTCCATTCATCGTGCCGAAAATGCAGTGGTGAGTTTTGTAATCACCTAGGTTATTCTGAAATACTCTGAAGAATGCAGATCAAAGAGTCCTTGATCCCAATTTGCATTGCTTATGGTCTTTCTGCCAAGACTCAACTATTGAAAGAGCATGACAAATTGGTAATTTGGAACAAGATCACTAATCAATCACAGCAGGTAGTGATAAAGTAGCAAATATTCATAAAATGCACAAACCTACGAAAACCTGAATCCCATGTGTAATATCTTTATGTATTATTATGAGTTATTTATCTGATAATAAAAATGTTCAAGTGTTGTGGAACAATAATTGTTGGCAAAATCTTATTGTGATATTTTAGCCTGAAATGGAAAGAGACAGGCAACTCTTACGTTAAAAATGACTGTGACCATTTGACATCTGGAGTCATTGGTTGAGAGTTGAAATATCACTTGTCAGAGTCCTCATTCCAGCAGTTCTTCAGGACGTTGGAGGATCATAGACAAATTATGTTTTATTTATGACTCCTTGAGCGTATCCCATTCTAAATTTCTGTCAACTCGTAAAGCGCTGCAATTTTCACAGCAGCAATACATCTTTACCAAGGACGTGACGGAGATAAGCAGGGTAAATGTGGTATAATTTATGTTGATGAAATGGCTACACTGTTCTTATAATTGAAACAGCAGACATTAGAATTGAAATTATCTAGTTGGCTTCGTTATTGAAAGTGAGATATGTTTAAAACATTCACTCATTTGTCCAGTAAGAGATAAATATTTCAGAGTACCTAATATATACAAACTAGAAAAGAAAGTGTGCCTACCAAACAGAAGACATTACTTCTCACTACACTAGAGAGACAAATTGAACTAAAAAAAAATCCCTGGATTTTACTGGTTTTGGACTTTGAAAGAAGAATAACTTTGTAGAATATATATTTTTGCATAGAAGAGAAGAGAGTTTATAATTACTCCAAAATTAAACACAAATAAAAATTACAGCATGTTAAAAGAGGCACCACATATGTGGCACATTTACTCACTTGATGAGTTTAAGTTGAGTACTTAGTACTTGTAATAAGTTATGATCTTACTGTTGTCAAACTAGACAACGACAAGCCCCCAGTATTAGATCTTGCAAACTTGTAAGAGACAGTCAGGAAATGGGTGAACGAACAATTACATGGTTTAACTTCAGGTGTAAATTAAGGTTGTAAAACAAAACCAAAAACAAAACAGGGTAGAGAGCGTGAATAGGTAAAAGTGTATATTTGACAAAACAGCAGTAGGAACAACAACTAAAATATTGCATTGATCATGCAATGATTTTGGAAAATACTGTTATTCTATTAATGAAACACTCATACACACATAGTCAATGAGTGTGTGTACATTATATGTATTGATACATTCACAGATCAATACACACACACACACACACACACACACACACACACACACACACACACATATATATATATATATATATATATATATATACTGTGAATTTTATTTTGAGGTATGAATTAAACATAAGTGGAATCACTCAGAAGAGGAGCTATTGAGCTGGAAGCTAGACTCTGGTCTAGTCTTTTTTCTCATTAACAATGCTTTGGATATTTTGCCTTCTTTTGTTCTCATATCTACCCTTCCTTTTTATTTTACCAGTGCTCAGTTAGATTGTGCTATGAGCCATTTTTTTTCCTTCATTCATTAATCATTTAACTTTGCATCTTGATTGCAGTCTCCTCCTCTCCTCCAAGTTCCCGCTCCAATCCATAGAGCCCTCCCCACCATTCTCATTTCTTCTTCTTAGAGAAGGGGGAGGTCCCCGGTGGGTACCAACCTAGCAAGGCACGTTAAGTCACTGCAGGACTCGGAGCATCCTCTCCCACTGAGGCCAGACAAGGCAGCCCAGTTACAGGGAACTGGGTCCAAAGGGAGGCATCAGAGTCAGAGAGGGTCCCTGCTCCATTAATTTTTGGGCATTCTTTACCAAAGAATAATAACAACAACACAATCCTGTGTCTATCAGCTTCAGGAAAACAGAAATTGGCTTAGCAGTAAAACCTTCAGTAATTTGTTCCTATTGATGTCAGGCTCCTTTCTGTCCAAACTCCCCCTCCCTTTCATTCTACAGCAACTCAAGATGCCTATTATTTTGTAGAATGCCTCTTCCCCAAAACTTCAGTGTTGTTATCTAGGCTGGCTCACAGCTTTGGTGTGTTTCAAGAGCCAGTTATGGTTTGTCTCTGCCACAAATCTTTCATCCATCTCACCTATTATTAGCATTCTGTGGTGTGTCTTTTTGATTCTTGGTATTGATTTCCTTTCAGGATGCAAGCACCCTGTAAGTCAAGACCATGTTGTCCATGTTTGCAATGTCTGGCTCTAGCTCAGTGCCCAACACTAAGACCAATGTATGCTTCAAAACCATAGGAAAGGGCTTGAAGGGTAGATCAAGGATTAAGGGCACTTGGGACTAAGCCTGATGATCAGAATTTGATCTCTAGGATGCACATTCCACACTTGGGACCAAAACAAAAACATATTTGTGTAATGTAACCAAAGTTTCCACTACACCCAGGGCTTAAGGGTCTACAGAATAGGTGGCAGAAAAATTGTAATAGTCATAGGTGCTAAACAATTTTGAGGAAACAACCTTTTCCAGATACAACAGAGAAGCTGCATGTATAAACTCACCAAGACTGTGGCAGTAGGCTCAAGTTTAATCCTAGATAAAGAAGAGGAAGTAGGTAAAAAGTCCCACTCCTAGCCAAGCATCTGTTCATAAATGGTAGCTGCTGAGGTAGGAGAAATAAATTTTTTAAAAATGTAGTGCACTGAGTATATCAGCCGCACACCAGGGAAGGACCCATGCTCACTAGCAATTGAATAACTGAGTTTAAGATTTTCAATGACTTTTTAAAAAATTGTTGCTCATTTTAAGAATGAGAAAGAACATAATGTTGAGTGGGTAGTGAGAATGGGTATCTTGGAGGAGTTGTGGGACAGGACAAAATGTAATACAAATGTAATCTATGAAATTATCAGGAAATAAAAATAATAATAAAATGGCTTTAGATTAGGTGAATTAAAAAATAAACTCTCATTAGCCAGAGACCTTTTTAAGACTTGTTTTATCTCCATTGATCTCCGAGTGATTTGTTTTTCATTTTGGAAACAAGTGAAAAGGAAAAGAACTAACAGATAGATGGCCAAGGGTTTTTTCTGTTGCTCTTCACAATTTGTAAAGTAGCCATTGTCCCCACCCTAGTCATGAGAAAAATGAGATTCAAACAGATTAAGTAATCTGTACATGATATCAATTGAAGACGGAGGTAAGTCTGAGGCAGAATTTCATATAAAAACCCACTGCTTTCTTTTTCTTCTATATCATCCCCGTAAATGTTCTGCTATTTAATGCTAACATACATGGGAGAAGTAAGTACATTTTCTTAATGTTAGAAAAAGCCTATTCAGACAACATATTAAATGATTAAGCAGACTTCCTGGCATTGCAATGTAGGCAAAATCTTTGAGAATTCTCATCGGACACCCCTAATTTCTTTGACCTATGTACGAACTCGTGTTTACAACACAAAACAGATTCAGAATCATGGCGTAAGCAGTATTACAGGAGAAATAAAATTAATAACTTAGTTTGAAGTGACCTTTTTCTGTATTATCATCATAATAAGAAAAACACATGGCTGGCCTTTCTCCTGACTCAGGCATAGTGGTCAGTGGCATCATTAGACTCCCAAATTTGATTTTACATATGAAGTTGTCAGTGAAAATTCTAGTAATTATCTGTGTTGGACTCTCCTAAATATTCTGGGCATTGTTTCTGTTTAATTAATGTATTTGGATGTAGTATATTACTTTGAAATAGGAGATATTACAATCATTTTCTAATAAAATAGCCAAGGGGATAAAATGTTGAAAAATAACTCTAAAGTTTACTTTCTTGATACAGTCTTGGGATTCTCACTAAATTATATGAATGCATAAGTGTTCGTGTATTTTAAGGTTTGTGTGTGGGAATGCAGTCCTGTGTGCTTGGCAGTGTGTGTGTGTGTGTGTGTGTGTGTGTGTGTGTGTGTGTTTTCGAAGTCGGAAGATAATGTTAGCTATAGGTGCTCTCTCTCTCTCTCTCTCTCTCTCTCTCTCTCTCTCTCTCTCTCTCTCTCTCTCTCCTTAATTTTTTGAGAATTTTATACATTGTATTTTGGTTATATTCATTCCTCCCTCAATTTCTCCAGGCCCACTCACTTTTCCATACCCATTTGACTTTGTGACCTCATTTAATAGTTTTGAACAACACATTGGATCTAATTAGTACTACCTATATTTAGGTGTGTGCCCATCCTCTATGTTCTGCCTACCTATTTACCTACCTATGTACCTACCTACCTACCAGGGAGGATATATATATATACAGCTGGTAATTCTCAACAGCTACTCAAGGATGAACAACTCAAGAAGAGACAAAACCCCAGCATGGGGCCGGGAGTGGGAATCTCTTGTTACTGCTGTGAATGTTAGGCTGGATGGCCTGCATTGAAATTATGGACAGAATCTGCCGTATCGTGCATTTTATGAGATCCGGAGATTCAGCATCAGGCAGTCCCTGGCACAGGAAATGCTTTATGCACTGAATTATCTTCCTAGCCCTGAGCATTTCCATTTTTGTTTGGAATTCTTTCAAAAAACATCTGGGGTGAGTCAAGGAGCCTCCTAGTCGTCCCAGAGAACCCTAACTTGGTTCTGACAAGGTTGGAAGGCTCAGGCAAGTTACATTCCTTCTCTGAGCCTGCTCCCTGTGTTTTGAGAAAATCGATCACGAGAAGAATGATTTTTGAAGTGTCTTGCAACTGAGAGATTAAATGATTGAAATGCTAGAAATGGAAGCTCATTAACTCACAGTAGGATATAGCAATTTCCGGAGATCATCCTGGCATAAATAGAAGTACTCGCTGTGCTACAAGACTATCAAATTAAATTTTATTTTCACTTAATATTTTGCCTATGCTTGTTATCACATTCTATAGGATCTGGCCAGAATTCAGATAAGATTTTATTAACCATATACATAGTAGAGAGTGTGAAAATTATTTATGGAAGCCATAGGGCAGCAAGTTCAAATTATAACTGTCCTTTAAAAGCAGGTATTCCATTCCACAATTTTTCAATTAAAAAATAGAATCCCCAGGGCCATGAGGAATAATATGTGAAATTTAGAAATGGAAAAATTTAACCATTTACATTAATTTCTCAAGGGCTGGACTTGCCAGGTTCTAGAAGTGATGTGTTTATTTTGAGAGGCTCTCTATATACCTCAGCTCCTGCCTTTTTATCCTAGGAGAGTGGTGGATAACATATTGTGATATTTTGGCAGTACAGAGTGGTGCTGGCAATGTGTTATAGTAGCATTGGAGGCCCATTAGAGGAAAGCTGTTACCTTCTAACAAAATGAATGGACTTTATCTCCCAGCAGAGGTATGACATTGTCTCTACCTTAACTCTTTTTCAAGCCCAAGCCGACCAGCAATCACCTGGCCAGGGGACCACTCACTCCTCAGGAAGATGAGTCCACCTTAAATCATAAAAAAAGAAATAGAAGGAATAATTATCCTTTTTGCCCCTAGCGCTATAAATGTGAAGCTTCCTAAGTCCCTTTTGCTTTTCTGAATTACACAGAAAAAGGCAACTTTTGCCTTTCCTTCGTCTTTTCAGAGTACCCTTTTCTATAACACACTGGCTTCAATCTTTCTGCACATGGGTGCTCTGTAGCTGAGCTTCATGCCAGCTTAGCTCAAGCAAGATGGTTCCTTCTTCTCCTTTCAGACAGTTGGTAAGAGGTACAATTTCCTTGTCATGGTAATTTTCATTAAACAATAATAAAATTAAGATCAAGCTTCTTTTTGAGTCAATTATTTTATTAATGAGGATTATAAACTCCAAAGGGCATCCTAATTTCCCTGGTATCAGATGGAAATAGCTTGAACGGGGCTAAGAAAGATGGTGTTTAAATGTCAAAATTCCTAAATAAAGCTCATTTTTTGAACTTTATTCTCTCAGTTTTAATGACACTTAAATGAATTCTATGCTGCATTTTCACCTATGAAAATATTCTGTTTCTGCCTAGATTAAAATCAGTGTTAAGAAGAAAGATACTTTGTTTTTTTAATTTATTATAATGTATTCAGATTACATCCTGCTTGTATCTTCCTATTCCCACCCTCCCTCTCACTTCCACCCTATTACCCTACCCATGACCTCTGACAGTAGGGGATCTCTTCCCACATCATATGGCCACATCCTATAAAATCTCATCTGGATAGACTGCTTCCCCTTCCTCTGTGTGCCACTGGGCCTCCCCAGAAAGGGGAAGTGATCAAATGGGGGTGGTGGGGAGGGACCAGAGTTCATGTCAGAGTCAGACTCTGCTCTCCCTACAAGCATGGAGAATGAGCTGCCCATTAGTTATATCTGAACAGGGGGATTGGCCTTGGTTGGTGCAACACTTTGTGTAGATCCACCGGGCTGGAAGGTCTCCTTGTAGGGCTCCTGAACTCTCTGGGTCCTTCCATCCTCCCATCCTTCCATACCTCTTTCACTTGGAGTCCATCAGGGAGTCCCAGCATCTCTCCCAATTCACTGCTGGTTGAAGTTTCTCAGAGGACATTTATGTTGGGCTAATATCCACTTATAAGTGAGTACATATCACCCATGCCTTTCTGAGTCTGGGTTACCTCACTCAGGATGATCATTTCTAGTTCCTTCTTTTTGCCTGCAAATTTCAAGATTTCCTTGTTTTAAAGAACTGAATAGTATTCAATTGTATAAATGCATCACAATTTCTTTATTCATTCTTTGGTTGAGGGACATCCAGGTTGTTTCCAGATTCTGGCTGCTATCAATAAGGCTGCTATGAACATAGTTGTGCAAATGTCTTTGTTGCATGGTGGAGCACATTTTGGGTATATGCCCAGGAGTGGTATAGTTGGGTCTTGAGGCAGAACTATTCCTAATTTTCTGAGAAAGCACCAGATTGATTTCCAAAGTGATAGTACAAGTTTGCACTCCCACCAGCACTGGGGGAGTGTTCTCCTTTCTCCACATTCTAACCAGCATGTGCTGTCACTTGAATTTTTGATCTTAGCCATTCTGATGGGTGTAAGATAGAATCTCAGAGTCATTTTGATTGGCACTTCCCCAATGACTAAGGAGTTTGAGCATTTCTTTAAGTGTTTCTTAGGTATTCAATATTCCTCAGTTGAGAATTCTCTGTTTAGCTCTGTGCCCCATATTGGGTTATTTGGTTTAATAGTATTTAATTTTCTTTTGGGTTCTTGGTATAAATTCTAACCAAGCAAGTGAAATGCTTATATGAAAAAAAGCCAAGTCTCTAAAGAAAGAAATTGAAGAAGCTATCAGAAGACAGAAAGATCTCCCATGCTCTTGGATCAGGAGGATAAACATAGTAAAAATGGCATCTTAACAAAAGCAATCTACAGAGTCAATGCAATCCCTATCAAAATACCTACACAATTCTTTACAGACTTTGAAAGATCAATTCTCAACTTCATATGGAAAAGCAAAAACAAAAAAACAAAAACAAAAACAAAAAAACAAACAAACCAGAATAGCTAAAACAATTCTATACAATAAAAGATCTTCAAGAGGAATTTTCATCCTTGATCTCAAGCTGTACTATAGAACAATAGTAATAAAAACACATGGTACTGATATAGAAATAGCCTGGTTGATGAATGGAATTGAATCAAAGACCCAGAAATAAACCCACACACCTATGGACACTTGATATTTGACAAAGAAGCCAAAACCATACAATGGAAAAAATGCCATCTTCAACAAATGGATGTCTACATGTAAAAAATGCAAATCAATCAATATTAATCACCCTGCACAAAACTCATGTCCAAGTGGATTAAAGACCTCAACATAAAACTAGACACACTGAATCTGTTAGAAGGAAAATAGAGGAAGAGCTTTGAACTCATTTGTACAGGACACAACTTCTTGAACAGAACAGAGCTCAGGCACTAAAATCAATAATTAATAAATGGGACCTCATGAAACTGAAAAGTTTCTGCAAAGCAAAGGACACTGTCAACAGAACAAAATGACAGCCTACAGACTGGGAAAATATCTTCACCAACCCTACAACCAAGAAAGGAAAAAAGATATTTTGAAAGGAGAAATTTAGGTGAGAGCTTCTCCAGTACTCTGAATTCACTAAGTTTTTTCACTTTTTTCATTTCTTTTCTCCTTGTTTCTTTCCTTTCTTCCTCTAGATCTTCTCCACCTCTTTATTTTCTTTCTCCATTTCATATTTTTCTTTTTTATTATTACTTCTCTCCTCATCTTGTTTCTTCTGTCTTCTCTGTTTCTTTCCTTCCCTCCTGTTTGTCTTCCTTCTTTCCTTCTTTCCTTCTTTCCTTCTTTCCTTCTTTCTTCTCTCTTCTCTCTTCTCTCTTCTCTCTTCTCTCTCTCTCTCTCTCTCTCTCTCTCTCTCTCTCTCTCTCTCTCTCTCTCTCTCTCTCTCTCTCTCTCTCCAGCCCTCATGTATCCTGAGCTGCCTTCAGACTGGATATATGGCAGAAGATATGGAGCTTCTGATCATCCACCTTGTGAATGCTGGCATCACAGGCATACTTTACCACATTCTGTTGTATAGTGCTGGGAAAAAACTCAGGCTTTATGCATGACAAGCAAACACTCCACCAGCTGAGCTCTGTCCCCAGTCTCTTGGTTTCTAGGTGAACTGAAACACTGTCAGTAACTTCCTCCCCCCTCCCCCGATCCTGACTCTTAAGATCAATTTAATGACAGTTATATAGAGCAAAATGTTTGTTGATATTTCAGTTCCTCTGTTCATATGATTTTTCTCCTTTCACCATAGCACTAAAATGCAAAGACCCTATCTCCCATTTTAAAGAAGAGAAACAAATGAGATTTTTTTAAATTCCAGAATTAGAATCTTTATCAGCAAAACTGCAGTGTGGTTTCTAAGACAAGTTTTCTTCACAGATGACGACCTATCACTTGTTGTATAAGCTATTGCATGCAAATCCAGTCTCTTGTATGTTCCATGCAAATATTATACTACTAAGGTATATGCTGAGGTCTTTTTCATATGTTTTATATAAATAGTTACCTATTTACCATCTGTTTGTCTAGCTATCTGTGTGCCTGTCTGCCCTCCTCTCCTGTCTATCCATTAAGTATTGGTGTAATTAAACTTTATCAATTATTTATCTCTCATATATTTGTCATGATGTATCTTACTAAGTTTTATAAAATGAATATATACATTTAAGTAACATTACCAGTATCATGTTGAGAATGATCAGATTTTTCTACTTTCCTGGGGGTAATTACAATTCCTACTCCTACCATCAAAATGTAATGTTAACTTTTTCCAAACTGTGAATCTATGGAAACATGTGGTATGCATGTGGATCCATGGTTTCCTTCTCACTTATATCAATATGTTGAAGAATACATGCATGTATAAGTACTCACATATATAGGCACAATACATACACAGATATAATGCACAGATATGTCACAGATCTCTGAGTTCATACTTAGGTAGACTGCTTTAATAAAAAGACTCACAGAATTCAGAAGTTTTTATACTCACGATAATGGGTTATTGCATGAAAAGATATATCAGCAATAATGGAAAACACATAACAAAGACTGTAATAAACTTTCTGAAGTCCTCTCTCTGGAGGAACATATGAACGTAATTAATTTTTCCAGAAATAGTGCTAATATTTCATCAACCAGCTAGGTCAGGCTGAGCATTAGATTTTAGTGGGAGCAAACCAATACAAATGAAACATCCTGGATCTTAAATTCTCCAAAGGTCAAATAGATACAGTCCACAGTGTATCTATGTTAGCAAAGCCCCTACCATAAATCACACAGCTTACATAAGTATTCCCTGAGTGGCTAAAGGCTCCAAAGAGATACTCTCTGGACTCCCAGGTTCCCTTCCAGGAGTCAGCCTAGATCTAGCCCTTTCCTCCAGATAGGGAAGGTTTTGTTTCACATTTCAACCTTGCTGTATTAATCATTTACTGCACACTAGGCCTCTTAACTCTGAACAATGGAGTGTCTCAAGTTTGTTCACAAGAAGTCATATTTTACATTTATCTCTGAGCAGTATAAATGACCCCTAGACAAGATTTAGAATTATGCTCTTGGTGTTTTCCCTTTCTCTTCTTCACACACACTACTCTTTACCTTCTAGTTTACAGAGTTCCCATTCGGAGTCTACTGTATTTGCCTTTCAGAATGTTATGCTTCTTTTCTCTGTTTGTCGTCAATTTTAGCAAAACTGAAACAATCTGTAGTTCTCAGCAGTGTGACTGTGGTGACTCAAGATTGTGTATGTTTTCAGACTATAATCTTCTGAACTCCTCAAAGGTAATAATAGCTCCATCCGTGAGCACATGTCATTATCTACCTTAGTATGTTTTTGTTTTTGTTACTCAATAATTACATTCTGATATGCCTACAAAACTTTTATACATATAGGATGTGTGGACATATATGTGCACACCTGCATATATACATATATAGTATACAATTACACACACACATACACACACACACACACACACACACACATATATATATATATATATATATATATTATATGTACGTATCTATTTATATGCCCTACTCCTAGCTCATTTTAAGCCTTGAGTCTTAATTTATATTTTAATTATGTTGCATATATTTGGCATGAATCAAGGCTCCAAAGAGCTTCTAAATATATGGACAATTTTACTATGATTTGTGTTGTTTTGTTCTTATTGTGTAACTAGATTGAGGCTTGTTGAGTTTCCTGCAGCTCTATAAGTCGTATCAAGGATTTTAAGTTTCTGTATTCTACTTACATACAGTTTTAAGCCTTCTTGTTTTTTTCCTGTCTATTTCTTACAGTTTTTAGTTCAGAAATTTTCACAATGTCCCCCAGTTCACTGAGACCTGTCCCCCCTTTTGAAGATCTTTGTAATGTTCTCTAACTTGAATATATTTCTATTGCTTCTTGGGCCGCTAGCCCTTTCTCTCATGGAACTGAATTTGCCACTGGACCCACAGAGTGAATTTTCAGATAACATATGTGTGATTATTTGACTGTGAAGAGATGCCCATAGGGTTAAATATCTGAACATTTGGTCCAAAGTGTGGTGTTGTTTGGGAGAGATTGTGGAACCTTCAGGAAGTGGAGTTTGCTGGAGGAAGGACACTACGGGCGGAGGGAGGGGAGCGTGTAGAGTTTTAAGAGTTTAAAGCTTCACTCTGCATCCTGTTAACTTTCCTTGCTCCCTATTTGTCAGAGAGCTGATGTCTCAGCTTTCTGCTCCAGTGGCCTTCTCTGTCTTTGTGAGCTCTAGCTCTGCAACCATAGGCAAAATAAACTCTGTCTCATAAATCATTTTTGGTCATGGTGTTTTATCACAGCAACACAATTAAGTGAGACACTACTGTTTAGCTTGGAATGTTACTCTGGTTCTTTCTGAGTTTGTGTTCTATGTTTGCTAAGCTGTATTTTAATGTTGTTTGCTTTTTTGGGTTTGTTTTATTTTGATAAAGGGTTACGTTGTGTAGTTTAGTGTGGCCCTGAACTTACGATTCTCCTGACTGCTCAAGACATTGAGTTAAAGGTTTATAAGAGTGTTCACCACCTTCATGTTAATTTAAAATTCCAGCACATGCTTTCATTACCTGTCTTTAAATCCTTGATTGCTACATCCATATTTTATGTTATTTGATGGCCTATTCCTATTGGTTGACTTTTTGTTTACTGGTTGTGATGATAGTTTAGCTTTGATTGTCAACTTAACACAACTTAGAATCATCGGTGAAGAGTTTCAATGGGGGTTACTCGTCTCGGGTTGGCTTGAGGGCATACCTGAGCTGATTGGGTTAATGCTACAGCCCGATTCCCTAGGAAGCAACTGCTTACAAGTGGAGAAATTGAGCTCTCCATAGTAACCAAGCTAGTAAACATGCTTGTGCTCCTGGCTCTGTAATCTTGGCTGTGGAGACACAGTGGTTAGCTGTCTCAGGTTGCTGCCGTGAGACTATCCCACAATGAGGACTATAAACTGCAGTTGTAAGCCTAATAAACCCTTTCTCGCCTAAATGGCTTTTTGTCAGGATATTTTATCACAGAAATTGAAATGAGACTAGAACAATTGTGTTTTCCTGGTCCATTGCTTGTTTTGTTATTTTTCTCTTGAATAATGGACTTTGTTCATGCGGTGATGTTGATAGTTTTTGAGCATTCTTGAGTTTTGAAACAAGATGTGTGAGTTCCCCTTGACAGCAGCTGAACTTAATTGCTACTGCCCAGGCTCATGATTGCAAATGGTCCTCTTTAGTTCTTTTTAAGCCATGAATGAATGTCCCTGTGCAGTTTGTAAGATCATTCTTGATCTGGGCTACAACTAGTTTCCCTTCATGTCCTATATTTGTTGGCTTTTGCTTCATCTACTTCTGACACAGCTGTCTGTGTGCTGTTCATATAACCCTATACAAACTGATTTGGGGTTGGGTATTTTTTTTCTCTCTCTCTTAGTCTAGAGATGCTTTTGCTCAATTTGCTCAACACACTTATTAACCCCACTTCAAGACACCCTTGTTTGTTGTGTCACATGTTCTTTAAAAACAGAGGCCCTTCACTTCTCACTAGTCACAGTTTATTTTATTCCATTCTGCTTTTGTTAAATAATAAATGTTACTGTATGACATGATACATTATTTGCCCAATGTAACCTAACAGCAGCATAAAATCCCAAATTTTGCAATTTTCATGAGGATCCTAAGTAATTTAGAAAATGCCTAGTATACTGAAAATATACATGCTGGATGAGTTTTTACTGCCTCATGCCATAGATAATTACAGTAATACCTCTCTTGACAATCTTATATTAATTTTTCCTGTTTAATGAAAACTTATCTGTGCCATCTCTATTTGTCATTTCCCAGTCTCTTAAGATGAACTAACAGCTGCTCTAGTTGGGATAAGCTTCCTGAGTTGTAGAGTTTTAGCAATCCCACCAAAATTGTGGCAATTGAGGTCCTGGAATGCAAGAAAAAGGATGTGGGCCTTATTTGGCCAATGATATCTTACCATTTGTGATGGCTGGTTGTTACTGTTGACATGACTGGATTGTGAGTTTCTGAGCATGAAGCACGTTTTGGCATGGGGCTTTGAGGGCATTTGCAGATGACTAAGAGGGGAGAGAAGAGCTACCTTGAATATGGCTGATACTGCCCATGATCTAGGAACCCAGAGAGAATACAAAGATGAAGGTGTTTGGCTCCTGTCTTCACCTCCTGTCTGCTTCCCGACTGCCTTTTTTTTTTTTTTTTTTTTGGAAAATCTGTCTTCTGCCACATGCTTTACCACCAGGGTTTTGCTTAAGCACACGAGGCCAAATGAACAGGGCTTGAACATTCTACAATTATCAACCAAAATAAATTCTTCTTCCTCATAAGGTGTTCTGTCAGGTGTTATCACAAAAGCACAAAAATAACTTATATAATACCCTATGGTATGTGTGTGTTGTAAGTGAGATGAGGTTTGGACTCAATACTGACTATAACAGAGAGGCTCAAGGTTCCGGGGCTACAGGGGAAGTGGCATTCCGTAACTCCCACTTTGTTATGAATTAAGTGGCCCAGACCTCCAGTCCCCTTCCAAAAATCCTAATTTGTTTAAAACTAGTATCAGGGTATTTCTTCTATTTTTGGGCAAGATCAGACTTATGTACTTTTTGAAATAATTTTAAAGAGGATAATTTATTTTTAAATACAAAATTATTCCCACTTTTTCTTTATTACTGCAGTGTAGAGCTCAGTTGACCATCTGAATATCCAGCAGGAAACACTTGTGAATACAAAAGGTTTTCTGAAGTGAGTATTGTATGTGATTCAAGGAGTTTGATTATAGCAAGCTTCAGCCTGTGTTGAAAAACCACTTCACAATCTAGTTGTTATGCCTGTTGTGTTCTATTCAAATGTGTTCCCATGGTACAATAGGTAGAGATGAATTTAGTTTTCCTAAAACATGAAGAAAGTAATAACTGATTGGGCATAAGCCAGTTTGAAGAAAATAAAATATATTGTAAGTAGTAAAGGAGCCAGAAATCTGACAATAAGGATTGGCTAATAAGGTGTTTCTGTCTTTAGGGAGAAAACCAAGCAGATTATAGAATTTTCTGTGGGCTGAAGAAAAAGTTTTACTTTGAAAAACTTTGTTTTTTTAGGGGACCATTTGAAAGAATATGCTTATCAGTAAGCTTTTGATATATAACAACAAATTGCTTGTTCTCAATTGTATAGAGTAGATAGTGTATAGGTGTTTGTGTGTGTGTGTATGTGTGTGTGTGTGTGTGTGTGTGTGTGTGTGTATGTGTGTGTGCACACGCATGTGTTTATCCTGAATTAAGTAGATGAACTTGGGCTATGAATATTAATTCTTGTATTAGTAGCTTGACTATGCATCTCTCATTTCTCCACTGGCCATCCCAGGGATCCTGTCATGATGATGGCAGAAATGTAAAGAATGAGTAGAAAAAGTCATGCCTTCATAAAGAGCAAGATTAGAACTGACACATACTCAATTCTCTCACCTCTGTGTTAAAGCAAGTTTCAAATCCATGCTCCCCACCAAGAGACAACCCAAGCCTTTTATGTACAGAGGGATGACACTAAAAATTTACTAGCAAATGGTAGGTATTTTGGATCATTATTACAATTTGCAATTTTTATGCCAATTTGGTTATGTAAAGTTGGATAATTCTAGAAACCCTTTAAATGAGGAAGGTTAAATGACTGTATTTCCTAGTTTTTAATACTCATATCAAGTTGTGTGTCTTACAAAGTTCTCTTGAGTTTATGGTTCAGAAGTTCTTCTCTATGTGAACACCAGCCAGACAACGGGGCTGGAGAGATTGCTCACGGTTTAGAAAACCTGCTGCTATTCCTGAAGACCAGAGTTCAGTTCCCAGCACTCATGCTTGGTGGTTTTAAAATACCTATAATTCCATTTCCAGGGAATTTGACCCCCTTTCTGTCATCCAGGGGTACCTGCATACATGTAGGACATTCTCTCACAGACACATGCATGTATACATAAATAAAATTAACTTTTATTAAAGAGTGAGAAACTTTATTCAACAAAGGTACTTTAAAGTAGGATATTACAGTGCAGCCTTCCTGAACTGTAGCTTTGTTAAGAGAGAGAGAGAGAGAGAGAGAGAGAGAGAGAGAGAGAGAGAGAGAGAGACTTTATACATAAATGCATGTGCGTACACACACACACACATGCAGAAACACCAATGAACCTTGATTCATGTCACATGATGCCCTGCACTACCTTAGCACTTGGCCAGAAGGAAGAGTTTCATGGTAGAAAGTCATCAGTGATCAAAGCGAGCACTCAATCCTGTGTATTTGTGTCATCAAGTACAGGAGTGAAATGACTGCTCCAGGGCAATCAAAAGTTTTCTCATTGGATCTGATATTTCCTCCATGGAAGGAAATCCATCCGTGATACTATAAACTTAGACAAAATCCTATGGGTGGGGAGGTCATGGGCTCTATTGGGGGCACTCTATCATAGATGTTGCTAAATGGATGTGCAAGATGACTTTCTTCTAAATACTTATATTTAAATATTTATTTAACTTAAGTATATTACATATATCTAATTATTTATATTTATATTTGTACACATAAACTGGTACAGCTCTCAGCCTTAGTCAGAGAAACCTTTTTTTTTTTTTTTTTTTTTTTTTAGCTGTGGTGTCATAGCAGACACATCAGAATGCTGAGAGTGAGGACTGATACATGCTGCTCTCTAAATGGGACAGCTATGCCTCCCCCTTTGAGGACCCAGGGAACACTGTAGAAGAGAGACTTGAAAGACTAAAACATCTGGAAGATAAGAAAGCATGCCATAACATGTTGTCACTACATAACATGGCTTAAACACAAAGCAGCTGTACCCATCTGCATAAGACCTACACACACACACACACACACACACACACACACACACACATGCACACACAATACACACAGGGGAGAGAGAGAGAGAGAGAGAGAGAGAGAGAGAGAGAGAGAGAGAGAGAGAGAGAAAGAGAGGGAGAGGGAGAGGGAGAGAGAGGGAGAGATGGAGTAGTGAGAGGGCTGGCAAACAGTAATAGAAAAGGAAACTGTGAGCAAAATACATTATATGCAAGTAAGAAATTGTCAAAAGGAGTCCAACAGAGTTAACCTCTGAGAGGCTCCACTCAGCAGCAGTTCCAAACAGATGCAAACTCACAACTAAACATTAGTGGAAGTTTTAGGAGTCTAGTGGAAAAGTGGGGGATGGAAGAAAAGGATCTGGAGGTGACAGGGGCTCCACAAAAAGACCAACAGAGCCAAGTAACCAGGGCCCAGGTGCTTGTGAGAACTGAAGCACTAACAAAGAACCATGCACGGACTGTACCTAAGCCCCCTACATAGATGTAGTCAGTTGGCAGCTCAGGCTTCATGTAGGTCCTCTAGTAAGGGGATGGGTGGGACTGTCACTGATATGGAGTCTGTTGCCAGCTTTTTCATCACTTTCCCGTGGCAGGACTGGCCTCCCAGGCCACAGGGGAACAGGACACACTCGGTCCTGTTATAACTTGATGAGCTGGGGTGGATGAGAAATAGGGCTCCCCTTTTCTGAGGAATGGGGGAAGGGGGAAAGAGGGAGGGAGGATTAGACTGGGAGGAAAGAAGGGAGGGGATTCGACCATGATGTCAAGTGAATAAATAAGTAAATTAATAATAAAAATCAGTATAAAAAGAAACTGTCAAAAACAAGTTATAATGATTCTTAAGAGAATGTCTTTATATACCTCATTGCCTTGGGCAAACAAAATCAAATTCTTGTTTTTGTAAAGCCAGTGGTATTCATTCCTGAGTGCTCCAAACCTTTTGTGGAAAGTCAGAGGCCTTCCCTAATTATGTGTTGATTCCAATGATTGCAATGTTTCACTTCCCTAGTCCTTTACTTAAGGGTCTCTCTCTCTCCTCAGAGACTGTATGTCTGTTTGCGTATGTTCATTGTTTTTCATTATATGTTTCTTGCCTTTCTTTGCCCTTTCCAGGAAATAAAGCAAAGAGAGCAATGGCTCCAGGAGTAACACAAGGAAGCCTGAAACATTGCTTTAAAAGTCTTCCATTTCAACTAGGAAACAAGGACTTTTTCTTGATCTTATCTCACACTCATAGCTACTGATTGTGCGATGCCTCATTATTGATGCTCATTTACTAAGCTTTTATGAGTTCACATGGACCAGACAAGACCTGTTTTCCCACATGCTGCTGGAGGAATTTTGTTGTAAACTGGCTTCTGTGTACAATGTCTATAAACTAATGACGTTGGAGCATGAAGACAGATCATTGTTAACCGTACAATTAGAATAGCCTAGAGACAATTCTGTCTGCTCTTAGACTTTGCAGCTCATACTGAGTAGGGAAAGTGATTGGCTCATATTTCTCAGGCTTCTAAACACTTAACAGAGCTGGTGATTCTACTGTTTCATCAATTAATGTAATTTCCACAACATATTTGTAAGTTAAATAGCAAGTTGAGTCTACTTACAGATGAAGAGATAAGAGTTCTAATCTATGGTCTCACAGATATTGGGTCTTAGCTTTTGTATTCAAGAAAAGACTATAAAGCTCTAGCAGAGGCAATCTTCTAACTGAGATGCTAACTGGTCTCTTGTAAGAAATAGAAACCATATTGATTTCAGATGGCTAAAATTCACTATATGAATCTGTAAAAAAAAAAGTAAACACATAGGATTAGGGTATCAATTAATCTTTCCGAGAAAAGAAAATATTCATCAAAAGAAATGATACTCAGGAAAAGTGGTTGTCACAATTTGACACCAAAGGACTAGATAGTCAAAAAATGAACAAATGGAACTTCATGCAAAAGCTTTTATGCATCAAAAGTCACTAGTGACAGTGATAGCATGAAAAATACAAGGGCAAAGAAAATATTCAAAATCGTCAAGGAATTGATTTATGGACCATATAGACAATCCTTAAAACTCAACAGTCATAGTTGAAAACTGAGCACAAAACTTGAATAACCCTGTCTTCAGAGAAGATAAGCAATAATAAACATAGAAAAAACGATTCAACATGATTAAACATGGATGCAAATCAGAGCCAGAATGAAATACTAGCTTACATAAAGCAAACAAATATGAAAACCAACCAACAGGAAAGAGCAAACATCAGGAACAGAGAAATTGGGACTCATATACTGTAAGTTGGAATGTAAAATGATGCATGCAGCTGCTGTGGGAAACAATGAAGTTATGTTTTTAAGACTTAAAAGTATGATCACCATATGAGTCAGCAATTGAACTGCTGAATTCATACCCAAAAGAATTGAAAATCTGTGTCTTTGAAGATCTATTTGAATATCCAACTTTATTGCAGTATTATTTAGAATAGTTAAAAGGTGGGTGTCATCTACTCTCTAAAGACAGATAAATATACAGAATATATAGATCTTGGTATTTATAAACTTTATACCTGGTTAGAAAAGTCAGTTTACATGCGCGTGCGCACAGGCACACACACACACACACACACACACACACACACACACACACACACACACAAGACATACATCTTATGACTCCACTCCCAGGAGATTCTTGAAATACTTAAATCCAAAGTATTGGCAATGGAAGAGTGGTATTCAAAGACTTGTGTGGAGCTATTGTTTAACGCCCATAAAGTTTCTCATAACGCACAGTGAAGTTGGTTCTAAAGATGGGTAGTAATGAAGGTTGCACAATGATACAACTATACTTACTATAAAGGAGGCACGTGGTAAAAAATGGTCAAGTGTCTTTTACTGTAATATAATAAATATAAAAAAATTGCTCCAATAAAAGGAAAAATTTAAAAGTTGAAGAAAATATTCAGAGCAAATAAAAATATGAAACGTTTCACTATGGCTAATGTAGAATATGCCAAATGTTACTCTCCTTGTACATGAAAGAACTCGGCAGGTTAGTGTTAAGTTTCACCTTGAAGGAATCTAAAATGTCCTGGAAGATGGGCCTCAGATACGAGGGACCTGAAAAGACCTACCTAGATTGGAAAGCATCACTCCATGGGAGGGGACTCCTCGATCGTGGGAAAGTAAGATAAGCATGCATTCATTCTATTTCCTAATGTCGATATGGTATGACTAGCTGTGCCAGCAGCCATGACTTCCCCATAACAAAGAAGTGCACATTCAACCCGGAGATAGCATGAACCCTTTAACCCTACAGTGCTTTTGGCAGAGGATTTCATCACAGCAACACACACACACACACACACACACACACACACACACACACACACACACACACACAAAGTGAGAGAGGAAGAAACCTTCCTAATCTTGAGCAACTATGAACCAAATGGTAGGGGGTTTGTTCTTCAATGTTCAGTGAATATTAAGAGGCTATCTGAGTCCATGAAAAAAGGAAAAGCAGTGTGTTGGATTTGCTTAAAAGTACACCCGTGTCACATGAACTCTTTAAATTATTAAGTGTTTTAAGACTGTAAACACTATCAAGGCCCAGTACAGAGTGTTTAGAAAAATCTAACTTTGCCGTGCTAATGACAAGGAGCTCTTTAACACGTGCTCTGTTCTGCTTAGTAAGGCATGACATACCTATGAGTTCCTGTGCTGAATGTTCCCAACAGTGCTACGAGATTGATACACTTATGAGACCACCTGGCCAAGTTCACATAACTAGAGAAAGCAGATCTTTGGAGTTCGTATACAGGAAGCTAAGATCTCAGATTCACTCCCATACACTTCTGCTTCTGAGCTCCTGCCCATCATGGAAGAAGGCAATAGGTATTGTCAGTGTCACTAGCATCATTCAGACTGAGTTTAAAGGGAAAAATCAAGGCCGAAGGGCAGAGGATGCTTTCACCATGCATGTTTTTCAGAGTCAAGCAAACTTAACCTCTCACTGCGCTTCTTTTACTGTCTCATATTGTGGGTGATATAATTTAACTTGTATGATCCACACCTGCATGATCTTTATCTGGCATCATTTGTAGTGGATTAATCAAGAGAATGAGGAAAATATTACAAGTGAATGTGGCTTATGTACCATAAAGTCACTGCTTGGCTCCTGCTTGTGTGACCTGAGTGAGGTTTAATCCATTGCAAAATGCATTGTGAGGCATCAATGCTGGCATTGCCCAGCAGGGTAAACTAGTTTATGTTTTCAGTTTTAATCTGCAATGGTACTCACTCCCCAGAATTCTGAGTCTCCCTCCGGTCTTCATTTGTCCACCTGCAATGTTGATATCCTGGTCCACATTATGCTTTACTATCACGTAATTCACATAGGGAGGTGAGAAGTGGACTGTCTAAAGATGAGAAGAAAACTCTGATGAAGACAGAGTCTGACTCACTAATGTGGAGGCAGATCTGGGGTCAAGGTCAAAATATAGCCTTGACAATGGTGCTACATTTAAAGACTGGTGTCAGAAAATATGAGAATTGAGGGAACCAGAAGATGGGCAGTAGAATCTCGGTAATTCTAAACATTTTAGGGTTTTAGGCAATGAAGGGTGATGGCAACAGAGAAGTGTGAGACGCAAGTCTTTGTGCAGCGATGTCTGCTGAGGAGATGGAAGAATTATGTCCGGTGTGGCCCTAGTGAGTTTTACTTGAGGCTACCAACCTGATTGGATTGGATGACACCCAGAAGATCAGCCAAGATGAGCTCTGGGTGTGTCTGCCAAGGTCTTTCCGAGTAGCCAACTTGGTGAAGAGGGGACAGGCACATCATAAATGTGGATGACAGTGCCTCATAAGCTGGGGGCTTGAAAGGAATAGAAAAAGAGGGAAGATAATCCGCTATGATAGACATCCTGTCTTCCTCTATCTGTCTCTCAGGAGGTGAGCATGCCCTACCCACCCCTGGCACCATGATGTTCTGTCACACTGTAGCCCAGGAACATAGTGGTCGCTAACCATTGACTGAAAGTCTAAAGTCATGAGCCAAAATAAAATGCTTACTTCTTTCAAACTGTGTCTCGGGTTATTTGTCTCAGGGACAGAACTCTGACTATATATTTGGCTGCACCCGTTGCTGATGGGCATCTTACAAAGGAGCATTTGGGTTGCCAAAGAGAACAAGCCTCAAAGTTGAAACTGCAGAGATGCAGATGTGTGTGAGTTTCCCAGGAGTGACAGAAAGAACATGTTACTGCAGGCCTGTCTTACCAACTGCCGAATTTCCACCCACAAGCTGCCAGCTGCACTGGTGCATTTAGTTAGACTGGAGAACCTCTCTCAGATTCCAAGTGAGCACTGAGTGCATCTGGATCCTTAAGCAGCAAATTTGAATACCTTTGATTCTCTCATTAGAGTATTTCAGCTGCCTTACTTTTGTGGGAAACATACTCAGAGAGAATTTGTCCATCTGCTCAGCTGTTATCAGGGTGAAGGCCTTCAAAGCCAATTCCTAACAAGCTAAACACATCTGACCAAATCAACCAGCATGTAAGGTCTGAGAGCAGCCTGCCATGTGAATGGTTTTCTCGCTTTTATTATGTCCATTAGAAGGTTCTATGAGTCACTAGAGCATCCAAATTAGCTTTTAATGATGAACAGAGATAACAAAATGAAAGAGGAGTGGGTGGAAGGGGAAATGGAATGAAGCCAGGGAGTCCTGACTGACATCTCCACATCGTTAATATTTATTTCCCTGTGAAGAAGAGAGATCTTTTCAAATGGAGGGTGGCTGTAATGGGTACACCCTGCCTTGCAAGGACACATCTGCAATCAGAAAGACTTGATTTGTCTCCTTGTGCCCAAGCTGTGCAACTCTGGACTAGTATTTAACTTTCTTTGACTCCGTTTCTTTAGGCTCAAAGTAGTAATTACGATTTTGTAGCATTTTGATACATTCTCTAGCACTAAGGCTATCCTTAATGAACTTCACTTATTTTTATTATTCTTGACTTTTATGTCTTAAGCCTCTCCATTTATCACTCATGTAAATCTGTTTATTTGATACTCACATTTGCCACTCATCTTCCCTACCCCAAACACTGTGAGTTGTCAAGAAGGAACTAGATTCTTTTCCATCATGAGATAATTTCAGGATAAATCAGCAAGTTTCGACATACATATAAATATTAACTAATTCCTTAGACTGATTAAGGATGTATCAAGCCAGGGGCATATTCCTCATGCCTGTGGCTGAATGGATGCTTAATAACCCTCTTTCTATCTAGAGACTCTCTTCTCAGGCAAAATATGGCAAATACAATTAATTATTTTTTCTTTTCCTTTTATAGTTTCTGGGATTTATAATATAATTAAGATGTCCTTTGCTTTCCCTTCATCCAACTCCCCCCATTTCCTTCAAATTCATGGCCTTTTAAAAACACTAATTATTACTGCATGCTTATATATATTCCTAAATCTAATCTGCTCAGTCCATATAAAGCTATTTGTATGTCTGTTTTTAGTTATAATTTTGTATACTTAATTATTTTTAACTTTGACCTTTTGGTTTGCATGAGATTAAAATATAAAAACGATGAAGGTCATTTTAACATTTTCCCAGGTTGTATATGAAAGACATGAAAACAACAAGTGCTCAGAGTAATCTGGCCACCAACGTTTCCTTTTGCTGAGTCACAGTGAGTCTTGCAGATAGACGTCTGGCTTTTGAAATCATAGACGAGTAGATTCCTGTCTTATTACTTAGATGTCACCCGGTTTGAAACAAAATGTAACATCTGATTGCATGGCTCTCATCTATCAACACAAAACAGGCTGATGGAGAAGGGGACCTGGCACAGAGGAAACCAATGATTTTCAATGTCACATAAGCCTATATACTTGCATTTTCTAAAATTTTACTGTTCATTCTATATTTACCAAGGATTAGGATATTGTAGATATAAGTGATGTTAATTCAATTTATGTTTCTTACACGTGAAAAAAATGAGTCACTATCCTATTTCACTCTTTTTTTGTATTATATCATATCTAGTCATACTATATTAATATGACAGAAAAGTCATGGGCCATCTTTCTGTATGCATGATTTATGATTATAACTTCCTGACAAGGGACCGCTCACCTTTTCTTTAAATGCATTCAGTGATTACACAGGCCCTACTCTGTTTCAATTACTTTTTTTTTTGTCTCTGCTTTGTAATTTGCTAAGAGCTCCTTTGGGCTACAAGAATAAAGTTGAACCTCATATCATAGGTTAACTTTTGTATATTTGAAGATGGTGATATGGCTCCTTGGAGTTGCTTTTTACTAAGCTAAAGCAATTTCCAAACTGATTGATTGCCAGACCTTTGGGGGAACACATGAACTCCGTAGAGATGCCTACCCCAGTTGTTTCAGAGTCACTCTAGGGAACCACAGGAGTACTTTCAGGTTTTCAGAATGATTTTGCCAGTAGAGTAGTCTGCTTTTCAGTGGGCCTCAGCAGGGGGCAGTTTTGCCCTAAAAGAAAAATTGGAGTGTCTGGATATATTTTTGCTTATGACTACTACAGGAGAGAACCGTTGGCAAGTAGTCAATGGAAGTCAGGATGCTGTTAAACATTTAAAATACACACACTTCTCTACAGCAGTTACTCAGCCCATAAGGTCAGAAAAGCATAGGTTGAAAACGCCAGGGTCCATTCTATAGGATATTGCTTTGCATTCCATTTACATTATGTTTTATTGCTCTACTTTGGAAATGCCTCCTCAATGTAATGGACCGAAAGCACAGAACATAGACATACCTGACAGCATCTAAAACGGTGACGAGCAGTGCAGAGCATTATGGGATGCTCCTTTTGTGTATGGTGTTTCAAGTACTCTTATGAGTGGCATTAGGAGCCAAGATGCACCCAGGTGCCATTTGATACCATACCATAGCCTTCCAGCAGTCATGTCATGATTTCAAGATGCTCAAGGAAACTAAAAGAGATCTTAGGTTATCTTGGAAGAAGGTTTTCTCTTTTCCATTCTCTTCCTCATCCCCTGTCTTCTCCCTTTCCTCTTCTTCCTCCTTTGTTCCACATCCTCTTGCTCTTCATTCCCCTGTTCCTCCTCCCTACTCTTGCCTTGCTTGTTCCCCATTTTCTTCTCCTCTTCATCTTCCTTCTTCACTTCTTTTTCCTCTTCCCGTTCCTCCCTCTTTTGCTTCACCTTCTCTCATTCTTCCTTGTTTTTTCTTTATTCTTTCCTTACATGAAGAAATCAGTGAAAAGACGTTTCTCCCATGGTCACTCTTAAACAGTCGGGTGTCACAGCCTGAAGAAACCAGTCCATGTCTTTCTTCACATCTGTCTGGGACAGAGTTAAGAAGCAGTTTATGCTGTGAGTTGACAGTTCTTGGTTTTTGATACCTAGCTTTCATGTGCTCTTCTCCAAGTACAATATGTTGAACTAAATCAAATGATGTGAAAGTTCCTCCTATCATGCTAAGACTTGCACAGTCTGATGTTTCCATTGGGAAATTGTTCTGGGGATTCACTCTCAGGGTGCTTCACTTGCTGCTCTCCTCTCTCTCTCTCTCTCTCTCTCTCTCTCTCTCTCTCTCTCTCCTGTCTGATGTGTGTGTGTGTGTGTGTGTGTGTGTGTGTGTGTGTGTGTGTGTGTATCTCCCCATCTGTCTTATTCTTACTTTTTTCAAGGTCTGATAATTCATTTGTTACACTTAAAGACTTTATTTTATTTTTTACTGTTCTCAGACTTAAATGCAGATGCTCTCAGCAGGGACAGCCCATGACTCTTGGCGATCTGTTCCAGGGTGTTTTTTCTTTACTTTCCTTCATTCTCTTGACTAAAAGTCTAGCACCTTCTGCAGCTCCTCTTTTTTCTTAGTGTGTTGTTTCTTCACAGCAATTCATCTGCGTTTGTGTTACAGACATGTGGAGCAACAAAATGCTGCTGAATCTTTTCTCACCTGTGTCGTTTAAGGTTCCTGACAACATATTGACAGACATGATCTTCTTTAGAGACTGAAAAGCTTTGGGATTCTGCTACCTCTTTTGAGTCCCCAGTCAAAGACGCACAGTACTATCTGTCAGTCCAGGAACATTTTCTCTCCTTTTTGTACAATAGTCAATTTGAGAACACTCAATTGGCATCCACAACGCATCTGTTGCATGAGAACCTGTGCTTCCCCTTGCCAGTCCTCTTTGGTCTATAATAAGAACGCTCCTTTCTCAAAAGCGGCCATAGGTCAAGATGCTTTACTTCATTGGATAACTTTGTTGTTCCCACTATAGACTGCAGAATATTTCACCCAAACATGAAGGAATATACCTTCTTCTCAGAATTTCATGGAACCTTCTCCAAAATTGACCATATGCTTGAATAACCACACTCAGGTACATTTAGAATATCCTAGAAAAAGTGAGAGAAAGGTATTCTTTTTAGATGAAAAGATGAATCTTCTTAAATCTAATAACTCTGTCTTGAGATACTGTTTATATACACTTACACGCACAAGCATATACATGTGGATCAATATGGTATGTATGTTTGTGTGAGTGAGTGGGTTTGTGTGTGTGGGTGAGTGTGTGAGTGTGGGTGTGGGTGGGTGTGGGGGTATGGGGGTGTGGGTGTGGGTGTGGGTGTGGGTGTGGGTGTGGGTGTGTTCTTTGGTTACCTGAAGCTACTTCAAGTGATGAGAAAGCTGGCTTGCTTAGTGAAACTGTCATTTAGTTGACTGAAATGATGGCATATGCTGTGCAAAGCACATATATCACAATTTTAGTTCAATCTCTCTCCACCCACCACAGTTTTGTTACGCTCATTTTTCTGTCACAGTAAAATTCCAGAATGAAATATGCAAGTGGCAAATGTGTGATGTGACAGAGAAGAAATGAGAAGACTCCAGCATCAGAATGGGAAGACAGACACCATGGCAGCCAGCAGCCAGAGTGAGTCCAACTGAAAGCCAAAATTAAGCAGTGGCCAGGAGTGTCATGGAGGTGGGCAAAAGGACATGAGAATGTGGAAGAGACTTAAAGGGAATGACTCCCAGCTGAGAATCTTTAGAGGACAATTTCCTTTCATCAGCTGTCATGATATGGAAATGGATCCGTTTACTAAGCCTCGTGCTGGACGAGGGAAGGAAAATCAAGAACTTTCTGAAAGTGTAGAAGTCCTTCAGCTGACCAGCAGCCTAAAATTGCTCCTTGCACTCATGACAGCGCTGTAATCTTGCCCTTTAAGATGATTTCCAGTGCTGATGGCTAAACTTGACCTTTTATGTAAGCGAATGGGTAACTGCCAGGATTCTGCTGTTGTTGACTAAAGGAAGCACAGTGATATGATTAAAAATAGATGTCCCTTTAATCATTTTGCATTTTACAAGCCCACACAATAAAAACCTGTGATCAGTCTTCAGTGAAAGTGCACCCTGGAAAGAAGAACTGCATTAAGATAGAATATCACTGGTTTTATGGGGCTCAACTCCTGTTACAGCCCAGTTCTTGAATCAACCTGAAAGATGAGACACTGCAAAGTCCAGGCTCGTTAGGGTCTGTAAAAGAACTCACCTGCATGGCAGAATCCAGACAACTGTGGTGTTGTCCGAATAACTTTTTCTTTCATACAGAATCAGTGGAACTGCAATGGAAAGACAGCATCATGGCATTTAAAAGAGAATTTCAAGACAGAGACCAGTCTCTGACCCCAGCTGCGTCCCTCTCTCTGTTACCCTTTACTGAGTGGGTATGTCAGAACGTACAATCCCTATAGAAATATTATGTAGCTGAAGTCTAACCTGGGAAAGCTTTTTGAGATCAGTGAATGACCTGAATACTCTAAATGCTCATCTTCAAACACAAGATTGAGAGAAATCAGCTTCAAAATGATGGATAGAATCACATGCTGTTTAGCACTAGCAAGGACTGCCAACCATTTGATGCTCGTTATTGGCCTGGCCCTTCGGTAAATGCCTCATTCATTTTTAAATTGGTAGCTTTGTGAGATTTTTGAATAAATCAGCATTTAAGATGGAATGCTTCTTGCTTTGATATCTCAGGTCAGGAGCTGGACAGTTACTGTGGGGAAAAAAAGCTATGTGGCAACGAATAGAGTACGAACTGCACCACATTCTGCGCTGCTATGTTAGGATGGGCACACTGGGTAATTCATAGGGAATATAGATTCCTTTTCTTCGGTTTGGACCTTGAGTTCAAAATACAGTCACAGGCATCTTGCCAGTGCTTCTCCCCATGTCTTCCCACTGTCACCCCACCAAGCCCTTTTATGCCAGCAGGAATCCCTTTCACTATAGCTTCACACTTCCTACCTAAATATCTCCTATTCAGCCCCACCCCGACACTGATGCGCTGAGAATACCGCAACCTGGACCTGGGGGATGCTCATGAAGCCTAACTCCTAACTGACATGCTATGACAGTTGATTGCTTCTGGTGAAAGGAAAGACAATTTTCTTCAGGAATGTGGTACTCCGTGGGATGACCATGATTCAATGGAGGCCCCTAAAGTGGCAGCACTTAGTGGTCTCACTGTATTATCAAAAGAGGACACTTTTGGTGCCCCCTATTTGACCACCGCTCCTTGTTGGGGAGACCTGGTGGCACTCAGAGGAAGAGTAAGCAGGCTACTAGGAAGAGACCTGATAGGCTGTGATCTTATAGTGGGGCACGAGGTCCCCTTCTGTCACAGAACTAGAGGAGGGGAATAGGATGGAAGAGGAAGGGAGGGGGAGAGGGAAGATACAAGTGAGAGGATAACAATTGAGATTTAATCTGAATAATTTACTTAAATAAAAAAATTTTTAAAAAGAGGACAAAAGAGGGAAGGAGACTTTGTGTTTGGGGAAGGTTTTTTAAGAGTTGTAAGAGAAGAGTGAGTGAGGCATATAATCAATACATTGCCTGCATGTACGAAATTCTCCAAGAATATGTGAAAAGATATTTAAAGTAATGATGAGTATAAATCCTCGCTTCCCTTGGTAAAAACATCAAGCGTACTAGGCAAGACTATTTTTAAATTTTCCATAAATATCTATTTGCATTTGAAGTCATCTCATGTTGTCTTTAACTTGTATATAAGCCCTGAGCACAGTAGCAGATAAAATATGGATGAAAAATCACTTTTCATCTTCCCTATGAAGTGGAGTTTCCATCCACTTGGCATTTGTCTGTGAAGCTAGGTTTGTCTAATCAACTTCCTTGCCCAACACACTGTCTAGCGAGAGCATTGGGGAGCCGCCCAAGTCAAGTCTAGCAAACCCATGGCTTTCATATGCTCTTACAGTGTCCATCTGAGATGTGTTTCAGCACCTGTTTCATCTTTCACAGCTTCATTTTGGAAACATGATTAGATCACAAGGAAATGAAGGAAGGGCAAATAGGAGTCCAAAAAGCTGGGATCCAATAGGCCATGTACACTCTGATGAAGTGTCACCAACAATACAACCAACCAGAACTTGTACAGCGTATAAGAGATGGGGATTTCGTCTCAGCAGGAGGTGTCTGTAGGTGAACAGACTCAGGCTGTACCAGCTGGCTAGGGAAAGCCACAGCTGCTAGTCTTTGCCCACACCAACATGTGCCCTTGGGTCAGAGGAAGGCTTTGCCATACTCCTGAGTTTGATCTGTATAGCCAAAGCCTTGCTTTTTCCATCGGTCTGAAGCCTTGGATTCTTGAAATGTCCCTGGATGTGTATTCACAACAGACTTCAGCAGTTCCCTACATATTCCCTCAAGGCTTCCTCTGCTTTCCACAGATACTTAGGCCCGAATCCAAGAAGCCCAAAGAAAGCACACAGGCTGTGAAGGATAAGATGAGCTGACTCCCAGAAAGATTTCAGGATGCATCTAACCCAGGCCCTCTCTTTATGTTCTTTGGACTAGTGCTTCCTGGCCTCCAGGCACACTAACAGTATTCTGCCATAAGACCTTTACTTACAAGTCAACAAATTATTTTATTCTGTAAACTAATATGCCTTGAGGTAGCTTTGTCCAAGGCAATATGTAAACAAAACTAGCACCAAAAGTTAAGAAAACATCTGTTAGATTAAAAACTTAAAAATGTCAACATTCAACTCAAAAGTTGTTTTTTTTTTTAAAGGAAAAGTGAGGAGGCTGTATCTCTTAGAACAGTGGTTCTTAACCTTCCTAATGCTACAAATTTTGAATACAATTCCTTATCTTGTGCTGACCCCCAACCATAAAATTATTTTCATTGTTGCTTTATAACTGCAATTTTGCTATTGTTATGAATTGTGATATAAATCTCTGTGTTTTCTGATGGTCTTAGGTAACCCCTGTAAGATGGCCATTTGATCCCCAAAATGGTCACAATTCACAGGTTGAGAACCACTGCTCTAAAGCACTGCTCTAAAGCACTGCTCTAAACAATAACAATATATGGTTAGAGTCTCTTTTTTAAGTTCTTCAATCCACAGGGTTTTCAAAATTCCTTATGGTTATGATACAGATGAATAAATGAACAAATAAATACTAAAGGAGGAAAATTCTCCTGCAGTATCTAATCACAAAGACAGATGTAGTCGCCTTTGACAGAGGGGCAGATTGCCTCAAGAAGAGATTTTACTTCCTGTTGTGGAAGAAACACAATGGAAAGTGGCTAATTGAAATAAAAAAAAGAACAAACCAGAAATGATTTGGTATACAAAGGATGCTGTTCTCTTTCTGATGATAGATTTCTTCCAAGAAGTGAAAAATAAGCTCAGCCTCTTAGATCCTATAAATGAAAACTTTGCCTGACCTTCAAACCGGAAGCAGCTCCTCCCCAGGTCTACAGCTACCAGAGAATTCACATTTAGCTGACAACAGAGTTAAAAGTTAAAACTTTCATTTTATTAAAACAGTAAGTAGGAATTACCACTATACCACCCTCCAAATGGGATACCAACAAATGCTTTTGCTTCAAATTACAGAAAAACATGGAGGCTATAAATGTGCTTTTTATTAGGCCTTTCAAATGGGACAGTTTGAAGAAAACAAACAGTGATTGTAAGATTGTGAAGAGAAATTACCATTTTGCTTGAAAGAAATAGCAATTAACGACGATGACAATGTGATTTATACTAATTGAGATTAAGTCAGACAAAGTGGCGACATTAGTAATCATTTGAAGTGCTGTATTACACATTATCCTGCGCTTGGTAAACATCTCTCTCGAAATTAAAAAGTAATTAGTAGCATTTTAGTCATTTAATTCAGTCTAATTAGGATTTTCAAAAAACCTACAGACCTACTGGTGAAAGCCTTTTTTTCATTTTTTTGAATTGAGAAAATGCATTCCTTTTCCTTTTCTTTTTTTTTAAAATCAACTTTGAGTTACTAACTCCTGCTTTCTTGATCTCCACTCGCTATTAAAAAGAAGAGGAAAATGGCATAATTAGAAGCAATAGGTAGAAATTTACTTGAATTGGACTAAATTAAAAACTTCAATCCATCGTCATTCAGGAAAGGTAGATTTTAATCTAATTTTCTTTTCCTATCCTTTTTGGAGAGTATAGAAGTGGAAAGCACTTTTCTTTATGGATTTAAGCTATCAACATCTTGATCATATATTTCTAAAGAAACACAAAAATGTATAGATAAAGGTATTATTTGGATGGCATTTTGGAATGCAGAAGATTAAGTTCATTACTGGGATTGCACGACTAGCAATAACATTTTCTCTTGATGGCAGAAGTCTGTACCTTGCTTTAAATTATACAGCAGCTCACAATTTCTAGTCATCTGTGTCTCAGAACAAACTTTGTGCTTATACTTATGAACAGTATTGAAACTGTAAATATGGGGAGATATAAATTTGAATTGGATCCATTTTTATTATGATATTGTCATGAGCTTGTAGGGACAAGGAGTGGTTATGGTGACAAAGTGGCATTTTTAGTTGTCAAGTTGACAAAGAGTGGACTTGTGATAATTAATATTGTCAATGTGACACAACCTATAATCATCCAGGAGAAAAGCCTCTAGGCATGTCTATGAGGAGTTGCCTAGACTGTTGTATTGGTTAGTTTTTTATTGTCAACTTGACACAGACTTAGTCAGTCTAGTAGAGGGAACTTAAACTGAAGGATTGGCTAATTCAGATTGGTTGTGGGCATGTGTGGGGGTCATTCTCTTTGGTGATTGATGTAGGAGGGTCCATCTCACTGTGGGAAATGCATACAACCCTAGACAGGTGGGTCTGGGCCAGATAAGACAGACAGACAGACAGACAGACAGACAGACACAGAGAGAGAGGGGGGGAGAGATAGAGATAGAGAGAGATAGACAGAGAGAGAGAGAGAGAGAGAGAGAGAGAGAGAGAGAGAGAGAGAGAGAGAGAGAGAGAGAGAGAGAACATGACTACTCTGAAAATATGCTGCAGATCCTTGCCTGGAGTTCCTGCTCTGACTTCCCTCAGAGATGGATCTTTACCTGGAAGTTGTAAAAGAAAGTAACCCATTTTCTCCCTGTTATTTTTGGTCATCATGTTTATCATAGCAGTATACAGCAAACAAGAATACTTAGGTTAACAGAAGTGTTAAGTCCCACCGGAGGTGGAGATGGCACCATCCCACAGTCTGAAGATCTGCCCTAAATAACAAGGGAAAAAAAGAGCTGAACATCAGCATCCCATTCTCATTGCTTCCTGGCTGGATGCAATATGGTCAGCTAGACTCCTCATTCCTACTTCAATACCCTCCTCACAAGCTGCTATGGTTTCCCTGCCACCATGATGGCCTTGAACTATAAGACAAATTAAATTCTTCCTCCTTTCAACTCCATATTGTCAAATAGTTGGTCACCACAATGAGAAACATCACTAGCACATAAAATTAAAGAAAGAGGTTCAAATCAGAAACTTGATAGTTGAAAGTAACACAAATGTAGTTCTACTGGTTAGTGGGTCTTGCCATGTTAAAATTTAAGGAGTAAACACAGCTGTGTGTTCTCCTGTCTTACTTGCCCTTTAGAAGTTTCTAGAAGTCATTGGCTTCTTCAAAGGTAATGATTATATCAATATGGTGTCCTCTTCCACTGCCACATCTCCTTTTCTCCTTTTAATTGTTAACGTTACATATATACACAGATATAAGTGTATAATTATAAATTTTTGAGTTCACTTAGTGTTGCTTATATGTACATGGTTTTAAGGTGTCCACTCGGATAAAAAATTAGTGGGCTCAGCCTGAGGAAAGCATCTTCTGTGTCACGTGACAGTTATTAATTGCCTGTAGTTCTTCATCTAGGGGTGGGGCCTTGTGATATTTCTCCCATCCATATTGACATGTTAACTGGTGTTATCATTGTTCAGGCCTTTAAGCTGCCACTTTGTTAAGACTTAATGGATGAATGTAAAATGAATGTATGGGCCTTTCTACACTATCTCTAGCTCCCAAATAATGACATGGGGACTTATTATATTTATTAATAAGCTTCAAGCACTATAGCTGGGCAGATACTAAGCTATTCTAATCTGACTATGCTGGCCTGGCCTTCTTCCCAACCACATGTCCTGTTACCTGCCCTCTTACTCTCGCCCTGGCTTTTCATGCTCCATCTGGCTTCTCCTGGAGACTCCTATCGTCTTGCTCTCTACTTGGGACACCCTCACCAGGATCGGAAGTTCTGCCTTATACTTCTCCTGCCCAGCTATTGGCTGTTCAGATCTTTATTAACCAGTCAGGAGTCATGGATAACAATTTTTACACAATAATGAGACAAGAGATGCTTCATTGAAATGACAATGCCAACATTCTGAATGCAATCAGATCTCTGCATCCAGAAATCAGCATTTGACTACAGGATACATAAAACATCCTCCAACAGAAAGAGCTACCCTGTTTTATATAGAAGTCACAATGCCAAAGCAAATGCCTTGGCCCTCTGGCTCTTTCAATATGTATGCCCCTTTGGAGGTGTTCCCTGAACCTGAGGTACAGGGAATGTATTATAGATGTATCTACTGGGGCTGGACACAGTAAGCTATTCCTCAATTTATCCACTTGTGGATTTTGCAATGATCTCTGTCTGCTGGATAAGGAATTTTATTTCATAAGAGGTGAGAATTAAACTTATCTGTGAATATAAGAATAATTTACTGAGAGTGGAGTTAGACATTATACTGGTTTAGGACAGTGACATTAGTAGGGTTGGAATATCCCAACTGAATCTGTAAACAGTGTGCAACACAGATAAAAATTTCTTTCTGTATGTACCCTGTCTAAAATTTCAGTAACAAACGGTAAGCATTAAAAAAAAAAAAAAAGTAAGCCACTAATTTGGGATGTCCAATGCAGATATAAATGAAAATGACTGCTATCTTCCTCGATGTTCATTATAAAGTATATGAACCTGTTCTGTTCAATTACTTTATCCAAGCAATGTATTGAGTCTCAAGAATCTATTAAAATACGTGGAAATATTTCACAAACATTTTCTCCTCAATCCTTACTGAAATCTTAAGAAAAAGTCTGTTGTCCTGTATACTATACACGGGAACAAACTGAATCACAAAACACACCAGCAATTTTCCAAAGGCCCTATAGCAAGAGAGCAGGTATGTATGGAGTTGAACGTAGACAATGCAGTTTCAGAGTCTGCAGCCTTAAACATGGGAGGGATGGGGAAGTGCCGATGGTATTTTGGAGCACAGACTGCATTTTAGTTTTACCCGTGCCTTGAGCCTGTGACATGTCATCACATGTCTGCCTAGAAGTTATGATTTGATGAACTCAGCATACGGTCATTTGCATCCTCATTCTCACTAGGTTTATTTAGGTAAAGGCTAAACTAGACCAAGGGAGTGATTCTTCCAGCAAGCCTGTATATCTGTGAGGCTGTCCTTCATCATCAGTGTTATTGGAGATCGTGCATTTGATGTGCTTGGACACAGAACTTACTTTTGAAGGTTACATTCTAGTCTAAAACAATTTAATCTTACCCATTTTTTTTTCTGATGATGAAACATGTCTTGTAGAATACCCAGGTTCTTTTAGCTTCTGTTAGTTTCTTTGCAAAGTGATGGACATAGCTGCATGCTCTTCTGGATGGTGAGGGAAGACCTGGTGTCATTCTCTTTGCTATCACGGTGTATCTCTGCTTCTCATATCTGATCATATGCTTTGAACTCAAATAAAGACACCCATTCAATGCCAAGACTGAAACAGAAAGGGCTGAGCCCTTCATTTCCCCTCCCCTACTTTTCAAAGCTTGCCCCACACATTCTGCTTGATTCCTATATTTCTCTTCCTCTTCTCTGTGCTCTCTTTCAAAGAGGCCATTTGCTCCTCATCATTGAAAAAAGTCCCAATTTCTTTTATCTATTTTGATTTGTTTTAACGCCATAGAGGAGTGACAGCAATTTTGTAGAGTTCTGGGTCTCTCTTCTGTCCCATGAAAATTGTTTTATCACTGTAACATGACATTGTGAGAGGGTATTGAACTATAGTTTAGTAAGTGGAAGGTCCTGAGTGTATGTAATATCTTATTATATAGGCTTGCTGGCAGCTTTTTTATTACTTTAGTTTTAATATGACTATGCCTGTTAGTTTTAATTAGATGTCAATTTTATTAATTTCACTGTTGTAACAGAATAGCTAAAATGAATATATAGTATAAATGCAAACTTCTACACACAGAATTGGAATCCCAGAATAAATTAAAGCTAATATGTTGGCTTCAGTTAGTGAATTCTGTTAGTGACAAGAAGAGTAGAGCTAGAGATCATTAAAGGGAGCTACAGTACGAGAAGGCTGGAGAGGCATAGTGTCAATAAACCCTGTGGAAGCAGACTTTAAATATTGTGAAGAGAGAGCCTGGGATGTTGGTTATAAAGGAATTTGGTCATTGTGAGTGAACAACATAGACATTCAAAATGTAACGAGTTTTGATTCTAAAACAAGGAAAGGGGGTTGGGGTATCCCAGTTGAGTAGCTCTTGTGGTTGAGTAATAGCATGGAACCTGCAAATGAAGGTTCTTTTGGTTCCTAGCTAGATATTCTTGACCATATTTGTTAATGCTTATAAATACATATTTTTATGAATTTTGATTTTACCTATTGCGTTTCAACTATTAAGTTTTAGAAGACGGGGACATTTCAGATCTCTTTCTACTATGTCTCAAGAACTCATTCAACTGTTAAACAAAATATATAGAATCAAGGAAAGTAAATCAAACAAAGTATAAACAAATAGGTAAGCCATATGTAGAATGTGAAAGGTACATATGCAGAGATACTTCCCAGAGATAAGAAAACAGTTAACTCTTACAAGTGAAATACACTAATTTTACATTCCAGCCATTCAGTTACTGTATGAGCCAAACATCGTTCCTGAAGAACTGGGAGATTCAAATGGATCAAGAAGACTAGGTGACTTGATTGTACCTTCTGCTCAGTTGCAGATGACTCCAAATGTTGTTATAAGTATTTGGCATTACTTACAATTCTTGTTTACATGACAGGTGTGTAGTGAGAGGATGACAGGATGATTTTGAAGGGGAGATTTGTACCTTGAAAAGGAAGACATGCCAAGGGTTTTCAATGTCCAGAAGAGTACATATTGAAATAGTCTCTCCTTGGTTCAATATTTATAGCATTACATTATTGTATTATTATTATATTTTATTATTTACATATTATTTAAATTATGCAATTAATTACTTTATTATAGTGTTGAATTATCCTTTCAAACAAAATTCAAGTGCTCTTAAAAATTAGAAATAATAAAATTTTATGACACCTTCGAAGTAAACTTTTGGTGTTAATTTCCAGACTTCAAAGGTAATTATCTATGATATCCATGTTAATTCACAGATCACATTATGTTCACATATGATAATATATGTTCTTTAATTTTGCTTTATATTTTCATCCTTAAAATTACACGGCCCTAAAAAATATTTCAAACAAAAGAAGTTTGAAAATGGAAAGGGATAATACTGTTGTGGCTTGAGTCATTGCAAATATTTTGTCACACACACACACACACACACACACGTTTGTATGAAACACACAGAAGCATTCACATGGATTTTAAAGTGGTAGATATACATTAACTATTTAAGAGTACAATACATGCATGCAATGTATTTTAACCATATTTCCTTACTCCTCCTCCTAACACCTCTCATATCGAGCCTTCACCCGCACCTCACTCCCATCTTCCTCTCATCTTTTTTTTTTTATTGCAATCCACTCTGTCTTATTTGCACTGTCCATATACTTGTGGGTACAGGGCCGTACACTGGAACATGGTTGACCCCATCACAGAACATATTCTTAAACCAAACTGACTCTCCCTTCAAGCAGCACCCACCAATCAATAGCCCTACAATGGAAATGTTTACTGGATTGATGAGGTTTAAGGATTGAATGATCCTAATTGATTTCATTTTGCTTTATTCATATTTTCAAGTATTTCATTTGCTTATGTTTCTGAAGAATATCTAGTGTAGTTAATGTAAACTTTTTCAGTTTTTCTTTGTCATAAGAAATGCTTTAGCAAGTCCTATGATTTTGTGTATGCATTCTATTTTTATGGTGCCTATTTATTGACATGGTTCTGTGTTACATGAGGACATTTTCATGAGCGCACATTTTACATTGAACATATTCTTCCTATGCCTCTTATTATCTATTTTGTCTACCCTGCCTCTTCCTCTTAATTCCCTTTGTTTGCACCTACTTTCATGTCATATATGTATGGCATACATATCTTGTATGCATGCTTCTATTTACATATATAACCATACACACACAGACACACATATATGTACATGATTTTGATGTACACATATAAAGTCCAGTTATCATAGGCATCATGTGTGAAGACATGCAATATTTTGTTGAGATTTAAAAGATTTATTAACATGATTATGTCCAGTTACATACTTTTTTCTGCAAACAACATATCTTCCTCAACTTCATGTTTGAAAAAATGCTCATCATATATATTCATCACAAATTCTTTATCTATTATCCTCCAAAAACTACTTTCTATATGTTGCTTTACTTTCAGAAGACATTATCAGAATTTAAGTCTCTGTCAAAGGATATATTATACATAGCTTGATATTTCTTTGAAATGTAACATAACAATTGCATTCAACATGAACTCTTGATAAATGTGCTCTACCCTTTCAAAGCAATGATGTCTTGTCTCTTTAATTTATGCGCAAATGTGTTAAGGTTGAGAGGTTTGTTTCCCTTGCATTTTATCTATTTTATTTATTTTTATGTTGTAGTAATAATAATAATTTATTTATAATGATTCTAGATTTTGGCATTTATATACATTGAAAAGCATTTTTACATTTAACATATTTGCTTTCATATATTAATGAGATTTGTTCATAATAACATTTCAGATTGTTGTCAACAAACCATATCGTATGAAGATTGTCACTAACCACCTTAATGATACTAAAAGATTCTCTAGTATTTTATTCCATTATTGAGAACATCTTTGGACCCTCATTTTGGTGCCATGTATCCTAGGTGAAGAAAAAGTAGAGGAAACCCCTGCCTGGTGTTATGCAGGCCTTAGAGGGCAGACGACACCCAAGACAACCCTTGCCTGGTGCCAAATGACACGGGTGGGACACACCACTCCTAACACCACTCCTGAGACAACCCCAGACACCCAGAGGGCCTGGGTGCTGTTAAGATTAACAAATAACTGACAGAGAGATGGAAGAGAAAGAGAAACAGACGGATGTGTGCACAATGAAGAGAGGCAGAACTGGAGACTCATGGGTAATGATGTGAGTAGCCAGAGATGCCACCTAAGGTCATGGTGAGCTCCTGGCCTGGGTTGCCAGGAGGAGCCATGTTTGGGTCAGTGGCCCTTAATCAATAGGGGAATGTTACTATCAAAGTCCAAGCAAGCGCTCTGTTCTAGGCTGCTACCTGGAGCTATGTTGATGTCTGAGGGAGGTCCAAAATTGGCTCAACCCCTCACCTGAGCATCTTGAGAGAGCTGGGCCCAAAGGCATGAGAGTAGTAAAGCTGACCTTGCACCTAGCCCAGGAAGTACAGTAGAGCTGCGCTGGTTCTAGGCTTTGTGGGTATACTGGCCCTGCCACTTGTCTGCCATGTGGTGGCATTGGTAAGGGTGAGATGCCTGTCTCCCTACCCCTTTTCCTTTCTACATTTTAATCAGTACATACTGATTGCAGGAAATGAAAGGTTTCATTATGATACTTTCATTGTGTTTGATGTACATTTACCATATTCCCTTCCATCTTCAATGTTTACTTTTTCCTTTCTGCCCACCTTCCACATTGGCCTCCTTATTTTTCTAAGTGATTCCTTTATATATTAATGTTGTTTTTGCTTTAAAATATAAACATTTTAATTTACATCCATTTGATAATATGAATTCCTCATTACATTGTTTATAAGATCATAGATTTGAGTGAGAATGGGACAAATATCATGAATGATATGCTGTCACACTTTGTTAATTGACTCTCATGTCTTAGCCAATTGGACATATATGTATATTTGCAATATTTAATGTCTTTTTAAAATCTAGATTTCATACATGAGAAAAATGTGACAGTTGATATTCTGCCATTATGATTGTGGCTTATTTCACTTTATTATGGTCAAAATCTTTTCAGGCAATCGTGAAAGCATTGACTGGTATTTTGTTTTTTATTTGAACTAGCTTGAAGCCAGAGTTTGCTTCGTAGGTGGCAGAGTGTCTTTATGTATGCCTGCAAAGATGTGGCAGACCCTTAAGTGGGTTCAATCTGGAGCCAGACCCCATCCTTATCCAGTATTTTAGCTTTTCTCTCTGCCTTGTGATTTTTCGTATATCTTTGAATGTCTGAACTAGCCCTGGCCCCAGATCTGCTCTGTAGACTGAGCATTTAGTACTTTCTATCTAAGCCCGTGTTTGAATCAATGTCAAGGGCCTTTTATGCTCCTGATGGAACCTGGGTGTAGATCGCTAGAGGCTGTAAAGAATCAATGGCTGTTTTAGCAGTGACTGCTCCATCTCAGTTGTTGTTGAATGATTCTTATTTGTGCTTCAAGTTTTGCAAACCACTTCAAGATCCCTCTGGGCTGAGAAGGGCTAGAGTAATGTAAAATATCACTAGCACTAGTAATAACCTTTTATTTATCAAACACCTTGCTTCCAGGGAGCTCGAAGTGCCTTACAGATGTTATCTCATGAATTCTCTTGCTATCTCTGTGAGACCGGGAGCAAATAGTCTGCCATCCTGGGGATCCAGATAGAGAAAACAGTTAGGAGGAAATATAGAGTGCACAGCAATCTCCATGAAAGACAGATGCGACACATGTTGATGCAGCAGTATAGGCAAGCTTACCTCCTAACTAACATCACTTCCATTGATGATCGTGGATGGTAAGGATGCGTGAGCAGGTCTTAACTATCACTTCTAGGCACGCTGCTTGTGCTAACAAATTGAGTCTTCCTAACATACCAATTAAGGTGGCTACCATTATTATGCCCATTTTATGAATGAGGGGTTTTACAAAGATGGATTTAAGGATATGTGTAAGGTCACAGTACTAGGAAACTGTGAACTAATCACTATACCAAGGTGGCTTAGCTCTAATCTAGCAGTTTTAGTTACTCATTACACTGTGAGGAATTTTTCTGTTTTTCAGATAAACAGTGTATAATTCTGTGCTGTACATATCATTATCGAAATGTCTTCTTTCAAAGTGATGGTTAGTGTCAGTTCATAGGGATTTCTAGTAAACACAGACATTTCTGACTGAATCTTGTTCTTCTGGGAAACCCAATTAAAGGGGAAAATGACTATAATTTTGATTCCACTTCAACTGACAGTAGAATATTTACATAATGTTTTCAAGATGAGGACTTGGTTTTATTCTGTTGTTCTGATTTAAAAAAAAAAAAAAAGCAAAAGTACAAAACAAAACAACAATAACAAAACACTCAGACCAAACTGAACCTTGGAAGGAAAGAGTTTATTTGGCTTAGAATTCCAGGTCACACAGTGTAGCCCTGAGGGAAGTCAAGGTAGGAACTCAGGGTGGTGATCCCAGATAGGAACCAGGAAAAACTATTGCTCCTGGGCTTGCTTTTAGGCTCCCTCAGAGGCTGACATTCATGCTTAGGTAGCCTTTTCTATCCAGTCCAGACCACCTACTCTGGCAATGGTAAACTGCCCACAGTGGGCTGGGTCCTCCTCTAGCAAATGTCCCTCACAGGCATGTCTATGGTGAACTTAATAAAGAGACTTATTTAACTGAGCCTCATTTTTCAAGTGATTGTAGGCTGTGTAAAGTTGAAAGTTAATGTTAATGAAGATAGGTATGGTCAGGAGAGGGACAGTAATGATATTAGATGTTTTATATGTTCGAAACACGGGCACCGCATGTTTGTAAAATGCAAGGTTTTTACTATGCCTGCCCTTGCTCTTAACAATGACATGGGGACTTCTATGCTTATTAAAAGTTTCATGCGCTATAGCTGGGCATATACTCTGCTATTCTAACCTGATAATGCTGGACTGGCCTCCTTCCTAGCTATGTGGTCTGTCACCTGCCATCACTGTCTTGTTCTGGCACCTCCTTCTTCATCTGTGTCTTGATGGCTCCTCTTGCTCCTTCTGGTTCCAAGCTGAGATTCTCTCCTTGCACTTGGAAGTCCCACCTTATAGTCAGCTGTGAAGCTATTGGGTGTTCATCTCTTTATTTAGCCAATCAGAAGGAGATGGAGAACAAGGCTTACAACATACCAAGACAGGAGATACTTCATAGTAATTCCAAAGTCTGGACTTCAACCAGATCTCTGGATACATAGATCAATATTTGAATATGCAATGCACCAAACATGTTCCAACACATGCTGATTTTTCTCATTGAATATTTAGAGTAAGTTTCAGAGTTGGGAAGTTATGCTGAATTTACAGAAGAAGGAATCGAAAATTAGAACAAAGAAGAGTATGTAGCTATGGTCACGTGATGAACCAGGACTTCCGGTTTCGAAAATCTCTGCTTCTACAAACTTTCTTGTCGCACAAGGAAAAGAGTAGGCAGAAGCAAGGGCAAGGTCAACATTAAAAAAGCAGGTCAAATAAGAGTTGTTATCATAATAGAAAAGGTCCACACTGTCTAATAAAATTTTGGGTGGAGAGCAATAAAACTAAGGAATGTCCTTACTGCAGGTAAATTGTTTCTATGTCCTTAAATGGGTAGAGTGGTAGGAAGAAAATCAGGCTGCAATGAATTCTATATAGAACAGATAAGAGAGATAGAACCATTCAAGGTAAATCCAAAAGTTGGAGACCATGATATTAAGCGAAATAAGCCACAATCGTAATGTCAGAAAATCAACTATCATGTTTTTCTCATACATGAAATCTAGATTTTTAAACAGACAGTAAATATTACAAATACACATATATGTCCAATTGGCTAAGACATAAGTATCAATTAACAAAATGTGATAGTATATCATTCATGATTTTTGTCCCATTTTCACTCAAATCTATGATCTTATAAGGAATGTAATGAGGGATTCAAATTACCAATTGAATGTAAATTAAAATGTTTGTATTTTTAAAGCAGAAAAAAGACATTAATATATAAAGGAATCACTTAGAAAAAGAAGGGGGCCAATGTGGAAGGTGGGCAGAAAGGAAAAAGTAAACATTGAAGATGGAAGTGAATATGGTAAATGTACATCAAACACAATAAAAATATGATAACGAAACCTTTTGTTTCCTGTAATCAGTATGTGCTAATTAAAATGCAAATTATGTTGAACAAGTTTTCTTTCTTGACTTTTAGGCATTATACACAAGGAAAAAAATCATTATCATATTAATCATGAACTAGAGTTTGAAATGGCAGGTTGGAAGATATGTATTCCTCATCAAAGGAGGAGTCCTGAAAAATCCAGCTTATAAAAACAGTTCATGCCTACATAGTGTTACAGAAATCTGCAGCCTAACATGAATTGAGATTTAGTTTAGAGTTTCAGCTTACTGAGTTTGGTGATTTACTTTTCTAAATTCAGCTTTGTTGGATGAGGGTATTACTGGGGAGGAACCTGTCTTTGGGGAGGGTGAACAGTAAATCCACCATTTGAGCAGCAGAAAGTGATTGATTGAGGACAACTCTTTGCTGATTCTGTTGTTGGGCATATACATATATGCCTTTGGTAAGATTTGCCACCAATTTGGACACACTGTCCTTACTGTTGGTGATTCTTACACTCATTGCCATTGGCTGCTTTCACACACACACACACACACACACACACACACACACACACACACACATACACACGGGGAGGGAGTGTTGGACTACACTTTTATGACTTATTAATAACAATTCTCTGGAGGAAAAAAAGACTATTTCTCTAGTTGTTTAATGTCTCACAGGCCTGTATGTTGGCCCAGAAGTGATTATTTCATAGAGCAAGTTAGATTTATTTACCTCACTTTAAATTTTAGCTGCTTACTATTCTTGTGTGCTTTTAGGTGCGTGGTTTAATTGTGGCCAACCTGGTGGTGACTGGCCTACCTCATCATAATCATCATCCTGTTAGCTGGCCCAGCCAGCATTAGAATAGATTGACCCTGAACTGACTGAGAAGTCTTTGTATTTTAGGTGCTAATTAGATACACATTTTCCGATTTTGGCAGTGGTCTGAAATTTCTTCATTATTATTAGATTGGGAATGGTCCTTAAGGCTGCTTAGTCAACTTGGATTGCAGCATGAAGATAAAAGAGAAACAGAATTCAGCAAATCTGTAATAGGCATGCAGATGAAAAATAAAACTATTGCATCCCCAGTGAAAATATATTTTCCAATTATTTATGACTAGAGAAAAACAAATATATCTGAGGGTTATTTGTTACTATATTATTACTTTGTCTTTTCTGACTGGTTTAGTAGCTATGATTGGAGATAAAGGAAGTTATAAGTGAAGACACATAGAATGTAATTGATATCCATATGCCATTCAATTGTGGTCAGATGAACTAGAGAGAATGTCGTGTGCTCAAATCTAGTATCTCAAGGAAAAAACCTCACCAGGCTGGTGATAAAGCCTAGTTGGTAGAGTGCCTGCACAGCATGCATGGGGACCTGACACGAACCTCATAAAACTGGGCATGGTCTTGGGTGACTAAAATGGCAACTCTGAGGAGGTAAAAGCAGTAGGATCAGAGGTTTAAGGTTACCTTCAGCTACACAGTACAAGGTTAGCCTGGACTTCCTGGGATCCTGACTCAAGTCACTATATTGATTAAAAATGCACAACAAAAACAGCAGAAAAGACCGCCAGGATAATTCAAGACTCAAAGAAGGAAAAGATTACTCTGATGAATATGAGACATGTTCACCTCATATTAAAAGTACTATTGAAAAAGACTTATTCTGCAAAGAAATGGTCCCTAAGCAATTTGGAGACTCATTGGTAAATGCATATTTAATGTGCCCATTTTTAAAAAGAGTATGCTTGGCAAACGAAGGTACCACAGATCCCAGACCTTGCAGCTTGGGGATTGCCAAGAAGCACTTGAATCTGATTAGAAAAAGAAGCAAGGTATAGGGGGAAAAAAAGGGACAAAAGAAAACACGTGTGTGTGTGTGTGTGTGTGTGTGTGTGTGTGTGTGTGTGTGTGTGTGTGTGTGTATGTGTGTGTGTGTATCTTCTGCCTGTGTGTGTACATGAGTGTATATGTGTATGAATCTGTATGTGTCTGCTTGTGTGTGCATATGTGTGTGTGTGTCCCTGTGTGCACGTAGTGAGAAGTATTAAGCTGTGTAAGATGTTTACTTGAGTATTGTGATCCCTCTCCCAGTTCCACTTTTTCATGTCCAGCCCATCTTTAATTCACTTATTATTTAAGGCATAATATTTTTCTAGTCCTGTGCCACCTCTCCAGATGATTTCTGCCTTGAATCTATTTGTTGTCTTCTTGGAGTTATTGGAGAAGAGATCCTTATAGCATTAACGACTCCCAGTTGTTAGCTTGCTTCAGATGCTAGCTAACTTCGCTGCAGAGCTTTCATACAAATAATCTTAGTTGACTCTCACACTCTTCCCAGCAGGCATCTTAGTCTATTACATAATTGTATATTTATCCTTCTAGCTTTATTGTATTTCACCCACTCATACTCACTACATTGAAGTCTTTTTGTAGATTCTGAGTATGTTTCCCTGGTCAAGAAGTTTTCCACTGTTTTTTTCCTACACCTATAATCTTTTTTGATATAAGACGCCCAAACTTTTAGGTTTGAGGTTAAAGATTTGTTCGCCAGGGACGTGAATCTTCACTGCTCAGTATAATGCAGGTGGTCTGAGTTAGGATAGACTTCATCTTGGCCTCGTATGTGAACATTCAAAGCCAGCGAACTTTTCACCTCTAGTCACTATTACCTTTGTCTCTTTGTATGTACCATGTGTGACTCTTCAGTAAGAATATGAGTCAAGATTGGAATGAATTCTTCTGTGTTTTAATGACTGAATCCCCAGTTCTAACAATACTAAAAATATAAAGATATTTGATTTTTCTTTGTTGTATGAGTGTATCTCAATTTGTGTGTCTTCTTGGCAGATAATGAAAATAAGGTTCAAAAAAGAAAAGTGTATTCTCTGAGTGGTGATCTGGCTTAATCAATGTTTACAAAAGGATCTACAGCCCTTTAAAGTGTGGAATACTTACCTTCATGTATTTATTTCTCAATAAGTCAAAATATATTTATTCCCAAACATTGCTGTTACATTCTATGATGTAAGGACAATCTGGAATAAACAGAAACAGCAAATGTCCTGCATTTCCCTTAAGATATACTGGTTATAATCAGACAAATCTTGATCAGAAAAGCAAATTTAAAAAACATATATTCATGCTAAATACTTGCAATGGGAATACGATGCAAGAGAATAATTAGGAAATTTAACCTAGTCTGCAGAGGAATCACAGAAATCAACAACAACAACAACAACAACAAAATTTCCTAAGAATGGTAAGGTGGTGAATGTCTGAAGATTTCGAGCATTCCTGAATGCCCCTGAAGAATATTTAGGAAAAAGGTGAAAGAATATTTAAAGCCCAGAGTGAAAGGCAGTGTACAAGAGCAACTGACTCAAGGTAAGGATATCACTGAACATAATAATATAAACTAAGATCAGAGAAGTTAAATAGGAGCTGATGACATACAACCATGCAAGTCTCATGAAGAAGTAAGGAGGTGGAGAATCTGCGAGATGTTCAGGGAGAGGAAAGCATAATTAAAATATATTGTGTGGTTTTTTTTTTTATTAAAAGGGAAAAATGAAGTAAGGACTCTAGTGAAGGAAGAATAGGGTGATGAGGTTTTCTAAAACAATGGACCAATCTGGCAGCAGAGGCTCTGACTGGCAGGTAACAAATGTATTCTCTTGTTCAGCAGCTGGAGCCAAGTGCAACAGATGATAGTAATTTAGAGTATTGAAGCAGATAACTCTAAATTTCTCCATCCAGGATGGCAAGTGTTTCTGTCTCTTGTCCTCCAGTTGTACAAATGGGTGTGCTATTGATGCCACCACTCACATGACTTCCAGTGAATACAAGCAGCTGTAGCAGCAGCCTCCCGAAGAAAAGATCCTGTCATGCTTTCAAAGAAAAGCAGTTCTATTGTGTATATGTACCACAGTTTCTTTATCCATTCTTCTATTGATGGACACTTAGGCCTTTTCCATGTTCTGGCTATTATGAATAAGGTTGCTATGAACATGGTTGAGCAAATTTTCTTGTTGTGTGCTGGAGCATCATCTGGGTATATTCCAAGGAGTGGAATAGCTGGGTCTTGAGGAAGCCCTATTGCCATTTTTCTGAGATAGCACCAGATAGATTTCCAAAGTGGCTGTACTAGTTTGCATTCCCACCAGCAATGAAGGAGTGTTCCTCTCTCCCCACATCCTCGCCAGCATGTGGTGTCGCTTGAATTTTTGATCTTAGCCATTCTGATGGGTGTAAGATGGAATCTCAGAGTTGTTTTGATTTGCATTTCCCTGATGATTAAGGAGGTTGAGCATTTCTTTAAGTGTTTCTCAGCCATTTGATATTCCTCTGTTGAGAATTCCCCTACCCAGATCTAGCCAATGGTCAGAACATTCTCCACAGTGGAGTGGAGAGTGAGATATGATTTTCTCACGTACTCTGGTGCCTCACATTTGACCACGTCCCCTGGAGGGGGAGACCTGGTAGCACTCAGAGGAAGGACAGCAGGTTACCAAGAGGAGACTTGATACACTATGAGCATATAGTGTAATCCCTCTCAGGAACAGTCATAGGGGAGGGGAATAAGGGGAAAATGGGAGGTATGGAAGAATGGGAGGATACAAGGGATGGGAGAACCATTGAGATGTAACAAGAATAAATTAATAAAAAAAACACATACTAATAAAAAAAGAAAAGCAGTTCTAATATGTGCTGGTTTAGTGTCTACCACAATGGTTATCAAAGTGCATTATAGGGATTCTGGCATTCCTGTATGACTTCAGAATGGTAGGGCCAAAAGTCCAGAAGATTTGCAAAATCCTCAGGCTGTGTTGGCATTTGTATGCTTGTTCCCTCACATGCATACATAAATTGTTTGCAGGGACAACACAAGGTGTGTTCTCACAACAGACTTCATGAGGAGGCGGATATGAAAACTGAAATGGTGTCAATAAATCCAGACATTTCAAAAGTATGCAAAATTAGAAAAAAACTCCATCATCATTTCTTTGATTCATAAGGAGAATATTTATGCTAAACTATAATAGATTATTGACATTTTAATGAATTCATAAATAAACTCTTCTACAATTTTCTGTGTTTATTTTTTGATATGATATTGACAAATACAATCCAAATAACTACAGGACTGCTTGTGAATAGTTTTAGACATTATTATGAAGGAGCCTAGAGACTGCAAAATTTGAAATCTATAGGCATAAAAAAATCACCACACTGACAAAATACCACATATAATGTCAAATTTATGTAGTAACCTAGCTGACAACTCGAGTAGTGACTGTAGTATGCCATTAGGTAACACTAAAAGCAAGGCAAACTGATTTGTCAGTTGGTGTGTTCCATCCAAATAGATACTCACAAGAACAAATAATGTACAACTGATTATAAATAAATACATTTATTGCTTAGAAAGTAAATTGGAGATACCAATGTAGTTTGAGTACATAAAATTACACCAGGGCAAAGGGTAAATGAATACTTTGTAATACAGTGTTTTTAGGATACAAGTCTTGAGCATGTAACAACATTTTATTAATACTATCAAAGACATTGTTTAGAAAGTGTATTACAGTTTTCTAAGAGAGTACATGAAGTTTGCCAATGGGATAGCTTAGGCATTTATCAAATTGGTATTTGTTCCCTGTGACTGCTCAGTGCAAAGAGGAGCAAAGTAGGACAGAGCACAGTCTCTGGAAACATTGTCTATTTTGACTTCTTTGACACCTTCATTGAAAGCAGGCTGGTCTATACTTTTGATAGATTATTAGCAAAGTTAAATAATATTGGTGTGTAAATGCACATGGACATAATGTTTTCAAGGCTATTTGTTTTCTCCTCTAAACCTCCAGATTTATTGAGATGTAGTTATATGCTGATTTTAATGAGTAGTTTAGGACTTAGGTAGAAATTTTTGGTTAGAATTTTTCTACTTTTCAAAGAACAGGTGTATAAAGATAATGTCCCCCTCAGTCACAGTCATAGGGGAGGGGAGTAAGGGGAAAATGGGAGGGAGGGAGGAATGAGAGGATACAAGGGATGGGATAACAATTTAGATGTAATATGAATAAATTAATAAAATATATTTAAAAAATAAAAATAAAATGAAGGAAAGAGATACAGGCAGAAAAATCTGTAAAGTGATATACAGCATCTTAGAGTTGAGTTCCCCAACAGGACAGCAACACCCATGGGTTGGTAAAGGGCATCGAGATGGAAGAAGCACGTTAAGGGAGATGTGGAGAACACAGAGTCATCTACAGGTCAGCTATGGGCTACTCAAGCTATTTTAGAATTAGTGTTCTGACTTCAGGGGCATGATGTGCCATGCTTCTTATTCAGACGTGCAGTGTGCCAGATTGGCTGACCGCCAGGTCATGCTCGCTTAGTGCCTTCCTGAGAGTAGAGCCTCCGGATGAATGAGCATAACATGCCAACCAGCATATTACAACTAAATAGATATTAATATAGCTAAATAGATTATAAGGGTTATAAAGGCAAGGAGGGTATCTGGGTGTGGGAATTGTGTCATTTTAAATTTTTCGAATCTTCTCTTGTAGGGCCCATATCAGGAAATAGGCTGGAGTCATTAGTCAATAGCTGAGGACAAGGTCCTTTGATCTCCACCCTTGAGAACAAGGATTACTGCTGCCCAATGATTTTCTGCCCCTCAGTGTTTAAAGTCAGTGCAGCATGCAAACACAGGAAGAGGAGAGGTGCTTGCTGTCATCTCTGAGGCTGCTCAATTTCATCTCCTTCCTTGCTGGTCTCAGCTGTCCAGGGTCTGGTGAGCTGAGCCCAGATCCATTTTCTGGAAAGATGCAAAGGAAGTCTCTCCCAGTGGTAAGTTGTTGGGCTGGTGATTGGAAATTACCTATTAGTACAGCTTTCCAGAGGTAACGTTAGCCCCGACAAAGGTGCCAAGTGTTTATGAGCTGCAATATTTCCCTTGTCATCATTTTGCAAAACTTAAAGTAAACAATGCCAGGTTAATAAGTCGTAGAGGATGAGCACTATTCGGATCCATATTCTCCCTCTGTCTAGCAGTGTTTTCTTTGTGGTGTTTGTGTGCTTTCTCCACTACAGCTTGACCTTGGGGACCGTTAGGAATTCCGGGAACATGTTGAATTTTCCATTCAAGACAAAATTGTCTGAAGGCCGTTCATAATGTTCTGTAGTGAAATGTTTTTGAGCTTTCAAACATACATCACCTTTAGGTATTTTGAAAAGTAAGGGTAAATAACAAAAGTGCAAGAATATCCCCTGGTTCTTCCCCTTTTTATTTTTTAAGAATTATTGTTTTAAAGTTCTGTATAGGGGACATTAGACTTCAGGGCCGATGAATTCAGGTTATACATATGAAGGGTAGAAGTCAATGTCAACTATCTCATCACTTTTTTTTTTGAGATAGGTCTCTCACTTAACCTGAAATCCATGATACATCTAGGTTTGCTGGTCATCAAACCCCAGGGAACCTCTTGTCTCATTCACTGCTTTTTTAAAATTAATTTATTCATATTACATCTCAGTTGTTAGCCCATCCCTTGTATCCTCCCATTCCTCCCTTCCTCCCGCTTCCCCTCCTACTCCACTCCCCTATGTCTGTGACTGAGGGGGACCTCCTCCCCCTGTATATATTCATAGGGTATCAAGTCTCTCCTTGGTGACCTATTATCCTTCCTCTGAGTGCCACCAGGCGTCTCCATCCAAGGGACATGGTCAAGTGTGGGGCACCAGAGTTTGTGTGAAAGTCAGATCTCCTTCTCCACTTAACAGTGGAGAATGTCCTGTCCATCGGCTAGTCTGGGTAGGGGTTCGAAGTTTATTGCCTATATTTTCCTTGGCTGTTGCCATAGTTTTCAGAGGATCCCAGGGCCCAGACCTGCCTGTAGTTTTCCAGGACCCACTGGATCCTTCTATTTCTTCATTCTCCCAGGCTTCTCACACCTAAAGTCTCAATAGGGTGTCCTCCCCTCTGACCCACTTTCCTGGTAGGTACAGTTTTTCATGGGGACGTACACCTTGGACTAGTGTCTCGATATAAGTGAGTATATACCATTTAGGTCTTTTTGCTTCTATGTGAACTCACTCATTATGATAATTTCTAGTTCAATCCATTTGTCCACAAATTTTGGAAATTCCTTGTTTTTAATAGCTGAGTAATATTCCATAGTGTAGATGTACCACAGTTTCTTTATCCATTCTTCTACTGAGGGACACGTAGGTTGTTTCCATGTTCTGGTTATTATGAATAAGGCAGCTATGAACATGGTTGAGCATATGTCCCTGTTGTGTGGTAGTGCATCTTCTGGGTATATTCCAAGGAGTGGAATAGCTGGGTCTTGAGGAAGCTCTATTCCCATTTTTCTGAGAAAGCACCAGATAGCTTTCCAAAGTGGTTGTACTAGTTTTCATTCCCACCAGCAATGAAGGAGTGTTCCTCTTTCTCCACAACCTCGCCAGCATGTGGTGTCAGTTGAGTTATTGATTTTAGCCATTCTGATGGGTGTAAGATGGAACCTCAGTGTCCTTTTGATTTGCATTTCTCTGATGACTAATGAGAATGAGCATTTCTTTAAGTGTTTCTCAGCCATTTGATATTCCTCTGTTGAGAATTCTCTGTTTAGTTCTGAGCCCCATTTCTCTATTGGGTTATTTGGTTTGGTGGTGTTTAATTTCTTGAGTTCTTTATATATTTTGGATATTAGACCTTTGTCAGATGAAGGGTTGGTGAAGATCTTTTCCCAGTCTGTAGGCTGTCGCTTTGTTCTCTTGACAGTGTCACCTGCCTTACAGAAGCTTCTCAGCCTCATGAGGTCCCATTTATTAATTGTTGACGTTAAGGCCCGGGCTGTTGGTGTTCTGTTCAGGAAGTTGTCTCCTGTGCCTATGTGTTCCAGACTTTTCCCCACTTTTTCCTCTAACTGGGTTAATGTCTGTGGTTTTAGGTTGAGGTCTTTAATCCACTTGGACTTGAGTTTTGTGCATCATTCACTGCTTTGAATTTAAAAATTTATTTCTCTTATTTCTTGATATTAAAGTGTAATTGCATGATTTTCCCTTCCCTTTTCTCCCTCTAAAATCTCCTATATAACCTTCTGTGCTCTTTTTCAAATTCATGGACTCTTCTTTTATTAATTGTTCATACACGTATCAGCATGCCCATGTACACGTGCATGCACGCACACACACACACACACACACACACACACACACACACACACACACCCCTCAGAAACTTCATTGGTAATGAGTAATATAACTTTTAATAAATCCTACAAGAACTAAATAGTCAGTGGTGGTTTATTAAGCAAATTGCTGCATAGGCATTTCTTGAACACGTAGTTAAAAATGCCTCTTAGTTCGTACATGATGTGAGTGAGTAAGTATGTCCCATCCATGTTTTAGTTTCTTCTCACATAAAAAGGGTAAAGCATCTTTTTTTCCTGTCTACCTCTGAGGATAGGTTGAAGTTTAGTATTCCCAATGGCCCTTTTAAAATCTGAAAGTACAAAGTGATACTAAGGCTCTTTTTGTTAAGGGTTCCTTTCTCTTTATTGGCATATAAACAGTGAATAACCAGCTACTGTCCTTTAGGAATTGATCACTACTCAAGCACTTTAAAACTGTATGTACTCTGTTATAGGAATGGGCACTTTAAGCTTCCAGGATAGGAAAATAGATTCATTATCTAGAAAATTGTATAGGAAGATGCCTCAGGCAGGAACACAGCATTGGGTATCCTGCCCCAGGGAAGTCAGCAGCAGAAATAAAAGGCCCGGAGCTGCTGAATTGGTGACCAAATGACACTTCAGTGATTCTCTCTGGCCTTGCATAGAAGCAACAGGACATAGGAGACAGGAAATGATTTCTTTACATTGCCTCTTGGAGTGTTTTAGGGCACAGGCTGGTAAGGGATGCAGTTGCATTCCTGATGTTCCTGTTCTCTAGCACCAATTAAAGCAGCAAAGATACGCTATGCACAGCCCCTTGTGGACAGGGAACACTCCATGAGCAGCACTGCTGAGTAACAGAAATGCTGCCAGCAAAAGATGCAACACACAGTTGGTGTTTTTTTCATGGAGAACACTTTCCTTTTTCCTCTTCCTGACCCCATCTTCATGGAGTTGTCAGCCTTGACAGAATCCTGACATCTAGCTTTCCTCAAACGCCATGATTCCAGGGAAGACACACACAACAATGGAATTCTGATTTCTTCTCAAGTCCTGTCTTCAATCAGTCCATGCTTTAATGCTGTGAATTACTGATTTATCCATGTGTCTCATTAGTGGGCTTGGTGTTTGTATTTTCTCTTTTTCTCTGAGTCCTTTCTATATACATGGATCCTTGTGTTTACCTGTGTAGCCATTTTAAAGCATTGCTCCTAAGTATTGTGCTTTGCCATGGATGGATACAGAGTTTTGTAACTTCAAGGAGTTATTCTTTGATCCAGCAGGTTAATGTCCAAGGAATGGCTGTGGTACTTGCCTATATATCAAAGCTATGATATATTTGATGCACTGGATGGAAACACAGTTAAGACTGTTTTGGAGATGGGCATTTATTAGATCACATCTAGAAAGTCCAGTGGTACATAATTTCCATCAAAATTCAGTTCAGATACCTAAAATGATAGTACTGGGAACATCTATAGGTGACATTAAATAACTAAAATTTAAAGTTTTCCAAATGACTTAGACCTATACTCACCTAGAGTAGGAACTCAGGGACAAAGTACTATCTCTCTGTCTCTGTCTCTCTGTCTTTGTGTCTGTCTCTCTCTCTTCCCCCACAGTAAACATGAACAAATTCCCATTGAGGATTTGTTTTATATGGATTCAACCATATCTATTAAATCAATTGAGGCCTTGCAACAATGTGATTGGCTAAGTCTGAGTTTGTGCTTACCTTGTAGTAATCACTTCCATTATAACATCAGAGAGCAACTTTCCACTGTAAATACCATATCTATGAATCATGAATAGATGAAAATAACAATTGCTCCCAACATATAGTCAGAGAAAAATATGGTGTCAGTATGTGTGCTAATTTTTTACCCAAGATTAAAAATGCTTTAAGAGGTGTTTAGTCAAATATTTAGCAAATATGCTAAAATGGTAGAATAAATTCATAATCTAGACTACTGGATAGGTATATTGAAAAATATAAAAAAAAATGTGCCCTTTTAAGTAGTATTTTTCTCAGTCAGGGAAGACTTGACTTCCATATCTGAGAATATAATCTGCCAAGAACAGACGTCAGTGACTATTACAGGGGTACCTGAAACTTGTCACTTTCTAATCTGCCCATGATTGTGGCCTGTGCTGCTTGGCAGACTGACTTTGCCTACTTGATATCTTCACCTATTATCTCTTCAGTAAATAGAGGAAATGTAAATTCTCAGTCTATGATGGTCAAGCTGGGTTAATTTTCTTGTACTCTGTTTGCCTACACCAGCAAGCTGCATCAGGCAGAAGTGTAGGAAAGAAAATGGTTTAACACAGGATCCTTTGAGACCTACTCTCAAAACCAGCATACCTGTACCTTGCTTAAATCTTATTGACAAAAGCAAGCCACAAGTCCAACCTAGATGTGAGAACAAAGAAATGCATTTGAATCTTGTATGAGGAGGTGCTCCAAGGTCATATGTAAAAGGTGAGGATACCAGGAAGGACAAATGTTTTACAAACATGTCAGTGTTTAAAATTATAAACATTATATCCTTTGGATTTTACCGCAGTTGCCGTAAAAAATGACAAACAAAAAACTAGAGATACTAATGAATGGACTTTATTTTAATTTTTTCCATAACTGGCTTAAGGGAAGAAATCACTTGTTCAATATTCAATCAGTTCACTTGTAAGACACTGATTTCATGAGCTTGTTTTATTGACTCCCTCCAGCTATTTATAAAATTATACCAGTTAAAGTTCAGATCTTCTTTAATCTTTTTTTCTTTGTTAAAACATACTTGTATCTCAAACCAACCCCTTAGTTCAATATTCTTCCATGACGTTGCCTGACAAGCAATAATTAGTCTAAACTAATTGTCTACTCAGTGTCCACCTGCTTGGTTATGTTGATGTGGCAACGCGAAGAATGAGGACAGGGACACAGACTGAAGGACTGGCAAAGTGTGCATAGGAATTGGTTATGTGAATGAGGGAAGATTCCTCTGGAGAACATCATAGTTTTTGTAATGGCTATTTCAACCCATCCGTTGTTATTATTAGTAGACAGTCTCACTTAATACATTAGCGGAAAAAGAAAATAGGAAAAATTCTTTTGACTAGTCACTATAAAACTCTCAAATTTCCCTATATATCATGCCTACCCTGCCAGGATGGCCAGGGACTAGAGACTGGGTATCTCAGAGACCTAAGGTAGAACCTAACATGACAAGCAAAAAAAATAAATAAATAAAAAAAAATCAATGAGTCCCAATAGGATGTCCTCCCCTCTGGCAAAGTAGAAGGATCCAAAGGGTCCTAGAAACCTACAAGAAGAACATTATGATAGGCAGATTTGGGCCCAGGGGTTCCGCTCAAACTATGGTACCAGCCAAGGACAATACAGGCAGTAAACTTCAAACCCCTATCCGGATCTAGCCAATGGACAGGATATTATCCACAGTTGAGTGGAGAGAGGGGTCTGACTTTCACAGGAACTCTGATGCCTCATATTTGGCCATGTCCCCTGGATGGGGACACCTGGTGGCACTCAGAGGAAGGATAGCAGGCTACCAAGAAGAGACTTGATACCCTATGAGCATATATACAGGGGGAGGAAGTCCCCCTCAGTCACAGCCATAGGGGAGGGGAGTAAGGGGAAAATAGGAGGGATGGAGGAATGGGAAGATACAAGGAATGGGATAACCATTGAGATGTAATATAAATAAACTAATAAAATAAAATTTTAAAAAATCAATGAAAAGATTCCTATTGACATTCTGCTATACTCTTAAATTGTTGCATTGTCCAGTCATCATCAGAGAGGCTTCCTCCAGCAGGAGGTGAGAACAGATGCAGAAACTCACAGGCAGACATTAGGTGAAGAGAGAGAGAGTCTAATAGGAGGTCTCCCTTACGTCCCTCCCCTTGGAGATCAGAGAATATCACAGAAGAGGGGGAGGAAAGATTGTTGGAGTCACAGGGGATAGTGAGATTGTAGGAGTCATAGGGGATAGAGTGCATCAGGAAAACATGGGCCCAAGCAAGGCAACTAAGCAAGGTACACAAAGACTTACAGAGACTGAAGTGGCAAGCATGGCCAGTTCCTCTGTGTATAGGCTATGGCTGTCAACTTGATGTTTTTATGAGACTCCTAACAGTGGGGGTAGGTGTTTTTCTGACTCTTTTGCCTGCTCTTGGGACTCTTCCTTCTATTGGGTTGCTTTGTTGATATGAGGGCTTACGCTTTCTTTACTGTATCTTCTTTCATCATGTTTGATTGTTGTCTCTTGAAGGCTATTGGGAGATAAAAGGAACTTGTTTTGAGTACTGCCATTTTGACTTCAGTTTCCACTTTACCTAAGATGACACCCCCCCTTCCTCAAGCAATAATAGTTACCCAAAATATAATGCCTGTTCCTAACAATGAAAAAACAAATGAATTTGATTGGTTGGGCAAAAATACCTATATTCAATGTCAGTTGACAGATGGTAAACTTGGGAAAATCTCTAATCCCCAAATTCTGATTGGTAAAAATTATATGGGCCTGGAGAGATGGATTAAAGGTTAAGAGCACTAGCTACTCTTCCAAAGGTTCTGAGTTCAATTCCCAGCAACCACATTACCATCTTTAATGTGATCTGATGCCCTCTTCTGGTGTACATGCAGACAGAAAACTGTATACATATAAATAAATAAATAGATAGATAGATAGATAGATAGATAAATAAATAAATAAATAAATCTTTAAAAAGTTATAACTGTAACTTGGCTGAGACACTTGCGAGGTCCATGCTTATAAACCCAGCTTCAGGCCCTACTTGGAACTGCCAGAAGAAACAAGTCTACGGCATCCTTGTCTGGAGGCTCTGATCAATCAGTTACTCTGCTTATGTGGTGGAAATAAAAACTCATAGTTTTTTTCTCCTCCCTTTCTCCTTCCTTCCTTCCTTCCTTCCTTCCTTCCTTCTTCTTTCCTACCTTCTTTCCTTCATTCATTCTTTTCTTCCTTTCTCTCTTTCTTTAATGTGAGATATGTGATCTTTTCTTCCTTTCTTTTTTTAATGTAAGATGTATATGCGTGTATGTGCATACATGTGTGCACATATGCAAACACGTACTCAGAAAGAGCTGAATGTGGATGTCAGAGAACAAAACACTGAAGCTAAGTTTTGGCTTCTACCATGTGGTGTCTCTGCCTGTGGATTTCTCTCTGGTCCTCAGGCTCCATAACAAATACTTTTACCCACTGAGGCCCCTTGACAACCCCAATTAACTTGTATTTGCACTCTCTCTATCCTTATGCTATTATATGCTTCCCATTTCCTTTTCTGTGATGTTCCCTGATCTTTGGGGCTTCATTGAGTGGGTGTTATAGATGTCCTATTAAAATCAAAGTCACTTAGCTTCAGAACATTGACCAGTTGTGAGTCTGCATTAACCATCCCTCACAGGGAAAAGAAGCTTCTCTGACCAAGGTTGAGAACATCACCAATACCTGCCTGCAAACAATTTTTTTTATTTGTTTCCTTTATTAATTTATTCTTGTTACATCTCAATGGTTATCCCATCCCTTGTATCCTCCCATTCTTCCCTCCCTCCCATTTTCCCCTTATTCCCCTCCCCCATGACTGTTCCTGAGGGGGATTACCTTCCCCTGTATATGCTCATAGGGTATCAAGTCTCTTCTTGGTAACCTGCTGTCCTTCCTCTGAGTGCCACCAGGTCTATTGGGACTCTAGATGAGAGAAGCATGGGAGAATGGCAAAGTAGAAGGATCCAGAGGGTCCTAGAAACCTACAAGTGGAACATTATGATAGGCAGATTTGGGCCCAGGGGTCCCGCTCAAACTAACACACCAGCCAACGACAATACAGGCGGTAAACCTTAAACCCCTACCTAGATCTAGCCAATGGACAGAACATTCTCCACAGTAGAGTGGAGAGTGGGATATTACTTTCTGCAAACAATTTTTTAAGAGGTAGTTTGACACCAACTGTAGCTTCCTCTACTTCTGACTCTACTATGTATGACCTCTCAAGTCAGGTGCTTTTAACTAAGTTTATATTAATACATATTTTTCTAAAAACAAAACAAAACACATTAATTATCTTCTATGTGCTAGACCTCAAGTTAAATCAGAAAGTCCTTGGTTATGTCATTATTGCATTTGCGAGCATATTGTGACTGGTATATTAGTATCATAGCTTGCAGAGTCCAGTACTTTGCAAGACAGAAGATGTCTCTTCTCCTTTAGTAGCTTACGTAGAACATTACAGCACTATGAAATAATCAACAAGGAAGTTTCCTGTCAATGTGAGATTAATTTCGCTGTGTCCTGCAACTCAAGTGTGTGGTGTTCTCAGCAATAGTCTTATTGTCTAGTTCTTGTGGGAAACCAAAGCAATAAAATTACCCTCCATTGTAGTGGTGGTTTTATAGGTCCTTCTTGGCCTTGCAAGGAGGTATCTCTTACAGGGTATTGAAATTTTCATTTAAAAATTTATGTCTTTTGGGAGATGCATTGTTTATTCATTCATAGAATGATGGTCAAATGACTTTATATTAAAAAGATTCTCTTTTCTAATTAATTTTCAAACTTGTGGGTTTCCACAGGTCTCTTTACATCCAGAGCTTTGGTTAACTGTCTCTCTACCTACTCCTCGCACTTACCATAATCTCCACCTAAACCTTTAATCTCTGGTATTACCTCACGTTTTTCATAGCACATGTGCTCTACAATTATACTTTTAAATTTAGTTGCAAATTAAGTTTCCACATGGCTCTTTTATGTAGCCTTTATTTTGGGTAGTGTTCACTTTTATACTCTGGTTTTTACCTTGTACTTTACTATTTCCCTTCTATACTCTCATTTTACCTATATTTTAATATCTTCCCTCTACTCATACATCTTGTTTCCCATTGATCTTATCTAGTTTGCTGAGTCCTATTTGTACTCCATGTTAAGCACACAAAATATTTGAGGCTAGGATCCACATATAAGAGAACAAAAACCCTGATAATCTTCCTGGACCTGAATTACCCCATTCAGTGTAAGTTTTTTTTTTTTTTTTCACTTCTATCCATTTGTCTGTGAGCATTGTGATTTCAGTTTTTCCTTTCAGCCAAATAAAATTCGATTGTGTGTATGTATTATATTTTCTTATCCACTCAACAATGGATAAGAAGATATAATGAACATAAAGGTTGATGTCATTTTCTAGTTATTATGAATAGATTGGCAATAAACATGGATGGTCAAGTGTCTATGTAAGAGGATATAAAGTCCTTTGAGTATATACCCTGTATAACTAAATATATGTTAGTTCTATTTATAGGGTATTTTTTTCAATTCCTCAGATTGATTTCCAAAGATGCTACTCAAGTACACTTCCACCAACACCATATAAGAATTCCTCTCCCACCACCTCTATGACAGCATTTGGTTGGTATCATCTATTTTTCTGATCATGTCCATTCTGACTGGGGTGACAGAGAATCTACATTGTCCTGTTGGCTAAGGATATTGAACACTTTTTAATATGTTTACTAGATATTTGCATTCTTCTTCTTCTTCTTCTTCTTCTTCTTCTTCTTCTTCTTCTTCTTCTTCTTCTTCTTCTTCTTCTTCTTCTTGTTTTTTTGAGATAGGGTTTCTGTGGTAATCTTGGCTGTCCTGGACTCACTTTGTAGACTGGGCTGGCCTTGAGCTCACACAGATCATCCTGTCTCTGCCTCCTCAGTTCTGGGATTATAGGCACGAGGCTCAGTTTGTCATTTGTATTTCTAGTTTGGATATATTTCTGTCCAGTCCTCTAGCCCATTTTAATTGGGTTGATTGCCTTCTTGATGTTTAGGTTTTTGAACTCTTTATGTTCTAGCTACTAATCCTCTATCAGATGTTTAGCTAGAAATATTTCCTCTCATCTGCGGTCTGCCTCCTTATTCAATTTACAATAACACTTGTGATAAGGAAACATTTTTTAAGGTCCGATATGCCTATTGTTGATTTTATTTCCTGTGCTACAGAAGATATATTTCAAAAGTCTTTATGCTTATAAGTTGAAGTAAACTTCCTACTATTTTCTTTAGCTGTTTCAAGATATCAGGTTTATGTGAGGTCCTAAATTGCTTTGGAATTGAATTTTATGAATGTATGCTTACCTACTGAGCCACCTTTAATTTTTTCAGATGTATTTATTTATTGTATGTGCATATATGTGTTTTTCCATACTTGTATATCTGTGTACCACATTTGTGCCTGGTGCCTGAGGAGGCCAGTAGGGGGTTCATGTCCCTTGGCACTGGTAAGCTGCTGTGTGGGAACTTGAACCTACAAGATAAGGATCTTGTTTCAATTTTCTGCATGCAGGGATCCAGTTTCCTTATCACATCTCCTGAAGATGTCATTTTTCTCTATTGTATGTTTCTGGCATCTCTGTCAAGATCCAGGTAATTGTAGTTATGTAGACTCATACCTACATACTGGATTCTACTTCATTGAGGCATTTATGGTTTTATGCCAGTACAATGCTGTTTTCCACACTCCGTATGCAATCAGGTAGGTGGTGCCTACTGAAGCATTCTTTTGGTTCAAAATTGTTTTACGTCCCTTGGGTTTTTGTACTTACATTTCAGTTTTCATTTTTTTTCCTGTCTCTGAAGAATGTCCCTGGAATCTTGATTCAGATTGTATGCATTATGTAAATTGCTTTTTGTAGAAAGATGATCTTCACAGAATTAAATCCTTTGATCCATTAGTATGGGAAGTCTTTTCATAACCTAATGTCTTCTCCACTTTCTTTCTTCAATATATTTTTGTTTGTTTGTTTTGTTTTTTTGAGACAGGGTTTCTCTCTGTAACAGAGCCCTGGCTGTCTTGGACTTGCTTTGGTGACCCGACTAGCTTTAATCTCACAGAAATCCTCTGTCTTTGCCTCCTGAGTGCTAGGATTACAGGCAGGCAGTACATGCCTAGACTCCTTCTTCAATATCTTAAAGTTTCATTGCTGTGGTCTTTTGTTTCCATGGTTAGCTCTAGGAAATTCTTGTGGTTACTGTGAATGTGTTTTCCTCTTATTTCATTTTTGGTAAATTTGCCATTAGTAGATAGCACAGAAGTTAATCATGCTTTCTGAACAGTCATGATGACCAGAGTGTAGATCTGAATGCCTATGTGTATATGTATAATACATGTGACTCCAGCTCTGAGGCATTTCATACTTTTTTTCTGGTTTCTGTGTGGGCACAGCTTCATGTGCCTACTCACCTACCTACTCACACACATGTGCGCATAATCAGCCTACACACAGAGACAACCAAATAAAGTTAAGTAAATCTTAAACATTAAGACAAATTTTAGTGTTTCATTTAATATTCTTACACATGCTGTGGATGTGAGAAATTATACAACGATGTCATGCCTTTCATCTAGTTTCTGCAAGTGACAGCACCATATAAATCTTTTTTCCCAGCATCACAACCGCCATGTTAGTATTGATAAAGATTCAGAGCATTTCCATCATCACAGTGATCTACTTGTTCTTCCTTCAAAGCCACAGCCACTTTCTCCAACTCCAGCGTACTCATTAGTTCAAACATATAGTCTACCTACCCAAACCTACATTTCCTGTTCTTATACAGGTCACAACATGCTGCTATTGACATTTCACTCATCATAGTTCTTGGAAGATGTGCCACTAGTTTGTGTTATTTGTTGTATAATATTCCATGGCTGTGGTGCAACACAGTTGGTTCAATCATTCACCCACTTGAAGAACTGTTAGGTTGCTTTCAGATTTGAGTAATCAAGGCTAAAGTAGTGGTAAACATTCAGTCTCAAGGTGTTGTCTGAACTTAAGATTTTTACATTTCTGGGATAAATGTCCATCAGTGAAATTTATGGGTCACATGATAATTACGACAATGATAAAGAAATAGAAGGTGACACAAACTTTCTCAAATTGTTGTGGATGTTCATTGCTTTGAATAAGGAGTTATGTTTAATTTTAGAAATATTTTCCCACTATACCCTTAAGTTTAAACAATTATTAAATTACATTATGCTATGGTTTACATTTTTTTTTTTTAATTTTCACGGCATGAACACTTTTCATGGTCTCTCTCAATTTACCAATTTGACATAAACAGGATAGAATTGGAAGTGATGTCCAGTACTGTGCAATAAACTAGCAACTTCCATCCTAATACAATAGACATGATCTCAGGAACACAGGTAATAATGAAATGCAGTCAAATAATTCAGAAGTAGTGACTTTGAGTATTAAGCAATAAGATTGAAGTAATTTACTTTTTAATAAAATCTATATTTAGCAACTGATTCACTGGCAATCAATCCTTAAAGACTGAGACTTAATTGGCTTCAGGAGGAAAAAAAAAACCATTGTGATGTTTGTCTGTTTCTATGGTTTTCTAATTTCTTGTATATTATCCTTCACTTTTATACAGGTGTGTAGATATACTAGACTTAATGTATCCACCAGCTTAGATTTTAAAATGACCTACTTATCTCTCTTGCACAATTGTCTTATTGGAAATAACTTTTTAAAACAATATTGCAATCTTTGCTTTTTCTTGATTATGTAACTAGTACTTAACATGAAACTGATAATGTGTAAATATGAGGAGGTACCTAAAAATCAATATCTTTATCAACTCTATACTGGTACACTCTAAAGTGCATCAGCATTTTCTTTCATGTATAGCTTTATCTACAGAATTAAACGATAATTTCATGTTTAATTATTTCTTTTTCTTTTTAAAATATTTTTTGTTAACTTATTCATATTACATTTCAATTGTTATCCCATCCCTTGTATTCTCCCATTCTTCCCTCCCTCCCATTTTCCCCTTACTCCCCTCCCCTATGACTGTGCCTGAGGGGGACCTCCTCCCCCTGTATATGCTCACAGGGTATCAAGTATTTTCTTGGTGACCTGCTATCCTTCCTCTGAGTGCCACTAGGCCTCCCCATTCTTATTCAACCACCCAAAGTACACACTTTCTTCCCTCGCTGCTGTGGTGTGTTTGTGTGTGTGTGTGTATGTATGTATGTATGTGTGTATGCATGTTTCTTGTTTGATCTTGCATAAAGGTAGACACCTATACAATCCTGTATAATTCTTTCCAACAGCATAATTGAAGTGAAATTCACAACAGCAACCTGCTTGTATCTAAGTGCTGTCATACCTAGACCACACATGCTATTCAATCTTTCCTTCATTTCAACTGGGAATGACCAGGGGTCACATTAAATCAGACTTTACTGTGAAGAGACGGTACCATTTCCAAACTAAAAATGTTTTGTTTTTCCTGGGAAAACTTAGTAGCTACATAAATAAGCCCAATTTCTCTACTGTCCTTTCTTAAGCACAGGTGTCTGGAGTTGCTTCAGGCTTCTGGAAGGGATGGTATGGAGTTTGGAGCTGATGACCTTGGGGTTTCAAGCCAATGAATCAACACCAGATCTCTAACCACCAGGATTCTTCTTAAGATAAAAAACAAAACAAAACATTATGTTTTTGACTCACTGTGTGTGATGTATGCCTTTCTGATACAGTTTGTTTTGTTGTTGCTTGTTTTTATTGTCAAAGTCTGAATTCAAGGCACACTGAGCTGGCCTCCTTTGGCCTTACAAGACTGCTTTCACAGTGCTTCTGACTATAATGGTTTTCCTTTTCTATCCAGATTTCAACATGGCACAAATGTGATTTTCTATGTATCAATTTTGATTTTTCATTTAAAATTTTGTTTCCAAATGGTTGAACTTTCTTTCTTCCATATATATACACACACACATATATATATGTGTATATATATATACATATATATACTGTATATATACAGTATTAAGAAATACGGTGTATTCTAAAGAAAGCTCATTAAAAACCCAGATAGAAACAACTATGGGTGCTACAGACACTATGCTAATAAATATAGATAGAGGACATTATAGGCATTATGCTGAGATATACATATAAACATGCATATGTATATATGTATATTACTTATACATGTCCATATATGCATATACGTGTGGATGTATATATGTATATGTATGTACACATGTACATATATAGTTATATGTATATATATGCATATGTGTATATATTTTCAGCACATATATAGTTATATGTATATATAAATATATATGCATACGTGTATATATTTTCATAAGGTCTATAGCACCAAAACATACATATACATATATAATGTATATATTATACAATACCTATAGCACTCTATATGTACACATACATCTCTATGCATATATTAGCATAGTGCCTGTAGCACCCAAATATACATGTATACATATATTTAGATAATGTGTATATTATCAGAGTGCCTATTGTACTCTATACGTATACATACATATATGCATATTTTAGCATAATGCCTACTGCATCAAAATATATATACATATGCATGTATATTAGCATAGTGACTGCAGCACCCTATATGTATATTCATATGTTTATATGTACATACACGCATCTATCTAAACATACACATATGTATACACACACAAATATATTACTAGGTTAGTGTCTATAGCACCCAAATTTGTTTCTAGTTGAGTCTTCCTGAGATTTCTTTAGCATAAACAGTATTTCTTTAAATTTTTGAAATTAATTCTTTTTCACATATACATTTATATTAATACACACATATATAATAAACATACAGAAAGAACAAGCATGAAATAATCAGGAATCATATAAATGTTACATTCTTAGTGTTTTGTCTATTGGTATTTGGTAGCTTTGAAGAAAATATCTTTCCTATCTTGGTGCATCTAAAATTCTGAATGTAAATAAATATCTATCATATCTTGTCATTATCAACTTAAAACATCTATCCAGACCTAAAAACATCTTAACTCCTAAACAACTATACTTAATTGTAAAACTGAACTATCTGGTCTTCATCCCCATCAGAGACTTAAAAAGGAATAAAATTAATTACCTGAGTATACAGAGAGTGCAGGTTAGCAACTTCCCAAATGAAAAGATGACAGAGAGAGTTTGCTATCTGAACAGCCACCCAAAACTCTCTATAATGTTGGAGCATCTTCTTCAGCCTTCTGGCCCAATGTTTCTGACAGAAATATTTGTGAGGCAGGAACAATTGAGAACTTGCTTACCCTGTCTTGGCAGAGTTTGGCAAACAGTATTTCTTAATCTTTTATTTTACTGTTCTTCCCTTAAAATAAATTTTATAGTTTTCTTCATCAATTGCTATCTTTTCCTTATACATTTTATTATGCCTACATACCTTCTATGTTTATGTACAGTATTCCCATTTACATTTTATACATAAAGGTATATATTTTCATATTTAGTAATTTTTCATACCCTGGGCTATATTATCCTATTGAGAATGCATGTCAATGCCTTTATTTAATTAATGCCTGGTAAATTAATGAAACAATTTTAACTTTTAAAAACTTGAGACTGTATCTCAGCCTTTATGGGAGAAACGATTGACAGTGTAAAGATAACTCACTCTGGAAATCAATTCCAAATTTGCTTTATTCTTTCATCCATGTGAGTCTTTGTCCTTGTTAGGATACTTTCTGCTAAGAGCCTCCAAAATGACTGAAGCAAAGTAATATTGTTGGTTTAATTGATGGAAAATACATTGAGCTATTGTGACTTTAATCATAGCTTGATCCAGAAACCCTAAAAAATTACTCAAATTATATTATGTATACTCCACTCCATGCCTGTGAGGTTAGTATGTGTGTGGGGGTGTGTGGATGGCTTTGATTTTCACCTTGACTTATTCTCAAACTCACATTTCCTGGTTTAAAAAATTATCTCTCCACTGGCTCCTGGGTTACAGCCTTGTATATCTCTCTTTCAGAAACAGGAGCATAAGGCATTGTCCTCCCAAGGGAAATTATACTGCCTTTCATCCTGTGGCTTGGATGTGGCATTTCCTATTCTTTGGACTCAGCACCATAGGCTGTGGGCTCAGAGCTATATTGTTTCATCTCAAGATTTGACTTGGGTTATAAATTGAGGGAGGAAGACTACTGAATGATAAAAACAAGCTGTGAATAAAAAGTGGAATTTATAGCCCCACTGAAATTTAAAAGAAATATAGTATCCAAATAGGATTCCTTTACCTGAGTGCTATTATGACATGGGTTTTGTTCCCATAAACTCATGATGTATCGCAAAACCTCAGTACCTTAGATTGTAAGAAAAGGTGGGGACGAGTTCTTTAAGAGCTGATACAGTAAGAAGAGATAATTGGTGCCACAAGAAGAGGCAATTAGGACACTTTTACCACAAAACTGAGAGACAGCTCTGGAGACACACAGGCTGAATCCAGAGTGGAGTCAAGGAGATCGGCTTTGTAAGGAATCAACTCTGCTGATACCTTGATCTTGGACATCTGGCCTCCTCTGTTATGAGAAAATCGATTTCTCTTGCTTAGGCCACCTAGTGTGCAACGCTACGTGCTGGCAGTCCATCCCATATAGCAGCAGTTTCAGAGAGGAAAGACGGCAAGCTTGCTGACTGTAGAATTAATTTTTCTCTGTAGTGTCTGTGAAATGAGGAGGCATTAACAGTGGTTCAGTGGCGAAGGAGGTTATTGCACTGGGATATGTTCTCTCAATTTCTGCTCCAAGGTACTTTTACTGCAAAGATAAATTGACATTTAAGGCCCTTTCTGAGGTGAATTGTTATGATGAATTTTGACACCTCAATCCACTTAAACTCGGTCCCTTAATGCAGTTAGAGAAGTGGAGATTATTTTTGGTCAGCTCTTCTTTTATAATCCCTTAAAAGTTGAACTGAGTGTTTTGAAGAGTAGGTACAGCTGCCAGGTTTAAGGGCAAGGCCAGTAGTCCTATAGCTCAGGAGGGATGAAGAGATTCTCTCCTCTATAAAACTCGTAGTTGAGGGAGAATGCAGAGCTTCTTCTGGTGTAGAAACTGTCTTTCACAGAGAGTTTCTTTATTGCATACTTTCAGTGGAAATCTGCATGTTTATGCTTCTCTGTCTTCTTTCAGAAATGTGGCTACTACCAAAGGGTGCTGCCTGGGCCTGAGAACGATGCTGCCTTATGACCTCATTTGGCATTGCTCACTTGTTCATTTAGTCAAGTAATCTGCTCAAGCACTATATTCCTCCTTATTCAACTGTAAAATTAAGATCCTAATATGGATCATCTCACAGAACTTCTCTGAGGATTAAATTTGGTAATGCTCTCAAAATATTCAGTGTGATTCTTGGTTTAGAGGAAGGGTATACTGTGGTTGGGGACTGTGTTATCATTAGACAGCAGTTAAACCAGCATAGGATTCCATAGACCATGCTGAATATGTGGCGACAGACATGGCTTGTTAATTTAGCAAGCACCATTCAAGGGGGACCCGGGAGAAGGATGCTCATCAGGCATCATTTACAGCTAGAAGTATGTCTAATTGCCTTAAGTGTGAAACAGTTGACTGTTGCCATTTCAAAGACTGTACAGAGTGATGCTAAAACAGCACTGTGCTTGACATATTCTTGGCTGGTTTTGGTTTGTTTGCTTATTTGATTTGTCGCTGCCTTTAAAAAAAATCCAGTTTCTTAATTGCTTCCTCTGAGTTTCAGAAGGGATTCCTTCTAGGCTGTCTAAGCCTATCCCTTCTCACATATGGTTTCTGAGGTCTCAGTGTTATTTCTAGTACTCAGGTCTGAAATGATGTTTTCCCCCAGTTCTTTCTAGATATTTTCTTTCTTTCTATTGTGTACAAGGAACCAACATTTAATGTTACAGTCATTTGGCTTTGAATTAAAAAAAAAAACACAGGATAAAAAAAATGAAAAAAGGATGATAGCATATATACTAAAAATTATATTGGTACTAAAGAATGAAAGGGTGGTCATGTTCGAGTAGTAACTATTCAGGGAATGTATTAAGTATTATTTATTTGGTCTAAGTTTTCTATGGTTTTACATATATATATATATATATATATATGTATAACATATTTATAATTAATTTTTATATTAAAAATTTAAATTAAAGATTCATCCAATATGACATAAGTTTCTACAGAGTGGACATATTTATTTTTGATTAAATTGTATGAATACACCAACCTTTCTCTATTTGTATTATATATAAACACAAAAATATATAAACACAGTATATATATACATATATATATTTGTAAGCCTTATAATTCTCATACTAATATGCAGTATATACATATATGTATGCATATGTATGTGATAAACAGATACTCAGCAAGTACTCAATAGATGTTTAGTAAACATTATATACAGTATGTATACTTACATTTTTTGTGGCAGGAAGTGAATAGATTTTTTAATGATAGATTTTAAGAACTTAAAGATAATTCATCCAGCACCAATAGTTCTAATAAAGAATATTCTTGATTAAAACATAGTAAAGGGATATCCATGGTAGAATGGAACATGGCTGTTTCTTGGTTTAATGGGATTGAATTATAAATACAATGATAGTAAATTACTCATATAACTCATTCTATGAATCAGTTTGAATATTTGATGTTAAACTGTGAAGAAAGATTATAAAAGATACCATGCAGTTCATACCATTGCTGATGGCTGATGTTCTACATATAGACATGTGAGTCTGGAGTGGCATGAAAGGAATGAGCTTCCAATAAATGAATAGAAATGGATTTGTGAAGTCTTCCTTTCTAGATTATAACCTCCTTGTCTATGCCAGCTAAGCCTGGGAACAGAAGTCTTTTTGGTCACAGTGAAGAACCTTATCCTGTAGCTCTCAATGATTCTATCTGTGGGTTAGCATGGACACTCATCTGCAAGGACAGCTCATGTGACTGTGAGCAGAGGGGATGGAACAGAAAAAGGAGGTCTTGTGGTTAGTTGTGTGAAGCAATAGTTACAAAGGAAGCCCAGGATACTGTAATTATCTGGTATAGCTAACTGGGTCTAAAACCTCAGGTTCCCAAATTCAAAGGACCCCCTGATTACTTGATTTTTTTCCAGTTTCACTTTATTTTGTGTAGGTTTTTTTTTTTAAACAAACACTCATACAAGCTTCCATGATTATGACATCCATGTCCCCAGAGTTGATAAAGATTTGTAACCACTATGATTGGCTGGAAGACATAACTAAAAATATAACCAACCATGCAACTAATTTCTTGGTATTCTGGAAGGTCCATTATGAATCTGGCAACCACTCATTTTCCCGGAGGAAGAGGAAGAATGTGGACTTACAGCAAACCTTCCACTACTCTTTTGGGATACAACCTCTCTGATACATTGTATTCCCTGAACTTGTATGGAACATGTTATGTTCAGTATTATAGGTCGAAGGCGGCATGCACCAACAGTGTAGAGGAACTGTGTCAGTTCACAAGCAGTCTGTCAGATGGTTTAGGCCAGCCAGCGGGCTGAAGACTGGATGCCTCAGTGGTGGAGAGGAATCTGTGACTTTCCAGGCAGTCAGCTCTGTCTGTCTTGTCTGTACTTTTGGAAGTTGCTTGACTGTACTTCCTTCACATTAGATAGTATTTCCTTCTGGGGTCTCTGATGGGGTTGAAGACTAAATAGCCACAGTGTTACTATTTTTGAAAAAAAAATTGCACACTAGGATAATACTTGGTAGGATAGGATAGGTAGTGGAATAATTTCTCAAAAATTGTCAACTACAAATGGACTGGTCCTTATGAATGTGACTTACTGGATAATTCTTATGGTATATAGCTTATTTTATTTAATAGAAAGGGGGAGATGAAAGAGAGATAAACATGTTTTTGTTTAGATCCCCAGTGTGGGATGGGGAACAGACTTGTGTGAGAGGAGGTGATGTTTATCCCCTTAGAAGTCAAACCACTTTGTGGGGGAACTTTGATGTTGCCAGCTGAAAATATCCTAGTAGAGACTCTGAGAGGATATCTATCTATCTATCTATCTATCTATCTATCTATCTATCTATCTATCTTTCTATCCCCAAAACAGGAGGCTTGAGAGAGAGGACTTGGGATTGTTTTGGCTGCTCATCAACAACTTTGAGAGATGCTCCTGGAGAGAACTGCTCCAGGGAAGGCTTCAAGGCTTTGGGCTCCGGCTGAGGCTCTGGGCCTCAGCTGCTGTTCCAGGTCCCAGCAGCAGCCTTGGTTGAATTGCAGGTTCACTGAGGCCCTTCTGACTATGCCAGGAGAATAGTTCCTAGGAACTGATATTCACAAGGTTCATTATTGTGTTCTTTAATCTCTTTTTCTTATTGCTTGGGTTTGTCTGGTTGCAAGTGAGGTACACTCTGTTAGTGAGTTCATAATAAAGTGTACTTGTTAAGAAAATTGAACCTACACTTTTGGGATAAAACCTCTCTGATAGATTCCATTCCATTTGGCCCCATGAACTTGTATGAAACATGTTATATTCAGTATTATCTGCTCTCCTATTAAAGTACAGAAATTCAGGCAGGTGCAGTAGTGCACCACTGCAATCCCAGCACTCAGGAAGGCAGAGGCAGGTAAGTATCTGTGAGTCTGAGGCCAGGCTGATCTACAAAGCAAGTCCAGGGCAGCCAAAGCTACACAGAGAAACCCTGTCTCAAACAAAACAAAACAAAACAACGACAGAAATTCAGGTATATTTCTTATTCACTCCGTGTTTATAAAACTATGGATTGTCTGTGAAAATAATGATGCCCAATAGAAATTTACTGAATAATCCATTGAATAAAAATTAGGTAAAGCATGAGTGAATCTCTACTTATGCATGTATTCTTAAACCAGATTAAGGACAGTTTGTTTCCCATTTTTATTTCCACAGTGTCGAACATTAACAAAATCTATGTCTTGAGTGTATTTTTTTACATCACACACAATAGACACAATGGGTTTCTGGCTTATGTTTTCTACATAGAAATTTCAAAGTATTCGAATAATAAATCCTGTGAAAGGTTTTGACCATAATGGCTTTTCACTACTTTCGCACAAAGAAACTCAGTTAAGACCAGACCATAAATAAGACCTCAGTGCTGAAGCAGGGAATGCCCTGTATATCTAAGCCTATTAAATGCATCATTTATTTTGCTACTCATCTGTCATGTTCTGAAGGTCACATAACAATGTTTATTTCTTACGGCCCATCGGCATGCTGTAGAATCAGAGACTGAAGCGAGTCCTTGAGTCAAATACTTGAGATAGGTAATTGTATTTCCAGGACTAATTCCTAAAGTTCTCTTCACTGGATAAAATTGGATCTTATGCCCTGGGAAGGCACAGCATGCCTATGAGGGCAAGAAAAAGATTTCTGCACATCTCGTTTAGCCTCTGAATTGAATAATTGCATCATACTGAGATATTTCTGGAATATCATTGGGTTGACTTGTCTCCTAAGTTACAGTACAAAAATTCTTTCTTTCTATCTATCTATCTATCTATCTATCTATCTATCTATCTATCTATCATGTAATATGTTGAGGTGCAAAATAGTGAAGTAAGGATATATCTGTAAAACAAATGAATTTGGGCTTGAAATTCCACTTGATTACTTACTTACATGTTGTCATTTGACAAATTAATAAACACCTCTGGTTTTCCTTTTCCTTGTCTGTAGATAAAATTCAGTTATAGGTATTTTGAAAGGTCATGGTGTAGAAGTAATGATTTAACACATGTGAATGGGGTTCTGTAGTATCTAATACAGATTTGTTACTTGGTGTGTATTTACTATTCTGCTTCCCACTGATTTAGAGTTATAGAGACTCACTCTTTATATTCCATTCTGTAACTATGTTCTCTTGTTGATAAATAGTTGGAACCACTTGCCTATTCAGAAGACCAACCTGGCAATTCAGGTGAGGGCCACTATCAATATTTGAGCTATTCCCTATTTGTTCTTTCACAGTTTGTTCAACAGTATTTATTTAATTATAAATTACAAGCAGTAAAGTAAAAAAATCATGTGTGCATTCCTCAATGAAATTTATCATATACATATACCACCCCCCCCAAAATGGAATATTTCTAATCCCTAGGTGGTTCCCATTGTGACTTAATATCACTTATATACACAGGACCATTTGTAGGTCACAGAAAAATAACAAGATTTGCTCTTGTTCAAATTATATAAAGAACTACACTACAGAGCAGAACTTTTAGCCAAGCACAGAGATTTTCTGAGTGTCTGCTCCCCCCGAAGCCTATGCTGATTATATTTCTATACCACTGGAGCTAGCTACTATTTCAGTTTCTTTTGGCATCCACCATAATGGTGAACCTCATATAAATAGAAACATACAGTACATATTTGAATATTTATGTCCTTCAAGATAATCCTTGTGAGACTCTCACTCATAGTGATATGTCTTTCAGGAATGTTATATTCTTGCTCTGCATATTTGTCCTAAATGTATGTGTGTGTAAATATATGTTTTATGTCTTTTTATAACTGTAAAATTATAACTGCATATATAATATTTCTTTGGACGTATGCTTTTATTTCTCTTGGAGATATACTTTACATTGGAAATTATGAATCATGGATAAAGATATTCTATCATTCATTTCAGACAAATTTTTTACTCATTTGAGTACTTTAAAATAAAATCATGATGAAATCTCTATGGCTAAAAGTAAAGGCAGATGATTCCATATATATAGGTATGACATTAAAAATAGCAATTCTTGAGGATCGATCCAAGATGGCAGCACTGATCACAAACTGCATCTGATTAGCAGGAAAACCAGAACTGCACAGGGACATAAAGACCAAACTGAGAGCAATAAATGTCCAGAGCTGCTGATTCCCAGGTGAGAGGGATCCACATTGTGTGGGGCATGGGTGGGTTCAACACCTGGCCACCCATCTAATCTTCAAAAAAATCCCAGGGAACAGCCCACATTAGCCGCCGTCTTGCGAAAGACTGTGGGTTATCTGAGCAGCTTGGGGCTCTCTTCACCTGTCTAGAGCTCACCTGATCCGGGTCAGAAGGAAAGTGGGTTATCTGAGCAGCTTAGTGCTCTCACTATCGATCTACTCCGTGCTGGATCCAGGACAGGGTGTGGTGGACAAGCAGAGCTGAATCCCCCACCGGACACAATCCACATTAGCTGCCTCTTGAGAAAGAGTGCCGGGGCACCCAAATACCTTAGAACTCTATTCCTTATCAGCGCCCTGCTGCTTGCCAGACTAGCTTAGCTGGGTCACAAAGCAGATAAGCATAGCCCTACCATACAAGGGGGCCTGTGGAAAGCAGAGCTGATTCCAGGTGTCATTAGCCACCATTCTGGGAGCAACTTTCCACCTTGGTCTGTCTCTGCCCATGCACCTGAAGCACACTGCTCAGACAAAGCAAACTGACTGAGCAGAAACCTGCTGGGGCCACAATCCTCCTTAGCTGCTAGCCTGCTAGCAGCTGCCGGCTCTGTTCTTACCTTGCCCACCTACAGCCTATTGGCCTAATCCACCTAGGTCACAGAACAGAGACCTGCACAAGCCACATCTCATATTAGCTGCTACTTTGCCAGCAGCTTTGAGCTGCAATCTCTATCTGCTGACCATTGGCTTATTGACCTAGCCCATCTGGAACACAACAGATAGACAGACAGAGCCCTGCCATCTCAAAAAGGACTGTAGGGCACCTCAGTAACTTTGGGCTTGGAACTCTATCAGCCCACTGCTTTCCTGCCAGACCCAACTGAGATACAGGCAGGGAATCTAGCTGAGCTGAGTTGGGTGCAGTCTCTAACATTCACTGCCTAACATCCCGAGGAGGCGTCAGGGGAGTCCTAGAAAACAAACGTAGGATTGGAGCTCTCTTTACTTGCTCCCAACCTACCTGGCCAATGTGGGGCACAGACAAGGACATCATTGGAGGAACCTATAGGCCTGCTAACACCAGAGACAACCAGATGCCTAGAGGACAGTGCAAAAACACTACTAACAAGACTCAGAGCTATATAACAACACAGGAAACCAGTGATCCTAACACAGCAAGCCCTGGAGATATGAACACCCACGAAGCACAAGGAGAAGATTTTAAATCTGAGGTGATGTAAATGCTAGATGCTTTGAAAGAGGAAAAATAATCACTCAAAGAAACAGGAAAATACCTTCAAACAGATGAAGGAATTGAACAAATCCTACAAAGAATTACAGGAAAATACATTCAAACAAATGAAGAAATTGAATAAACCCTATAAAGAATTACAGGAAGAGTCAATCAAATGGGAGAAAAAACTGAATAAGACTATTTAAGACTTAAAGACGGAATTAGAAGCAACAAAGAAAACACAAGCTGAGGCAATCTTAGAGTTGGAAAACACGGGGAAGACAACAGAAACAATGGACACAGCCATGCCAACCGAAAAAAGAAATGGAAGACAGAATCTCAAGTGTGGAAGATAACGATGGAAGTTATCAATACATCAGTGAAAGAAAATGTTAAAACTAAAAAGTTCCTGACACAAAACACCCAAGAAATCTGGGACACTATAAAAAGACCAAATGTAAGAATAATAGGAATAGAAGAAGACTCTAAGCTCCAAGGCCTAGAAAACATTTTCAAAAAAAATCATACAAGAAAACTTCCCCAACCTAAATAAAGAAATGCCCATAAACATACAAGAAGCCTACAGAACTCCAAATAGATTCAACCAGAAAAGAAAATCCTCCTGCCACATAATAATCAAAACACTAAATATACAAAACAAAGAAAGAATATTAAAAGCTGCAAGAGAAAAAGGTAAAGTCACACATAAAGGGAAACTCACCAGAATTACACCTGACTTCTCAACAGAGACTATGAAAGCTAGAAGGGCCTGGATGGAAGTCAAGCAAACATTAAGAGATCACAGATGCCAAGCCAGACTACTATACCCAGCAAAATATTCAATCATTGTAGACAGAGAAAAGAAGATATTCCATGACAAAAACAAGCTTAATCTGTACCTAACCACAAATCCAGCCTTACAGAAGGTATGAGAAGGAAAACTACAATGTAAGAAGGCTAACTACACCCAGGAAAACATAGAAAATAATTAACTCCACATCCATAAATCCAAAACACAGAAACACACACGCTCTACCACCACCAACATTAAGACAAAAGGAACTAACAATCACTGGTCATTAATACCTCTTAACATCAATGGCCTCAATTTCCCAGTAAAAGGACCCAGGCTGAAAGAATGGATACAAAAACAGAATCCATCATTCTGCTGCATACAAGAAACATAGCTCAGCAATAAAGATAGGCATTACCTCAGAGTAAAGGGTTGGAAAACTGTATTTCAAGCAAACGGACCCAAGAAGCAAGCTGAAGGAGTCATTCTAGTATCTGTTAAAAAAAAAAAAGAGTATCAATCAAAATTATTCAAAAGAGATGAGGAAGGTTACTACATCTTCATCAAAGCAAAAATACTCCAAGATGATGTTTCAATCCTGAACATCTATGCCCCAAATGCAGGAGAACCCAGATTTGTAAGATATATTACTGAAGCTTAAATCACACATCAAACCCCACACATTAATAGTGGGAGACTTCAATACCCCTTTCTCCCCAATAGACAGGTCATCAAAACAAAAACTAAATGGAGAAATGAGAAAACTAATAGATATCATGAAACAAATGGACCTAACTGATATCTACAGATCATTTTACCCAAACACAAAGGAATGCACCTTCTTTTCAACAACTCATGGAACCTTCTCCAAAATTAACCAAATACTTGGTCATAAAGAAAAGCTCAACAGATACAAGAAAATTGAAATAATCCCTTGTATCTTATCAAACCACCATGGATTAAAGCTGGAACTCAATAACAAAAGAAACAATTGAAAGCCTACAAACTCATGTAAACTGAACAACTCTCTACTCAATGACATCTGGGTAAGGGACAAAATAAACAGAGAAATAAAAAACTTCCTAGAATTCAATGAAACTGAAGATACAGCATACCCGAATTTATGGGACACAATGAAAGCAGTGCTAAGAGAAAAGTTCATAATACTAAATACCTTCGTTAGGAAACTGGAGAGATCTCATACTAGCAACTTAACAGCTTATATGAAAGTTCTAGAACAAAAAGAAGCAGACACACCCAAGAGGAGTAGATGGCTGGATATCATCAAACTCAGGGCTGAAATAAATAAATGGGAATCAAAGAAAACAATTCAAAGAATCAATAAAAACAAGAGCTTTTTTTTTAAAAGAAAATCATCAAGATTGACAAACCTTTAGCCAAACTAACTGAAAGGCAGAAGGAGAGTATTCAAATCAACAAAATCAGAAATAAAAAGGGAGACTAATGATAGACATTCATTGAGGAAATCCAAAGAATCATTAGGTCTTACTTCAAAAGCCTATTTGCCACAAAATTTGAAAACCTAAATGAAACGGACAATTTTCTTGATAGCTACGAACTACCAAAATTGAATCAAGATCAAGTAAACAAATTGAATAGTTCTATCACACCTTGGGAAATTGAGGCAGTCATCAAAAGTTTCCCAACAACAGCAACAACAACAACAACAACAATGCCCAGGATCAGATGGATTTAGCACAGAGTTCTACCAGCCCTTCAAAGAAGAGCTAATACCAGTTCTCTTCAAGCTATTCCATAAAATAGAAACAAAAAGATCATTACCAAACTCATTCTATGAGGCCACAATCACCTTGATATCTAACCACAGAAAGACTCAACAAAGAAAGAGAATTTCAGACCAATTTCTCTGATGAACATTGATGCAAAAATACTCAATAAAATACTCACAAACTGTATTCAAGAATACATCAAAACTATTATTCACCATAACCACTTTAGAAGAAAAAGTGGGGAAGAGCCTTGAGTTCATTGGCACAGGAGACAATTTCCTGGACAGAACAGTAACATCTCAGGCTCTAAGATCAACAATTAATTAATGGGACCTTATGAAACTGAAAAACTTCTGTAAGACTAAAGACACTGTCAAAAGGACAGCCTACAGACTGGGAAAAGATCTTTACCAACCCTATATCTGACAATATCCAAAATATATAAAAACTCAAGAAATTAAACACCACCAAACTAAATAATTTAATTAAAAATGGGGTACAGAACTGAACAGAATTCTCAATATGGAATGGCTGAGAAACATCTAAGGACCTGCTCAACATCCTGGTTACCAGGGAGCTGCAACTCAAAATGACTCTGAGATTCCATCTTACACCTCTTAGAATGGCTAAGATAAGAAAATTCAGGTGACAGCACATGCTGGTGAGGACGTGGAGAAAGGGGAACACTCCTCCACTGCTGGTGGAAGTGCAAACTTGTACAACCACTTTGGAAATAAATCTGGCATTTTCTCAGGAAATTAAGAATAACTCTACTTCAAGTCCCAGCCATATCACTCCTGGGAATACACCCAAACACCACACAACAAAGACATTTGCTTAACTATGTTTATAGCAGCGTTATTCATAGTAGCCAGAATCTGGAAACAACCTAGATGTTTCTCAACCGAAGAATGGATAAAGAAACTGTGGTATATCTACACCATGGAATAATACTCATATTAAAAGCAAGGAAACCTTGAATTTTGCAGGCAAATGGATGGAACTAGAAATGATCATTCTAAGTGAGATAACTCAGACCCAAAATGACATGCTTGTTATATACTTACTTACATGTGGAGTTTAGCCCAATATAGATGTCCTCTGAGAGACTCCACCCAGTGGGGGATAGGGACAGTTACTGAGACTTGAAGCTGGGTACTGGGCAGAGTGCTGAGAGTGTAGAGTGCCTTTGCCAGGCCACAGAGGAAGAGGTTAAATGTAGTACAGGGGACACTAGCTAAGCTGAGGGCAGATGTTAAGGGAGGCGGGCTGCACTTTCTAAGGACTAGGGGAGGGAGGGTAAGGGGATGATGGAGAGCATGGGATCAGGAGTTTGAAGGAGGGGGTGGCAATTAGTACGTAAATAAATTAAACTGCAGAACACTACATAATTTATATTGTTAATCCCATTACATGGGAATAGCTCTGAGACTGGCAGAGATACAAATGTAAATACATAGTGAGGCCTCATGTTGGCCACAGACTCTGTGACTTATTACTAGAGGCAATTCTTAGTATAGCGTGAAAGAAGATTTGCAGATGTCTTACTTTTGCTCACACAATGAGCAGAGAATCAGTTTTAATTGCTCTGTACACCCCACACACCTCATACAATTACAATGTTAGAACTGTATAATACTTGTAAGAAATTATATTTTCAGAACAAAAGAACTGGACACTGATGCTGGATCAGACATGACAAGATTCATTCCTCTCAGCATGCTGGACACTGGCATCCTGCATCCTCCTTGCTCTATCCCCAGACACCTTTATTGTTGTTACCCATCAGAATTGGACAGCATCCTGGACACTGTTGTAGAAACCTTCTGATCCCCTTTGGTCCAGCATTTCAATCTGTCCCACACAGAACTCCTATTAAGCCTGGAATCACAAACACAATGAACCACAAATGCAATCCTTGCCTTGATTAACCATTTTCCCCAATTTTTGACCCCTTCTAAGGTATAGGCCTCAATTCAGCCTGAAGAAACCTTAAGAGGATGATGCCCCCTTTCCTCTAAGTGGAGTTCGGTAGGCTTCTGTTTGCTCTCTGGGTATACAAATGCTTATCTTCATTGGGAAGTGGTTATAAGTTAGTATTGATCTTTTTTTTTTGGTACTGAATTACTTAATATTTTAATATTTTTCATTGTTCTTTTGTTTTCAGATTGACTTTTCTTTTTTTTCTTTTTTTAAAATTTATTTATTTTTAATTAATTTATTCATATTACATCTCAGTTGTTAGCCCATCCCATGTATCCTCCCATTCCTCCCTTCCTCCCACTTCCCCCCTACTCCCCTCCCCTCCCCTAAGTCTGTGTCTGAGGAGGACCTCCTCCCCCTGAATATGCTCATACGGTATCAAGTCTCTCCTTGGTGACCTATTATCTTTCCTCTGAGTGCCACCAGGCATCTCCATCCAAAGGACATGTTCAAATATGGGGCACCAGAGTTTGTGTGAAAGTTAGATCTCCTTCTCCACTCAACAGTGGAGAATGTCCATCGGCTAGTCCGGGTAGGGGTTTGAGGTTTACTGCCTATTTTTTCCTTTCCTCCACAGTTTGTGGAGGACCCCAGGGCCCAGACTCGCCTGTAGTTTTCCAGGACCCGCTGGATCCTTCTATTTCCTCTTTCTCCCAGGCTTCTCACACCTAAAGTTTCAATAGGATGTCCTCCCCTCTTCCCCACTATCCTGGTAGGTACAGTTTTTCATGGGGACGTACACCTTGGACTAGTGTCTCGATATAAGTGAGTATATACCATTTAGCTCTTTTTGCTTCTGTGTGAACTCACTCATTACGACAATTTCTAGTTCAATCCATTTGTCCACAAATTTCGGAAATTCCTTGTTTTTAATAGCTGAGTAGTATTCCATAGTGTAAATGTACCACAGTTTCTTTATCCATTCTTCTACTGAGGGACACATAGGTTGTTTCCATGTTCTGGCTATTATGAATAAGGCAGCTATGAACATGGTTGAGCATATGTCCCTGTTGTGTGGTAGTGCATCTTCTGGGTATATTCCAAGGAGTGGAATAGCTGGGTCTTGAGGAAGCCCTATTCCCCTTTTTCTGAGAAAGCACCAGATAGCTTTCCAAAGTGGTTGTACTAGTTTGCATTCCCACCAGCAATGAAGGAGTATTCCTCTTTTTCCACACCCTCGCCAGCATGAGGTGTCAGTTGAGTTATTGATTTTAGCCATTCTGATTGGTGTAAGATGGAATCTCAGTGTCGTTTTGATTTGCATTTCTCTGATGACTAAGGAGGTCGAGCATTTCTTTAAGTGTTTCTCAGCCATTTGATATTCCTCTGTTGAGAATTCTCTGTTTAGTTCTGAGCCCCATTTCTATATTGGGTTATTTGGTTTGGTGGTGTTTAATTTCTTGAGTTCTTTATATATTTTGGATATTAGACCTTTGTCAGATGAAGAGTTGGTGAAGATCTTTTCCCAGTCTGTAGGCTGTCGCTTTGTTCTCTTGACAGTGTCACCTGCCTTACAGAAGCTTCTCAGCCTCATGAGGTCCCATTTATTAATTGTTGATGTTAAGGCCTGGGCTGTTGGTGTTCTGTTCAGGAAGTTGTCTCCTGTGCCTATGTGTTCCAGACTTTTCCCCACTTTTTCCTCTAACTGGGTTAATGTCTGTGGTTTTAGGTTGAGGTCTTTTATCCACTTGGACTTGAGTTTTGTGCATGGTGACAAATAGGGGTCTAATTTCATTTTTCTACATGTAGACATCCAGTTAGACCAGCTCCATTTGTTGAAGATGCTGTCATTTTTCCATTGAATGTATTTGGCTTCTTTGTCGAAAATCAAGTGAGCAAATGTGTGTGGATTCATCTCTGGGTCTTCAGTTCGATTCCATTGATCCACTAGCCTATTGCTGTGCCAGTACCATGCTGTTTTAATTACTATTGCTCTATAGTACAACTTGAGATCAGGTATGGAGATTCCTCCAGAGGATCTTTTATTGTATAGGATTGTTTTTGCTATTCTGGGCTTTTTGTTTCTCCATATGAAGTTGAGAATTGTTCTTTCAATATCTTTCAATATCTTCAAAATATTTAGTAGGTATTCTGATAGGGATTGCATTGAATCTGTAAATTTGCTTTTGGTAAGATGGCCATTGATTCTTCCGATCCATGAACAAGGTAGATCCCGCCATCTTCTGATGTCATTTTCAATCTCTTTCTTCAGAGGTTTAAAGTTTTTTTCAAATAAATCCTTCACTTGCTTGGTTAGGGTTATTTCTAGATATTTTATATTGCTTCTGGCTATCGTGAAGGGAGTAATTTTTCTAATTTCTTCCTCTGCCTGTTTGTCATTTGTATATAGGAAAGCTACTGACTTTTTTGAGTTTATTTTGTATCCTGCCAGTTTGCTGAAGGTGTTTATCAGCTGCAGGAGTTCTCTGGTGGAATTTTTGGGGTCACTTATATACACTATCATATCATCTGCAAATAGGGATAATTTTACTTCTTCCTTTCCCATTTGGATCCCCTTGATCTCCCTTTGATGTCTTATTGCTCTGGCTAGAACTTCAAGAACTATATTAAAGAGATATGGGGAAAGTGGGCAGCCTTGTCTGGTCCCCGATTTTAGAGGGATTTCCTTGAGTATCTCTCCATTTAATTTAATGTTGGCTATTGGTTTGCTGTATATAGCCTTTATTGTGTTTAGAAAAGTGCCTTGTATTTCCGATCTCTCCAGAACTTTAAACATAAATGGGTGTTGGATTTTGTCAAATGCTTTTTCTGCATCTAAAGAGATGATCATGTGGTTTTTCTCTTTCAGTGTGTTTATATGGTGGATTACATTGATGGATTTCCATATGTTAAACCATCCCTGCATTCCTGGAATGAAGCCTACCTGGTCATGGTGAATGATGTCTTTGATATGCTGTTGTATTCGCTTTGCGAGTATTTTGTTGAGTATTTTTGCATCAATGTTCATAAGAGAAATTGGTCTGAAATTCTCTTTTTTTTTGTTGGGTCTTTGTGGGGTTTAGGTATCAATGTGACTGTGGCCTCATAGAAGGAGTTTGGTAATATTCCGTCCATTTCTATCTTTCGGAATAGCTTGAATAGTATTGGTATTAGCTCCTCTTTGAAGGACTGGTAGAATTCTGCGCTGAAACCATCTGGCCCTGGGCTTTTTTTGGTTGGAAGACTATCAATGGTTGCTTCTATTTCTATAGATGAAATAGGGCTATTTAATTTGTTTATCTGGTCTTGGTTCAATTTTGGTAAATGGAATCGGTTGAGAAACTTGTCCATTTCCCTTAAATTTTCAAATTTTGTGGCATAAATGTCTTTGAAGTAGGTTCTTACGATTCTTTGTATTTCTTCGTTTGTTATGTCTCCCTTTTCATTTCTGATTTTGTTAATTTGGATAGCGTTTCTTTGTCTTTTAGTTAGATTGGCTAACGGTTTGTCTATCTTGTTAATTTTCTCAAAGAATCAGCTCTTGGTTTTGTTGATTCTTTGGATTGTTCTCTTTGTTTCTAATTTATTGATTTCAGCCCTGAGTTTGATTATTTCCAGGCGTCTACTCCTCTTGGGTGTTTCTGCTTCTTTTTTTTCTAGAGCTTCCAGATGTGTTGTTAAGTTGTTTATGTGGGATGATTCCATTTTCTTTTTAAAGGCACTTAGTGCTATGAATTTTCCTCTTAGCACTGCTTTCAATGTGTCCCACAAATTTGGGTATGTTGTTCCATCATTTTCATTGAATTTCAGGAAGTCTTTTATTTCTTCCCTTATTTCTTCCATGACCCATGTGTCATTAAGTAGAAAGTTGTTTAGTTTCCACGCGTTGGTATGCTTTTTGTTATTTCTATTGTTGTTGAAGTCCAGCCTTAGACCATGGTGATCTGATAAGATACAAGGTATTATTTCAATCTTCTTGTATCTGTTGAGGTTTGTTTCGTGACCAACTATGTGATCAACTTTAGAGAACATTCCATGGGGTACTGAGAAAAAGGTATACTCCTTTGCGTTTGGGTGGAAAGTTCTGTAGATATCTGTTAGATCCATGTGATTCATGACATTGGTTAATGAGGTTATTTCCCGGCCTAGTTTTGAAATCAAAGTCCTATCCTTGAGTGAAAGTGGGGTGTTGAAGTCTCCCACTATTAATGTGTGGGTATCGATGAATGGGGCAAGCTTTGTTAATAACTCTTTTACAAATGTGGGAGCCCTTGTATTCGGAGGATAGATGTTCAAAATCGTGATGTCTTCCTGGTTGACTTTGCCTTTGACAAGTATGAAGTGTCCATCCTTGTCTCTTTTGACTAATTTTGGTTGAAAGTCTATTTTATTAGATATTAGAATAGCTACCCCAGCTTGTTTCTTGTGACCATTTGCTTGGAATATTTTCCCCAACCTTTTACTCTGAGGCAATGTCTGTCCTTGTGGTTGAGATGTGCTTCTTGAATGCAGAAGAATGTTGGGTCGTGTTTATGCATCCACTGTGTTAGTCTGTGTCTTTTTATTGGAGAGTTGAGACCATTGACGTTGAGAGATATTAATGACCAGTGATTGGTAAGTCCCTTCATTTTTGGTATTTGTAACAATCGAGTTTTTGTGAAGTTGTGATTTTGCAATGGTGTAGTTATTTATTTCTTATGTATTTTTGATTGTAGTTTGACCAGTTGGGGTGGAGTTTTCCTTCTAGTAACTTCTGTAAAGCCAGATTTGTTGCTAGGTACTGTGTGAATTTGTTTTTGTCATGGAATATCTTGTCTTCACCTCCAATGGTTAATAATAATTTTGCTGGATATAGTAGTCTTGCCTGGTATCTGTGTTCTCTTAGGGTTTGCAGAACCTCTGTCCAGGCCCTTCTGGCTTTCGTGGTCTCTGCTGAGAAGTCAGGAGTAATTCTGATAGGTTTGCCTTCATATGTTACTCATCCTTTTTCTCTTGCCGCTTTTAATATTTTTTCCTTGTTCTGTATATTTTGTGTTGTTATTATTATGTGGCGGGAAGATTTTCTTTTTGGGTCTATTCTATTTGGTGTTCTGTAGGCCTCTTGTATGCTCATATGCATCCCCTTCTTCAAATTGGGGAAATTTTCTTTTATTATCAATTAAAGATATTTTCTGGGCTGTGGAGTCGGTTGCCTTCTCTTTCCTCTATCCCTATTATTCTCAAGTTTCGTCTTTTCATGTTGTCTTTTATTTCATGAACGCTTTGTGTCAGGAACTTTTCAGATTTAGCATTATCCTGGATGGTTGTTTCCAATTGTGCGATTGTATCTTCAAGTCCTGATATTCGTTCTTCCATTTCTTGCAATCTGTTAGATAAGGCCACCTCTGAGATGTTTGCTTTCTTTTCTGATGCTTCTCGATCACGTTTTTCTTCCGTGTGTTCTTTTATGATAGCTTCCATTTTTATCTTCAGGTCTTGAACTGTTTTAATAATTTCCTTCATCTGGTTATTTGTGTTTTTCTGAAATTCTTCAAATGCCTCTTTATATGACTCTTTTAAGTCATCAGCCCTCTTGTTTGCTTCCTTCTGCATTTGTTTACAGATTTTATTTGTTTCTTCCATTATCATCTTACTTACTAAGGATTTGTGGTGGTTTTCATGTATATCCATTGTTGTTGGGTTCTCCAGGTTGTTTTCATTAGGATTGCTGGGATCTGGAGATGCCATCCTGTTTTGGTTTTTGTTAGCATTCTTTCGTTGTCCCCTTGTCATTTTGGTGACTCTAATGTTGGGAGGTGGTTTGTAGTGACCTTCCCTGTTTGGGAGTGGATAGTTGATGTCTGATTATAGGTAGGGTGCCCTTACCTGTGGGGAACAGGGAGTACTTCCCTGGACCAGGCTGGTGATTCAGATTCTACTCCTGGAGATTTTTCTCAACACCTTAGGCTCCAGGCTGAGTCATGCAAAGTAGGTTTCTGTTTGGGCCTTTTCCCCTTACTGCTGTATCTCAAGTCAGCAGTATTGGGATCTAGAGTAAGGTCAGCACACAAGCTCTCTGGTTGTGTAGGTTGATCCCAGCTGTCTGTCTTTCCTATTGCTTTGTAGCCAAGACCCCAGGTGGATCAGATCTTCTGGGTTGTAGCTGTCTTTTAGCTCTGCCTCTACACTCTGTAGGAGTGTCCAGCCTTTCCCATGAATTTGGGAGTTCTTGCTGGGTCTGCAGGAGCTGACACACCTAGGATCTGCCTGTTGGAGATTACAGGATCTGTGCCTGGTGGGCCTGAAACCGTATGGTTTCAGGCCACTGGCAGTATCTGAGGAGGTAGCAGTTTCCACGCCCCTGTATGCCAGGACACTCCCAGCTTGCTATAGATTAGCAGTTATACCCTGCACGCATGAGCCACAGCTCCCCATATTGTGGGACCCAGCTAGGTTCCGTTGTTCGGGGAGTGCCCAGTCAGAGTCAGCAGCTCGTCCCCGTGGGTGGCGACAAAGGTGGCTTAGACTGCTCCCAGACGCTTTAAGGCAGCAGTTATTCCCTGCCAGCAAGACCCACAGCTCCAGATAACGTGGGCGGTCCTAAGGAGGGCGTGCAAGAATGACCCCTGCTAGTTCTGTTGTTCAGGGAGTGCCCAGTCAGAGCCAGCAGCTCGTCCCCGCGGTTGGCGACAAATCTCCTGTATTTTCCCTTTCTGCCAGAGAAAGGCAGAGTGCGACGCCTTAGGGCAGCAGTTATTCCCTGCCAGCAAGACCCACGGCTCCCGATAACCTGGGTGGATCTGTGGCGGGCCCACAGAGATGGACCCAGTTAGTTCAGTTGTTTGAGGAGTGCCGGCAGCCCGGCCACGCAGCTGGCGCCAATGGCGGTTCAGACCACTGGCAGGAATCTCCTGCCAGAATACTGCCAGTTTCCTTTAGGGCAGTTGTTAGTCCCTGCAATTGTGACCCACGGCTCCCTATAACGTGGGCGGACCCACTGGGCTGTGGGAGCAGACCACGCCGGTTTCTAACTGCCCCAGTTTGCAGGGTCAATCCTTTGTGTCTGGCTTCAGCTTGAGCGCAGGACGCGGATGCGGTCCATGAGGGATATGCCAGTTCTAGTTGTTTTTGGTGAGACTCGTCACCTGTGTTTCCACCCGGGTTAGGCAGGTGCCCTCCGTAGTTTGGTGTGGTGTGGATGTAGAGGTTCAATGGTAGTTTCACCCTATTCGCTGAGACTCCTCAGGCTTGAGGCTCCGGAAAATCTCCTCCCCAAATGGCGAATTTGGGTTTTATGTGCTGGCTACAGCTTGATTGTGGATTCCGTTTCAGAGTTTGGGGAGTGCGTTTAGCCCTCGGGGCTGTTGCTTGTCCTGGGGTTGGACCCCCTGGTGGTCTGTGGAGTTTGGGGCCCCACTCACCTACAGTTCTCAAAATCCAGCAGTCTGTGGTTCCATTCAAGTCCCTGGTCTCCTCGGAGAAGATCAGCTAGGGTGCCTACTGGTCGACGCCATCTTGCCAGATTCTAGTATTGGTCTTATACAGAGAGAAAACTAGGCTGAACTCAGGGAATTCTCTCTTTTCCTTTATCTTCCATCTGAATGTAAGGAGACAGGAGCTGGAAAGAAATGAAGGGGGATATAGAAATGTAGAGGGTGGATAGAACAGAAGGTAGATGATTGAACATACTCCTTAACTCAAGGCCTTAATGTTACTCACAAAGAAGATTATGTCTAAATCATTGGTATAGAATTTTGTATGTTGATGAAAATCATGATCATGTCAAACACTACTCTGATTTAACACAAGAATATATATCCTAACTCTAACAGATAGATATGATTCTATAGATATATAAGGTAAAACAGTTAAGTAATGTCTTCAGAAGCCTCAGAGACCCACAGAATAAAGATGTTTTTATTATTATAAAGATTCTTTGACAAGTTAACTCCTGAAAACACCCAGCCAACCTCAAAGAAGATGATGAGCATCAAAGAATCTCCTTATGGAGTTAGCTTGAAATGGGGCAAACCAGCCACTGGGCAAAATGTCCTCGTTTCTGTCATAGACTGAATTCTGTCTAAAAATGAGCAAGCTTAAATGCAGGCAGAGTGGACAGCTGAACTCTGCCAAGACAGGGTAAGCAAGTCTTCAATAGTTCCTGCCTTGAGAATAAATCTGGCAGAGATATTGGACTAGAAGGCCAAAGATGAGGCTCCAATGTTATAGAGTGTTGGATGACTGTTCAGGCAGTAAACTGTCTCAGTTTTTCATTTTGGAAGCTGCCAACCTGCACTACCAGTTCACTCAGGCATTTAAGTTTTATTCCTTCTTAAGTCTCTGAGGGGGGTGGAAGACCAGATAGTTTAGTTTTACAATCAAGTTTACTTTGTTAGGGGATAAGATCTTCTTAGATTTGTTAAGTTAATACAGATGAAATATGATAGATATTGAAATTCATTCAGAAATTTAGACCCAACAAGACAGGAGAGATGTTCACTTTAAGTGCGAAAAACACAAATAGCCAAATGAGTGTAATGTTTATATAACTCATGATTGTCTCATGGTTCTCCCTGATGTATGTAGTTTTTTTATTCATGTGTAATAGAATAAATGTACATGTTAAAAAATAGAAACTCTCTCACAAGTGGGAGAAATAAAAATTAGCTCTGCTCTGTTTAGCATATGGCCTGTTTTTGAATAGCCATACCAAGAAAGCATCTAGATATATTTGAACTTGATTTTTGATTGACTGATATACTATCTTGGCCATTTGCAATAAGAATTAAGAATTATACCAAAGTTGCTGACTGGGTTGTTCAGCTGTCTCTCAGTAAAACAAACACCTGAAAGAATCAACTTATATGTAGAAAAGATGATGTTAGTATATAGTTTTACAGATTTCAGTCCAGAATAGGTTGGTCTCTATCTTTGGACAAGTGGCAGAAGAAAATGAAAAGAGAGAGAGAGAGAGAGAGAGAGAGAGAGAGAGAGAGAGAGAAGGAGAGAGAGAGAGAAAAATAAAAGGATTAGTTGGTACAATTTCCTCCAATGTCAAACCATTGATTTCTAGAAGATCTCTGGTAATTGTGGTTGGGATGTAATGTATGAGAGAATAAAAAGAAAGCAAAGTTGAGTGTGGTGGTGCAAGCCTTTAATCCAAGTACTTTGGAGGCAGATGCATGCAGATATCTGTGAGTTCTAGGCCAGCCTGGTCTACAAAGAGAGTTCCAGAAATCCAGGGCTATTATGTAGAGAAACCCTGTCTCAAAAAACCCAAACCCAAAACAAAAACAAAAACAAAAAACAAACAACAACAACAAACCAAAACCAAAACCAAACAACAATAAAACATATGCTAATGGCTCTACTACCTCCTGATAGTGGCATTCTGGGGGTAGACTTATAACACACTGATACAAACTTCAATACCAGAGGTGGTAGCTAGGTTCCAGCACTGCAGCCTGCCTCCTTAAAAGATCCTGCCACACCACCCTTGTTCATTCATTTGCATGCAAAAGAGGAATCAAAACAACTGAGGCTTTATCAAGTAGAAAAACACAAGAGTTGACATTCACATCCCATTTTTCTTTAGCTTCTTGTAAAAATCAGATACCTCTTTTGTTTGGAGGGATTTCTCTGAAGGTTCTCTGTGTCTTCTCTTGTCATCCCATCCATGATAGAGCTCTTTTTTCACTCTTACATTAAGCTATCTCACCTAATGAAACTCCTCTCCAGGATCTTAAAGGAACCCTGTTCTTTCACTAAGGCTTCATCTATATTATAATTTGATATAATGTGCTATACTCTTTTAATGATTTTCCAATTATGGATCACAGGGTCTCAAGGAGGCCCTGCCTTTCCTTGCCTTTGTTTAGGGTTAAGTACTCTTAGCATTGATTTCACTACTGCCCCAGCAAGAATATCAGCCGTGACTTTGACCATCCTTTGGTTGATAGCTTCCTCTTGAAGACTAAACAATCAAACTCTTAAGCTGATCACAACATCACAACACCCTTGTCCTTCCTCACATGGCTTTGGCAGAGCCAGCTTCTGTAGCTGGGCCAGGTAATAATTAAGAGCACATACTGTGGATTTGCTTCAAGACAGTCTCTTTATATATATACATAATCTCTTTTAAGCATTACAATAACATTATTGATCTTGAGTCTACAATTATGCTTTCTTTACAAACGAGAGAGCAAAGAATAGTTAGGTGGTCTCTGTAAATAAAAATTTGATAAATAGTGAATGTGATGTGCTGGTCCTGGTGGATGCTGGAAATGTCAGCTACAGCCTAGGCTAGTATGAGATCTAATCTTAAAAGTAATAGGAGAGAGCAATAATACTGATAGTCCTTTTAGCCTACGAAAAGTATGTTAGGGATTTCTAGGGCAGAAGCCTGGATTTGAACTTAAATCATTTTGTTTCTAGGTGCTTGACTTGAGAATTGTGTGATGCAATGAAAGTCTTTACTCTCTGCTACAGAGCACAGCTGACCTGCACCCTGTAGAAGCCCAGTGCGTCCCAGTGAGGTTGCAGGGGTTACATAGATTGGCTTCTCTTTAGTTATGTTTTCCTGATGCCCAAAGCTGGTTGACCTAAATGAATAGATAATTACCCAGACTGCTACAAACCTTCCAAACCATTTTGGTGATCCCTTTATTAAATGAAACAGGCTCTCATTCCTTTTCTGGATCTGGCTGTTAATAGAATAATCTCAAAGCTATTAGCATTTAAAGAGGAATTAGACAAAGATGTCCTGAATTGTCCCTTCTCTTGGCTCTTGGTGCTCATGGGACCCCAGCTTTAGCTAATTAGTCTGAAATGAATATTAAATGTGCTGATCTCTATCAACAGCACCATGGGAAGAATGCTTTTGTGAAAGTCATTTTGTTTGCAAACTTTGGTTGGCTATGTATCCAATCTTTTTTTTTTTTCACAATCAGAAAGGTACTGAAAATATTTCAGAAATTAAAACACATTCATATATGGAAGTGATATAAGAAGAATTTTTAGTTTTTTAAGATGTGCCTGCTTAAATACCAGATTTCCATATTTAGCTGTATTTCCATGGGAACCAAACAGGAAAAAAAAAACCCAAACCAAAACATCTTTTTCCTTCCCCGTTTCCCCAAATAATTTGCAATCCCCTAGGCTCAAGGTATAACACTGCAAGGAAGTCTCTGCTTTGGAAACAAAACTAGGCTTAAATTTGCAGGCATTGATAAGTAGGCAAATAATCTCAACTAGCAATTTATATACTTTATTTTTAAAGATTTGTTCATTTTTATTTTGTGTGTATAAATGTTTGCCTCTATATATGTGCAATGCCCAAAGAGGCCAGATGGGGGCATCTGATCCACTGGAACTAGAGTTTCAATCAGTTGTTACTCATCATGTGGATGCTGGGAGTTTAACCTAGGTCATCTGGAAGAGTAGCCTGTGCTTTTAATCTCTAAGCCATCTCTCCATACCCACATGTCTTTGTTGCTTGTTGTTTTGTTTGTTTTTATTTTTTTTTTATTTTGTTTTTCAAGACAGGGTTTCTCTGTGTAGCATTGACTGTCTTGGACTCACTTTGTAGACCAGGCTGGCCTTGAACTCACAGCCATCTGCTTGCTTCTGCCTCCCAAGAGCTGGGATTAAAGGCATGAGCCACCACTGCTGCCAGGCTCTGCTTGTCTTTATTATCAATGAGCATTTAGAATATGCCCTATTTTAGAGAGCTAAAAATAAGTTACTATGCGTGAAAGTAAATCATTCAAAAAACCTTGGTTATTATTAATAATGAAGACTGCTACAAGACCTATGAAATGTGGCATTTAAAAGACATATTTCTTTCTTTTTTTATAACACAGATTTATTTGTTTATTACGTTTACAGTGTTCTGCCTGCATGTATGCTTTCAGGTCAGAAGAGAGCACCAGATCTTATTACAGATGTGTGTGAGCCACCATGTGGTTGCTGGGAATTGAACTCAGGACCTTTGGAAGAGCAGGCAGTGCTATTAACTTCTGAGCCATCTCTCCAGCCCACATGTTTATTTCTTGTCAACTAAGTGTCAAAATTATTGGAAGTGAAAATAAGCTGTTTGGGAGCTGTTTTTATTTTATTTTTTTCAATAGACAGCAAAAAGTAGCATATAATAGAAAAATGTTTTATGATTAAAAAAAACATGAATTTGAATCCATATTCTATTTATGATTTAGTATGTGTTCCTTAACCTCCTTCGAGTTTAATACTCATCCTCTATAATGTCTACCTATCATGTTTATATATCTTTTGTCTATCTGTCTATCTATCTATCTATCTATCTATCTATCTATCTATCTATCTATCTCCTATGTATTAACTTATCAACCCATCACATATTAATCTATCATTCATCTACTCATCTATTATCTTTCTATTATATGACAACAACCCTCTATCTTATAATCTAACTCGTGTCTATGATATATCTATGTTCCTGCTTATCATCATTATCACTGTCGTCGTCATGCTCAGTATAAAGAAGATACCACATTTACCTCCAAGTGCTGATGTTTGGATTTGATGAGAAAAGAGTTTTCAAATGAACAGAAATCATTTTGATATTACTATTTTGTTTTCTTCCATCTATTTATTTTTTTTGTATCAAGTATTAAGGACATGATAAAGTAGGGGAAAGAAGTAATGAAGTGATGAAAGGAGTAAATAGAGAACCAATCAGGTTGGGGAAGAGGGTGGGGCTACAGGAAGCCTTCTGGCTTGGATAGGCTGGTAGAGCTACATTTTACTTTACATTCCTCTTTTTCTTTGTAAAACATTTTGACATTCTACTAACAGGTACTTGGTAAATAACTGCTCATTGCTCGAGAAACTATAAACTACATTTTAGGAAAAATAAAGGAACATGCACACTCAAAAACATGGGAGGTTTTGGGGGTCTTTCTCTAATTCTTTGAAGTTCATATGAATTCACAGAGGGAGCCTGCATGGATTCCTTTCATACTGTGAAACCATGAGTACCTTTTCCTGCAATTTAAAAGACTCAGCAGAGGAATAAAGAAACACACACATACACACACACGCGCACGCACGCACACACACACACACACACACACACACACACAACCACACACACAGATTTCTAGCCTCTATTGCTAAAGTCTCAGTGAGTAGATCTCACTTAGGTCAAATAATTTATATTTCCAGGAAGCTCCTATGCAAAATCATGCTGTTTCCTGGAAGCAAATTTAAGGCTATGACTATCAGTGTGTTAAGAATCGAGAGAGAGAGAGAGAGAGAGAGAGAGAGAGAGAGAGAGAGAGAGAGAGAGAGAGAGATACACACACACATACATACATAGATATATCTGTGTGTATGTAAATGACAAATTTGAGCTAGGCATCTACATGCATTCAATCTCTTTAAGTTTCCAGCCAGTCGAACCAGTGGGCGGGGTTTAGTGCGGGGGTGTCTCTCTAGACATTCTGACTTAGATTCCTGTAGTCTCCAGACCTTCTCCATTCTCTGAGCACTGCTTAGGGCAACTGCAGGATTCAGAAACCTCCTGCTGGTTCTGCAGATATGACTGCAGGTCTTCTTTAATTCCCCTCATTATTATAGTCACACGTGTCTCAGTCACAATAAGGCACCTGTAACAAGTGTCCTAGTCACCATGACAACCAGCACATGCTGGGAGCTAGGCAGCCTTCACAGGAGGAGGTTCATGCTTGTTCCCTCCTGCAGGTGGTGCTGTTGGCATAATCCTTCTTGTGGTCACAGATGCCACCTTGGTGGCCATTCTAGGAGTGGAAGCATGGCTGTTGATAAAACTAACTTTAAAGAAAAGGACCCCAGATGCTACAGGGAAAGTTTCTGAGTCTCCAAGGAAGCTGATGGGTCATTTCTTCTTCTGTTACGACTGTCTTAGCTGTAGACTTTTAACACATAGGATGCATTCTTTCTGAGAAGAAAAAAATAGATCAGTCTTTAATTGACAGTTCTAGATGTTTAATAGGCAAGGTCTCCGGGGCCTCCACTCCACACAGCCTTGCCACTATCACCAGATGAATATACCCAAGTCGCTGAGTGGGAAATGTGGGCGTTCTGGAACACAGATGGACCCAAATCCGAGCTCTGTTCTTCTGCATGTTTTGTCAGTGCCTAAATTCCTAGAGGTTCTTGAATTAGACAGTAGCTAGTAACCAACAGACCCAACACTGATTTGCTGTGAGCATGAAAAGAAAAAATGTGTATTACAAGCCACTAATGTATTACCAGGTAACAAATGTATTTGATGCAGTTATCTGTGACCTGGATAGATTATGAGTTGCTGCTTTTATTATATTACCATGGACACAGATATAACAGTCAGTCAAGATCAAGCTGTGAACATCCTTTATATGGAAGCAGTAAGAACTCACAGAAAATATGTCTACTAAGATCTGGAAGGACCTAGGATTCTTAACACACTGATAGTCATAGTCTTAAATTTGCTTCCAGGAAACAGCATGATTTTGCATAGGAGCTTCCTGGAAATATAAATTATTTGACCTAAGTGAGATCTACTCACTGAGACTTTAGCAATAGAGGCTAGAAATCTGTGTGTGCGATTGTATTTTAATTTTTCTTTTTTCTTTTTTCTTTTCTTTTTTTTTTTTTTAGTATGTGTGTTTGGCTGTGTGGTCAGAGTACAACTTCAGTCAGTGGTCCTTGCTCTACATAACTTGATCTTCTGCCCTTTCCCCCATTGCCTACTTCCTGTTATCTGTCTCAGGAGCAACTGGGCTTCTGCTCTCTCTGCCTCCCATCTTCTCATCAGAATGCTAGGATTACAAATGTCTGAGCTGCCATCTTCAGCTTTTACATGGGTACCGAAGATTCAAACTCATGCCTTCATGACTGTATGTCCAGCACTTTGACTACTGAGCCATTTCTCTAGTTTTAGAAATCTACATTTAAAAAAATTCCAGCTCCTGTTAGCTTTAAAAAGCTTTCATTCCTGTGGAAGTAGATGTTGCAGTGCCTACTTTTGTGTTTCTGTTACTAAGAAAGTAGTCTCAGAAACATATTTTGAGGAGGAGTGGTTATGACAAGGAACAGGCGGGATAGATATTATTTCATTGTCTATATTAAACACACACATATATTCCATATTGTAGAATGAAATATACATGTCATTAATATCTTGTTAAGTACATCCTATTGATGGTTTATTATTATTAACCCCTAACTCAGCCTACAGGACACTGAAAGTATACAAGTTTAATTCTAGTACAAACTAACTAGACTTGGAATTTCAAGAAATACCTAAGCCCATGAATACACAGAATGAGGACAAAATGTAGGAGATCATAACAAAAGCAACAGAGATATCACATGTCCCATGAATATGACTACTTGATCAGGAGTAAGCTCTAAGGTGATTCACTGACATTGTTTCCCTGTCCTTCTGTTACTAGAAACATGCGGGGGCCATGAAAAAGTTGCTACATGTTACTGGATAAATAGAAATCTACCCTTAGGCTTCTTATTCTTGTTAAAAAATAATTTAAGAATAGACCCAAAGGAAGATGGAGGACAATATTGTTAGCATTTAAATAAAGAAGCCCAGAGCGGCTGTAATCTTTGCAGCTGTATTGAGGAAGAAGACAGAGAAAGGAAACAGAAAAGGCCATACCATTTGAGTCAAGCTGGCATAGATGTCAATCATGTAATGGATAACCAGCCATAAGAAGAGGCACTTTAGATACAGAGCAAACCAAACTGACCAAACAAACAAAAACTCCTCAAAGATCCAGAGGAAGTATAGTTAGATCCTAGCCAACATCCTAAAGAAAATGAAGAAAAGGAAAAGTTATGATTTTCTAAATTGAAGGTCAGCAGAGTAGACAAACCCAACAGAAGGTCATGGAAGCTCTGGACTGATTGGCCTAGGGGGACAGAATTCTGGTAGTAAAAGTATGTTATCTCAGTTAAGGGATAATACTTTCTCCTACCTCTTCAGTACAGTTTAGGATTGCTTCACTTCCCTGAATGGTGGTTCCTAAACCAGGCAACTGACTTCTCAATTGGTTAGCTCTATAGGGAGGAGGCAATAGCAAGTAGATTTCATTCTTCACTGTCTGACTTCAACCTATACAAGCTGATACCTGAAGATCAGATATAAAACAGTATTTTTAGGATTGTTACTCTGTTGTCCTTTCAATATGCTGCCCCTCTGAATAGAGCACAGCCTAGTTTTCCAATTGTTGCTTCTGTCCATTGGTATCTAAAAGAGACATGCTGCAGTAGCAAGCTCTGAATTTTTTTTTTAGCAATGTCTTAGGAGGTCCTTAAGAGGATGGATGTGTGTTCTGCCTCATATTAGGCTTTGTTTCTCACTACTGAAATGAAACATCTGTAAATGTGTAGTAAAGACAAGAGATATGTTCCACTAAAGTTTTGATAACTGAAAGTACAAATGGCGTAGTCCCAGATCTTTAAAAGTCTTGCACAAGCGGCACAAAGGTATGCTAAAATGGTCACGTGATGATGACACAGTACACTAAAGACACGCAGGAACAAAACTTGTTCTTTTGTAACTATTAATTCTCATAGGAACTAACCAAGGTCTCATGAGAACACTTTTTTTTTAGATTTTATTTTTCCTTTTTTAAATTAATTTATTCTTGTTACATCTCAATGGTTATCCCATCCCTTGTATCCTCCCATTCTTCCCTCCCTCCCATTTTTCCCTTATTCCCCTCCCCTATGACTGTTCCTGAGGGGGATTGCCTCCCCCTGTATATGCTCATAGGGTATCAAGTCTCTTCTTGGTAACCTGCTGTCCTTCCTCTGATTGCCACCAGGTCTCCCCCTCCAGCGGACATGGTCAAATGTGAGGCACCAGAGTACGTGAGAAAGTCATATCCCACTCTCCACTCTACTGTGGAGAATGTTCTGACCATTGGCTAGATCTGGGTAGGGGTTTAAAGTTTACCGCCAGCTATTCCACTCCTTGGAATATACCCAGAAGATGCTCCAGCACACAACAAGAAAATTTGCTCAACCATGTTCACAGCAGCCTTATTCATAATAGCCAGAACATGGAAACAGCCTAAGTGTCCATCAGTAGAAGAATGCATAAAGAAACTGTGGTACATATACACTATGAAATACTACTCAGCTATTAAAAACAAGGATTTCCCGAAAATTGTGGATAAATGGATTGAGCTAGAAATGATCATAATGAGTGAATTAAGCCAGAAGCAGAAAGACTCAAATGGTATATACTCACTTATATCTGCATACTAGCCCAAGGGGCATGTCCCACAAAAGCCTTCACTTACCAGGAAACTGAGACAGAGGGGAGGAAATCCTAATGGGACTCTAGATGAGAGAAGCATGGGAGAATAGCAAAGTAGAAGGATCCAGAGGGTCCTAGAAGCCTACAAGTAGAACATTATGATAGGCAGATTTGGGCCCAGGGGTCCCGCTCAAACTAAGGCATCATGAGAACATTTAATCTCTTCAAATGACAGCACATCCCACCACCACTTACCACTCCCTATACAACCCTATCTGGATAATACCTCTTTTAATACCGTCACACTGAGGATCAAACCTCCAGTGTGGGAAACTTTATTCTTGAAATTTGGACCCTTGCAGACAAACTGTATCCAAGTTATTCAACAATCCCATTCTAGCCAGGCTTAGAGAGAATAGCCATTATTTTTTTTTTTACCTTATTGACCAAGGTACACTTAAAATATAAAGATTATAACAAGACTTTAGTGAGGCTAGTGATCTAATACTTGATGCAATATATCCTTGGTATCAACTTCATACATATTATCATCACCATTATTATACTCAGTATCCTCACTACCATTATCATCATAATCTCCTCTTCCTCTTCCTCCTCATGTAAGGTCAGCATAATGCTCAAAAAACCAAGTAAAATCTCTTGTAGTCATGCGGTACAAACAGATGTCTGTTGGCCAAATAAACTTAAGGATATAACAAGCTGAAAGAAACACATTAGGAAAAATCAACAGACTCTTCATATGCTGTCTTTTCAGGAGGGTCATTTAGATCTAGATGTAATTTTCTATAAAACTAGGCCATCTACGGCAAATGCTGATACAAAAGTGTTAGTACAGGTAATATATACTTTTTTTTACTTTATTTTATACAACCACATCACCACAGTACTCCTTATCTCTAGTACCCACTTTGCTCTAATTTTTACACTTGGATTCATCAACTTCTCACAGACCATATATTTCTATGTTCGTTTATATTATCTTTTCCTTCAATAATGGATGCTTCACAAAGCTACAGATTAATATTACATTTGTGTAACGTTGTTTCAATTCACAAGACTAGTTCCTGGAACAGAAAACATTCAACATATGTTGAATGAGTGAGTGAGCAAATGAAAGAATGAATGATGCACAGGGTAAGAGGGTAATGGATTTTTTTCTAGACATATTTTTGGAATGCTGCCAATAATTAGTTAATCCATGTTTATAAATATGTTTATAAAATACTTCTTCGGAGCTATATCACCCAGGTCTAGGAAAAATGTGGGATTCCAGTTCTGAAAATATCATTTAGTTGCTGTCAGCAATAAGTAGCTAGAGGATTATTTTCCTGAGTTCATACTCACATCTGAAAATTTCTACAAACTTTCACAGGGATTTGGGTGGACATTTGCCCATAAAATTCATCTGATAAATCTTCCAAAGGGCTACTTGCTGGAAGCCAGCATATCTCAGTAAGCTGTTCTTCTGCAGTATGCTGCTTAACTGCTGGGGTCAAGTGGCCTCTGAGGGACATCATGAAGGGAAAAGATGAATCTCAACTTTTTCAATCCAGTCTCACCCAAGGTCTTTAGTTAGAAAGATTGTCCTCCATACAACACTGATCCAGATGGGCTAAGAGGCAATGGTGGAATGTTCAAAAGAAACTACAGTGGCTCCGCTCACATGGAGTCTCTCTGAGATGTGAATACTGAGGACGTTGGGTCCTTGGGATACTTTTGTGACAAAAGAAACTGAATTTCTTTCAAGTATGGTTATATTGAAAAGAGTGGCAGCACTGGGGAGCTATTGTTATTCTCTCCTAGACCAAATGTGCACAACCTTTCAAGTTAAAAACTCTATATTTGAAAATCTGAAGACTGTCTCCGTGGGCCTTTGTGTTAGACACTCTCTATAGCCCAGGGAGCAGCAGGAAGCTTTGGATCCTGTGTGGACTCTGCACACATGAAATAGGCCAGACCCCACCAGAGAAAAATGAGGAGTAAACTGCTGTGTATTTGATGGAGCTGGGTAATGATGGGAAGGGCGAGGATGAACACTTTCAGAAGACAATGTCTGAATGCAAACATACGGATATAAGATGGAAAGTGATGAAGAGATCATTTGCTAGATATTCAGATGTTATGCTTTTTAGAAAAGCTTCTTGACATAATTTTTCAGTTTTACTTTCTCAGCTATACACCAGTGTCTAATTTTATAGATGCACTTATGTTGCAATACCTTGTATATTGGAAAATGCAAAGCTCCTGGAAAAGGTGAAAAAACATTGAACTTATTAATGTATGTTGTCTCAGTAAAGGCCCAAGTGGAAACAATTTAATCAGATATATGCTCACAGCTTTTGTCTTTGCTTTTTATTTTTATTTAGGCATTCTCTCTCTCTCTCTCTCTCTCTCTCTCTCTCTCTCTCTCTCTCTCTCTCTCTCTCTCTCTCACACACACACACACATATGTAGTCTTTTTGTGACCTAATGTTAGTTGCTTCCAAAATATATTAGAAAAATGTTTTTTCTCAAAATACTTACTATATGTCAGAATCTTTGCTTTGTGATAATGACTTTATTTTATGAACTCTCCACACTTATGAGAAAAGATTATTTTAATATTTTATGAGGAAACTAATAGAGCACAAACATTATTTGCTCAAATGTGCCTGGGAGGTAGCAGCCATGAGTTCAACTTCTTACCTTTAACATACAAATTATTCACTGATAAAAAACAGCTTTGCTAGCTGGAAAAATAGAAAATTAAATTAAACATATTTTTACCTTATCTGTGATCCATATTTACAAATAACAGAGAATAATAAAGATGATGCCAAGCAAGCTTTTTGTAGAAACTAAAATGTCTGAATCTATGACACGATCACAGCTCTTTTTCCTCCCAGTCATCTCCCATTTTAGATGCTGTGCTTGCATTTTGAATGCATCATCTGTAAAAGTTCACCTTTCCAGTTTGCAATGTTGAGTACAGACGTTTTCAGGTATTTTCAACAGGAACATGTTTTTAATAGTCTGATATTAAATATTAGTGCCCCATACTTATTTACATGTTGTTACAGCATTTAAAATTTTGGTCGCATGTGTGTGCATGTGCATGTTTGTGATACATAGGTGCTATGGTGTATGTGGAAGTGAGATGATAACTTTCCCACTCATTGCCTCTCTCCTTCTGACATTTGGGTTTGAACTCAGATCACCCTGCTTCATGGCAAGCAACTATAAATGTTGAACCACCACCTCATTGCCCCTGTTACATTTTTTAAAAATCTATTTCTCTTTTTCTTTTTAACCCTTTGAATTCTGTTACAGTTGGCAATGTATTCAAGGTGAGCAATGGGGTCATGAACAGCTACCAGTGGCAGATTTCCAAAAATAAAGTCACTCCCCCTCCTTCAGCCACCACATAGGTTTAATACATCCACCCCAACAAGCACTTCTCCCACAGTGTGTCATTCCTGTTCTGTTAGAACAGATAAATGCTTGAGTTTAGAAAGAGAAGAATCCTATATAGTTCATGTTTTGAGAAGGCAAATTTCCAAACACAGGAGCTCTGCCTCTTTCAAGGGTCCCCTTGGTTCAGGTACTTCTGGGCTGAAGGCTGATAGCGGAGATGTCTAGGAGATAAAGAGATCATGGGATACAGGAAACAGATAACTAGGAGAGTCTCAGTTGTTACAACATATGTTCACAAGAACTAATTCAGGTTCCCCTGAGAAGTACCATAATCCACACCTTTAAGGACCAAGCCATGTGTCTGTTGTAAATTAATTCTTTTATTTTTTTTGAGATTGTAATATGATGACACAATTTCCCCTTTTCTTTTCCTTCCTCCAAACACTCCCATAGATCTCTCCTTGCCCTCTGTCAAATTCATGGCTTCTTTATTTATTGTTGTTATCTATAGTTATATATGTATCTATATGTATATTTATATGTATAATATATATTAGAAACTTTCTACTTTTAGTCATTATATTTAGGAATGCAATAAACATTTTAATTGAAAGAAAAATAAAACTCAGAGCAAACGTTTTCAGTGGAGCAGTTGCTGAGGTTGGCTTACTGAACTCTCTTTACCTCACTACTACATTGATTTATTGCTTTCAAAATGGATTGGTCTAAATTGGAATCACACCAGACTTTGATTTTCTAAGTTGCACTGCTATCTCATCAGCATTGGCAACTATGATTTATCCTTAAAACAGTTTTTCTGTATGATAGCATTGGAATGTAACCTCATTGTTTCAATTTGCATCTATTTGATTACTTGCAAGACTGAATAATTCCCCATGTATTCATTTAGAACTTCCATTTTCTTTTTTTTACTATGCAAACAATCAGTATTGCTTAAACAAATTATTTTATCATTTCTAGTATTCACAAAGGATATATGCAGATATCTACATATGCCCAATTTACTTCTATTTTTATTTATATACAAATACACACAGATTTTCAAATGTGTGTGTGTGTTTAATTTTTTATGGCATATATACAAACTTAAATGTTTGTTTTTATTCTCAGAGAGAATGCTGAAAATATAATATAAACTGGAGAACTCTAATGTTTGCATTTATGTAAATGAGATGAGCCGTCTACCTGTTTCCTTGAACTCTCAAGCATACAATGATTCAGTGGAGCAGCCACTCCTATTTACCCGGGGATTTATAGTCAGAGTCCCTCCACTCTCATGTTGCTGATTCTGCTAGACACAAAGCATGGGGTTCTAGAACCGCAGATGTCAGATCTTGTATCTCGTTCACCTACAAGGCTGGTACCCTGTACCATACTTCAGGGTCATGAAAGACAAAGCCAGAACTAAATTAGTGCTGACTTTTAGCCCAACTCATAGCATGTAGAATATATTCTCAGGCAATAGGAAGATTGCTCAGTGGCTGAGAGTAGACATTGCTCACGCAAGAGTACTGTAGTTTGGTTCCCAGAACCCATATTGAGTACATCAGGACCTCCTGCAACACTAGCACCAGGTAGCCAAAACTCTCTTATGGTATCCAATAGGCAACTCACTCATATGGATGTGCTCTGAGATAGACACACACACACACACACACACACACACACACACACACACACACACACTAAAAGTTATAAAGAAAGCTTAAAAGGTAATAAATTCCAATTCTTATGCCAACTATCATTTGTTAAGCTGTGGTCATTTGAAATATTTATACTTTTACATGAGTGTATGGGTGGAGAAATATTGATAGTTATAAACAGACCCTTGAAGCAAAAACAGCAATGTATTTGTTTTTAGGGTTTTGGCAGAGAAGGCAGAATGGCTGACACCAAAAAGGGCCCCTAGGAACACAGACTGAACTCAGCGGCTTAAGTGTGTGATTCCTCAATGCTAGTGGCATGTAAGTGACTCCTTGGCTTTTATGTTGAGCATTGTGTTTGATAATTCCTTCTAAATTGGGTTTATCTACAATTAACATACTTCATTAAGTTTATAATCAATTCTGTGAAGGGGTTTCCATAAGGTTAGACATCTTCTGTGGGTGCTAAACCTTTACCATCATGTTTAAATGTCTCAGACTTAAATGGGTATTTGCCTATTGGATATGTTCTTTCCATCAATAGGTCTTTGTTGTGTGCACCTTTCCAACATATATACATACATACATACATACATACATACATACATACATACACACACACACATACACACATATGTGTGTATGTGTGTATGTATGTGTGTGTGTATGTATATTTATATACGTTGGAGTTACACACACACACACACACACACAAATACACAAGTACTCATACACTCAATGTGTGTGCACTATGACGTTAGAGACAGAGCAGTGAAACAATAAAATGCAAGCTTAGTCTACATTAAAAGTTTTATTCTTCTTTTGTTCTTCAGGTCAAGTTGAACGTGTTTCCTTTTGCTCTTCGTGAAGTCCTGTGTCTGTCCTGATGGAATCTCAAGTTTCCATTTTTATTTATTTATCCATTTTTGGTTGACTTGTTTGATGATTCTGTGAAAGCAAAGTCTAAAGACAGATTAAGATCTGAGGTTGTACGAGGAACACTGGTCTGCTACTTAGTAATATCTTTTCAATAAGTATTTGATATACAGATTATTAAAAAATGTTTTCTTGGTTCTTTATGAATTTCACATCATACACCCAAGTCCCACTCATCTCATCCCCTCATATGCAACCTTCGCCCTTTCAAACTCTCCCCCAAAATAAAAAACAACAACAACAACAACAAAGCATAAAATCATCTCATCCTAGAAGCAGTAGTGTGTCAGAGTGTGTTCCATACAGTATATTACTCTGTCCACACATCTTCACCTGTAAAAGTTGAGTGCAATGAGTCATTGGTCTGGTTTGAGATCTCTGTTTCTATGACACTATCAATATTGGATCTTCATTGGGTTTCCTCTAGGTTACTCTCTTGTTGTCCTGTGTCATGGAGATCCTGCAGCAAGACTGGTCCTTTCACGAGTCCCACCCATTTGCAGATAATATAGATGTTGGGGTGGGCCAACTCAGAGTCCTGTATCCAGGCGTGGGTGGTAGCTGAGCTGTGGTATCACACTGGCTCTCCCTTATTTGCCCCACCAGGGTCTGTTCTCCAGCACTACTCTGGCCAGCCATCCAGTGCCACCTTTCACAGGAGGCAGTGTCGGCTCTCCTGGTCTCATGCTTCTCCTGGTCTGGGGCCAGGTCACTGCATCTGTGCCTCCAGAACCAGCTTCGTTATACTGCACAGTCAAGGCATGTGGCTCTGTCTCAAGTGCTATAGCCTGTGGGCGGCTGACTAGTTATCCCACTCTCACATCCTAGGGGCTGCTTCAAAGTCAGTGTCTTGCTCAGGTTAAGTGCAGGGCCCAATCTCTTGAGTGCTATGGGCAATGAGGGTACACAGCTAGCTCTCCCATTCTCATGATCTCAGGCGAGCTCCCCTGACTGCCATAAGTGGTAGGAAGTGAGAGTAGGAGAGCATCACCCCAGCATCCATGCCACCTCATGACAGATGAGTGATGGGGTCAGCTCTCTCAACCAGGGCCATCCCTACTGTGTTTCCTGGGCAAGTTTCATGGTCCACTCTCCAGAATACTGTGGCTAGTAAGGACAAAACCAGGTCAGAGGCTTTCATGACTTTGGAGTTAAATATAGTTCTTAAATGACTTTAAAAAAGAACCCCAAAAGCCAAAAAACAAAAAAATACCCAGGAACCCACAGACTTATCTCATGCACTCATTGTAAAGATGAAGAATAATCAAGTACCTAGCAAAGCAAAGCACCCATTTAACAGGCTAAGATTTACATGCTAAGCCCTTTAAGTCTCAGGATGTCAATACTCTCAAGTTTAACACACACACACACACACACACACACACACACACACACACACACAGACACACACACAGACACACACACACACACACACACACCTGATTTTGAACTTGGCCTGTGATATTAGAAGTCAGAGAGGTGGAATTATTTTTACAAGGTTACACATCTAGCTTTTTAACATAATACATGGTAACTGACAGAGGTCAGTAACTTTCTTTGTTAATTATCAAAACTCCTTTCTATTTTCCTGACTCAGAAATTCTGCAAACCTCCAGAGATGGGGCAACTGCAGGGCCTCTAAATACTTTGCCTTATTGAAATCCAGCAGAGGCTCCTGTTGAAAGAGTTGTCCGGCCAGAGAAAACGTTTTCTCTTGTTTCTTAATGGAAAGGCAAGCCTGCTGATTAAAACCCAGTAATGGATTCCAAAGCTTCCTCTTGACAGAACATTTGCTTTCTCATTTCCTAATGAATTACTCCCCAAAGAAATTGATTGGATTTCAAGGCACAAGGCTCCCCAGAGACCTCCCCTCCTCCACCATTCACTTCCTAAAGTATTCATCATTTTGATGCCTATTGGCCCTGCCAAATGCTCTGAGCTGATCCCCTGGAATCCCTCACTCACAACCAATTCCTTGTTCTCTGTGATGATCAAGGGAGGCTTTGCCTGCAGAGGAATAGAGAGGAAAGAAAGCCTTCCATTCCCTACAGATAAGGAACACTTTGCTGATGAAATACAAAGACACAATAGCTCTTATTATACTATTACTGTTATTGCTATTACAATTACGGTTTACTTTGAGGTCATGGCTTACTGGATTATAAACACAAAAGTTTCATTCTTTTTGCTGAGAAAAACCAGTATACAATTGATTTCTTTTTCTTTCAGGGGAGCTGGCTCCTTTCATGATAACTCCATCACCACTGCACTTCCTAATCTCTTTAGGTTATAGTAACTATTTTATTTTAACTTTTAAGACTCGGCTCTTTTAACTTGAAAACCTCAAATGTCTATCTGAAATACATCTCTTTTTTTCCTCTCTACCCTGTAGCGGCCTCACCATCCTTTACTACATCACGTGACTGTGATACGTTTTACACATCCCTCCTTCACTGCGGGAAGCTCTGGAGTATGGGAGAGAAAGGAAAGAGCAATAAAATACATAAGATTTTAAACTCATGGGATGGCTTGGGTTCGTTTGCTCACTTTGTTGATTATACATTTGACCAGGACTGGTTAGTTATCTTTTATTAAATGGTCTCCAAGCAACCCCAGTATACAACGAGTCCCTTGTGAGTCCCAGACTTTTAATCTTGACAGTGGCATTATGGTATCTTTCGTGTCTGTGTTTCAAGGTCGTTAAGAAGCCTAGAGTCCCAGGCTCCGCCATCCGCATGGACTCCCTTCTGGTAACTGCGGAATGGTAGGCACCATCTTCTCTATCTGTTCATTCTTCTGTGTGTTTTCTCTTCAAGGTGTATCCTCTGTTTTTGGAAATTCATCCAGGCTAGCCAGATGTGTAGCATCCTAGGATTTAAGTGAGTACCTCTGGGATGCCCTCACAAAGTTCTGTACATGTGGTGGCTTAACAGCACCTTTTCTCACAATTCCCAAAGTTAGATGTCCATGGTAGTTTTCCCTCCCTTCATCCCTCCCTCTCTCCCTCGGTTCCTTCTCCTCCCTTCCTCCTTTCCTCCACGTTCTTTCGCTATCTCACTCCCAACTCTCTCTTTTTCTCCTCTCTCAGTTTCTGATGATGGCTGTTGATTTTTGGCATTCCTCAGCTGCTGCAAATCTTCAGTGCCTGTTTGCTCTTCTCGCTGATGGTGTCTCTGTTTCTTGTAAGGGCATACTAGACTTAGCCTGTGTGGGTTTGACATTGCCTACTATACCCACTGTAACAATGGCTTTCACTTCTGAATATACCACATTCTGAGGCTGTAGGGGTTGGGATATCAGCAAATCATTTAATGGAAGTATCTAGCTTTCTTTTGAGGTACTCTCATATTTGATGACTGGGCCCAGTAGCTTTCACAAATGGAACTAGTCACATAATTCCACTGTCCTCCAAATGAAATATGCAGAGATGTATAATTTACTTATTGATGTTGTATTCTTCATGCATGATACTTTCTTATTCTCATCTAGTACATATAACATTTGTTTATTCATTATATAAATATATAAGTGCATATGTGTGTGTGTGTGTGTGTGTGTGTGTGTGTGTGTGTGTGTGTGTGCATGTTTCCTTAAGGATGGGAGGCACACATGCATTAGTTTGCATGTGTGTGTGTAGGTCTGAGGATTTTACATAGAATCTTCCTCAGATTCTCTGCACCTTATTCATCAAGGAAGGATCTCTTAGTTGAACCCAGGCCTCTCTAAAACATCTGTTTTATCCAGGCTTATCCAGATATCTGTTGTCCCTACCTTTTGAGTTCTGAAATTATAGATGGACCACTATGTCTACTCAGCCAGAAGATGGTGTCAGGCCACCAGCAGCAATAGTTTTAGCAGTTGTGAGTCTCTGAATCACTGACATCTCTTTTTTTTTTTCTTGAATGGGATTTAAAAAAATTTTTTATTAATTTATTCTTGTTATATCTCAATGATTATCCCACCCCTTGTATCCTCCCATTTTTCCCTCCCTCCCATTTTCCCCTTATTCCCCTCCCCTATGACTGTTCCTGAGGGGGATTTCCTCTCCTTGTATATGCTCATAGGGTATCTAGTCTTTTCTTGGTAGCCTGCTATCCTTCCTCTGAGTGCTGCCAGGTGTCCCCCTCCAGGGAACATGGTCAAATATGAGGCACCAGAGTACATGTAAAAGTCTTACCCCACTCTCTTATGACCATGTTGGAATTATAAAGTGGAATTATGTTTAGTTTAAATGTTGTACGTTGGGGCTGGAGCTAAGACTCAGTTTGTAACACACTCACTGTGAACCTAACCTAGGAGACAATAACCTACTCTTGAGAATTGTCCTCTGATTTACACAGGTGGTCCATCTCTCTCTCTCTCTCTCTCTCTCTCTCTCTCTCTCTCTCTCACACACACACACACACACACACACACACAGACACACACACATGCACACACCAGCAACAATATTAGTGGCAAAATAATTTTGAAAGATTCTGTTTCTAAGTTTTAATAATGGTCAAGGCTATTTTTTATTCATGTTACATGCTTTGAGAGAAAATATGAGAAGGAATAAAAAGATGATGTTATCATTATTTCAGTTTCCTACAAGCAGGGCTTTTGAAACCATGAAGGTGGTATAACCTGAATGCAATTTTATAAGAACGTAATCATAAACTTTCCAAGACTTTGAGTTCTTTATTCCAGTTTAACACACAGGAAATTGAAATGTTGAAAAGGAAAAGAAGAAATTGGTGGTTAGAGAATAGATGTGTTGAAGGAAATATATGGTTAGCTACCCAGTCAGATACATTTTTATAATATTTGTCAGAGCTGGGTATATGATAGTTTTTCCTGACTTCTTTGACTAAATAGAAAGTGGTTAATCAGAAGGGAGGACAAAAGAAAGAAAGAAGGAGAGAGTCTGAGATAGAGAGAGAGAGGCACAGAGAGACAGTGAGACAGAGATACAAAGAGAGGCACAGAGAGACAGTGAGAGTGAAAAACAAATTGAGAGAGAGACAGACACAGAGAGACAGAGAGAGGCACAGAGAGATATTACTATGGTTCTTCTGCTTCCACATGCACCAATGAATTCAGAAATTGACATTTTGCTACTAATTCTCATAGTCCTACGTAAGATAATAAATGACCAAACACTGTGTAGTTTATGTAAAAGAAGTTTATTTTTAAACTCCAATCTATTGATGCAACTGGTATCTGAAAAGATACTGCTTACTGGACTGCACATATGAGTGAGTGAGGTAGTGGATTGTGACCTGCCCTACACACTGGAAGAGGCATATATCCTATTGTCAACTAGCTAATCATATGGGATAAATACCAGGGAGATAAAAGACAAAGGGTAGAGACACTGAAGCTGATAACAAGATATTCAAAAATCTGGATATTCACCATGAAGACCAGATATTGTCTACTTTGGGAGGGTTCACATGTTCAATGCCATTTCCTGCCTTTTCTGACACCATACCCACAATTTATGGCAAGATAGTTTATAAAGGCTTAAGATATGGACAGTATTTGCCATGTGGCTGTTGTTGTTGTTGTTGATAATGATGATGATGATGATGATAAACAGTATAAGAAATTCCACAGCTGACTGAATAGATACCCTAAAGAAGACTACTTTTTAAAAAATTAAATTATTTATTCACTTTACGTCCCTATTGTAGTCCACTCCCACCTATCCCCCCAGTCCCTCCCTTCCTGCCTCTTCACCCATTCTCCCATTTATCAGAAAAGAGGAGACCCCCCCTACCCACCCACTCCATCTCATTAAGTCACATCAGGACTGAGCACATCCTCTTATCCTGTAGCCTTGTGGCATGCCCTCTTGGAGGGATTTATCAAAAAGTGGGCAACTGGTTCCATGTTAGAAACAGCCCCAGATTCCCTTACTATAGGACCCACATGAAGTCTGAGCTGCCCATCTGCTACATCTGTGTGGGGGGCCTTGGTATAGTCTATGTATGGTCCTTGGTTGGTGCTTCAGTCTGCACAAGCCCTTCTTGGTCCCTGTTAGTTGGCTCTGTTGGCCTCCTTGTGGCACTCCTATCCCCTCTAGGTCCCTTTATCCATCTGTCCACTTTTCTGTAAGAATTCTTACACTTTGTCCAATGTATGGCTGTGAGTCTCCACATCTGTTTGGATCTGTTGTTGGGTGTAGCCACTCAGAGGGCATCTATGCTACACTCTTATCTGTGAGCATAGCAGAGTATTGTTAATAGTGTCATGATTTGGCTCTTTCCCATGGGCTGGGTCTCAGGTTGGGCCAGTCATTGGTTGGACATTCCCTTCATCTCTGCTCTATCTTTATCCATGCACATCTTGTAAGCAGGGTACATTTTGTTTGAAGATTTTCTGGGTAGGTTGGGATTCCTCTTCCGTCAATTGGAGTCCTGTATAGTTAGAAGGTATTTTCTTCAGTCTCCCTGCCTCTAGGAGCCTCAGCCAGAGTTGTCCCCATGTCCTTCCAGAAGCCTAATCTGTCAGAGGTCTCCAGCTTGTCACAGAGATGCCCCAATCCATGGTTTCTTTTCTTTCTGCAGGCCCTCTGTTGTCTCACCCATACTTTCCCCACTTCTGATTTCTACCCTCGTTTCTCTTTGTGCTCCCTCTCTTATCTTGTTCTCTCCCTTCAATTCCTTCCACTGTCTATTCTATTTCCCCCTCTGAGTGAGATTTAATCATCCTCCTTTAGGTCTTTCTTTGGGTCTGTGAATGGTAGTATATTTATCCTATACCATATGGCTAAAATATGCTTATAAGTGAGTACACACAAAAGCTTCTGTAGGGCAAAGGACACTATCAATAGAATGAAATGGCACTATACAGATTAGGAAAAGATATTTACCAATTATACATTTGACAAAGGACTAATATCAAGATATATAAGGAATTCAAAAAATTAAACACCAGCAAACAAAAAAAATCAAATTAAAACATGAGGTAGAGAGCTAAACAGAGAATTCCCAACGGAGAAATGTCAAGTGGTCTAGAAGCACTTAAAGAAATGCTCAGTGTCCTTAGTCATGAGGGAAATTCAAATCAAAATGACTGAGATTTTTATCTTATAGTCTGTTTTCATAATGGCCAAGATAAAAAAACACAAGTGACAGAACATGCTGGAGAAAGGGGAACACGCATCATTGCTGTAAGAAGTGAAAACTAGTATAACAATTCTGAAAATCAATCTGGCACTTTCTCAGAAAATTGGGTGAAAGAAATCAATAAAATGGTTCAAGATCTGAAGATGAAAATGGAAACACACACACACACACACACTTAAACAGCACAAACTGAAAAAAATCTTGTAAAGAGAGAACTTAGAGAAGAAAACAGGAACATAGAGGTAAGTATATCCAAAAGAATACAAGAGATGGAGAAAAGACTCTCAGGGGTAGAAGACACAATGGAAGAATTTTAGGCAACCATCAAAGAAAAAATTAAATGTAAAAAAATCCTGACACAAAACATCCAAGAAATAGAGGACACCATAAAAAGACAAAATCCAAGAATAATAAGAATTGAGGAAAGAGAAGATGCCCAGCTCCAAGGCCTAGAAAATATTTTCAACAAAATCAAAGAAAAAAATTCCTCAAATTAGAGAAAGAGATGTATATAAACATACAAGAGGCCTACAGAACACCAAATAGAGTAGACCAAAAGAAGAAAATCCTCCTGCCACATAATAATCAAAACACTAAATATACAGAACAACAAAAAAAATCAAAATGGCAAGGAAAAAGGCCAAGTAACATTAAATGTCAAACCTATGAGTAGGCCAAAAAAGAAAATCCTCCTTCTACATAATAATCAAAACAGTAAATATACAGAACAAAAAAAATTAAAATGTGAAGGAAAAGGCCAGGTAACATAAAATGGCAAACCTATCAGAATCACACCCTGCTTTTCATCAGAGACCATAAAATCCAGAAGGGCCCTGGAACATGACTTGCCAACCCCAAAGAGACCACAGATGCCATTCCAGACAATGATATCTAGCAAAACTTTCAATAACCATAGATGGAGAAGACAAGATATTCCACAACAAAAACTAATTTAAACAGCACATGTCCACAAATCCAACCCTACCAAAATACTTGAAGAAAAACTCCAACACAAGGAGGCTAACTACACACAAGAAAACATGGGAAATAGATACATTTACTTTAGTTAAAACAAAAAATAGACAAACCCACAAAGACACTACCACAAACAACATCAAAATAAAAGGATGTAAGAGTCATTGGTCACTGATGTCTCGCAACATCAATGGACTGAACTCTCAAAAAATGCTAATAAAATTGATGTGTAAACAGGATCTAACATTTTGCTGCATACAAGAAGCACATCTCAGCCACAAAGATACACATTACCTGAGATTGTAGGTTTGGAAGAAGGTATTCCAAGCAAATGGACACAGGAAGCAAGCTGGAGTAGCTATTCTAATATCTAATAAATTAGGCTTTCAACCAAAAGAGATGAGGAAAGACACTTCATACTCAAAGGAAAATTCAACCAAGATGATATCACAATTTTGAACATGTATGCCCCAAATAAAAGGCTCTCACTTTTATAAAAGATACATTAATAAAGCTTAAGCCACACATTGATCCCATACATTAATAACAGGAGACTTCAACACCTCCCTTTCACCAAAGGGTAGGTAAATGAAATAGAAGCTAAACCAATAAATAATGACATTAACAGATGTCATGAATCAAATAGACCTAACCAATATCTACAGAACTATTCACCCGAACGCAAAAGATTATACTTTCTTCTCAGCACCTCATAGAATCTTCTCCAAATTTGACCATATAGTAGTTCACAAGGCAAGCCTCAACAGATACAGGATGATTGAAATAATTCCTTGTACACTATCAGACCCCCTTGGACTAATGCTGGACCTTTACAACATCAGAAATAAAAAGTATCCTACACACTCATGGAAATTGAACAGCTTTCTACTCAATGACTCCTGATTAGGAAATAAAGAAAGAAAGAACTTAGAGACTTCCTAAAATTCAATGAAAATGAAGGTACAGCATACCCAAACTTATGGGACACAATGAAAGCAGTGCAAAGAAGAAAGTTATTAGCACTAAGTGCGTTCATAAAGAGATTAGAAACTTCTCATACAAGCAACATAACAGCACACCTGAAAGTCCTAGAGGAAAATAACCAAGAGGATTAGAGGGCTGGAAATAATCAAACTCAGTACTGAGATCAATAAATTAGAAGCAAAGAGAAGAATTCAAAGAATCAACCAGATTAACAGCTGGTTCTTTGAGGGGAAAAAAATAAGATAAACAACCTTTTAACCAAACTAACTAAAAGGCACTGAGACACTACCAAAAATAAATGAAGTCAGAAATAAAAAGGTAAATATAACAATAGATACTGAGGAAATCCAAAGAATCATTCTGTTTTACTTCAAAAGCCTATATGTCACAAAATTTGAAAATCTAAATGAAACAGACAAGTTTCTTGAAATATAGAAGCAGTCATCAAAAGTCTCCCAACTAAAAAAAAGCCCAGGGACAGATGGTTTCACTGCTGAATTTTATCAGACCTTCAAAGAAGAGCTAATACCAGTACTTTTCATACTATTCCACAAAAATAGAAACAGAGGGAACATTACCAAACTCATTCTATGCCGCCACAGTCACCTTGATACCCAAACTACACAAAGATCCAACAAAGAAAGAGAATTTCAGACCAATTTCTCTTATGAACAATGATGCAAAAATACTTGCAAACTGAATCCAAAAAAACATCGAAAATATAATCTACAATAACCAAGTAGGCTTCATTGCAGGCATGCAGGAATGGTTCAATATATGGAAATCCGTAAATGTAATACGTCATATAAAAAAAAAACTGAAAGAAAAAAACCCCACATGATCATATCATTAGGTACTGAAAAAGCATTTGCTAAAATCCGTTACCCATTCAGGTTTAAAGTCTTGGGGAGATCAAGGATACAAGGCATATACTGAAACACAAGAAGGGTAATATACTGCAAGCCAGTCGCCAACATAAAATTAAATGGAAAGAAATTGAAAGCAATTCCACTAAAATCATGAATGAGACAAGGCCCTTTACTCATCCATATTTCTTCAATATAGTACTTGAAGTTCTAGATGGAGCAATAAAGACAACAAAAAGAGGTCAAGGAGACCCACATCAGACAGGAAGATATCAGAGTATCATTATTTGCAGATGATATGATAGTATACGTATGTTGACCCTAAAATTCTACCAGAAAACTCTTACCACTGATAACACCTTAAGCAAAGTAGCTGGACACAAAATTACTTAAAACAAAATCAGTAGCTTTCCCTTATACAAATGTGAATAAGCTGAGAAAGAAATTAGGGAAGCCACAATAGCCACAAATAATATAAAGTAACTTGGTATTACTCTAGCTAAACAAGTGATAGACTTGTATGATAAAAAAAACCTTCAAGTCTCTGAAGAAAGAAGTTGAAGAAGATATCAGAAGATGGAAAGATCTCCCATGGCTGATGGACCAGAAGGATCAGCATAGTGAAAATGGCCACCTGACCAAACAATCTGCAGATTCAATGAAATTCTCATTAAAATACCTACATAATTTTTTACACACCTTGAAATATCAATTTTCAACTTTATAACCAGAATAGCTTTTAAAAATCCTGTACAATAAAAGATCTTCTGTGGGAATCTCCATCCTTGATCTCAAACTATACTATAGAGCAACAATAATAAAACCAGCATTGTACTGGCATGGACATAGGCTGGTTGATCAGGGAATTAAATTGAAGACTCAGAAATAAATACACAGACCCATGGACACGTGATTTTTGACAAAGAAGCCAAAACCATACAATGGAAAAATGATAGCATCTTCAACAAATCATGCTGGTCTAACTGGATATCAACATATAAAAATGGAAATAGATCCATAATGATCACCCTGCATAAAACTCAAGTCCAGGAGGGTTAAAGACCTCAACATAAAACCAGACACACTAAATCTATTAGAATAAAAGGTGGGGAAGAGCCTTGAATTCATTGGCACAGGAGACAACGCTCTTTAAGATCAACAAGTAACCAATGGGGCCTCATGAAACTGAAAAGCTTCTGAAAGGCGAAGGACACTGTCATTAAAACAAAATGACAGTCTACGGACTGGGAAAAGATCTTCACAAACCCTACACCAGACATAGGGCTAATATCCAAAATATATAAAGAATTTAAGAAACGAACACACCACAAACCAAATAATACAACTTTAAAAATGGAGTACAGAGCCAAAGATAGAATTCTCAAAAGAGGAATATTGAATTGCCAAAAAAAAAAACACCTAAGGAAATGTTTGAAATCCTTAGTTATCCAGGAAAGGCAAGTCAAAATGACTCTGACATTCCATCTTACACCTGTTCGAATGGTTATAATAAAAAAAACTCAAGTGACAGCATATGCTGGTGGGTGTGCAAACTTGTACAACCACTTTGGAAATCATTCTGGTGCAGTCTCAGAAAACTGGGAATAGCTTTACCTCAAGACTCAGCTATACCACTACTGGGCATATACCTGAAAGATGCTCTACCATACAACAAGGACATTTGCTCAACTATGTTCCTAGCATCCTTATTTTCAATAGCCAATATCTTGAAGCAACCTAGACGTCTCTCAACCAAAGCATGAATAAAGAAACTGTGGTACATTTACAAAAAGGAACACTATTCAGTTATCAAGATCAAGGAAATCATGAAAATTTCAGGCAAATGGATGGAACTAGAAATGATCATCCTGAGTGAGGTTACTCAGACTCAGAAAAACATGCATGGTATATACTCACTTATAAGTGCATATTAACTCAACATAGATGTCCCATGATTGACTACTCCCAGTGTGTATCTGAACAGATATAGGGACTTGCAGCTAGACACTGGGTACAACACTTAAAATCATATGGAAAAATGGGGAAATAGAAAGACCTGGATGGGTTAGGAGCTCCACAAGGAGACCATCAAAGCCAGCATATCTGGCCCCAGGGAGGCCTGCATTAACCGTTGTGAAGATGGGGGGGAATGGAGAGCAGGGACTGCCTCTGACATGAACTCTGGTTCTCTCAATATGATCAACTCCCTTTGAAGGGGATGCAGGCTCTCCTGATGAGACCTGATAGGCTGTGGTCAGATGGTGGGAAAGGAGGGCCCACCTCCAGAGAAGTAGAGGAGGGTAATAGGCAGAAGAGGGAGGGTGAGTGCATATGGCAGGATACCAGTGAGGAGTAACATATGCATATAATATGAATAGATTATAATAAATAAAAATCATAAAAATTAAACAATATTTGAAGTTATTATTGAAAGGCATGTGCTGATTACTGCCATTTTGTTGCTTTTTTTCTCTTTATGGTCCTATACATATCCTATATTTCAGTAATTATGGCTTCATGTGTTGTGTTTTCTTTCTATACCTTCTTGATTGTCACTATCCCTCTCTTTAGTCTGGTGTATCATTTCCAGCATCTCTGTAAGGGTTGTTTTGTGAACATGAACTCTTTTAATATATTTGTAACATGGAAAGTTTTTAAAAATTTTCTTTATGGCAGATAGTTTTGCTGGTTAATGAAGTCTCAGTTGTCATCATCAGTCTTTAGAGCTTAGATTACAATGCTCCAGGCTTGTCTGGCTTTGAAATGTATATTAAGAACTCAGCTATTGTAACTAAGGAACACTGAAAGTGGGACAAAATAGTCATGAGTCCACCCCATTTCATTATTCAATACTAAGTGTTAAGCCGTGAAGTCATATACATAAAAGTAATGTTATCTATCTATCTATCTATCTATCTATCTATCTATCTGTCTGTTTTTCTGTCTAACTATCTAGATGTAACAACTATGAAAGCAAATGAGGCCAGGGGCCATAAACTTGAGAAAACAGTAAGGGGAAGGATTTATGGGAGGATTGGAGGGCAGAAAAGATCAAAATGATGTAACGATATTTTAGTTTCAAACTAAAATAAAAATAACTTAATAATTAAAGAGAAATTAGCTATTATTCTAATGAATTTTTTTATATGTGGGGACAGTGAGAGTTATAGTTTGGGAGAACTTACTAAACTACTACATATTCAACAGGAATCAAATTGAGCATACATGTGTGATGTTGGCAACTGCCTTTTAATTTTGGGAATATAAACTACATATGTGAATAATAAATTATATGTCTCTGCATTTATTTTGTCTTTTAGAACAGAACAGCTATACGATTCTGTTTGCCATTCATCTAGGATCACAGGAGTGAGTGTAATTCTACTTACTCAAAACCAAACATTTATAAATTCTGTGTACTTGGTAAGTCTTCTAGACTTCAATTATCTTTTCCTTATGTGAAGTTAATTCTCCTCACTGAAGGCAGTTGTGCAGACTAAGCTGCAGGAGGGTGCTGAGGGCTTTTGTGAAGGACTGGTCCCACTGATAGCTAATTTTTCTTCAGTTCTCTACATCATCTTTTCATCTCTCCTCAAAAAATGAGTTTTCCCTTGGTTTTCCTCCCCTGCCAATACTCTAGAGTTTAAATAAATACCATAAGTTTCTCACAAAGTAACTTCATCAAAGCGGTAAGAAATATGTATTTGAAAATGGAAAAAAGTGAGGCCAAAGAGTTGCATGGGGGAATTGGAGCCAGGAGCAGTTCCACCTCACAGTCTAAATCCATTTTCTTTAGATTAGAGTGGTCACTTTATCCTCCCTCTGTGTTTTTCCTTTCATTTCATCACTCTGGACTTTTCACTTCAATCCAAGGCTACAGAGGGGAAAAAAAATGAAAACAAAAGTGAACTTAACTCTAAATTCAACCAGGTCTTTTAAAATCAGTTTTCAAGTTTCTTGTTCTGTTTATATAAAAAGAGTATAAATTGTCAAAAATATAAAGTTTCGTAGGTATCTATTGTCATCACACATATGATTTTCATTATTCAATATGATTTAAGGTAGGTCAACTAGATGAATTATTTCTCTTTTACAGATAAAAAGTGGGCTGGAAAAAAGAAAGCTTTGAATGATATGCCACTGCCTCGAGTATTGGAGCCGCTAAAGAAGAGAGACTGAGAAGAAAAGTCTTGGTGATACTTCAGCACGCAGGGTTTTTTTTTTTTTCTTGTCAAAAATCACTGCTTGATCAGAACTATTCAATAGCTTCTGAACTTCAACTAGAAACATGACAGTACATGAAGGCCAACTGTCTTTTTCTCACAGTAAAGTACATCATATTCACTTTGGACCTTGTTGAAGATGTCATGGCCAATTTAGAATGCTTTCTACTTAGTGTTCAGTGTCAGTCCTAAGCCTTAGCTGGAAAGGGCCCTGGGAGGAAAAAAAGAAATTCGGTAACTTGCTATCCTTCTTCTGAGTGGCAAGTTACCAAGAAGAGACTCAATAATCTTAGAGCATACATAGGGGGAAGAAGTCTCCCTCAATCACAGACATAGGGGAGGGGAGAAGGGGGGAAGTGGGAGGGAGGGAGGAATGGGAGGAAACAGGGGAAGGGCTAACAATCAAGATGTAATATGAATAAATTAATTAAAAAAAAAAAAGAAATTCGGTAGAAATGGGGCTTTCTTCAGGACTTAAACTGTATGAAAAGTAGCCTTCACTCTTTGAACATTATTTTCATATATTATTTTGTAATTACTGTATACAATTGCTACTGATACTAGTACTTTCGTCAGTTGCTGTGTGTCTTTTTTCAGTACACAGGAGTGACAGGGCATCTGATTTTGAGTTGATTCAGGAAGTGAGATTCACAGTACAAAACACACAAGATAGTAAAATATGTGCACAAGAATGAAAACAAATGATTATTTTTTAAATAAATAAGACTTGGTCTCATCTCTTTGTTGGAAAATAACACTTTTGGCTGCCTAGGTATCATTTTATAGTAGCGTACATAGAAATAGAACCTTTAACAGTAGAACTATTTTGTATGATGTGATTTTTGGTAGTAAAACATGAATTAGCATGGGACTCTTATAAAACCACAGTTCAAATACATATTTTACACATATGGCCACCATGTAATAGTTTCCACAAGGCTGCAACATTCACTTCTGCAGGGAAGACAAATGTTTACAAAACTCAGAAAGGTACCACTCTCAAGTCTATTAAAGTCACAAAACTCACCAACAGCTTCACAAGGACATATGAGCAGGAAGTAATCTCTGGAGCAGAAGAGACTTTGATGGTTCTGTCAGCAATTTGTTCTCATCACTCATGTTGGAGTGGGATTTTTCAGTCAGCCACTTGTCTTTGAGTCATCTATTCACCTCCAAGTAAGGATTCAAGTCACCTCCACTCCTGTAAGTAACTTCAGTAAACTCGCTGGATTACCAAGTTAGACACGGGTGAGAGCATTCTTTGATTTGTCAAGGCTGACCTATCTGATTGAATAGATATTTGCTCATGTCATCCCAGGAAAAGTTACATAACAATGGCTGAGAAAGTAATAATCTAAATCTCATGTGGATTGTGTGATCAGTTCCTTCAATTTTATTTAACATTAGTGTTTGACTTGATCTGAAAAATTACATTTCCACTTAAGGTATATCACTGCTATGATACACTTTGGATTGATTTTTATAGACAATTTTTGGTATATTGTATTTCTTTCCACTTGAAAAACAAATATCATACGAACATCAAATTGTTTCTATGCAAAGAACAGAAATCTGTATAGGTAGATGGACTCAGGGGAAGTATCTAAAAATTAGCAACATTCCCACTTTCTCAACAATTCTACTTGTAGCTCTAGAGGCACAGCAGTGCTTATGATGTTAATGAAGAATGTGTGTGAAGAATTTAGAATCTGGTTTAATCTGAACCAATATGACGCTCAATGTTAGGAAGTTTCACAGGACAGATCCTGGTAGATGATGGATTAAAGGTACACAGTTGCACATACATGAAATAAAACACTACATTGAAATTCAATCTGGAAAGTAGAGTCTTTGTACAAAGGCAAGAATAAAGAGGCTTCACATCTTTCATGGAACATATACTGTTTTTATTCTCCTTCCAGGTACTGGGGAAGTGAATCAGATGAGAAAAAAATGTTTATTTTCATATGTTCTAGAAGGAAGACAGATATCAAGAGCAACATACACAGAAACAAACTCACACATACACACACAAACACACGCACATGTGCACACACATGCAGGCATGCACTATGGGTCATTGAGCTTGCTCAGCGGATACAGGCACTTGCTGCCATGTCTTCCAACCTTAGTTCAGACTCCCAGACCCACGGAGTGCAAGTGCAAACTGTTCTCTGATTTCTACGTGCTCACATGGTTAGATTTACATGAAATATTCATCTACTAATCACAAGATTCAAAGAATTATAAAATAGAAATCCAAAATTCCATAGGAGGGTCCCACAGTAGGATCAGGCAGTATATAGGGGTTGGATTAAGATACTCTTTATGAAATATGATAATGATAGATTCAGTTGGTGATAAGTATGGATCTTTAATGATCAGAAGGAAAAATTAAAGTTCCTATAACAACTGGTTGCTTATTGCGTACACAAAACATCTAAGAGATTTCTTTATAGTTTTATATTTTGTCTTTAAGTCTTCACTCAGGATGATCTTTCCAAGCTCCATCCATTTGCCTGTAAATTTCATGATGCTTTGATAGCTGAATAGTATTACTTTGTGTCAATATTTAACAGTTTCTTTATCCATTCTTCAGTTGAAAGACACCTGGGTTGTTTCCAGTTCCTGCCTAGTTGAGCCAATGTCCTTGTTGTATGGTGGAGTGACTTTCAGGTATATGCCCAAGAGTGGTATAGTTGGACCTTGAGGTAGAGCTGTTGCCAATTTTCTGAGAAAGTGCCAGATTGGTTTCCAAAGTGGTTGTACAAGTTTGTACTCCCATCAGCAGTGAAGGAGTGTTCTCCTTTCTCCTCATCCTTGCTAGCATGTGCTGTCACTCGAGTTTTGGATCTTAGCTATTCTGATAGGTGTAAGATGGAAACTCAGAGTCCTTTGATGTGCATTTTGCAGATAGCTAAGGACACTGAACATTTCTTTAAGTGCTTTTAGGCCATTCCATATTCTTCTGTTGAGAATTCTGTGTTTAGCCCTGTACTCTATTTTATACTGGATTATTTAATGTTTGTGGTATTTAATTCCTTAAGTTCATTCTATGTTTTTGATATTAGCCCTCTGCCACATGTAGGGTTCTTGAAGATCTTGTTCCAGTTTGTCATTTTGTTTTAATAACAGTGTCGTTTATTTTACAGAAGCTTTTTAGTTTCATGTGGTCCCATTTATTAATTATTGATGTTAGAGCTCAGCTTCTGGTATTCTAAGTGGGAAGTTGTCCCTTGTGCCAATGAGTTTAAGGCTCTTTTCCACCTACTCTTCTAATAGATTTAATGTTTCTGGTTTCATGTTAAGGTCCTTGATCTACTTGGACTTGAGTTTTGTGAAGGATGATAATTATGGATCTATTTACATTTTTCTATATTTAGACATCCAGTTAGACAAGCACCATTTTGCTGAAGAGGTTATCTTTTTTTGATTGTATGGTTTTGGCTTTGTCAAAAATCAAGGGTCTATAGGTGTGTGGGTTTATTTCTGGGTCTCTGATGCAATTCCATTTGTCCACCAGTCTGTTTCTATGCTAGGACCATGCAGTTATTGTTAGTTTTATGTTTTTGATGTCAGTAGCATAAGATGACTCCTGGGGTCTTCATTTCTGATACTCACTGACTATTCAGAGTGATAAGGGATTTCAAACACTGAATCATTTTGAGTACATTTACTCAATGACCCTGTGCATGTCACAGATTCTAATACCTACACCAAGGTAGACTCCTCCACTTTTAGGTGCAGGTATGTATATGCCCTAGACAGAAATACAAGAGACTGAATATTGGTGGATTGTTTTCAGAAATAGTAAAAGCAAGTGGGAGCACATACAAGGTCTTGTTCCTCATTTATTTATTCTGCAAATTGTCATTCAAAATGTATGGCTAGTTTTATAGTGGGATTCTTGGGAGAGTGGCAATAACAAGCTATGTCCTCTCTTTCCTTCTGGGAAATGTTACATGCTATACAATAGAGGTCTTTAATGTGCATTCAAGTGTATGATTCTCTCTATTATCATTCGATTATTATTATTATCATTATTCACCTATTATTAGCTCTTCATCTGGAGTGAATGTGACATTTCAGTGCTATGGAAATTCAGTGAGGTAAAAGTTTCTCATGTGACTACAAACAGTTCCTGTTGATTTAAATACAAAGCATAAATACCATGTGGACACCATGGATAAAGAGATGAAAATGAACACTCATACATGCCATCCATTACTGAGAATCTTTTAAGTAGTTTTGAAAATTAGTGTTTTCTGCTGGGAAGAAAAGATTCCCTTATTGAATGACCATAACCTGAACTGAAGCTTGCTTTCAGCGTAATTAGCTATGTCCTCACTTCTGATAATGATCCCAAACTGTGGATTTAATTAGACTCTAATTGCTGTTTTAAATTGTCTCCTGCCTCAGACTTTGCTTGCTTTGCCATCTCATTCTATTTTCTTCCTATTTTCTATTTTCATTCTGGTATTGAGACCATAATACCTAACAAGTTAGTTACAAAACTTTTTAGCAAACAGTGTGGTCCCAACAAGAAAACATGTTTTCCAGGAAGTTACTTTTTACGCTGACTTCATGGTCTACAGAATGGCTATTTTTTTTTCAAGCATATTTGCAGTTTCTTCTGTGAAACAGAAACACATGATTCCTTGAAGTTAGGTGTGGTCATGTGATTGATTCCTGAACAGTAGAATTGTAGTTAAAAGTGTTAAACCATAAAACCTCTCTCATAATCCTCTATTTTTCTTCACACTTCTGCTGGCTTAATGTCATTGTCCTAGTAATTCTGAAAGTCATCTACAATTTTCAATCCTCTGTGAAGTTGCATTTATTCCTCATGCACTTAATTACATGACTCTTAGATGACTTGACACAAGTCTTCTGTTAAGATGTAGAAAATCAAGGGTAACCTGTCATAATAGTCAGTGTTACCTCACCCCCAAGTCAACATCTTCCATGGATATCTACATATGTTTATATATTTTTGTATCTCTCTTTTTTAGAAAAGAGTTGTGAACCCCATTGGTCTGTGTGTGTGTGTTTGGAGAGAGAGAGAGAGAGAGAGAGAGAGAGAGAGAGAGAGAGAGAGAGAGAGAGAGAGAGAGAGAGAGAAGGAATGAACGAACGAACAGAGGAAAAATCAAGAGGACAGTCTTGGGCAACAGGCTGTAGATTCAGGCATGTCAGGTGATCTCAGTCTTGACAAAATTTCACCCTCCTCAGAAACCTCAGCTGTGTTGATATGTATAGCCTTTTGAACAACTAACTATTCAAAGTTATACTATATTGATTGTATTTTCCTTTGCTTAAATTTAAATGATTACTGATGCTAAATGTGCCCAAAATGTGTCAGTCCAACACTTAGACTAACATTTGAGTGGATAATTAGGCACAATAGCCTGGCCAACACAATGTATTAAGCTAATCATTGTACTCCGTGTGGATCAGTCCCCTCTACTTAAATCCAGATGTATACACTCACTGTAGCTATTGCCAACTTCAAAGGGAATAGAAGTGGGTAAACTAAATACATTTCTAGAAGTGTATCTTTTTTTCTGTTAGAAATACCTTTAAAAATATGTATCAGGAGTTACTACATGAAGCTTATACTGACCAGTCTGACAAAATAAATATAAAATAAGTGTGTGAATAAAGCAGAAGAAAACTAGGAGCGATGAGGCTTATACAGAACATGCTTGGGAGTAAAATTCCTAACTTCTAGCATTCTATAGGAAAAGTAATCTAAACAGCCTGTGGGTTAATTTATCTACTTAACTACTTAGCTTAACTACTTATTTACTTAACTACTCCTTATGTTGTGAATATTAACAAGTTTTAATTTGTTTCTAAAATATTTACGACTGTAATCTAGAAGTTCTACTAGAACTGGTGACTCGGCAGACCTAACAAAGCCATTGTTCTGAAAACAATAAAAAATATGAAGAGAAGTTGTAAGTTGTTCTCCACCTTAAAACTGGTTTACATGGGGATGAAATGTAGTGTGAGGTTCTGGTAACTGAAGCAATGTGAATATTTTCTACAGTCTTAATTTCATGAGTAGCAGAACACAGTGCATTCAAAACAAGTAAGCCAATCAGTTATTGGAATTAGATCAGAAACTTTCTAGAGCCTGAAATATGAAGAAATCACAAAACATTTTCGACTTCAGGTTCCACTGTAAACTGAAAGGCCGGTTTCATCATCTAAGATGGTATTATATCATATTCAGAGAATTTACTTTCAACAACTCTTGATTCTGTGATATATGTCTACTGGGTAAAAGTGCATCCTCCTCCTCCTCCCTTCTAAGAGTCCTTTGGGGTTTAATCATCCCTTAAGGTACACACTGGAAACGGTAACAGCTTCTGCTATTATATACTGGAGCTACTTAAGTGCTTGGCAATTTGCATTCAATTTCACACTGTCAACAACATAGCTCAATCAGACTTGGGATATTAAAAACAAGCTGCAATGTTGCACTAATTCTTGATGCCACACAATTAAAATGTGTCAATGCCAACATTCACAACCAGGTATCATGACACCAGGGCACTGATGCTGTCACACCTGTCTTGTCAGATTTTACCCTGGGAACTGTATGCAGCATTGTGTCTTCAATTTTTATCTATCTATCACAGCTCCCTTTCTGGCTGTGCCCACTTTTTCCTCTCGTCTCATTATTTCCCTGGCCATACCACTGCACATATCTCATCAGTTCTGTCACCTCTTAAATAATGACAGCTGAAATGCTTCCATTTGCAGATAGCTTTTCACTTTGGCCTCTTCTCCATGGCCAATGTGAAGTTTATAGTTTGTAAAATCAGCAAAAGGGACAGCACACAGATGGAAGCTCCTCTTGCTTTTCTTGAAACTTTGTAATTGGTTAGGCAATTTAGAGAACAGGAGAGGAGTTGAAATGAAACATGTGAAACACAGTAAAACAGAGAAGCAGAGAGATTGCTTCTGAAGGGTGGTTAAATTGCCTGGGTCAGTGTCCTCCATGGAAAAGCTAATGACATCTTCCCAGAGAAAGGCTGCTTCCTTTCTTGCAATAAAAAAGCTCTTTGAGGACCATAAACAGCACTTTCCTGCCCCACCAGGGTCATCTTTCCTGTGTCCTGGCCTTAGTCATTCTAAGACGGTTTCTCTACTAGGGCCCATATAGCTGCCGTCCTACCTGATGGAATGATGCCTTCACTAACTTCCCTTTAGCAAAGGTTCCCACAAATAGGCTTCTCAGGAAAAGTCCTTATTATGGCTGAATCTCTCCCACAAAAATCTAGTGGTTTTTTGCACCTCAAACATTTGTTTGACTTATAATTTCAGACATAAATATTTAAAAAAAAATAACAACTTAAAAATTTCACAACATTTATGGAAATGTCCCCCTTTTCACAAAGTAATAATGGTTTAAACCTACAGATCACTTCATTGTGAATATATATATATCAACAAACACCTCTAATTTGAAGCATGTTTATGTTGCAGAGATCGGTCCTGGTTTTCACTATCCACTTAGGACTTTTTGCTATGGTTTAGATATCATATGTTACTTGTGGGTTTATTAATTAAAAGCTTGGTTCCCATCTGTGATGCTATCTTTTAAGGTGGTAGATATTTTGGGAGGTGGACATAAAATAAGCTAGTAGGTCACCAAAGAAATGACTTTGAGGACTATATACTTAGTTCTTGATGCTTTTTCCACTCTGCTTCTTGACAGTCATGAGAAAGTCTTTCTTCTGTCACTTACTCTCACCACGATCATGTATTATTTCACTACAGACCAAAAATTAATGGAGCTAAGGAGTCTGTACTGAAATGTATTAAACCACAAGATAACAAACAAACAAATAAACAAATATTGTTATTACTAAACCCTGTCTCCTTTCCCTTGTCATTTGTATTAGATTTCTGTTCATTGAAATGCAAGCATAACTAGTGTAAAAGATTGATGGCAGAAGTGGTAGCATATCAACTACCAAATAAATCATATGTCTCTTCAATGGTTTGACTACTTAGAAGAAGGAATTGGAAATTACTGGAAAGATGGTCTAGTGAATGCTTACAACGCTACATTCAAACTTTGACACTTGAATCTAGTTGAAGTTCATCAGACCAGGATACCAAACAAACATGTAGTTTTTGAAGGTCAAGGTCAAAGTATTTCAAAGGAAACAGATGTTACACTCTTTAAAAGCTTATGTATTTCCTAACTCTGTGGGGAACTGATTTTAATAAGATGGCCTAATATTAGGGGTGGAAAAGTCTTCAAGGGAGCATAGCATTTGAACTATACCATGGATTTCTATGGCCAACTTTAGAAAAATTTATTGGGGTTTGTTATCAAAGTGAAGAACACAAGAATTAGAAAAGAAAGTGAAACATGTAGAGCAGCTAGAAAACATTACAGTTTAAAGTTGTGGAAAAAATTATGTGGCTGTTAAAGAGGTTAGCTCTTTACAAGGGAATTGATGGTCCTGGTGGCTGGGGGATGGGTGTCATTTTTTTTTTAACGTGGTATAAAAATTGACAAATTGCCCATGCTCTTGTAAGCAATTTCAAACCCATCCTAATTAAACTTAGTGAGCCACTGCACTCTGCTATCTCTCTGTCTCTGCTGTTGTTTGTTTCTCTCTCTGTCTCTCTCTCACATACACACACACACACAGAGGGGGGAGGGAGGGAGGGAGGGAGAGAGAGAGAGAGAGAGAGAGAGAGAGAGAGAGAGAGAGAGAGGGAGGGGAGGAGAAGTAGGACAGGAAGACTCTTTTGGAAGAGGGAAGAGGGTTCCGTCATGTGAAAAAAACTGTAATTGGAAGTGAAATTATTAAAATGCATTATATACATGTATGAAACTGACAAAGAATTGAAAATTTGAAAAAGACAAATGTTATCAGTAAGAACAAAAGGAATGAGGTACTGTACATTGATTTAATAGGAAAGATGCCGTGAATCATCTCAGGAACTAAAGAGATCTCACCCTTCACAGCAGGATCAAATGGTATCAATGAGTAAATTCATTTAAAATACATTCTCTTGAGAAAAGAGCACTTCTAAGACACACTGCTTGCACAGGAAGCTGTTTTCCATGATTTATTTCATCATGCTCAACTACCCAAGTAGTTAAAGGGGGGACTTGTCTGACACTTAAATGGGCAACAGCCTTTTACATCACCCACAACATGCTGGCTTTGTTGATATCCAGACTGCAGGAGTAATGTAGACCCTGAAACAATCTTACAGAAAGCCAGGCAATATGTAGAAAGGCAGTATTGTGACACTTGATGTTGTGTCTCAGGGTAATGTGTTAAAACATGAGAGTAAAAACTAAAGTAGAGCAAAGACCTCAGGATGTTTGCCATCCCAGGAACATCGAATATCAGTGGAAGAAAGCCACAGGAGACGAATGCGTGGGCAGAGTAGCCACTAACAAAAAACATAATTTCAAGGCTGCATGATCACATTGGGACTCTCATTTCAGGACCAGATATTCTGGATGCTGGGCATGAAGCTATGAACTTTAATGTCTGCTCTGGTGTGCTTCAGTCTTTTGTTGTTGTTGCTGTTGTTGTTGTTGCTGCTGTTGTTGCTCTTTCCTGGCGAATATCCTATTTTTCCTTCTGGAACAGGATATCTTACTCTGTGCTACTGTATCTTGGAAGCATGAAGATTTCTTTGTGACTTTAGATACATGACAGCCGAGAGCTTACCTTGATCACAGGAGAGACTTTTAGCTTAGGTTTTTGAATGATTTTGAAACTGTCAAGACTGAGGAGAAGATGAAACGTAGACCTTTTGCATTGTGAGAAGGATTTGATCCTGTTTGAGCACGAGAATGGAATACGCGGTTCAAGGAGATGTGCTAGGATATGAACATGATAATGGGTGGACTTGTAATGATTAATTTTGACTGTCAGTTTGATTTAATTAATAAAGGCTTAGAAGATGAGTAATGCTCAGTGGTGGGTGTGTTTCTTTCAATAGGTGATTAGATCATGAGACATCTGACACCATGAATCATTTAAGCCATTGATAAGTTCAAAATTTGAATTGATTACTAAATGGGGGCATGACTTCCTGCCTGGTTAGAAGAAATAAATCGTGAGCAGATGTTTTGGGGGATTATGGTTTTCTCTGACCCTTTCTTATTACTGCTCTGGCCTGCTTCCTGTCCGGTGTAAAACAAGGGTACATTCTATCAGAGTAATATTCTGTCCAAGGACCTTGGGTCAAGTGGCCATAAACTGAACCCCAGAGACGATGAACAAAATGAGTCATGCACAATTATCTTATGGTCCCTGGTAATTTGGGTACATCTTTGCAAAAGCAATTGGTATACTTTTATATCTCAACTTTAAAACACCTTAGGTTTGTTTTCCTAGGAGAACTATTCAGTCGGCTATTGTTCGGGTGTACTTTACTCTTCCCAATCACCACAGCCTTAAGTCACTTTTAATTATAAAATAATAAACATATTAGAATAAAGAGCCAGAAGAAAGAAATACTTATGGAAAGTTTCATGAATCCTGGAATTCATCAAACCACTTTAAGTTAGTTTGGCACAGGAACATTATAAACAATGTGAGAATGCAGTCTCTCGACCATCTGATAAGAGAGATGGGCAGGGTTATGACATGAATCTTACATATTAAATGCTGAATGACCGCCAATGAAACATATTGTTTATTCATCAATTCTTCAATTTATTATTTGTCTGGAAAGTTAGTATCTAAAGACATACAGACTAAATTTCACTTATGCAATCAGTTTTACTATTCTAATTAGACTCTTCAGGGTTGCTCTTTATTTGCATTTGGCCGATTTATTGAATAATTGTGACACTTGCTCCTTTATCTTCTTTATTTTCTTTGCTATCATAGGAAATAGAAAATTCAGTACTCTCTTCTGTTTTAAGAAGTTTAAAAGCAGGCTATAAAAACTAGGTCTTCAGTATTTTTTGTAAATGACTTAACTGATGCTGCAATAACTTAAGGAGTCACAGATATATTTGAAAGATAAAGTGATATCAAATTTTACTTAGTATTATAATACCATGCTTGTGAACTGAAGCAGTCTTTGAGTATTTTTATGGCATAATTGTAATTAGTTTATACTCAATAGAGTAATCATAACACATGCTCACTAGAAAATGAGATAGTAAAATGTATTGAGATAGGAAAAATAATATCACTGGAATCTAACGCTACACCTTAGATTTATAAGTATCCAGAGGATCTGTGGCACAGTTGAAAGATAATCTGAGCTTACTCATTTACTCTCTTTTCATATTATCTCAAAGAAACTGTTGTTTGAATACATTTCTGGGAAAACAATTATTACTGCAGTCTTTATGCCTGTTGTTCATATAACTGCATTTTCTAAAGGGGAGACTTGACAAAAAGAGTATAGAAGATTAACTTTCCCAGACTCCAGTGTCCAGAAAAGGTCTTTTTCATAGATTGTGCATTAGCATTATAATCAAAAGAACTCATTCTGAACCCTGATATTAAATTGTCTGTTTGAAATCATCCCCTCTATTGCCTTTCAAAACACATAACGTTCTTCTTCATTCAAATGACAGATCAAGAGCTCATGGGTCTCTTCTTTCCACTCAAGTTAGGAGGTCTAGGTCTGCACTTAGTTATGGCAGGCTCAGCCATGTGGTATTAATTGGGGGGAAAGTAATTGTTTATTTTTATTTGTTAAAGAAATAATAGACGCATTTGAAACTTTCATTGAAGATTAGAGATTTTAGGATTTTTGTCTGAATAAAAGAGGAAGTGTTTATTAGTGTAGCTATTTTAGATTGGCTTTGCGTTTAACAGACTGAACTGACTGACAACAAGAGAAGAAATGTCTCTAGGCCAATGGCAATTACGGACCTATTAGAGTAAGAGACCTTTGCAAATTGGATATCAAGCTAAAATGCAAGATTAAAATGAATCCCAGTAACATCTAACATATAAAGGCACTTATGCCAGGCCAGAAATTGATTCTAGGATAATCATAGAACAGAAATATCTTTTCTTCATGGGTAGTTAGTGTCTTTTTAAATAAAATTGACTTCTAAGAAAGAAAGCAAAAGTACAATAATATAGGAGTGGTTGATGTTTGAAAAAACTTTATAGTACCTTAATACCTAGCAAATAAACATAATTCAATCAAGTGTAGCGCAGAGAAAAGTTTGTACTTATGCAAGGAACACTGAGGACTGGAACACATTTGAGGAGAAGCTCAAAATACATACACACAGATAGTGGATGGACAAAATGTGTTGAAATGTAGTATGAATGTAGAAAAAGGGGGATATAAGGAATATGTAGATCATGAGATACGTGTAACAGGGAACATCGAGTTTGGTGCATCGTGTTCTGTGTCCATGTCTGTATCCAAAATGCTCAGCACCCGTTGATCTTGGAAAACATGCAGATGATAAAAATGATAGATATTATTCCCTGCTAGAACTTGAGAGGACAGAGGTCCTTAACAGAATCCAACTGGTTCTCAATCCATTATGTAGAGGGAAACTTGGTTACTTTTCCAGTTCTTCCTCTGTCACTCACAAAATAGAAGTTAGGTGCCTGGCGCATATATGGCACAGAGCCTGAAGTTGCCACCTTCTGCATCCAGGTGGGACCCCAGAGGAGGGAGGGGAATACCAACTCACCCGTAAAACCTTTGACCTAAAATTTGTCTTGCCTACAAGAAGTGTAGCGATAAAGATAGAGCAGAGACTGAGAGAATGGCAAACCAATGACTGGCCCAACTTGAGACCCACCACATGAAAGAGAGTCAACCCCTGGCACTGCTGATAATGATACTCTGCTATGCTTGCAGACATGAGTCTAGCCTAACTTTCTTCTGAGAGGCTCTATCCAGCAGCTGATGGAAACAGATGCAGAGACTCATAGACAAAGAATAGGCTGAACTCATGGAGGTGTGTGGAAGAGTAGGAGGAAGAATTGAGGGAGATTCGGGCGTCAAGGACACCACAAGAAGACTTACAGGATCAACTAACCTGGGCTCATGAGGGCTGATAGAGACTGAACTCCCAACCAAACAGCTTGCATGGGCTGGACCTAGAACCCCTAAACTTATGTAGCAGGTGTGCAGCATGGTCAACATGTGGGTCCCCTAACAATGGGACTAGGGACTGTTGCTAACTCTGTTGCCTGTGTTTGGATCATTTCTCTTAGCTTAGCTGCCTTGTTAGTCCCCAGTGAGAGAGGATGCCCTAAGTCCTGCTGCAACTTGAGGTGCCAGAGTGAGTTGTTACACCTTGGGGCTTCCTCTTCTCTGAGAAGGAGAGGAGGGAATCTGGGGAAGGCAGGTTGAGGGCGAGACTGGGAGGGGAGGCAGGTGGGGCCTGTGATCAGGCTGTAAAGTGATTAAAGTTTATTTTTAAAAGGCCACTTGTTTTGCAGTAATCAGACGCCTAACAGGGTAATACAAAAAGACTTCTTACGTAAGCTACATGTTTGGTAAAATCTTCACAGGAATCTTGAATATGTAGACTCATACCAGGTGTCAAATTATTCATGCAAAAAACTGTGGGTCTAGAATGGACTGTACAACACAAGAAATATTGCCCTAATATTAACTCCTCCTATAAGTAGAGCAATATGGTCAAAACTGTTTTTTTTACCTTATGGGGGGAGCAACTCTATTCACAGCAGGAAAGAATGGAGATGAAATTATTGACTGAAGTGTAGAACTTTGAATTGGTTGACTACAATAAAATTTCTTTCTGGTAAATGATTTTGACAACTAGAGATAAAGCTGTAGCAACTTTTTTTATGTTTAGTTGCAGTGAACTGTGGTTTGATGATGTACCTCAAACACCCAATTCTTTTTCACTGCATTGTGATTAAATGAATGAGAAAATAGTACAGTATGTATGGCAATTGTTACGCTTTATCATACAGTCTACATATCAATAACCTTAGCCAACCAACAAATTGCAAGGCATGGCTGTGGCTTCCTTCAGACACATAATGAGGAACCTTCCCCGCGGTATGACTTACACACTCATGTTTGTTTGCTTGAATCTAGGTAGGCTGACTCACTTGTTCTTTCTATGCAGTAGATGTGACATTTTATGAGTTCTGTATCTGGAGTTCAGAGTTGTTGGATGCTTTTATATGTATTGCTTAGAGCTAAGATGGGTGCCCACACTCTTAAAGAACAATGCCCACATGGAGAGCGGTAATATGTAAGTCATCCGTCTTAGACTATCTAGCCTCAATTTAGTCCTGAGCCAAAACTTTACTTATGCAAATTATTTAGGCAGGATCAGATGAAAAATATTTAGGTATATCCAGCAGAAATAGCTAGAAGTGTGAGTGAATAAAACATGGATTGTTTTAAGCTGTATAATTTTAGGTGTAGCTTACTAGATTGCAGTGTAAAGCTGCATACCTGTCTGTATCATGCCCTGCCACTTATTTTTAGTCTAGTTAACTACCTGGTACATGATTAGTCCTCAGTATCATTCATTTATTTATTTACTTATTTTCTGGACTACAGATTTTTTTATCTCTTAGAAGAACTACTCGAGGGGAACGTTATTCTCATTATCCTATCATATATGAAGAACTAAGTTTGGAGAAAGAATGGAACTGGTTTGCATTAGAATGACAACAGGAAACATGTGACATGCACAGATTAGGCTAAATCAAACTTTAGTACAAGGGCTAATTCCAAAGGCGTGCAGAAGCAGTCTGTAATATGAAATCTTGTTTCTATTCACAGGTCTGAAATGCCAAGAAGAGTAAATGACCACAACAAACAACAAGCACATGCATGCACACACGTGCACATTCACATGGGATTGGGGGCGTGGACTCAGTATTTATTGGCTTGGGACTCACAGGAAGAGAGATATGTAAAATAAATGCCATAGCATTACTTTCTTTGTCTATTAATTTCTAGCTAATTTTTCTTGCACACACTCATAAAAAAATCTCAAATCATAAAAAAAATGTGCGTATGAATGTGATGCCTTTCTTGTTTTTACAAAAAGGTACCAGCTTCCTGGAGAACCTGTTTAGAAATATACCTACATGCACATCTTCTAGACACACAGTGGGATGGAGAGGTATAGAGAGGGCTTCTAAAGGAAAGCCAAACCCGAGAAAAGAAAAGAACTCTTTTCTCACCAGTGTTTCACAAGAAGAAGTACCTAAAATCATTATGGTAGTGAGACAGTCCCTTGCACATTAGCAATTTAATTAGTTTGAGAGGAGTGCAGGGGATGTTTCTCAAGATGAGAAAAAGCATCTTCTTCACAATCACACACACAGACATATGCATGGATGCATTCAGGCATGCATGCACACATGCACAAACATATCTCTTATGATGCTTGTTTGCTGAGTGTCCAAAAGAAGACCTGTCCTTCCTGTTTGAGAGTAGTTGATATTGGCTCTTGTTTTCAGGAAGGTGAATGTCGTTCCTTATCATTCTCACAAAAGGAGAAAGAGAAATTGTAAGAGCACAAAGATAAAATTTTGAAATGCTTACTCCACTCTAGATGGTCAATTTTATTTCATAAAGTAAAAATGGAAGCAGAGTAAATTTGTACCAACCAATTTGGTCATAAAAGTACACAGAGAAACTCTGCATTTCTGGACTGTAGTGTGGATAGATTGGCTCAATGAAAAAAGTGCTGGTGTGGGAATCTAGTCCTAACTTCTCTTACCACTATCATCCAATAATTTCAGCTGTCAATGATTCCATTTTCTTGTTTATCAAAATAGCAAAAATCTGTCATTTCAGTTTATCTTAGAGAACAAGAGCATATTAGAAACACTAGAACCACATATTTATATGCAATCCACATTGGAGAACACAAATTACTTTATTGTTGTTACTTATAAGCTATTTTCCTTTTCAGTAAATTTGAGTATTTTGCATGTGTGCACACACCGTGAGAGCACACACACACACACACACACACACACACACACACACACACACACACAGAGAGAGAGAGAGAGAGAGAGAGAGAAAGAGAGAGAGAGAGAGAGAGAACAAAAACCCCATGTGGTTTGTTTCTTTGAACAAATACTGTTAGTCTTGACAGATTCCACTCTGAGCTCATTGAACATTGTGCTATGCAGGAAAATTGCATAAGCTCACTCATCACAAAGAGCCTTCACCTTGTGTGCCACTCTTTTGTGGTTTCTGCCTAGAAAGCAGAGGGTTTCATTGTGTGTAGCCCTGAGAGACTGAACCCAGAGCAAATCAGGTTTGATTCATAAAATTCTGGCCTTGAATAATCACAAGGGACAAAAAGAGCCTGGCCTGGGTCATAAGCTTTATAAAGTACAAACTTCGCTGCCTCTTCTTTTCTGCACTAGGCTAGGAGCTTAGATTAGAGGAAAGGGGTCAAAGAAGGCACGGAAAGAAATGACCTGCTAGTATTCTTACCTGAATGTGCATGGACAGTAGTATACAAGTTACTTTTCACAGGGAGTTGAGAACTACGTGGGAGTAAGAAATAAAGGAAACAAAGTCATTCGCTTACTGAATTTGAAATAAAATATATTGAGGAGATTATTTATTTTGTAATATTTCATTTTATTTTGTGCCCCGTATATCTATGCACCAGTCACATAGACACACTTGGAGGCTAGAGGAAGACGTCGGATCCCCAGGAACTAAAGTTACAAATGTTTGAGCCGCCAAGTGTGTGCTAAGAATTGAACTTTGGTCCTCTGGAGGAGCAACCATTGCTATTAATGCTGAGCCATCTATCTAGTTCCCATTGAAGGAATTCTTTGATTTGCTTTTATTCTGACTAAGTGAGCTGCTTAAATTGACTGTAGTACATTTACAGAAACAATAGCACTTGCTTTTTCCCCAGTCATATACTGCATATCTTAACTGGTTTACGTCTGTCTGTCTGTCTGTCTGTCTGTCTGTCTGTCTGTCTGTCTCTCTCTCTCTCTCTCTCTCTCTCTCTCTCTCTTTGTGTGTGTGTGTGTGTGTGTGTTGTGGGTATGTGTGCCTGTTATATCATGGTGTTATGAAGCTAGTTTCTTTATTCAACTAGAAATACCTCTTCTTCCTTTTTTCAATCTTTGTCATTTCAGAGTACATTTCAGAGTAGATGCTTCACATAAACCATAGCTCTTGTTTATGAATGTTATCTATAATCATGGCTAATTCCATGGACTTTCACAATTCTGATTCCCGCTAGAAGGGGCACATGACACACTTAACTGCTAAAATACTAGCATCTTTCTGAATGACTTATATTCACTTACATTACCTAGGAAATTCATTAAAAGAACACATTTCAATGATTTAGGCTGTTATAACAAGAAAGCATCAACTTGATGTTTTAATCAACAGCAGGGTATTTCTTACTGTTCTGGATGGAGTCTGGGAGTCTGACACAGAGTTTCCATCCTACTTGGTGTGTGATGAAGGTCTGTATTTATCATCCTCTCAGCATCTTCCATCCTCACCTGCAAGAGAACACAGAAAGTTTGCCCTCATGGAGTACTTTTATTAAGACAACAATTCACTTATAATAGGGCCAGAGTAATGAACTGGTAGTCTCCAAAAGATTTCACTTGCTAGTATTATATCAATGGAGTGGACGTGTGTGTGTGTGTGTGTGTGTGTGTGTGTGTGTGTGTGTGTGTGTACGTGTCTATTGCAAAAACAAGGCATTTTGCCCAGTGGCTGGTTTGCTGCATTTGGTCCAGCATTTCAGACTGTCCCACACAGAGCTCTTATTAAGCCTGGAATTTCTCAACTTTTAAAAAATGGACTGTGAATGCTATTCCTTGCTCGTTTAGCCATTTCCTCCCATTTTATTTGGGCCCCTTCAAAGGTATTATTCACCCTATATCAGCCTGAAGAAACTTTAAGAGAACAATGTTCCATTTCCTCCAAGGCAGGGGGAGGGTGCTTGGGTAGGTTTCTGTTTGCTCCAAGAGACTACAGATGCTTATTTTCATAGGGATTGGTTATAATTTATTATTGGTCTTATACAGAGAAAAAACCCTAGATTCGATCAGGCATGTCTCTCGTTTCCTTTATATTTCTTTCGTAGGTAAGGAGATAGGAACTGAAAAGAAAGAAAGGGGATATAAAAAAGTAGAGGGAAGGTAGAACAAAAAGTAGATTATTGAATCTACTCCTCAACTCAAGGGCTTAATTGTTACCCACAAATAAGGTTATTTTTAATTCATTGGTATAGAATTTTGTATATTGATGTAAAATAAGTATAATTTTGATATATTGGTATAGAATTCAAATCTAAGATTATTCTTCACACACACACACACACACACACACACACACACACACACACACACACACTCTAACATGAGGTATTATAACCCTCCAAATCAATTAGAGTACAAGATTTACTTCCAATATCTTGAAAGTGGTGCTGCAGCCTATTTAGGAAAATTAAGTAATACAAGCTAAATGTTAGTTGAACAAATCATGGTCATGTCAAATACTAGTCTAATTTTATCACAAGAATTCACATTTTCCTCATGGCTAAGGATGTTGCACACTTTTTAAAAATACTAACTTCCAATTTGTGCTTCTTCCTTGCAAAACTAGTTGTTTAGTTCACTAAACTAAATACTGATTAACAGATATTTAGTATGTGTGTGTATGTCTAAATTTTTGCAATCCTTACTATATTCTAGTACTCTGTCTGAGGTATAGTTAGCAAAGGTTTTCTTCCATTTTGTAGATTGTCTATTAGATGTTGTGGTTTCCTTTGTCATACAGAAACTAATTTTATCTCTTCTCATCAACTAATTCTTTGGGCTTGTAAAGTTCTGCTTAGAAAATTCTTGCCCATGTATATAATTTTAAGTCCGTTCTCTCTCTCTCTCTCTCTCTCTCTCTCTCTCTCTCTCTCTCTCTCTCTCTCTCTCTCTCTCTCTCTCTCTCTCTTTAGCAGTGGCCCTGATCAATGTTTGAATTAAGGTTTTTATTCACTTTGAGCTGATTTTATGTACAGTGTGGGAAGTCTTAGCCTAATTCCATCTTCTGCAGTTGCATATGCCATGGCAGCACCAATTATTGAATGGGCTACCTTTTCCCTTTATTTGAAGCCTTTCTGAAAACATATAAATCCTGCTTTGCTTGTGACTGACTTTAATCACTATCAGTGTCTGCCTAATTTTACATCATGTCTTCTGATGCCTCCAGTGGTGTTCTTTCTGCTTAGGATTGCTTTGTCCATGTGGACTGTTTTGTGTTTTCATATGAAATTTTTGTATTTTTCTAGCTTGGTGGAGAATGTCATTGTAATGGTGATGGATGCTGAGATTGAATCTTTGTGTTAACTTTAGTAATGTAGCCATTCTTACTGTACTAATTCTGGTACCCAGGAGCAGGGAAAGTCTCCTAAGTGATTGGTTTCTTCTTTATTATTTTTTTCAGTGTCTGAAATGTTTGCTTGTAGATGTCTTTTAGTTCCTAGGTGAAGTGTATTGCTATGAATTCTGTTTTTCAGGGACCTATTATGAATAGGATATAATTTCCTAACTTCTTTATCATCAATTTTGTTACTGGTGTATATAAAACCTACTAATGTTTTGTTTGTTGATTTTGTTCCCTCCGTTTTTACTAAAAGCACTTACTAATTCTTAGAGTTTCTGGTAAAGACTGTGGGGTATATCAATATGCTTTATACTCTGTAAATGGAAAAATTTCACTTCTTTTCCTATTTTAATTCCCTTTATATATTTCTATTATTTGATTACTTATCTAAAACTTAAAACATTATGTCGAATAAGAATAGAGAGAGTTAGAATCCTTGTCTCTTTTCAGATTTTGGAGGACATGCTTCCCTCACTTTTTTTAAATTTAATATAACATTGGCAATATGTTTGTTACAGAGAGAGTATTTACTGTTTTGAGGCATGCTCCACCCATTCCCTGACTCTCTGAGACTCTTGTGATGAAGCCATATTTGATTTTTGTCAAATGTCTTTTTTCTTCTATTGAAATTATCATGAAATTTCTGTTCTTAAGTTTATTTATATGGTAAATTACATTTACTGATTTGCATATGTTGAACCAACCTTGCATCTCTGGAATGAAATCCACTTGGTCATGATGAATGATCCTCTTAATGTGTTCTTGAATTTGTTTTACAGATATTTTGTTGAGAATTTTTTTGCATCTATGCTCACTAGGGAAATCAATCTAGTTTTCTTTTTGGCTCTTCCATACCATTAACATTCACAAGAAAATAATGTGCTTCTTTGAAATTTTACAGTAAGGTAGTAACAATAAAGTGAACTTCTCATAGACTGTAGCCTTCAGAAAATGTGTTTTGTTTCTTCTGTGAAAAATTATAGAAGTGTATAATAATTGCGTATTGGCACTCTGTGCTTGTATGCATGCATTGACATATATGCAATTCTCCTAAATAATAATTCACAGATAATTTTCTAAAATATACCACTTTTGATGAAAGTAAAGGAATACAACTGATACCCAACTGTCTATACACTTAGAGGCAATGGCTAGATTTATATTCCATTGTGAGTGTTCTTAATAAGCCTCTGTGCCTTATATATTCTCCTTTGCTATTTTGTTTACTATTCAGCCAACATCAGCTACCTGAGATTATGAACTGTCAAAAGATTTTTATCTTTTTGAAATGAAATCAAATTAATTTTAGCTGAAATAATGAATGAGAAAGCTGCTGCACGCATCATTTCTCCAGCCATCATGGAATAATCCATTTGCATTTATTCAATTAAGAACTATTTAAATATCAAGGCTTTGTAAAAATATTTAAGGAAAAGCATAAGAGAGAAAATTTTTGTTTGAACAGTGAATATAAATAGAGAAGCTGTACCCATTTTCCTCAACAATATAGTTGCCCAAGCAGGTCCTGCACACTAGCAATAGCGGTAGACAGAGTATTGAAGAAATAGGCAATCTCCTGGAGCCCCACCACACAGATGGAGAACTAGGAGGAACGAAGGACTTCTGTCAGAGAGGAGGACAAGCAGTATTCTCTGTTATTTTCTAAGAAATAAAATCTCACAGTAGACTTTCTGGTCCTCTGGGTCTTTTAACCATCTTCCTATTCCCCCTTCACTGAACCTAAGGCAAAATGACGATGTATCCACTGGGATTGGGTACCCTGCAATCAGTTGTTCTCTGCTTTTCAAATAATTGTGCTTCTCTGCTTACTTCATGAGAGCTGAGAGCTCCAGTTATCTGTGGATGTAAAAAGTATTTAGATGCGATTAAGAGTTAGGATAGCAAGTGGTAATGGGAGGTTCTCTAAGACGGATAACTTCACTAATCTCTGTTAGTTGGGTAGGTTTCTCATATCAGACATGACTTTCCTTCTATTCTGCGGACCTTAAGTCTAAATTGATGGGGTTTTTTTATTAGCACCAAGATAAGAGAGCCACTATTATACTTTTGGGCCTATTTTGTCATCATGGTCACCATTGGGTTCAGAAGCATACAGCTGAGTAGCACTATTTTTTGCTTCCCTCCCTTGGCAGCTTGGTTCAAGATGGAAGCCGAGAAAACCCACTTTAGATACAGAAGCTTAAAATGAAAACTGTATTTTCTGAGCTCAGGAAGGCAGCCAGCAAAGATCTGAACTGTGTCTCTGAAGGGAGATTGTACAAGATTTTTAAAGGATGGGAACATATTGTGTGTGAGAGTGGGAGGGTAGCTTTGTCTAATCATATTTTGAGTCAAGGGGTTGAGTAAGGCAGTTTCCATTAATCAGGATAACAGTAAGTGCGTAGGCCTGGGACGCCTTCATGAACTTGTTTGACCCTGCCAGCAAGAAGGAGAAGTTGGCCTAGAGTATGGGCCTGCTCAGGATATGGGTAGAAGCAATAGAGAACATATAGGAAGGAAACAGTGTTTCTCTTCGAGGCTATATTGCCAGTGAAGCAATTTTTATTTTAACTTTATGGGCCAGTGCTGCTTTTTCCTATACCTAGGGAGAATCTAAGGTATAGATTCTTATACCTCTGCTTTCAGCAGAATGGGGGTGATTTGGAGATGCTCTATGCCCTTCATCCCTATGTTAAATAGAGCCCAAAAACAAAACTATAGTATTTAGAATAAGTTTCTTTCGCTCGTTCCCAACAGCTTGCCTTGCTGTTGCTCTCCATGAAAGCTAGTTCCCAGGGAGGCTTTCAGATCAGATCAAGTTTGAATCCTCCACTTTTTGTGTCTGAAGTGCATGGTGTCTTCAGCCACATGCTGAACAGCTGCTGCTGTTGCATGCAGCTCTCCATGAAAGTTAGTTCCCAGGGAGGCTTTCAGATCAGATCAAGTTTGAATCCTCCACTTTTTGTGTCTGAAGTGCATGGTGTCTTCAGCCACATGAACAGGTCTTTAACATTTTTAAGGTAACCTAGGGCAACAGCAATAGCCTATAATATTTTAAAACTCTCTTAGATTCCTCTGATGAAGTGCTCAAGGATGAGATTCCCATGCCCATAATACTTTGGTAAAGTTTTCTTCACTTTATTTATTTATTTTTTTTTGACACAGGGTTTCTCTGTGTAGCCTTGGCTGTCCTAGACTTGCTGGGTAGACCAGGCTGGCCTCAAACTCACAGCAAGCCCCTTGGTGCTGCCTCCAAAGTGCTAGCATTATAGGCGTGTGCCACCATGCCAGGCTTTTAAAAAAGCAATCAGTCAAGTGAATAGGAAGTACATAATGTAAAACAGAATCTTATTCCAGCTATACATTTGACAGGGTATAATATTTTAGAATATGTAAGAAAAACCACAGAACTAAAAAAAGCAAATGATCCCACTGAAAAATGGACCCTGGATCTGAACAGAGTTCAGATGCTCAGCATTGTCATCAGGTGGGTCCCCTGACCCTGTTGCCTGCCTTTGAATCTCTTCTTCCTAGCTGGCCTGCCTTGTCAGGCCTCACTGGGAGAGGATACACTTAGTTCTGCTGTGATGTGATGGGTCAAGGTGGGTTGGTACCCCTTAGCGGTCCTTCTTCTCTGAGGAGAGGGGGCAATGAGGGCAGGGGACCGTGAGTGTGGGACTAGAAGGAGGGGATGCTGGGATCGGGCTGTAAAGTGGTTAGATAAAAAAGAAATAATATCTAGGCAGCACTAATGGGACTCAGTGGGTTAAAAATAAGAGGTGTGGAGTGGGAATCTATTTGAAATGAGAAAAGGAAGGGGTTGAAAACTCTTCAAAGCAATATGTGAGCTTCTCAAAGAATAAAAATTCATTTAAAAAAGAAGAAATAAAATTGGCTAAGAATTGTATGGGGAGACTGCTCGTCATCCTTAGCAATTGGGGAACTGAAAATCAAAACCATTTTGAGATTTCATCTGACCCAGTCAGGATGGTGAATAGCAACAAATACTCAAGGGGTTGTAGGGAAAAGGGAACTACTATCCAGTGTTGCTGAAGTTGCAAACTGGTAAAACCACTATGAAAATTAGTACAGAAAATTCTCAAAAAGAAAAAAAACCCTATCATATGACCCAGTTATGTCATTCCTTGGCATATGCCCAAAGAACACAACATTGTAACCTGTTCTGCCATGCTCATTGCTGCTTTATTGATAGTATCTAGGCAAAGGTAAACAATGTCTTCCAATCAATTGATGATAATGAAAGTGCAATGCCATGTAATACTATTCATCTGCAATGATAGAAGAGATCACAAACATTGTAGCTAAATGAAAGGAACTAGAAAAGATCCTACTGAATGAGATAATTCAGACTCAGAAAGACAAACATCACATTCTCTCTCATCTCTCTTTATTTCAGAGTTTAGTAACAACCAGGGGAAAACCTCAGAAACCAGGAAAGTAAAAGAGATCTGTGGGGAAGAGGCTGGGAAGAGAACTAGCAGAACATACGTGATATGAATGAGGAAATAGGGAAATAGGATGATTAAAAAGGGAGATCAATATAGAAAGAGAGAAAAGAAGGAATGGGTAATAACATTAAGAAATAGAAAAATTCAGCAAGAAATCACTATTTTCATTTACCTAAATTTATTTCATAATGCTTTATTTAAAAATTGAGCATCTGGCTTATTTTTTTCCCACAGAACATTATTTGATGCTCCCTTCTTTGCATGAGGGATTTGACCATATTACAATACTCTGCCTCTGAGGGATTATTTGTTGACTGTGAGAAACTGAGTCACCTAAGCTCTATTTATTGGCTATACTGCCAAGAAACAGAAAATAAATAGGCATATCTTGCAAGTAAATTTGAGCTGATTTTCTTTCCTTTGGTTTCTTTCCTTCTTCCTTCTTTCCTTCCTTCCTTTCTTTCCTTCTTCCTTTCTTTCTTTCCTTCTTTCCCTCCTCCTTTGTCTTTTCTCTTCTCCTCCTCCTTCTCCTCCTCCTCCTCTTCTTTCTTTTGTTTTTCTTAAGACAGGTTTTTAAAGGTGTAGCCCTGGATGGCTGAAAAATCACTATGTCAACTAGGTTGGTTTATTACTAGCATTGATATGCCTGCTTTTGTCTCCTGAGTGCTGGGAAGAAAACCGGGACACACACTATTACTAGCTTTGCCTTACTATTTTAATATTTGTTCTTTTGTTAATATAGAATATCTACAACAAAGCTCTTGAGTGTTTTTTGAAATCTACTATAAGACAGAACTAGATATCTAACACTGCTAATGCACAAGCAGATAAATGTAAATTTTTAGTATTTATAATTCAGTATTGCTGTTTATAATCCTCTCTCTTGTTGGGACTCTGGGATGATGTCCCTTGAGCATATGCTAGTGGGTATCCTCTAGAATATCAGCAGCTATGATCACCTAAACGAGATCTGCAAAAATTAGGTCAGATACCTTCCCATCATTGAGGAAGGAGTGTCAAGAGGCCATACCCATCACCAAGTATTTATAGACAACTAACAGTAGTTTTTATGCTAGAGAAAGAATTTTCCTTCATCAGTTTAATTTTTAATAAATCACCCAATCTCTTATAAATAATATTTACCCATGCTTCTATAGTTGACCCCAACTGAACTCTTCACCAAGCTGTATCTGAGTGAAAATATTTCTCTGGTCTGTCACTGGTATCATACATGTGGTAGGTAGACTTTCATTTGACTTTGAAGTAAAAGCTCATAAAGCACTGAGATAAAGTTAATTCATTGTTAGCTCCTTGCCCCAACATGTAGTGCTGTCTTTCATTGTCCTGTTAAAGTACCATGTCCAGAAGAATAGATATGACTGGTGGCACCATTCTGGCATCTTCACATGCTTGGTGGCCTTAAACCACCAGATTAATTTAATATTCATATGAGGAAACCCTGGCGGATGCATAGATGAAGATACCATGAGAATCCTCAAACTTATTCAAATACTTTAAGGAAGCCTTAACTCTTGTGTGTCCACTTGATTGTATCTTGCTTCCAGTTTCATTAGTTGACTAGCAGAACAGTTTCAAAGGGCTTCTCCTTTATTGTGACAGCTCGCTCAGGCAACCAGATCTGAGGAACTCTTGTACCTACTGTGAGGTAGATTTGAGGTGGTCTCATCTGGGGTCTACATATCTTCACTGTGAAAGAAAGAATTGAGCTGACATCTCTGATTTCCTGTTTGCCACTTTCCAGACAAGCCCTGTCTCTGAAAAACCTCACAAGGTAAAACTATTCCATTCTCCTCAAAGGCATTTGTATTGACATTAGTAGGAATAATCGGCTGAGGTATAAGGAAAAATTTAAAGCGTATACTTATGATGACTTTGTAAAATTCTTCTGGGCAGGAAAACCACCACTCCTAACATCCAGGCTCTAATTATTCAGACAGCACAGATCTGGAAGCAGGGTGAGATGAAATGACTTCCCTTTGTTGTTATGAACATCAGACTTCTATTTACTAGCTCGTGATAGAACCCAAAGTTCTGTGTTGCCTCTCCATATTCATCTCAAAGATCATAACAGCTTATTAGCTATGGGAACAACCTCCAGAGTCTGGAGAGTTCCTTATTTAAAGGCCAAACCTTACTTCCTGTTAAAGTATAATTATGTCCACTTGCCTCAGAAGTTTCAGTGCCATAGTCATGGCTCTGCTCCCCTGGTGACCCACCATCTCATTGACAGTAATAATTTTGGATCCTTGGCAGCATCTTTTATTCATTTTCAAAGGACAGGTGTATCTTACTTTTCAATGAAGCCCTTATCTATCTCCATTACTAGTGCATTATTAGTATTTTACTAGATTAATCAACTGAAAGTTCTTTGGTTTCACATAAATATCATTATTTCTGATAATTATATTCATTATTTTTAATTATTAATTAACATAACAAATTTCATTATGACAATTCCATTCATATTTGACACAGTACTTCACTCACATTTATCCCAAATCTCCTCTATGCCTTCTCCCTCCTCACTATTTCCTTCCTGTTTTTGCTTTCATGTGTTAAATACATATCCCAGTGCTTATGTGTATATATATATATATATATATATATATATATATATATATATATATATATATATATATATACACGAAGTATACCATCATTTATCTAGCAGATAGTGATCAATTAGGGGCAATTAAAACATCCATTGCCTGAATGTTTATCACTTACTTATGGGGGTGTGTATTTAAAGTCTTTTTAAAAATGTGTTGATATTTAGACACATAATTAACTGTTGTTCATTATAATTACTCCACTGTTTTGTGAGGTAACCTAGTTCTCTTATCAAAATACAACAACGCACACTTTGAGGAATCTACAAAATTTAATGGAATAATAAATATCTGTTGCTTTTCTATATTCAATACTAAGGCATCTCTGCCACTTATATCTTGGTCACTATGGGTCACTGTCCTATTGAGGTAATGAAAGCCATCATTTTTTAATATTTGAATCTGCTCCAGGTATTAGTGCCAAGATATGCAGAACACTCACACAGTCTTGTGTCAATAAACTCCCCCATTCTGCCTTGTATTCCACACCTCATGGGACACAGCTTCAAGACCCTCACACACTAATGCCTGTTAGCTGTGTTTGCCAGGTGCTGCAAACCCTGTATTTTTCTTTTCTTTCTTTCTCTTTCTTTCTTTCTTTCTTTCTTTCTTTCTTTCTTTCTTTCTTTCTTTCTTTCTACAGAGTTTTTCTGTGTAGCCTTAGCTGTCCTGGACTAACTTTGTAGACCAAGCTGTCCTCGAACTCACAGAGATCACTTGCCTCTGCCTTCCGAGTGCTGGAATTAAAGGTCTGCGCCATGTATTTCTAAGTATGGAAAGATTTTACTGTCAAATGAAGAGGTTAGCTCTCTGTTTGGGTTATTCTGAGACCTAGTTCCTATATTAATCTTGGGGCATCAGAAGGAATAGTGAATGACTGCTGGGAATCCAGAATCATTGGTTTGTAAAAGGGAGGCTATTGCATGTTTCTAACAGGACTTCACTTCAGCATAGAAAGTCTGCCACTGCACTGAGGTTTTTGTTTTTTGTTTGTTTGTTTGTTTGTTTAGTAGTAGTACCCCAGCTTTTAATTTCTGATGATGATTTATTATTTTCTAAGACTACCTGATGTTAATAATTGACTGATCTGATTTACCCTATGTGCTACTGATAAGAACTGCCCCGCCTCTCAGGAATTTTGATTGGGACTTAAAGAATGACCTATAGATGCACTCAATACCATCTAGAAATCTATAGCTGACACTATATCTATTTATATAATCTTCAATAGGAGGTACCCCTGACAGTATTTTACTTGAACAGAAGGGATTCATTGGTAGATCTTTTCTGCTCTCCCCAGCTCCTCTTCCTGGGGGTTTAGACTCATCTACTGTACTGGCACTTAAGATTGACACTTCTGGACAGAGAGGATTACACTTGCTTCAGGGCAAACTGAACTTACACATGGGCTTCTGCTCTGGGGATATTCCTGCTCTCTGCTCTGTTATTTTCTTGGTCATTAAACAGCAGTTTCTCTCTGTAGCAAACCTTCCCATTTTCACACACCCTAATGTACCTTTATTAGTTTAAGCAAGTGCTGCTGTTTTATTATGCCAAGGTTTATGACACACCAAAGGTATTTCTTTCTAATGGTGTGGCTCTATTAGCAGATACAGTGTTAAGAAAGCTCTCTATGTAATGTATGCTGCTATTTTTAGAAACAAACTCACCCCGAGCTCTGTGAGTAGTTTCTGTCTTCCATGTATATTTCATTTTACTATCTCTCTTAACCTTTGTGCTTCATTGTTCTGGGAGAATATCCAGACTCATCAAAGAGAAAAGAAATCAGAAGTTGTATTTTCATTCTACCTACGTACATGCCAAACCCTGTTGAAAATAATTATAAATCAAATGAAAAAAAATGCTAGTATAGTCATTTGCAAGAGCACAAAAGCTGGATAAAGTATGTGTCTATGTATATGAAGCAATAAGAAGCCAAAGTGGGCTAAAAGTGAGATACTTAGTTTAATTTACCATTTCTGTGTATGTATATATGCAGTTTTCTCATTGTTTCAGATTTTGTGTTTCATGCTGAGATAGTTGATTCGTGTTGTTTACGCATGAATTTGGAAGTATCCATCAAGATGCTTACTGAAAACTAACAGAAGTGTTGAGTAACTTTATTTTCTAAGAAGATAAGCTATAAATACATTTTATAAATTGACCTTTATTTTTTAAAGGGGTGGAAAATTAAGTTAAGACACATTAAGGAATCTGGAGGATGTCATCTGAAAATCCAGGATGGAAAACATATGTTTAATTTCAGCCAATTGTTGCTGTTCTGCTGCATCTCTTTTATGGAGAGAGAAATTAAAAGAAGGGAAAAATGGGGGATGAAAAAAGAGACTGAGAGAGAGAGAGACAGACAGACAGAAAGAGACAGAGTAAGACATGCATACAGACTGACTGACAAACAGACAGACAAGAGACAAACTCTATTTCTGTGCCTCCATTCTCTGTCTTCTCTGTAAAATGCACACTGAGAAAATTGGAAAGCACAGATATGAAGATGTGAACTTGGAGATGCCACAGTGTGCTGCTAAATTCTCTGGAGATTACCCTAGACGTCTTATCTGATAACACACACCTACAGTGGAAGGTGTGGTGTCTTTAAAAACTCAGTTACATTGTATGTAAACATGTTGTTTTAATCCCAGGTGTGGGATATGGAGCTGCTTTACATTGTCCTTAGCACTATTTTCCTCTTGTGGACTCTGAGGGGACCTTTGCCAGTGGTAGCCACTTTAATTGTAGGAACTCTGAGAGATAACAAATGTCAGAGCCCAGGAAGAAGGGAGCTGTGGCTGCTCCCCTCTATTCCGTCTGGTTACTGTTCTTGTCATTTGAAGAAGTTGGACATATTTTTTTAAATTTTTTATTAATTTATTCTTGTTACATCTCAATGGTTATCCCATCCCTTGTATACTCCCATTCTCCCCTCCCTCCCATTTTCCCCTTATTCCCCTCCCCTATGACTGTTCCTGAGGGAGATTACCTCCCCCTGTATATGCTCATAGGGCATCAAGTCTCTTCTTGGTAACCTGCTGTCCTTCCTCTGAGTGTCACCAGGTCTACCCCTACAGGGGACATGGTCTAGAAGTTGGACATATCTTGACTACAAAGATTGACTTGCCTCCAGGAACCCAATACTGTAGCCAGCAGGAAGTAGGTCAAGAGACCTACTCTTCCTCTCTCTGCTACCCTTATTTCTCTCCTACATGTTCTTGGGGTATTGGAAAGGACTGAGGTGGTGTAGGGAGCTATAGGCATAAGGAACCAAAATAAAATAGATTTTTTTATTTTATTTATTTTTATTGAAGATAGGTTTTTAAAAATAAAATATATTGATTTTTATTATTATTAATTTATTCTTGTTACGTCTCAATGGTTATCCCATCCCTTGTATCCTCCCATTCTTCCCTCCCTCCCATTTTCCCCTTATTCCCCTCCCCTATGACTGTTCCTGAGGGGGATTACCTCCCCCTGTATATGCTCATAGGGTATCAAGTCTCTTCTTGGTAACCTGCTGTCCTTCCTCTGAGTGCCACCAGGTCTCCCCCTCCAGGAGACATGGTCAAATGTGAGGCACCAGAGTACGTGAGAAAGTCATATCCCACTCTCCACTCAACTCTGGAGAATGTTCTGACCATTGTCTAGATCTGGGTAGGGGTTTAAAGTTTACTGCTTGTATTGTCCTTGGCTGGTGCCTTAGTTTGAGCGGGACCCCTGTGCCCAAATCTGCCTATCCTAATGTTCTACTTGTAGGTTTCTAGGACCCTCTGGATCCTTCTACTTTGCTATTCTCCCATGCTTCTCTCATCTAGAAAAAACCCACAGAGCTACACATAGCACTTCATAATTGTTTGCATAATCTATGTAGTATGCCAACTATGTATTAACATTCCAATATTGTAAATTACTAACTGATGTACTTAGAAGTTACTGAAGATCATTTTGTCTCATGATTCTGAAGTTTGAGTCAATGGATGGTTCAGTGTCTTCTGTTTTGAGGTGTCTTCTGAGGAATCACAGTATGATGAGAGCTCATAGTGGCAAAATCTCTGGCAATTGCAAGGAAATCATGGTCTTATAATAATGTTCAAGAGCCCATTCGCAAAATCTGCAGATTCCTGGCATTCTACAGGTCCGACCACTTCCCAGTAGTGAGTGGCTCTTTGTGGACTCCTACACTTCATCTTTGTGGATGTCTTGAATAGTTTGAAAAGCATTAATGAACACACTTTTGGGGTGCATCTGTGAGGATGCCTCCTGAGAGAATTAACTGAAGGAAAGGGACCAGACTTGACCTGATTACTGGTGGTAACAACCCAGGGGCTTGGATGCTTTACTTATACAAAGAGGAACATGAGCATAAACAAAAACTGAAAACTCACATTGTCTTTCTCTAGTTTCTGGCCAACCAAGATGTGATGAACCCTTGAGGTGATACACATAGTCTTAGCCAAATACTCCTGTTGCTACTAACTCTGACATTCCTGTCTCATGATAGGAGAAAATATAGATAGACCCTTTATCAGTGTAAGGTATTTGGTTAGCGTTATGGAGAAAAACAGTCCATGAATTAAGCCTTTTAAGACTTGGACCTTTTCAGAAAAGTAGTCTGACTGATGAGGAGCCCCAAGCCAAGAAGAATCTGTATTAAATTAGTAACACAGGATTCCTTCTAGTTAATGTTCAAGAAATTGAAGTCTGTTATGTGCACTTTAAAAAGTTGACATATACATCTCATATTTAAATTCAAATCATAATATATATGGTTTTCATCTTCCCCTTTGTAGTACAGTCTTGAATAAGATAGGTATATGCCTTAATCTCACCCTTTCTCTCTTCATGGTATCATTTATAAGTTAATTTATGTTTTCTGTAATTAACTGCTGAATAGCCATTCACGTTTCTGTATTATGCCAAGAGTTAGATTCAGCTATCAGAGAGCTATGCTTAGTTCTTTTAGGAAGAACGCAAGTCACGTTTCAGTAAAATAATAACATAAATAAATTTAAATCACATACAGCCACAGTCACTAAAGCCCATTTGGAGGCTAAGAACAGTGTGTAATATTTGTATGAAAAGTTGTGAGTGACCTAGTCTGACATAGCCAGGCTCTCCCGAGGAAATGACACTTGATTTGGGAACTAAACTGAACAAATTAAATAGGTGGGAAATAGCCATAAGATGTGGATTTCAAAACTAGGACAGGGTGCATAAAGCCCAGGGGTGACAGGGAGAGTGTCCTGTTTAAAGAATAAAAAGAGAGTCAATGCAGGCCAAGCTTAGAAGAGTTAGAATAGGCGTAACAGGGAAAGAGTCACAGTGGGAAATGAGACTGAAGCAGCAGATAGAAGCTAAAACGTGCAGAGCTGTATTAATAATTTTAATTCTCTCATAAGGGCAAATGTAAAGGGAATCAAGTGAAAATGAAAGAGTTTTAAGCAGAAGTGATACATCATCATACTGCATGCAGACAAAATGAGAATGCGAATCAGGATGCAAGAGAGCGCATGGATTCAAGGGGGAGAAATAAGAATGAAGAAAACATCAGGGCATTGTTAGGATGCTCCACAGAGATGCGAGACTTGTTTAGACCAGGTTGCTGCTGCTGCAGGGACTAGAAGTGGGCCCATCCCAGGTGGATTAAAGAGATATGACACTCAGGAATGCTTACTGGTGATAGGAAAGGAAGTTGTCAAACATGACTGACAGCCATCAGGCAAGCAGCAAAAGATTAAAAGAAATGTCATTCCTTGAGAACAGGAAAGAAATTCCTTTAGATTGAGAAATGGCTGACAATTCCCCTTCTGGACACATTCAATCAAAGCTATTTGTCAATATTTGAGAAAATATCTGGAGATACGCTATCGAATCCTCAGGGGAGAATTGATAATGACCAATGTGAGCACAGAGATGAGATTGGAGCTGTAGGTGTAAACCAGCTTCAAATTATTTACTATGCTTTTAGATGAGACTGGCTGGTGGGGGTTAAATGATGCTGAGAAAAGTATGATATTTAGTGCAAGATAAAAGTAGTAGGAGAGAAAAATGCCCTATGAAATCAGAAGAGAATGGGGAATACAGCACGGTTGAGAGCCTTGAACAGTGTGGGAAGGATGGTTTCATGGTGACAAGCAAAGAGGAAATAAATCTGGCAGGGAGAAGAAAGTAAGCTTGTGAGGTAAGGATGGACCTTGAGGACAGGGAGGTAATCATGCACGCTCAGGATGATGGGACATTCAGGGAAAATTGTTTCTCCCCAGAATGGTTAAGGTTTTTTTGTTGTTGTTTTCTTTTACTTTGAAATCAGAAATTGTATCATTAATTTGCTTACTTATGTGTTTTTGGGGGGGTATTAGTTAGCTTTTTTTTATTTTATTAAAGTAGAAGGCAAAAGCAGCTATATTTAAGGTAAGCATTTTCTCAAAATGTGTTTAATAAAAATAATAGGGAAGGAAGTACTTATCAAGAAGTTTTGAAAAATGATGAGATGAAGAAATGGGTGATAAAATTACCCATTTTGAGGATGGAGGTTTTTGCTGATGACAAATTCTAGAGAAAATCACAAATCAAAAATTCTGTCTAGAAATAGAGAATTGGTTGTAGTTATTGAGCTATAACCTAATAACAAAATAATAAGAAAACCCACGTGTGCTAGGGATTCTATTGCTGTGAGAAAACACCATGACCAAAAACAAGTAGACAAGGAAAGGGTTTATTTGGCTTACACTCTCACATCATTGAAGGAAGCCAGGACAGGAACTCAAACAGGTCAGGACGCTGGAGGCAGGCGCTGATGCAGAGGCCATAGAAATGTAGGGCTTACTGGCTTGCTTCCCCTGCCTTACTCAGCCTGCCTTCTTCAGAAACAGGGATGGTGCCACCCAAAATGGTCTGGGCCCTCCTGCACTGATTACTAATTGAGAAAATGCCTTACAGCTGGATTTCGTGGAGGAATTTTGTCAATTGAGGCTTCTTCTTTGCCGACCCTAGCTTATGTCAAGTTGACACACAAAGCCAGCCAGTACACCATGAAAAGTTAGATGCAGCAAAAAGTAGTGGAATTGTCACTAACTGAAAACAAGCCAAATGGAAAAATATTTTAGAATGTAGAATGGCCAAAATGACTCCTCTTGCACAGCTCCGGGTGAAACTGGATTAGCTGAAGGTATGCTTATCCAGGTGAGCATTCTGGATTTCAGAGTTGTCAGGCTCTATGACAGTCATCATTTGTCATTCACTCATACATCTTTTTCAAAAGTAGAGAGTCAATTGCAAATATCAGCATGGAATATTGATTTGAACATACAATTGTATCTACGTAGCAAAGAGGCACAAACTTATTGGATGTAGAAAACTTAGAGCCACAAAAAAAAATTCATTTTTAGCTAGAAGTGGTGATGCCCCCTGGGGATTTGTTCTATTCTTCCTAAGAAGAATTTATTAAGAGGAAAAATGATTTTATGTGGACTAGACCATTAACGTTCCCCCTTCCTGGCACATTGGATTTCAAACACGTATTCTATGATGACCATAGTTTGTTTATCATTGTTTTAGGTCTCACAACCTCTTCCCAGAACACTAGCTTATGTTTCTGAAGTGTTACTTTCCATTGAGGTCCCATGAATGACTTATGGCTGAGATGAGTAAGCATATGTGCTTTGTGTGCCTCTCAGTGTTTTTCCTTTCTTTGTTGGCTGCTTCATGACAAGATACAGTTATGGCTAAAAGACAGGGGAACAACTGCAAAGAAACAGCTTTCTGGAGGAAAATCATGTCAGATTCTTTTATGAATGAGAAATTAGTTTTCTGCCACAATCTAAGATTTCAGAATTTCCTTGATTGCATACTCTGCCTTATCCTGAATAGTATGTCTGTGGGTGGGGTTGCATAGGCATACTCAAAAAATGGCAAGGCTTATTGCAAAGGCAAAGAGAACTCTTCTCAAAACTGTGATCTGTGGAGCGTCATCACAAAACTATATCTTCAGGAGAAAGCAGTGTTTCTATCAAGAAAGAGAATTGAAAATAAATTCAAGAAGCTAGCATACAATTAAAAATAAATGGAGCCTGTGTATTTTAGAGCATTGTTTTAAGACGGATGCGCTGGGCATAGTGGCAGATGCCTGCAATCAACTTTGGAGGCTGAGTTGTGGACTGTTGTTGAGTTCAAGGTCACCCTGGTTTACATAGACTTTTTTTTTCTAGACACAATTATAAAGAATTAAAAAAAAAAAAAAAAGAAAAGACAAATCAAGATAAAAGGTGAAAACTTTGGGGAAATAAATATAGTGTATGGCAAGTTAAAACTAAAGATATGCTAACGTACCCTGTTGCCAGACATGCTGAGAACCACAGAGGTCTAGGGCTTAGTGGGACTTAGAAGAATAGCTTTAAGCTGACCTGATTAAAAAGTGTGGCTACTAGGCCTTATTGCTGGAGGTACTGTGTTGTCCATGTAGGGTGGATGACTGCTGGCTCCTTATCTCCAGTGTCCCTGAAGCCTGAAGTGGTAGCAATCCCAGTGGCAGTCATGCTTGGATAGCAATTGATGACAGTGACAATGATTGTGATTCTTCTTGGATTGTTTTCCTTCTTGGACTGACTGCTCCTAACCCTTCTCCTGAGGCTAGTCAAAGGACCCCGTGTCATGAAGGTGGTCTCTTCATTCTTGAAGCATCTTCAGGCCAGTTACAAACTTCTTTATGATGCCATTAGAAAATTCTGGTTCTGACAGCTGTTTCCTGAAGACAGTTTCTGTGATATTCTCAAGTTGCAGAACTGCTTCCTAAGGCGACATAATTTCTTTCAGCCTTGTTTCACTCTGAAGGCCTTAATTTTATTTCCCTTCAGCCATAAACATCTTCTATTTCTCCAGGCAGCCTTAGAATGGCATTCATTAGTACACCAGTCAGCTCTCTTTGTTTGAAGGCCTGATGTTGAAAGTCTCTCTGATCTTGGAATCGACAAAACATGCTTTTCCTTGGAGAGCAGAGAGTTATGCTGCTATAGATAATGCAAAAATATACAACTCCGCTGTGTAGGCGGCTGGAGAGTTTTAATGGAAACCTATGGTTTATTTTTGCATGAGGAATAATCTTGGTACTAGCTTCACTGTAGTATTACAGTTTTAAAAACTTTCATTCTTTGATTTTAAAGATCTCTTTAGGTTAGTTTACGGCTGAAATGTACCTTGTCTTTCTCAGCATAAAATTTCAGAGTGTTAAGAAGTCTTCTGTTAGAAAGAATCAAGGAGGCATAAAGAAAAAAGTAAGCAGGACATAAAAAATGAAAAAGAAAGGAAGGAAGTAATCTTTTGTGTCCACCTTCCTGTGACACTTCCTCATCATGTGGAGGGCTGGTTGGCTCTCTCTGGTTTTTTAGGCACCCATGTGCAAATCCTACAATCACTGCCTGTGGAGATAGCCTTTGTGCATGTCTGCATGAAAGATCAAATATCAGCGACTGTATTAATAACTCAGGATTTGAAAAAAAAAAAAGAATTTTAGGCAAGCCTAGTGCATGGGCCTGTAATTCCAGCTTTCAGAACACTAGGGGAAGAGAGCCACAAGTGCAAGGTTACAGTGGGCAGCTTTGAGAGTCAGTCTCAAAAGGAAGAATTAAAGAAAAATTGATTGAGGAGATGGCTCAGTAAATTAAGGGCTTGCTGCATGAGTGGGAGGATCTAAGTTCAGGTCCCAAGAGCCCTTGTACACAATTGACTGTAGCAGCAGTCAGGACCTGTAGATTTAGTAAGAGATCCTGTCTCAACAAAATAAAGTGGAGAAAAAGAACATAAAGCTGGGTAGGTAGGGATGTAGGGAGGTTCGAGAAGGATATGATCATAATACAGTGCATGAAAATCTAAACTGTTATAAAAAATTTAATTAAAAACTTAAGTTGATGTCCGAGCCAGTCCCTGCTCTCCACAACAACTTAAGTTTTTAATTAAAATTTTTATAACAGTTTATATTTTCATGCATTGTATTTTGAACATATTCTTTCTCATCCTCCAAGTCCTTCCTGAACCTCCTTTAGTGGGGAGACCTGGTGACACTCAGAGGAAGAGTAAGCAGGCAAGAGACCTGATAGGCTGTGATCTTATAGTGAGGCACAAGGTCCCTTTCTGTCACAGACCTAGGAGGGAGGGGGAATGGGAAGCTATAAGTGAGGGGATAACAAATGAGATGTAATCTGAATAAATTAGTTAGATAAATATTAAAAAAAAAACCTTAAGTTGAGGAAGACACTTCTACATACACACACACACACACACACACACACACACATTAACATCACATCACATCATATCACACACCAATAGACAAACAATAGAAAACATGGAGCTGGGGTTAGAGCCTACATCTTAGTGGTAGAGTACATGCACTCAAGCTTCCTCAGTTTTAGCTGGAGTGATTCTGTGGATTTTGTTTCCCGGGTTCTGTGACATTGAGCTCCCTTTTCTTCTGTGTGTCATTTATCTACTCTTTATTCCTGTCACATCCTAACCATGTCCTTTCATGTGTATTTTATGTTCAGATCTGATTTCAGTGACTTCTTCTTTAGGGAGATGGAAAATAATGCATATTATAGGAATAACATTTATTTTGTTGTTTGTTACTTCTCATTTCATAACTGTTTTAAACATCTGATTCTATAGCTAATTGAATATTTCAAAATGATTATTACAGAATATTTTGAATGCTAACAACTCAAAGAAATGAAATAGATCCAAGATAATGAATAGACTAATTATTCTGATATGGGTGTTTCACATTATATTCACTCATTGAAATAGTAAGCATTTTACCCCATAAATAAGGAAAAGCTATCAAGAATTAACAAGGTTTTATTTTAAACCTCTGTATTTCAGAATTCTGATTGAATTATTCTTATTATATTCTTTATCAGAACTTTAACTTTATTTAACTTTATACTCTGCCACTCCCTGAAATTTGAAAAGTGAATGGACAGTTTTTAGAGTTCATCAAAAATGTCATTCATGCTTAGCTTTGGCTTGGATCCAGGTACAATTAGAATTCTATACTTTTAGCATTTTGAGTATCCACCTCTGAAAAGTCAGGCAGGGAAAGCAACATCTAAGTTTATTTTCATTCACGTTTTTAATGAACAAAAGCTGATTCCTGGGAATATCTTGCCAAGTTTAAAATTAATTTACAAAAAAACTTATCACATAGATATTTCTTTTCTCAAACAACATGGCACTGAATTGGATGCTATGGACATCATTAAAAAGCATGGTGCTGTGTGATCACTGGAAATGCATTTCACTTTTATAACCTAAAGCTTAACTGAGAAAAAGTGTTATTTGTGATATCACAGAACTGGGCACAAGCCACATGTATATCTATAGAAAGATAGGTTACACAGAACATGCCCATGCCTTACCTCATCACACAAAGATTAAGTAAAATACAAGTGCATGAAACAAACAAAATAGCACATTCTTTTGCTTCCATTTGATGAAGTTTACAAATGAGCAAAGCTGGACAAACCAGGGGTGTATTTTTTTTTTTTTTGAGGAAGTAATGACTGAAACCTGAGAATACAGAAACTGTCGTTTCACATCTGGTAGTTCCTTCTTTTTCATGTCCTCTTCCTTCTCTTTTTCTTTATTCTCCTCTGCCTCTTTAGTGCCCTCCTTTCCTTACAGTGCTGGGATTGAATGTTGGACAGCATGCTGACTAGGTCAGTGTCTTCCCTGGCCTATTATTCAGCCCTGTTTTCATTTTCTCCTTATTTTAAAGTTTTCTATATAAGACTGTGATCATCATGAGTGTTCTCTTATCAAGATATGCATATCAGATGGGTACATCTTTCCATATATAGGTTTATTGAAATTTAAATACATATTCTTTAGCTCTCAATCTGGCATTTGTAAGATTTAAAGAACTATCACATTTGCTATAAAATATATGACATATAATCATAGCTTAGATTTCATTTAAAAATATGTATAAATACAGATGTAATAAAAGTAAAGGCCCTAGAGAAATAATGATGTCCATGTGGTTTAGTTGATCAAACATCAGCCTGATAAATAGGCAATAAGTCTGATGTTGCCTCTTCATAATTTCAGCTTTAATATATAGAACTAAAGGCAGATTAGTAACAATATAATTAATGATGGGATAGGAATATCAACAGTAACATAATAGAGTGCAAATTCCTTATGTGAGGGAGATGTGTCTTGTTGATTGATGTATCTCTCATCATTACACAATTACAGGCACATACAATGAATTTGATTAATTCAATTTTTAAATTAACAACTTCATATTATCTTCTTTTTAATTTAACATTTTAAAAGTAAAATATAACTATGTTACTTCCACTTTCCACACACACACACACACACACGTGTGTGTGTGTGTGTGTGTGTGTGTGTGCATAAATTTAACCAGTGAAGCCTTTCATGTGACTTTTGGGCATATGTTTTCAGAGCTGATCATTTGGTTTTGGGTAACTAATTAGGGACTCATCCTTAGGATAGGCTAATTCTCCTTCTCTCACAAGTCTTTAGTTGCCTGCAGTTCTTTGTCTGGGGGTGGGACCCATGAGATACCCTCACTCTATATCAACACATTTATTTACATGACAAGTGCTTTTGTTCTAAGAAGCATCTCCCCAATCCCTCAAGGTTTTAGACTTGTAATTAGTATGTTATTTTCCAATATAGTTAGAAGGAACAGTATTTTCATCAGATATTTTGTTGTAATTATTAATCCATGTCTATCCATTTATTCTGGGTCCAGCACTAGTCTGATTCACGGAAGGCATTATGGGGGAAGCCTTGAGAGAACAAAGGAGAAACTAGCTTCACGTTAGAGGTTATATATCTGTTTATTTTGTAAACCAATATTGTAGAGCAAATTCCTAAATCATCTCCAGTGTGCAGTTTGCACATTTAAGCAACAGTGAGTAATTCCCATGTGGTGGGAGAGTGCAGTTTCCTCCAAAAAAGTACTTGTAATTATGTAATTCTTACAAGAATATTGTGAGGAGTGAATGGGGTGATGCTTATCAACAGCAAATGTGAACTGCAAGCACCCAGGGCAGGTGATGCAAATACTGATTTTCTCACCACCACTGATAAGTTCACCAGTCACCCTGGGGACAGCAGTAAAAGATGTCTAAGACTATCCCAGGTCAATAAAGGTTTAGCCACCTCATGAATATCAGGTTCTAATTGGACTACACTAACTACAGTTTTAAAAGTTCTGCAACCTTCTTGCAGCTGGGCTACACAAAGTCGATCATTAGAATACTTTTATGCGCATAATGATAGACATAATTCCTGAACCGAAGTCTCTTCTCAGTGTCAAATCTACCGCATGAGTTTTGATAACATTGGAGATTTGATTGTGAAATACACAATAAACACTGATCATGTGTAACTCATTACAGCTATTAAAGCAGTATTATTTCATCCTATTTTGAATTTACTATAATAACTTTTAATCATCTACTGTTGTAATTTCCTTTCATTACAACATATGAGTGCAATACTTTTCATTCGGCTTAATTCTAATTTGTGCATCCATGTAGTCACACTGAAATGATAGCAATGAGGGCAGCACCCTGATATTCTGAATTGTGTACACATCTGCTTGTCCGTTTCGTAATTTCTCAATTCTCTTTGGAGATTTTATTATTTGTTGATTTCTACTAATTCTTGTGTTTTCCTATTGGTATAAAGGTGAATGAATACATATATGGTGACAACATAAGAAATGTATTTATGTGACATGCAGTTCAAATGGTCAAAAATATATTCATAATTTTTAATTTTCAAGACAAACTGTTAGTATATAGTATTAGATTACCACATAGAATAGCATTTGTAAAAACAAAGTCAATATTTATCCTTTATTGACTTATAGATTTAATCATGTTTATAGGACATATCGTGTTACTCAAAACTGTCAGGTGGAGAACTGAGGACATAGGATCTTAGTGACTTGGTGAAGGCTCTACTGTGACAAACTTTAAATCTTTGATACCATTCTGGTATTTGCTGTTGAAGACAAAAATGTACCTAAGGGGAAAACTGAATTTGTAAGACATATTCTGCCAAATGAGGGAAATTTTTAAAAAATTAAACCCACAATATCACTGAGACCAACTCAGTATTATTCCCACACGCATATCTCGAGAGGACTCTGGGAATATATAAATTTTTCCTGTTTCTAATTTTCTTTATTTCTTTCAAATATTCAAAACTGAATGAAGAAGGTCTCATTTGGTCTCATTTAGAGTACATGTCTAATTTATTCTTCAGAAGTGTAATTGGCCTGTTATTAACAGAGCTGAAGGACTAGGTGAAATAGAAAGGGAGGGAATTCTCCAAGTGAGGTAGCAATTGGAAAGTATTGGTAGGTGGAAAGTTATTCCTGAACCAGTGTCCATACAACCTATGTTGTGGTTTTGTTTCTAATTCACATGACCCTCCCATGACAGGACTAGATTTTTGTCTTCCCACAACCAGCATTGGTGAAATCTCAAGAGTGTAACAGCTGGCTCAAACTATCCCCTATATATGAAAAGGTTTAAGGGCCTGGTATATGATTTTATTCCTTCTCAAGTCTCTGATGGGGTTGAAGATCAGATAGTTTAGCTTTGCATTTAAGCTTAGTTGTTTAGGGGTTAAGATGTTTTTAGGTCTAGTAGATGTTTTAAGCTGACAAAAATGAAATATGATAGATATTGATTTACATTTAGAATTTTAGATGCACAAGACAACAAAAATGTTTTTCTCAAGGTTGCAAAATGCACATAGTCAAAACACTGTGAATGTAACATTAATATAATTCCTAACTGTTTCATGGTTCTTCTTGCTGTAGGTTGTTTACTGTGTATATATGTAATAATATAAATATATATGTAAAAAAAGAAAAAAATAAATGATTACTAATTGAAAAATAAAAGAGCCTGCTTTGACTGTTGGAATGAATGTGTTTTCAGTTGTCTTTACCAACGGTCTCTGAGGACTTTCATGCCTGTGAGAGTCAATCACAGGCATTTCTGGGACCTTATTTTACATCCAAGGTAATACAAGGCAGATGATAAAAGTAGAGCTACCACTGTCATAGTTATGACTAATTTATGTAAGATAGTAGAATGAAGGAGTCAATTCCCCTGGTTAAGTTACAGTGGAATTTACATTATATTCTCATGGTGAGAAGGACATTGATTAGGTTCTTTGCAGGAAGGGAAGAAACAGTCTGGTGATTTTTTTAACACACATTGACAATATTTTTTCCAGATTAAGGAAAGCTAAAGTTCATGACCTAGACACTCTAGGATTCATGGTCAGTGGCCTTGATGATTGTGAGAAGAACATAAGACAAATGCTAAGAGGAAATAAGACGGAAGAATGAGAAAACAGGGAAAAGAGGAGGTTTGGTCTAGCAGTTGTGTTTTCTGGTAGTGTTCTCTATAATCTGCAACATATTTTTTTTTGGTATCAAGCAATATGTTCTGCAAGCCACAGGAGAACAATGCTCAAGTCATACCAAACTTTATAGATATCTGGACTATGGCTTATACTGTACTAATTTGTTCCCTGGCTTGGTGGTTAACACAAACATACTGCATTTATTTATTGGTAAATTTATTGCCTAGACTCATACAAGTTACAGTGGGTGGCAAAATAGCGCGGAGTTAAAATAACATACTTGGATTCATATTTGAATTTTGACATTTAAATAAGCGTGGGAAATTTGATTATCTCCAAGCCTTAATAAAATCCTCAGGACAATGGTGATGATACTTATCTCATAGTCTTAATGAAGAATGAAACAAATATGTGACGTTTCTCATACACACTGGCTAATTGGAAACATTTATTCAAATTTGTTTATAGGGCCACAGGGAATACAAAAAATTAAGGCTATAACAGTACTTTAATTTCTAACTTGAAAGCATGGTACACAAAGAATCAAACCATATTTGTAAAATTTAGAAGGCATACCAACATAAGGCTCTAAAAAACATCTCAAGAATAGAATTAATCACAAAACAAAATAAAACCTTGAGATCCCTGAGGCACTTGATCTAGTTTTCCAAGTTCTTCATTCCCCAGAGTCCCTGCTGCTCAGACTAATAGGAGATTCTTATGAATTGAAAAGTCAGGGTAGGTGGTTTGTTTCACTCAGAGTTATCAAAGATATGGAACATTTCTATACTAGCTTATATAATATATTCTAGGGACACACACCTGTGGTCTATACATTCCAGAGTTGACAAGCTGTAATCCTACATAGGACAGATATGCCCAGCTAGAAATTATCATGGCACTTTGGCTAGAAAGATTTTTGGTATAAAATAGAAACAATCAATAAAATGGCTTCCTTTGTTTTGGTGAGAAAAGATTGGATGTTTATTTCTGAACCTTACATTTCCTTAAATATGTCGCCATAAAATACAACTCAAGGTGTATAAAATATGTGTGTTTATATATAATGCGTCCTTGAATCCTTTAGCTTATCCTTTGTGAGTTTATGCTCCAAATTAAAATATCAGAATACATTGTGTGGTCCTCATTGTATTCTGCCTAGAAAAGTGTCCTACACAAAATGGATGCTGGATTAATAAAGGACTGCCACTTCCAACAGAGTCAGAGATACTTGAAGGTAATAGAAGCTGCTTCTATTTAAAGCAGTTAGCAGTAGTCAACACTTACTAGGCACATGATAAGTGCTGTCGACACAAATTAAGGAGTTGTATATAGCATAGTCAGAAGTGATAATATGGAGTTTGAAAAATGTAAATAGGTGGCTATACATGTGTTCGTTAAATTATAATTGCATTTTATTGACTGCCAGATGAATGAACTTAAAGAAATTCTCTACTAACAAACATATATGAGACATCCTTAATATTCGGTTTTAGAACTTTGGGAAAGGAAAAAAGTTGTCAATATCTAATGTGTTTATTTGTCCTACATATAGAGGCAAGCAAAACAATCCCCAATAAAGCCATTTGGTTAACTTGCACAGAACCAAGAATTTAGTATTTGTTTTTTAGGGCTTTTGTAAATGAATACCAGAGGTTGAGGACAATGGATGTTAGTCTTTCACAGTTCTAGATAGTAGACAGTTAAAATCAATGATCTGTCTGAACAATGCTTCCTATAAAACTATAAGTAAGGCAGTTTTTTTTTTTCAATGCATAGCCTCATTTGCAGTACATTAACTCCAATCTCTATGGAAATTGAGATTGAATCTGTGGACTTGTAGGCACATAGAGGAAGGGGATGCAGGCTACCCTGATGAGATCTGATAGATTGTGATAAGATGGTGGGGGTGGATGTCTCCCCTCAAGGGACAGAGATCTAGGGGAGGGGAATAGGGTGGAGGAGGTGAGGAGAGTGGGAACTGGAAGATAAGAGCGAGGGCATAAAAATCAGGATGTCATGTGAATAAATTATAATAAATAAATGATTTTTAGAAGGAGTAATACATAGAGATGAAATACACAAAAACACACACATATAAAAATAACACATCTTCTTTAAAAAATGTGTGCTGTGTGTATGTTTCGGTATATGTGCTATACATGTGAAAGTACTTGAGGAGGCCAGAAGAAAATAGCTGATCCCTTGGAGCTGAAAGTACAGGTGCTTCTAATCTTCCTATATGAGCATTAGGAACCGAAATCAGCTTTCTGGAAGAACAATGCGCATTCTTACCTGTTGAGTCATCTCTTCAGCTCTATAAAGTTGGAACACATGGACAAGAAATGATTTTTAAAACCCTTCGATGGTTTGGGAAGAATAATTAATACTAATTTTAAATCTCTTAATAATTTGGAAAGAACTTTAAATTTCTTTGTCTTAAAGAGATTCAAAGTAATTTCACTAAGAAACAAGGCATGCTATTATTTTCAGGAGAGAAAATAAAGTCATTTATTAGACTTGATTTGGGAAAAATTTTTGTCATTTGTACTTGTGTGACCTTAGTCAAATTGCTTAGCCAGCTCTAGCTGAAGATCTTCATCTCCAATATTTGTTAATACATCTAAAACAGATAACCGAGTGCCCCTAAATTGTATCTTTTCATATTCCTTTGTATGGTCATTCCATGCACAGGCAGATATAGCCAGAAACCTACCATGTAATAGTTTAAAGAAAATCTGGAAACAAAACACAAAGTAATTGATTAGTATCATGTTTGAGACTAAGCTCTTTGTACTGTACCTTTGATATAAAACAAAAGCAATTTATCCCCACCTTTTGTGTAAAAGAAGTCATAATATGAAGTGGATTTTTAAATTAATTACATACTATTCTTCATTTTGAAGATACTAAATTTATATAAAGATGTTTAATAATGATATGCTGGAGAGCTGATACAAAGTTTAAGTCACTTTTAAAGGTAGATCTTCTATCCCTCAATAATAGCACAGAAAAATTACTCAGAAGTTCTTTTTATTTGAAAATCTCAGAAAATCGAGGAAAGATAATGAGAATGTATTCTCAGCCTTAATTTAGTAATTCCCAGCAGAGATATTCACATTTTTAATTATTTAACGATGCCATTTAAATATTATCTGTCCTCTATGAATATTTCATGTTCATCAAAAATTCCCTGAAAAAGTAAAAATAACCTGCACATTTGTTAAAGAAGACGGTATCAGTGACAGCATACAAAGGGCATTTCACTATTTTGGAATATGGATTTGTTCTTAAACCAGTGCTTCCAGGCAACCATCTGATTTCCCTAAAGTACACAGACCCAGAGCACATTACACAGGCCCTTACAAAGAGGGCCGAGTAAGGAAATCTAAAGAAAATTATTCTCAGTCTTTAGGTCAGGTGTTCTTGAGGGGGTTCATAGAAGACTCTGAGAAGGAAACACGAGGCATTCCCATCACTGTCAATATTCATCATCATTTTTACCAATTAATGAATTAATGGATTTTTCCTACATTGCTACAGGAAGTCCTTAACCTCCAATATGATAGTTGGAAGTAAGAACCTTAACATTGCCATGATATTTATATAAGAGACTAACTCAGTATGCTGAGCTGTTCTTCCAACAAAAGGAGAAGTCAGGGTTGTCTCAGGAAGGAGTCAACCTCACTGGCTCTTTGCCTGTGAGCTTTCAGCACTGCAGTGTGTAAGAATATGTAGATTTTTGCTTATGCAGCCTCATTGATGGGCATTCCACAGGTTGATATTTCCCTTCCACCTGGCTGCTGAGTTTCTGATTTTGAACATTGGCACTCTACTTTAGAAACTGGATAATAACATTGTTTTGTATTATCTTTTAAAAGTGTACCCTAATAGCACCATACTGTGTTGATCTTTTTGCAATATGCTTTTATTTTCAAATTCACATTGTGTTGCAGAGATTATCAGGCTTGATTCCTGTAATTTCACTTTAGTGCTTTTAGCTCAAAAGTATCCCAGTGTGTAACCAAATAGTAATTATTTATCCATTTATCTACTGTTAAAGTTACAAGTTGTTTTCATTTAATGGCTGTCAAATAATGCTGCATTAACCATTATTACATATATTTTTTTCCTGAGCTATTGTATGTTTCTGTATAATAAGAGTTGCTGCTTATTTAAGGATGTAAGACTAAAAGATATATCAACATTCAACTCATAGGTTTGTAATGTGGATTTAGGCTGTGTATATCTAGCATTCTCTGGAGAAAGCTTAGACTATGGTGATTAATAAACATTTTGCTAAAATATTAATTTGTTTTCTATTTGCATTTACAATGAGTTTATCATCTTTCTCTCAAATCTTCTTAATGTTTCATTTTGATTTGTATAATAGACAATGTGGAAGAGAATCAACATTTTCCTTATGTAATTGACTTTTATAAAAATATAATAAGGTTTGTCCTTGTGACTACTTATTTTAGATTTACCACGTGGCTATATTTTCTGTTGCTGTTTTAATGTATACTTTCCCTATACATTATTATGAAGACATAGTAAGATTAATTTTTATGTGTGCACATGCTTCCTCAGTATTTTACTGTTCTAGCTTTATTGCAGACACTATTTTATAGAGCTGTTTATAGCTATCAACTCAACATACTTTATTGATCAATATCTGTTATGCCAAAATTGGAGAGACTCTATGAACAGACCACCCAAGAGCTGAGTCCAAATGCAATAGGAAGGAAGTCTTTATTGCAGGTTCGAAGCTGGGCCACCCCCCCCCCCCATGCACTAGCACAGCAGATTCAGGGAGCTGGCTTTGAGTCTCAACTGAGAGAGGTTTTTATAGGTTTTAGAGAAAGAAATGGATTTTACAGTATATAACTGGATGGCATTTGGCCAAAAAAAAAAGCTGCAAGCAGGGAGCTACAAGCTTGGGAGTTTCATGACTGGATAATAGGTGTAGGGGCAAGTTGGCCTATAGAAAAGATTGGTTGAAGCAATCATGGGGGCATTAGGAACTTTGGCCTGGCTTCTCCTGATTGGTTGGTGCTATGCGCCAGACCACCTGCTGATCAGTTTGACCAGCAGAGAGTATATTTGGACTTTCTTAAGGTGAGCTGATTGTGTTGCTAGGGAATAGTTTTCTGTTTACATTAGTTTGTGGTTTTTCTGGAATCTGGGTTCAGCCCTTAGATAGGTTTAACACAAAATGGAGTTTGTTTCGTCCTTTCATAGCATAGTTAATGGAGACCATCACTACACATGTTTGTCTCATACAAACTATAGACATAAATACATGAACTCAGTACTCATATCATTGTTCATTTTGATAAACATTTGCAAATATATTGCTGTAAAAATTTATAGCTAGCAAAATACAGACATTTGGGGCATATATTTTGTATGTTTGAAAAATCATGACGTGTATAATGTTAAAACTTATTTGATCATCACCATCATCTGTCACCTCATGAGAGTCCTCCATGCCCATGGTTCTAATGATATGTATATAGTTTGTTTGTTTGTTTGTTTTTCTAGACAGAATTTCTCTGTTTAGCAGAGCCCTCATTTTCCTGGACTCACTTAGTAAACCACTCTGGTCTCCAATCAGACCTGCCTGCCTCTGCCTCCCAAATGCACGGGTTAAAAGTGTGTGCCACCGTGGCCTGGGCCCTCATGGTCTTCATATCAAGAAAACAATGGCTCTAATTATCTGCACTATGGACTATTTTCAAGATGTTTTTGTACCACAGAACTCTCTTCAGTGATAAGCATAAGTTCTCTATGTTTTATGGTATAGTAGCCTCAAAGTATATGTGGCTATTGAGTATATGAAACATGGCTATCAGTTCGAACGACCCAGTTTTCAAATTCAATCTTACTTAAATTAGTTTGAATGAACTATCAGGAACATCTTATTTGTAGTAACTATGCTTAATTTGTTCTCAAGTACGCAGCAATGCAGAACCCAGTTGGGAATAGTGCTTTATGTTTGTAGCATCAGTGTGAGTGTGCTTGGATAGTATGCATCTAATAAAAGTGTCTTCCATTCAGTACAATATATTTAAATTGACCCACAGAATTTTGTGAATGAGTCTAATGATACCTCTTCCTTTGGTGAAGCTATCATTTCAGCAGGAGTGTACCTTTGCCTATATATAGATAATTAGACTATCTTTAAAAGACTACCTAAAAATAAGATAATTTTAGCTTACTGTTTAGCTTAAATTTTAAGCATTTTTGTATATACCTTAAAACATATTCTTTTATTGATCCCTAGTTTAAAATGATGTAGGATTTATGGGCTACAGGAATTTAAAATGTATAGAATATAAGAACATGCACAGTAATGTCTTCTATAGTTTGGTCATTCTACTTGTACTAAGCATTCTACAAGACTCACTGCTACACGCCTTGGCAGGCTTTTGGATTTGTCTGTCCTTTCCTTCTTGGGTTTCTAGTTTCTTTAGTGAAGACATGTTATTGTATAAATTGTATTTCTCAGATTCCAATGATACTGGGATACTTATTTGTTATTTGCTTCCCTTATGGAGTTATCATTTAAAGACACTATTTCTCCCGTGGAACCTTGTGTTTTTATTTTGAGTTGTAGACAGTCTCTGTCCCAGACAGCACACATATCTTGCAACTATTTTCTAACAGCATGTGGCTCCTCGCTTTATTTTCCTAATGATGCCTTAAAGGGAAAGTGTTTAATTTTGATGAAGTCTTATTTATCAACTTGTCATTTTATGGTTATTGCTTTAAGTGACCTATTTCTGCCTACTTCTACAATGTCAAGATATTCTCTTATGTTTGCCTTTATGAAGCTTATGTTATTTATTTGGCTTGTGTACCTTTAAAGCATTGTAAAATAACTTCTGTACATTATTTGAGACAGGAATGAGATTAACTTTTAATAAAAATGTTCAGTATTTTTATTATGTGATATTTTGTATGCCTTGTTTAAAATAAATGCTTGTGAGGGTGTAGGTCTGTATTTGGAATTTATGTTCATTACTATGATTTAGATCCATTTTCATCATATGTACTATATTATAATGATTAAGGTCATCTTCGAATTATATTACTATCCCTTCAATATTTCAAATGTTTTTCAGCATTGATTTACATATTTTTGGCCTTTTAAAAATATACTTTATATTCACCTGGTAACTACCTAGAAAAAAGATGGATGCAATTGTATATGTCATATAACAAAATTAACAATAAGTCTTCTGATCTGCTAGTGTTTGGTATAGCTCCATTTCTTTTTATCTTTTTATTTTTCCTTAACCAAAATTTTAGATTTGGGTATAGAGGTCTTAATATTTTATGGAGATTTTAATATATATTCATTTTGTAAGATTATTGTATGTGGAATTATTTTTCATTTAATTTTAATTATTTACTGTTATAAAATGACAATATTGCAGATTATTTTTTGCTTTTCTATAAATGTGATAAATTAGCCTCTTCGTTCTTTTAATTTATGGGATGTTTAGGATTTTCTGCATGAAACTTTTGTTAACTACAAGTAATTTTAATTCTTCCTTCTTTCTGTATTTGACACTGCTTTCTCTTTTTGTTATATTAAAAAGACAAGATTAGCAATATGGTATTTCATACATATTCTTGATAAAAACTATTTTTAAATTTCACCATTAACTTGATACTACAAAGGATTTTCAGAGATAGGCTTTATTTTAAAAATCATATAGATTCCTTTCTTTTGGAGGGGATTAGAATAATTAAATTTTATTTACTTATTCTATTGTTACTTCCTACATAAATAATATTATTTGATCAAAATCTCTGCCTACTATCTTTTCCTATCCTACCATGGCACTTTTTTTTTCTTTTGGTTTTTAGAGACAGGTTTTCTCTATGTAGCCTTGGCTGTCCTGGGTTTGCATTGTAGACCAGGCTGGCCTCAAACTCACAGGGATCCACCTGCCTCTGCCTCCCAAGTGCTGGGATTAAAGGTGTATGCCACCACCTCCCGGCTCACCATGGCACTTCTAACCAAGTTTCCCCTCCCACGTGTGTGTGTGTGTGTGTGTGTGTGTGTGTGTGTGTGTGTGTGTGTGTTTGCATGAGTGTGGTTGGAAGATTATGTGCCTATGTGGAAATGGACCAATGACTACATCACTCAGGATGAACTTCCTTTCCCACTGAAACTTTTAACTTTCCATAGCTCCTTTGGGAGTGGTGGGACTTATAGTACCTGAGGATGCAAAGGAATGTTGAAGAGATCAGTCCTGTGCAGGTAGCTATTGGTTCTGTGAGTCCATAGGTGCTTCATCCAGGCCTATCCTGAGGAAAGCATTTTATAGTTTCTATTCTCATCTTTGCCTCTTACAGTCTTTCTGCAGTATGGGAGAATGCTATAGATGTTCCCCTTAGAATAGAGCACATTTTGTATAGTAGAGCAGTTTATCTAAACATATACCATTTTTGAAACTGACCAAATGGGAAAAACAAACAACAAAAACAGTTCTCCCAAAAGATAAATATTCTCTTCAGTGCATACCGTGACGTATTCTATGTACCGGATGTTGATAGGGGCTATTGACTAGCACTTGCATACACCCTCACTTCAGGCAGTGAAGATTGCCACAGAATTAGACAATATGTGAACTTAAATATCCTGCTTGCTTAGCCATTTTCCACAAATGATGGCAATGTCTCCAAAGTAAAATATATTATTTCATGGTCTTTTACCCAGATATCCACAGAGGATCATCAGGTAAATGGAGAAATATGTGTTTTAAATGTGTAATGGTTTGTTACACAGCATTTAAACACTGAAAATACTGTGTTTCAAAGTAAAGTAATTAGCTAGCCGAAAAATATTTAATTAGTATATCATTTAATATTGTAGCTATTAAATTACTGCTTATTACAGATGAATGTTAGTATCAAAACAAGATACAATTAAATACAGCTGGATGTCTTAGTGTGCTATATTATTTTTATTAATGAAAATTAATTAAAACTTGTAATGTATAATTTATTTGTGTATACACAGTTAAATTTATAATTATTACAAACACCAACTTAAGAAGCAACACAATGCACAAATTTAAATGTATTTTATCTACACATCTAGTAAACAAAGCGCATTAAGGGGTACAAATATTCTTACTATTATGATCTGTCTTATTTGAAGATAACAGTTCCAACTTCAGTTATTGATATTCATATTCTCAGAATTCGATTTTTTTCTAATACAAAAATGTTTGAGTTTCTGCCCAAGACATAAGAAGTAAGTGAATTCTGAATAGGCTTTTCTATGAATTCTAAATTGTGTTTTTCTCCCACAGGATGTTATATTGGAATAATTGTCAGTTCATATACATTTACAAATATAAGTGGTTGTATACATTTACTTTATATTAACTGACTAACTACAGAAGTTATAGCTTATAGATGTATTAATAAAAACTACTAATTTACTTGGTAGTTGGGAAATTCTGTTTATAGAAACTTTGACCTTGAATTTTACTAAATTGTCTGTCTTCAAACAACAAACATAGTTTTTTTTTAAATCATAATTCTTCTGATTAGGCACAATATATTAAAAAATCTCATTGAGAAGAGTCTAAATTTGTAGATAAAAATTCAGTTAATTAAGAACTGAATTAGAAACACAGCATGACTTCTCTTAAGAAACTAACTTTAATATTCAAATACAACTGCTGTGTATTTTTCCTGTTGCCAAAACACTTTCCTTAGATTCCTGGAGGAAATATCTCATCCTGAAGTAGCTTTTGATGAGGAATTTGTTCTACCCTTGATCTTTCAGTTTTAAATTTTTCCTAAGATATGTCCTGATATACAGTCCCCCATTAGTTGCTCTTTTGGTAGACTTCCTAGTCTCAAATGTAATAAGTACTTGCAGTTTATATGAATGTTAATAATGGTATTATATATTATATTATTATATGTTGTATAATTTATTATATATAATAATACTTACAATAATATGCATTAATATGAAATTTCCATTTTTAAAAATCTCCTGTAATATTTTTATTTTGAGACAGGGTTTCTCTGTGTAGTCTTGGCTGTCCTAGACTCGCTTTGTAGTGCAGGCTGGCCTCAAACTCACTGCAATCCTCCTGCCTCTGCCCCACCCCTGCCGAGTGCTGGGGTTAAAGGCCTGTGCCACCACGCCTGGCCTCTCCTGTAACATCTTAACGTTAAGATGATCTTGTCCAGCAGTCATTGACTATGTTTGTGTATGTTGTGTCTCTGTTTCTGCCTTCCTTTGCTACTATACAGATTTGTGTGTATTTTAAAAGAACATAGGTAACAACATTTGTTTTCTGAGCTTCTGCTGTGACTCAGGGTGTTCTTTTTTTTTTTTTTTTTTTTGGTTTTTTGAGACAGGGTCTCTCTGTGTAGCCTTGGCCATCCTGGACTTACTTTGTAGACCAGGCTGGCCTCGAACACACAGTGATCCGCCTACCTCTGCCTCCCGAGTGCTGGGATTAAAGGCGTGAGCTGCTGTAACAAATAGCCGTCCTACCACAGCCACTCCTTTACAGAAACTATTTATGATCTGAATGCTCATAAACATTTTACTACTTAGAGAGGATATTTGGGTGTTTGTTGCGTACGAAATCATATTGATCCCTAGAGTTGATATTTGCACTGAACTCCTCTTCAAACTACCTTGCTGAGTTTTGTGACATCACCATTTCAAATGTATTTATGCACATTTGCAAGCCAACACTTATTAGATGGCCACTGGCCTAATTAGTTGCTGGAGGAAAGGGTTTATTTGACTTATGGGTTCTTCATCTTTTGTCATGCTTCTGAGAGAAAACATTTTACCAGATTCCATAATATCTAGTGATCATATTAGACACAACAGTTGTGTCTGTTACAGCTGTAATAGGAACGTTAGTGTTACTTGCAAGGCAAAAGTTGACTGTAGAGAGATGCCTGTATCCCAGTCTCCTGCTATAGTTTTTAAAAATATATTTTATTATTTTATTAATGTTACATCTCAATTGTTACCCCATCCCTTGTATCCTCCCATTCCTCTCTCCCTCCCATTTTCCCCCTACTCACTTCCCCTATGAATGTGACTGAGGGGGACTTCCTCCCCCTGTATATGCTCATAGGGTATCAAGTCTCTTCTTGGTAGCCTGCTATCCTTCCTCTGAGTGCCACCAGGCCTCCCCCTTCAGGGGATATGGTCAAATATGCGGCACCAAAGTTTGTGCTATAAAGTTTTAATTTCTTAAAAATCAGCTGTCCAGAGTATTCTTATTCATCCATCATTAATTGGGTACAAGATATTCTTGTTATCACTGATATTCTCTCATAAATATAGTAAGTGAACAGTAAATGCTATGGAAACATAAAAATGATGACATTGATGATCATGATGGCTGTGATGACACTATGATTTTGTAGAAACAGGCTTCAATGCATGCTACATGTACTTCCTTTTGAATCTATCATATTTTTTTATTTTAAAAATATATTTTACTAATTTATTCATATTACATCTCAATTGTTATCTCATCCCTGGTATCCTCCCATTCCTCCCTCCTTCCCGCTTTCCCCCTACTCCCCTCCCCTATGATTGTGACTTAGGGGAACCTCCTACCCCTGTGTAGAATCCATCATAATTAATTAGCCAAACATGCTAGGTATTTTCAACTTTTTAAAAAAAATCTTAAATATTACCAAGCAATGAATAAATATGGTTAAATAGTTTTCAAATGAAATATTAAAAAAAGTAATGTTTACTAGTGCTGGAAGTCCTACCCAGGCCTTAATGAACACATGACAAGCACTTTACTGAATTGTGTCGCCAACCCTTGGTTTTCTTTAGTAGAATCAATAATGGTGTTTAATATCAACCTTTATGTGTATTTACAAAAGCTCTGCCATGTGTTAATTTGAAGAAAAAATTAGGCAAGAAAGACGATTTCAGCTGATGTGAAGTCCAGGAATGTAAATTCCACCTTAGAATTTTTTTCCAACTCCAGGAGGGTTTGTGCTTTACAGACCTACCCTGTCCTTCATGGCCTAAAGGTCCCCTCAGGGGTCCTTCATTCCCCAGTCCCTTTTGGCAAAAGATACCAAAAGTGCAAGAGCAGACTTTTGTCTCAGAGTACTACACGGCTCCTCAGGTACAATCTCAGCCCACAGTGAAACCTGTCAAGGAAAGCAGAGACTCAATGAAAGGATCTGAGGGGATTTCTAAGGGCTTATGGATGTTTGTCTCTTATCTGTAGATAGAACTAGGGAGCAGGTCATCATGTGCAAGAGGCACTAATGCACAGTAAATTAAAGTTCAACAGGAGGGTGAATTCTGAGCTCTGGGGATTTTTTCATTACCAAGAGGCATATGCGGTTGAGGAGATTGCCAAGTCTAAAAACGATGCTGGGGAAAAAAAAAAAAAAAAAAGGACCATTCTTTTGTCTCAGTAGTTGCTGGAAAGGTACATTTAGCTCAACAGCTTTCTTACAAAAATATCTCTCAAATCAGCTCCAGTGTATGCCTCTCTTTCTTTATGCAATCTTCACAAGTTTATTTCCTGTAATAAATGAACAATTGGTTTGCTTGCTTATGTGCACACTGTCTTCAGAAGGAACTGCATGAAGAGAAAGTGTGCTTAAGAAAATGACTGTGTCTATTCCCTTTTTCTTTTCATTGAGCAAATATTCATTGCTTGCTACTTGTGCCAGGATCAATGCTTGGAACAGAGATGGTAAAGGACAATAAGACTTGTTTTTTGCCTAAGGAGACCTACCAGAGAAAGTAAATATTTTAATAAAGAATTATAATTGAGCTTCCTTATTCCCAGTATGGGTGATGTTAGTTATGTAATTTGTTAATTGACTATGTATCTATTTTTTGCATTAAAATTGCTCCAAAAATACTCAGAATGTTCATGACCTGGGAATTTGGACAAGGCTGAGCAGACTGATGATCACTTGTCTGTAGTTTCTAGGGCCTAGGCTAGAGGGGCCACAGTCTAAGTTCCTAATAACTTCTGAAAGATGAGGAGTTGACATGGTCTACTTGTTGAGGTCTGAGACGGAATATTTACTGGAATATTCACACGTGGCCTCTGCATGTGGCTTAGGCTTCTTCCTATAACAGTGACTAGATTCTCAAAGGAAGCAAAGCAAATAACAAAGAACTACGTCATGTGGGAAATAAACCAACAATCAGTTACTGAGATTGCTGTCTAACACAGTATTTAATGAAGAGCAGTCACAATTAATAACATTATGAATAACGAATGCGTATACTGTGGACAACTGCATCACACGAGAGGAGCATTCTGTACCCATTTCAGACACCACTGAAGCTAACTGATTATTTGGAAGCCATTCTTTGCTAGTAGTCTCTTGGCTTTGTGAATGATTTTAATTGACATTAAATGAATTAAGCAGTTCAGTTCAAAAAGGTTTGGATAAATTTGAATTGCAGTGAATGAAGTGCAGCAGGAAAGATAGTCTGTATCACCATCATCATCATCACAGAAACAGGAAACTTGGGATCTTTTGGACCTGACTGTCCAAGTTTCAGGCTAGTGTTACCACTGATGAGCCCTTTCACTTCCAGTGGCCATTCCATTCTTCTTTGAACTAAATTTTATCCTGGTACATACACAGTGTCTATACAAACATTACTTCCCCCACTCTGTTTATGTGTATAGAGATGGGGAAGAAATATTCATAAGGGAACCATTTGCTGAATGTTATAGGGTTGTTTTCACCTAATAACCTTTAGTTCTGTGTACTAACTGAAGCTGAATGACCGATGCTTTGTCAAAGACCCCTCATGATGATGATTTATGTCCACTTCATAGCTCATTGTGCAACAAAGTGTAGCCTATAGTGATGATGGCTGAACAAATACTTTTTTTATTCTCCTACAAAATTCTGAAGCTGTCAGGATTGTTCTTTGCCATTGACTTCAGTGATTGCCCTCTTGCAGAAAGCAGTTTTCAGTCAGGATTCCTTTTAAATGGCATCTGCTTAATCTTCCACCATTCCTCATTACTCAAACCATTCGTGATATTTAAGCCTGCATCTGAGTTCTCTCGAGCTATGTATAAACCACTTAGGTTGGTACTGATGCACACCACTCTTGTTGAGCAACTGCCATTGTGTTAACAGTAATGTTTGCTATTCCTAGACTTTGACTTTTATCATTTCATGTCTCTGGCCTTCTACAAGTTATGCAAAATATCTGAAGAAAGAATGACTTGAATTTACAAAGTCCTGTGTGCCAGCATAGCATCATATGTACTTCTGTGATGCAGCCGTCCCTCTAGACTGGAGTTTGTCTTTGTTTCCCATTTATCTCTCATTATCTAGCAGAATGCCTCCAACCTCAGGGAAGCCAAGCAACAGCAATCATGTCTTTATTTATCTCTCATAGTTCTGGGGATTTACTGAGCTCAGCCAGGTGGTTCTTAATCTGTTTTATGCAGCTAGCAACAGATGATGGCTTTGGTGGAAATCACCAAGAACATTTCTTTCCTTACCTGCTTAGCAATAGTTGCTGGCTGTCAGCTGAGACCCCAGCTGGGCTGTTGCTAGGACACCTACATAAAATTATTTTTATATAAAGCGTGGTGAGCTATGAAAAGTTAGATAAAAGGTACCTCCTCATGCTTAAATTATGTTCATATATGTCTATGGTAATGTAATCACTCTGTTCTTTCAAATGTAATGTAATTCTCAATTCTCATCTGTCTTCCTGAATGGAAATCCATCCATTCTTCAGTTTTAGCTATCAAGAGTAATCCAGCCATCAAGTAGTTTCCCTGTCTCTTACCATTCATGAGTCTCATAATCTACTTTTCTTATTTATGAAAAAAGCTTTTTTTTACATCCAATATTCTAACAAAAATTCTCTGCAGACTAAAGACAAAAAATAAACATTCTCAATTCAATAAAGGATGCCAGTGATAAAACAACAGCTACCACAATATTCATGATGAAAGGTTGCAAATGCCCCATACATGAGGACAGCAAATAAGATCAACTTAGCACTTCTGCACAGCAGTGTAAGAGAAAGTCTAGGCAGAAAAAAATGTGTCAAAATTAATTAGTTTATTGATTTAAGATAAATTACATTTATATTAGGAATAAATTAATAAGATCCTTTTGAATAAGATGACCCAAATACAGAAAATGTATAAGGGCCTTGGTTTTTAAATAAAATGTAATCATTGGTGAGAATAGAGTGAAACTGGAAATGTGCAAGTGTGGGATGCAAAACTTTGCATCCATTGTGCAATGTAGTTTAACAATATTTCAAATATTTAAACCTAGAGTACATGTCAAGGTAAATCTACTGGACATATAAACTCTTTCAAAGTTGAAAACATACAAGCATATAGCTTTACCCTAATGTTGGTAGGAGTACAATTTACACAAGTGTAAAAGCCCAAATTTAATTATACTTATATTAGACATTTATAATTCATATTATAAAAGCCTATATTCCTGTTATGGGAAAAATAAATAAACAAATTGTGTTACAGACACCTAAGAAAAGAATATTCTCTATAAAAATAAACAAAGTTGTGTAAGCAAAACAAGAAGGGAATCATGAAATATCATGTTTGGTATGAAGTATGAAGAATGAGTAAACCGGTAAGGAGAGGAAAGGTTTAATGACTATAAGGCATGGTGGCCAGAAAATTTAGGATTTACATTTGCTTGTTAACACTCTGGGTCAAATATACATGGCTGCCTGGTTAAGCCTCACATTGAGTGTGTCTCTGAGGATGCTTGTAGTGTTATTAACATACAAATCAGTAAGTAGAGTAAAGCAGATTGTCCTCAGTGTAGGGCATAATTTATCCAGTTTGTTAAGGTTTCAATGGAACAAGAGGGAGAAGAAATAAGCATTAATTTTCTGGGGTCTGGCTTCCACAGAAGGAGAACAAAGGGCTTCTCCAGCCTAGATGATTAAGACTCAGAACTGTTTCTTCTGGTTATTATTATTATTATTATTATTTATTAATTTAACTATATCTTCTCTCCTTCCAGTCCCTCCCTCTCACCTCACCTCCCTCCAGTCTTCCTGTTCTCCTTTTCTCCTCAGAAAGTGCTCAGAAGAAGGGAGGCCTCCCATGGATATCAACCCACCTTGGTATATCAAGCTGTAGTAGAATTAGGCACATTGTGGGTAAGCAAGACAGACTCAGATACAGCTCTTGTTCTTGCTGTTAGGAATCCCACATGAAGACAAAGGTGCACAACTGTTACATATGTGCAGAGGGCTGATATTCATCTCAACTATGCTCCCTGGTTGTTCAGTCTTTTGGGGCTCCTATGGGCCAGGATACTTGGTTCTATATGTTTTCTTGTGGTGTCCTTGACTTCTCTTGTTTTTCCAATGTTCTCCCTTACTCTTCCACAAGCATTGCTTGGCTGTGGGTCTCTGCATTTGTTTCCATTAGTTTCTGAGTGAAGCCTCTCAGAGAGGATTTATGCTAAGCACCTGAATGGAAGTATAATAGAATATCATTAACATTGTCAGGGGCGGGCTCTCTTTCATGGCACAGGTCTCAAGATGTTCCAGTCTATGGTTTCCATTCTCTCAATTTCTGCTCAATTTTTAGCATTGCATGTCTTGTTGGCAGGAGAAATTGTGGGTCTAAGGTTTTCTGGCTTAGTTGGTGTTCCAGTCCCTCCATGAAAGTCTTTCTGGCTACAGGAGATGGCCATATCATACTCCATATTCCCCATTGCTAACTGCCTTAGCTAGAGTCACCTTCATGGATGGGAGTTTCCATTGTCCTAGGTTTCCAGCTTGTGCCGGAGATATCCCATTGCCCACACATTGATTCCAGTTGATCCTCCCCATACTTTCCTTTTTTTATCCTCTCAAACTTGATCTCTCCTGCTCCCCTCTCTCTACCCTTCTTCACTCAGTTTCCTCCCTCCATTCAATTCTGTCAGAGGTCTATGGACAGGAAATAAGATAAAAGAGGGAGGGGGAACAGGGAGATGCAACTGAGGAGATAACAATCAGGATGTAATCTGAATAAAGTATTTTAAAAATAACTAAATAAACAATGTTGGATTTACTTATTTTTAACCACCCCTGGATTTCTGGGATGAAGCCTGCTTGACGATGGTGGATGATGTTTTAGTTGTGTCTTGAATTTAGGTTTGTGAGTTTTTCATTGAGTATTTTTGCCGATGTTCATAAGGAAGACTGGTCTAAAATTTGCTTTCTTGGTTGTGTCTTTGTGTAGTTGAGCTAACAGGGTGGTTGTGGCACCATAAAATGAATTCAGCAGTGTTCTTTCTGTTTCTATTTTGTGGAAGAGTTTGGTGAATATTGGTATTAGCTCTTATTTGAAAGTCAGATCGAATTCTGAACTAAAACCATCTGGCTCTGGTCTTCTTTGGTTGGTAGATTTTTAAATGATTATTTTCATTTCATTAGAGGTTATAGTCATATGTAAATTGTTTACCTGATCTTGTTTTAATTTTGTTAAATGGTATCTATCAGTAAAACCATCCATTTTGTTTAGATTTTCCAATTTTGTAAAATACAGGTTTTTGAAGCAAGACCTAGTGATTCTTTGGATTTCCCTGGTGTCTGTTGTTATGTCTCCTTTTCATTTCTGATTTTATTAATTTGGGTATTCTGTCTCTGCCTTTTAGATAGTTTGGTTAAGCGTTTTTCTATCTTGTTGATTTTCTTAAAGAACTGTCAGTTTCATTGATTCTTTTTATTGTTCTCTTTGTTTCTATTTTATTGATTTCAGGCCTGAGTTTTATTATTTTCGGCCATCTACTCCCCTTGGGTGGGTTTGCTTCTTTTTCTTCTCGAGTTGCTAAGTATGAGATTTCACTAATTTCTTTATGAAGGTACTTAGTGCTGTAGACTTTACTCTTAGTATTTCCTCATTGTATCCCATAAATTTGGGTATGTTGTGCCTTTATTTTCATTGAATTCTAAAAAGAAAGTTTTTTTTCTTTATTTCTTCCTTGAACCAGTGGTCATTGGGTAGGGAGCTATTCAGTTTCCATGGGTTACTAGGCTTTCTGCTCTTTTTGTTGTTGAAATCCAGTTTTAATACATGTAGTTCTTATAAGATACATGAAGTTATTTCAGTTTTATTTTATCAGTTGAGTCTTGCATTGTGTCAAAATATATGATCAATTTTGGAGAAGGTAAATTTTGGAGTGCTGAAAAGCAGGTATATTCTTTTGTGTTTGGGCAAAATGTTCTTTAGATATTTGAGATCCATTTGATTTATAACATTTGTTACTTTCATTATTACTGTTTAGTTTCTGTATGGATGACCTGTCCATTGGTGAGAATGGGGGTTTTGAAGTCTCCCATTATTAATGTGTGGGGTTCAGTGTATAAATTAAGCTTTAGTAATATTTTCTATTACCAATGTGAGTGCTGCTGCATTTAGGACATAGATATTCAGAATTAATACATCATCTTGATGGAGCTTTCCTTTGATGAATATGAAGTGTCCCTCCTTAGCTCTTTTAATTAATTTTGGTTGAAACTCTATTTTGCTAGATATTAGATTGGCTACTTTAGCTTGCTTCTTGGGTCTGTTTGCTTTGACAATCTTTTACCAGACCTTTATTCTGATGTAATATCTATATTTGTTGCTAAGGTGTGTTTCTTGTATGTGTAGTCTGTGTCCTTTTATTGAGGTTGAGAGATATTAATGACAATATTTGTTAATACTTGTTATTTTTATGTTAGTGGTGGCAATGTGTGTGTGTGTGTGTGTGTGTGTGTGTGTGTGTGTGTGTGTGTGTCTTTCCCTTCTTTGGTTTTGCTAGTGTGTAATTATTTATTTCCTGTGTTTTCTTGAGTATTGTTAACCTCCTTGGATGAGAGTTTTCTTTCCATTATCTTTTCTAGGACTAGATATGTGGATATATATTGTTTAAATTGTTTTTTTCATAGAATATCTTGTTCTCTCCCTTTAAGGTGATTGAAAGTATTGTGGGATAAAAGAAGTCTGAGCTGGCATCTGTAGTCTCTATGGACTACAAGACATCTGCATAGGTCCTTCTGGTTTTTATAGTGTCTGTTGAGAAGTTTTTGGTTACATATTTATATGTTACTTGTCCTTTTACTCTGAAAACTTTTAAATTTCTTTTTTCTGTACATTTAATATTTTGTATATTATGTGGTGGAAGGATTTTTTTCTGCTTTAATATATTTGGTGTTCTGTAAACTTCTTATATGTATATATAGGAGTTTCTTAGTGTAGGGAATTGTTTACAATGATTTTGCTTAAAATATTTCCTGAACTTTTGAGCTGGGACTCTTTTTACTTATAATCCTATTTTTCTTAGGTTTGGTCTTCTCATAGTGGCCCAGAGTTTCTGAATGCTTTGTGTCAGAATTTTTTAGATTTAATATTTTCTTTGTCTGGTGTATTGATTTCTTTTATTATATATTCTGCATATGAGATTCTCTCTTCCACCTCTTGTATTTTTTGGTGATGCTTGTTCCACATTACATCCAGATAATCATCCCCTTGCTCTTGTCTTCCCATTCCCACCCTCTCTCCCTCTTCTGCCCCATTCCCCTCCCCTAGACCTATTACAGAAGGCAACCTCTTTCCCCACTATAAGACCACCACAGCATATCAAGTCTCATCTTGATAGCTAAGTTCCCCTTCCTCTGTATGCCTCCCCACCTAAGGGAAGTGATCAAATTGGGGGCACCAGAGTTCATGCCAGAGGCAGTCCCCACTCTCCCCACAACCATGTAGAATGAGCTTTCCATTGGCAGTATCTAAACAAGGGGTATAGGTTTACTTCATGCATTGTCCTTTGTTGGTACAACAGTTTATGCAGAACTCTCTGGGTCCAGATCTGCCAACCTTGATGGTCTTCTTGTGATTTTTGTTCTTTTACCTAGGCTTCCCATCTCCAGGATTCCCTCTGTGTTTTCTTTATTGCTTCAATTTTCCTTTTCAGATTTTGAACAATTTTATTCATTTTCTTTACTTGTCTGATTGTATTTTCCTATATTTCCTTAAGTGATTTGTTCATATTATTTTTTAAAGCCTCTACCATCTTCATCAAATCGGATTTAAGGTCATTTTCTTGTGCTTTAGCTATGTTAGTATATCCATGGCTAGGATCGTTACTGGATTTTGTAGTTATTATAGGTTTAGATGCAGAATTTTGAGTTTATCTTTGTTTTATGGGTGTTTTTTGAAAATGTTTCCCCTTATTTTTAGTTTACTTTCTGCGTACTGGTGTGAATGGCCCAGAGATATGGTGACTAGCTAATCTTCAGGTTCAGTAGGATATGTCCCCGGTGGTTTTTTGTGGCCTTCATGCTCTCTCAGTTTTTGGGTGCTACTTTTGTATCTTGTGTCCCTAGCCTGACCTGAGGTCCCTGGTGTTTGTGGGCCTCCAGCAAAGCAGGCTAAGTTGTGGACTGGGAAATGCAGTCCAGGGAGTGTCAGATGCAGTTTAAGGCTGATGGATGTGTTTTAGGGAATATGACAGCCAAGGATTTAGGGCACGGTCCTACCTGTTTGTCCCTGTGACAGGCCTCCAGGAATTCAATAAAAATTGTGAAACAGGAAATGATGCTCAGGATATGGGGTGCGATTTACTGTTGATGCTTTCGGACAAGGTAGCTGGTAGGGGCGTGCGTGGGGAAGGGCTTACCTGGTGTCCCTGGTACCATACCAGTAGGCCTCCAGGACAACAGGCAGAGTTGTGGAACAGATGGTATGAGATGCAGCTTATCACTATTTGGTGTGCTTTCAGGGAAGTTGGCTGGCAGGAGCTTGGAGTAGGGAGGGACTTATGTAGTGTCTCCGGGTCGGGCGGGCCTCCGGGAAAGCAGGCCGAATTGTGAGGTTGGAAACGGACCACACAGAATGTGTTGCAGTTTACTGCTCTTATTTGTGCTTTCAGGAAAATTGGAGGGTAGGTGTTGGGGCAGGAATGGAGTGCATGGGGGTTGGGGTGGGGGTGGAATGATGGTTTGTGTGGGTATCTTTGGTTTCCCCGGTGTTTGCAGGGCTCTAAGAATGCAAGCAGAGCTGTGGTACCGGAAACAGGGCTCAGGGAACAGCTTTCTCTGCTCTTCTGGTCTCAGAGCTTTGACCTAGGTAGAAGCTATGTCTTTGGCTCTCTTGACTCTCCAGTTGACATATTGCATGCCATAGAATTTTTTTACTCCAACTGCCATGTGGACCAGCTCCTCTTTTATAATCATACTGGTGGTGTTTTTTTTTTTTTTTTTTTTTTTTTTTGGGAAAAAGTCAGAATATGAAGTGATTGACTAATGGAGAAAGACTCCTCTGGGGATGATGAAATGTGTTTTGACTACATAAGCAATGCAGTTGCGAAGCATTGTGGAAGTACAAATGACTTCTGGATTGTATACTTTAAAATGATTGATTTTATGTTATGTGACTTTCACCTGAAAAAAAAAATTACACATAGAGTGCCAAGTGGAAAACTAGTTTCTTTACTATTATAAATCTGTTTGTCAATCTCCTGAATGTGATAACATGCTGAATAAAGCAAAGTTGTTGGAAGAAGAACAGATGTGAAGAATTTTGAGCTTAATTACAAGACCTGTCAAGATCTATTTATGGATGAATATGAAGGGAGTCACCACTCCATGTCTCTGACATGCATACTTCATGAAGAAAATTAGATCTATCATCACTGGATCATTACTTCATAAGAAGAACAGGGCTATTTCTGTGGTAAATGTCCTTCTCCTATGGTATAATGATAACTTTAACTGGGAAAATAATGCCAAAGATTATTTTCCAAGGAAATAGTTTTACATGTGATCACATTAAAATAAATGGTAACTTTTTAGATGTTCTTCTCCTCTGTGAGGATAAGAGAAAATTTTGCAACAACATTGGAAAAATAAAGTCAATACCAAATGGCATTAAAATGCTTGAGAAAAGCTAAGCAGCCGTGATTTCTTTCTTACTGTATAAACGAATTCAATAAGAGCAGTGAAAGCTTTACTTCTGGCACTTGTAAAAAAAAAAAGGCTTTTCTTATTAATTGCTTGTACATATTAAATTATTCTATCATGAGTGGATAGCAAAGAGTGAGATAAATTGCATTCTATATTGTACCCATGTCTTTGTTAACATGTTATGCTATAACAGAATACCACAGACCATGTGACTTAAAAACATGCATTTAAGAGGACATGGATTTGAAGGAGAACAGGAAGGCCTTATTGGATGGTTTGGATGGAGTCTAGGGATGGAAGAAATGTAATTAAAAGTCTATTTAAAAACTAATAAACAAATACAGAACTGGTATTTATTTTCTCATGGTTCTCTGGGCTGTTAAGTGCAAGAATGGGACGCCAGCAGGTTATTTGTCTGGTAAGGCTGCATTCACTGCAAATATGGCATTGTCCTCTATGTCTTGCAGAGGAAAAAACACTGTATTCTGACAGGGCAAAAGGTGGGAAGGTCGATGACAGCTGCATGCTATGTGATGCTTCCATAGAATGGATTTTAATCATTAATGGGGAAGGAGACCTCATAGCTGAGTTATTAGAGTTATTGCATCAGAGTACATGTGGCATGTTAAAAATATTTTGAGAAAATGTTAGTTTCTTGCTTTATTTTGTTTTTATTTTCCTAGGCATGTTGGCCATTCGGGATATTTTGTGGAAAAGCAGTTGTATCTGTTTCAGTTGAGGAAGTCCCAATATTGTTCTTTATTTTTTCTTCTGAAGACTCACATTGTTTTATGGAATCTGCAGGAAATAATTTTATTGTAATAGTGACTTCGAAGAGACACTCAATGAAAGCAATCCCTTGCTGTGTGTGTAACACTTTCTACCACCCTCTCTGATTTGTGAGGCTGGCTTTCCTTGAGAGAAAATGACTTAGAGCCCTTGGTGAATGTGTGGACAGCAAAAGTTAAACTTTCTTTCACACATCTTTAATGCATACCATTTGTCTTAATGTATCAGAGGAATGATTTAAGGAGGATTTTGTATTCATTCATAAAGTGAAACCTTCATTAATTTGCTCTCACTAGCTCTTATCTTGTGCCCACAACACAGTGACTGAAAGAATTAGGGAGCATGTCAATAGGGAAAGGTGCTTGATCAGGTGACAGAGCCCTGACAGAAACTTCTATACCGCTGAACTCTTTCACATAGAACTGAGCTTCAGGAGTCATTCAGTGATCTTAGAAAGAATGAACAGGACTCTTTGGGAGTGACGTCTTTTGTGTGTCTGGAGCATTAACTTTCTAAAAAGCCAATCACGCTCTATTGGAAGGGAGAAGGAGTGTGATCAGGCTTTTGTGATGATGGCTAAAGAATAAAGGTTCCTAGTAGAAGGCAGGATAAAGGGAGGCTGGAAACTTTAAAAAATGAAAGTGGCATTTTGGTCAAGCCTTCCCTGTCTCACTAAAAAGCCACTAAGCTTCTCTTCCTGAGAAAGGCGCTGGGAGGCCCCGCTGTGTTGCTTTGTTTTGAAAATGAATTAATGTAAGAGAGAGCTCAGACCTAATGTAATGAAAGAATTGAGAACTCAAACTAGAGTTAGCTTATGGAGCAGATTTAAATGACTTAGTTACTTTTTCTCAATACCCATGTTTGGTCTAATTTAAAAAGAGCAACTTTGAAAAAAAATTTTTTATTGAAACATAAAATCATTCATATTACATTTCAGTTGCTATCCCATCTTGTGCATCCTCCCATTCCTCCCTCCCTCCCACTTTCACCCCATTTCCCTTCCCTATGACTGTGACTAATGGGGATCTCCTCCCCTTGAATATGGATGTTAGGGTATCAATTTTCTTCTTGGTAGTCTGCTATCCTTCCTCCTAGTGCCATCGGGCCTCCCTATCAAGGGGACATGGCCAAATAAGGGGCACCAGAGTTCATGTGAAAGTCAGTCCCCAGTCTCCGCTTAACTGTGGAGAATATTCTGTCCCTTGGCTAGATCTGGGTAGGGGTTTGATGATGACTGCACATATTGTCCTTGGTTGGTGCCATAGATCAAACAGAACCCCTGGACCCAGATCTGCCCATCATAGTGTTCTTCTTGTAGGTTTCTAGGACCCTCTCGATCCATCTATTTCCCTATCTCTTATAATTCTCCCACCTTAGAGTGTCCTCGCCACTATCCCATTTTCCTGGTAAGTGAAGACTTTCATGAGACATACCCCTTGGCCTAGTGTCCAGATATAAGTGAGTATATACTATTTGAGTCAAAAAGAGCAACTTTTATAAACAACCTTAGGAAAGTCTTATAAAGTAGAGAAGGAATTCTTCTTCATTACAGAAGAAGACTCAATTTTTAATTTTAATAATAATAATAATAATAATAATAATAATTATTATTATTATTATTATTATTTTGTTTTTTGAGACAGAATTTCTCTGTGTAGCCTTAGCCAAGGCTGTATTGAAACTCACTCAGTAGACCAGGTTGGCCTCAAACTCATAGACATCCACTTGCCTCTGCTTCCCAAGTGCTGGGATTAAAAGGCATGTGCCACCACCACCCAGCTAGGAGAATCCATTTTTAATTATGTACATATGTGTTTCTGTATTTCTTTTCTAAAAATGATGAGGAGATCAGTCCTCTTCAACAGAAAACACAAATGTTCTATTGAAGAGAAGGGTAGGTAGACATTGGTGAAGCTGTTTATAATGACAAGATTCCATCACCATGATTAAAGACTGGAGACCCCAGGAAGGATATTATTATTATTATTATCATCATCATCATCATCATCATCATCATCATCATCATCATCATCATCCCTAAAGGAATACACTTTCCTGGATATCTCGCTAAGGACAAACCTCAGAACCAGAAATAAACTCAGCCCTGACTGGTTTTTCCCTTTCCCTTCTTCTACCCACTAAAGCCTTCTTAAGTCCTCAGAAGCCAGGCTCAATGGTGCCCAAATCTGGAAAGCACTCCTGTGCACAGGAACTCCACCTTCTTTCTTTTCCTTAAGCCCTTATAATAAAATCTTGTTTTCTAAATCTCAGCCTCTGTGCTCCATGCATTTCATTTTTTGAATTCATAAAACAAGTGCTGGAAATCCTCTGGATTGCAGTGGCTTTGATATCCTTGGAGTCTCTGGCACACTAGTTTCTCAATGTGAGAACAAAAAAATGAGACACATTATCATCTCAAACAACCCCCAGATAGAGTATTCCTGTATCAATATTATTTTAGATGAAGGATTTTGGGGGGAGGGATTTTAATGATTAAAAATTTTAGCAGGAAGAAAGAAAAGATCATAAATGTACAGTGCCTACCACAGAGAATTTTATACTGAAGGTAGTTTTAATACTGATTATAGACTGAAGTGAAGTGGAAAAAAGGTTTAAATTACAAAGACCTCAGTTTTAATGATTTTATTATTGACTCAATAGTTGGGAGAGAAGAGAAAGGGGTAGAGAAGGGAATGCAGGAAATCTAAATGGAGTCAGAAAAAACAAAAAAGACAAACCCCAATTAGACTTCTCTACCTCAAAGTGAAACGTCCAGTACAGGGAATGGGTTGCATCTAAAACACTTGGTAGCCAAAGGGGTTCATCTCCTGGAAATCTCAACACAACTCAAACTAATGCCAAGGCTACTGGTTTCTCTCCACAAACAGATGGTAAGTCCCTATTCCTTCCTTCCTTCCTTCCTTCTTTCTTTCTTTCTCTTTTTTTTTTTACTCTCTGTGAAATTATAGTTTTCCAAGGTGAAATTTTAAAATATTTTTATTTATTCACTTTACATCCTGATTGCAGCTCCCCCCATCCTCCCAGCACCACACGTCCCCTCTGCTTCATCTTCCCCTCTTCTCCTCAGAGAAGGGGGAGGTTCCCCATGGGTACCAACCCATCCTGGTACATAAAGTCCCTGCAGAACTAGGAACATCCTCTCACACTGAGGCCAGACAACACATTCCAGTTAGGAGAACAGGATCCATTGGAGGCATCAGATAGAGAGGGCCCCACTCTAGTTTTGGGGGATCCACATGAAAATCAAGCTGCACATCTGCTACATATGCACAGGGGGCCTAGGACTAATCCATGCATGCTTTTTGGCTAGTGGTTCAGTCATGTTAAGATGGTGTGTATATATGTCATTGGTCATGAAAAAGTGCAGCTGGTACTTGAATAGAGTCTTCATGCCTACCGGACCCTCATGTTCATGATACTATAAAGAATTCTGCATGATACCAGAGGAGAAGGTAAACATTAATCAGCTACAAACTTTTCTATCTACCATGGTGACCTGTCTACATGACAAACTGGTGCAATAGTGGCAAAAAGGTTGGGAAAGTAAGCAACAACTATCTGATTGGATTCAAGGGCCATGAGCTGGCCCTTGAATTCATGAGCTGGATTTCATGCCAGACACTGTTTGTGTGGCTAAGAACCTGAGGCTTACATATCCCATGAATCTAGGGAAAACCAATCCTATTTTTCGCTAAAGGATTATAGCAATGTATCAATTCCTAATGACATTCTTCTATGGCCATAGATCTGACCTTAATAAGCCTTGATGAGAAAAACTTCATCCTATGGATGGTAACTAATATGGAGTCTCACAACTAGACAATATACAAAGAATGAGAAACTCACTTATAAATGGGGTGTGTTCATCAAACTCATCCCCTCAGGGGCCAGCAAACTCTGCAGAAGAGGAGGTAGAGATATTGTAAGAGCCAGTGGTGATGAGAGACAACAAGGCCTTCTATATACAATGCTGCTGACAGCACATATGAACTCACAGGGACTGTGGCGGCATGAGGAGGGCCTGCACAGCTTCAAGCCATTTTGGATCCTAGCAATCAGAAGGGAAGTCGACACAAGCTTCCATCTCTAACTCAGAAGCTATCTCTGATTGACTCTGGCACACGAAGGAAAAATTAGTTTTCTCCAGTGGAGTTTCCCTGCGTATACAAACCACACTTGAAGGCTGCCCAACACAAGATAAACTTGATGCTATTTTTAGAAATTCTTTGTGTTCCTTTTGTTTGTTTGTTTTACTTTAAGAACGTTTGCATATCTATTATGTTTTCTGATTTTATGTTTTTGTGGGTTTTGTGTGTGCATGCTCCTCCCTCCATATGTATGTCTTCATGTGTATACATTTCTCATGCTTTCTGTTTTTGTTTTTCTTTTGTTTTAATTTTAATTTATTAAAATTTATACATATTACATCCCAATTGTTATCCACTCCTATGTATCTTCCTGTTTCAACCATCCCTCCCTCTTCTGGCCTATTCCCCTCTTCTAGACCACTGACAGAAGGGGACCTCCTCCCTGGCCATAAGACCTTAGTCTACCAGGTCTCATAAAGATAGTCAGCTTTCTCTTCCTCTGTGTGCCTGCTAGGCCTCCCCATGAAGGGGAAGTGGTCAAATCAGGGGCACCAGAGATTGTGTCCCAGGAAGTTGCTCCTCTCCCCTTAACTGTGGAGAATGAATTGTCCATTGGCTTTATTGGAACAGGAGAGTCTAGGTTTACTGTATGCATTGTTCTTGGTTGGAGCAATAATTTATACAGGAACCCTGTGTCTATATCTGTCATCACTGAAGGTCTCTTTGTGGGGCTCCTAAACCCTCTGGGTCCTTCCTTCTCCCTATTCTTTCTTATTACATTCAGTGTTCTACTAGGAGTCCAGCAGCAAGTCCTAGCACCTGTGCCAATGCCCCGCTGGGTGGAGTTTCTCAGAGGATATTTATGTTGGGCTAATATCCACTTATAAGTGAGTATATAGCATATGTGTCTTTCTGTGTCTTGGTTACCTCACACAGGAAGACCAATTCAAGTTTAATTCATTTGCCTGCAAATTTCATAATTTCCTTGTATTTAGTGGCTGAGTAGTATTCTGTTGTATAAATGTACCATAGTTTCTTAACCATTCCTTCATTGAGGGATATCTAGGTTGTTTCCAAATTTGGGCTATTATGAAAAAAAGCTGTTATGAACATAGTTGAACAAAGGTCCTTCTTGTATGGTAGAGCATCTTTTGGGAGTGGTAGAGCATACCAGGAGTGGTATGGCTGGGTGTTGAGGTAGCACTATTCCCAATTTCCTGAGAAGGCACCAGATTGATTTCCAAAGTGATTGTACAAGTTTGCACTCCCAGCAGCAATGGAGAGTTTTCCCCTGTCTCCATATCCTTGCCAGCATGTGCTGTCACTTGAATTTTTGATCTTAGACATTCTGGTTGGTATAAGATGGAATTTCAGAGTCATTTGATCTGCATTTACCAGATATAAAGGATGTTGAACATTTATTTAGGTGTTTTTCTACCATTAAATGTCCCTCTGTCGATAATTCTCTGTTTAGCTCTATCTGTATCCCATTTTTTAATCCGGCTTTTGGTTTGGTGGTGTTTAATTTCCTGAGTTTTTTGTATATTTCGGATATTAGCCCTTTGTCAGATGTAGGGTTGGTGATTTTTGTCCAGTGATCTGTCATTTTGTTCTGTTGACAGTGTCCTCTGCCTTATGGAAGATTTTCAGTTTCATGTGGTTCCATTTATTAATTGTTGATCTTAAAGCCTGAGCTGTTGGTATTCTGTTCAGGAAGTTGTCTCCTGTACCAGTGAGCTCAAGGGTCCTCCTCATTTTCTCTTCTAACAGATTTGTTGTATCTGGTTTTTGTTGAGGTCTTTAATCCACCTGGACTTTAATATTGTACAGGGTGATAAATACAGATCTATTTGCCCTTTCCTACATGTAGACTTTCAGTTAGACCAACACCATTTGTTGAAGATGCTGTCTTTTCTTTCTTTGTCAAAAATCAAGTGTCCATAGTTTTGTAGGTTTCTTTCTGGGTCTGGGATTCCATTAATGGACCAGCCTATTTATGTGCCTGTACTATGCCATTTTTATTAGTTGCTTTATTGTATAGTTTGGGATCAGGGATGGAGATTCCTCCAGAAGATCTTTTATTGTACAGCATTATTTTAACTATTCCATTTTTGTTTTGTTTTGCTTTTCCATATGAATTTGAGAATTGATCTTTCAAGGTCTGTAAAGAATTGTTAAGGTATTATGAAAGTGATTTCATTAAATCTGTAGAAGGCTTTTGGTAAGATGAGCATTTTTACTATGTTGATCCTCCCAATCCATGAGCATGGGAGTTCTTTCCATCTTCTGATACCTTCTTCAATTTCTTCAGTGAATTGAAGATTTTTTTCATAAAAGTCTTTCACTTTCTTGATTAGAGTCACACCAACATACTTTATATTATTTGTGGCTCTTGTGAAGGGTATAAGTTCTCTAATTTCTTTCTCAGCCAGTTTGTCATTTGTATGTAGGAGGGCTACTGATTTTTTAAAATTAATCTTATAACTGGCCACTTTGCTGAAGGTGTTTATCAGCTCTGGAATTTTTGAGGTCACTTATGTACACTATCATATTATCTGGGAATAGTGATACTCTGACTTCCTCCTTTCTGATGTGGATCCCCTTGATCTCCTTTTAATGTCTTAATGTTCCAGCTAGAACATCAAGTACTATTTTGGAGTGGTATGGGGAGAGTGGGCAGCCTTTGTTAGTCTCTGATTTTAGTGGAATTTCTTTGACTTTCTCTTTATTTAATTTGATGCTGGCTATTGGCTTGCTGTATATGGCCTTTATTATGTTTAGGTATGTGCCTTGTATGCCTTATCTCCCTAGGACTTTATCATGAATGAGTATTGAATTTTGACAATTGCTTTTGCAGCATCTAAAGATATGATCATGTCTTTTTCTTCTTTTAGTTTGTTTATATGGTGGATTGTATTAATGGATTTCCATATATTGAACCATCCCTGCATGCCTGGAATGAAGTCTACTTGGTCATGGTGAATGATGTCATTGATGTGTTCTTGGAATCAGGTTGTAAATATTTTATTGAGTATTTTTGTAGCGATGTTCATAAGAGAAATTGGTCTGAAATTGTCTATCTTTGTTGAACCTTTTGTTTAGGTATCAAGGAGACCATGGCCTCATAGAATGAGTTGACAATGTTCCCTCCATTTCTATTTTGTGGAATAGTTTGAAGAACATTGGTATTAGCTCTTCTTTGAATGTTAAGTAGAATTCTGGGCTGAAACCATCTAATCCTGGGTTGTTTTTGGATGAAAGACTTTCAGTGACTGCTTCTTTTCCACAGGAGATATAAGATTATTTAATTAGCTCACCTGATCTTGCTTCAACTTTGGTTAGTGGAATCTATCAAGAAAACTGTCCATTTCATTTAGATTTTCAAATTGTGTGGCATATAGGCTTTTGAAGTAAGACTTAATGATTCTTTGGATTCCTTCCATGTGTCTTGTTATGGCCCCTTTTTCCATTTCTGATTTTGGTGATTTGGATAGTGTCTCTCTTCCTTTTAGTTAGTTTGGCTAACTGTTTATTTTCTCAAACAACCAGCTCTTGGTTTTTGTTGATTCTTTGATTTGTTCTCCTTGTTTATAACTTAGTGGTTTCAGCCATGAGTTTGATTATTTCCAGACATCTACTGCTTTTTTGTGCATCTGCTTCTTTTTTTTTCTAGGACTTCCAAATGTGGTAAGAGTTGCTTGTATGAGTTGTTTAGAATTTGTTTATGAAGGCACTTAGTACTAATAACTTTCTTCTTAGCACTGCTTTCATTGTGTCCCAGAAATTTTGGTATGTTGTATCTTTGTTTTCCTTGAATTTTAGGAAGTCTCTAATTTCTTTCTTTCTTTCTTCTCTGACACAGTTATCATTGAGTAGAGAGTTGTAGAGTTTAGAAGTGTGTGTAGCCTTTTTGTTCTTTTTGTTATTTCTGTTGTTGTTGAGGTTCAGCTTTAGTCCATGGTGCTCTCATAAGATACAAGGGTTTATTTCAATATTCTTGTTTCTGTATGATCTATTTTGGAGAAAGTTCTCTGTGGTGCTGAGAAGAAGATATAATCTTTTGTGTTTGGGTAAAAAGTTCTGTAGATATCTGTTAGATCCATTTGATTCAGGACATCTGTTAATGCTATTTTTTTTGGGGGGGGTTCTTCCTGTTATATGGACCTGTCCTTTTGTGAGAGGGGAGTATTGAAGTCTCCCACTATAATGTGTGGGGATCAATGTGTGGTTTAAGGTATATTAATGTTTCTTTTACAAATGTGAGGGCCCTTGTATTTGGGGCATGGATGTTCAGGATTGTGATGTGATCTTGGTGAATTTTTCTTTTTATGAGTGTGATTTGTCCTTCCTCATTTCTTTTAAATAATTCTGGTTGAAAGTCTATTTTATTAGATATTAGAATGGCTATTCCAACTTGCTTCTTGTATCCATTTGCATAAAAGAACTTCTTCCAGCCCCTAACTTTCAGATAATGGCTATCTTTGTGGCTAAATTGCACATAGTTGCACTAATTGCAGCAGAAACTTGGGTCCTGTTTACGTTTTCATTCTGTTAGGCTGTGTCTTTTCATTGGAGAGTTGAGATCATTGATGTTGAGAGAGATTAATGGGCAGCAACTGTTAGGTCCTTTTATTTTAATATTGGTTGTGGTAGTATCTTCGTATCTTCGCTTGTCTAGTTTTTGCTTTACTAAAGTGATGTTATCTACTTCTTTTGTTTTCCTGGGTGTAGTTTGCCTCCTTGGGTTGGTGTTTTCCTTCTAGTATCTTCTATAGGGCTGGCTTTGTGTATAAGTACTGTTTACATTTTGTTTTTCTTGTGACATTTCTTGTTTTTCCATCTATTGTTATTGAAGTTTTGCTGGATATAGTAGTAGTCTGGACTGGCATCTGTGGTCTCTTAGTGTTTGCAAGACATGTTCCAGAGCCCTTCTGGCTTTTATGGTCTCTGCTGAAAAGTTAGGTGTGATTCTGATAGGTTTGCATGGTATGTTACTTGGCCTTTTCCCACTGCTAATTTTAACATTTTTCTTTGATTTGTTGAAAAAATTTCTAGGCCTTGGAGCTGGGTAATTTATCTTTCCTCAATTTCTATTATCCTTAGCTTTCATCTTTTCATGATGTCCTTGGATGCTTTGTGTTAGTAATTTTTTAGATTTAACATTTTTTTTGATGGTTGCATCAAATTTTTCCATTCTATCTTCCACACCTGAGAATCTTTCCTCCATCTCTTGTATTTTGTTGAAGATGTTTACCTCTGCAATTCCTGTTTTATTCTCTATGTTCTCTCTTTCCACACTTTCCTTAGTTTGTGATTTTAATACTGTTTCCATTTTCATCTTCAGATCCTGAACTGTTTTATTGATTTCTTTCCTCTGATTGTTTCCTTTTACTGAATTTCTCCCAGTGATTTCTTCATTTCCTCTCTATCAGCCTCTGTCATGTCCTCCCTTTGGGCCTCAATCTGTTTGACTGTATATTGTTGTATTTCTTTAGTGATTATACTAGTTTCCTCCATTATTGTATTAGTTAGAAAGATTTGAGATAATTTTTCTTTGTGTTTCATGTGTGTTAGAAATTTCCAGGGCTAATTGTTTTAGGATAACTGGGTTCTGGAGATGGCATAATATTTTGGCTTTCATTTTTGTGTATGTGTGTGTTTTCACACTGCCTTTAGTTATCTTGCTGTGTCTGGTGTTGGGTGGTAGTTTCTGGTCTTGCCCATGATTGCATGAATCTGAAATTCTCCATGGATTGGCTTAGTGACTCGGGGTCAGATCCACCCATGTTCCACAAGGTGGGGTCTCCTCTGAGCGAGAAGACTCAGATGCTGGTGTTATTTGTTTTTCTTTTTGTTTGCTTGTTTTGGTTCATTCTAAATTGAATGCTTTTGTTTGTCTGTTTCTTTTCTAAAGAGATAGAGAAGAATCAGTAGAGTTAGATGGATGGGGAATGGGGAACATAGGAAGGATCTCAGAGGAGATTATGGAAGAGAAACAGTAATCAGAACATACTATGTGTAAAAAATTCTTCCAATAAATAAATAAAAATTTAAAAAAGATTTAGTGACTCAATTGTGTGTATACACTGTATAGTTAACAAGCATCTCTAGTCAGTGTCATTTCTGGTAGCTGATATGAGTATTGAGATTTGGAATGGAGAGGTCTGGACTATTTATTCTTGAGAATAAAGATGTGAGTGGAATATATTATTTTTCCTCATAATTACCTCTATCAAGCCAATGACAGTAAGACCAAATATTGTTCTAAAATCTTACAATAAGCCTCAGAGGCCAGTGGTTTCTGAAATGAGTGATTCCTGTTATCTTACCTAAGACTAGAACTCAAGCATGCAAAATAAAAGACATCATCATTTTTCTTTACCATAATATAAACTTACCTATGAGTTCAAGATAAATTGAAAAAACCAAAGGGAAACTAACAAAGTAATTAGCTCTGATTTTGAGCATACCTAGGTTTGTATCCAGTGTAATGGAAAGAATTAGATTTTGTTCGTATTTGGATTTAAAAAGCCAGCATTTTGGTGACTATGACTTATTTTTCCTCTCTGAAAAGCTGTGTTCACTCTTGTGAAGCAGAGCCCAGAGAAGCCACAGTGAGCTTTTCACAAAGCCAAAATGATGCTACACATTCTAATAGGGTCTATGCTCAAATAGAAACATGTCTTCCTTTCCAAGAAGGTGGATGATTAATATGTAGTTAATAAACATTTAATTGTTCATTCTCTGCCAAGTAAGAGGCTATAGAGTTTGGGTCAATCTGATATTACTAGGTTCTTGCTCCTGATATATATCTATGACATAATATTTTTAGTTTTGCTTAAATGGTTTTTGAGAATTTCATACATAAATATTGGATTTATATAATTTCCACACTCCTTTTGCTCTCTTCAATTCCTCCCACGCCCCTTCCAAATAGACCACAGCAAATTTATGACTCCTTCTTTCCTTAACTATTATTATTGTATAAACACCCACACATCTTGACTCTGTTTTGTGTTCCTCATATGTGTATGCATTTAGGAGCAAACACTTGGGGATGGATCACCTATTAAGAAGCTCATCTCTTGAGGAAACTTAAATAGCCTTTTCAGAATACTTTAATTGCCTCTAGGTATTCATCTAGGAGTGAGAACCTTGTGTGATTTTCCTTTTCACATTAGCACACCAACTGTTTCCTAGTTGTGCAGATCTTCTTTAAGCAATCACATTATTGAAATTTCATGTTTGCAGATTCTGTGCCATATCCAGAAGAAACTATCTTGACTCTGAAGACCAGTCTTGGTTTCTCACTTTTAATCTTACCACCCTCTCATCTATGATGTCCCCTGAGCCTTGGCTGTAAGGGTACTGTTGCAGATATATGTGATGTGGGTAGGCCATTGTGTTCAATTGTTTGTGTCTATTGAGGTATCCTATACCAAGTTCTTACGGAAATTTAAAGTCATTAGAAAAAAATTACAAAGTTGTGTTGCTATCAAACACTGAATGGCTACCTTATTGCATTCATGTTTTAGTATTTTGATGTTCCTTTTCAGTGCTGTTATACCTTGGTGAACTGGTACTAAGTACTAAGAACACAAACACTTCTCAAGGTGCTTATATCTATTATCTATCAAATGGCACTATTGGGTTTTATGGAACAACTCTTCAAACATGATTTCTGATCCGCCTGGAGCAGAATCTCTTTCAATATTGCTCATGAAGATTTCAGTGTGCTAGTTAATGTTATGTTGATTTCCATTGATAAAATCTCCAACTAGATTGGCTTGTGAGCAATCTTGGAGTAGTTTCTTGACTGATATGGGAGTGCCCTGCCTAGGTGCTGCCAGTGGGCTGCTGGTCCTGTGTAGTGTGTCAAAGCAGGCTGAGCAAGCTATGAAGGAGCAAGGCAGTAAGCCACATTCTTCCAAGGACTCTACATCAATTCTTGCATTCTGATTCCTGCTATGATTGAGTTCCTGTGCTGACTACAAGGATAGACTGTGATGTTGAAATGTGAGTGATATAAATCCTTTTGTCTTCAAGTTATTAATGGTCATTGTGTTTTGTCCCAGCAATACAAACTCTAATGAAATTAAGCTATTCCATTTCACCCTGAGCATACCTGATATTGTTATATGAATGCTTCAGAGATAGAATTTCTGGAACATACATACATCAACAGGTTCTTAACTCCATCCACATATGTAATATCTTAAAGATACTCACCTGAATTCACAGTTTTGTCCAACATCCTAGGTTATAACGTATTTACTTTTTATCAAAGAACATATCCCTTGAAGCATCTTGTTTCTTCAGAATTCACTATCACCTACACATTAAAAAAAAAAAGAAAAAGCCAGACAGACAAGGGCTGGAAGCCTGATTCTCCCTGTTATCACTGTTTATGGGAATAGCCAGGTAGTATTGATTTGTCACCTGGTGATGTTAATTACCACTGAAGCATGCAGGCTGTTTCTTTTCCCCCTCAGCTCTCAGCTTGATCCTTGAAGTTTCAGCATGGGATCAGGAAGCATTTAATAGAAAGTTAATCAACCAAATCCTCTCAGTTCAGAAGTTACTCCCTGATCATGGCCCATGTATGGAACACCAGGGTATCCATGTGAAATGGGGAAGTAATTATTTACCAAATACTTCCCAGAGGGCCTGAAAGAGGTAATAACCCTAATAAGGAACCTTCTGGAGCCGCTTAGAGCCACTAAGACATCACAGAGAGAATGTCCTGGCTTACAATGTTTTTTTTTTTTAAAGATTTGCTTATTCTTGTCAACAAAGAAAAGCTAATCAGTAGAAGGATGCTTCCTTCTGAGATGCCAACAATGAGGTTTTTTACTTTCCACTTTTAAGGTACCATCCTTCTGTCTATATTCCTAGAAAATTATGTTGCCACCAGCAGACACTAGTAATCTAGATTTGATTTGCAAGTTAACTTCTCTGCTTTTAATCAATAACTGCTTAACAGCATCTCTGGCTGAGCATTCTGAAATTGATTTTGGAAGATAATTTGCATTTGATAATTTGAAGTGTTTGGCACCAAAGCCAATCCTTGCAGGAAGAAGGAGGAGGTATGATTGCCTTATGAAGAAGACCCAAGTGACTTCAAGGAGAATGGTGGTGCCCCTGAGAATTTGCAGTAGTCTAGTTTCCAGGTATCATCTGATACCAAGAATAAAGTGTTAACATCCCCCTGGCCTTGAGTTCTTCATCTGACTTTTTTTATAGTAGGAGGTGTTGGTGGTGAATGGTGAGACAGGCTTTCTTTATGTATCCCTGGCTATCCTGGAATTCATTCTGTAGTCTAGGCTGGCCTTGAACTCAGTGATCTGCCTGATTATTTCCGCATATTATACATTATTTCAGGCACTATAGATACAGAAAAATTAAATACATCTCAATTCAAGAGGTTCATACAGTTTCAGAGCTTTCATGACTTAAGAAGTCATACCTTTTAAGGATTCTTTTGCGAATATGAGAAGTACCATTTGCCACTGAAGAGATGAAATCTTCCTGCTAGGTGTGAACTTGAACTTCAGTATCTACATTAGATCAATTTTATATCATCAGGTATGTTGAATTTTCCCAGAAGTCTTAAAGACTGTGCCCGATAAAATCAATAAATCCAATCAAAGGCTTGCCTAAGAAAATGTGCTCTGTCAGAAGTCTAGCTTGAAGGACACCTTTATGATCTTTAGAGGGCCATAAATCCCTGTAAGCTTTTTTATGCTATTAACATGTTTTCAACTTAATTTCTTAGAGAACCTCCCATCTCTGGGCGATAGCATTACATCATTTGAACTTGCAACTCTCAGCATGGTCATATGTGAAGGAGAGGTTTGCAGAGAAGACCTGATTGTGAAGGTGAGATGCATCAATGGGATAAACGCCTGTCAATAGAGATAAGAGAGCTTCTTTTCTGTCTATTCCATATATGACACAAACATAGGACAGTAGTGTGTCAGTCACGACACAGACACTCACCAGGCACTGGATCTACTTTTGTTTTTATCTTGGATTCCACTCTCCACAGCTTAAACTATCAGGCTCTAGCAATTTGTTATAGGAACTGAAACCAAATACATACATTAGGAATATAGGGAAGTGGAAAGAGACAGCAAGGAACCAGTTTTGCTTGGGGGAGGAGGTGACCATTTCACTGTACTCAGATTTTGGTTCTTGTTTGCTCTACAGATGCTGTTTGATGGTAGGCTCAATCATTTTCTTACCAGGAATTATATACCAAGGATGGTGGCTATCATTGTAACCACTAGATTGAGTGTTTTGAGTAATTATTTCTGTGGCAAGGGGTTAGAGGTTATTGGTAAACTTTTAGGGTTTCTTTAATTGTTGTTCTTACAGTTTTTAGTTCATTACATGAGTCACTTAAAAATAAAATTAATAAAATCTGTACTGAAGCTATTAAAGTAAGTGGAGTGTCAGAAACTACATACATGTCAGAGCATATATACATGCACACACATGTGCATGGACAGAAACACATACATCATGGAAAGAGGGAGGACCACAGAATCTTACTAGTTTTGTGATTAAATTAAGAAAAAGATTGCTTATTCAAAGAATCTTATTTAAGGATGAAAACTAAATGGTAAGTAGCATTGTTAGGCATAGAAATGTTGGGGGCTAAGTATTTTACAGAGAAGCATGACAAGCAATTGTCTAAAGTCAGGGAGTCAGCTCGGAGGATTTAGAAAGAAGAAATAAAGCCAGAATGTCATTAGGTGAAGACAGAGGAACAACAACAACAACAACAACAACAAAAGTGACTGAGGCAGCTCAATGCTGAGTGAGGTCATGCTAATTTTTATTGGTACCATGATAGGCATGTTACAAACACTGACTGTGATAGTTCTACGAACACACTGATATCATTCTATAGCAATGGAAGAAACCCAAATAGGGCCACATCTAAAGTAAGTTCCCTGAAACCTTTCACTGAGGGGAGTATTATTGATCAAATCAATGTGTAGCTAATGGCCATCCCTACTATTTTGTTACAATCATCCTCTTTGTTGTTAAATTACATTACACCATGAGCATGCATATCATTTTATTCTTTTTTTAAATTTTTTTTTATTAATTTATTCTTGTTACATCTCAATAGTTATCCCATCCCTTGTATCCTCTATCATAAGTTAATGATTCTGTCTTGATCACAGATTCTTGGAATCTATTTGTTTTCTCTTTAAATGTTTTGAGGCTTGTGAGAAATGGCTTCACTGGAGAAAAACAAACAAAGGGATACTTGAACAGGGATGTCAGCTCGGCAAGAACGGTAGGCTCAACCTGATCTCCCAGAAACTGTTCTTGTGGTCGTGAAGTTTTCTGCTATAACACCTTGAGGTCTGATGACTGTGTCTTACAGCCTCACTCAGAACATTCCATGCACCTTCCTATTCTACATTCAAATTCAGCTTCCTTTTTTTCAGAGCCCAAGACTTCATCAGAAAAAAAAAATCATCCCATTAAGGAAAATGTGTGCCGTATCCTCAATTACTCTAAGGTACAACTATCTCCCTGCTTTTGGCACTTTTCCCCTGTCTTCACAAAGTACGGGATCCAACATTTACACAAATGTCTTTTTTTTTTTAAGCCAGCAGCTGTGTCTAGAATAGGAATTTCTGTAGGCTTAGTGGCCTGTTCTTCATGGAATTTGTGTTTGAAGCTGCAGTCAAACTGGGTGAGCGCCCCTCCCCCAACACAGCCACTGCAGATAGTGAATTATGGCTAAATACCAGAGCGTTATTTAATATAGCCAGGAAGGAATGGCGTGAATGATAGCCCATTACCACTTTATGCTCGGAGATCAGTCTCCAAGTTCAAGGCTATTCTCTTAGCAATGCTAGAAAAATGACACAGGCCACTACTAGTTTTTATAACCCCCTTAGGCAATGCTGGAGCAATAAACATGATGAGAATGAAATCTTTCCATGTGTATCTAACAGCACCAAGGAGAGTGGCTAGCTCAGTGCTGACACAGCATTCTGCTCATGTTAAAGATTTAACACATTACCTACTTCTTTCTTCAGGTACCACTCTCTGTTGGTAGCTGACTGTGTGCATGGCTGGTAGGATGCTAGGTTATGCAACAGTTCCTGTTGTTAGTTTAAGGTGGCAGAAAAGCTATATATTAAGATCAAATTGAAGCAATATGGTGCCAAGCAAGTAGGTATTTCTACCTGTTTAAATATCTGCTGCGTTATGTGTGAAGATTTATCTCTGACTGCATACCCACATTCTTTAACCATGAAAGTAAGGACAGTGCAGGGTTTCCCACTTCTGTGAAGCTGTCCAACAGTAACCAAAATCAAGAGATAATATACATTAAATATAGACTGACCTTCTTGTGGCTAGTAAAGGTTTGTATGTATATACATTGTAACTGTCTTGATTTTCCATTATTTCATCCCTCATATTGTGTATCTTGAGATATACAATTTGCGTTATTGACATAATGTAAATTATAGTTAAATGGTCATTTTATAAAAAATAAAATTAGAAGATCCAGCACTAATGAGTTTTGTTGATGCTGCAGCTGGTTTGCTGCTGAGTATTTGTCATTGTTTAGTAAATAACTGAGTTTTGAATGACCTTAGCTTGTTCAGATTTTATAAACAAACAACTTAAGTAAGCCAAGATAAAATAGGTAGGAATATGCAGGCAAGTACAGCACACAAAAATGTATTCGGATGATGTGTGAGCAGAGTTTCAATGTGGTATTTTATCATTCAATACTCCGTTTTATATATGAACATAGAAGGCAAATGATACTATTGACTAGTCAGATATCTGCACTTCTGTGCATTTCTGATTAGCTGAATAACTCTAACAAGTTTGGTACTAAAAGAAAAATCACATATGCAAGGCACTTCAAGAACCCTACAAGGTATTTGAAACTACAGATAGGGACTAAACCCTGTCCTTACTGTACTGGTTTCCATTCACACTTATAGTGACTTCAGTTTTGAATACTAAAATGTTTATAACAATACTACCATGAATGACCTTTGAAAATGCCATATGGAAACATACCACTAAGGAAACTTCCCAAATTTGTATGCAAAACCATATACATATATAAAGAGTGTTTAAAAGGATTTATCTTATAAAAGGTAATAATACCTTCTAGATGTTCATGAACTAGCAGAAAATCCCAGGGATAGAGTCATTACATTTTGAGTTGCTGGCTAGAGAGGTCATATAGCTCTCTCTTCCTAACCATTGCAGACTATTTTCATTGCTCTTGGTCACCTTCTAAACTCAATGGCACAATTCTGTTATTTAATATACCATGTATCTGAATCACAGGACTTGGAGAAACCAAGGTGGTACCAATCTAGAATCTCCATTCTTATTGGCTGTGTGGAAGGTAGAAGGCAGGTCTTAGGCCCTAGGGGAGAGCCCCTTGCCAATATTCTGCTCAATGAATATAGGAATACATTGTCTCCTGATAATTTTCTTACAATTTTATTGAGTTTTGTTTTATGTGGATGAGTGTTTTTTTTTTCTGCAAATATATTTGTATGCCAATTGCATGCCATATGCCTAGAAAAGGGCATCAGAACCTTGAAATACAGTTGCTAAAAGTTGTGATCACTTTTTGGTTCTGGAACCTGAACTTGTGTCCTCTGGGAAAAAAATATCAAATTATCTTAACCATTCGCCTCCAGAACCTCTCACATGTTCTTATATTTTTGTTTGTTTGTTTGTTTAAGACACAGTTCCTCCATGTACCCCTGGCTATCATGGAATTCTCTATGTTGACCAAGGTGGCCTCGAACTCACAGATTCATGTGCTTCTGCCTCTTGAGTGCTGGGATTAAAGGTGTGGACCACCATCACCCAGCTCCACATTATTATCTTTTTACTCACAGATTTGAAGATCTTTCAGCCTTTATCAGATTCTTTAGGCAGTACATGACAAAACAGAAACCAACCATCTCCATGTGTACAGAATATGAGACTTTGACAGCTGAGCTGTAAGTGAGACATCTATGTCATATACTTCTAACACTAAAGTATCACTAAATGAAATAGTGGTGAAAGATTGTAAGTGATAGAGGAAACGAATGTCTGTGACAAATCAATATTTGTTGCACATCACAGCACAGTGGCACAAGAACTCACAATGGCTATGACTTCATGAACATGGTTTCTATTCAGTTATGGTATACCAAAATTTCATCATCGGTATGATGTTCCCTTTCTAAATGAAAAACATTTCCTCAGGGGGTACATATTCTCACAGCCAGTAGGTATTTCCACACTCATGTACATATAGGCAGAATAAATGGGCTGAACGGGTATTAAGTTAGAAAGTTCATGTAGAAAGCTAGCTAATAATAATAGATAGATAGATAGATAGATAGATAGATAGATAGATAGATAGATGATAGATAGATAGATCACGTTGACTTTAAAGAAAGAAGCAAAGATATAAGGGAGAAATTGGTGGAGAAGCAATGCAGAGGTAGACTGGATCAAAGCCACATTATAAGCATTCTGAGTACTAAGTAAAATACTTAACAAAAAGGAATAAATTGCTAATTTCGGCAAGTTTCCATTTAGCACTGTCACACCATGGTTAACATTGAGTAACTAACATAAAGGATAAGAGAAACTATGAATAAATGGAATTAACTGCAGTGCAAAATGAGATGTGGTACTCTTAGCCTGGCTAACAGCCTAGGCCATTGAAGGTTGCGAGTCCAGGCAGACAATTTATTTCTGATATTTAACCTAATTGATGAAATAGCAAAATGTCCTCTCAATATCTATGTTTATATTCATAGACAAAAGTAATTCAAGCCTCGATCAGAGAAGTTTCTCCTTAAAAAAAAAAACCTGTCATCATAAAAGCCTATATTTCTCCAAGATGCAGAGAATAAGCAATGATCGATGTTGGACTCAACCCTAAAACATTTATATCCTCTTTAGGAGTCTCATGGAATATTATAGAAGAGGAGCTTGGGAATATGTAAAAACCTGATGATTGGGTGAAGGACTGCAAAGTGCCACTCTCTAGACTCAATCTAACCATTGCCAGTGCCATCATTAGCTGTTCGGAGCCCTAGTTACCTTCATGGGACACATATAACACTGGCTCTATCAACATAAGTCAAGGGACAGGGAGGGACTCAAGAGACCCTTCCCTTTACATCTGAGGGGAAACCAATGTCTTTATTTGTATACCTGCTACTGAGCCTACAGGCTCCAAATGATAAATACAAATTCATGCCACACAGATGAGCCTGGTTAGTCTCAGTGGGTCACCAAACAAAGAGTTATTAATGAATGTGAGAGATGTTTGTATGGTGTGTGTGTGTGTGTGTGTGTGTGTGTGTGTGTGTGTGTGTGTGTGTGATAGATTTCACAGGAATATGGTGGGTCACAGTGGTTGGCACATAGGTGTCTATGTGCAAAGTTAACCAAAAGGGGTGGGCTATGGTCTATTTATGCTTTTTGAATCAATTTACTCTTTGAACTGGTTGTGGAAAGTTAAGATTCCATAAACCTGGAAAGGACTGAGATATGCGTATTCAGTTTTAGAAAATATACACAGCTGAAGTAACTCATATTGCCATTTCCTGAATAAAGACAATAGAATTCATTAACGTTGTCACGTTTTTCTCTTTTTGAGTTTATCATTCTTTTTAACTTATATGACTAAAATGGCTTAAATATTTATTCCTTCTGCACAAAATTTATGTGATGGAATTTGGAAGTAGCACCTTCAGGAGGAAGTTTGGAAGGGCTTCATTTTCATGAATGGGATCAAGGCCCTCTATGAAAGAGACTTGAGGGTGCTCTGTTGGTTGCTGGAGCACAGGACAACTCAGTGATGACATCGTTGTCAACCCGGAAATGAGCTGTCACCACATGGTGCATTGACAAAAGCCTTCACCATGGAATTGTCATCTTACTGATAACTCGAGAATCAACAGATATATCTGTTGTTCATAAGCTACCTGGTTTATGTTAGAGTTTTATCAGTGAAGAGATATGGTATTCTTCAATGTGCAAAATGGGTTAAACCTCGATGATCAGAAACAGCATTGAAGGAAATGCATACTATTTCAGCCTGAACTATAGAGTCTAAGAAATGATTTTTTTCACTCTCTCTTCCTCTGGTATATTTTCTTTTTCCCTCCATAGGTTTTTCCAAATGGTCCAGAAAACAGTAAAGTATCTGCCTGGGGGACTCACAGCATGACCGCTGGGATGCTGAAGGAATCTGAGTCATCAAACACCACAGGAAGCACAGGGAGGCAAAAGCCAAAGGGAAGCTGATGTAGGCTTTTGGCGTCTGGTTAAATGCAAGCACAGCTATTGCCCAGTGAAGCCAGGAAGGGAAATTAAGTGATGTTATTTGAAGCAGATTATTTTCCCTCACCCATGCTAATTTATTGACAGATTCTAGATACCCAAACCACATACTTTCAGCAAGTGAACAAGGGTTTTCATGATTTCAACAAAGAGATGAATTGATAACCACAGTTCTACTCACCATCCTGGGAAGACTAAGACTAGTGAGGTAACAAGAGGAGAGGAAAAAAAACAAGGGTCACTCACGTAGTTGAGATGTCATTGAGAAACTTTACATTTAATTAAATTATTTATCCCTAGAAAGACACGAGAACATCCAAACCCATGTAAACTTTAATTAATTAGAAACAGTGGGAGTGTAATAAATTAAAATAAATGTGTGACAGTGAAAAGAATCTGAATAAGCTGACAGCCGAATAGGTACGATTGAGGACCACTAGAAAATGATTAGTTAGTGTTGGGATACATAGGGCTCTTAGGCAGGCATGAGACTGTGAATTTAGATGCCCAGCTTCTAATTAAAACTCAAATGTGATAGCATCTGTTTGCTAATCCCAGAACTGGTATGGCAGAACAGAAAGATCATCTGAACTCATTGCCCAAGCAGACTGGCCAAAACAGCGAGCCCCAGCTTCATGCAGGGACCTTGTTTTAAAGATAATGTAGAGAGGTACATAGAAAGACACCAGACATTAACTCCTGGAGTCTGAAGTTAGCCATATGCATGTTAAAAATAGAAGAAGAAGAAAAAAGGTAAGTTGCAGACAGTACCTACAAAAGAATGCTTACCACATAGAAAGCAGACAAAATCAAGACAATGAAATCACAGGTGACAGCAGCTGCATTCTATATACTATGGAGGATGAAAGGAGGAGAACAGCTGTCCCCTGGGTGTCCTTTGAAGCTTGGAGGCAGTTAGCCTTAAGTTTAAAAAGAGATACTGGCTTCATAACCAGGTCACTCCTAGAAGAAGTATTTGGAGTACAGCCAAGAAGGGTGTGGCATAAAGTACCTTTCTGCACGCTCAAATTAAAACTACCAAATGACGGAAGATGAGAAGTGGAAAGCTGACTCCAGCCTACCTTGATTAAATGTTTCTAAATTGAGAGATCTAGCCAACTTCAGGTTATGTTTAGGTAGAAAATTTTCAAGTACAAAATTGACAAAAATCAACATACTAATTCTTTTTCAGTAATTTATTTTTACTTCTTTTTTTGCTGTTCAAAATTAAACATTTTTTCATATTTTGGGGATAAAAACAGTAATAATTATTTCTCACTTCTCTGTAAAGATCTTTATAATTTTTTTGTATCATTGGAGTAAGTGAAAAATGCTCAAATGTTTGTAAATATGATTTCACATACCCTCATGCACATTGTTTAAAGGTAAATTCATATAAATATTTGATAAACTTGATATTAGAAACATGCTCCATTAATATTTTTCTTGGCTTTTTTTTTTAACTTATAGAAGCACATAGGCTGGGTGTTGCCAGGAGTGGTGTTTTCATTCTTTCTGGATTATGGGGGTATGTCAGTCTAGTTAGTTCAGGTACTTTGATCAGGGAACAATATTCTCTACTTTTTCCTTCTCTTTCACATCACAGTGTTGGGGTTCCCATCATTGGGTTGGAGATTACATTTCCAAGCTGCTGGAGTCAAGCTCATATGAACAAAGTTATATGCTGTTCACAAAGCATTTTGTTTCTATCCATTCAAACCTTTATATCTGGTTCCACGGTCTGTGGACTCTTGGATGTTTTACTAAACTAATGAGACAGAAGGAAGGCAAATGGCTCACAAGTTACTATAGAAACATAATAGGAGAAAACACACTGTAAATGTACACATCAATATTACAAAGTAGAGGTTGACCATGATAGAAAGGGGAGCAACAGCATGGGAATGGTCATTGCTCATTTTGTCTTCCCAAAATGTGTGATTGCCTCTACAAATGCTGAAGTATATATACATGTATCTTATATCTAGCCACTTTAATCAGTTGCTATCAATTCAGAGTGTCTCAGATCTTAGAATAAAAGCATTTTGATCTTCAGTACAACTTTTTCCATTTATTTCTAGTGCCCTTTAAATTGTGTCATTATTTATTAGTATATGTTTAAAATCCTTATCTATCTGCCATCCAATATATTATTTTTTTTTTATCCTAAAGTACTTTCTCCTTCTCTGAAGCTTTCACACACTTCCTAGCAATTTTTTTCAGCCTGGATTCCTTTCTTAATACTTTGAGAAGACAGAAACTACTTGTCATCATTCCTCATCTCATTTCTTCCAACTCTACTAATGTGGCAACCTCCATTTCCATATGTTCTCATTAGAGTAATCTAGCCCTGCTTTTGCCACAGGCCTGTATTCCAATGTACCCAGGAATCTGTGAGGTTTACATGTTTCAACTAAAAACTTGGGAAGGAGTGCTAGCTCAGGCTAAATTCACTGTCATCTCTATGGACCCCTTACTTAGTTTTCTCTTCTGAGGCCTTTCTATCATCTTTGCTCTTCAGTATATTTCACTATGGGACCTTATCTCAAACAGCATACTGGAATTCTTCCTGTCTTGGTCACCAGTCATGTTGAGGTAATTAAAACCAGCATTACTGTTGTGGAACTCAATCCATTCACATATTCAGTGTGGTTGACCTTTATTTATCAAGTCATATTTTTATTTGCATACCTTTTATTTCCACCTCCGTGGTTCACTCTACATAACTTATAAGTACAATCACACTCTTTAGAACAATGACACAAAATAGTATAAATATTTAACAATCAAGTTCACTTTAACATATTGTTAAAATGTCACATTATCCATTTCTTCGTGATGTGTTCTTTGAACTTTAACAAGTATTTTTCTAGAAAGAACTCAGGTGGTAAGTCCTTTTATTCTTATTTGATTAAGTAAATAAATTGACCTTTAAAAACAGATTCATTACTTTTCACTAGCCTTTCCTATCAGTTTGTACATTATTTGTTTAGATTAACTTATTATTTGAATGTTTTGGTAAACTCTATTCGTTGATAAGTATTTTTAAAGTTTCCATATTTACCAAGAACAGTCTAATTTTCCTTTGTAGTTTGTTAAATCAGCTATTTAAATTTTGGCTGAGTAGAAAGTTTTTTTGTTTATGTTTTTGTTTTGGTTTTTTGTTTGTTTGTTTGTTCTGTATCCATATTAGTTGCTCTTTGCTAGGTGAGATTAACTTTCCAGGTACCATTTGAGCTAGAGCTCAAATTTGGGACAAAAGGCTAATTAAGGTGCTTTCCTGGCCATATACCCAAAAGATGCTCCACCACACTACAAGGACACTTCCTCAACTATACTCATAGTAGATTTATTTGTAATAGCTAGAATCTGGAAACAACCTAGATGTCCCTCAACTGACAAATGGATAAAGGAAATGTGTTATGTTTACCATTTACACAATGTAATACTTTTCAGCTATTAAAAACAAGAAAATCTTGAAATTTGCAGGCAAATGGATGGAACTAGAAAAAAAAATCATCCAGAGCGAGATAACCCAAGGCCCAGATAAAATACATAGTATGTACTCACTTATAAGTGGATATTAGCCATAAAGTACAGGATAGACATACTACAATCCATAGATCCAAAGAAACTAAGTTACAAGGAGGACACAGGGGAGGATACTTGAATATCTCTCATAAAAAAAATAAAATAGACACTGGAGATAGATGGAGGGAGGGGCAGGGTTTAGGAGTAGGGAGGGAGGAGGGCTGGGTGAGAGAATAGAAATTAGAGGTGGGGAGAATCTCTGGGATTTTCCAGAGCCCTGGGGTGTGGGACGTCCCTAGAATGTCTACGGGAGTCACCTAGTGGAGACTCTTAGTAGCAGGGGATATGAAGCCTGAAGTGCTCCTTGCATAGCCGCCTCCTGTCGTCAGGCAGGACTTCCAGTGCAGGGATAAGGACACCAACCCACCCACAAAACCTTCAACCCAAAATTTGTCCTGCCTGCAAAATGTGCAGGGACAAAGATGGAGCAAAGATAGAGGGAATGGCCAACCAAAGACTCACCCTGCTTGAGATCCATCCCATGAGAGAGAACCAATCCCTGACATTATTAATGGTACTCTCTATGCTTGTAGACAGGAGCCTAGCACAACTCCTCTGAGAGGCTTCATCCTGTGGCTGATGGAAACAGATGCAGAAACCCACATCTAAACATAAGACAGATCTCAGGGAGTCCTAAGGAAGAGTTGGGAGAACGAGTGAGGGAGTCAGAAGGGTCAAGGACTCCACAAGAAGGCCTTGGTCCACGGAGGCTCATAGACCCTGAACCAACAACCAAAGAGCATGTGCGACCTGATTATAGGCCCCTTGCACAGATGTAGCAGATACATAGCTTGGTCTTCATATGGATACCCCAACAATTGGGGCAGGACCCTCTTGACTCTGATGCCAGCTTTGGATCCTGTTGTTTGGCCTCGGTAGGAAAGGATGGGCCCAGTTCTGAAGTGACTTAATGTGACATGGCCAGTTGGTACCCACTGGGGATCTCTGCCTTCTCTAAGGAGAAGGGGAAGGGAGAATAACAGAAAGGCTATGTGTGTTGGAGGTACTGGGGACAGAGAAGGGAGGCTGCAATGAAGAGATAAGCGAACAAATAAATACTAAAACAAAAACAATCAAAGAAACAAAAAACATCAAAGAGATCACTGGCTGCCACTCTTGCACCACCTCTCTTTCAGCCCAGCCTCTGTATGACATGCCCTACCCACTTCCCTGAACTCTCTATCCCAAGGGTGGACTGGGCTTCAGTTCCCCCAGCTGCTCTTTATTACATAACCCAGCTGTCCCTTTTCCCTTTTGGCCTCTTGGCCTCTTGCCCTCCTGGTCTTCTGGCTCTCCTCTCTCTCCCCTATGCCCTCTCCTCTCACTTGTCCTGGTCCACTCTGCTGGTCATGACTACTCTGGCCTAGTCCCGATGCCTCTGGCTGTGTTCTCCCTTGTGTCTGCAAACTCTTCTCCGTACTTTAGGAGTAGTCATGTACTCCTTTTATTTCATTTATTTTCATTCAATTTAAACATCTAGAGAACTCTTTTTTTTTTTTTATGATTTAACTAGAGAGAGAGAGATGCTACTACTGTCTTCTGGGAGAAGGGCCAGATATGGTAATTGTCTTGAATATGGAGGAGTAGCACCCAGAGTAAAGAATCATCTGATCCTCAATGCCATTAGTGCTGCAGCTGTGCAGTGTTGCTTTGGGTTTAATTATAATTTCAACCTTTGTCTCCTGAATCTGCAGGGTGTAAAGGCTTGCAGCCCTGTTGTACACTTTGGCTCAGCACACAAAGTCAGAGCTTGTAGAGTCCTTGACAGAAATAACAACTGGGAAAAACGAAAACTAAATAAACCTTATGACAGTTTGAGAGGGTTGACAGGACTTCAAACCTGCACTTCTCTTGTGCTGATGGATGCAGTTTGTATGTCTATATCCTGAAAAGACATTTCTTTTTATTACTTGTCATATGGATGGATACTACTGTACGTTCTGGTCTCTGCTGGCATTTTCCTCCTTTCTTCCAACCTTTATGAGATAAAATGTTAACCTTACCTAGAGAATTGTACAGCATGGATAGTTCCAATATGATTCAGCATATTAAATCTGTCATGTCATTCATTTGACTTAACTATTTGTGACAAATGCTTGTTGCAAAATATTTTTAAATGCTGACTAAAGTAGTTATAGTCAAACCTCCATGAAGATACAGGGCCACAATCTTCACTTTTCTTATGAAAATTTTGAGATAAAGAAAGGTCATTTCTTATAATATTTCACAGAATATTGACTCAATGTTCCATAGTTAATGCCAATCTACTATTTCACCTTTCCTAGAAAAATATAATTTAATCAAATCAAATCTATATCCAGTAAGTGAGAGGTCAGGCAAAGAAATAATTTGGATAATTGTTGGTTTATCTGTGGATTTTTATATTAAAATGTGTCTGTGAAGAACAACTGTAGCAAATAGCTGGTATTCCAGGAAAAATGGGCAAAATAATCAGTTACAAACTGTGCAAAACCTTAGAATATTCATGCATTTGACATAAAATTTTTGAAGCAGAATTGGAATTTACTGAAAGGCATTTTTTAACAGCAGTATGAAACACAAAAGCAAGAGAAAGAGAGGCATAAGGGAAAAAAATTGTACACACTGGGAGCTTAGACTTCTCAAAGGAGAATTGCAATTATATCACAATCCTCTTGTAGGATTTTAGCTTTTTCTGGAGGCATCTTTGAAGGTTCCTAAGGAATTTGAATAAGATCACAGGTGGTCCCTGAGGTGTTCTTCTCAACATGGCATGGATAGCTTTCTAGATCCTATGGAATAGAGGAAATTAGAATACCTCCACTGTCAACAAAGGCTAATAGTTTTGTCTGTGAAAGTCCCAGAAAACATGTATAAGTAAATTATGGTTTTGCCTTTTTAGCCACTGTCACCACTCCAGAGGCAGTGGGACATGGGAGAATGGAACCTGCAAATGAAACAGACTGAAGTCTTATGCAATAGATAAGTTTATTTAGAGGCTCAGAAAATTAATACTCTTGAGAGTTAAGAAAGATCACATGAATAAAGTTCTCATGAGTTCAAGCTGTATATAATCACTAGCACAAACCACATGTGGCAAATATATGTTTCCATGGAGGCTTATAAAATATAGTTTAAATATTGAGTAATAACAACAGTCAAAAATGAGTAACCTGAGGTAAACTCATTCCTATCTGTTACACCTAGGAAGAACATGTGCACACATCCTATGCTTTGAAAACATTGAGGTCACAAGACCCTTGGATTCTTGGACTGTTCCCATAAGTTCTCAGTATTATCATCACATGGCTCCATTCCAGGATCATATTCCAAGAAACCAAAAAGAATTTCACCTGCAGAGTCTCTGCTATCAGTCCTAATAATGTCAATAACTACCATAGTAACTAGTGTCTTTTCAAAGGCTCTAATTTTCTTTTTCTTTAATTATTTTATTGTGTTTCTTTTTTAACATATTATTACACATGCATAAAATAAACTACATACAGCAGGCATGACAATGAGGCAATCATGAGTTACATAAATACTATATTCATAATGATTTGGCTATTTGTATTTGTCAAACTTGAAGAAACATCTTTCCTATCTTGTTAAGGGCTCTAATTTTCTATCAACATTGTCTCACATTATAGATGTGCAATAAAGTTATGCATTTGTCCCAAACATTTGAGTCCTATAGAATTCTCCCATCAATTTTAGAGATGTGGACACTGAGATTATACACTATAGATGGACTTTCTAACATTCTAAAGAATTTAGTGTAGGTATGACCTTTTTCCTACTTTTCAGAGTAGAAGCCTTTACTGAGACTTTGCATTCTGTACATGTTTTCTGGTAGCTAAATTTAGCTCTGCTAAGGGAAGAATATTTTTCACTTCAACTCTAAACTAATCAAAAGAAACACCTAGAGTGAAGGTAATTCTTAGTGAAAGTATTCTCAAATAGTAATTTAAGAAACGAGTCAGTTGTGGGTTTTATTGAAGGAAGTTCTGTGCTGAAGGCATCTTTTCCTGAAGTAATTACAAGGTCATTATTTATTTCATTATCTGTTTCTGGAATTGAACAGATGATGTGTGAAGTCTTAATTTTATGTCAATGCTTAGGAAAGGAAAGGGAAGGGAAGGGAAGGAAAGGAAAGGAAAGGAAAGGAAGTCATTGCCAAATACTCACATGCCGACTAGTAAGGACAAGTGAGCGCTGCAATCTGACATTAATCATACCTGCCAGTTTGGCAATTCTTTTTTCATATATGATTCCTTGATTTCTGCTAATAACCACTTTAATCTTTTATCTTTTTAAATTTTTTTATTCTTTTGCAGACATAGCATTTCTCTGAAGCCAAGGAGGTTGGCTTTGATCTGTATAGCCCAGGCTGGCCTTCGACTCATGACACTCCTGTTTGCTTCTTGCAGAGTGCCAATCACCGATTTTCTTAAGAAGCAAGGGCTCTCATGCCTTTGTGCATCCTGGGTCTTTTATACTCTTGGGCTTGCTCTAGTGTAGGTAAGTTGAAAAATAAAACAAAATCTACCACATCATCTTTCTAGATGATCATAATTCCTAGCTACATTCTAAATCTTATACCCACTGATAGTTGTATTTAACACTCCTCATCAATGAAGCCTCTATTTAGAGCAAATGGACACTGTCATAGGAAGCCACAGCTGGACAATGTTGTGATCAGAAAATCACAGGGGACAGAGGGGGAAACTGATAAATCAATGTCACAGCTTTGGCATCTGCTCAGGGGACATTAAAGAAGAAGGCATGGTGTGATCGTTAGAACCAGAACAACAGCAAGTGTGCTGTGAAATGGTCTCCTCTAGAAATGGCCACATAGACAGGATCTGAATAATCCCAGTATCAGTAGACACGCAAACTTGGAAGGAAGAAAATCTCCCAGAGGCACATGCCTGGACACAGAACTGCAGATGACTGATGAGTGCTAGGAGAGGGAGACTTAGCATCTTGCAAAGATGACATCCCTAGTTTTTTGTCTAAGACAAATCAGTAAGCCCTGATATGGTGTACACACAAGCAAAAACTCAGCAGGTTGTGTTTAAATATTTATGGATACACATATGTATGTACACACATATATGTTGGAACAGCAGAATGTATCAAATTTAGAGGAAGGCACATAGAAGTAGTTGGAGGGAGGACCCTTGTGAAAAGCTGGAGGAAGAGAGGAAAGTGATGTAATAATAAATGTATTAAGATGTATAAAAGTTTTAATAACAGAACGAGTCCTTGAACTGGATGTCCCCAGATTTGCAGGTTGTTCTGCTTCCATGACTTAAACGATGACAGAGTTCCGAAGGAGAGCCCAACAAGAAAGATGCATGCCAAAAGAAAGGCTTTTGAATTCAGCATCGATTAAACTAACAGACCAACTTCAAATGGTGAGTCAACCCAATATAGAAAGTGAAGAATTGGTGAGGAAGGAAAATAGTTATAAAATATGAAAAAAAAACATGACAAGTAAGATGTGCAAATATTCCTAAGTCAGGACATTGGGACCACCTGATTTTATTGCTATAAAGGTACAAAGTTGAGGCAGGCGCTTGCTTAAAGTGTGTGTGTGTGTGTGTGTGTGTGTGTGTGTGTGTGTGTGTGTGTGTGTGTTTATTGGGAAGGGTTCATGAAGAATACTATTTGCAAACTCCTCCTGATCAAATGCAATGGTCCTTAAAACACCTCTAGCTCACCTTTCCCCAGAAGAGAAGGAAATGACTTTCCTGCAGAAGCATTAACTGTGGCGGAGGCTAAGCTTGCCAGCAAAAGTAATGAAGCCATTCACTGTGAGCAGGCCTGGGCTTCTTGTGTTCACTCACGTTATACAAGCTTGCTGTAAGGTGTCAGGCTCATTGTTCAGTACGTAGTTTGGGCTCCTGCAAGAAGCTGAGCTTTGGGTTTTTCTAATTTCAATGCTTTATATTTGAAATTTTAACATGCAATTAAAGGAAGATTTTCATTTAATTAAGAAATGCATTCTGGATCTTGACTACTAATTAAAAGCTACTACTTGCTTAATGTATATAGGCTAACAATTACAGGGGGTACTTTTTACTTTATAATTTTGTGGATGTTTGACTTTGTAGTCTAATATTGTAATTAATAAATGTGGTTGGTTTTGATTTTCATTTTAATTTTTTAAAAAATGAAAAGAATATCTGTGCTCTTAAGGAAGCTTGGTTAACTCTTTATTCTTTCACACTGACAATGCAGTAGGGGCTTCAGTTAACCAGTATTTGCCTCGAAACCACAGTCATTCTATTTCTGAGATGTTTCATATCACTGATTCTACCAATGTTAGATTGATTTGTTTGGCCTAACTTTCTCATGTGAGTGTGTGCAAGTGCATGTGCCGTGTGTATGTGGGTGTGTGTGGGTGTATGTGTGTGTCTTTTAATAATGCATGTGCTAAATTATGGCACATATAAAGTCAGGTAAAAATAGTAAGCCTACGATATCACATATGAAAGCCCATATGAATAGCTTTCAAGGATCTCCCTGTCTAAGAAAAGTGGTTAACAAAATGATTCTTTAGAAAATCACATAAAAGCTGAGCAAGGAAGCACATGCCTCTAAAATCCCAGCACTCTGAGAGGCAGGTCCAGGCCGATCTCAGTTGAGTTCGAGGCCAGTCTGATCTACAAAGTGAGTCCAGGTATCCAAGGCTATACTGAGGAGCCCTGTCTAAGAGTTAAAATATAGGGCTGACTGAAACAATTGAAGAGAAGCGGGTCATATAATTAAAAAATGTCTGAAAAGATGCACAGTGAGTTAAATTATTTGGGTTTACATTCTGCTCTTCCATATTCCTCATGGGCCTACTGCTTTCCATTTATAACATAATTGCTACAACACTTATTACTTTGCTTTCCTGACAATCAGCTATACTATAATGTAAAATTAACCGATTGATTGATATATCTGTAAGCCATTGGTATATAGATAATTGATCCAAACAAGCAATCACTACAGCTGATGCTGCCTAGAAGGTTCTGTGTTGCATGCTCAGATCATAGGGTGTGAAGGTTACCTGCAATGAAGGCTGCCTTAAAAATCCAGATACAAGTAAGGAAATCTTTCAGAGACATTTACTAGTGGAGTTACCCGTCCACACTTTATCTTGTTCTTAGCAAATTAGTACAGTAGCAACTGTAATAATACAGGCCTTTGCTTTGTCTTTCATCTATTCAACTGATTTTTACCAAGGAAGTTATCAGAGCCTGTAAGAAAAGGTATTTGTTTAAATTTCCACCTTCTGGAACTATCCATAAATTACTTCTGAGTATCTTTTTTTGTTTTTTTTGTTTTGCTTTGAGACAGGGTTTCTCTGTGTAGCCTTGGCTGTCCTGAACTCACTTTGTAGACCAGGTGGCCCTTGAACTCACAGCAATCTGCCTGCCTCTGCCTCCAGAGTGCTGGAATTAAAGGCGTGCGCCACCATGTCCAGCACACTTCTGAGTATCTTATGTAACATAATGAACAATGTGTTAGAAATGTATAAACAATTGAAAGTTTTCTCAAAATAAAAATATACCCACATACTTATAGCACCCCTAAACACAAATGCATACATGCACACACAACACACACACACACACACACACACACACACACACACACACACACACACACAAACACACTGGACATTGGGGAGGGATGAAGGGAAGGAGGAAGAGAGAGAGAGAGAGAGAGAGAGAGAGAGAGAGAGAGAGAGAGAGAGAGAGAGAAGAGAGAGAGAGAGAGAGACAGAGACAGAGACAGAGACAGAGAGACAGAGAGAATCAGAGAGGGACATGCTCATATTATTTTGTAAATATAAATTACATAAACTATTCTGTTTGTGGTTTTAAATAACATTGGCAGCTGTAGTGAACAATAAAACCCATCTTCAAGCTCTAAGGATGTAGGACATCATAAACTATTTAATCAGATGCTTTGTAATGACAAAACCACATATTATTTTTCTTTAACACAGTAAACTAAGGAAAGAATCATGGGTGTCTACACAAAATAAGAGATAAGAAAATGAGCAAAAATATAACCTAGCTTAAATGAAAAAAAATGCTATAACAGAGTATATGCCTAAGTATTAAGTCATTCATTTATAATTTATTATTTTATTCTCTTAACTGCCCAAACACATATGATATTTAACAAGCATGGAGAATTTGATATAGGCAACCGACAAAGTCTACAATATTGGGAAAGCCATTATCCATTTCTATTTGTCACCTGCAGGAGTTGTAATGTTCTTGCCTTTGAACTTGCTACTCCTTCTATAAAATCTATACATTTATTTTAGAAGAAAAATGACTAAGTATAAGCAATAACAACAGTATAATCACCCTATCATGCTCTACTTAGACCTGGATTTTGGACAGAGTTAAATGAAATCTTGTTACTGAGACTTGTTAGTGTTAGAAGTGACAATACGTTTGACGGTCTATTTATACTATTTAAAATCATAGAAAATTCCCAGACAGCATACTATCCTAATCTGAACTAAACACAAGGTCTCTGCAAAATTATTACTTATTAATTATATAAAACATATTGGAAGTTTTGTAAATCCAAGGTGCCATGACTGTTTATTCACACAGATCACATTGATTGTACTTTGTGCTACTAAACCCTCTATACCAGTCATCAATATGCATCATCAAAATAAAGCTTCATGAATGCATGCTAGAATCTTATATTATTTTATATAATTTGGTGGATAGCAGCTCTTTTTTCATATATCAAAATCATATCTACTTGATGGTTTTCTTGTCTTCTTGTCATTATGACCAAAGCAATTTAGGGAAGGTAGACATTGTGTCTCATGGTTTAATAGTGGTTCTCAACCTTTCTAATGCTGTGACACTTTAATATAGCTCTTCATCTTGTGGTGACACCCCCCCCAACCATAAAATTATGTTTGTTGCTACTTCGTAACTATAATTTTGCTATTGTTATGAAATCCTAATGTAAATATTTTTTGGAGATAGATGTTTGCTAAAGGAATTAACCCACAGATTGAGAACTGCTGGTTTAAGAAGATCCAGTTTGTGGTCACTAAGCTCCGTGTACATAGGAGAACATCCTGCTGTTGCACATGTGGTGCAGCCTAGTCACCTCTGAGTAGACTGACAGGAAAGAACTACAGGATGAGGCCAGGCATGTATATACGTCCCCAGAGATACATCCTAGTGATACACATCCACCAACTCAGCTCTACAGCCTATGTTTCCACAATTTCCTAACAATGGCGTGATACTATAATTCCACTAAAAATTCACCAATTCATTAGGTAGAAGTCCTCATGACACGTTTCTCCTCTGCATATACCCTGAGTATATCTTACTCCTTAGACTTTCTTTACACACCAATTAACAGTCAAGATTATCATATCTTGTATCTCAGTCTCCACTTCAGTTGTTAATAATTAATGCTCAGGCTAGTTGTTCACTTCCTTGACTTCTCATTGACATGAGCACTTCCTGCCTAGGGACAACATATCCCTTAGGGAACAGTCACGATTCCACTTGACACAGCGGTCTGTAAATACTTTGTCTCACAAGACATAGGACACCACTAGCATCCCTGATAACTGCTTGCTACCCTCCATTTTATGTGTTCAGAAATAGGACTTTCCTTCCTTCGTGTTCCCATTTTTCTCATGTTTAAGAGTCAGTTTTCGAAACTATCTGTTCTTCAACCCAGTCAGAGACTTGAGAAGGAATAAAATTAATTGCTGGAGTATATAGGGCATTCAGGTTAGTAGCTCGCCAGATGAGAAGACGACAGAGATGGTTTGTTGCCTGAGCAGTCACTCAAAATTCTCTGCAATGCTGGAGCATCATCTTCAGCCTTCTGGCCCAATATGTCTCTGACAGACATATTTTTTATTACAATTATGCTTAGTTGTTTAAGGGTTAAGATGTTTTTAGGCCTAGGTAGATGTTTAAGTTGATAATGGCAAAGTATGATAGATATTGATTTGAATTCAAAATTTAGACTCACCAAGATAGGAAAGATGTTTTCTTCAAGGCTGCCAAATACAAATAGCCAAAACACTATGAATGTAACATATATATATAATTCCTGATTGTTTCAGGGTTCTTTGAAGGAGAGAAACCTGTTCTTTAGGATCCCAAGTGTGGGATCAGAGCGGTCGCTTGAGAGAACAGGTGATGTTAATTCACTAGAAGAGCACCCACCTTGTGCAGGAGCTTAATTGCTGCCAGCTGAAAAGATCCTGCGACCAGACTCTGGGAGGAGATATATAAATGAGCCCAGAACTGGCGGCAGCATGGATAGGAGACTTGGGATAGATTTGGCTGTTCATCGCTGCTCTTCAAGATGCTTCTAGGGAAAACCACTCGAGGGAAAGCGTCAGAGCTCCAGCTTCTGCTGAGGCTCTGGGGTCTGGTTACCCCAGGTTCCATTGGAAGAAATCCTGCGGCGCCCCAGAGAATCATTCCTCGGAACTGATATCCTTAAGGTTTTGTTATTGTGTCCATTAATCCTCATTTCCTACTGTTTTGGTTAATTGGGTTATGATTGACATAGGCTCGGTCATTAAGTTGTTAAAATATTTTGGTTAAGAAAATTGGGTTTACAGTTAGTTCTTCTTGCTGTGTATATGTGTAATGATATAAATGGATATGTTAAAATATTTAATAAAAATGTAAAAACTCAGTTTTCTGTATTCTGCAATTCATAGACTTTTCACATTATCGGAAAAAAAAACCATCCGTGGTAACTACCTGCCATCCTACACTCTATGTGTTCAGTAACTGGACTTCCTTCATGCTCTCATTATTGGCATGTTTAAAAGCCAGTTTTCTGGATTCTGCACGTCGCAGGTTTTAATTATAGGTCTCAAATCATATCACCCATCCCATAAGTCTTTATAATATTGGGAGTTTCTGAGGTTACATCTCCATTTTGTTCTAGAACTATCCACATATTACCCCTCTTTTTTTTTTTCCCTTGGACTGTTCTATCTGCTTGAATTTTTACTTTGGTAAACACCTTTGTTCTATTTAAATAAAAAATGACAAGAAACTATTAATACTATTTTACATTTTTGCAGTGAACTGTAACATGTCTAGATCCTTCCTTTTGAGTCTAATCTCTTCTCTGTGCGGAGGTGGGTTTGTACAGCACTAGGGGCAGGGAAGTCCCCAGGCCTGGCATTTATGACTTAATGATAATTTTTATATCAGCCGGTGTTACCTAACTGTGTAATTTTTTATATTGCTTAGGTTAATTGTTGTCTTCTCATCTCAATATCAATTTTATGATCTGATTATCACTTCTGAAAAACAGAAAAGGAAAAGCCCACCGTCTGATGCTAATTATTCTGATATATAGATTAGTGTAGGAAACAGTTATATTTAACAACACCGAGTCACCTGACAACTGAAAATAAAGTGTTATTTATTTATTTAATTGTTTTAGCCTTACTTTTTATTTTCAATTAGTTTATTTATTTATTGGTTTTTAGGGACTGGGTTTCTGGGTGTCCTGGACTCATTCTGTAGACCAGGCTGGCATCAAATTCACAGAGATCTGCCTGCTTCTCCCTCCCTGAATGATGAAATTAAAGGCATGTGCCACCATATCCAGCTGCATTTCTTGGTCTCCTAATAATGATTATTTATTTTGTGATTTATGGGTGTTTTATCTGTATGTAGCTATGTGCATGCCATGTGTGCCTGGTGTCTGTGGAGGCTGGAAGAGGTCACTGCGTCTCCTGGGACTGAAGTTACAGTTGGTTGTGGGTTGCGATGGAGGTGCTTGGAATAGGTCCTCTGCATGAATAGCCGGGGTTCTTAAATGTTGAGCCATGTGATCAGCCACAAGTTAAAAAAAAAAAGCTACCAGTGCAAGTTTTAACTTCATTATATCAGAATCCTAAGCATTCTAATCTTTAACATATTGGATTTCCTTTGTTAATTTCAATTTTAATTGTTTACAGTCAGTGTATAAAATGTGACTTATTTTTACATGATGATTTGTATACTATGAATTGGATGTACTTTTCTGTTTGCACATATATGCACATTTGAGTCTGTCTTCCCCTGATTTTTTTGGTATTTATGAGAATACCATTTATTAATACAATTAATTTTTTTGTTTCAAAAGCTGATGCTTTTTATTCTGATTACCCAGGTATACTGGACAATGTTGACAGTCCTTGGTGAGTGGAGAGGAATAAACTTTCTTCTCTTATGAAATCTTCATCATCAAATAAGATGCTTTTTAAAGATACCATTTGTTGATGATTACAACATTTTCTCAGATTGAGGTGTATCCTTCTACTCTAGGTTTTTAACAAAAGCATATGATGGAGAAATGTTGGACATTTTGAAGTTATTCTTTTCTGCAGCTGAGAGAAGTTTGTGGTTTTCTTCCTTTTACTCCTAGGGTGTTGTACATAGGTGGATCTTTGAATGTGAGGTCAAATGGATTGTGTCTTTGAGAATGGGTTAGCCCCTCCCATCTGCTATGCTGGTCATATTATTGAGATACTTAAAATTTGTTTTCATTTATACTCACTAATAATATTAGACTAAAATCTGATGTCTTTGTCCAGTTTGGAACCTTAAAGAATGGGTTTGGAGGTATGACTTCATTTCACTTTTCTAGAAGATTAAGAATACCATAAAAATGTTTTATAACATATTTTTATAAAATGTTTATATGCAGTTGTAAGCCACCTGACAAAGATGCTGGAATCAAATCTTGGTCTTCTGAAAGAACAGTGTGAGCTCTCAACCACAAAGATGTGTTCTTAGCACCTTTAAAGCATACTTTAAAATTTATTGTTAATTTCATTTTCAGTCTTCATTTTGTGGAAATGTTTTTCCTTATGAATTTCTTTACCGTCACTAATTACAACTCTTTTACATCTTTCTAGAAAAGGACATTTATAGAGGGCTCTTATCACTCAGAAAATAATGCCAGGAATTTACCAATGAGATTTTATGAAATAAAAAGCTTCTGTATGGCAAAGCAAACAAATGAGAGGAAGAGAGTCCATAGAATGGAGGAAGTTATTTCTGAACATCGCAATTGACTTGATTAGTATCTCTGATAAGCAAAGAATTTATAAAATTAAGTACAAAAACACTTAAAATATTCAATAAATACTTGGATAATGAAATGGACAGATAGTTCTCAAAAGTTGAAGTACATGTGGCCCATAAACATGGACAGGTAATTACATAATTAGTCACTAGGGAAACACAAATTAAAACTTCATTGGAATTCTGTTTCACACTGTTCAAAATGGTAATATTAAGAAAACAGCAAATGCTTGTGAAGATGAGGAGAAAACAAAATCTTTGTATACTGCTTCTGGAAAGGTAAATCAATCCAAGCACTGTGGAAGTAAAAACAGAGGTTTCTGGGGAAACTAAAAGTGTATGATTGTGGTGAGTCAGTTATAGTCCAAAAGTATTTACCCTATGAAGTCTTAGTCAACATATCACAGAGTCAGTGTTGCATCATGTTTATTGGATTGCTATTCAAAATAACTAAATTATGGAGTTACCATTCATGTCTGTTAATGGAGGATTGGTATACATAAACAACAGAATTGTTTTCAGCCAAAATTAAGAACAAACTCATATTCATTGGAAGTAGTTGCAACTGTAGATTGTTATACTAAGTAAGTTAGGTCGTATCTAGACAAATTGCACATTTTTAGGGATTTTGTATACATACATGAAGTGGAGCTATTTCCAGTTTTTTGAGAAAACACCAGATTGATTTCCAAAATGGTTGTACAAGTTTACACTCCCACCAGCAATGGAGGACCATTCCCTTTTCTCTACATCCTTGCCAGCATATGCTGTCACTTGATCCTGGCCACTCTGATAGGCATAAGGAGAATCTCAGAATCCTTTTGATTTGCATTTCTCTGATGATTAAGGACAAAGAGTATTACATTAAATGCTTCTCAGACATTCGAGATTCCTCTGTTGAGAATTCTGTTTAGCTTTGCGCCCGATTTTTAAAATTGGGTTATTATGTTTGTTGGTGTTTAATGTTTTCAGTTCTTTATATATTTTGGGCCCTTTGTCAGTTGTAGGATTGGTGAAGATCTTTTCTCAATCTGTAGACTGCTGTTTCATTCTGTTGACAGTGTCCTTTGCTCAGAAGGTCCCATTTAGTAGTTATTGATCTTAGCGTTGAGCTGTTAGCGTTGAGCTGTTGGTGTTCTGTTAAGGAAGTTGTCTCCTGTGCCAATGATTTCAAGTGGGCTCTTCCCCACTTTTTCTTCTAATAGATTTGGTATATCTGGTTTTATGTTGAGGTCTTTAAATAAATTGAATAAAGCCGTTTGTGCTATACCAATATAACCTATTTAACTGCTGACAGGTCAGTGACCATTTCTCTCTCATTATGATTTCTTATTTTTTTGTCTGTTTGCCTGTCTGTCTGTCTGTCAGTCAATGTTTTTGTATTTCTCTCTCTTTCTATGATGTTGTCTCTATTTATGTCCTTATCATTTTCTCTATCACTCTGTCTCTCTTATTTATTGACTTGCTAAAGATTTTTTCGAGTATGTAAATTGTTTCAAAGAAGCTAATTTTGGTTTTCCTGACTTTTGTATCATTTTCTCTTTTGCATATTATTAAGTTGCTTTCTTTGTGGGTTTAAAAAAGTGCATTCCTAATTAGTACTTGGATTAAGATATTTAAGTATGCTTTTACTTTAAAGAATTCAACACTGAGGGGTGATAAGAGCCTATAAGTCTTCAAAACACAGAGAGTATGTTCTAGAGAAGTGTGAACCATGGCAACTTGGAAACTGGCGATGAGTGGGTAGCATTTATGCTAAAGGGAAATGACACATAGTAACTGCTAAACTCATCACTGCCCCACCATGTCAAAGTTATAAAATTTCAAACAGTTTATATGGTTGAAAAAAAAATACTTCCTGACACCAAGCCTAGAAAGATCTCAAAACAGAGAAGGTCTTTGGCATATGGCACAATTTCAACTAAATGTTTTTCTCCCTCCAAATTTCATATATTGGAATCTTATCTCTTGTGTGATGGTACATTGTTAGTTATTATGCCTTACAACGGACCCCCTGATTAAAGACCCTTATAAAAGGTGCCCCCAGTATATTCTCCAGCCCTTTATCATCTGTGTGGGTACGAAGGGAAGTCAAAACTAGAACCTGTCTGAGGAACTTCACCAGTATCTTATTGCATTGGAACTCCATGCTTGGGTTTCTAGTCCATAGAACTCTGAGGAGTAAAATTTCTGTTGCTTAAAAGAGCTAATCTGTGTGATTTTGTAGCAGCATACTAACACACAATTATTTGATCATTTGCCTTCATTGACATATGAAATCCTGGATGGCGGCTAGGGTTGGTGCCACGTTGAGCTTTGTTACAGACTGGAAATTAATGTGCGACAAAGTTTCAATATACATTCACTTTATCATGCCAGGCTTCTGGCTCTGAGTATTGTGAGACAGCTGCCTGATCCACACATTGCAATGCTGCATGTGAAGTCTGTTTCCACATGGTACTGTGCCAATTTCATAGTATACACCACTCCAGCGCTAACCCATCTTGCCTGGACTTTAATTAAATAACCTTCAAGGATGAAGTACCACAGGGGCAAGGTCGTAGGAACAGCTACAATTATTTCCTGCAGCTATTGATTTTACACTAATGATCTTAAATGATGCATGGCCCTGGATCCAGCCATCACACTCAGAATGGCAGGTGGAGACTTGAGCTTTGGTTCCCACAAGGGACCAGAACTATTTGCACAGATTTAAACTGGTTGATGTTATTTTCAAAGTGTGAAGGAGGGTGAAAGTCTGAATTCTGGTGAGTACATGAATTTAGTAGAAGCTATAATAGCAAGATAAAAGGCTTTGGGGCTAGAAAGAATGTAACTTAAGTAATGGGATTCAAAGTCTTTGTTTCTTTGCCTATAAAAGAGACATAATAATAGTACTGAGTTGTTATTTTAAGTGAAGATGATTTTAAATGACAAAACATGAGAAAATAATGTTTCTTTTTTTGGTTTTATTCAAGTTATTGGATATATTTCATTCTTGTAAATCGTTATCTTTTGAATCTCAGAACTACAAAAACTGAAAATAACAATTAAACACATTCCTAATGCTTCATATTAAAGGTAGCATGGCAAGACTTTCATTCCAACTATAGTAAAAGTAGGAAGGATGTGTGCTTGTATTTCAAAGTACTGGCAGTGAAAACATATTCTACACAACTGTATGGCCTTAACCTACATTTTTGCCCATTTTAATCTCCTGTTTCTTGCTTGGAAAATATAGTCACAGACCATACATTGAACTATCTTAATGATTGAGGATTAAACATTTGAGTACATTTTACTGGAAGATAAATGCTAGCTATGAAATATTGTTAGACACACCATGTAAATTAATCTTCATGTTTGAAGTAGTAGGAAGGGAGGTATTCTAACAACTGTGCAAAGAAAATTGATTAAAAGATCTGCTTAGTGTCTACATTCAGAAGGCTTTTGTTTTACTTGCTTTTGCTTTTCAAGTCAAAGAGATTCTTCTAACACTCACAGAATAGTCTAAAAAGATTTAACGTGTGAAGAAAGAAGTAATAAACAAAGTTGTATATAGAATCACAAGTTATAGGGAGCTTCAGTGCCCATAGTCTATCCCTACCATATTTCTGCCAAAGATGCTGTACCCTTCTGGCTTATATAGACTATTTTAATGGTAAAATGAGCTTTGTGAAGTAGATGATTTTTTTCTTCTTTCTTTTCTCTTGTCAGAATGGGCGATCAAACCCTTTGGGAGTAAGACACTTACACTATCATTCTGATTTACTCTCTGAAATTCAAATACCCCGTGATTTGTTTTCCTTTATTAACAATGATACATTTGGTATTTCCCCCCTTTAAGTCATTTCCTAGATATTGGATGCCAATGTAATACTTTCAGGTCATTTATCCTTATAATGGCATGATGTAAAAAGCAAGAATGGATGGTTCTGTATAGTGAGCCCTGGATAAGAAACCTAGCCCATACTCATGGCTTTGTGATGGACATTCAAAAAGAGTGTCTAATTGAGATTTTTGTGATGGCAGGTCAGAGCAGTAGTGCTAGGGATAGTTAGAACGCATATTTTCAATAAGTAATTTCATAAAGGTGGGTAGGAAGAGGAGGACACTGCATAAATAAGCCTGACAAGGTATGATTAACAATAGTTAAAGAGGGTTTGGAAACATATTACATCTCAGGAAGAAGTCCATCCCTGCTGTTGAGAGTACTGTGGCCAAGAGACTCTAATGCCAACCCATTTAGTGATATTTATAGTTTTCAAGACATCTTCTTTAATGTTGTTCACCTTTCTGGGGTGATCCAGATTTGGTCTTCTGTAGTATGTAGATAGATACCTGGCCATCGCCATCCTATATGTGTCTAAAATGAATTTCCATTTCTATAACTTCCAGTGTAAGTTTCCGAGAAATCCCTATGGCATTATAAGGAACATAATTTCTGCCCATTATTACATGTTTTGCTTTGCTTTAAAAAGTTTTGTCTAGGTAGATCACACTTTAAAATTATACCATCCCAAATTACAACATTTTCTACTACCTGATATTTAACTTACATAATTTAGCAATCCTTATTTTACAAATAGATAGTTGGTGCTGTAGTTGTTTGAATGTAAAATAGCTCCAATAGATAGACTCATGCATTTGGATAGTTGGTGTTCAGTTAGTGGTGCTGTTTAGGAAGTTTGTGGAACTTTTAAGAAGTAAAGCATTCCTGGAAGGAGATGTATTTTAAGAACTTACAGCTTTGATCCACTTCCAGTCTTCTTTCCTTGTTTCCTCCTTGATGTTAAAAAGTGATCTTTCAGCTTCCTAGTCCTCTCACTTGGTGCCATGTCTCTCTACCATGATGAAAATGTATCCCTCTAGAACCATATGCCAAAATAAACTCTCCTTTCAATAAATTGCTATTTGTCATGGCATTTTATCACTGCAACAAAAAGGAAAGTAATACAGAAGGTGGCATCAGAGTTGACGTGTTGCTATGAGGAACCTAACTGTGTTGTTTTTGGAAACATATGGAAGACTTTGAAACTTTGGTCTATAAAAGCAGTTACATACTGAATTTAGAGCTTGGTGTTCTAGTAGGCACCTGGCTGGAAAACAGTGGTGCTGACAGTAACATGGAGGTTGAAGGGCAAAGAAAGGTATCTATTAGCAACTGGATTAGAAGATATTTGTGTGCTAATCTGTCAAAGAATCAGACTGGTTCTCATCCATGACTTGAGAAATTACACAGGCTCAATTAAAAAATTAATATATTAGTTTCTTTAGTGTGTAAAAACTCATGGCAACATGCCATTGACTCTGTGGCATGATTATTACTGGCTACTCTTGTGCAGACTTACAGTGAAATAGAGCAAGTGAGGCAAAAAGAAACTGAGCCTCTATAGTTTGGAGAGAAAAAGAGAAAAGGGAAGTTTAATGTTACAGCCAAAGCCTGTGGTGAAAGAGATGCATTTGCAGATATTACCAGCATTAAGAAGATGCCTCGTGCTCTTCATTAAAACAATGGAAAGGGTCCAACATGTTTTTGTTCCTAGAAAACAACTACACACAAAAGCTGCCATTATTTATTCAAGAGGGCGAGGGTCCATCCTAAGTCCACAGTCAAACTGGGTGGTGTCATCTAGGTGTTGTATAGTCTTCCTTTACATTTTCAGAGTTAGGAAGGCAAGGCATTATGTGTCAGTGAGAGAAGGCTCTGAGAGATCATTGGGTGGAGCTGTGAAAGTGAAGCTGGCTTTATGGTAGAGACCTCAAACCTTGGAAGTTCAAGAGCTGTGAGGTATCTGCCAGGGAAAGCTACTTACATGAGAAGCCAGTGTAAGACAGAGATGTGTGCTGTAGGCGTCAATACTGGAAGGGATAAACAATCTAAGCCTGTTGACACTGGACATGGAGCTAGAGGGCTTGTTGATTGCCCTTCTGGGTACTGGTCTTGCTTTGGTCCAGTATTTCATCACTAGGGCTCATGCCTTCCTTTGAAGTAGTGATGTATATGCTTTAATTTTGATTTTATAACTACAAATTATAATTTGGTGATTTGATTAAAATTAAGACACATGTCTTTGGTAAAACTTTGGATTTTTAGAGTCCTAAACAGTTTTAAGATTGTTAAGAAATTCTGGGGACTTTGAAGTTTGGCTAAAGGCATTTTGCGTTATGAAATGGCCAAGAGCTTTTGGGTGAATATAGTGGTTTGAATGGTATATGCCCCACATAGCCTCATGTATGTGAACATTTGACCCCTAATGCTGCTTGGGGAGACTTTACAATGCTCTTAGAACATGAAGGCTTGCTGGATAAAGCACGTCACCAGTAGCAGCCTTTGAAGATTTTGTCTTCCCTCACTTGTAGTTCTCTCTGCTTTTTTTGTTCCTGCTTGAGATGTGATGTGCCAACTTCATATTCCTGCCTCGTGCTGTCATGGTGGAATCTGTATTTCCTGTAGAGCCAGAGCCCAAGTAAACTCACCCTTTTCTGAGTTGCTTTTGTTCCCAGTGTTTAATAACAGCAAAAAATAAAAAATAAAATAAAATAAATTAATTCAGGGACAAAAAGTATCAGAGTGATTTTTTAAAATAATCCCTGCAAGTCATTGTCTAAATAAGTACTAGAATCCAACTATCTTAATACCCTGTCCAGTCTTCTTTCTATGTGGTCCATACTTGTCGGCAGCTTCTGAGAAACATCAGGAGGCAACTTTATGAATTGACCACTTATAACCTTGCATTTACCATCTTTCATCATCTTGATTCTTGTCCTATGTATTTTAGCAACAATAAACTATTTTCAGAAGTTGAAGTGTGGCTGATGGGTGATTTTAGTTCTTATTGTCTGTGTGGAACTCATCAGTTCTGGATCACACTATTCTGCCCTATGAATGCCTGACTACATATCTGAAATAACATTTTTTTTTAAATTAGGGGAATGTTCTTGCTTTTCCTCTTGGTCAGAATTAGGCAGTTGTTAGCTTCATTGTATCTTCATTCTATTCAAAATTCCTACAAAGCATATTTTAAGGTTTTTTTCCTCTGGCATACTTCCATTTTAAATTTAGGCCTTCTAAAGCCTTAAAAGTTCTTTTCTCATTTCTATGCGAACAACTTTGAAAAATGAGTAGGAAAAAATGATACACTTACAAGTTTTTCAGTGTTTACATCCATCAAAACAAATGATTGCTTTGAAAAATAGTGGCAATTATACTAATAATAACTATCTGAGAAAATGCGATATGATTAAATACGTTTGACGAATGTTTGTACAGTTAAGTAATTTTATCTGAAACTCAGAACAGATGGACCATAAGATGACTCTATGTCTTTCCAAAGTTATATTGCAGTTGCATCTTCCACCCCTGCCTAAAAGTTATTCAGTTCCCTATGTAAATCTACTTTTGATTGGCACACTATTTACTATTTATTGGAATCATGACTCTGTAAAATTATATGTTCTGAGATGGATTTTTCCAGTAGACATGAAAATTATTTGCCCAGTGGAAGAGATAACTGTAAATGATTTGCAGTACCCTCACTCCTGAGGGTTGTCTTTGATTGCATGAATTTATGCAGCTCCATCATCCTTTGAACCAGATTTACCATTTGTTGTTTTCCTTGTTAATGAAATAAACAAACCATCAGTGTCTCACTATTCTGGTTCATATGAGAGGCAGGATTGGGTTAGAAATATTTTATATCAGTAGCCAAAATCAATGTATCCTACCTAGTGTTACAAGTAAGAAATGAATGCTGAAAGGGTTGATCTAACTTGGTGAAAGTTCCCCCTTTGTATATCATCATGGCAGGTTAATTGATGTTAATTAGTCTTGGCTGTCATTGGGGATTTTCCAAATGTTACAAAGTATGTCCCTATAAGGCACAGCGTGTGTGTGTGTGTGTGTGTGTGTGTGTGTGTGTGTGTGTGTGTTGAAAGTACACATTGTTGAAACTTTGATTAAAAAAAATAGTTCTAAACATGGTGGTTTCATTGTGACAATTTTTAAATTTATTTATTTTTTAATTTAAAATATGGGAAAGGGGTATGTTCATGTTTGTGCAAGAAGGTATCAAATTTTTGTTGCTGGAGTTTCAGGTGTTTGTCTGCTACTTGATATGGGTGAGAGAAATTAGCATGGGTCCTCTAGAAGAACAGTATACACTTATAACTTCTGAGTGGCATTTCTTTTTTTTTTTCCACTTAATTTTTTTCCTTTTTTTTTTTATTAATTTATTCTTGTTACATCTCAATGGTTATCCCATCCCTTGTATCCTCCCATTCTTCCCTCCCTCCCATTTCCCCCTTATTCCCCTCACCTATGACTGTTCCTGAGGGGAATTACCTCCCCCTGTATATGCTCATAGGGTATCAAGTCTCTTCTTGGTAACCTGCTGTCCTTCTGAGTGGCATTTCTAAGCCTCTCATTGTGACATATCCAGCTTTTGATGAGATATCTTGATTGTCCTCTTATCCCTGCTTTTACTCTCTCCTTCTCTTTCTGTCACCAGCAGTCCTGTGTTTACTTACATATCCTTTTAATTTCTTCTAAGTTTCACATATAAGAACACACATGCTGTACTTGTTGTTGGAGTCCATCATACCTCACTTATCCAGATGATCTTCAGTTCATTTATTTTTTTTTAAAACAACATAATTGAATACCTATTTATGACTGAGTATAACTCAATGTGTGTGTGTGTGTGTGTGTGTGTGTGTGTGTGTGTGTGTGTGTGTGTGTAGCTATTGTAAGACAACTTTCACTGTTTTGCATATATGGGATTTTTGGTTAGTTTTTTTTCCCCAGTTGTTAACACTAGTAAATAGCATAAAAGATATTTTATAGACATGCTTTCTTTGTTTTCCTACAAATCATTATTATGACTGAAATATCAGCAACTATTCTAACTGATAATCGTTCATAAATGTGTGCTAAGAAAATAAGAAAAGGAGGTGAGAAGAAAAGCAATGGGGGGAAATCTATGATGTCACTTACAATAATTTTAAGCATCTGATGCTCTTCCTCTTTCTCACTGTGGGATAATTCTGCTAACAGACAGAAGGCAGGAGATTCAAAGGGTGGATAATATGGATTCTAAGCCAATTTAATATTATTTAATTGTTGTTGTTTGAGAAGTGATGTTTTAACGAGATCATCCTCACCATCTGGGAAGAGAACAAACAAACAAACAATTGTGATTTAATTCTTTCTGCATAGAATTGCATTTACTAAACTTCTTCCCAGGTGATAAAGGTTAAACAAGAAAATGAGTCTAAGTTGCTAATATAATTAATATTAGATAAATGTTCTCTGCTTCTAGAAACGTGGAAATGGCTTTTCTGTACAAGTGGCTGAAGATAAGTTTATCATATTCACATGCACTTAATTAGTATCTAGTGTGTAGAAGGTGCTATTAAAATTATCATCTCAACTCCATGCCTTGAGCCTTACAAGACTTGAAAGGCATAATGGGAACTGTATTCTATTTTATTTGTAGAAAAACTTTGTAAGTCATGTGGGAACAGCTGCATTTGGATGATACTGAATTGAGACTTAGAAGATCTCAGTGATTTGTAGGTATCCAGTACCAAGTTTGGGAAATTTGGTAAGATCTTTTGCTAACAACTTGAATTTTAAATAATCTCTCTAACAAATTGCCCTGGCAGAAAGGAACAATGGATCAACAGTAGTCTCACATCGTGAGTGGCCTCCAACCCAAACTACGATCTCTCCTACGCATCACAGACACATAGACACTTACATTGCTTTTGTCACAAATAGGTTAAATCCCAGTTTGTTTCAACCAGTACAAAACTGCAAATTAAGACAATTAACTATCTTAAAATTAATTTATTTTTTTCACTTTAATTCTTATTGTAGCCCCTCCCTCCTTTCTTCTCGGGGCCACCCTTCCTCCCTCTTCTTCCTTTCCCCATCTCTTAATCCTCAGAAAAGGGAAGCCCCCACCAACCCATCCCAGCTCATCAAGTCACATCAGGACTGATTCCATCCTCTTCCCCTGTCCACATCAGAGACAGCTTTTGCTCCTCTTAATAGGGGACCCACATGAAGCCCGAGCTTCCCATCAGCTACATTGTGTGGAGGTTCTAGGTCCAGTCCATGCCTGGTCCTTGGTTGATGCTTCAGTCTCCACAGGCCCCTCTGGGCCCTAGTTATTTGCCTCTGTTGGTCTTTTTGTGGAGCTCCTGCCATTCCCAAGGTCCTTCCATCCTTTCCCACATTTCCACAACGCTTTTTGTAGTTCACCCAATGTTTGGCTGTGAATCTTAACTTTTAAGAAAAAATTGCCAGAAAAATGTACCCAAAATAATTATGCCACAGTAACAATAAAATGAGCCTAGCCAAAAGGAGGTCTGCTATATACAAAGGAAGATACTTCATACTTATAAATAGAATTTTGTACCACCAAAATTATCATGCATATAGACACAAGTAATAAGATATCAAGTAAATATATAAAGAAATAATACAAATAACAAAATAAATTGGCAGATGTAATAAATGACTGAACACACACTCTACAGTGGCTTGCTTAAATAGATGGCACTTCTTTTACATGTATACATAATTTAAGTTTTAGACTTATCATGATATGAAACAGTAGAACAAAGTCTTAAATTCTCCTCAATTAAAACCAGATGTATATGCATCAATACAACATTGATACAATAATCGCCTATTTGTATAATAAAAGAGATTCTTTGTTTTAAATTGCTGATATATTAAAAAGGGCACATGAGGCTGCAAGGATGACTCAGTCAGTATAAGGTATTTTTTTTTCCAAAATGAGGACATAAGTTTGAACCCATTTAAAAGTGTCAGATATGTCTCAGCACTGGGCAGGGGAACCTGGTATTCACTGTCACTGTCTGGGCTGCCTAGCCTATATGGGAAACACCAGGCCAATAAAAGATCCTGTCTCAAGAAAAAGATGGTTTGATCCTTAAGAATGACTTTTGTTTATATCTTAGTGTTAACTTTATTTTTTCTTTTTCAATTAATTATAATTTATTGACATGCCATCCTGATTGTTATTCACATGCTCTTATCTTCCCATTCCCACTCTCCCTCCCCTTTCTGCCCTATTCCCCTCCTAGGCTTTTGATAAGAGAGACATTCTACCCCGATGTCTGGCCACAGCTTATTTGGTCTCCACAGGATAGCCTGCATCCCCTTCCTCTCTGTGCCAGGTAGGCTGTTTTGCCTAGGGGCCAGGACCAAATTGTGGGTCCCAGAGTGTATGAAAGAGGTTCAGCAGAATTCCTTCCTTCCCCCTCCCCAGGTTTCTTCTCTAGCTTCTACTTCAACACACATAAACCAAAGTGTGCACTACACACACACACACAAACACACACACACACACACACACACACACACACACACACACACACACACGCACCACCACCACCACCACCACCAACAACAACAACATACATGCACATCCACAGCACAGCAGTTATGGGTTTGTTTTGTGGCACATGAATATTTATGTTTTGGTTATAACACGTTTTTATTTTTAAAAAACATAGTAAATAAATGTTTACTTTCTAAACAAGGCAAATGTGTATTCTAGACATGTTCAAAACCAAAGCATGGAAAATAGAATGAACAAACAAACAAACAAAAAAAACAAGCATCAAAAACTTTCAGGAAGATTTCGAACATATGTTTGACCTCAGATATGGAAGCATTTATGAAGCATCAGACTGAAAGCATGAAGCATGAAGAAAGAATTTGCAAATTCGATAACCGGATTTTTAAAGATGCTTTGCAATGCTTTAAGAAACAAAAAATTAGCATTTAGTCCATGGAAAGAAAATAAATGATGGCAACCAATCTAGCAGAAGAGTACAAGGTACTTAAGCAAGAAATTCATGGGAGAAATAAATAATTTAATACGTATATAAAAATAGTCAGTTTTGGTAACACAAAAAAACAGATTGTGAGTTTTCTATCTTCAGTTTGACAAACTGTAGATCACCACATGACTGTTGCTATAAATGCTGAAAGCAGTGATTTGTCATGTGGAAGGGGAAGACCATGAGAATGTCAGTTATGTGTAGTTGGTGTGTCCCAAAGAGGAGCTGCCCACTGAAACGGCACACATCCTGTTTCTCAGAGCCTGCCAAGGTTACTTTGTGTGATACAAGAGGGTTGGGGCTTGATTAGTTTGTAGATTTTGAGATGGAAACATTGTCCTACAACAGCCAGGTAAGCCTGAAATAATGGTATGATTTCTTTTCATCCTCTTTATGTCTTTAAATAGTACAGGAAGCATTTAGAAACCCCTACAGAGTTATCAATTTTATTAAAGGAACTTCTTAGCATTCTGGAGGTGAGCAGTCTAAAATCTGCTTCCCTGGAGTCAAGACTAGGAGTCAGAGAGCTAGTTTGTCTACTTGTTTATTTGGTTATTTTTGTTTTGTTTTGTTTTGCCTTCTTCCCTGAAGATCTAGGGCAGAATGGGTTCTCAGACCACTTAGCCTTTCTTCACCATTCAGTCCCTGACTTCCACTGCTACATCTCCAACTTTCTTCTTTTTCTGTTTTAACTTTCTTGCCTCCCATACACAAATATATTTTGTGAAAAACCCAAGAAGATTGCTGCCACTCATTGAGTTGCTTTAATACATTACCTTAATCTGGCTATTGCAAACAATAAAAACTTATTATGCATAAATCTAGAAGCCAGAATGTTCTAGAACAGGACATCAGCTTTATTGCATGAAAAGAGCAGATTCCTCACACAGGCATGTCCAGCTTTTTGATGTTACAATACACTGTTGCCACCTATGAAGTTCATGTTTTGGAACTTTAAAACTGAGTTATAAAAATAATTTTGAAAACTCATAATGGTTTAAGTATGTTGCCCAATTTGTGTTGTGCTGCATATACATGTGTTCTCAGCCACGCACAGCTTATGCAGCCAGAAGACCGTGGGTGGGACACAAGTGTAATTTGACTTCTATGTGTCCACATTGGTGAAAGGGAGATTGGGCAATCTCCATCAGGCCTTTTTTTACATGGAGGAAAATCTCATTCAACAAAGCTGTATCCTCATGACCTATTAACCTCCTAAAAGCCCCACTTCTTCATGCCAGCAAAGTGAGGCTTCAATTTGAGGATATATATTGCTCTTTTGAGAGACATAAATGGCACACCATAGCAGGAATGTTTATACAGCTACACTGTCTATGACCAGGACATAGGAAAATGATAAATGTTTCTAGCCATATTCCTAGACTTACAGATTTTCAGTGAGACAAAGGAGTAAGTAGAAACGTCTGTTTCTTCACACATCAAAACATGATAGAAATGGAGGACTAAAGCATTGAATCTGGAATAGGCAAATAAAATTTACGGTATACATTAGGATAAGTGGAAGGGATAGAGATTCTTGAACATGCTTTACATCTTTTTTAGTCTCAAGGAGAAAAGAAAATCCAGACAGATTTTGGGAGATATTTATTGGTCATAAGACTGGCTGCCTACCTTAATATATTCTGTAGTCTTTCTATGACTGTATTCCAAGTAAAGAGACGGGCTATGCGTTAAATCCCTATATAATTTATAATATAAACTAGGAAAAATTTTAAACTATGGTTTTATGACTTGGAAATTTCATAAAATTTTAAAAGCATTTTAGTAATTTTCATCTTTTTATCCTTAATTCACCTCTATCAGCCCTCTCTTCTCCCACTGAAATCCACTTCACAATATATCTCTCATTGCTACTTTCACATCTTATTTTTGTGTGGAATCTGACAAATTTAATTAGTTTCTGTATTAGCATGGAAAGAAACTACTGATACAAATCAGAGATGAGCTCTTTGAAAATTGTAGTGAGAGGCAGTTTAAACAAGTATTTATCAGATATGTGCCCACAGGTAGAGATACACAAATTATTCTCCACTCATCTTTTTCAAGAATTGATGAAGTTCAACAGAAAAGAATCTGAGCACCAGACCAACTTACATGGCTGCTGTTTCACAGTGATCACAGTAGGAAGCAAGCAGGGACCACTTTCTTCTGATTTCCATTCATTCACTTGTGCTAGAGAAATAGTTGGAGACCTGAGTGTATCAGGCAAGGCCTGATAGCTGGAGTTCTGCATTGACTACTCTACTTAATGACACATTCTCTTCCCTTCTTTCTGCAGAGTCTTACATGGATAGCACCATAGACACAGAGATTCTTTTCTGTTCTGTGTGGCATATGAACAAACATTCATCCCTTATCTGTCCACAACACTACTTTCATCTCCAGCAGCCAGAGTAGGTACTTTCCTAATATGTATGCATGTATGTGTGTGTATGTATGTACGTATTATGTATGTATGTACATATGTATTGAATATATTACATCACAATTCATTGTTTTTCTAAACCACTTTTATAGCTAGCACAATTTTTTCTGTTTTATTCATCTATCTACTCACGCATCTACTTTTTAATTATATTATATGTCAGTCTTTTACCCCTTTAAAGCATCAGGGAATTTACTCTGGCACCTTTTGTGTTTCTTTCTTTTTTTTTTTTTTTTGTTTGTTTGTTTTAATGCTACTAGCGTGTAGCCATTAGCTTCGCAGATGTTCCCATTTACAAAGATGCTGTTACAGGTCTCTTTAGGGAGATGATACTGAAGCTGACAAGGGGACTCTTTAAGCAGCCAGACTGAGATCCTGAGATCTCAGAATCTTGTCTATGATCTCTGATTTCATTCCCAAGAAACTATCTAATTTTCATTAATATTATCTTGGATCAATAGGGAATGAACATCTAAGACAGTCTTCTGTTCTGAATTTTAAAACAGTCTAATCACATTTTCAAGATATCAAATATTTCAAAATTTGAGCTCCTTTCCAGCAACTTTTGACTAGTTTTATTTTATTTTATTTTTAAAAAGAACACATTTTTATTTCTTTTAGGTGAGTATCAAGGAGTGTGATTATTTGGTCTTTTTTTTTTAATGACAAAATGGCTACACCATTTAGCATCCCTCCTAGAAACACATAAGTAATATTTCTGATCTCTACTGACCTGACTAGTTTTTAATTTTTCCTGAATTATGACTGGAGGACTTATCGGTACCAGCAGAGTCTTTCACACTCTGGCATATATGATTGAACAGACTCTACTTGCATCTCAGTGAGACAGTAACCTGTTTTTAAAAGCTCATAAATAAGTAAATCACTGTAGGCTTGATGAAGCAGTTAAAAATTAGAGTTGGAAAATATCTCTTGGGAATTTGTCTTGAATGAAATTCTCCATAGAATGTATTTTATGGGCCTTGCATTTGATGGCCTATACCAGAGTGTTATTAAAGCAGCTCATATAGTATGCTTCTTATATAATATTTTGTTAGGATGAAATTCTACTTATGAAAAATAAGGTGTTATGGTATTTTTCCTGGGATCCATGGAGATCGATGTAGTCTTTATCATGGTTAATACTGACTGTTAAGAGACAAGTCTCTAGGTATATCTGGAAGACACTTTCTAGACTGGGTTAATTGGTGTGTAAAGATCCATGATAAATGTGGGCAGCACCAGATCATGAGCTATATCACTGATTTAATGGAAGTGAAGGAGTTCTGAGTACCAGGACGTTCTTCCTGATGTCAGAAGCAATGTCAACAACTACCTCAAGCTTAGGCAGCCATGACCCCTTGCTGTGCTCATCACTACATTCAAACCATTAGACAGACAAAGGAAAGTCCATGACATCCCTTAAGTTAGTTTTGTCATAACACTGAGGAAAGTTTCTAATTCACTACCCAAATATATCCAACCTGTGGAATGCTTTTTTAGAATCAGCATATACTGGAGAGGAACAGATGGTGGAGAACACTTTGATCTACTTTGAGATCTTCTTATGTCTTGAACTATCAGGAAAATGTGCAGTTGTTAGACTTTCATGTGACAGCAATGGCCTCCTAGCTTGTGCTCCAGAGCACTGTTAGGAAAACGTTTTCAGGTAGAAGATTAAACCTTCTATCAGAATGTCTAAACACAGAACAAGGTGAAAACTGTGCTTCTCTACAAGCAGAAGCATTCAAAATATAGCTGCCGGTTTACTAATCCCATTACTGTAGTATGATACAACACATCTAAATTATGATGGCCCTAGATATTCATTTCTACAGCCTTGAGTCATTATTAGAGCAACATCGGACACATATTTACTTGTTACAAATGTGGACACTGGAACTCACAATGGGTAAACAGCAAGGTCTATTCCACCAAGCAACTTTGTGGTTAACACCCTGAACTCAGAACTCAGGTCCATTCCTCTTTGGACATCTTCCTTTTCTTTTAATTTTTAGTACTTTATTCTTCTTTTGCAAATTTTATGGAAATTATTTTGTTCATAGTTATCCTTGACTCTTCCTTCTAGGTCCTCCAAGATCCATTGCTCAGTTCCCCACCCCTCCTAACCTCCTGGTTTTATTTTTTATTTCATTTTAATAATTTGTTTAATCCAATCTGTGTTGAGCATGTGATCCTAGTATGGGCCCATTTACTGAAGCATGATCAATCTTCCAAACCCAGAATCCTTAAAGAAAACAGTCTGCTCCATCTTCAGAATTCAACTGTCTACAGCTTCTTACTCAGGGGTAGGAGCTCCTGAGGTGCTCTTCCTTCCATGACAGAATGCTAATCCACTTGAATCATGTAGGTCTTGTGCAGTCAACGCCAGTCACTGTGAGTTCATGAGGACAGCAGTCCTATTATCTCTAGATGATGTTTTTTTCTCTGGTTTCTTTCTGGTTTCCTAGATTCTATAGATGCTCTAAGTTAAATACATATATGTAAAGCTTTAGTGCCAAGGTACACATACGAGTGAAACCATGATGTCTGTTCTTCTGGGCCTGTTACCTCACTCAGAATGATTGTTTCCAGCTCCAACCATTTCTGTGAAAATTTAATACCTACATTTTTCTCTACAGAAACAAGAGCACGTATTTCTTTAGAGCAATACACAAGAAGCCACATAATAATGTTGACATTATTAGATAATTTTAATTATCTTTGAAAGATGTTCAAATATCTTCCAGAAAATTTGTAATTCTGTTTAATTTTCATAACTTTTGCTGTGTAAACACTATAACTGATAGCATATCTTCTCCAGTATTTCCATGTGCATCTTTGGAAAGTGTAAACTGTTTTTGTTTATTATGACAGTGAATCTTGTCCTAGTACCAAAGCACACCATGTATATACGAACACACAAACTGATGTTATTGTCAGTAAAGGCAGCAAGAAGAGAGGAAATTAAAAAGCAACAGGTGATGAAAACAGAATGATTATATCTTCTCTGAGTATAAACACAGCCAACACCTGGGAATCTTGAAAGACATTTATTTATGTCCCATAAATATTTGTTTCTTTCTGTATAAAAGAACCATTTTCCCATTGTTGGTAAAGAAGATTTAACCAGATTTTATGAGCACATGAGTTTGATATTTAAGAAAATGAATTAGCAAGCTGCAAAAGCTTTCCACAAAGTTCTTGACTTTGTTAAAGTTCTTCTTAAAGCTAAGGTGTGGATATTGTCAGGCTTCATCTGAAAATGTGGTTTCTGAAATGTTGAACCTGCTCTCTTGTTGATCTGAAGAGACACCACACCACATAATCATCCCTGAAATGATTGGTTGCATTCATTGGGACATTGGAGAGATCATTTTATGGAAAGCTAGCAGAACAAGGCCCTGCTCTATAGGTCCTGAAAGTGGACACTCCAAACTCCTCTGTGTGTCTGTCTATTTTCTAGGCATGTAGGAAGACCACCTCTACTTACAGTCATGACCCACATTTCAAGCTCATAAAGCAGATGCTCAAGAATGTGACATTTTGCCATCAAAGCTGATACTCAATGGATATTTTCCTTGCTGTGGAAAAATAAAGACAAAGCACTGTATTCAAAACACTTTCTATGAGTGGTTCTATTCTCAACCATGGCAGGGCTGAGGTGGGCTTTGGTGCTTCTCTTTGGAGATGAGGAGACTTAAACTCAGAGAGATGTGTTTTGGGAATAACATCACCCAGCTAGAGACTGGGATGGAATTTGAAGCCCAAGCTTCCTAATTCTTACACAGTACAGAAAATAATTGTAGTAAAACTGAGGCTTAAACTAGTCCATGTTTAATGATTTATTCTGCAAAGTATACATTTAAATACACTTAAGAATAATAGAACAGAAAACCTTTCCTCAGCTGTATGAGGCTTTAAAACATAATGTTTGGATATATAAACAGAATTTATTCCTTCACTCATAAAGCCAGGGAAGTCATATAATTCTCAAGTGAAAAAATAAAAGAGAGCGTTTGAGTTCTCTGTACATATCATCATAATATAAAAGATGCAAACACACTGATTATATGCTTCCTGAAGATGAAGAAGTAGAGGAAGACAACAACAGGAAAGAGCAAGAGGCAGCACCTTGGAAGGTTCTGTTTTCCACTTTAGATACTCATCATCCCCACCTCTAGCTAGAGCTTTAAGCTCTTTGGGTCACATTTTTACTTTCTAACATATTAGGTCTGTGATAAGGTTTTTGAATTATATTTCAAATGATATCAAGGAAGCAGTGGTTATTTTAAGCAACAATTTCGTGTTAACTCCAACAGCTATTCAGAGAACAAAACACGCCAGCAAGCTAGAAAAAGAGCCACCTTTCCTTAGACCCCAAACAGAGAACTCAACTCATTGGTGTTCAGGTGAGTGCTGATGACCATATAACCTTGAAGAGACTGGTGACGTGGATGAGAAGTAATGGGGTGTTCATAGGTTTGCAAAGTGAAACATAAAGAAATTTTAAAATGACTCAAACCCTTTAGGGACAGTGATTGTGTGAAACATAGTATGTGAGAGGAACGCATCTTGGGATAATCAACAATTTGCTAAAGCTTTTGTCAGACATTTGTTTCTCCCCTTTTACCAATATATCACCTTTATTTACAAGGGAATTGAATACTACAGGTGTATGTAGACATTTTTTTAAAAACATGTGTCCATGCTATGTTGTCTGTTCATTCTGCATTATTCTGCTTCTTACTCATTTTGTGTTTTTATTTATTTATTTTTTAGTTTAATTTGATCTTTATAGAAAGTCCTCTCTGTCTATATGATTCACAGAAGGTCTTCTCTCTCCTTTTTCTTGTGTTGCCTTGCTTGTGTTTTCTTCAAATCTTCCTTTCAACTATCTGTCATTTTTAACACTTCACTTTCATAACTGTAGATTTCCCTCCATAGCAGTGCTTTGCACATCACCATAAGTTTGAAATGCTTTAGTCCTTTGCTTCCTAGTTTATCATCTAAAATCCTGTAAAAACTAGGCTCTGTCAGGTCACAAATCATACCCAGCTTTCTCACCACTGTAAACCCAATTGTATACGCAATCAGTAATTGTTTAATACGTGAAAATTTTTACACCCCACAGTTGTTTTTCTTTTGAATTCCTGGTTATTAGATATGACCATATCCTGAGCAGATTCAGAAACGCGGGCCTTACGTATGAAAGCTCACTTGCTGGCAGTTGGAAATGCTGCATTTACTCTGAGCCTGGAATCCTTGTGGTTAGCCTGGCGAAACCACCCCTGTGAATAACCCTACTTCCAGTTAAGCTCACAACCTTCTCCTTTGCCTTGGCTTACTCTTAGCTTCTGCATTCATACATTGACATAAAAATATAAAAATATATTTACAATACAATGAGATAAATGCCAAAATAGTGGTTTTATTCAATTTTTTAAAAGAATTTTATTATCAGTTCTTTGGGAATTTCATACAATGTGTTTCGATGATATTTATTCCTCTTCCAACTCCTCCCAGATTCATCCTCCTTTCCTATCTACCCAAATTTACTTCCTTTTTTCTTTTTGTTTTATTTTTCATATGTTAAAGCCAATTTGTGCTGTGCATGTACTCTTTGATATTTGGTCTTCTGTGGCCATTTGTGCACTGACTAGGAACATTCTTTAAAATCTCATTGTCCATCTTTCAGTAGCTATCTCTTCAATTAGAGGTGGAACTTCAGGGCCACCACCTCTCTTCAAGTAGGGATTTGGTCTGCCTTAAGTGTATATGGTATCATAATTCCTGAGATAACATATATAGCTTCCCTGCTGTGCCCAGAGGACAATGTTTTCTTGTATCAATCCACCAATATTCTTTGAAAATACAAGACAGACCTCTGCTTTAACTAGAATGCCTTATAGGACAAGTATCATTTTAGATGAGATTATGAAGTTGAGAGGATGAGTAGATTAAAATAATTTAATATAGCCTACAATCTGTATATTTTATACAAAACACACATATAAATTCCTATTATCTTGTTATATCATAGAAGTTCAAGTTGCTTGACTTCTCTGAATTTCAGTTTCTTCTATAACATGAGGATAAAATATGCTTGTTTTTCTAAATCTTAGAGAGAATTAAGCTAATATGCATATAGTCTCTAGAATTAACTGCATGAAAGACCTAAATAGATTGACAATATGTTTCTCTGAAAAGGACATTTGAGATAATTTTGTTTGAATAATGTTTTTATAACATTATAGCAAGTTTTTCTTTCAAGAAAAAACATCAGACTTCTTTTCTCACACAGAAAGTGTGTTCAGTTATCTTTGTTCATGTTCTCATATAGTTCACATTAGAAATATTGAGGTCTATAAAATATGAATGAATTATATATAGACAAAATATTCATAACATTTTGTGTAGGCTCTTAACACAATACCAAACTTCTAAAGTTCAGACTTCTTTCTAAGTTGGATAATATAGTAATTAGTTTATACTTATTTACTGAGTTAAATATGATACAAAAGCCAATATTAGCACTTACCATATGATACATATCATATAAGTAGTAGTAGTAGTAATACCATTAACTGGTCAACTAGTTTCAATGCATTGCAATATTTAGTGTTGTCAGTCTATATCCTTTACTGTGCAGCATGAAGTCTGTAGAAAATCACTGAAGTAGCTATCTTTAGTTCCCACCCACCTTTCCCACATTTATTCCTCAAGAATTGTATCACATTTCCACTTGACTTTGGAATGAAAAAATGTTGTTTATTGTGAACTTACAATTATATATATAGACTCTATATGCCTCACAGGTAACAAAGTATCAAAAGGAATTAGGCTGCCTTTAACTTCTCTTATTTCCCATAGTGACTGACAACTGAGACTTGTTTTAGGATGGACTGACAATAGAACACTAGACCCTCTCTTACTTTCCATCATGAGTACAATAGAACTCTAGTCATCCTTTGACAGTCATATGTGAAGAAACACACACTCTTAATATGTTAAGGATTCTTTGTAAATGGAAGGAACAGGAATTCAAAAGTAGCCACAACTATATAGGAAGTTTGATACTAGCCTGGATGTGAGACCTTGCTCAAAAAAGAAGACATTTTCAAGTGCTCATCATAGGTAACTAATAGGGCCATGATCATAATGAGTGAGTTAACCCAGAAGCAGAAAGACTCAAATGGTATATACTCACTTATATCTGCATATTAGCCCAAGGGGCATGTCGTACGAAAGCCTTCACTTACCAGGAAACTGGGACAGAGGGGAGGACATCCTATATTTTTATTTTAAGTGTTTTTATAGGTGCAGGAACCTAATAAAGCAAGAACTAATAATCCCTGGTGTAGGTTAGAACCGAGATCACCACTGTTCTTTTATTAAGAGGCATTTCAATACAGAGCACGGTGGCTGAGATGTTTCTGATGCCCTCAAGTCTAGATCTTTACTATTTTGATGACTGTCCTGAAACACATCACTTATATGCAATGCATTTCTTTAATGCCCAAAAGACATATGAATTAGTAGTTTAAAGCCTAGAGCATGGGCCAGATTACATAATTCAAATTTCATCACTTCTATATATATTATCTCTGTGACCTTAGGCACTTTATTAAGGTTTTTAAAAATTGTTTTTACATTTATATATGATGTGTGTATGTGTGTGTGTGGGTATGTATGTATGTATGTATGTATGTATGTATGTATGTATGTTCATGTGTTGCCAGTGCATGTGAGTGAAGTTCAAAGGACAACTATTGAGAGCTGGTTCTCTTTTCTTTTTGTTGTGGCATAGACTTATATTGTTTCTCTCAAACTGTGAACTCTAGGCTAGCTGGCCAACAAGCTTCTAGATGATTCTCCTGTGTCTGCTTCCTATTATTCCAGGTGTACACCATCACATCTGGCTTTTTTGTGGGTTCCTAGAGTAGAATTCAGACCAATAGACTTCCATGTTATGTGATGTTACTCAGACATCTCAAAAAATATTCTTAAGAAGACTACTTATGGAATAAACTCTAACACTTGCAGGAAAGAGCACATCATCTCTCAGTGTCTACATCACATGTAACTGTATAGAAGGGCATTTTCATTTCATACAGCCATACTCGCCAATCAGCAATGACTTTTAAAACATGAATAAGGATTTTGCTCGTTTTGTCTTAGCATGATGAATTATTGGCACTTAGCAAGATTGTAGTTTATACTTGTAGATGAAGGAAGAATGTATGAACACATCAGTTATAACTATTCACCTGGTATTTGCTAAGGGAAATACTGATGTTTTGTTTCAGAGGTTGTTTCATATCAAATTACTAGGGTTAAGATTGGATTTGACTCTATCGCAAGATTTTATTCTCTTAATCATCACAAGAATTTGTAAGGTGAGAATAACCCATTTAATTTTAAAGTGAATATATTTATCTGGTTCAAAAAAAAGTAGACCAAAATTTCAACCATAATGTAACATTCTTGGACATGTATGGAAAAATAGCCATGTTTTCTTCTACTATTGTAAAGTTTGATTAAAAAAAATATAAAGAAATGGAGAAGATTGACAGAAAGTGTGGAGGGGAGAACTCATTTTTCTCTGACTACAACTATCCGGTCATCTGTTCCTGTCTCAGATGTTAGACTCAAGCAGAGAGTTATAATGCTATACCAGGTAATATGGCTTATAGCTTCATGTTATAACTTTTTATTTCTATTTCATTTAATTAATTAATTAGAGAAGGGAGTCTCCCTATGCATGCCTGGAATTTACTATATAAACTTGTCTAAGCCTCAACTCACAGAGATCTGTCTGCATCTGCCTCCTCAGTTATGGAATTAAAGGCAAGCTTCAAATTATTCTTATTTCCTATGTTCTGTTACTGGATTTTAGACAAAGAGAAAAACGTATCTCTGTCCGAGTTGGCATGGTTAGAGTCTACGTATCTCTGTCTGAGTTGGCATGGTTACAGTCTAGTGTGTCAATCTATCATCATCTTGGAACACTCATACCTTGTGAGGACCAATGTACTTCCTTGATCTTGTAGAATTGCTATGTCTGAGTATGTACCAGTGATGACAAAGTGTTAGGGCTAGGTAAATAATTTTTGATGCACTCTAAAAGGGAATTATGGATTCAATAAGAAGACTCAGTGGGTAAAAGCCTTTTCTACGTAAGCCTGAAATCTGAGTTTGATCTACACAGTGGACATCATAAGCCTGGATTTACACATGCTAAACCATGTACATTATCATATAGCCACATACACTAATATTACCTAAAATCTCCCATTTAAATAGAAAAAAACACACTTATCTTTTCTTATCAGGTAAGTGAGCATCACCTCTGCTCTTGGTAGCTGTGCCTGTTAGTTATAGTTTATGTTATTGTGACAAAATACCCAACAGAGGCAATTTAGGGGAGGAAAAGTACATTTCAGTCCACTGTATTGGTAAAAGTACAGTGATGGAATAGGCTCAGTTCCTGGTAGTAGTTTGTTGGGGACATTTCCATGTAGAACATAATATGCATATCATTCACATTCATACCCAGATCAGCAGGATGACAGCTGACAGCAGTTCAATATCTTGCTTCTATTGACAACCTATTTTAAATTAAATGGATCAATTCTCTGATTAAAAATTGGAGATGCAATCCAGTTATGGCAGCCAATGTATTTGTTGCTATTGACACTTTCTTGTAAACCACTGAACCATTCGGCCAGCATGCCAGACCTCAGGATTAGAGACCAATTATTATGGCTGGTCAATTGATAAGAATTCTCTCAACCACATTTCTGCAAGCCAGTTGAACTATCTGAAAGCAGTGCAATTGGAAAGCTCCACCTGAGTGCTTCTGAAAATCACTCTTGGAGTGTGAAACAATTTAGCTTAACATCTATCAGAAATGGCACATTAATGTGGAACCATTTTCCTGGTATTCCTTTAAAAAGTTGACAAACTGACGTTAAGAACAGATGAGCAGTAACGGCAGTCCTACATCATCTTGCCCCATCCAATAATCAAAATAATTAATAGGGACTGTAATTCTGAATCTCACTGTAAAATAGATCCTTCAAAACCTTACCCTGCTTTCCAACCTATTGAAAGAAAATAGAACTCCTCCTCCTCAAGAAAGTATTTTTTGAACAATCACAAATAAGCATTTGCTTATGTATAAAACTGGGAGGCAAAACCCATTGGTTTGAGCTCAGAGGCATGTTCCCCTGGGTAGTTCTGAGCTCTTACCTTTTGCTTTGTTTCCTGTGTTTGGTGCAGGTAAGCAGAAAGTGTTTTTTGAGCTGCAAGCTATGTCTTTAAATATAGTTAAAGGCTGTCCTCAGAACAGGCAGTCTTCCTTTGACCTTTCTGCACTTTTCTAAAACAGGTGGAAGTTTCTTGGCTTTTGGAAGTGTGCATTTCCTTAGAGCAATCTTCTTCCAAGTGGATTTTAAGGCAGAGTAGAAATGCCTGGAATAAATCAGAATAAAATGAGAGTATATCAAGGTTCTAAAACAGTATAAGATGCAAAAGGATTGGAAATTTTCATACTGATCTGCCCTTTTCTGAAAGATATTAGAACTTTCTATTTCAACTTGCAGAAATTTGCTATGAGTTTTCAACTAAAATTAAAGTTAAAATATCACAAATTAAAAATCAGTCAGAGATCAGTTAAATGAAGAATGGCAAAATGAAATGGTAACAATTATTTTGATTGTTAACAGAGTGACATATTTAAGAAATACTATCAGAAGACACCCGAGGATGAAATACTTTTTGGAAGAAGGCTATCACAAAGTATCAAAGTATATACTGGAGACCATGTAACAATAACAAAGGAAAATTTATTTTGGCATGGGATGGTTTCTAGTGCATATTAAGGAAAGTATTCAGCTTACTATTATTAACATCATCTATAGTGGTGATATGTTACTGCACATACAGTCTCATTGTGATGGAAAAATAAGTTACATCTTTGTATAGTATGCCTACCACAACTATGGTAATTTGAATTTAATGATGAAAAATCAATTTCAGATTGTTCTAGATCATATTTTCTAATGATTAATACCTTACTATAGAGGAGAACAATTTCTGTTAATGTGCTCATCCCATGCACAACTGTTCTTTGCAATGAACTGATTTGACTGTTTCTATTACTTTGACATTATGTTTATTCTTAGATGGCTTTTCCTTCCTTAGACTAAACAACTAATCATCTTTCTGTCTTCTCAGTCAGTAATACAGACCATTATAAAATCAGCAAGTGGTGTTCATTTATATTCATCTTGAATAATTATTTTAATTATTTTCAACATACCTTTTAGAATTGACATAGGAACTCCCAGTGTATAAGCTGCATGACTCAAGAACAACTTGTATCTTGATGGGTTTGATAGAAGCATATTCTCAGAATATCTTCAAAAACATTGTTTCAACATCAGAATATTTTAGAACAGTTGCAGAAGACTCTACTTGAGGTCATGCCAATACAAGGAATCCTAGTATTCATCAACATCCTCTCTTCCTGGGCTTCATATCCTGGTCCACAGTATCAGGAAAAGACTCTACTGGAGACCACACCAGGAATATCAGGTATCTGGAACTTCATAATGTAGAAGGATTTTAATCCAGCAACATGGCTACTCTAGTTGGAATATAGACACACTCCTAGTAACACCTTTAATACCTGTAGCTGAGATATAGATATGTCATTAGTACACATTTTTAATGACAAAAATGAGGGTAAAGTTGCCTTGTAGAAGGAAGAAGCCATGTTTTAAAGTGATGTCTGATTGAGAGGCAGACAAAGTGACAAATCATATTTGACAGAATAGGATATACCCAACTCTGAAGAGGAAAGAGAGGACTTAAGAGAGAGCAGCACACACAAATGGAAAGAGACACACACACAGACACACAGACACACACACACTCACAGAGAGAGAGAGAGAGAGAGAGAGAGAGAGAGAGAGAGAGAGAGAGAGAGAGAGAGAGAAAGGAACAGAGAGAAACAGAGAGTGACAGAGAAAGAAGAAGCTGGTTTACCTGGAGTGTTTCAACATAGATTAAAGAGAGAACAAGTTGGACATAGAGAAAGACAAAGAAAGCTGGAGAAAGAGAAGAAGCCAGAAGATTATAAAAGATTGCTGCAGTCACTTTGAGACCAATCAGGGCAATTCAGTCAGAAGTTAAGAGAAGCCAGCTTGAATCACTAGTTAGGAGAGGACCTTGAGCCAGAACAGCTGCGTTGAGGCAACCAGCCAGAGTTCACAAAGAGAAAGGGTGAGGGTATTCAACAGAAAGTCTCAGAGGATGAAAAAATTCTAGGCCTAGATTAGATGGCACAGAGGCTAGAAACATCCACAGCTAGGCCCAGGCTAGCAGAAGGCTGCAGTAAGCCTTCAGATATGACAATCACATCAGGCAAATAAAAGGTACTTAAATATCTTTATGAAAGTACTTTACATCAGAGACCACACCAGTAACCACAACCCCAGAGGCAACACCAGTTCCCAGAACCTCAGAACCCCATAAGCAACATGAAGGCCCAAAATTCTAGAGGTTAAGCAGGTGACCAAAAATCCAGTGTAGACACACTATGGGACTTGAAGACACACTGGTCACCAGAACTGCAGGACATTTAGGCCAGAAAACAGAAGAGGAAACAGAAAGCAAGGGAAACATGCAACAAAGATAAGTAAAGAGTTCCACCTAAAACTATAATAACCCCAAAACAAAATGACTAGAGGCCAGCATAATTAAAGCACAATCAAGAACACCCAAGGCAATATGGCACCAGCCAAGCCCAGACATCCTACTACAGCAAGCTCCTATACGCAAACACAACTGAAGGTCAAGAAAATGATCTTAAATAAAATGTTAAAAAGATAATAGAGGCCCTTAAAAAGGAAGTGAATAAATCCCTGAAATAAATGCAGGAAATAAAAAACAGGTGAAGTAGATGAATGCAAATGTTTAACAGCTGAAAATGGAAATAGAAGCAATAAAGAAAATACAAACTGATAGGATGCTGGAGATGGGAAATCTAGGTAAGCGAACAGGAACTGCAGATATAAGCATCAACAGACTACAAGAGATGGCTGAGACAATCTCATGTATAGAAGATACAATAGAAAAAAATTGATACAGCAATCAAAGAAAATGTTAAATCCTGACATAAAACATCCAGAATATCTGTGACACTGTGAAAAGTCCAAATCTAAGTATAATAGGAATAGAAGGAAAAAAGTGATCCCCAGTTCAAAGGCCCCAAAAATATTTTAACAATATCATTGTTTCCCATAAATTTGGGTATGCTGTGCCTTTAGTTTCATTGAATTCTAGAATGTCTTTAATTTCTTTTTTTATTTCTGCCTTGACCCAGTGGTCATTCTGTAGGAAGGTGCTCAGTTTCCATGAGTTTGTTGGCTTTCTGATATTTCTGTTGTTGCTAAAGTCCAGCTTTAATCCATGGTGGTCTGATAAGATAATATACTGGAGTTTAGTTCAATATTCTGGTATCTGTTAAGACTTACTTTGTGTCTGAGAATATGTCAATTTTAGAGAAATTTCTGTGAGGTGCTAAGATGAAGGTATATTCTTTTGTGTTTGGTGAAATGTTCTGTAAATACTTGTTAGGTACATTTGATTCATCACAGCTGTTAGTTTTAATATTCTCTGTTTAGTTTCTGCTTCTAAGACCTGTCCTTTGATGAGAGTGGGGTGTTGAAGTCTCCTACTATTTATGTGTGTAATTCAATGTTATTTACATTTTAGTCATTCTTATTTTGCAATCGTGGGTGCCCATGCATTTGGAGCATAGATATTCAGAATTGACACAACATCTTGGTGGATTGTTTCTCTGATGAGTATGAAATACCCTACCCATCTCTTTTGATTAATTTTGGTCAAAAATATATTTTGTTAGATATTAGAATGATGATTCCTGTTTGCTTCTTAGGTTCATTTTCTTGGAAAATATTTGTCTAGCCCTTTACTTGGAGGTAATGTTTATCTTTGTTACTGAGGTGTGTTTCTCGAATGCAGCAGAATGATGGATTCTGTTTTCACATCCATTCTGTTAACCTGTATCTTTTAACTAAGGAATTGAGTCCATTAATGTTGAGAGATATTAAATACCAATGATTGCTATTTCCTAAGTTTGTGTTTTCTTTATTTATCATATTTTCATTTTTAGGTCTGCAGCAGTCTTATTCCTTTCATTCACATGTTTGATAGTATTTTCCTATATTTCTTTAAGGGATTTATTCATTTTTTCTTTGTTTTTATAATTTTAATTAGAATAAATTTTAATGTGTTCACTTTACTTCCAGATTGCAGCCCCTCCCTTGTTGCCTTTCTCATCACTGTTCCACTTTCCCTATCTCATGCCCTCTCTCTCCCTCCCCTAGTGTTCAGAAAGGGGAGCCCTCCTCCCCTAACAACTGACCTCAGCCTATCAAGTCTCATCTGCACTGCCTGTATCCTTTTCCTCTGTGGCTTAGCAAGGCCACTCTGCCAGGGGAAAGTTATATTTAAAGGCCTCTAATCATCTTCATAAGTTTGGATTTAAGGTCATTTTCTTGTGCTTTAGCTGTGTTAGGGCATCCAGGGCTTCTTGTAGTAAGATGGCTGGGTTCTGGTAGTGCCATATTGTTCTGACTCTTGTGTGTTTTCTTATGATGGCCTTGAGACACTGTAGGGAGTCTCAGGGCTGTTGTGTTTGCCCAGGAAGACCCAGCAGGCAGCAAACTTGGCAATAAGGGTCTGATCTGTCCGTTCCATGTGGCAGAAGGCCTTCACAGGGATGAAGGCTGAGCTTGGGCTGGAAATGGACTTTGCAGGGGAAAGGGCAGGTCCTGATTCTGATGGGTTTGCCCAAGAGGACTGCATAGCAGGTAATAATCAAACTCAAGGCTGAAATCAATAACTTAGAAACAAATTGGACCATACTAAGAATTAATGAAAACAAGAGTTGTTTCTTTGAGAAAATAAATACTATAGGCAAACCTTTATCCAAACTAACTGAAAGGCAGAGAGAAAATCTCAAATTAATAAAATCAGAAATGGAAAAGGGGATATAACAACATCTATACAGAAGAAGGGGAAGCAGGCTATCCAGATGAGACCTGAGAGGCTATGGTTATATGGTGGGGCAGGATGTCCCTTCTGTCAGAGGTCTAGAGTATGGCAGTAGGATAAGAGGGAGGGAGGGTGGGAATGGAAAAATACAAGTGAGGGGATAGCAATTAGGATATAATCTGAATAAATTATAATAAAAATTCCTTGAAAAAAAAAAAAGAATCATTGGGCCTTACTTCAAAATCCTATTCTCCCCAAAATAGGAAACACTAAATGAAATGGATGACTTCCTCGATAGATACTACTTACCAAAGTAAAATCAAGATCATGGAAACTATTTAAATTGTCATATAGTCCTGAAGGAAATAGAAGCAATCATTAAAATTCTCCCAACTAAAAACAAATCCAAAAATGAACAACACAAAAGAAATCAACAAAAATCCTAGAACCATATGGTTTTAGTGTAGAATTCAACCAGAATTTCAACAAAGAGCTAATACAGTACTCCTTAAACTATTTCACAGAATAGAAACAGTAGGAACATTGCCAAACACACTCTATGAGGCCACAGTCACCTTGGATACCTAAGCCACAGAAAGACTCAACAAAGAAAGAGAATCTCAGACAATTTTCCTTATGAAAATTGATGCAAAAATACACAATAAAATACTCACAAATCAAACCCATCAAAGATACCATCCACCCTAATCAAGTAGGATTCATCCAGGGGATGCAGGGTGATTCAATATATGAAAACCCATCAGTGTAATCTACCAGATACAAATTGAAGGGGGAAAATGCCACATTTTTATCCAGTCCATTGGGTTATATTTATATGAAGTAACCTGAACAGGCATACCTATAAGTACAGAGTCAGACAGTGGTTTGGGGAATGGTGTTTGAAAGAAGATGTCACAACCAAGGGACACAAAGATTTTTGTGGGTGGTTGAGAGAATATTCTACAGCTAGGTTTGTAACCATCCTGATACGGTTTATCAACTTACACACTTAAAACATGCAAATTCTGTGTAATAAAGATTGTATTTCCACAACACTTTCAACAGGTAAAAGAATTATATTTTGAATTTATTTTTAGTTTAATCAATTTATTTAATTTATTATTTCTTAATCATTTTATTTTATTAATTAAATTACAGTAATATTGTTTCCCCCTTTTCTCTTCCTTGTACCAGCTCCTCCCTTCGAATTCATGGCCTCTTAGTCTTTGTTATTATTATATTTATACATGGAAACAAATAAACATATAAATATAAAAAGTAAACTTCTTGGAGAAAAAAAGGATACAAGAAAAAGGATACCTAAACACAATAGAGGCAATATATACTAACCTGTAGCCAACTTCAAATAAAACATAGAGAAATTAAAAGTAATTCCACTAAAATCAGAGAAAAGATAAGGCTTCCCACTTTCCTTGCATTTATTCAATATAGTGCTGGAAGTTCTAGCTAGAGTGATAAGACAATTAGAGGATATCAAAGGGATTACAATTGGAACTCTGACCTGGGGGGCCCCTCTCCTCCATTGTCTGCCCACAGCATATCATGTCTCATCCCCTTCCTCTGTGTGCCTGCCTGGCCATCCTTCCAAGGGGCAGCCATCAAAGCATGGGCACCAGAGTGCATAACAGAGGTTCAGCAGCTGCCCCCCGCACCCTCACTTGGAGAATCAGCTGCATATAAACATTGGCTGCATATAAACAAGGGGTCTAGGTTCTCTGCATGCATTGTCCTTGGTTGGTGCATCAGTTTGTGCATGGCCCCTTGTATCCAGATTTGCCTGCCTTAAGGGTTTCCCTGTGGAGCTCCTGACTCGTCCCAATCCTTCCATCCCCTCCCTCACTCTTCCCTACAACTCTCAGCTCTCCACCCAGAGCCCAGGTGAGAGTCCCAGTATCTGTCCCAGTCCCTCTTTGGGTCAATTCTCTCAGAAGGCATGTACGTTGTGCTAATACCCATTTATAAGTGAATATATCCATTCTTCAGTTGAGGGGCAATTTGGTTGTTTCCAGATTCTGGCTGTTACTAATAAAGCTGCTATGAACATAGTTTAGCAAATGTCCTTGTATGGTGTAGAGTCTTTCCAGTATATGCCCAGGAGCGGTATACCTGGGTCTTGAGGTAGCACTATTCTCACTTTTCTGAGAAAGTACTAGAAGAATTTCCATGTGGTTGTAAAAGTCTGCACTCCTACCAGAAATGGAGGAGTGTTCTCCTTTCCCTATATTCTCACTAACATGTGTTGTCACTTGAGTTTTTATCTTAGCCAGTCTGATAAGTATAAGATGGAATTTCAGAGTGGTTTTGATTTGCTTCTCCCTGATAACTTAGGATGCTGAGCATTTGTTTAAGTGTTTCTCAGCCATTAGATATTCCACTGTTGAGAATTCTCTGTTTAGCTCTCTACCATGTTTTTTAAACTGGGTTATTTGGTTTGGTGGTGTTTAATTTCTTGAGTTCTTTATATATTTCAGACAGTAGCCCTTTGTCAGATATAGGGTTGATAAAGATCTTTTCCCAGTCTGTAGAATATCATTTTGTTCTGTTAACAGTGTCCTTTGACTTAAAGAAGCTCTTGAGTTTCACGAGGTCCCATTTAGTAATTGTTGATCTTAGAGCCTGAGCTACTGGTGTTCTGCTCAGGAAGTTGTCTCCTGTGCCAATGAACTCAAGGACCTTCCCCACTTTCAACATAAAACAGAGACACTTAATCTGTTAAAAATAAGTGGGTTATTTTAAGTTATAAGTTAGTCAGAAAAGAGCCTAGCTATATGGCCAAGGTATTTGTAAATAATATTTTGAATCTCATGAATCTTTAGATCCCATTCAGGCTTTGGCCTGGAGGAAAAAAACACACCCTATTTGGCGGGTGACTGGGAGGAGAGGAGGGAAGGAAAACCATGGTCAGAATGTAAAAAAGTATTAATATAAATAGATAAATATACATACATAAAATATTGTAAATCTTGTGAGAATGAATGATGCCAATTTATTCCAAACTTCCTAGAGCTAAATGGCACCTGCATTGCTCAGTATCATGATCTGACCAGTTGTCCCCAAGTGGTCAATTAATTACAGTAAACATTTTCTAGCATTTGAGTAATTATATTATTAAATACAATAGTAGTCTAGTAGTCTTACTAGGTTAACATGTCAAAAGGGAGTGAGAGTATGAAGATAACTGATATATTCTCTTCAACTTTCCATGACCTTAGCCAATATTTTTATTTCATGAGGATCATTCACTAGAGATACCCATGACAAAATCATAGACATTAGATTTGCCCTTGGGAGACAATTTTGGAAGGTGTAATTTTCTACTCCAACAATGAACAATTTCTTCATGAAAAGAAGCCTTGACAACGATAATAATAATATTGCAACTCAATCTTTAAGACATTCAGCCTGAAGGGCTCTTAAATGGGGAACAGATGTCTGATGTATCTTCATATGTTTTCTTCTAGCAAGTAGCCAATTTATACATGAGGTAGAAGGAAAAATCTTGCCTGATAATTTGAGTCTCAATATAGTAAAAGAAAATCAATGTACTGATATTTATTGAACACTCGAGATGCACCAAGCTCTTTTGTACAAAAGACACCACTATGCATTTGGTAAAGTTACTATCTTTATGGCACTTTTCAGAAGACTGCCATTTAAAAACCTGAAGAAAGTTTTGGTTGCACAAATATCAAGCAGTCTCATCTAGAAACCATGTTGCTGAATCAGAGAAACTACCAAGTTCTCCACAGATTTAGTGTTTCATTATTAAACTGGTTTATACTCAGTATATAAAAGAAAGACAGGACTTTGAATACTTTATTTATTCTCCTGCTAATTAGCTAATGCTTATACTTCTAGACATGAGTGGAATCTGTCCTTTAAAGCATATTTGTTATTAAGGCTCTTTCACTTACCAGTTTTTCTGTAAAAGTAACTTTTATTCTCAAGATGTAATTGTCATCTTGGAGGACTACTGCCTGCACATGCTAATTTAGATCTAGTCCTGGAAGACTAGGAAGTCCTGGAAGGCCTCTGTACAGTGTAATTTAAGTCTAGAATATTTTCAGCCTCTAAGACTTACTGCTGAGTAAACTTCTCCTTTCTAGCTCTGTCTGAACTCTGCCTGGCTGGCTCAACTCAGTTATTCTGGATCAAACTCCTCTCCTAGATGAATGTTTCAAACTGGCTTCTGACAGAATTTCTCTGCTTGGCCCCAAACTAAGTCTAGCAATCTTTTCTAATCTTCTGTCTCCTTTTCATTCTCTGGTTCAATCTGTCTTTACCTCTGTCTAACTTTTTCTCTCTTCAATCTATTTGTAAAACTTTCCTGGTAAAACTGCCTCTGAATTCCATGAACTGCCATAAACTCAACTCCACTGCATTGCCTCTCAACACACTGTCCTTACACAAACATATTGAACATTATTGACTAGAACTCAGACATTTGCATTTGTCCATCTCTGGAGTGCTTGGATTAAAGGTGTGTACCACCACACTTGGGCCTATGTTTTTCTTTACTTGAAACTTGCTCTATATCAGGCTAGCCTTGAACTCAGATCTGCTTGTCTCTGTCTCCTGGATTAAAGGCGTGTCTCTAGTCTAGCTGGATCACACAGACCTAGATCTGTTGCCAGAGCAGCCATGTTTTGACTGAAAATCCTCTACATTTTTTTATCCTAGTATATTATGCATTGATTTTAGTATAGCATTAAGTTATACAAAATATTTGCACATAAGTTTCTATTACAGTCAATCTTAGAGCAATCAAGACATATTACTAACTTTGATGGAATTTATATCAAAGTTGGAATAAAAACTAAACTACTTTGAGTAATAGAGAAGACTGAGCTCATTTTGTATTTTTAAATCCAAGCCTTGTACAAATAGCAGAGCCCATGTCATACATTCTTTTTTCCCAATTCTTTCCCCCAAATAAACTTTTAGTTCACTATCTTTACAAGCACAATGATTTTGAGAAAGATTAAGTTCCCCTAATACCTTTTTTAAAGAAAGTGCTTACATGCACATCAATGTCCACTCTTTCTCTTATTTTATTTTTATTAGTGAAACTTCCTTATCATCATAAATGGCATCAGTCACATGAGAGGTCAAATGACGTATCATTTAGAGACTATATTTCCATATTGCTTGAGCACATTTAACAATCACACCAGAAACTGAATACCATGGGATCATGAATGGAAACAAGGACTTAATTACCAGACTATGTCCTGAAAAGAAAACTTTTAAAATTTATTCTTCACTAATATATTATACCAGACTGCAGTTTTTTCTCCATGCCCTCTCCAAAGTCTCTCTCCATCTCCTCCCTTTTCCCCCTGGTTCAATCCCCAACTCTGACACATATTCTCACATCAATGCTGGATGAGTAAAGCAAGTAGGTGGAAAATGATTCCCAAGGAGGAAAAAGAGTCATAGAAAGCATCCATACCCACTACAATGCCATAAGATTAATAAAAATTAATAAATGGGTCCTCATGAGGCTGAGAAGCTTCTATAAGGCAGGAGACACTGTCAACAGAACAAAGCAACAGCCTATAGACTGGAAAAAAACTTCACCAACCAAGCATCTGACAAAGGTCTAATATCCAAAATATATAAATAACTCAAGAAATAAAACACCACCAAACCAAATAACCCAATTGAGAAATGGGGCTCAGAACTAAACAGAGAATTCTCAACAGAATATCAAATGTTGAGAAATACTTAAAGAAATGCTCAACCTCCTTAGTCATCAAGGAAATGAAAATCAAAACAACTCTGAGATTCCATCTTACACCCATCAGAATGGCTAAGATCACAAATTCAAGCCACACAGCATGCTGGCAAAGATGTGGAGAAAGAGGAACACTCTTCCATTGCTGGTGGGAATGCAAACTAGTACAGCCTCTTTGAAATCTATCTGGCACTTTCTCAGAAAACTGAGAATAAGGCTTCCTTAGCTATTCTACTCCTTGGATTATACCCAGAAGATGCTCCAGCACACAACAAGGACATATGCTCAACCATGTTCGTAGCAACCTTATTCATAATAGCCAGAACATGGAAACAGCCTAAATGTCCCTCAGTAGAAGAATGGATGAAGAAACTGTGGTACATTTACACTATGGAATACTACTCAGCTATTAAAAAACAAGGAATTCCTGAAATTTGTGGAGAAATGGATTGAACTAGAAATGATCATAATGAATGAGTTAACCCAGAAGCAGAAAGAGTCAAATGGTATATACTCACTTATATCTGGACACTAGCCCAAGGGGCATGTCCCATTTATTACGAAAGTGGGACAGAGAGGAGGACATCCTATTGGGACTCTGGTGGGAGAAGCATGGGAGAAGGGGGAAATAGAAGGATATAGAGGGTCCTAGAAACCCACAAGAAGAACATTATCATGGGCAGATCTGGGCCCAGGGGTCCTGCTCAAACTATGGCACCAGCCAAGGACAATACGTGCAGTAAACTTCGAACCCCTACCCAGATCTAGCCAATAGACAAGACATTCTCCACAGTTGAGTGGAGAGTGAGGACTGACTTTAACATGAATTCTGGTGCCCCATATTTGACCACTTCCCCTGGATGAGGAGGCCTGGTGGCACTCAGAGGAAGGATAGCAGGCTACCAAGAAGAAACATGATACCCTATGAGCATATACAGGGGGAGGAGGTCCCCCTCAGTCACAGTCAGAGAGGAGAGGAGTAAGGAGAAAGTAGGAGGGAGGGAGGAATGAGAGGATATAAGGGCTGCAATAACAATTGAGATGTAATATGAATAAATTAATAATATATATAATTGAAAATTTAAAAAACATTTAAAAAGTATAAGAACAAGAATAACAACACAAAATCCAGGGGGTGATGGAAAAGAAAACTATTTTCTTCTTCTTTATTTTTTGTTCTGAATCTCAAGAAGAAAGTTATGCTAGAAAGGCATATTCAACCATGTAAACATAAAGAAACCACCAAAATGAACAGTAGAAAGATACTACAGAAAGAAATGGGAGTCTTTTCCATCCATAAAAGAAGCATTACCTATCTACTATGAATTATTCACCTGAGTTTGATTCAAAGGAACATTTTGTATTCCTTGTATTACTGTATTTTAGGATTTTTTTTGTACCTCTGGCCAGAATATATTACACTAGTGTTAGCCATATACATATCTTTACCTATGTTTATGTCTATCTCTATCTATATCATTTATATATACTTCTACCTATATCTTTATCTCTAAATATTTTGTCTCTGTTTATGTTTCTATAGCTGTATGTCTATTCCTTTCTGTCTATAGGCCATTAACAACATAAGGAATTTAGTGTGTGTGTGTGTGTGTGTGTGTGTGTGTGTGTATCATGTGTACATGTAAATGCACATAATACACATGCTCTTAAAGGTCAGATAACAAGTTAAGCACTTGTTCCTTTGGAGGCACATACCTTGACTTCTGCAATGGTCTCTCACTGACCAGGAGCACCTAAAGTAGGCTACACAGCTTGGCCAGTGACATTGAAGTTTCAACTTGCCTCACTAGAATTACAAGCACATTCTAAAACCATGTTTTTATGTAGGTTCTGGGGATAAAACTTAGATCCTAATGCTTCTGATGTGTCTATGCCTGCACTACACTGATGAGCTTCTGCCCAGTCCCATAAACTAATAAATATTTTAGGAATTATATACTAGTTTGTATGGTAAAGCCTGATTACCTTGAAGCATTTTAGTGGCATGTAAGATGGTGTTACAAGCTTAATTCACTTCCACTAAAATCCATATGATGAGTTTATCACTTCACCGTAAGAAAGTATTTGTAGGGGGTAGACAGATGTCTCATTTGGTAAAGTGCTTGCTACGCAAGCTTGAGGGTCTGAGTTCAGAACCCCAGTACCCTAGTAAAATCTGAGTATGCTGGTACTCATACATAACTCTAGTGCTGGGGATGATGTTAGAAAGATTGATCTCCAACATTTGCTGGTCAGCAAGTCTAATCAATTGTTGAGCTTAAGACAAAACAAAAGAAAAAAATTAAAACAACAACAACAACAACAAACTAAATAAGGGAACCACTGAGAAAGATGCTCAGTGTTGAACACTGGCCCCCACCTGTATGTGAATACACATCTATACATATACATGCTCACCACCAAATGCAGAGTCACACATAGATACACAAACACAAATTTTAAAAGAGTGTATTTGTAGATAGGGTAATTAGGACTATTGAACCATTTAGATGTCCCTTAATCAATTATGATTGGTATCCTTATGTGAACTTGAGATATTTGATTAAGTATACACAAAGAATGTACAAAAAAAAGGTTGCCATCCATAAGCCAAGAAGGCTTTGTATAAGTAAAACCTTCTGAAGCCTTCAACTTGTATCTGTTCCAGAATTTTAAGAACTCTGTTGTTTCTTTGGCTGTTTCAGCCTTGCCACCAAGTGATGGAAGTCTTTTGCTGGGAAAAGAAGACTGAAGTCTCTTAAGGGCTTATTAAAGACATTGATGCATCTCCATAGAAGTCCCATTACATAAGTAATATGTAAGGAATGACAGGTGAAAGCAATACTGTGAGGAAATAGAAGGGGCATTTTACGAATTAGGATCTATATATCCTGTGATTTGGGGATAAAACAGTGACTGATGTGGGCTGAGTTTATGAGTATGTTATTGTTATGCTTGGACTCTTATTTACAAGAAAAAATGTGAAGATAAGATACTACATTGAGGAAGACTAGTTTTCATTAATATTGGATAATAAAATAAAGTCACACTGAGAATCAGATTTTGTTTTTTGTACTGAATTTAATGTCAAAATTATGTAAACCATGGAATTTAAGAGAGGGGACTGGAGCTGAGAGTTTCAAGGTGAACAAAAGAAAGAAACAGTACAAAGGGACTGTGGTAAAATTGAACTTGACTAGTCCAAGGAACAGAAAATAGCTGTACATCTTGAACTTTGTAAATGACAAAGCTACCCTATGTAATGAAATATTGAGAGCTTAGCACATACCACAAAGGATAAGTTATGGCATGAAGTTTGGATTTTATCCTAGCAGAAAGCAGAGAGGCAGTACAATCCATTTATTTCTATAGAGGACATTCAGACATCTGAGCAGGTAACTGATAAAGTCCCTAAGAGCTGACACAGGGATACGATGAAGAGGTGATATTTGAGGAAGCCCCTACTAACTACCCATCTTTCAGAATTCATCTAAACATAAGTCTCGGATGCTCCCTTGAAATTGATGTCAATACTTAATTGCAGGCCCCTGAGCTATCTCAGAGTGTGTTCATCTCTTTAATGTGGCACCTGCTGCAATGTCATTATATTTTCCTGTCATGGATGTGCCTCTTTCAAAAAATAGGGACAGTCAGCAAGTTAGTGGGTTGATCTTATTAGTCTGTTCTATTTTCATACTCATCATAAGAATTTGCATCGACAACAGTCTTAGTACTTATTGGGTAAGTTAAAAGCAGTGAGAACTTGAGGCTTGTGGTATGGGTCAGTGACAACTTTTCTTTCTATACCAGTCATGAAAGTACTTCTGTCACACCACTGGGGAAATGCTCCCCCTCTCACCAAAGGTAGTTGCAGGGTCATTGTACCACACAGAGTCTGGTACAGACATTTCGGAACCGCCCTGACTAGGTCGGTACCTTTGGAGATAAGACATCACTTTCACTTTTTGCTTAGTTGTATAGGGTTTCTGAGGAGTACTTAAAATGGCCAGATAATACATGTTATAATCTAACTTCTTTTTAAAAAGGTTTATGTATATGGGTGATTTGTCTGTATTTATTTCTGTGTACTGTGTGCAAACCTAGGTTCTTGGAGTCCATAAGAGGATATCAGATCCCCCTGGGACTAGAGTTACATATAGTTATGAGCTGCCAAGTGGGTGGTAGTGATTGGTCCTCTGAAAAGTGACCAGTACTCTTAGCCATTGAAAGAAGTTTCCACCCTTAAACCAGCTAGCTTTTGATCTGACAGCTTTTTCCTTAGGGAAAGTGGTAAAGGAAGATGCTACTTAAAGAGTCAGACTTCCTCCATGTCTAAAGTCTTGCTTATTTAAAAGAAAATGAACATCAGAAGAATTGTTTTTTATGTAAACATGAGAACTAGCCAGGGAAGTTAGGAATACAGTTAACAACCTATGTCCTGAGAGGAAGCAGTGAGTTAAGGTGCTTTGATCATAAGGTATGTAAATATCCATAGGGACAGAGACAAAATGAGAACAATCTAAAGGCAAGCAGAAGAAGAGTAGGGTGAGCTAAATTAGAGGTCAGTATCATCTGTTTTCTTTGAATTAGGCATCATTGACAAAAGTAAGAGTTGTGATCTTGTGTAAGTATTCATAACTTTGCTTCTGCAAATAATACTAGAATTTTCTCCTGGAATCCACCTTTCTCCTTCTCTCAAGTACAGGGCCATGACAAATGTTAAGTCAACTTCACTCTTCTTGGTGTACAGTGAGGACAGTTTACTGATTAATTACAATGCTCATTGTTTTTCTGGTCTTCAACATGGAAGAACACAAAGAAGAAGTCATTGTTAACTATCATTCCATCAAGCTGGCACTGAATAATATGATTAAAAACAGACAAAAGGTAGGTCTTAGTAAGTTTTTGCCATAGACAACACTTCATATGTACATAATTCTGAGCCCAATAGGAAGACAACTTACTCTCTACAGAAATTGAGAACATAAAAAATATCTCAATGGAGCAAGGTTTTAGAAAAGCATGTGCAAAATGAAGTGAAAAGATAAATATAAGACTTGAAAAACTGAAGGAAAATCACAAGGTGTGTCCTTTGGGAACTGAAATGTTGTGGTTTCAGGTTACAACAGCAACAGAATCATGAGAGTTCTGTTGGGGATAAGTCAGAGGGAGACAGAAACTGGGAATGGAAAGGTGGAGGGAGCAGAAAGAAAGTGCTTTGGAATATTTCCTACTTCCTTTCATTTCTATCTGTTGACTAGGAGTTTCCTCCTAATTAAAATATTCTGTCCAGCAAGGAGGGTGGTGTTGAAGTGACCCAAAAATTAGGTTACTCTGCTGGAAGAGCTGAAATTCTCAAGATTCTTAATGGCCCATCCCCAAGGTTACATAAAAATACACAACATCTGGCATGGAGATTATGACCAGCAAAGTTGAGGAGAACATCTAGAGCCTGTTGAACTGCCCCCAAGGCATGAAGAAAATTATAGAATTGCATCTTTTCAGCAAAGCCACCCATGTTGGGTTGGGCTTTTTAGTGTGATGTCTTTGAATCATCCTCAATCTTGGAAGCAACCCTGATAAAGTCGTTGGTCCACCAATTGATATATAATGTGATAACCAAAGGGTCTTTTGTGATTTTCCTGTCTAGGGTAAGTTGAACTCTATGCTCCCTGTGTTGCTGGGAAGGTCTCACAGAAGACATCCAGAATCATAGAGGAGAGAAAAAAAAGGTGAGGAACTCCTAAGAAGTGTGACAAAAAGCATAAGTAGTAGTGTTGAACTTAATTCTATGTGCCTTTTCATATATTTTAGTTACAAAATGCTCTTAGATTATTATTTTATGCTGTTAAACAACTGGAGATTGCCATTATATGTCTATTAATTAAAAAGATCTCAATGCACAAACCCTTGGAGATTAATAGATTAGCAAAGCCGTTCACCTCAGAAATCCTTTATTATATTCTATCTTGCTCTGAAGAGGATCAGAGCAATCTTGAGTCATAGAGTCATGCAATTGTCAGTGAAATGTATGTGCACATTGTTCCAGTTCTTTCTGCAGAGACCAGCTGGGGATGAAACTATGAGTTAGTAATTGCTCCAAAGCTATTAGGCAGAAATATTAATAGAATGAGTAGTAGCTGGAATATTTTCATATCTGGTTAAATATGGATGGGTAAATATTCACATGGTGTCAGTTTCTTTTCACACAGGGTTCAGTGGGAACACTCCTTAAAATTAAATGAGTCCAGTGGGGCATTTAACATTGGGAAAAGCCATAGTTATGCTTCTGCAAGAAATCAGTCAAGGGTTGCAATGTCTTAGTTTTTGACATACAGGAAAAATCTCTGATTACTCAACATGAAATTCTCCACTACAAAAAAAAATGTGGGACATTAGTGTTAAAGTTTGTCATCGAGAAGGGAATTTACAAAGTCTGTCTCCTTCATTTCACAGATGAGAAAATGGAAGCTGGAGAGATGAAAGGATTTGATAAGTGAGACATAAGTTGTCGGCGACAGTTAAAATTGGAGCCTGATGTTCCTAAATCTTAGTCTTATGACTTTCATTCTCTATATAATCTATGCTGGGTATGCAAATGAGGTTGGATTCTAGCTTCAGGGTTTTATCACTGAAATGATAAGCAAGGCACACAGCTTTTTCTACAGCAAAATATGTACGTCAGATTATGGCATACTCTTGAGTTTTAATCACTGAGCTTTCTCTGGCGATTAAACTGTGTTCCATTGATAAACATACCTAATCCTCGGTCCACGTTATATATACTCTTTTCTAATTGTGTGATGTTTTCTCTACTCACAGAATGACAGTCAAAAGACATTTTTTTTCTAGTGCTAAGAATTGAACTCAGGGCTCAGTGCATACTAAGCACACGCCCTACATTAAACACCATTCCTATCCCTTCTTAAGGGCATCAGCTACACCACAAAGTCAGGGTGTCAGCAAATCTGCAGTTAGACAGAATACTGACTGGATAAAGGTACCACACTGTCTTTGGCTGTGTGGAGATGTCAGCAGGTGGAGAATTAAAAAGCCTGACACTAACTGTTTCTGTTTATCATTTACTTTTGTGGTTACGGAGACTAGACTTTGAATTTTATGACAAACACTTGGAAAGTTCTTACAGAGTTAATAGCCAGACATTGATTTTTCCCTTTGATAATGAACTACAAACTATCTTGGGTAACAGTTGAAGACCTGGCTGCGTCTGGGACTGCCTATCTTTAAGAACTTGCAAAATGGCTTTGCCTAGTCATTCTGCCCCTTCTCTTATCACAAAGCTATAACAGGATGAATTTGGATGCATTTGCCATTTTCAGCGATTTATTCCTCAGTGATGAGAGATCAACACTGGATTGGGAGGTCAAATTTCATTTACTCTGTAATGAGGCTTTGTGGACAGTTTTTCCTACTGATTCTATGCTGCTTCAGTAATGGCAACTGTGGCTTACGAATGTGACCATACCATAACTCTTAGAAAAAAAAAACTTGCTGATTATGGGAAACATCAATGTCATTGCTATTTCCTTGAACTGGAGTAATTTTAGTTTTGTACCTCAAGCCCCAAATGAAGTTCACAAACCATAAATAAATGTAGTAATTGCCCAAACCCCAGTGACACTAGCAAATCTTTGATATATTCCTAAACAGTCCTGTGCTTTTCTTAGAATCAAAGCACTTCAGAGTGACAGAAGGCCTTAGAGGTCATTTTCTCCTGCTCTGTAGCTCACCCTCTAGTTATATTGCAACCGAAATATCAAAGGTCACCCTGTCTTTTGATATTTAAAGAAAATTGGTTTGAACTGACTTATCCACACCCTGTTAAAGTACAATCATCTCAAAATATGTTTGCAAACTTTCCATTTATATATTCTTCTCTCAGTCCTTCTCAGTGAGATTCTTAACTCCGATTTTACTTTCTCTCAAGCATGTAACAAGGAATGACAGTGTCTGTACTTCTCCCTTGATTCAGTCCTGATGCTAGCTGAGTAGGATATTCATGGATATATGAGTGTTTGGGAGACCATTTAAAATGGAAAACAAAATAGTCCTAGGTTTAAAATTCTTTCCACCATTCCTACCATGCCATGATCACCTTCTTCTTGAGTGTCCTTGAGAGACGCTCAATGCCAAAATCTAATGTCCCAAATATGTTTTGAATTAAGTTGTACTCAGTACAAGATTTTTCATTATTTTTCAATGTGATTAAGAAACTTCTCTCCCCATTTCAAAAAATATGCTGATACAATTCTTTATTGGGATGAAAAAACATACCCAGGAAAGGACGTTCCTACACAGAGACCATTCTCTTCCTCAGAACAACTCTGGTAGACCTGGCTCCTCCCACTCTCTTCTCTGCTTCTGTATTTCAGTTTGTTCTATGTTTTACCCTCTCTTACCCATTCTCTCATTTCTTTCCTTTCTTCCATTTATTATTCTAACACTCCTTTCTTGTCATTATTTATCTTTTATCTTTCTTCTTTTCAGATTGGGGGGGCTAGTTCTAGTGTCCCATCTATGCCACGGTATTCAATATTGCTCTTCAGATGACATAACTGAAAAAAGTGATGCCATCTTAAAAATGCTGTGTTAGACTTTGCTCATATTTCTTTTTTATGCTTTAGCTGCCCAAGACCAATTGATGTTTACTTGTAATGGACCTAAGATCCATTCCAAAGGCTCATGCCACAGAAATAATTTCACATCTGGTATTGTTAGCCAGGACAAATGCTCATGTGTTAGAAGGTCATGGACTTCACTGAGAGGCCACTCTTATTATGTTAAATGGATGGGATGTGGTAGACATATTGCCTTCAAACATGTATATTTTGTGTACAATGTAATAGGCCAATACTCAGCCCCTTATGGAAGAAAATAATCAAGCATATGTATACACCTTCATGAAAGAGGGTGCAGAAACAATATAAGAAGTGTAGTGTTATGTAGATATTATCTCTACGCTGAAACATTTTCCCCAAGTGACACTCCTTAAATTCAAGAAGTTGCTAATACTTAGAAAAGTTATGAAGTACACCCAAAAGTTTACATACGCAGTATAAGCTGCTAGAAAGAGAAGATGTCCAGACAGGGAGCTACTTACTAAGTTGTCTCTCCTGCCTGGGTGGACATTTCACTGACATAGCTGTCTTTGAGATATCCATGTGTCTGCAAGTAGCTGCTTACAACATCCTGCATGTCAACCAAATAAATTCACTGATTTACTAGATTATATTTGGTGGAATTGATTTGTTCCATGGTTGGTGCATTAATTATGGTAAAAAGATACTTAGTTCATGCCTCCCCAGGAAAAGTCACAAAGCCTTTTGAGATAGGCTTCAATAATCTTTTTAAAGTTTATTTTTAGTATACTATTTGTGTTTTGTTAAAATACATATACTGTGTAATAACTGAAGCAAGTCACTAATATACCCACCAACTCAAATAATGATTGAAAATTGAAACATTGTACCCTTAAGCCTACATCTTCTGTTTTCTCAACACTCTGGCTATGGATGCTACTCATCTACTTTCTGATTCTATGAGTTATTTTGTTTTAGATTATACCTATAAATAAGAATATGTAGTTTGTGTATCTGGATTTGGTACTTAGCACAATGACTTCTAATATTTTCATGTTAGTAAAAAAATTATAGAATTGTGTTCATTTGAAAGTTTAAATAGTATTACCTTATGGATATGAGTAATACAAATTACTTTCTATATCCATTTACCCACTGATTATATCTTGGTTAACTGACAAAAAAATTCAGATTACAAATGGCTCTCTAAGATATTTTGCTAGGTTATTTTAGATATATAGATATTATTAAGATTGATGTATCTAATACTACCTTTGCTTTTAGTTTTTGTTGATATTCATATTGCTTCCCATAAAGGATGTCAATACATTAGTCCACCAATAGTGCAGAAGCATTCTCACATCATTGTGTACATAATTCTTTTTTTGATGATGTCATCCTTACCTTATTCCACCTTTTTCTGGTTTTCTTTTTTTTTTTAATTTTTATGTTGTAATTAATTATCTATTTTTATTAATTTATTCAGATTACATCTCAATTTTTATCCCCTTGCTTGTCTCCTCCCATTCCTCCCTTCCTCTGTCCTTCAGACTATTCCCATACCCTAGTTCTGTGACAGCAGGGGACCTCCTCCCCCACCATATGGTCACAGCCTGTCAGGTAGCATCTTGGTAGCCTTCCTATTCTTTTTTAAAAATTTTTTATTAATTTATTCATATTACATCTTAATGGTTATTCCATCCCTTGTATCCTCCTATTCCTCCCTCCCTCCCATTTCCCCCTTACTCCCCTCCTCTATGACTATGACTGAGGGGGACTTCCTCCCCCTTTATATGCTCATAGGGTATCAAGTCTCTTCTTGGTAGCTCTGAGTGCTAGCAGGCCTCCCCATCAAGGGGAAGTGGGCTGGAGAGATGGCTCAGCCATTAAAGCCTAGGCTCACGGCCAAAAATATACCTACATTATTCTTACCTGTATTTAATAATATCCCTATTGACAGATGTGAGGTGGTAGCTCCTTATGAATTTTATTTTCAGCAACATAATAATATATTATATTTAGCATTACGTATGTTTATATTTACACATGCTTATTGATATATTGGTTCTTGTTATACATCTTCATTGTGTTGTATAGTGTAGTTATCCTGTACTATATAGTTAAAATCTTCTTATAAGTGAGTACATACCATGTGTGTCTTTCTGGGTCTGGGTTACCTTACTTAGGATGATTTTTCCTAGTTCCTTTCACTTGCCTGAAATTTTCATGGTTTCCTTGTTTTTAATAGCTGAGTAGCATTCCATTGTGTAAATGTACCACAATTTATTTATGCAGTCTTTTGTTGAGGGGCATTTAAGTTGTTTTCATGTTATGACTATTACAAATAAAGCTGCTGTGAACATAGTTGGGCAAATGCCCTTGCTGTATTGTGGAGCCATCTTTTGGGTATATGCCCAGGAGTGTGGTATAGCTAGGTCTTGAGGTAAAGTTATTTGCAATTTTCTGAGAAAGCACCAGATTGATTTACCAAGTGGTTGTACAATTGTACTCCAATCAGCAGTGGAGGAGTGTTCCCCTCTCTTCACATCCTCATCAGCATGTGCTGTCACCTGAGTTTTTGATCTTATCCATTTAAACAAGTGTAAGATGGAATCTCAGAGTCATTCTGATTTGCGTTTCCCTGATAACTAAGGGTGTTGAGTACTTCTTTATGTGCTTCTCAGACATACAAGAGTCATCTGTTGAGATTCTCTATTTAGTTCAGTAGCCCATTTTTAATTGGATTATTATTAGACAATTTTCCTTCTGTTTCTATTTTGTGGAATGTCTTGAAGAGTATTTGTATTAACTTCTCTTTGTATATCTGGCAGAATTCTGTGCTAAAACTCTTTGGCTCTGAGCTTTGTTTGATTGGGAAACTTTTGATAGCTGTTTTAACTTCATTAGGGGTTGTAGGACTGTTTAAACTGTTTACCTGATCTAGATTTAACTTTGGTAAGTAAAATATATCTAGAAAATAATGCATTTATTTTAGCTTTTCAAATTTTGTTTAACACAGGCTTTTAAGCTAAGACCTTATATTCTTTTGATTTCCTTAGTGTCTATTGTTATGTCCCCCCTGGACATAACATTTCTGGTTTTGTTAATGTGCATAGTGTCTCTGCTTTATAGTTAGTTTGACAAGGTGGTTGTGTATCTTGTTGATTTTCTGCAAGGACCAGGTCTTGGTTTTGTTGTTTCTTTGTATCATTCTTTGTTTCCAATGTATTGGTTTCAGCCCTGAGTTGCTATCTACTCCTCTTGGGTGTGTTTTCTTCTTCTTCTTCTTCTTCTTCTTCTTCTTCTTCTTCTTCTTCTTCTTCTTCTTCTTCTTCTTCTTCTTCTTCTTCTTGTCTTCAGCTTTCAGATGAGCTGTTAAGTTGCTATTTCTCTCCAATTTCATTATAAAGATGCTTAGTGCTATGCACTTTCTTCTTAGCACTCTTTTCATTGTCTCCCATAAATCTGGGTATGTTATGCCTTCTTTTACATTGAATTTTAGGAAGTCTTTAATGTCTTTCTTATTCTGTCCTTGATCCAATGGTCATTGAGCAGGGAGTTGTTCAGTTTCCAGGAGTGTGTAGACTTTTTGATATTTCTGTTGTTGAAGTCCAGCTTTAATCCATGATGACATAAAAACGGGTTAATTCAATTTTCTTGTATTTGTTGAAGTTTCCTTTGTGACTGACTATAAAGTTGATTTTAGACAAGGTTACATCTGATGTTGAGAAGAAAGTATATTCTTTGTTTTGAGGCTAAAAAAAAATCTGCAGTTGTCTATTAGGTCCATTTGATTAATGACCTCTATTAGTTTCTTTGTTTCTCTGTTTAGTTTTTGTTTTGATAATCTGTCCATTGGTAACAGTGGGATATTGAAGCTTCCCACTATTAATGTGTGGTGATTTAAGCTTTAATAATGTTTCATTTACAAATGTGTGTGTCCCTGTATTTGAGTTATAGATGTTCAGGCTTGAGATGTCCTCCTGTGGGATTTTTTTTTATGAGAATGAAATTGCTTTCCTACTTCTTTTGGTTAAAGTCTTTTTTTTATTATATATTGGATGGCTATTGGTGCTTGCTTCTTGGGTTGGTTTGCTTGGAAAACCATTTTCTAGCTCTTTACTCTGAGGCAATCTCAATCTTTGTTGATGAGGTATGTTTCTTGTATGTAGCAGAATGTTGCATTCCTGTTTATGCATCCATGCTGTTATCCCATGTCTTTTTTATTACTACTTAAATAATTTATTCAGAATATACTCCGATTGCTATCCCCTCACATTTATCTTCCTGTTCCCCTTTCCTCCCTCTTTCACCCTATTCCCCTCTGCTAGGCCTGCTTTTATTAGAGAATTGAATCCATTAATGGTGATTGATATTAATGACCAATAATGGTCAGTTTTTTTTTATTGAGATATTGGTGGTGGTAGTGTGTTTGTGTGCTTCTTCTCTATTCATTGGCTGTTGTGAAGTTATCTATATCTGTGTTTTCTTGGGTGGAGTTGACCCCATTGGGTTGAAGTTTTCCTTCCATTATCTTCTGTACAGCTGAGTTTGTGGAGAGATATTCTTTAAATTTGGTTTTGTCATGGAATTTTCTGTTTTCACCATCTTTGGTGATTGAAAGCTTTGCTGGGTATAGTAGTCTTGGTTGACATATGTGGTCTCTTAGGGTCTGCATAACATCTGCCCAGGCCCCTCTGCCTTTCACCATCTCTGCTGAGATCTGGGGCCTGATTCTGATAGGTCTACATTTATATTGTACTTGACCTTTTTCCTTAGCAGCTTTTAATATTATTATCTGTTCTGTACATTTAGTGTTTTGATTATTATGTGGTGGGAGGAAATTTTTTAAATTTATTTGTTATAATTTATTCACGTTACTTCCTGATTGTTATTTCCTTACTCTTATCTTTCCATTGCCACACACTTTCCCTCTTCGGCCCTATTCTCCTCCATTAGATCTCTGAAAGGAGGTCCTCCTCCACAACCATCTGATCACAATCTATCAGGCCTCATCAGGTTAGCCTACATACTCTTCCTCTGTGTGCCTGGAAGGCCACACCACCAAGGGACAGTGATAAAATCCCAGACACCAGGGTTCATGTCAGAGTCAGTCTTTTCTTTTCTCCCTCCCCACACACGTGGAGAATGAGTTGTCCATAAGCTATATCTGAATAGGGGGGTCTAGACACTCAGCATTCATTGTCCTTGGTTGGTTCATCAGTTTGTGCAGGTGCCCCTGGGTCCAGATTCGCTGGCCTTGCTGGTCTGCCTGTAGAGCTCCTGACCCCTATAGGTTCTTCCATTTCCCCCTACTCTTCCCACAACTCTCAGCTCTCTGCCTATAGTCCACTGGGCTGCAAATCCCAGTATCTATGCAGAACCACCACTTGGTAGGGATTCTCAGAGGACCTCTATGTTGGGCTAATATGCACTTATAAATGATTATATACCATCCATGTCTTTCTGGGTCTGGGTCACCTCATTCTTTTCTTGTTCCATCCATTTGCCTGCAAATTTCAAGATTTTCCATCTTTGATACCTGAATAGTATTCCATTGTAGAAATGCTCAACATCCTTATTCATCAGGGAAATTCAAGCCAAAATGACTCTGAGATTCTACCTTACATATATCAGAATGGCCAAGAACAAAAACTCAAGTGCATATGATGGTGAGGATGTGGAGAAAGGGGAACACTCCTCCAACGCTGGTGGGAGTGGAAACTTGTCAACCATTTTGGAAATAAATCATGTACTTTCTCAGAAAACTGGGAATAGTACTATCTCAGAATCCAGCTGTACCACTCCTGTGTATATACCCAAAAGATGCTTTACCATATAACAAAGACATTTGCTCAACTATGTTCATAGCAGCTTTATTTGTGCTTGTCAGAATCAGTAAACAACCTAGATGTCTTTCAACTGAAGAATGGATAAAGAAACTGTGTTACATTTACACAAAGGAATTTCTTTTCTCCTCTAGTCTATTTGGTATTCTGTAAGCCTCTTGTATATGCAAATGCATCTCTTTCTTTAGGCTAAGGAAATTTTCTTGAAAATATTTTTCTGGTCTTTGTGACCAGGGATCTTCTCTTTCTTCTCTTCCTATCAGTCTTAGGTTTCTTCTTTTCATGGTGGCCTTGATTTCTTGGATGTTTTCTGTGAGGTTTTTTTATTTAATACTTTTGTTGACATATGTATGGGTTTCTTCAGTTGTATCTTGTACAACTGAGACTCTGTCCTCCATCTCTTGTCTTTTGTTTTGTTGATGATGTTTAACTCTATGCCCCCTCTACTCTTCTTAAAGCTTTTCATCTCATGAATTTCCTCAGTTTGTGTTTTTATTGATTCTATTTCCAAGTTCAGGTCTTAAAATGTTTTATTCATTTCCCTCACCTGTGATTGTATTTTCATTTATTCTTTTATTTATTTGATTCCTCCTTAAAGGCCTCTATTTGTGCGATTATACTTTGCTGTGTTTCTTTAAGTGATTTATTCATTTCCTTTTTAAAGGTCTCTATTTGTTTGATTGTATCTTCCTGTATTTCTTTGAGGGATTTATTACTTTCCTCTTTAAATACCTACCATCTTCATGAGCATAGTTTTAAAGTTGTTTTCCTTTGTTTCAGCTTTGTTAGGCTATCTAGAGCATGTTGCCATATTGCCCTGGATTTTGTTGATTGTGTTTTTACACTGGTCTTTAGCCATCTATTTGTCCCTGGCTAGTTGGCTAGTTGTTTCCAGAACCTGGTAGATTTCTCAGGTATGTGAGAGGAACCTTAGGCTGTGAGCTGAGGTTCTATAGCCTTTAGCTCCACACTCTTGGTTGTTTCCCAGATGGACCTATATGAAGTTAATTACTTCTGTGAGTTCCTGCAAGTCTCCAGAAGACAGCTAGTAGAGTCATGAACTCTAGGATGGAGTCTCTGGAGTCTGGAGTCCTCTTCAGGACGTCGGGAGTAGTTAGAAAGCCTGAGATGGTAACATGTACATCTGGAAGAGGGATCCTCTCCTCTCTTCAGGGGAACAGTAATGGATATTGGCATTTTGGAATCAGCAGTGTATCAGCTTGCTTGTGCAATAGACACTGATATTCAGACTTGGCTGGACACCACCATCTTGAAAAAGGGACCCTAAATGCTCCACTTGTCCATCTGGTCTCCGTAGGGGCACCAGTAGAACCATGGACCTGAGGGTGAGACCCTGTCTCTGATATCCAAGAGTTGTCCTTGGAGAGACAGTAAGAATCTGGGGTCTGGATGCTGGAGCTGTGCAATTCTGGAACTTTGGTGTCGTGTTTGAATAGGTCAGAGCACTGGTTGCTGCTACCCTTCTTACGTTGATCCTAGGATCATATGTGACTCTTGGACTTGGGAGAAGACTGTAGGGTCCCTGAAACTGTGTATCCTCAGGCCCTGGGATGCCCCATCTGGTCCAGGAAGCTCAGACACTGGCATTTTGGAGTCAGCAGCCAGATCCCTTGATTAGTCTGCAGTCTCTGGTCTTCTAGCACTCAGTTATGGTGCATACTGGGCACTGCTATCTTGGAACTTCCCTATTTTCTCATTTTCATGATTTGGTTTTGTCCCTTGACTGTGGTAGTAAACTTTTAAACCAAAGCATATGATCATAAAATGTCATATGATTTTTTAAAAGTCTACCTATAGCACTTAGTTATACTTGTGAATAGTTCTGCCTGATTTGTGTAACTTCATAAAATATTTTATTGATTTTGTTTAATATTTCTTAATAATTGCCACAAGGCAGTTTTAGGAAATGTGAAATAGAAGTACATATACTCAACAAAATCTTGACAGCTTTCTAAATCCCACCTTTAGGGAAATTTCCCCATAGAATCCTTTCTTTCTGTCAATTGTAAAGGATATTTACTATAATTTCATTATTCAATGTAATATCACTAACAAATAAGCAATTAAGCTCAGAATTCTTTGGCAAAATGACTATTGAAATTAAAATGGTACCGTAGAATAGTTGTTAACTAATAGAAAGAAAAATAATTTTACACAACATGAGATGTCATTTCTTTTGTGAAATCAAACTGAATTGATTCAAAGTACAATTCAGCATTTGTTACCAAGTACTAGTCATAGCTTTATAAATACAATCATGGCAATTTTGTGAGGAGATGTTAAACATGCTTCATTGTCAGAGTTTGGAATATAAAACACTACCACTTAATATTTACTCACATGACTTCAATGTGCTCTGATTTGGTTATCTTTTGTTTCATTTGTTTGTTTTGTTTTTGAGGCTGGATTTTTTTGTCTCAGATTGTCCTTGTACTCACTATTTTCCTCAGGATGACCTTGAATACTGGATGTTTTTGTATCCACCTCCTGAACTTTAGGAGTGTCCTCTATCTGGTATTCAGTATTCTTTTTCTTGTTCTAATTTGATTTTTAACATCCTAGTACAGTTTGGTAAAATAATAGCCATTTTTAGCATGATTTTCAGAATCACGGATTGAGAGACAGCTGCTATCATGGAGACTGCAAATAAAGTTTTGGGTTTAATTCTCTGTAATGTATTTTTTATTAGCTTAATATATAACAGAAAATAAATTGCATTGACAGGAACTATTTTATTTTAACTCCTCACTTCTCTTTTAGTGTTCCATTTTATTACAACCAGTGCTCAAGTATTAGGCGTATCATGGTTTGATAGGGGAAGTTTGGACAGATACCAATTAGTACTTGTGAGGATGGAAACTTGCATCTCATCCATGCGTTATTTTATTTTTCAGAAAGAGTCATACATCTGTCTGAAAATGGGTGACAATGTATTTATATAAGTGCATAACGAATCCTGAAATTCTTTGTTTCAATGTATGGGGTGCTGCTTTTTCCATTCAACCATGGAATTTTCATCTCCTATATGTTATCATGACAAGCTCTTTATGATATAATTGCTCCCACAGAATTCCTGAGGACACATGCTGTAGGAAAGACTACACAAGATTCTGCTTTCCTCCACTGCTTTGAATGTCAGTAATACAGCTGTTACCTTGTTGTAGCACGGTCAAAACTATGATGTGATTAATGACAGAAGTCACCATTTAGTGAGGAGGACACCTCCAGGAGTGATTGGGAAGAAAACAGATTCACCGGCTCATTCTGTCTGTGATACCATTGCTTCCATAGCTTCTGGGTTAGAAATAAGTTGTCTTCTGAGAATAAAATAATATAGAAAGTAATATATGATAGGTGACATGGAAAATGAACAAGAAACAAAACAAAAAGTTTAGCATTGTTAGCACAATGGGAATAGAGGGGAAAGGAAAGGACCTGGCTTAGGAATACAGTAGATGCATCTACTTTGGCATCTGTGCACATTTTACTTTGTTGGATCTGTGATTTTTGGATCTCTGGTGGTGTTCTCCTTCCTTCTGCAGATGTTATAAGAGCCAAACTAAATGCCTTTTAAAAGTCTGACACAACTTGCTGACCTGCAAAAGTGACAATTAAAGTATTCTAATAGAGTCTGGACCTGGCATTTTGGTATATTTCTGAAAGCATTTTTTGTCAAACACATATGCATATAATTATAGAAAATTACAAACTTCCAAGAATTCCTCCTGGTACTCTTGCACAGTACTTTCCCCCTCCCCCAGGAGTTGTGTCTAATGTCAGAGGTTTCCTTTTTATCAAAATTGTGTAGATAAAGTCAGATAGAGGCAGCACTTTGCTTTATTCTAATTTTTTTATTCAATAGAATATTATGTTTTAGTTAATTCAAGCTTACTGATTCAGAATATTTTGCTTTTTATTATTATTTTATTTACATCTCAATTGTTATCCCATTCCTTTTATCCTCCCATTCCTCCCTCCCTCCCGTTTTCATCCTATTCCACTGCCCTAGGTCTGTGACCTAGGGGGACCTCCTCCCCTACTAAATGGTCATCTTGGTCCCTGCTTATTCTTCCTCTGAGTCCCACCAGTCCTCCCCACCACGGGGAAGAAGTATTCAAATATGGGGCATCAGAGTTCGTGTCCAAGTCAGCCCCTGCTCTCCACTCAACTGCGGAGAATGTTTTGTCCATTGGTTAGTTCTGAGAAGGGGTTCGATGTTTATTACAAGTATTGTCCTTGCTTGGTGCAGTAGTTTGAGCAGAACCCCTGGGCCCAGATCTGCCCATCCCGATGTTCTTCTTGTAGGTTTCTAGGACCCTCTGGATCCATTTGTTTCCCCATTCTCCCATACTTCTCTCACCTAGAGTCCCAATAGGATGTCCTCACAACTATGCCAATCTCCTGGTAAGTGAAGACTTTCATGTGACATGCCTCTTGGGCTAGTGTCTAATTATAAGTGAGTATATACCATGTGAGTCTTTTTGATTCTGGGTTAAGTCACTCAGTATGATCATTTCTAGTTCCATTAATTTGTCCACAAATTTCAGGAACTCCTTTTTTCTAAATAGCTGAGTAGTATTCCATAGTGTAAATGTACCACAGTTTCTTTATCCATTTTTCGACTGAGAGACATTTAGGTTGTTTCCAGGTTCTGGCTATCATGAATAAAGTCACTATGAACATGGTTGAGCATATTTCCTTGTTGTTTGGTGGAGTATTTCTGGGTATATTTCTTCATTGCTGGTGGGAATGTAGATTCAGAATATGTCTTAAATGGATATCTGCTAATCAGATGTTGGTGATAGAGAGAGCTGTCAGTCATTTACTTACTTATTCATTGATTATGAAAGCGTTAGAATACAAAACAAAGTATTATATCTGTACCATCAGAATTTTTAGTGACACACAAAAAGTAGTAATAATATTTAAAAATGTAATATTTTATAAAATGGAAATGAGTAAAATGTCACCATAAAAATGAAAATTAAATCAAAACAAAATTAAATAAAAACAAACATAAAAAACAACATATTTGACAATATATTAATGAATATATTTATGTTTTAACAGGATAGCAGGCATTTATTAATGTTTAGTTTTTAGTGCCTAATGCAGTAAAAGCTTGGTATAACCCATACATCCTCACACTGAGCAATAATGAATTTAGTGTGCTCACTTACTTCAAGTAGGTATGTGACATCAACTCCATCTTAAGTGATAAAATATTAAAAAGAGGTTTTATATTCTAACACATTTGTTTTAAGGTACCCCAAAGCTGGATATTTTCAAATATAAACTACTTCTTGCCATCCTTAAGAAACTATATTTTTCCTTCTATTTCATCTCTACATTTTATCCACATTAGCACTTCCTCATTGTGTTATGCAAATGGACTTTTGGATACAGCCCATCAAGGCCTTATCATTTAAACGGTTTAGGTAAAGAGCCTTACATACAATGTACAAAAAGGTATTAACACTTGAAGATTTCCTTTTCTGATCTGAGCCTTAGCCGTCCTTGAACGTAACATTCACAACACAACAACCAAGGACATTGCAAACAGAGAACCTAGACCTGCAGTTCAGATGTAGCAGAAGGATAGCTCATTCTGCATGTGGAACAGGGGAGGGGAAGGCAGGAGACTGCCTCTGACATGAGCTCTGGTGCCTGGGATCAAGACTTGATCACTGCCCCTTGGAGGAGAGGCTATCCAGATGAAACATGATAGGCTGTGGTCAGACAGCTGGGGTGGAGGAGCCCAGCTGTCAGAGATCTAGAGGAGGGGAATAGGGCTAAAGAGGAAGGGTGGCTGGAAAAAGGAATAAAAACAAGGGGATTGCAATAAAGATGTAATGTAAATAAAGTATAATAAAAATTTTTTTAAAAAGAAAAAGAAAAAGAAAAACTATGATCACCAATTTTGTACTTAGTAATCAATCATTGGTTTTCTTATCACATTATTTATGAAGTAATTGTTGATTTATCCTGTAATGTAGACATGCACATTTTAATCTGGTAAAAATTATATGAATATTAGGTGGCTGGTTTGATAGTAACATCAAAATTGTCTAAATCAGATTAGTGTCCATTTCAGTTCTCAAGAAATAAATTAGAGTGCATATGCATTTATCTTTCCCCCACAGACATTAGTGCATTGTAAGAGCACAAGATACCCACACCAAGAACAAAACACGAAGAAGATTAAAAAGAAAAATCACAATAAAAGTTATGTGAGTGATTTCCATTTTAATCATTTAGATTTCACTTTGCTTAAGATTTATGTGCTGCTAGAGAAACAATTCCAAAGCTATGTTTGTTTCTGGGGCAATGAAAAAGAAATTAACATTATCTTACTGGTAATGAACAGCCGCTGAATTATACTTATGTCCTATTCAATAGGAGGTACTTCATGATAATACTGTAAACTCAGACACCTAAACATGCTTGGTGAGGCTATGTGACTCATTACCATCATTTTCCTAAATCAACATAACTTATAATTATATTTGCAATACTTAGAATCACAGAGGAGAAAGAGGAAGATACACTATGGAATACTACTCAGCTATTAAGAGAAAGGAATTCCCGAAATTTGTGGATAAATGAATTGAGCTAGAAATGATCATAATGAGTGAGTTAACCCAGAAGCAGAAAGACTCAAATGGTTTATACTCACTTATATCTGCATACTAGCCCAAGGGGCATGTCCCACAAAAGCCTTCACTTACCAGGAAACTGGGACAGAGGGGAGGACATCCTATTGGGACTCTAGATGAGAGAAGCATGGGAGAATAGCAAAGTAGAAGGATCCAGAGGGTCCTAGAAACCTACAAATAGAACATTATGATAGGCAGATTTGGGCCCAGGGGTCCCACTCAAACTAAGGCACTAGCCAAGGACAATACAGGCGGTAAACCTTAAACCTCTACCCAGATCTAGCCAATGGTCAGAACATTCTCCACAGTTGAGTGGAGAGGGGGATATGACTTTCTCACGTACTCTGGTGCCTCACATTTTACCATGTCCCCTGGAGGGGGAGACCTGGTGGCACTCAGAGGAAGGACAGCAGGTTACCAAGAAGAGACTTGATACCCTAAGAGCATATACAGGGGGAGGTAATCCCCCTCAGGAACAGTCATAGGGAAGGGGAATAAGGGGAAAATGGGAGGGAGGGAAGAATGGGAGGATACAAGGGATGGGATAACCATTGAGATGTAACAAGAATAAATTAATAAAAAAAAGAAAGACACAAAATGGAGGGAGGAAGAAATAAGGGATAGAAGGAGTTAAGGGAAGGAGTGGAAGATAATTTAGTGCAGACTTGGGTACAATTATGATCAATATACATTGTATGAAGTTCCTGAAAAATTATATTAAAATTAAAAAGCATTGCTAATAAAATCCAAAATGTTTATAAGACCCCCCCAAATTGGTCACTTCTTAAGCAAAGTTCACACACACCACCACCACCGCCACCATCACAACTACTGCTGCCACATCATGGAGATACCACAAAAGCCTTTTTTGAGGAGGAAGGGTTTACTTCACTCACAGTTAAATAAAGTTAAATAAGGTTCTTTGTCTTCAAACCTATATTTATCCTCCAAGTGTTAGTGTGAGGAAAAAACGAACCAAACTGGCATAGAATGGTTTTGTTCTGAGATATAGCATGTGTTATGTAACGGAACACGACAAAAAAATTGTGGATGAACAATTTATTCAACTGTTTAGTGGAAAGCAGATAACAGTAAAGGAAAAACATACATACAAATAAACAAACAAACACACCTATACCAGACCCCTGCATTTTGATAAAAGTAGGCTGCTCTTTAGAATAATTTATTTCTTTGTGTTCTAGCTTCAGTATATGTGCCTGTAGTATCAAATTCCAAATACCTATTGCATCTTTATCTTTCATTAAAATTTAGTCACATACTAAAAAAGGGAATGTCAGGATAGCAAGCAGATTACTGTGGGCTTGAGGCCAGCCTGGTTTACAGAGTAATCCAGGACAGCCAAAGTTACACAGAGAAACTGTCTCAAAATACCAACTAAGTAATTAAGTAAGTAAGCAAATAAGTAAATAAATAAATAAAATTATGTCTCTCATTGTTCTGTACTCTTTTAATCCCAGCAATCAGAAGGCAGAGGCACCCAAATCTATTTGAGTTACAGGACAGCTTGTTCTGCTCAGCAAGATCAAGGTCAGCCAAGGCCACACAGTGAGACCTTGTCTCCAAAAAACAACACCCAAACAACCAGAAGAATGTATTTAGAAAAATTATGCTCAAATGTTTGTTTAAAAATTGCCTTCTGAAAGTGGTTTTCTCCTTCAGAAATAATAGTTCCAGAAATTGGCTACACGGGTAACAATCTTTGAAGAATCTTGACACTATAATTTAACCTGTCAGCACAAATGGGTTTGCTGTTAGATCCTTTTTGACCCCAGATGATTAAAAAGGCATGTTGCTCAATAAAACGTGGGACCTACGCCCTGACCTCTCTTTGAGTTCACCTTCTATTGTTGTGTATACTATACTAATTGCATTTTTAACTGTGATAGAATGATACCATATGTTTCCTTCCCTCCTTCTTCCTTCCTTCTTCCTTCCCTTTCTTCCTCCCACCCTTCCTTCCTCCTTCACTTCCTCCCTTCTTCCCTCCCTCTCTCCTTCCTCCCTCCCTTCCTTTCCTCTATACTTATTTTCTTCCTTCTCTTGTTTCTGTCTTTCTTTCCCTTGTTGCTTCTTCCTAACCCTTCCTTCCTCCGGTTCCCTCTCCTATCACCCACAATTTGGTCCCTATCAGTAAATTTTGTCTCCTAGAAAGGCATAACCAACCAGTGCCTTAAATCTAGTGCTCCACATATTTTACCTGCATTGTCACAGTGGTATTCTCTATCTTTCTAGGCCAGTCTTAGGAGAATTTAATAATTTTGTTCAAATTAAAGAGCATTGGACCATTAGCAACTTTTTACAGCCATTTTCTCATTGTCTTGATATTCTGGCATTCTCTTCACTAACTCGCCTGCAGTACATATCTCTTGGCTGTCATAAGCTTAATGGTTGGTTGTCACACATCCATTCTTTCAATGAAGATTGTCTTGGAGTGGCTAAATCTAGCTTATCCAAAATGCTTACAGCCAGATGTCACTCTTCTCTTCTTTTGATTAAAGTCAGTCTACAATGCAGCTTGTACTTTAGAAGTCCTCATAGGATCATGCTGAATTCTACTTCACATGAGCTCATCCCCCTGATGGCCTTCCTGCCTTGTCTTCTCATTCTAGCCAGTTTCTTTTGAGAAAATTCCCACAAAAAAGCATATGAATGAATGACAACATTCAGCTCTTCCTCTAGAGAAACAAAATTGAAATGGATAGTTAATAGAAACTAGGATGAAAAGGGGAAGCAAAAGCATTCAGATAAAAACCTCATCTAAGCCAGAAGCCACCAAAGAACCAATACTCTATTATTTTATAGCAGATTGCATGTAATTAACAAAAAAGGGTAGAATTAATAAAATGTTTATAAGTTAGTCTAACTTAATTAACAAGACTGGAGAGTTTAAAGTAATAACGAGTAGCAAAAAAAAAAAAATATACGCACATTAAACAATCTAGCTAGAAAAAAACTATGTGTGCTGAGACTGTTAGGACCTGCCTGTAATTCTAGCACTAGAAGAAGATAATGAATATGAGGCCAGCCTGCCTGAGCTACCTAGTAAGACCTTGTGTCAAAAGAAAACTTTTTAAAGATATATTTAGATATATATTTTATTTATTATAAATTATTCACATTACATTCCGATTGTTATCCCATCCCTCTTATCTTACAGGTACCACTCCCCCTCATCTTCTGCCTGTTCCCCTCTCCTAGGCCTCTGATAGGGGGAGCCCTACTACCCCGACTCTCTGGCAACAGCCTAGTAGATTTCATAAGGATATCCTGCATCCCCTTCCTCTGTGTGCTTGCTAGGTCATCTTGCCAAGGGTCAGTGACCAAATTGTGGACACCAGAGTGCATGTCGGAGGTTCAGCAGCAGTTCCATTCCCTCCCACATTGAGAAGTGGCAGTCCATCAGTTACATCTGAATAGGGGGGCTTGGTTCCACCATAGAAGGACATTTGCTCAACTATGTTCATAGTAGCCTTATTCGTAATAGCCAGAATCTGAAAACAACTTACTTGTCCCTCAACTGAAGAATGGATAAAGAAATTGTGATACATTTACACAATGGAATACTACGCAGCTATTAAAAACAAAGAAATCTTGAAAATTTCAGACAAATGGATGGAACTAGAAATAATCATCTTAAGTGAGGTAACTCAGACCCAAAAAGACTTACACTTATACGTGGACACTATCCCAACATAAATCACCTCTGAGAGACTCCACCAAGGGGGGAATCAGGACAGATATGGGGACTGGACTTGGGCAGAGCGTTGAGAGTTGTAGGGAAGAGTGGGGAGGCTGAAAGGTCAAGGAAGAAGCAGGAGCTCCACAGGGAGACCATCAAGGCCTGCGGATCTGGCACAGGGGACTCTGCACAAACTGGTGTAGCAGCCAAGAACAATGCATGCAGAGAATCAAAAAGAAATCTGATGCAGAACCATAAAAACCTAGAAATATTAAGACAGCCCCTTTAGAAATCTGAGGATTCATTCAGATGATACAAGTCATTTTTAAGTAAGAGAAAATTTTCCTTGCTTCCCAAACAGAGGTTATGCAAGGTGTAGGTGAGAAGATAAGCATTTCAGAGTTTTCCAAGTTCAGGAAAAGTCAACCAGAGGCTTTTAAAAAAAGTTTTTCTTTCTTTAATTTATTCATATTACATCTCAATGGTTATCCTATCCATTGTATCCTCCCATTCCTCCCTCCCTCCCATTTTCCCCTTATTCCCCTCCCCTATGACTATGAGTGAGGGGGACTTCTTCCCCCTGTATATGCTTATAGGGTATCAAGTCTCTTCTTGGTGACCTGCTATCCTTCCTCTGAGTGCCACCAGGTGTCCCCCTCCAGGGGACATGGCCAAATGTGAGGCACCAGAGTACGTGAGAAAGTCATATCCCACTCTCCACTCAACTGTGGAGAATGTTCTGACCATTGGCTAGATCTGGGTAGGGGTTTGAATTTTGTCCTTGGCTGGTGCCATAGTTTGAGTGGGACACTACGGAATACTACTCTGCTATTAAAATCAAGGAATTCCCGAAATTTATGGACAAATGGATTGATCTAGAAATGATCATAATAAGTGAGTTAACCCAGAAGCAGAAAGACTCAAATGGTATATACTCACTTATATCTGCACACTAGCCCAAGGAGCATGTCCCACAAAAGCCTTCACTTACCAGGAAACTGGGACAGAGGGGAGGACATCCTATTGGGACTCTAGATGAGAGAAGCATGGGAGAATGGCAAAGTAGAATGATCCAGAGGGTCCTAGAAACCTACAAGAAGAACATTATGATCAACAGAGGCTTTAAACTATAATCAAAAGTAGAGAACAGGGCAAGTGTGGAGTTGGTAGTCAATTGAATACAAAATTCACCATCTTATTCATCAATCACACATACATCTATTTTCCCTATGTTGATCGCCATGAAGGCAGGGTTAGAAAGAATATATCTTCAGGGGAAATAATTCGATCATTCAGGTTAGACAGACATACACAACGTAATGGAAATAATGGCTTAACTCAGGCATCTGTGGACTCAAGCCAACAGACATATCTTGCCCCTTTTCTTCTTTTCTACGTAAAGTCTAATCAGGGAACAGCCATACTCATTTGCTAATATATTGCTTGTGGCTATTTTCATGCTACAGTGGCAGGGCTGAGTGGGTGCAACTAGGAGCATATGGCTGGCAAAGCACAAAGTGTTCAGCATCTGTATCTTCACAGAGTGATCTCAGCTGCTCTTGTCTCATCTGAATGGAAAGCAAATGACTTAAAACCATCGCAGGCCCCAAGTCAGCATCTTCTTGCAAGGCTCCATGGAGCTCTGTCTCTGATTAACTAATTTATCTGTATCTTCAAAACATTGATGATTCTTTTACAGACACACAAACCCAAACTTCTCGGAGCAAGAGGGTCAATGCTAAGTTGTAATTAGTAACAAGCAAGGGCCACGAGGACAGGTACTGCTTAACCATGAAAACAGATTAAAATAAAATATGTGTGTTTGTTATCCGTCGAGGATATTTGAAATAAAATTATTTTTATCGTTACCATTGTTGGCAACTAATCAGTTTCACACTTTTAGAAAACCAGGTCAGGACTACATACCTTTCAGTAAAGTATCTTTTTCTGTTATAGCAATAAATGAGATATCTGTGATTTATCAGACTGCTTTTATAACAACAAGAATTAAGGTTGTAAACTCTAGCAGGTGTGTTAAAGACATCTGGAGGAACAGGGGTCATGTTTTATAATGGACTTAGCAACGCTTTATCTCTCCAAGAATGTGTGGATGAGCCTTGGACCAAAGAGAAGACCAAATGCATGCTAAGTATGTGCTTTACCCTTGAGCTACAACTCTAGCTCTTTCTTTTTCTTTCTTTCTTTCTTTCTTCCTTTCATTTCTTTCATTTCTTTATTTCTTCCTACTCTTTGAGGTTGTACTATAACATAATTTCAGCACTTCCTCTTTCTTTTTCTTCAGTGAACATCCTCCAATTAATTGTCTCCTGCCTTACTCTCCTTCGAATTTAAGTTGTGTGTGTGTGCGTGTGTGTGTGCGCGCGCGCTCATGCACGCGCGTGCCTACTTGGTCCATATGATGTTACTTCTATGTATACATAATCAAGAATGTAATCAAGACAATTTTTTTTCTGGAACAGACGGAGACCGTTAGAGAAAGATAAAACATATCAAGATGCAGAGCTGCGGAGACCAGCCCAACTGATTCATCTGTAAGCCAACTTGTATACCTGAAGCCATATTGGTTTGTCAAGTCATCAATGACTAATTGATTTTGCTTCCATACACTTATATAAATTTAATTTATTTTTATCCTTCCTAAATTTTAAAGACAAGGTTAACTTTTTAAAATTGCCCTTTTGTACTCTCATGTGGATATAAGGCTGGTCCTGTCTCTGAAAACATTTATGGAATTATTTAATGTTGCTGCACAGATAAAATTATGGTTATTATTTTCAATTTTAAGTTTTTACCAATAAACGCATTGGATGAATTGTTATTTTTAAATATTTGAGGTTTTCTTAATGTTTCTAATCACTTATAATTCAGTTACATCGTGATCAGAAATGTTACTGTGAAGTTTTATTATGAGATATATTGTGATATTCTATTGCAAATTTTGAGGCATATTTTGCTATCAATTCAATGTATATGTAAATTATATATTCTTAAATGTCATGATTTATGAATTTTAATTAAATCTAGTTAATACTTTTCAATACTCACTTCTTACTGATAATTTGGCTGAATCCTATACTTAACAAATACCGAAATGTTAAAATTCCTAATTATGACTATGGAATACTTTTTGTTTTTATCTTCCTCTGAGTAATGCTTTACAGGTTTTCAAGCCATATTATTTGCATATGGCATTAGGATTGCAGCTTTTTCTAATGGGCCTTTGTCATTATGAAACACAGTCATCTCGTATTGCAAGTCTACTAGTACATGAAATTGCATTCATCAATGTTTTCTCACTCACTGTAGATAGTGCACATATGGCTCATCCTTGTTCTTTTTTCCCACCTGTTTCTCATTTGTATTTAGATATATGCCCTAAATAAGATGGAATTTTATTTTTGTTAAAATTCAGTAGGAATTCCTCTTTTGTCCATGTTTTGTTTTATTCATGGTGAGTTTCGAAATAACTAGTTTAACATCCAAAATATTGCAGTAAATTTGCTCTTTTCATGTATTTTTTTTTTTTAGAATGACCAGACACTTGTTACCACTGGCTTTGATTTCATTTGTTGAAATTTTAGACATCAGTCTTAGATTGGTTCCAGAATCACCATGTGGATACTTATATAACCACGGTCACTTCATGTTTTATGTCACCAATCTTGCTATAATGTCCTATTGTCATGTTTCCAATGTGTTATATACTATTTTATCATTTATCATTCATTTTTATATACATAATTCCAAGAGAGGTGAATAAATATTATTGTTCTATTAAATTTTCATATACACAATTTCACATACACACACTTCACACATATATGGTGGGGTCCTCATGGTGCATTTGTGTGAGAGAGCGAGGGATGGAGAGAGAGAGAGAGAGAGAGAGAGAGAGAGAACAGAGGGTGATGTACTTTCCTTACTTACTCTCCACTCTACTCTTTTGAGACAGGATCTTTCTCACCAGTTTTTCTAGACTTGCTGGCAGCAGGCCCCAGGGCTACTCCTGCCTCTGCCTCAACACTGTTGCCATGTCCAGTTTTCAGGTGAATGCAGGTGCTTATGATTCTTCCCCAACGATGCTTATCTAGTGAGCCAGCTTCCTAGTTCTTCCCCCCTTTTCTTTAAACAGTTGTCTTGAAATCCTTGAGGAGAGAATAAGGAGGTAACTATGCCTACTTACTTACATACTTGCCATTTTGTGTGTTTTTTTTTTATTCCCTACAGATGTGACTGCTAAAAGATCTGTCATATCTTTCTGTCTAAAAGATTCATTCCACTTTTCCTTCTTGAGTTCTAAGTTATTGGTATAAAGTTCACTCAATTTGTGTGTACCTAAAGCTGCCTCTAATCTATATCACTTTGAGAAAATGTTTTTCACTGGCCATAGTATTAGCAGGTTGACATTTACAATCTTTCAGCAATATAGAGATGCTATTTTATTGTCATCTCGCCTATTGGCTTCTGATAAAAATTGACAATAATTAATTTTTATTTTCATGCATGCAATGTGTTTATTATTTACTACTGTTTTTTAGGGCTTTTTTCTTCTTCGCTTTGGACATTCAGAAATTTTTTATTAAGATACACTTTATTTGTGTGGGTGTTTGTGTTTTTTCTGTGTAAATTTATGTAAGCAAATAATTTGTTGATGTTTCTGGATTGTTAACTAGACATCTTAAAATATTTTCCATTTTTTAATGATTTGTGTTTTCTCAGTGTAGGTTTATATAATAAACATAATTTGTTGAGTTTTCTGGGTTGTTAATTAGACATCTTAAATGTTATCTCTTTTTAATTATTTAATTTTATTCTATTCTGTCCAGGTCATAATTTCTTTATTCCTTTGTTTTCAATCTGGTTATTAATTATACTTAGTGAGTAATTAATTATACTATGTATTTCTCAATTTTTAATTTAGAATTATATTTCTCTGTATTATCAATCTGCCCAAGTTTCATGAATGTTTTGAAACATCCTAGATCACATTTATTATGCTGTTCTAAATCTCTATTTCCATTGGATAATAACCTGTTAAACTCAGGTTTTGCTTAATATATTTAAAATGTACCTTAGGTATTTTTGCATTTTGGCTAGTATAAAAGCATTAGACTTTATTATAGTACTTAATCACAGACATTCCCGATCATCTTATCATGTTAACCCACCCCTCTTCCACTGGTGTCTTCAATTCCTTCAGGCATTTGTTCTCCACCATTTACTCCTTTTTTTTTTTTTAAATGGGTTTATTTGTTTGTTTATTATGTATACAGTGTTTTGCCTGCACATACACCTGCACGCCAGAAGAGGGCACCAGATCTCATTATAGGTGGTTGTGAGCCACTTTCTGGTTGCTGGAAATTGAACTCAGGACCTTTGGAAAAACAGCCAGTGCTTTTAGCCTCTAAGCTATCTCTCCAGCACAAAACAGACGTTCCAGAGAGTTTTGGGGTTTTTAGTTTTTGTTTTTTCAAGACAGGCTTTCTCTGCGTAGCCTTTGCTGTCCTGGACTTGCTTTGTAGACCAGGCTGGCCTCAAATTCACAGTGACCTGCCTGGGATTAAAGGCAGGCACCATCATGCCTGGCTCCCAACGATTTCTTAATGATGACCCGTACCATACTCTCCATGTATATTGCAAAAACATAGCAATAGGATGGGCAGTGAAGTAGAATATATACATTGGTGGTTCCCTAAGATTGCACTGCCTAGTGGTGTTGTAGCCATCTAAATTGCTTAGGTAAACTCTGTGATGTTTGCACAACTATCAGTGCATTGGTGCGTATTAGTGCATTGCTCAGAGTGTATGCCTCTTCACCATTAAACAATGTGACCTTACACCCTTTTAAAATAGTCAAATCGTGTCTTTTACTGTAATGTGTGGTTTTCCTACCTAAATCATTGTATCTTCAAGGTCTTATTGAATACTGGAGAAGCTTAGAAGAGTTTCTCTGCTCTGGCCAAAACTGTATTGTAAGAATAGTCTCTATACTTGCTTTGTCAGCACATTTCACCTCTTTAAGCTTCAGAGGGAAGTCTCTGTCCAACCCCACTGATTTTGAGGAGAAAAAAAATGCATTTTGCCTGTGGAGGACTTAGAATGGATCTCCATGACAAACTCCAAACTGTCTCTTCCTGAATCTTCCTCTTCTTTGATACAATTAACATTAAATTCAAGCTGCACTGATAGGCAAAGTTTGTGCTTTCGGCCTTTGGGTGTACTTGGGGTACAGCCTTTAACATAAGAAACTATCTTGTGTGACCATAAGCCTCATATTTTATGTTGTGTGTCTTTCAAATGCCACATAAATCTCTGCTCCATGTATTCAATAACTGAACATAAAGCCTCATGTACTTTACTTAAATGTTAGTTATTTTGTCCTGAAAGGCGAATTTTGTACCAACTACAAGACAATGACTGCAAGCAGAAACTCTCCTCTTTAAAACATCATCAGTATTTTGGTGCTGTTTATTCCTTATTTCCCTAGATCATTCTATTACAGATGCACTTTCTAAATAACTGTGAAACTTGCCAAGAATACAGTATTTTAATAGACTACACAGAGAAAACATAATCGGTAACTGATATTTTCTTGTTTCTGCATGGCAGGGTGACTGCCAAGGCATCCTCACAGAGGATGTGCAGCATATTGTCATTTTTTGTGCCTTGAGTTTTTCTGAGAGCTTACCATACTCTTGGGTTTCATTTCTGCTGTGAACCTATTAATTTCTTTATTTTCACTATCATCCTATTAGCACCGCTTCTCCCTAGTTGTCTTGTGACGGTGTTCACACTAGCAATATTTTATTCTTGCCTTCCCACTATCTTTTACCTGTAATGCATTTTGAATTATTGCCTAAAGCCTAAGTTTAATGATATTATACCTATCTTTGAAACACTTCAAGAGCTACCATTTGTTTAAAAATACTTCACATTTCTTACTATGCCTTGTAAGATATAAAAAAAAATAATCAATATTCTTTTGAGCACTCTATTTGCCTCTTTATTTGAGGCCCTGCTTTATGCTTTCTTCTACTTCTTACAGACATCAAGTTCTTCCTGTATCTTCACTCAGCTTCTCATCCATACACTGGTGGTTCTCTTTTACTTAAAAAAAAAAAACAACTTTTATTATTATATTTAATTTTAACATCATTTTCCTCCCCATAAATCATTCCATCTACTTTCCCCCTGATGTCTTTCAATTTTCTCACCTCTTTTTCTTTTCTTTTATCCTGTCATTAAATATAAATTTTTTCTCACATAAAAATGATTATGATTTTTCTCCTTCTACTCCCAGTTCCTCCCCACCTCCACTCCCATCCAGATTCAATTCCCTTTCTGTCTCTCATTAGAAAATAACAGACTTCTAAGTGGTAATAAAATAGAATAATTAATGTTACATAACAGAACAGAACAGAACAGAACAAACTAGTACAACTAAATAGAGAAATCCAATAAAGAGAAGAAAAGAGCCCATGAAAAAGCACAAGAAACAGATAGAGATGTGGAGATACACTCACCTGCACACTCAAGAACCCTGTAAGAACAAGAGACTGGAAGTCAAAATATATACACAACGGCCCTGAAAGGTAAAAAGAGCGAAAATTATATAAATAAAGACTAAGATGAAAATTTTAAAAAGGGAAATGCCCTGACATGACATTACCAGACAAAGAACTTCTAAAAATGCCATTGAGTTTGTTTTCAGTTGTCCATCTACTGCTGGGCACGCAGCCTACCTACAAGAGTAGTCTGTTTCCCCAATTAGGTTTCCTAACTTTTCAGTTGCAAAGGTTATCAATTGGAGATAGCTTCTGGTTTAGGGATGCATGTGTCCACTTCTTTCCATTCTAGGACATATTCTAGCATAGACCTGTGCAGGGCTTGGGCATGTTCCCTCTGCCTCTGTGAGTTCATTTGTGTATCCATCCTGTTGATTTAGAGCGTCTTGTTTTCTTAGTGTCCTCTATTCACTTTGGCTCTTAAAATCTTTGCACTCTTCTTCCACAGGGTTCCATAAGTCCTAAGTGGAGGGGTTTAATGAAGACGTTCAATTTATTGTTCTCCTATGTGTGTACACACACACACACACACACACACACACACACACACACACATATATATATATAAATATTTATATGCAATAAAGTATATATAATTATTAATAAATGTTAAATATAGTGTTCTCAATATGTATAATGTAATTTGTATTTATGTTTTCAGGGCTAACAATTTGGTATTGGACAATCAGTCACTGTGCTTTTCCCCAGAAGAGACCACCCAACTGTCCGTTTTTCATTCAAAGAACATTTATGACCATCTCAGTGGAACTTCTTTGCCACTCTGTCATTTTTCTCCATTATCGTATCATATTTATTCTTTTCATATTTCTTGCGATCACTACATTGTAATTTGAGAATATACTGATACATGTTCACTATTACTTTGCATAATATTTGGCATATTATATACAGTTGACAAATATTTACAACTACATAAGTATATGTAATTTCAAAATAGATTATCTGTGGTACTGGACATACTGTTTTTTCAATATTTGTTTAAGGATTTTAGGGTCTTCCATTCTATATAAACCTTACTCTTCTTTGAAATTCACACTGAAAATTTAAATAACTTTTTTTTCCATGAGTTTTCTTCAGGGTTCTCCTTTTATTTTATCAGTATTCTTTCGTATTTTTATTCACTATTTCTTTAATTTGACAACTTCCAGTGTTCCACAAAAATTGCTATAGGGAAGACATAAATATATGAATATGCCCATTCCAGGAAATGCAAAACAGTTTATGAACAACAATAAAACAGTTTCTCTTCACAATATATGGGAATCAATGCCACACCCTTCTTACAAAGCTATGATGTACATTTGAAATATTCACCTACATTTGCTGAATTCATACTCTCTTAAGACAATATTATAACTATGATATAATAAAGAGAGAATAAAGTAGAACTGGATTCCACTGAAAGGTGATTGTCTAATGGAAGTAATATGTTAGCACAATAATTGGCATAGTGTGTTGCTAAGAGAGTTTCAAAATGCTTTCACTTCACAAGTATTGTTAAGTAAGAAAAATGGTCCTACCATTTTATGAAAGGTGACCTCCCAGCAGAAATTAAGATGCTGTACCTCATAGGTAGGTAGCTGCTGAGGCTTATACATGTAATATACTATAATAAAGAAAGGTATTTTAACTGATATAACTGTACCCAAATTTTATCTAATGCTTATACTTAATAATTACATAATGCCCCTCAAGCTCATTTTTGTCTTATAAGCCTTTAAAAATATATATCTTGTGTGAATACCTTGATAATAAGCAAGATATATAAATCCATGTCTGTTAGTAATCAGTACTTCGTGCATTTTATTAATGCATATTCATAATGGAAACAGTAAACTGTCCACCATGGTATGATACAGTATGAAAAGAAAATGGCATTTTCAACTTATTTTTCTTTCTCTTATTGCACATCCATTATTATTCTTACTATACTACTTTCTCTACTTGTGGGTGAATTTTCAATGTATCACTCAGTACTTAACAAAGGGAAATCTGTTTTCTGAAAGTTTCTATGTCATGAGAGAATAATGTCGGGCCTATCCTCAAGTCATGCATTCTACACAGAGGTTGCTATTTCATTTTCCATGCAGCATACTCATTCATTATGACAGTCAAGTTACAGACACTAAATAGTTGGTGCCCAATATTTTTATAACAGATACATTATCCTCCCTTCTATCACATTTCTAAAATGCAGCTGTATCACAGTCCTGACAGGAAGAAGACACATGACTCCATGGTGGATTAATGTGCCCTTGATAATATCTAGTAAAAAGACTCAGCATTGCATGCTGCTTTCCCAGTAAATATGATACAAAAGACTAAGAGAAATTTATACTTTAAAGATTAATATGTCCTATTATGATCTATGGCCATTCAAGATGGTTTCAGTAGAAAGTTAGAGAAAAATACACTGCATACTATAGCAGATTCTCTGATTTTTAAAACCTATTTTACATTCTAAAGATTTGTCTTTATTTTATGTGTATGAGGGTCTTGCGTGCATATATGTTATGTGCGCCATATGTATGACTCGTGCCCTCAAAGGCCAAAAGAGGGCATGCCAGGTCTTCTTGTACTGCTAATTGAATCCCTGTCCTCTGGAAGAGCCAATTCTCTTAAGTACTGGGTCATTTCCCCAGTTTTAGCCCACTTCATTTTTTAAAAATTAAGGGACTAGCATCTTCTACATGTTATTTGTAGATGTCCACAAAGTGGACAATGTTCTTTTCCTTGAATTCGAGTGGGCATATAATCAATAAGACAAGATAGGAGAGATGCTCTTTAACTCTGATCTCTCAGTCCTCAAACATGATGCAAGTTTTTTCCTTGACTGATGGACTATTTGCTCAGGAAATTGAACCACCATGGAGGAAGCACAATTCGGCAGAGGACATCATGTTGTGAGGGACAGACCACTTTAGAGTATTTAGTCTTCAGTAGAGAGAGCCAGGGCTACAGGGGAGATGAGATGAAAATTGTGAGGCATGGCAGTTGTTGCCAGCAACCAACAGCTTCTTATTTGGGGCTTCCCACCTTTCCTTCAGATGTTTTGTATCTGAATCTAAATTCTACTAACCAGTAGACTCTAGACATACTGCACAACAGATTTTGGGATTGTAGCCTGCATCACAAGACTAATCAGAAATAGGGTCTATAGGAACAGATTACTTTCACAGATTTAGAATTATTTTCTTGATGTCTAGATTTCATGAAATATTTCTCTGTGTTATCCCTAGGTCTCTTCATTTTCTTCTCTCAATTTACAAATAGCTGCAGGGTAGGCTTCATTCTAGTTAGGAGTTTATTGGTCCTTTGATCAAAGTCCACTGCAGTTATAGGAGTGCCTAGGTGCATTCCAGGCTTCATCTGTTTAATGGAACCATCAGTGGCACATATATTTGTATTGGCTACAGTTGGGAGTAGATCAGGAATACCGAATACTAGCTGTACAGTGTAAATCATTCATTAACTCAGATTCTATTTGTCACATTAGACCATAAGTGGGTGAGTGTATTTGTTCTATGAGTCATAAAGAACCGACATACCAAAATGATTGTGAGTACCACTGCAGTGTGGCAGGAGGAGACTATAGCAGGAAGATACAGCAAAGCAAGAGAACATGTGGGCATCGAGGTCTGAGAAATCATCAGGCTTAAATCTCTTCCTATGAATTCAAAGTCAGTTTAGACTGTGTCAGGACCAATCATGCACTTGAATTATTTTAAATATAATTTCCCCCATGTATTTATTGTAGTATTAAGCAAACCAATCCAGGGGTTTCCTTTAGAGCAAATGGGATTATTTAAATCTGTCAATGGACTGCAGGTCATGCTGATATTGTTCCAACACTTCAGTGTCTACAAACAACATGAAACTAAATAAAATAATAAAGATCATGCATTTCTTTGGTAATATGCTCCAGGCTCTAAGGCTGGAATAATAATAATAAAAAAAGAAGTTTCACATATCCTACTCCTCTTTCCATTATAACTTAAAGGAAAATGAAATTGAACACTATAAAAATGTGTCTATTCATTAGAATTTGTATTAAAACTCAACTTCATTGCTCTTTAAACCTTTTCTTTCAAAGTGAGTATACAGCTTTTTTTATACTGTTCCAGGTCTTGGAAAAATTGAGGTGGGAAAATAAATATACATAGAATTATGCCCCTGAGCAACTTCCCAATAATGGCTGCTCTGGACCAATTTTTTTCCTTTTGTCTTTAAGTAGAAATAAAGGAGCCAATTAACATTGCTTGTGGCTATTTTTACTCTTCTTTTCTACAGTCAGACACATAGAATGCTAAACAATGAAGCGGTATGCATCCTGCATCATGAAGTCTAATAAGGTGAATTTTTGATATGGAAGGAAATTTATCAACTGTAAAGAGTTAGGAATTTGATTGGTGATATAGAGCTCTGGGAGTCTGCAGATGATAACTGACAGCCTGCCCCAACCGCAGTTTATAATAAAAGATGCATGCTATCAGTCTTGTTTCATTTCCAATGTCATTAGCAAGTTAGACATCATGACAAGGAGTTTAACATGTTAAGCCTCAGAGAGTTTATGAATGTATAAAATTAGGGAAACCATTAGCTGTGTATTTTTCATACTTTTCCATTCTTTATTTTTGTCACAATTACATGGGTTTATATAATTTTACCTAATATTTTGTTTGAACTAAGCTTGATTAATTCTCAGTGAATTTCCAGTATAATAGATTAGTGAAAATTTGCATTTTAAATATATACACATATGCACATGCTCATGCATCCCCCCCCACACACACAGAGGGGATGGGCACACTATCACAGTTTCTGTGGATCATAAGTCTCAGAACGAAGATGAACCCTTTGTAGGAGTATAAACTAAGTTTTATTTAGGAATTCAATATGGTGTAGAAGACCAATTGTCAATGTAATTCACTTCTAAATTCAGATGATTAAAAAAAAATCATTCTCTGTTAAACTGATAATCTTCACTTCTTAGATATGGCCCGAAAGTCTTCCATTCCTTGTCATTTAATCTACCCTCTAGAGTACTCTGCAATTCCCTAAAGCATAGTTCTCCCATCAACAGAACACTTGACATCTGGAAAATCCTCTTGTTCACAGAGCAGACAGAAAGAGGGAAAGGCACTAGTTACAGCATTACAGTGTAGTCCAGACAAAAAGGAGTGAACCGCTCACTCAGGCTGTGGCTCTTACAAACTGATATTCTCTAATTGACTATCTTTTGATAACTAAGAATCATAGAAAATAGCATATTGAAAATGCAGTTTCTAGGCAAATCCTTGAATGAAGATGAGACTGCAGTGAAGAAAAAGATACATAGCCTTCCTGGCAGCATGCCAGCATTCTCAGATCTCAAGCAAAGATCTTCCCTAGATGCCACCAGCTAGCTTTTGCATCAGTTGACAGATGGTGACAGTAGCACAGCTCAAACAAAAGCCCTTGACCAGGCCTCACCAGAAACCCACCTCTCCACAAGTATCGCCATTGAGCCACCCAGTGAACTGACATGAGTCACCACAACCCCTAAAGTGGGGCTGAGAATGCTCCAAGGACTGAGCTCGCTGGCAGGGAGTTACATCAGGAAAAGGGGACCTGCACCCTCAGACTCTGAGGGAGAGAGATGGAGGAGAACTGTGAAATGCTGTTCAGTGTGATTTGCAAAGGAGGTGAATCATGTGGAAAGCTTTCTTCCAGCATACCAGGAGGGTAGAAAACCACTGGCCACGGTCACCTCACTGAAGGTCTCATTCAGCTTGTGATCACAATAGAAGTGGGGATTTGACCTCCAGTAACTTCCCAGCCCCTAGCAGGCTCAGGTTCTGTGTTCTCAGCAGCCAGCAAGGCTACAAGACTGCAGACCTAGACCAAACAGGAGGAAGAGGAAGAGGAAGAGGAAGAGGAAGATGACTGGATGAGCCATTACAATTGAAATGTGTCACTAGAGAAAACCACTGTCAAGCAAATCAAAAGGCCAGCTTCCCCAAAACAGATTGGTCCAGCTAAGAAACAAAAGCACAAGTAGAGGAAAAGGCAGTGAAGTCCAACCTTCTAGAAAAGAGCCCTTAGAGACAGAGAAAAACTCCACACAAAACTAAGAATCGTGTGTCCAAGAAATGAAGACCCCACAGTGGCATCTCCTGTATTCAAAGGAAGGCATCCCACCCAGCCCATCCACCTGACTACATTTAACAAGGTCTTGTGGGGACCACACAGGAGTCCAACAACCCAGCTTGCCATTTTCAGGTGGTGCTGAGGAAAAAAGCCTAATGAGTATGTGCAGGGGCACAATAGCCACAGTAAAATTTGCTTGGTTAGAAAACAAATAAAATGTCCTTGTTTCTGCTACAGACAGAATTCTGCCTAAAATTTGGCAAGCTTAGATGAAGGCAGAGTGGATGGCCAAACTCTACCAAGAAAGGGTAAGCAAGTCCTCAATAGTTCCTGCCTCCCAAATATGTCCTTCAGAGATATTGGGCTAGAAGGCTGAAGATGATGCTTCAACATTATAAAAAGTGTTGGGTGACTGTTCAGGCACTAAACTGTCTCAGTCATTTCTTCATTTTGGAAGCTGCTAACCTGCACTTCTGGTTCACTCAAGTATTTAAGTTTTATTCCTTGTCAAACTTCTGATGAGGGTTGAATACCAGATAGTTTAGTCTTACAATTAAGCTTAGTTGGTTAGGGGTTAAGATGTTTTTAGATCAGGATGGATGTTTTAAGTTAGTAGAGATGAGCTATGATAGATACTGATTTTCATTCAGAAATTTAGACCCAACAAGATACTAAAGATGTTTACTTCAAGTTTGATAAATACAAATAGCCAAGTCACTATGAATGTAATATTTATATAACTCCTGGTTGTCTCCTGGTTCCTCCTGCTGTATGTAGCTTATTTTAATCATATATAATAATATGAAAATATATGTTAAGAAAGAAGCATAATTTTAAAATGAAGAAAAAATTAAAAAATTGCAGAAAAATATGGAGAAAACAAATAAACCAAAGATAAGAAACCGAAGTACATTTTTCACAATCTTCTCCTTACCTTGACTGTGGCATAGGCAATAAGTGAGTGAGGATTAGACTCTGCACTCAGACATCAGGGTCTATTGCCGGTAAGCTAGTGAAGGAGAAGACCAGAGACAAGCAAAAAATGTTTACCAAGGTTAAATGAACATTTTCATTGTCACTTATAGGAAATGAGAAGTGTCAATGTTGCAGATGTGTTTCATTTTAATTTAAAAGGTTCCCAACAAAAGGATTCCAAGAAGACCCAACAGTCCATCCTTAACGCCATCATATAACAAGAGATTATTTTTTCCAGATTTACACAATTAAGACAGTTCACACTGGGTGAGGAAGTTGTACCCAATAAAGAAACCAGCTAGCCAGCAGGGTCTTTGGCTTATTGTGCAAACACACTTGTGCTCATCTTGGCCCATGATACATTCAGTACCCTGTGATCAAGCCACCAGAAGCATCTTCCGTGCAAGCTTTTGAAAGAAAAGGCATGACTGCTCCCCATCTTGGTTATGCAGTTACCCTTTTCTTTCTGCTCTGCTGTCCCCACAGACACCGCACTCCTATTCTTCACCACAATGGCCTGTTCAACTGTCCACGTACATTTACAACAGACCTTCTCAATGACAGTAACACACTTCAAGTGTCAGCTTTTAAGGCACTAGCACATCATCTGAAATAAAGGAGCTATACTGAAAAAAAAAAAAGACAATTCAATATAACTTTAAAACTATGGAAAGTAAAATGACAGTTTCTGGCACATCTTATTTAAAATGTATGGTTTTTTTTTTAATAAGGAGGAGTTTAACTACCATATAAACACCGTATCACCATGGAGTTGATGAACAGAGAATGTAACAATAGCAACCTTGTTCTGCTTCCCTAGGTATTCCCGATTGCCTGGAGACCTAGGGTTTTATTCAGGATCCTCTGCACCTTGCACTTCTTTCTGCTTAGCTTTGTCCAAATAATAAGCACTATCACCTGGGAGTTGGTCTTAAAAAGGAAATATCAGGTTTTATCGTCATGGCAAGTGTTTATTTTGAAACATTCCATGGACAGTAAATGAATAGCAAAGCGTATAACGCAGATAACTTTTATTGTTCTTGTTTGCTAGTTATCTGGCTGCCAGCATTGGGTATTTTTAATATTTCCTCCCTATGAGCTCACTGTGACTGATATTACACTGTTTTCCTTTGCCATTTGAAAATATTTGCATTTATACATAGGAAACTGTTATTTTGTCATTAAAACGTGCTTCATAACTGCATAATATTAATATTAACCCTCATTTCAACATATGTAAAAATCTGGATTCATCAGTGCTAGCAACCAACTTAGTCACACCTTTTGCTTCATCTGTTTTGTTCTAACTTCTCAGAAGCTGAAAGCTGTAAGGAGAAAAACAAGTGTCCTTGCCTATTTCCCATCAATATGCCAGAACTCATTCGCTGATTGCAAGGACGCTGCACATAGGACACAAGCACCTTTCAACATTTTCTGTGACAAAGGATGGAAGAAGCCAATTGCAATATGTCACAATAAAATAGAACGTTAGATATTTTTCAGCATTGTCATTTTGTAGATTAAAGTCAATTGACTGCGTGGTTCTCTAATATTCCAAAGCTTGATATAAAGAAAATCCACATGTGTTTGTGAATGTCCCAAATGTATTTCGCTACGTGCAAATTATAGAAGGATTTGAATTCTCTGATCATATTTATTTTTATGTAGAAACAAACATGCTTGAAATTATACAGAAATGTGAAGTGATGAAAAAAAATGCCAAAACTCTGGAAATAGGGAAAATAGAAACCTTATATTTGTGGTAAATGATCATCTATTTCATTCTTCAGCCATGGGAATTAATGGGTTATGAACTCATATGCACTCATACAATTTTTTTAAATGTCAGTTAAATTAATGGAAAAAATAAAAAAGGGACTTGTTTTTCCACTTATTCTTTGTACTCCTCAACATAGAGCATCTCAGTTATAATGCTATCTGGCAGAGTGGTACATGTATCACATTGGTGACCCTTCAGGGATGCATCATAATTGCCTCAAGTTCATTCACTCTGTGCATTGGGATTCATGGGCCAACCCTGGAAGGGAAAATAGAATAGATTTTTCAAGTGGAGTAGGAGCAGATAATGGCCAGAGCCAGACAGATGAGTGGCACAGGAAGGGATGGGGGCGGGAGCATTAGGAATGTGGTTAAGAAAGAGTGCAATGGAAACTTCCTGAAATCTATGACGGTGACCCTAGTGAAGACAGAGTCTGGCCTGGTCATGATTTGTAGTCAGGCAAGGGTTTCCAATAGTGAGACTGGATTGCATATGATTGAGTTATTGGCTTAGGAGATAGAATGGAGATTACTAAACAAACTGGGCTGATGCTAGGACAGCATATTTCTTTCTGAAAACTGACAGTGAGGACCCACTGCCAAGAACAACACCCATACAGCTCATATAAGTAGAGAGGTTAAGCTGGTACCTTCATGGAGCCTTCATGCCTACATTTTAGTCCCTTTGGCAAGGGAAGGTACTCAGCAGGCTACGGAAAAGGAAACTTGGACACCATCCCAGCCAAAAAACTTCAGTCTTACAATCTGTCTTACATACAAGATACGCTGGGGCAATGGAGGCACATAACTTCTGGGAGTTGAGAGGGAGCTCATGCCCTCCATTGTTTGGATAGGCAAGAACCTGGGACTGGTTAGCTCAGAGACCTAGAGTAGATTCAAATGTTACTGGCAAAACAAGCCAACCAACCAGCCAAAAAATGAAATAATGCCTAGTGATATTATGCTATACTCATACTATACTGGTGCTTTGCCCAGTTATTTTCAGAAAGGCCTTGTGGCAGCAGGTGAACACAGGTGCAGAGATCCATAGCCAGAAATTATATAGAGTCTAAATTGGAGGTCTTCATTGGTAAATTCCTCTCAGAGACTAAGGAATTCCTCAGAGGGTGGGGAGGAATGTTCATAAGAGTCAGAGGGGAGGAAGGAATTAAGAGAACGTGGCCCACCAAATCAACTAAGCTGGGCTCACATGGACTCCCAGAGACGGAAACAACAAGCTCTGGCCATGAATGGGTCTGCACCAGGTCCTCTGCATATGCTATGGCTGTTAGCTTGGTGGTTTTGTGGGACTGCTAACAATGGGAGCAAGAGTATCTCAGACTCTTTTTGCCTTTTTTTGGGACCTTTTTCCTCCTATGATGGTTGTCTTTTCAAATCTTAATATGAGAGCTTTTACCTTATCATATTGTATCTTGTTTTCTAGCATTTGGTTATCATCTCTTTGGGGGAGCTGGGAGAAGTAGAGGAAGGAAAAACTGTGCTTGGAATGTATTGTATGAGAGAAGAATATCTTTTCAACACAAATAAATAAAAATTTTAAAGTGTCAAATAACTCAAGAACTCCAGGTGGCTTTGTCTCCTTTTCCATAGTGTTGCATTTACAGATGTATGACACCGTGCACAGCACTAAATGACATTTTGCTGTGTGAGTTTTCCACAGTTTATTGAAGATTCAACCACCAAAGAATTCCTTGGATGTTTCTAAATGTTGAGAATTTTTTCTTCTTAATAGTGTTTAATATAAAATACTGCATGCATCTCATTAAAAGATAGTTTCTTTTTAATCAATTACTTATTTTTATTATTTTATATATACATTTATATTATTACACATATATACAATAAACTACTTACAGAAAGAAGAATCACAATACAATCAGGAATTTTATAAGTGTTACATTCATGGTGTTTTGGCTATTTGTATTGGGCAGCATTGAAGAAAACATCTTTCTTATCTTGTTGCATCTAAAATTCTGAATGTAAATCAATCTTCATCACATCTCATCATTATCAACTTAAACCATCTATCTAGACCTAAAAATATCTTAACCCATAAAAAATAAGCTTAATTATAAGACTAAACTGTCTGGTCTTCAACACCATCAGAGATTTAAAAAGGAATAAAATTGATTATCTGAGTATACAGGGAGTGCAGGTTAGCAGCTTCGCAAATGAGAAGATGACAGTTTGCTGCCTGAATAGTCACCAAAGACTCTCTATAATATTGGAGCATCATTTTCAGTCTTCTGGCCAAATATATCTGATAGATGTATTTGTGAAGCAGGAACTATTGAGTATTTGCCAGGTTTACTTGCAATACTTTGAAAGTGCTATTTTAGGCTATTTAGGATAAGTAAGTCATACAAGTTAATTGTTAGTTGATCAGATCATGGTCATATCAATTACTAGTCTATTTTTATCACAAGAATATACATCCTAGGTATAACAGATAGATATGATTCTATAGAAAGATACAGTAGAATAGTTAGATACGGTCTTCAAAAACCTCAGAGACATACAGAATATGGCATTTAGAATTTTTTTTTAAGATTCACTGACAATTAGACAGGTTAATTCCTGGCAACACTAGCCTACTTTAAAGAAGATGATGAACATCAAAGAACCTCCTTATGGAGATCACTTCAAATGTGGCAAAAAAGCCACTGGTGAAAATGTCTGTGTTTCTACTACATACAGAATTCTGCCTAAAAAATTGGGCAAGCTTGGATGCAGGCAGTGTTGAGGGCCAGACTTTATCAAGACAGGGCAAGCAAGTCCTCAATAGTACCTGCCTCACAAATGTTGAGAATTTTCAATAAACTTCATGTGCTGGGTTTATGTGTACACCTGAGGTTTCCACTTTAAGGAGCATGTTTGCTCAATTATATATATGTTCAGTCTATGGTTAGGTGTTTGAAGCTCCTGATGTTACAGAGTGGCTGATCAATTTTCTCTCCCACCAAGTGTGAATGAATCATGTTCCACTAAATACTTAATACAGACGTGAGGAATTGTGGCCATTCCTGTAGTGATATATATATATATATATATATATATATATATATATATATATATATATGAATTGCATCATTTCTATACTTAACATACATTTGTATAGAGTCAAACAATTAAGCCATCTGCCCTCAGTACATTTCAAAGTATAGCCCACACATCTTATCCTTTGCAAACATTTTCCAGGAATTACAACATAACTACATATAAATGCAAATTGAAAGACTCAGACACTTTTCAACAACTTAGTGAGTATATGCATGCTCATTCAATTTAATGGTACAAAAGCTAGAGTTTATATTTTATGTGTCATTTTTCATTTTATATGAAATGAAGAATATTTTTTGTCTTTCTAAATAGAATCTATGGCAGATTAGAATGTTTCCAGCCCTTTACTACAAACAGCAAACAATTACTTCTTAGTTTTTTGATCTATGAGTCACAAATAAAAGTCACAGAAATTTGAACTGTAACAGTTGGTATTTTGGCACAAATGCTATATTCAATGAATTCTGGAGTTATGCTTATATATCCTTATCTCACATAAGATATATGACATAAAATTATTGCATTAATGAATGATTAATAAATGTATGAATTCTTTTAATAAATTTTGATACTGTAAGGCATCTAATACTAAAATTTGTGGCATGTTAAATATCACTCATATGGAAGACTCCTACTCCAATATTGCTCATATTTACCGTATAGAATGTTCAGCAACTATGGTTCAAGAACACATTTATCTTTTGTCCTTTTTTTCTTCCTTGATTGGAGCAGTGTCAGTTTTAGACTATTACAAAAATTAGCAGAAAGCATTAATTACTTCATGTGATAGGTTAAAAACACTGATGTTAATAGCCCAAACACCACTGTAAAACAATAATTTGAAATCATACAATGACACTAGCAATAGCTGAGGTACAACAAAGATATTTAGTAACTGTCTTAATTTCACTATCTATGGCTATGGTAAAATACCTTAACAAATTCAACTTAAGAGAGAGATTGTTTATTTGGCTCAGATTCCTGTTTACAGTCTATCACTGTTAGGAAGTTAGGGTAGAACTTGAAGCAGCTAGCCACATTACTCCAGCCAAGAGCCGAAAGCAACGAATTAATACATGTATGTTCATTACTAGCTAGCTTTCTCCTTTTTTTCTTTAAAAATTATGTCTTTTATATTTAATACAAATACTTTATTTATCCTTTCCATTTCTTCCATCTAGATTATCCCTTAAACCCTTCATTGATATTTTTGAAATCTATGACCTCTTTTTTCATATATATAAATATTTTCATATATATGTGCATATTCCTAAGTATATAAGTACAATCTGCCTAGATCCAAGTGACATTAAACAGGCTGAGCTTACTCCTTTCTGATAACCCTAGGGCGCCAAGAGCAAATAATGGAGTCACTGATCAATTAACATCAATTAGTATATTCAAGAAAATTCCTCACAGGCACTCTCAGTAACCCTTTGCAAGTGATTTCATTTATTTATTTACTTATTTTTTGGTTTTTCAAGACAGGGTTTCTCTGTGTAGCCTTGATTATTCTGGATTCACTTTGTAGATCAGGCTGGCCTTGAACTCACAGTGATCCACCTACCTTGGCCTCCCAAGTGCTGGGATTAAACGTGTGCACCACCACTTCCAGGTGATTTTTAGATTGTATCAAGGTGACACATAAAACTGTCCATAACAGCAACTTTACACATACAACCTAACTTAATATGGGTAATTCTGAAAGTGAGAATAATATCACAAAAAATCATCAAGAATATAAGCTAGAAAATATCTCAGAAGTAGAGGCTGCAAAGCATACCATATGTAAAAGAGTTCCCTTGACATCCACATTATCTTCCTCCTATAAGAAGAAACTAAGCGATGGTATCTTGACATATTTATGACATTAGGAACTGTTATGGCCAAGCTATCACAATCAAAGTAAAGTGGTTAATTAAAAAATGACAGACTGGTTCCTTTTTCCATTCAGTCCTCCAGAGTAATGATAATAAAGCTTAAGTATTCAAAACAGGGAGAGACATGTTTATTTGGGGAAACCGAAGAGCTCAAAACAAAATGCCTCAAATAGCAACCCCAACTAGAAATAGGTTGTTAAGATATCTCTGAGAAAGCCCTAAGTTCATAAGTCTAGGACACATATAAAACATTTAAGGTCAGTTATTTGTGGGTTTAATGTTTAAGTTTGCATATAAAATAATGAGTTACAGCATTTTCATGAATGTGTGTCCTCATGCTTTGTTCTCACATATCTTCTTCCCACAATGCATTATGTTTCTATTAGGCTATCTCAGGGAGATAACAAAATCTCCCTCCCTCAGAAGCCTTGACTGTGTCTTCATCTTGGGGAGGGACCTTGTGAAATTGTCCCTATCCACATTGGCTGTCCACTGTTGTTGTCATTGTGAGGTGCTGTTTAGGTGACCATGTTGTTAAGATGTCATGAGCATAGCAATTACTCTGGGCTATTATTCACCCTATTAAGGGAAGAAGAGGATCCTTATAAACGAACGAACATGAAATGTATAGAAATAACAAGACAGATTATGTCTATTTCTTCTGCCTTATACTACATCATGTACTATTAAAGGTTAGTGAAAGAATGTAGAAAACAAAACAGGAAGCATTAAGATACAGGTAGAGCCCCCAAATGGCACTGTTATTACTAAAATTGCCAGACAAATTCTGAGTTACTACAATGCATAAAATCTGAAGGCTGACTGCTCATTCTGTACTGGGAAACATGATGCATGTGACTTCGTACATAAGGAGGTTGAGTAGACACAAAACATCTGCAGAACATACCTGTTCAGGATGACTAGTTCTATTGTAATGCCTTCACTGTTCTTAGCTCCTAGAGGCAATAATAAGGCCATTTCTCGCCTGCCTATATGGCGTTATGCATAATGTGCTTCAGAAAGAGGTAGGCAGGTTTTGACACCAGTGTCGTATTCTTACCATTTCTCTTATAGGACTTGTCAAAAGTCTCAGGTAAAGTGAAAAATGAACCAGCTGACGATGGGTGAAAAATGAGCTTGAGTATTTTAAGTCTTAACAGACTGTGGTGATGTCTGGAAGACAATTTCATTACTTGGTGAATGTATAGGGAACAGTAGGTACCTTTCTTTCTAAAAGGAAATATTTGGAAATGTGTTTGTCTGCCAGTCCCCAAACAAAGATCATCAGCATTTAGTACACATGATGGTTGTCAGTATTCCAGGAAACTAGACTGAAGAGAAATCTTGAGGCACTACAGTCCTGGAATCCAATGTTGGGTAAATCACTAAGTTGTAAGTCAATATTTTGCTTTTACTTGCTAAAATAAGAAATCTGATAATTCACCCAAATATAATACTCCTATTGATTTTTCTATATAACCACACATAGTCATAGGCCGGCCCGCCGGTCAGCAAGTTACTCAAAGACTCTTATGCAAATTTCATATTTTGAAAATAGGAGAAACATGATAAATCAAATAAAACTCTGAACTCTATTAGGAAATAGATCTATTTGTTCTAACATCACGTCTGTAAGGTAGTAACAGTGGTCCTCGGTACATGAACTTCAGCAACTGGCAGATGAAGAGTAGTGCATAAAATGTCCTTTTATATGATGTGTTTTGACTTTGTGAGTTATGGCATGAGCAGGATTTAGATAAATAGGAGTATGAACAAAGATATTGCATACTGCCTCATGGATGCAAAGAGTGTGGCATGCTGGTAAAAAAAAAAATTCAGGGGGTGAGTATATTAGCCTTATTTCTTTATGTTAGTAGGTGTTGCTCCTAAGGCTTACATGTGTTAGACAAGTGTCTTCCCACTGAGCTGTATCCTCAGATCATACAGACCTTTCATGCTGCATGGGAATTTAACAGGTAATGACTACTATTAATTATGCAATCCTGATTATTAGGTAAAAAACTAAGTGATTTTCCTCACCCAGTTTGTTGTCATTGCTATATCTTTTTGTGGTCTTCTCATCCTTTATTTGCTCTCCTTTCCTGCTTGCAACTTTTACTCTTCAGAGCTATAAGGAAAATCAAGGTACACTTCCACATCACTGAACCATTTTAAAATGAACCATTCTAGGGTGTGCTGGTCTCTTAGAGCAGTGCAGAAGGAAGTAAAACTACAAATATAAAGCAGTCAGTTCTTTAGGCCTTCACAGTCCTTCCAGGACAAGCAGCTGGCTCTCACTCAGTACTTGTCACTATGTATGGGCTAATAGAAACAGCATTTACCCTTGCTGATGGTCTGCGTTGCAGACCTCTACCAGTTTCTAAACTGCAAAATCAAATGCTTGAAGTTGAACAGAGATCGGATTAGACACTCACCCTTCCCAGGCATCAGCGCAGCAGGGGCAATCATCTGTAAGTCATTTTGAAGGAGGGAGAACAAGCTGCTCTTGTCTAGAAGGCCATTACAGAAGACTCTAGAGGAGCTGTGATGTGATCTTAAGGCTAATTTCCTGTGGACTGGGGGATGGCTAAGACACAACGAGTAATAATAATGTACTGTCTTTTCAAAACATGCTTTATGCACACACTAATATGACTTACTGCTGTACAAGCAGAGTCTTGTTGACATCTACTGGAGCTTTCTATGTCAAAATAAATATTGCAGTGCTATCATTTCATAAGAGTTGATCATTCAGCTAGAAAGAGTGTTTTCTTGAGATGCAATTATTCCCTGTACATTTGGGCTCTTCTTGTGATAAATCCTGCTAAGGAAAACCATCTCCCTGAGACAATGTAAATAGATTACAACTGATAATTTAAGAAATTACAAACTTCATTTTTCTTAGATTTATTGATTTATTAGATATATTTTTTTCAAGGCCAGTTTTCCCTGTGTAGCCCTTGCTGTCCTGGAACAACTCTTGCCATAGACCAGGCTGGCCTCGAATGCAGAGATTTGCCTGCCTATGCCACCTTTTAGAACAAATTGATGTGTCACTGCTACCCTGCCTTTATATTCTTTTAAAAAATATATTTTTCCAGTTGTGTGTGTGTGTGTGTGTGTGTGTGTGTGTGTGTGTGTAGTTTCTCCAACCCACTCTACTCTTCTCCTTCCCACAGAATCTCTTCTTTGAATCTCTCTCACATTTTCTTTTATGTGACCCATTGTACTTTATTAGGGTTGCTTGCATAAACATGAGTTGGGGATTATAGTTTTTTAATTAAGGAAAGAGAATATAGATATTATTAACTAAAATTCAGTATTCATGGACCTGCCGGCATATCTTCTAAATGGCTTAATATTCAAATATTTAATTCTATTTTTCTCATTGTATCATCCAAATTTTCTCAGTGGTTTGCTTCCACAGTGACTTTTAATTTTTGTTTTTTTGGGTTTTTTTTTTGTTTGTTTGTTTGTTTTTTTTTGTTCTTGAACACAGTTATGACTCATGCTGAATAACCACAAAATTCAGGCACTGCTCATGCCCCACACATTTCTTACTTGACTTGAGTTTCCCTATTGCTAAGCATGGTGCAGCTGTTGTTTCCTTTCTCTGAGCTATTTCGCCATCTTCACTGGAGTGAGAAAATCCATTGCTTATGGTAGGATTACACTCAGGGTTTTTTTTGACACATTATTTTTTAATTTGTTTATTTTTAATTTATTCATATTACATCCCTATTGTAGCCCCCTCCCTTGAATCCTCCTGGTCCTCTTCCTCCTTCTTCCCTTTCCACGCTCCCCTAATCCTCAGGTAGCGGGAGACTTCCTACCCTACCATCTGACCCCAGCCTATCAAATCTCATCAGGACTGTTTGATTCATCTTCTTCTGTGGCACAGCAAGATGGCCTCAACAGGGGGAAGTGATCAATGAGCAGGCAGTGGAGTCTATGTCAGAGGCAGCTCCTCCTCCCTATATTAAGGGACTCACATGGAGACTGAGGTGCCTATTGACTTGAGCAGGGGGTCTAGGTCCCCTCTATGCATGGTCCTTGGTTGGTGCATCAATCTCTGAAAGTCTCCCTGGGCCCAGATTAGTTTGCTCTGTTTGTCTATTTGTGGAACTTCTGCCCCTTTTGATGGAACATTTGTGAGTTCTTATCCCTTCTCCCTATGATAGGTAGAGGTGGCCTGCAAACTAGTTCTACCCACAAAAGGAGTCATTTAGAAATTTGAGGGAGGGAAACTTGTTGGAAAAATGTCTTAGAAGAGTTGTTGCTTCCTAACACTATCTGGATATTGTCATGAAATATGACAAGGGGAATCAGAAATGTTTCCAACAAAAATGACATTTCAATATCTGTTATATTCTCTCCTTTATGAGCAGAATGACTGTTTATGGTTTTGATTTGTATGCACAGACTTCTACCCTACTTTTTGCCTTTGAGCTTTTATCCTTTATCAAAAGTTTATTATCTTGAATTTTCCATAAATCCAAAAATTAATAAAGTAATTAGATAATTCCAATACACCATCTTCTCTTAGGTAATGATATTTTTAAATTTTGATTATAATATAAATATATAATTCCTCCCTTCTCTTTTCATCCTCCAAAATCTCTCATATATCCCTGTTTGTTCCCTAAAATCCAAGGCTTCTTTTTTATTGTTATTACAGTCATATACATATCTTGATATATATTTAAATACATATATATGTTTATACATACTTAAATACAACCCACTCAGTCTATATAATGTTACTTGCATGTCTATTTTGAGGTCTGACTATTTGGTATTGGATAACCATTAGGTGGGTTCTACCATGGGAAAGATGATTTCTCATGTACTCAGCATTCCTTGACTGCCTGTAGTTGGATTACTAAAGTATATTTTTGGCTACGACCCATGGCATCACTAGCCTTGAGCAGGGACAAGGTATCCAGTATCAAACATGATTTTCTCTTTTTGAAAGGGTCTTAATTTAAACAAAGAGCCCTTGGTTTATTTGCCCTTTATTCCTAAGAATAATCATCTATTGACTCCAATTGATTCCATTTGTTCAATATTTTTCCCTTCCATTTATTTATTTTCAACTTTTAAAAAACGATTCCTGGGTTGATTGTCATCACATTTTCTCTAATGAAGCTAATTCCTGGTGACTTGCCTGCTTGTCACCTGACAAACTATTCTCAACTATCAATATTGGTGAAAATGTAAATTTAATGTGAATAATTCATTTTGTCATTCTCCACATTAAAATACATCAATGGTTTTCCTGTGTGCTTAGAATAATACCTATTCTTATAAATCTAGCTGAAGGTTACTATAAATTAAATCTTATTTATTTTTTACTATTATTTTACAGTGTTCTTTTTACTTGCTTGTTACTCCAAATATGTGATCCTCATCCCAGTTTCTTGAGCTTAATTTTCATGTGTGATCGCTTCATATAAATATTCTTTTTTTAATTTTTTTTTTTTAGGCATCTCATTTTGTATGGTTCCATTGATCCCTAACAACCCTCCAGAATAAGATGAACTAAACAAATCGCTGTTTCTTCTCAGTCTGTAAGAGGACAGAAAGCATCTTAACTTTGTCATCAAGGATGTAGAACAACAGAGTTGTAGTAAATAATATCAAATAATCAGGTTATTGAACGATATCAGGCATCACGTTGGCCTGTGAAAAGCTTAAAGTTATCGAAATCTATACCTGGCATTTTAGCACCAACCCATAGATTAATATTTTTAATTGAGGATGTCAATATTATATTCTGTATCCAAGTAAAACACTAATTTACCTTTATATGTATGACACCATTGCCTATAACCAGGAGTTGACATGTAGGATAAGGCTTGTTTTCTTTCATATTCATAACTTTAGGAGTTAAGTTAAAATAAATCACAATGTTCATAAATCTTCAAATTTATGGTTTTGTTTTTATATCTTTAATTACACCAAATGAATCTCTTTCTTGCCTCTTTTAATTAATTAATCAACAAGTTAATTATGTAATATGTGTGTGCTTGTGCATCTCTGTGGATGTATGCACTTATACACATGCAACTATTTTCACACCACCACTGCACATGCAGATGTAATATTTGGGACTCTGTTCTATCAGTCTACTTTTTGAAGTAGGCTCTCCCTTACTGATTCTGTCACTGTGAAGCTTCCTACAAGCCAGCTGGTCTGTAAGCTTCTGGCAAATAGTCCTGTCTTTACTTTCCATCTCATAATAAGTATTCTGGAGAAATTACGAACACACACACCTAAGGTTGAACTCGGGAACTCAGGCTTTCATGTTGAACACATGGGTCCACTGAGGCAGTTGGGAACCATCCCATGCACTGGTAACTACATTCTCGTCTCCTGAAAGAGTCTGATGTGCCCTTAGCTGAGCCTCCCAGACTTGTACCTTTATTAATAGGTATAACAATATTAAAATGTCTCCAGTGAAATGTGAGATTTAATATCTATTTTTGTTTTGGGTTTCTAAGAGCCTTGAGCTGGAGAAGGAGGGAAGGAAGGAGCAGAGGAGAGGAGGAGACATGGAAGAGACAGAGACAGGGAGGAAGAGAGGTAGAGAATGACGGAGAGGTGCAGGGAGGTCACTGAAATGTCATTTCACCAAGCACAAGGCCACTTCAGAAGCCTTGGCTAATTTACTGTGTTCAAAACCATGCTCTGTTTACTGTGGTGAGCCAATTTTTACCTGCAGTCCTGAACAGCTCATATTTCATCCAAAGCAACAACTGTCAGAGATTATTTATAATAGCATGTGGTAAACGTTGCAACATACTGATGCCTAAACAATTGTGTCTTATATAATAAGACCAACTTGCAAAAGTTTGGGGCCAGACAAAAGCTGCGCTGAAGAATTCATGTGTGCAAAGGAACTACCCCAAGAAGGAAGGTCCTGCCTCTGCTTTTGCATTCTGTGGTGCTTTGTAGTCATCCGTGTCCACACTGGTCCCCTCTTGCTGCTTTCCAAAGCCTGTCAAGCCTCTTTCACTCCCTACTCTCAAATGATGGCATTCATTCTGATTCCACCAGGAAATGAAGAGTGTCTGAGATACACCATCAAACCTACTGAGTGCAGCAAGGATCTGAGACACCCTTGTGCCTGCTCAATTTCCCGTGGTTCCACACTCAGGCATGATTCCACTCTATACATGTGCATGTCTACCATGGGGACTTCATGCATGTGCATGCCTTGCCCTAAAATTCTCCCCTGGGATGACGTGAGCCGTGTGAGTTTGCTCATTTGCATTTCTTTTTCTACAACACTGAGGTTACATCTAAGCAGTTCTGACTAAGTCAACTTCAGGCACTCTCTTTATTAACAAAGCTGCGTTTTCTTCTATGATGTTGTTATCTCTCAAATCTTCTTCACACATTTACTATCAAACATAGATACCCCTTATGTCTTGTTTGTGATTTGTGTCTGTGTTCCACTGTCAGGACATAGATGCCAATCATCTTGTTAGTTAGTTATTGATATTGTCCTACTCCAAGAATAATTTGATGGGGTGGCATTCAGAAAAAAAATCAGTTGTTCTTAATACATAACATTAGATGATTAAATTCATACAGGGAAACACAATATTTAACATTGGATAATCACATTCAGCAGAATAATGATATTCAAAGTCCATAGTATTCCTTAGAAGGGACTATCCTGTACCTTGTCTTCTCATAGCTCTAGTGGCTGTCAACATGTCTGGGAAAGAGTAGATTCAATGTGAAGGGATGAACTGAGAAGAGATGCTCATACTGTAGGTCCCTTCACATCCATTACACCCCATTAATGGGTGTAGTAGTATTTTCAATGAACAATTATGAAAGAGTCATGCTACAGAAATTTCTTCAACATCTAAATCTAGTGTAGAAGACAATATTTTGGATCTTTATGGAAGACTCAAATGATGTATTTACAACGGTAGCAGCAGCTAGTTCTAGATGTATAAGTTACATATTTTCTCCAGTTGTCATTTGTTAGACCGGTGAAAAAATGTTATAAGTCACATGGCAGTCTTAAAAATAGGAACAGAAAAGTTAAGAAAGGGAGATCTAAGAGTACTATTAGAGTTAGTACAGCCTCGTGAGCTGCTTAGAGCTTGCGTGTTTGTATGTTGAACACGAAGCCTGAGCTGCTGTCAGCAGTTTCACCACGGTCACTTGAACTCCTGTCAAGTAGCAGGATATGCATTTGTCTTCATCAGCTATAAATTTGGAATCTCAATTCAATTTAAAAGTATTTATTGAACCCTTGACGCGTGTCAGGCAGCCAGGCAGGTATTGTTGTCACAGAGACAAACAAGACACAACCCATGATCAGGTGGCCTTCCATTTGGACAGAAGAGCAATGAATTTGGGAAAGAAAAGAAGAAAATGAAAAGAAGAAAATAAACACAAACCGGTAAAAATTAAATTATTTATTCCAGTAAGAACTATGTGCGGGCAGAGAGCATTTCTACCTTATCTTCTCAAGAATCCTCTGGTGTCCAAAGTCAGAAGGCAATCGGCAGTTATTTGTTCTACTTTAAGCTAATGAAGGGCAAGTGGAACTCTGAAAATATTCTCAAAGTCCATTATATTATGAATCAGAATACTCCTTCAAATGAAATACATATTTCTAGCTTGAGCTATGGATACTGGTAAGGAGTTGTGCTTGCAATTGGACTCTGCATATTTAGAAAGTGAAATCATGTGAAACACAGGTTTTAATCCATAGGGACAAGGGACAACTCCAGGTAAGCATCTTTGAGCATAGAAATATAGGCTAGTTACACTATTTCTTTACATTCTATATCATCCATGAGCTTGAGTCATGAATGTTTACAATAAATTACCTGTAGAAGGAAAAAAGTATGCATTGTAAATCAGAAAGGGCAGAATTTTAACCACAGCTTCCTAGCCTCTAGATAGATTGCCCATACACATTTATTTCTTCTATTTCTCTTTATTTTATTTCATTGTCCCTTTCTTTCCTTCCTCACTCTTCTCATTTCCACACAACCCTCAAATCAATGTCTTTTATTCTTTCACTATTTTTGTTATGTATATGAACCAATAATACTTAAAGATAATAAATATGTCAATGTTGCATTAAGGAGCAAAAAAAAAAAAAAAAAAAAAAAAAGAAAGAAAGAAAGAAAGAAAGAAAAAAGAGAAAAGAAAAAGATTTCCTCATGCAGTAGTTTAGAACAAGAGTGAATCCAAGTGTGAATTCTCTACTTTTCACCCCATGGGTTCCATCAGTCTGTAACTGGTGGTCTGTGGCTTGTCTAATTGTGTATCTGCTGTGTGTGTCTCTTTCCTTGCCTGTTGCTTGCCTGTCTCTCACAGAGGACTTTGCCCTGTGTTTGCTTAACAGCAGAAAGCATATAGTATGGGAAAGGAATGGGGGAATATATTGTTTGCAGAAATATTTAAGTTACTTTACTGACATCAAATGACCCAGAACAATACCTGAGTCAGGAAATAGACGTTAGAAACCTATATCCGTGTACTACTTCCAATACTTATGGCATATTTGTTTGATTTAAAGTTTCTTCCAACCTATTGGCTACTTTCAGTAAATAATTACTACAACAAAAACATAAACATACATCATTCAGAATGTTGGGAATGGAAAAACACATAGTTTAATGTTAAAACTATGCATTTAGCTTAGGATACAAGGGCTGATTATATAGGAAATGAAAAAGATGGCAATTTTGGTTACAATATTTTTAAGACAGGTTGAACTCAAACAGGCGGAATACATAGTAGAACAGTAGATTGAATATCTATCTTAAATGTTCTCGATTATTAATTTACTTATAAGGTCTGTTAAAAGTTTGAATTCTTCAAAAACATGGGATAGCTTCAGAAGAAATTTTCATGCACACATACACACACACACACACATGCACAGGCACATGCACAGGCACATGCTCACATGCACATGCACACACCCACAGTTTATAAAAACAAGCTGATGGGTTCATTTAGTGTTGCTTGTTTGTGTATAAGTCTACAGCTGTACTCCTAACAAGACATATGTCTGGGGACCAGTGATTCTCCCTCTCAGAAGCCATAAATTGCCTGTCATTTTTTGTTATGGGCAAGGCTCTGTAAGATTTAGGTTCTTTGCATTTATAACCAAAGTTGTGGGTGTGTCCTCAGTTTGTTGAAAGAAGATTAGGTAAAGTGATACAGAAAAATTTCCAAATAAGTTTGGTTATTATCAGTATAATGTTTAACTTTCCCAGAGATGACTTGGGCATCTTTTGTAGGTTGGCATGCTTAAACAGTCACGTTCAGTTTCTCATAGTCTGGAGGCTCTAAACTCACTGAACTTGGTGCAGTTATTTTTTTAGAGGGATCTTTTTGCCTTTAAACTGTCCATATAAAACATGAGAAATACCCCCTTTGAGTTGTATGTCATGGAAATCCAAAAGAATCCCAAAACAATGCAGGCTATTGGTATTACTCTTGATTGCTACCCATAAGTTGAAGGTAAGCCTTTACTGCTGAGGATACCATGCAATTTGGACTCAGAGGAACTGAGCTGGAACTGACTTCAAAGCTTTGTCCCCAAGGAATAGCTTTCATAATATATGAGTGGATATGTAAGCTGTCAAAATAGAGAAATAATCAATAGTTCTAGCCAGTTGTAAAATAGCAATAAAATGGCTGCCTAAACAAGACATGAAGAATTTCAATAGCTGACATTCCTGTGTAGATCTCGAAACTCTCATGGAGTCCCTCTTCTAGATAAAAGTGTTTAGGCAATTAACAACTTCTGAGAGATGGAGAATTAATCTTTCTCAGGGCTGAGTATACAAATACCAGGAGATGGAGAACCATACAAGCAGGCACATAGGTAATACTGAATATAACCTGATCAATAGGTTGTATTTATATATTTATTCACTATATGATGTTTTAGTGTATGTGTATTTATACATAGGTGTATTTGATATATATGTAACAAGAGGAGGCTGTAAATTTGAGAGAATGGGAGGGTGCAGGGATGGGGAAGAGGGAGGAGATGAGAAAGAAAATTATGTAATTTTAAATTAATTAACTATTTTAAAGTTTCCATACTTTCCCAACTGGTTTTCACATGGTTCCTCTGCTGTGTATACCTACAATCTCTCATCTCATAAAGATACTTACCATATTGGATTATGAAATCCGATTGACCACCTTTTAACATAATTACCTCCTTAAGGAATGCAGTTTAACAGTTGTTCAGTCTGAGAAGCTGAGTACTGTAATTTCAGCATGTGCATTTGAGAAGGGTAGATTTAGCTCTTAAAATATGTACCTATTCTTTCATTTCTTCAGTTGCTATTTTTGGTATAATTTTAATAAGTAATTTAAAAGCTGCTAATAAGTAAAAGATTTTTCTAGATCTCTAATCTAAGAAATAATATAGAAATGACTTAGAATTACGGTATTTTCCTTCTGGATCAGAAATTACTCTTCTCTGTAAATTTGGTATAGTAGAGAGATACTATAACATTTTATACCTGATAGAAAATGAACAACTTTACCAACTCTTTTTAAATGTCTTATGTGTTTATGGACAGCTAAACTTTAAAGTGGAGCCAAATTGGGGTTCATGGGCTTCTTTCAGCTCATTTTACCGCCCTTAAAACTCAATTCCTTCTAACATACTGCATAAAACAGAAACAGATGTAATAAACCTAAGTATATAGATGGGCCATGCTGCAGAACTCGCCGATTGTCCCAGCCAAGCGCAGACAGGTGCAATATTACCATCATCACTTTCTGTGCATAGTAAAATTGATATAAAGAACAGCTCAATAGAAGAGATACAGTCTGCAGTGAAGAGTGTATAACACCTGTCATAATGGATCTGTCAGAGGAAAAACTGTTTACAGTTCATTGCAGAATATAAAATGTTTGCTAAATCAGCAGTAAAAGTCGGGGCACAGATAAATTTGTAGCACGGGTGGCAACATAACATGACATAACATAAATACACCTGGCAAAAGAGCAGGGTGCGGGGAAAAGCAGCAACTACTTAGTTCAAAGAAGGGTTTGATTTATGTCATAAATAAATATAAGAAGTATTAGGAAGATTAGTGCATTAGAATGTTAACACAAATCAAGACGCACTGTGCTGAGCCAGATTGCATGCACGACAATAAACAGTGCTGACACCAGGTGAGTTGCTGCTGCATCTCACGGAAAGGAGGTTTTAAGCAGTGGAGTTTCTAAATGTGGGCCAGCAGTGTTATTCTGGTCCGTGGTGCTCACAGGTCCAGTTGGGGGAGAATCACTAGGAATCATTGCTGGCAGGGCCTTTCACTCGGCTCCTTCTAAATTAGTGAGGACTTCTTGTTGTGAGTTAGGGAAAAACATGGCCCTCCAAGAGATGTTAATGATGCTTTAAAAAGTGACTGTTGATGAGGAGTATCAAAATATATTTAAGAGTCTACAAGGTATCAAAGTGAATATTCTGGCAAGTTATGTGTTCTTAGGTGATTCTCTTTTGCTGCTAGTAGTAACCTGCGGCAACTTACAAACTCAAACCAGATAAATCAGGCTTAATCTGCCAAATTTAAGAATTGCTTATGATCAAAGTTTTTTTGTGGGTGACTGATGTTCTCCCCAACTCCACTAGGAGTCCTGTTCGGGCAGAGGGTGTCCTCTTCAGTCTCCATGGTCCCTACAACTAGGAGTCTCATCTTTAGTTGCTCTCACATCCTCTGAGAGGCCTATTCTGACTTAGGTCTCCAGCTTGTCACAGAGATGCAGCCCCCCCACCCCACCCCCCACCCCACAGTTTCCTTTTTCTCTGCAGCCCTCCTGTCCTCCTGTCCTTACTCTCCTCAGGTCTGATCTCCACCCTTATTTCTCTCTGTACTCCCTCTTCTGCATTGTTCCATCTTTTCAACCACTATCTCTGGGAGATTTAAGCATCTGCCCTTGGGTCCTCCTTGTTACCTATCTTCTTTAGGTCTGTGCCATATAATACATTTATCTTGAATTACAGCTAAAAATTCACTTATAACTGAGTACATACTGTGCGTGTCTTTCTGGGTCTGGGTTATCTCACTCAGGGTGCTCTTTTCTAGTTTCATCCATTTACCTGAAAATGTCATGATTTCCTTTGTTTTTAAATTTTATTCACTTTACATCCTGATTGTAGCCCCCTCACTCCTCTCCTCCTGGTCCCACCTTCTGTCCCTCTGCCCTCCCATCCGCCTCCCCTAGTCCTCAGAAAGGTGGAACCCTCTCCCCCTACCAACTGACCACAGCCTATCAAATCTCAACAGGATTACCTGTATCCTCTTCCTCTGCAGTCTGCTAAGGCCGCCCTGCCAGTGGGAATTGATCAAAGAACAGGCAGCAATGTCTATATCAGAGACAGCCTCTGCCCCCCTTACTTGGGGAGCCACATCGAGACTCAGCTGTCCATAGGCTACATTTGAGTAGGGTGCCTATATCCTCTCTGTGCATGGTCACTGGTTGGTGCATCGGTCTCTGCACACCCTCATGGAACCAAATTTGTTGGCTCTGTTGGTCTTCTTGTGGAGCTCCTGTTACCTGCTTGGCCTTCTGTTCTCCAACTCTTCTTCTATAAGACTCCCTGGACACAGCACAACATTTGGCTGTGACTCTCAGCATCTGCTTTGATCCCCTACAGGGTTAGACATTATGTGAAAAAAGGGGATTAAATGGATGTCTCCATTGAATTCCTCCCCTAGGAAACTGAGTGCTCCCTGGAAGACTTGTGGAAAGATTGCAGTAGTTAGAGGGGATTGAGGAAAACAGGAAAATATGGGTGTTCTCTACCAGGTTCTCTGAGTATGTCCTATGGTTGTTAGCTTGATGTTTTTGTGGAAATCCTAACAGTGGGAATGGGGGCATCACTGAGTCTTTTGCCTGCTGTTGGGACTCTTTTCCTGCTATTGGGTTGCTTTTCCCCACATAGATATGACAGCTTTTGCTTTGTCTTACTGTAACTTGTTTTATTGTGTTCGGTTGCTGTCTCTTGGAAGCCTGCTCCTTTCCAAAGGGAAACAAGAGAAAGTAGATCTTTCAGGGAGAGGAGGTGGAAGGAGAGAAGGGAGAGGAAACAATATTAATAAAATTTAGAAATTTAAATATTATTTATGTGTATATGTGTGTGCTTGGGTATATGTATTTGAATGAGGTATATGTAGCATTTGCAGGGACAGAGTAGGGAGTCAGAACCTGTCCCTGCATAAACATAAACTTATTTCACACCAATATACAAAATTCTATACCAGTTAATTAAAAATAACCTAATTTGTGAGTAACAATTAAGGTCTTGAGGAGTAGATTCAAAAATCTACTTTTTGCCTTATCATCCCTATATATTTCTATATCCCCCCCTTTTCACCTCCTATCTACATACCTACAAAAGAAAGATAAAGGAAAAGAGAAATATTCCTGAGTACAACCTCTTTCTATTTCTGAATAATACCAATAATAACTTATAACCAACTCTCAATGAAAATAAGCATATGTATCCCAAGAGACCAAACAAAAATCTACCCAACTCTCCTTAGGGGAAATGGGGTGTCATTCTCTTGAAGTTTCTTCTGCTGATTTGTGGCAAATAATACCTTTTTAGGGGCCCAAATAAAATTAGGGAAAATGGTTAAACAAGCTAGGAATAGCATTTGTAATAGAGTTTCTAAATGCTGAGAAATTCTAAGCTTAATAGGAGTCCCATGTCGGACAGCCTGAAATGCTGGGCCAAATGCTGCAAATCAGCCACTGGGTAAAATATCTTTGTTTCTGTCATAGATAGAATTCTGCCTAAAAATGGGCAAGTATGGATGCAGGCAGAGTTGATGGTCAGACTCTGCCAAGACAGGGTTAAGCAAGTCCTCAATAGTTTCTGCATCACAAATATATCTGTCAGATATACTGGACCAGAAAGAAGGCTAAAGATGATGTGTCAACATTATAGAGAGTTTTGGGTGACTGTTCAGGTACCAAAGTGTCTCTGTCATTTTTTCATTTCGGAAGCTGCTCACTTACATTTCCTGTTTACTCCGGTAATTAAATTTCATTCCTTCTCAAGTCTCTGATGGGGTTGAAGATCAGATAATTTAGTATTACAACTAAGCTTATTTGTTTAGGAATTAAAATGATGTTTTTAGTTTTAGATAGACATTTTATGTTGGTAATGACCAGGTATGATAGCTATTGATTTACATTCAATATTTTAGACTCACCATGATAGGAAAGCTATTGTCTTCAAGACTGCCTGATAGAAGTAGCCAAAGCACTATGAATGGAACATATATATAATTACTGATTGTTTCATGGTTCTTCTTGCTGTATGTAGTTTATTTTATTTTTGAGTAACACTATAAATGTATATGTAAAAATACAATTTAAAAAAGAAAAAAGAAAGGAGTAGGGGAAATGCAACCTGAATGCAGTTATCTGGTGAGCACTCAAGAAAGATGGATTCCTAAAACTCTGCATGACTTTCTGGAAGCCCCTCATGCATGGAAAATCTTGTCCCATAGGCAGCCAGTCTCCTCTTACTCTTTTCCTGCTTCTAGCAGGCTAAAGAGGGATCTTCATGAATTTTCCAGTTGCAGTCTTCCCAGACATGAGAAGCTTGATGATTTCCCATGTCTTAAGATGGTTTCCCTCCTTCCTTGAAGAAAATTTCAATTTGGAAGAAATTACTACAGAACAGTGTATTTTAAAAAGCATCAACTTTCAGCTCAACTTTGACAGAAGGGGGAGGGAACAAAGCAGGATTGGACAGAAGGAAAATTTATTTCGATCTTCAGAAATCTATAGGAAGTCTAGTTCTTAAGCAACACTTGGCATTGTTCCTTGTTGTGAAAAGTACCAAGCTCCTAATTCCCTCACCCAACCATCAGATGGCCTCCTTTGAAGTGGTTTTGACACTGATTCAACCAGATTTTTGCAGACGAGGCAACCCCTAAAGATAATGACAGGTAAGTCTGGATGCTGGCTCCACTTCCAAAAGCTGGGGCAAAAATCAAACAGGAAATCTAGATGTGCCATCACATTGGTCCATATCAGTCCTAATCTGTTAAAAGAATGTGAAGACCTCTATCCTTTTCTGTAGTCAATCAAGAAAATGGTGTTGGGTTCTTACACAGTATCACATTACGGTCAGCATTGAGGATACAATGAGGAGTGGGACTTGGTCCTTGAACTTGCTTAGTTGATAGAAGTGGCAGAATATGGGCTTCTGAGGTCCATTTGAGGAAATAAGAAAATGCTGTAGATGTACAAAGAACAAAACAAACAGCTCAGCTTTGGAGTTTAGGGAACAATTTACCTCGGCTGCCACATTCATTTACGTCTAAGTAGCTGAGCTGTTTCTACAGATAACTGCAAGGAAGTTTCTTGTCAGATACATCATTTTCAATGGATGCACATTACAACATTTTAAACTGTTGTTTAGGGAAAAGCTTTGTCTCTAGGTGAATGTGTGTCCCAAAACATACATTTAGCTTACTGCATATAGCAAATGAAGTCTCCAATTGAAAAATCATGAGTATTTAGGTGTGTGTGTGGAGGGGATGGGGTGGGTAGGTGGGTGGGTGGCTTGAAGTATGAAGATTTCTTGATTTGAGAAAAGTTTGTTCGAAGACAGAACTCATAGGAAAAATATATTTGTGAACAAAATAAAGAATGAGAAAAATTTTGCTGTAAAATTAATTCAGTACGGAGCCCCCATAAAAAATAATTAACAAAATTCTTGTTGATGTTTCATAGAAAAATGCACATACACCTAAAGACAAGCTAATGTATAGGGGGCCCACTATCAGTGATAACTAAGTTTTGTGTGTGTGTGTGTGTGTGTGTGTGTGTTTTAGAAATATGAGTCAGTCACAAATGATGTGAATCACTTATTTGCTTACATAGGAAACCAAAGCTTGATTTGGCCACAGGCTCTGGGAAATAGTACTGTAGAAAACCACACGTTGACCACAGACATCTGTAATAATTCTTGAAATTCTGTAAACCTTAGCTCTCTTCCACTGATGCAAAGAGGAATGGGAGGAAAGAGAACTTAGTTGGTAATGTGCTGTGATGAAAGCACAAGGGCCTGAGTTCAGATGCCCAGCATACACATAAAAGTTAAAAACAGTGGTATACATCTTTAATGCCAGCTCTCAAGGGACAGAGATTAGGAGGTCCATGGGGTTTGCTATTCAGCCAGTTATCCTAAGTGGTGAGCTCCATATTCAGTGTGAAACTTTGTCTCATATAATAAGGTAGACAGTAATTAAGGATGATACCTGACATCAACCTCTGGCTTCTACACTCATGTTCACATATGTGTGAATGCACCTATACCTACATACATGAACATCTGTATATATGTGTGTATATATATATATATATATATATATATATATATATATATATCTTCATGAACATATACACAAAAAGAAAGAGCCATTAAAATCATTCAATAATTGCAATATTTAAAGTAATTTATAGCAAATGTCCATAATTTCCTACAAATGTTATCCCCTTTGCTCTTCCAAATGCTGAAGACACTTTGTAAGAATGTCACAATTGTAATTCACAATGTTTAATAGAATAAGCTCCACTGGTGAAAGAAAATAGCACTTTTATGTCAAGAAAGGTTAATGACAATTCTAATTATTAAACAGCTATCATAAATACCACATTGGTATTGGCCCATGCTGTCATGTTCACAAGGGCATGAGAATAGAGTTTCTTGTATAAACACAAAAATTCTAAGGCTCTATTAAGGAGAAGGAAGTCAAGACATTGCCACGTGAAGCCTTGCATTTTACTTTCACTAGAATCCCTCCAGATGACCCTAAAAACACCTTGTAAGGGAAAGGTGATTACTTAACTTCTTTGAAGTTCCATCTATAGAAAACTAAGTACCTCAAATCCACAGGGATTTTATAAGGTTTTTAAAAAATAATGTTCCTTAAGTCCTGGGTATAATAGGTGGTATGGTCTGTCATTAAATTAGTGTAGAGTCCATAGGTCTTCTTACACTGCATGCTGGAGATTTTCCATTTCAGCCTTTAATTTCTTTGACTGTGAAGCTCCTTTTTGTGTTCCGTCATGAAACTTTTAATAATTTTCTCTAACGGTGCCATTTTCCTGAAGACCCAGTTGCAAAACTCACCTGGCAGATTTTATACCTACTTAAAAGACAGCATCCTGTTTTTTTTTTTAATATATAGAGAAGTTTTAGAGCATGAGCACAGAATTTCAGATATTATACTGAACTTTAGAATTACCTCCTCTGTGTATTCTACAATACAGATGAGAAGAATGTTCTCAGGAGACAGACTCACCTCCCAGGACTTAGACGATCATTCAGTATGGTATGTACTAGGCATGCATAAGGTATGCCTGACATCAGGTCATGGAAAATTTAAGACCCACTTCAGCCGATAATGTAACATTTTAAAATGTTAATTGTTCCACTGTAGTAAGAAAGAGTTTCATGTAATCTGTGACTTGGGGACATTTATATGTGAGACTATGAATGTCACTGTGTGACTTTGTGTTCATTCATCTTATTCTCTGAAATGTTGACAGTACTCATGATTGCCACCTGACACATAATTTTCACTCAACGGTGTTCGTCAGATCTGTGTCTCCCTCATTCCTTTGCAGTGCTGGAGATCAAAACCAGGGCTTTGTGCATGCTAGGCAAGTGAACTACCTTTGAAGCCTCGACTCTGTCCCTTATAGTTCTGTTTTCATTTTTAAACAGGGCCATTATGTAACTCAGGCTGGGGTTATGCACCCTTGCTTTCCTGACCTTTCTTTGTGTTGGAATCATGGGGATCACAGGCAATGTGCCACCCTGCTGGTAATTCTTTCCTTGATTTATAATCTAACTGATTTTTCATCAGCAGTAGGTTTTTGGTATCTGATAATTCAATAATATTAATAACTTTCAACATTTTTAAAGTTGATAAATTTTAGTAAATAGTTGCAGCATTATAGGCTGAAAACTGAGTTTTGCTTAACACACATTTTTGCTCTTTATATGTATCAATTCTCAACTTGTTCACATCAACCTTTGAAGTAGATATTATATTTACAACCTTTATATAGATACCAATCCTGAATTCTGGATATAATTTTCCATAATTCACATCCATAAGAAATACAAATATAAGTATTTTTACCTAGGTGGACTGGATGCTCATGACTCTTGCATGTTCAGTATAACAGAATGTCAGGAGTGAAAAACACTTAGGTGAATGCTCTTTATTAGTATTGTTTTCATTTCTTCCATATTCTCATGTCTCCATTTACCACATTATTAGAAGCTATGATGTTGTGTATAGGTCACCATTATATGGCCGTGTGCAATGGTGCTCAAGGTAAAAGCCACTGCCCTGAGTTAAATAGGTCCCACTGCAGCCTCTTCAAAACGTTTCCTGCCATTGTCAGCAGCAGAATCAGCAGCTGTAGCTGGGAGTGTTGGAAAAGAGGCTTGGTTAAATATAAATATGTCGTGGAGTCATATTTAAGGCAGACTTTTGAGGTCACTGCAGTAGGGAATAGGAAATAATTTTGAATTTTCATGTAAGATTCATTTCTAAATAAATGAAGCTGAGATATAGAGTATATAACACCTATGGGTACCTTGATTTTTAGAGACAGAAAAAAATGGTCAAAAACATGAGAGTAGTTTAAAAATTACCATGCAAAACATGCTGAAATACCTTTTTATCTTCCTACATAAAGAAAACAAAACAAAACAAAAATCAGCTAGAAAGACTACAAGCATAACACATACAAAACTTGCTCTACTCACAGCACTTAAAATAAGATTTTTTTCTCTCCACTTATCTAGCTCTGTAGCCATGGAAGAAAATGAATAATATTAATAGAAGATAATAATTAAACTCACTGGAGTTTACATGGAAATTTTCACATAAACTTTCCTTTAGGGCTGTTTGGTGGAGGTGGGATATATACTTCCGGTCCACATGAGGCAGCACATCATTTTCATGCAGAGTTCTACCAGAGACAACTCAGATACAGCATAAATGAGAAAAGTGAGAGGCTGATAAATGTGGAGGAATGTCTTGAGTGGATGTAACAGTTATCAAAAGCGCTGTTTAGCTAATCAGCTCAGCAGAAAGACAGAAGTGGAAGGCGGGACTTCCTGAAGAGGGAGCTGAGCCAAGATATGATGAGAGAAGGAGAGAGAGAGAGAGAGAGAGAGAGAGAGAGAGAGAGAGAGAGAGAGAGAGAGAGAGAGAGAGAGAGAGAGACTGGCGGTAGAGAAAGAGGGAAGACAGTTGAGAGAGGAGAGCAGAATGACATGAGAGGAAGGAAGAAGCATCTGATAATCAGATTGGCAAATTCCTTGGGATATTTGTACGCTATGAGGTTTAGAGTAGTTTATGTTAGTTTACGAGTAGATTAGAGTGAGTTGAGATTCTGCCCAGCCAATGTGCTTGCAGCTTTAAAAGCATGTTTCAGTCTCTTTGTGTCAGTTACGGGCTTCCTAGGCCCAACAGATACATTTTATTGTAACAGATAAAGATGCAGGACCACTGGGATCTTGGGATTCAAGGGATAAATTGTTAGTGTGCTTTCTCACTGCAGAAGCCACTGGCGTTGTCCTATAGGAAGTGTCAATCAGGAACTGGAGGCAAAGAGAAAAAGCTGTGGAAAAGCATGTTACACTGCAGGTGACTAACTGACTTTGGAATGGGTGACTTAAGAAAACAGAAAGTGCTACTGGCCTCCGTATCCCTGCTGGACTACAACAGGGACAAGAGACTTTGTTTTACTGGAGGCCACTTCAGTACTAGGAACCCCAGGTAAGAGATCACCCACTGCCTGTTAACAGTCCATAAAGCCTGTCCAATAGTATACTGTTCCCTGAGCTCCATCCATATCCAAGCTGACGCACAGCTTCTATAGAAGACTACTTCTTTACATGAGGCCATGAAGAGAGTATGAACTCCATATGACTAGAGGCCAGCATAAGAAAACAATCAATAAAGACAGGACAACATGCACCACCAGACCCTATTAGGCTACTACAGCAAGCCCTGGATAATTCCAACACGGCTGAAGAATAAGACAATGACCTTAAATCCAATTTTATATATAGATGACAGAGGATTTTAATGAAAAAAAATGAATAACCCTCTTAAAGAAATTATGAAAAATATAAACAAAAGGCACAGGAAATGAATAAACTGTTTGAGACCACTGAAAGGGGAAATAGAAACAATAAAGAAAACACAAACTGAAGGAATGCTGGGGATGGAAAATGTACGTAAGCAAACAAGAAATATAGATGGATGGAAGCTCACCAACAAGAACATAAGGGGTAGAAAAGTGAACCTCAGGCACAGAAGTTATGATAGACACAGTTCATACAGCAGTCAAAGAAAATCTTAAATCTAAAAAGTTCCTGTCACAAAACATCCAGAAAATTTGGCACATCGTGAAAAGACCAAACTGAAGAATGGGAATAGAAGAAGAATAAAATTCCTAGCTTAAAGACTCAGAAAATATTTTCAACAAAACCATAGAAGAAAATGTACCCAACCTAAAAAGAGAGAGAGAGAGATGCCTGTAAACATACAAAAAGCTTGCAGAACACCAAATAGATTGAACAACAACAACAAAAAGAGCCACCCCCACCACATAATAATCAAAATACTAAATATACTCAACAAAGAAAAAAAAACATTAAAACCTACAAGAGAAATTGGCTAAATAACATATAAAAGCAGACCTATTAAAACTGTACACCACTTAGTAATAAAGATTCTAAAAGAAAGCCAGACCTAGTCAGATGTTTTACAGAACCTAAGAGACTATAGATGCCAGCCCAGACTACTATAGCAAGCAAAATGCTCAATAACAATAGGCGGAGAAAGCAAGATATTCCATGACAAAAACAAATTTAAGCACAAATTTATCCACACAAATCCAGCATTACAGAAGGCGCTACAAGGAAACTAGAACCAAAGAGGTTAACCACATCCAAGAAAACACAGGAATTAAATAATTTCACACAAGCAAAAACAAAAGAAAGGAAACACACACCACCACCACCAAACATCAAAATGATGGAAATTAACAACCATTTATCATTAATATATCTCAATATCAATAGATTCAATTCCCCAATAAAAAGACACAGGCTAACTCAATGTGGGAAAAAGACCCAGTGAGGTTCCTGCATTGATGGTATAGAAGAAGCCAGAGTCTTCACTCCAGACCAGCGTGTCATTGCAATCAACATTTGTAAGCAAAGTAATATGGACCAAAGTTTATACTGTGGGACGTACTGGGATACACTATAGCTTCCACAATGAGGTTTTTGATCTGTTGGGGAATGGTTGCAGGTGTGAAAGGCAGTTATGAGGTAGATCAGTAGGATTGGGAAGCATGATGTAAAATTGGAAAGAACCAATAAGATTTTTAAAAATTAAATGGGAAACAGTTCTAAATGGAGACTTCTCAAGAGAGGAATCTCCAGTGCCAAGAAGCACATAAAAAATTCTTCATCATTCTTAGCCATCAGGGAAATGCAAATCAAAATGACTCTGAGATTCCATCTTATACCTGTCAGAATGGCTATGATCAAAAACCCAAGAAACAGCACATGCTGCTGAGGATGCGAAACAAGGGGAAAATTCCTCTATTGCTGATGATAATGTAATGTGTACAGCCACTTTGGAAATCAAGCCGGTGCTTTCTCAGAAAATTGGGAATAGATCTACCTCAAGACCCAGCTATACCATAGCTGATATGTACCCAAATGATGCCCCACCATACAACAAGGGCACTTGCTCAGCAATGTTTGTCACAGCTTTTTTTCATAATAAAAAGAAACTGGAAACAACCTAAATGTCCTTTAACTGAAGAATGGATAAAGAAAACATGGAACATTTGAACAATGGAATGTTACTAGCTACTAAAAATAATGACATCATGAAATTTGCAAGCAAATAAATGGATCTTGAACAAAATCATCTTGAATGAGGTAACCCAGACCCAGAAAGACACACATGGTATGAATTCACTTATAAGTGGATATTAGCTGTAAAGCAAAGGATATCCATGCTACAATCCACAGACCCAGAGATTCTAAGTAACAAGGAGGGCTCACAGGTATAACACATGAATCTCTTTGGGAAGGGGAAATAGAATGGACATTATGAGTGGAGGGGCCAGGGTTGTCTTCAGAGGGATGGAGGGAGAGAGTAGTGGGAGAGAAACTGGAATGGAAGGGCATCTCTGGGATGAGCTAGAAACCTAGTACAATGGAAATTTCCAGGAATATAAGAAGACTACCCTCGTTAAAACTTCTAGCAATGAGGGATATGGAACCCAAGATGGCTAGCACCTGTAACCAGGCAAAATTTCCACTGGAAGGATTGGGACACCAATCAAGCCACAAAACCTCTGACCTACAATTTCTTCTGTGTACAAGATGTGCTAGGTTTAAAGATAGCACAGAAAGTGTAGGAGGGGTGTTGGGGGATGGTCTGGTGTATTTTGATGCTGATTACTGCTTACTGTCTCTGTGATTTACCTTTTGCTTAATAAAAAGCAGTCCCACCTGGGCAGGGCAGGAGATAGGTGGGGCTAGGAGAGAGAGAGAGAGAGAGAGAGAGAGAGAGAGAGAGAGAGAGAGAGAGAGAGAGAGAGAGAGAGAGAGAGAGAGAGAGAGAGAGAGAAATCCTGGAAAGAAGAAGGTCCATCACCAGGAGAAAGGAGAAGGAGAAAGACGTAAAGTGAAGAGAGGAAGGCCGCCATGGGTTAGCTGGAGGAGAAGCACACGGCCGGTAGTGTGGATGGAGAATCCACCCAGATGAAGAACATTAGCAAGTATATGGGATTATAGATGGGAGGTAGCTTGATAGAAGTTATTAGAAGCAGATGGCATAGGATTGAGGTAGGGATCCCATGCCTGCCCCACTATGGGAGGCAATTTAGAGCATTGATATCTGCCCTGCCTCAGGTTAACTAAGGCTATCTTAAAATATAACAAGTGTCTGTGTCTTGATTGATTGCTAGCCGGGCCTACAGGTAATACATGTAATTTAAAAAGCAATAGAGGGGCCAACCAATGACTTGAGACCCATGCCAAGAGAGAATTCCTACCCTTGACACTGTGTGGAGGGATGGACCCCAGAGGCTGGATAGCTCAGAAACCAATGCTATACAACAGTTCTTACTGGTATCTTGCTATTCTCGCAGATTGGTGCCTACCCCAGTTGTCAGCGTAGAGGCTTCACCCAGAAACTTATGGAACTGATGCAGAGACCCACTGTCAGACATTGGTGGAGCTCAGGGAATCCTAGAGAAGAGGAGGAAAGATTGTAAGAGCCAGAGGGATCAAGAATACCACAAGAAAACCCCCAGAATCAATTAATCTGGACTCCTCAGGGCTCACAGAAACTGAACCAAAACCCAGGGAGCCTACAGGGGGATTGACCTAGGCCCTCTGCCTATATGTACAATTGTGTACCTTGGTCTTCTTGTGGGACTCCTAACAATGGTAGCAGAGCTGCCTTTGACTCATTTGTCTGCTTTGGAGACCCTTTTCTCCTACTGGGTTGCCCAGTCCAGCCTTAAGAAAAAGGAAAGTGCCTAGTCTCAGTGTAACTTGCTATGGCATGGTTGACTGATATTCATTGGAGGCCTAACCCTTTTCTGAAGAGAAATGAAGGAAGAGTGACGTGGATGATGACACAGAGTGGAGGTGGGAAGGGACTGACTGAGAGGATAGAAGAAGAGGGGAAACTGTAGCCGGGATATAAAAATGAAAGGAAGAAAATAAATGTATTCATATAAAGAAGAAACCTGAAAGCACTTTAGATAATATTTCCTTGACTAAAGCCCAGCAGCTTTGAGAAAAGTATTGTGTGTCCTTCATGGTGAAGAAGGCGTGGTGGTGGCAATTGCTCACTGTCTGGTTAGGAGACTATGTGGCACCAGGCCCTCACACAGAGACCCACCAGCTAGCAAAGCCTACGAGACCAAGAGAAGGGTATAACCATTTAGGTTCATTCCTAGCAGCTCACTTCAGCTCTCTAGGCCCCAAAGTATCCACAACACCCAAACAGTACCACCAGGTAGGGACCCAATGCCCGAACAAGAGCCTGTAGTGATATTTTCTACAAACTGCAATATGTCTAGCCTAGCTAAATAATTGCTTAATGATATCGCAAATATACAGTTAAGATATTGTGCCCCCTACAACCTATTTGAGATATGGGTGCACTGTCCTCAAATAAAGAGAGATGAGTGGTGCCACCCAGTATTTGTGGGATTATCCTACACTAATCTTTTCATTCCTGGATTTGGGGGGAGTGTTTGTTGATAATTATTCCCCTTCTTTTGTTCCCTTAAATGCATAGCTTGTTGTTTGGCCACTTCAACCAGATTGTCACTGAGTCCAATGTCAAGTACAAGAAATGAATAACGCTGATTTCCCAACGATGTTCAGTGAATAGATTAAATTTTCTGCCATCCTATGCAACATATCACCCCTGAGAAAACGTACAGGAGGGAAGCATGTGAGGAGCAAGCATCTCCAATGCTTTCTTCCAGAAGAGTCCTTAGATACCAGCCTTCTTCAGATTGCAAAGCTTTTGAATGTATTTTTTAGTACATATCTTTTTGCTGCGGTATGAATGTATTTCCATTTAGCACAAGGCAGCCTGTGATGTATAAGAAAAAGGCCCTTGTTTGAAAAGGTACTAGAATCAGAAGTGTTACACTCCATAAGGTGCTCGAAATATTTATTAAAGTGGATAATGCAGTAAGTTTAAGCCCGAAAACCTGCCTGAAGATCCAGCTCAGTGAAAACGTCTCTGTAAAAAGCTTCCATTTACCTATGTAAGCGGCAAGCGAGGAGAGAGATGAAGGTATGCTCATTTCTTCACCCTCGTCCTGTGCAAGCAAGAACTTCAATACAGTGCTCTCAGTTTGAGATTAGTACAGAGAATTGTGTTCTGTGGGGCCAGGCAATGAGTCAGAGCTTCATGGCCTGGTTGTAGCAGGTATTTGATGGAACTTAGTGGGTAGGAAGAATCTAGCATAAAATATCAATGAGCAGAGCCAAGGAGGAGCACTCCGAATCACACCCTCTCCATTCAAATATTCATGAACTGATGAGGCAGAGAAATTGTTATGCTCCATTACAGTATCTGTCCCGGTTCCCTCTTCCACACATGTAAGCAGCAAGCACTTACTGTCAGACTGTGACCCTAGGGAAGTCATTCATTTCCACTTGAAACAGCTGTTTCAACTAACTTGTGCATGTTGCGTTTACCAAAGGAAAATTATACTTTTTTTTTTTCCTTTGATTCACTGTGGAATTTTTATTGGGAAAACATTTACTTGAATCTCTCAGCAGCTGTGATAGACTTCACAGCTAGCTCCTCATTACGAGAGGGGAACCCCTGCAAAGTTCTAACCTTCTGCAAGGTCTCTTGAGGTGACAGGCGAAGGTGGGAGGTAGACTGGCAGAGTTCATTCTCCTCTACTTAAAACTCACCAGGGGCCACTCTGAGAAAGAAGAAATAGCAGCCTGTGTGTGTGTGGGGGGGGGGGGGTAAATGGGTGCTAGGAAGAGCCATCTCAGAAGTGTTTGATTCTTGATTTCAAAATCATTGAAAATATTTTGTCTTGTTTTTGAGGTTACTTTATAAATACATCATTTGCCTCTTCTCTTTCCTTCCTTCATACTCTCCCCTATACCCGTCCTTCCTCCCTTTCAAACTCATGGCCTCTGTTGTCATTAATTGTTGTTGTTGTTGGTGGTGTGTGTGTGTGTGTGTATTCCTAAATGCATATACAGCCTTTTCAGTCTGTGTTATGCTACTTTTACGTATGTTTTCAGGGCTATTCATTTGGTATTGGATGAACAATTGGCATGCTCTTCCCTGGGGAGCACTATTTATCCCCCTCTCAGCATTTTTAGTTCTGTTTCCAGTTCCAGGAAATGTGCATGAATGTAGGTTAGAGGTTAGAGTTCTAGGCCTTTCTAATGAACAAGAGGTGATCCCCTCTTTACCAGGCAAAGCTTATTCCTTAAACAGTTAGGAAAAGAAAAAGAACATTTGCACTTTTAAAGGAGGCAATGACAAGACTACACACTATTAGGAGAACAATTTGGAAACACTCAGATTGCCTTTCAGTACAGGTGAGAGAATCACACCAGCAGAAGCAGTGATGTTCCGCTTCTCACATACTCACTTTAGCTTTAAGCTCTAACAAACATATCCAAAGTGCAATAAGGAATTTCTATTTCTGAAGACAAGCTATTTTTGGTATTCGGAAAATATTCTGTTATAGCGTGGAATACAGTAATTATATTCTTCCTGAAAGATTAGTTTGTAGACTGAGATGTCGCCTTGTCGTGGCATGTTATTTACTTGGCAGCAAATGAGTAGGTGCAGAATTTGGGGTGCTGTGGATGATGAAATTAAGGAGGAAGACACTGTGTGCACCTTCTCTTGTGATTTGCTAGCCAGGGCATGTAGGACACATTCTAATAAGAGTGAGTCTTCTAGTGACCACAGAATCAGATTCAGGGAGCTTTAAGCTTTAATGTAAATGTATTTGGAAACGTGGAATGATATGAAGTGAAAATGAATTTGAATTCTCAGCACCCATCAAGAAAGTTTGATCCAGAGGAAATGTATATCAGATGGAAGCAGGAAGGAAAGTATTAAAATGGTCTGGTTTGCTAGTTCACCACTATTATCAACAGAGGAGTGAGTGGCAGGGATTGAAGATCCTTATCTTTGCTTTGGCTGGAGTTGCTCTATCCTTAAATGTGTTCTATATTGAAAATCAGCAGCCTTAGAAAAGAACAGGGATGCTGATGAGCCTCTGGTCTAGCATGCCAGAGAAAACACCACCACAAATTTGGCATTTATTAAGCAGTCATATTTTATTTAATTAAAATGCTGGCATTAAGAAAGAAATGAAATTGATCAAGATTAAACATGAACCTACGAAGGAGTATGAAAACATTGCTATTTCAAAGAACAAAATTTGAGAAATTTGAGGTTCATAGTTATCATTGACTTTCTGAGCAATCTGTGGGGCAGGCAGTACAGCATCTGCATTAGTTACATGTTCTGTCCTTGTCCGTCCTCCTCCACCCCGTATAAGACACTCAACCACTTTATGCTTCACGCCTCCTCACTGTTTTCCCATTTACTCACTGCCAGCAATGGGTGGAAGAGTTAAATTGTGTCTGTGAAGAGCTGGCTTGGTTAATGTTCTCTTTTCAGGTAGATGTTCCTTTTTCTTCTTGAAATGCCTACCCCGGGCGACACTAAATCTTTAGTGAAGCAAAGTCAAAGGAAGAAATTTCTTCAGGTAGATAAAAAAAATAGTTGTAAATATTAAGTTCAATATTGCCATTTCACATTAGTGTGCAGTCTAAATATCTCATTTGAAGAAACTGACAGTGTCAGAGTTTCCTATTTGCCTTTTAGTCAAAAAACCAAAAGTCCTTGGTAATTCCTTGAACACTAACAGCATTCCATGTACTTTATAACTATGTTCAAACAGTTCACAGCTGACAATAGTTAGGTTTATATTTTTGTTTCTTTAGACATAATTATGGAAAAGATATACACATTTACTAAAACCATAATTTGAATTATGATTTTTTTACTGGGATGGCAACATGCAGGTTGATACTCTTCACATTGATTAGAACAATGACTCAAAGTGTCTAGCCATCCACACTCAGGAGGGTAGCTAGCCTGTACTCTACAGTGTGTTATGTGGTCATGCTATGATATTTGATCAGTTAAACAGTAAGTACAATTGACTTAAGTTATTTTTTATTAATTTACTGGTAGGCAGCTTCATCATGTCTAGTGATATCCTGAACAGTACTGCACTATGAACAACCCCATGATTCTTTTCCTTTCTCTCTCTCTCTCTCTCTCTCTCTCTCTCTCTCTCTCTCTCTCTCTCTGTCTTTCTCTCTGTCTCTCTCTGTCTCTCTCTCTGTGTCTGTCTCTGTGTTTGTGTCTCTTTCTTTCTGTGTGTGTGTGTGTAGGGCAAGTGTGCATGTTCTCTCTGTGTTACATACACATACACACACATGTGTGCACGCATGCGTGCACCCATGCACATACCCAGCAATCATGGTCTATGGTTCACAGTATCAACATTCATCATCTATAAAGTCTTAAGTTTAGCAATCATCTAGTTTCCATCACATAGTTTTTAAAAAGTGTAAAAAAACTGTAGGAGAGATAAGATGATGGATTCCTCACTTCTTTACCACATTCAGAATATCTTTCCCTACTTTCAGGAAGGACAGGATAAAATTTCAAGGTTGCATAATTTTTCCACCAAAGTATATGTGAACTTTTGCTAGTAATTTTGTTGACACTACTACATAGATAGCTCTCAGGACAGTTGAGAAGTCTCCCACTGCAGGCAGAAGAAAAAGACACACAAGATAAATGGTGCAAGAGGAATTAAAAGGAATGGAAAGTATCTAAATCCTTATCTCAAATTTGGAACATACTTGCAGAAAGAAGCAGTATTAAATACTATTGAAATTTCATTAATACAGAGGTATTCCAAACTTACAAAGCACCTCACACAATTTAATCTCCCTTAATTCTCACAGGAACCATGAGGTAGTTGTCTAACTGATGGTAGTTTCCCTCTCTCTCTCTCTCTCTCTCTCTCTCTCTCTCTCTCTAAGTGGGAACATAGAGGCACCAAGGATTGAACAAAGGCATTTGGGATGATTTTCTTTTTTTCTTTTTGGAAGAATAGTTACTTTCCCATTGATTACATTTGAAAATCAACATGGGGAAAAGGCAAAATGGGTACTTGGCTGCTGTTTCTTAGTAACCGAAAAGGAGCACCTTGGAGAAGAATTGGGATGATGATGTGACAAAAAAAAGCCTGCTATTCCACTGCAAACAGATTTAGCTGAGCTAATAACTGGCTTCAAGCACCTCTGTTTTGTCTTTTATCTTGAGGAAGACAAAGCACACAACATTTTCAATCTGCTTCAGTGGCTTTAGGTTCCCTAATAGCCAATTCAATTAAAAGCCTATTCACTGCCACCATTTCCATTACATTAGGTAGCTCTGTAAAAGCAAAAGCGAGTTGAGTAGGGCAAATCCCTTCCTAAAGATGGTGATTGACATCATTGTGGTCTTCTGTGGAATGGCTTGGCATTCATTTCCTGGGGCTTGTTGGAGAGATTGGTTTGTACGAAAATGTGGGAAAAAAACCTAAGTGGACAGCTTTAATGATTACCTAACCTAAGACTATCTCAGCAAAGGCCGAGATCATAGAATAAATTAATAGCAAAGATATAGGGGGAAATTAATCCTGAGATGTAGGAGGAAATGATTGAGTCTTCAGAGTTTCCTACATATTTTTATTCTTTTTTAAATAATTAAGGTTTTCTACTTCAGTTTCTAAAACTATGGATAAAATAGAAGAGAAAGAAGTTTAGGCTACACACATAGCTTACTGAAATATGTCTAGCAACATGAAATACTTTTTAAGCTAAAATGACATGCTGTGTAAGCTATAGCCATGGGTCCTCGATTCCCCAGTACTACACTGTGTTTAGTACAAACCATTTAAACTTTGTAGAGTTTATAATTCACAAGACAACAGGGATAGTTGTGCATTTTGTAAAACTTAGAAATGATGTCCAAAATTCATAAGTAAATACCTACTACGTGAATATACTTAAATCTTGCCCAGCTTACTGTCACTCTAATCTTATTCTCTAAACAGAGATGTTACTGCTAAACTTTCTGTGCCCTGAATTTCTAGATGCAGACAATTCCTAATGGGGATATAAGCTTACATTTTACAGACCACAGAGACTGGCAACATATAAAGCTTGGGATCCCACAGAGGTCAGCAATAGTGCAAATTCCAATACCTAGAGCCCTAAGCTAGGGATATAGCACTGTGATGCAACACTAGGTCCTGTGTATGACTCTAGCACTGTGAAATAAGAGAGGGAGAGAGACAGAAAGAGACTGAGACAGAGACACAGTTAGAAAGAATGCAAAGCCATCTTAAAGACTTTAAGTTGTCATGTCAAACTTGTAAGTAGTCATGTCTGTACTCAAGTGACTCAATATGAACATTGAATCTGTAAGGCTATATCAGAGGATGAAGATAACTCTCTGTAGATAATCTAGAGCTTGTGGTCAAAAGAACAAAAGAAGCTCCTGAGACACCCTCATGTCAGGCATTGTTCAAAACATTCTTCTCCACCCACATCCCTGTCATCAACATGTAGTTTTTCAGTGGGACAGGCAGATGCCACTCAACCTGTTCTTTTGGGACTATGAATATTGCTAGTTCCAAATTAAACCCGTACATGGTAAACCAAAGTAGATGGATAAAGAAGGTCCTGAAGGGAAATTATTGAAAAACATCTTTCCTGTCCCTCATCCTTGCAACTGAGTCTTCTCCTATTGTTACCCCTTTCTAGTAATATGATTCCTAACTGCAGTCTTTCAATGAACCTTGCTATGTCACAATCTTGCAGCTCGGCATCTACCAACAGCAGACAGTTTCTGTGCTTTTCTTAAGGCAGTACCATACCATGAGTGAGCAAAACCTGTGCTAGAAGTGACCTGGGACCAATGAGTTTTGTTTAAAAGACAGGTCATAGATTTGCTTTGCCCTTTAAAACTTTTTTTTCATACCTCCTTTTGGTATTCATATGACCCATGTTGGTATGAACTTCTCAGATTATAATTCCCAGCGCATTTCCAAAGAATTTCACTTTTATTTAAAAAGTCTTCATTATTAATGGAAAAAAATACAATTAAGAGATCAGAGTAAATGAATTTTCCTAAATCTACCCCTTCAGTAAGATTAGACTCAATCATAAACTGTGATAGTTTTGTATAGCCACCACTCATTAAGAAACACTGGTGATGTGGTACGATACTGTCTATGTGGGCTCACAAAGATCCTGCCTCAGTGGAAGGCGAACAAAACAAACATATATCCTGGAAGATACACCATGTTTTTTTAATTTTTATTTTTATTTTTTTATTTTTTTCTCCTTTATTAATTTATTCTTGTTACATCTCAATGGTTTTCCCATCCCTTGTATCCTCTCATTCTTCCCTCCCTCCCATTTTCCCTTTATTCCCCTCCCCTATGACTGTTCCTGAAGGGGATTACCTCCCCCTGTATATGCTCATAGGGTATCAAGTCTCTTCTTGGTAACCTGCTGTCCTTCCTCTGAGTGCCACCAGGTCTCCCCCTCCAGGGGACATGGTCAAAGGTGAGGCACCAGAGTATGTGAACTCTTAACTCAGACATATGTATGTGGAGGTCAAATATTAATCAGCCTTACTCTTAAACATGTGTTGGCTGCATTTACAGTGGTCAGCATCCTTCAAGTATTTAATAAGACAACAATAAGGCATGTAGCCCTTGGCTCAGGCCAGTGGTCTTGAGCAAATAAGACAACCTTTGTTGCTCAGGTTGCTTCTTGGAGAAAACACTACTGTAATATTTTCTTGCACTGTACACCCATATTAAATTAATAGTGGGCATCATTTAATTATAAAAATCAGGTAATATTTGTTCTTGAAGGGCACTGAAGCAGTTAGTGATGGCATCTAGCTTCTAAAAGGCATGTAACTTGTACTCACTGGACAGTTTTTGGGGATGATCATGGTCCCTTACATTTGAACTTTCAAGCTAGCTTAAGACAATCACTAAAATGTCCTCCTATACCTGGAATCATATCATGGGCCAAACATAAAATTAATGAAGAATCTTGAGGATAAATTCCCCCAGATCTCTAACCTATATCTGGTTATTTAACCTTGTTAACCTTGTGTCTAGGTCTCAAGTGAGCATAGATAAAGTCAATACCAAAGATTGACTCCTTGTTGCCCTGTGAGATCTGTTGATAAGAGGTTTATACAATGCTATATGAGTCAAGTTGAACTGGTTCATTTCCAGTCTAAATGGGCTAATTTAATCACAGTGGACTACGGTAATTTTTTCCTCAGTGTGGAGACAGATACAGTGCAGGTCCATATGTGTGGGTGCATGGCGTGAGTGTGTGTGTGTGTGTGTGTGTGTGTGTGTGTGTGTGTGTGTGTGCATGTGAATTCTCCATATAGCCTTGACACCTCTGTGTCTTACAAGCAAAGACACCAAATTTTTCTCTCTGTTCTATCTTTTCATAGATGATTGTCAGATGAAATTTCTGAGGAGACAGGGATGATGATGATGCCCTCCAGAAGAAAAGTATGGACTGTCATCTATAACATAATGGAAATGGTGTCACCAATCTGGGAAATATTCAGGACACTTCATTGCTATTCATTTTGACAACCACACCTTACATGTATAGGAATTAAATATACATTTGTCCAATATTTTTATATTTTTATAAAATGGGATGTTGTGTATGAGAGAAGAATAAAGAAAAAAGAAAAGAATCACATTCCTCTCATTAAGAGTAGATTACTAAGGAAGTGTGTAATATATGTAAATGTTTCACCAAACACATTTATTTAAAGATCTATGTGGAAGGATGGACTAAGCATCCTTTGAAACAGCACATAACCTGTACTATAGTGGCAAAATACAGAAAGTATAGGTCTAGCTCAACAAATTCAGATCACCATTCCCCAAGGCACATTCACTTGTATCACTCAGCTTGTCATATTGGCCTTAGCTTTATTTCCACACATGACTTATAAGGAAAGAAAATACTATAATACCAAAATGGGTTTTGTTTTCTTATGTGATTGTTTGATATAGACCCATGAAAGTGGCATGTGACTATTCCCTAATATCTACTGAACAGATTTGGTTTCATCACCTTACCAAGTTTTCAGGGCACTATGAATCATAGTCTTCTATGTGTGTAAGGCAGATAGCACTTATGATTTTTTTTCATATAAAAGTTAGAGGTTTTTAGCTTGTCAAAAGAATGTAATGGTTAAGTCTCTTTTGGTCCTCAATATCTGGATGGGAAAATAAACATGCCCAAATGGAAAACAGATTTCTCTTAGCTGAAGTGATCTCCTCTCTTTGAAGAGTTTATGAAGAAACTGAACTATAAACATGGGAAGAAAATACATTTTTCCTTCTATAACCTAGTGGAGGCAGCATCAGTCTCATTATTGAGACTTTTTAAAAGGTTGATTTAGCAATTTTTCACATTGTTTCCCTCATTTGATATTTACAACCATTCTAAGATATCATTGTTTACACTGGTAGAATAAGGAAAACAGTTGAGTGAAAAATAATCTGTAAATGAAATAAAATGATACTGGCTTGAATTGCAAAAGAATGCATTAAATGGGGTATTTTTATTAGAAATTAAAATGTTGTGTGATTTATGTAATATGAGGGTCCTAGCTTTTGTTATGCTTGTGAATTTGGATAGGAGTATGTGGATCTAAGGAAACCAAAAAATTGGCCAATTAGAAAGAAAAAAAGATGTTTTAAAGAGAGGGAGAGTTGGAAAGTGCTACAAAACTCATATGACAGAAAGTGGAAGAGAGAATTCTGTAGGTGACAGGGGATAACAAGGATGGAAGCACAGGAGAATGAAGGAGAAAGGAATGGCAGAAGGGCCAACCAAACTGAAAACTTCAAGAAAATTCCATAAAGAATTTTTACTTTATAAACTTTGTTTTAAAGAGAGAGAAAAAGAAAGAAAGAAAGAAAGAAAGAAAGAAAATGAAAATGAAAAGAAATAGTCAAGATAGATATTGGTAAGTTCAAGAAATTTATCTCTTGAGGTCCAACCATAACTTCTTCAGTATACAACTTTTTTTTATAGGATCTATGTTTTCAGAAGGTGTATATTCGACAGGTATATTAGCAAATGATCAATTCTTCTGTAGATGATATGAAAACAATTTGTCTCTCTTAAGAAAGTGTAACTCCTTTCCAACTGATTAGGTGACTCATGTTTTGCAAATCCTAGATTCTGAAGATAATTTTAGTAATAAAGGAAATTGAAGACATTTTGTTAATCTGAGATACTTTTGGTGTATTGTCCTTCATAATTCATATCATGATCGCTGATAAAATAATTAAGAGTTTTAATCATTTGGCTGAAATGTATGTAATTTGCAGAGCACATGGGATCACTAGTCATGTTCATAAGCCATTTTCTTCAATGCACAATCAGACTTTAATTACATTTAGGACAGCAATCATTTTAAAAAACTGTAATAATTAAAGTTTACTGATATTGAAAAGGTAGGCTAAAATAGTGGTTATTTACTCAGTAACAACTATTATTTATAACAAATCTTACATTTTTTATAAAGTTAGATTTTTTAAGACCCTATATCATTGTCACCACTATAAAAGAGATGGCCTGTGGCAAAAAATGAAATGGTGATGTTTCATTTTAGTGAATCCTATGACCTTATATATCAGGTTTTATGCCAAAGAGTTAAATAAGATCATGGCTGTCAGGTGTTAAGGCTGAAGTAGGAGATGCTATTTAAGATTGGGAGTTGAGAGCTTGGTCTCCAGCTGGTATTGCTATTTTCAAAGACACTTTCTTTTGTAGGGTTTCCAGATGTGTTGTTAAGTTGCTTAAATGGGATGTTTCCAATTTCTTTATAAAGGCACTTAGTGCTATGAATTTTCCTCTTAGCAGGGTTTTCAATGTGTTCCACAGATTTGGGTATGTTATTCTTTCATTTTCATTGAATTTCAGGAAATCCTTAATTTCTTTCTTCATTTCTTCCCTGACTCACATGTTGTTAAGTGGAGAGTTGTTTAGTTTCCATGTGTGTGTAGGTTTTTGATATTTCTGTTTTTGTTGAAGTCCAGCTTTGAGGGTTGCTTTGTGATCAACTTTGGAGAAAGTTCCATGGGGTGCTGAGAAGAAGGTATAATCCTTTGTGTTTGGGTGAAAAGTTCTGTAGCTATCTGTTAGATCCATTTGATTCATGATGTTGGTTAGTATCGTTATTTCTTGGTTTAGTTTCTGTCTCGCTGACCTATCCTTTGGTGGAAATGGGGTGTTGAAGTCTCCGACTATTAATTATTGTGTGGGGATCAATGTGTGGTTTAAGCTTTGTTAATAGTTCTTTTAAATATGTGGGTGCCCTTGTATTGGGAGCATATATGTTTAGAATTGTGATGTCCTCTTGGTTGGCTTTACCTTTGATGAGTATGAAGTGAACATCTTCCTTTCTTCTGATTAATTTTTGTTGGAAGTCTATTTTATTAGATATTATAATGGCTACACCAGCTTTCTTCTTGTGTCTGTTTGCTTGGAATACCTTTTTCTAGCCTTTTACCCTGAGGTAATGTGTATCCTTGTGGCTGAGATGCATTTTTTGAATGCATAAGAATATTGGGTCTTGTTTATGCATCCATTCAGCTAGTCTATGCCTTTTTATTGGAGAATTCTTTAGGAAGGGAGCTTAGCTTTATGAAGTCAGTCCCTAGGTGTGGATTTGAAAGTTAGTCCTGATCCCAGTAGAGTATGTAAACATGTTTTTGTTTTGATCCCAAGTATGAGTAGTAAAACAGATTTGTTTGATGGTGTGTTGTGTATGTTTGATGGAAACAGACTTGTGGGAGGACACATGGTGTTTGTCTACTAGAAAAGGAACTTCCTCTTATGGGAAGCATGGTATATGCATGCATATATATATATATATGTATATATATAGTATAGAATATATATAGTATAGAATATAGTATAGAATATAGAATATATATATATATATATATATATATATATATATATATATATATATATAGTATAGAAACATCCTAGTATGGACTCTGAGATGAGAGCTCCAAAAGAAGAAGCTTGGCTTTTTGGTTTTGACATCGTTTGCTATTGTTTGGCTGTTCATCGCTCCTGTTTGAGATGCTCCTAGAGAGAAATGTTCCAGAGAATGCTTCCAGGTTCCAGGCTACAGCTGCTGTGGTTGTAGTCACCTCTGCTGAATGCAGGTTTGGTATTTAACAGGTTTTCTGAAATCCTGATTACAATTGCTCCAAGGAACTGAATCTAAAAATGCCTATTTCTCCTGTTCCCATTAACATCTTTTCTCTCCTGTCTAGAGTAGGGAGTTTGGAAGGAAGATATAAGCATACTTTTGTATACTGATACAAATCATGGTCATGTAAAATACTCGTCTGATTTTGCACAAGAATATATATCCTAAGTCTAGCAGATAGATATGATTCTATAGAAATAAAAGGTAAAATGGTTAAATAAGTTCTCCAAAAACCTCAGAGAACCACAGAATACGGCATTTAAAAATGTTTTTATTATTCTAAAGATTTTTTTGACAACAAGACAAATTAATTCCTGACAACACTTGGCTGACCTCAAAGAAGATGATGAGCATCAAAGAACCTCCTTATGGAGTTGGCTTCAAATGTGGCAAAAAAGCAACTGGGCAAAATGTCCTCATTTCTGCCACAGACAGAATTCTGCCTAAAAACGGGCAAGCTAGATGAAGGCAGAGTAGACAGCTGAACTCTGCCAAGACAGGGTAAGCAAGTCCTCAGTAGTTCCTGCCTCGCTAATAAGTCTGGCAGATGTATTGGGCTAGAAGGCCGAAGATGAGGCTCCAATGTTATAGAGATTGCTGAGTAACTGCTCAGGCTATAAACTGTCTCAGTCATTTTTTCATTTTGGAAGCTGCTAACCTGCACTACCAGATCACCCAGGCATTTAAGTTTTATTCCTTCTCAAGTCTTTGAGGGAGGGTGGAAGACCAGATAGTTTAGTCTTTCAATTAAGTTTAGTACGTTAGGGGTTAGGATGTTTTTAGATCAAAACAGATATTTTAAGTTAATAGAGTTGAGATATGATAGATATCGAACTTCATTCAGAAATTTAGGTCCAACAAGATAGGAAAGACGTTTCTTCAAGTTTGACAAATAGCCAAATCACTATGAATGTAACATTTATATAACTCATGATTGTCTCACGGCTTACCTACTGTATGTAGTTTGTTTTATTCATGTGTAATAAAATAATTATATGTTAAAAAAGAAAAGGTGGATAGGAAGAGACCCGTCATAATTATCTAAAAGATTAGTGCCATTAAAGATAAATCAATATCTTTGAAATCAGCCTAACTCAAGTTTTCAGGACATGGGCATAATATACCGAGATTCTTTGCCAGATTGTAACATAAATGGCCTCTAGCCAAGTGCCCAATAGCCTCACTGTTGTTCACCGCTGGACCCATATAAACCAGTTTCCTACTGTCTACAGTCTTTTGCCCATGCTCTGCACTCTGACAAGAGAAGTGCTCCACCAACTAAAGGGGCCAACTGATGAAAATTCATTTTAAAAGAAAAGCACTGAATATAGAATGCCACTAAAGTGGGCCAATATGTTCCCTCACATCTGTGGCAGAACGGGTCCAAACTACACGTTGGCATCAGAATTAGCAGCATGGTCTATGTGGTACTGGTTTTTCGCGAATGCAAAAATGCAAGAGTTAGTAGGTTATATAGGTTTACACATGGTCCCAGAAAGCTGCTGAAGTGAAACAATATACAGGAGGGGCAAGCCTTCCAATGCGATTGTCCTCAAGAGACCATTGAGAGAATCTAAGTCGAGCCTAATTTGCAATGGAGACCCACAAAAGTTGGGGATGCCAGAACAATGCAGCTTCCACTAAAAAAAAAAATAAAGGCTTCAGGGATGGAATGGAGTCTGCTCAAGAGAAAAACTACGCAAAATTGGAGGGTCAGGGCCTCTTAAACCACGGTAAGCCCCAGATGTCAGAAATGGAACTTAGGTACTTATCCTGTTGTGTTCTAGTCTTTCTTTCTGTTCTCCAATCCTCCATTTTGGAGCAGGAATAGTTACTTGTTCTATTGCACTATATATATTGGAATTACGTAACAATTTTTGTTTGTTTGTTTGTTTACAGAAACTCACAATAGAGTTTGCCTTGAGTCTCAAAATAGTCTTTGAATTTGCAACTTCTTCACAGTGTTAGAACTCCTAAGGCTTGTAGGAGTTCTTGTATTACCTATAACAGGTAAAGCAGATGTATGTTATGTCATGGGATGACCATGAGTCTTTAAGAATATGGTATAATAAGTTATGGTTAAAAATTATGTATTGAGGTGTCAAGTTGACAACGTCTGAAGGAATTTCCAGAAAGGATTATCTGAGGATCTAAGACCACCCTAAATTTGAGTATCACTATCCTATGGGAATCCCAGACTAAATAAAAATGTGCAAAGGTGAAAAAAAGAAAATGAAAAAAAGTTCAAAGCCTTCAGGTCCCAGTGTTTTCTCTTCCATCTTCCTCTCTTCTTCCTTAGATGAGGAGCGTCAGAGACTTGGACATACCTCCATGAACTCTGCCTTACAGTGGACCAAAAATAACCATCCAGGAATGGTGAAATGAAACCACTAAGACCATGATCTAACAGGAAACTTTTTTATCTTTAAGTTATTTTTTTCACATGTATTATCTCATGAGGAAAATCTGTTTAATCCATCAAAAAATGTTACATCGTGACAAAATGTACCAATGAATCAATGCCGAAGTTCAACTCACTGAAATATAATTTGGTTTGCAATTAGTATTTAATGTTGTCTTTCTGACTTATTGAATTTATTAGACTAACATTCCACATTGCTTTTGTTCATGCTTTGACTTCTAGTCAATATTTTGATACAACTATCTACAATAACATATTCTTCCCCCATTTGTAGATTCATGAATTAGTTATAAACAAGTTGCTAATTAAATTAAAGCATATTTAGGAATGTAATGGAATAATATAGCTAATTTTATAGGTTATATGAATGCTTCTTCTCATTAAGTCATTATGATTTTGAAATACTTCTCACCATTAATACTATATATATATATATATATATATATATATATATATATATCAAAATTAAATTAGTATTTTGTTAAAATAACCCTGATATGATTAGCATATAGTTAGCTAATTTGCACTCATTTGATGAACTTGATTCCTATATGTCTCTACTATGCAATGTGTACTACCATGTGTTGTATAAAATAGTATGGCCATCTTAAACAAGCAATTATTTCTTTTAACTGTCTGTTATTTTTTATAGATAATGACATATTTCTTTGTGTCAAACTTCATTATATTCCATCCAAATAAGGCAGAATGAAGTCTTTATGAGGAAGCTTCTTTAAATATGTGCTTTAGTTTCCTGTTTTAATGATACACTGTGCTATTTTCTGTAACAATGCTCACATCTGCAAACCCCGGTAAAAGTATTTCCAATCATGTCTGTTTGCTGTCCTGTATGTACGGCCCAGATTATAAGAAAAAAAAACCTTAAAGACTCTAGGGGAAAACTAGTTCAAATGCATAGAAAAGTGATTTAGAATAAGAAAGGAATCCCTAATTCTACACGGATTCAGGAGAATTACCATTTAGATTCACTGCTGACCTGGCTCAGGAGATTTGTTTTGATATTAGGGGAACGTTTTTTGTATCAGCATCATCCCTTCAAGCTACACTGTTACTGCATATTTCAAAAAATTGCAAACTAATAAAATCTAAGGGAATCCTTCAGGTTTCTGGAGAGTTTAAATTCCACATGCGCAGACTGTCAGCTTTAAGTAAGTCATGCAAAACTCTATTTAAATGATTCCGTCTTTGCCTGAATGTGGGAAATGGGAAATGTTATTTGGTAGTTAGAATAAAATGCTTTGAATGTTGAAGAATAGATTAAACCTGCTCACAGTCACTGAGCAGAGATAATAAGAGATGATTTGAAAGTGGAAATAGTCATTTGTGATGGGCTTTGCTGTTAACACGCTAGCATGTGTGATCGCATTAGAGAGAGCATGGGTGAATCCAGTGAGCAATCCTGCCTCCTTGTAAATGAGTCATCCACCAGAGTTTTCTTTCTGCTGAATTTTTCCAGCTTGCCCTTGACTCTCACTCCCTAACCAGCTCAACCAACAGAGACTCAAAATGGAAACATGGCAATGAATGCAAATCAGGAAGCCTGTTGAAAAAAGTCCATTGAACAGAGCTTAGCCCAGTGATTTCTAACTGACAATCAAGACCTAAGCAAGAAGGCAGCTCAGAGTGTATTGCTTCAAGCATATGCAGTGAGGAGCTGTAGGGGATGGTTTGTTGTCATGCAAAGCTGACTTCAGGGCCAGCTATGTCTCCATTTATCCCTACTAAGAAAGATAATACATTTGTTTGACTCTTAATTTCATTGTTGATAAAAGAAATTGCAAGAGAAATTGCAAGTTTAATACACATCTCATAATAATTTGAAATATGCCGTGCAAGCTAACATTTAGGCTCTCAGAGGAAGGACAGCAGGCTATCAAGAAGAAACTTGATACCCTATGAGCATATAAAGGGGGAGGAAGTCCCCCTCAGTCACAGTCATAGGGGAGGGAAGTAAGGGGAAAATAGGAGGGAGGGAGGAATGGGAGGATACAATGGAGGGGATAACCATTGAGATATAACAAGAATAAATTAATAATAAAAAAAGAAGATGCCTATTTCTAAGCAAATTTCCAAAAAAGCTATTTAAAAATCAAGATCAAAACAATGAAAAATGTCTAAATTAAGTGTTTTGGAGATCCTTTGAACATAAAATCAACATGTTAAACTTTCCCAATAATTTCTGGATTACTGAAGGCTTATTACCTTTGTAACCAGCTATGTATTTTTCCTGTTGAAGCCTGAAGTACCCAGAGACAAAGATGCCTAGACACATTTCTCAAAAACACACTTACTTTGTCCTATTATCTAAGATATACCATGTTTCCACACCTATAGGATTTTTAGTAGCCTACCATTTGCAGAGTATATAACTCCCTGTGTCACATCTTTCTCTCCCTGGGTTTGACTTCAGGGTTGGGTTTGGGAAAATAGCTTGCACCTGCCTTTTTCTTTTCTTTTCTTTTCTTTTCTTTTCTTTTTTCCTTCTTTTCTTTATTCTTTCCCTTTTAAAACCTTTTTTGGACTACCTTTTCATGTGAAATGCTTTCTGTAGCCTGTCTATCTGCACTGATTAATTGCTTCACAAAATATCTGTTGCTTGTTGGGCAAACTTGCATGTTTTTAAAACATTGGAGGAGTGTGTGTGTGACATGGTAGTAATAGAGCGTAGAGTAGCAGGATACACAGGATTCTGAAGGGAGAAACCGGACACATGAGAAGGGAAGAGGGGAAGGATAACCATAGGAGCTATCTACCTAAAAGTACCGACAGCGCCTGTAAATCAGTGTGCAAAATATAGAGCTTAAATGACATGTTTCCATTTGGCCTGATAATGTTCTTTACAAGAGCCATAGACAAAAAACATAACACCATGAAAAACCTTGCTTTGAGCTGTTAATCAGAGCAGTTAAAGAGACTCTCCAAACATTATAAGCTACTACTATTGCTCTTGGTTGTCCTCCAGAAGATAACTGAAAAGTAGGTCCATATTACTGATGACACTCTGTATTTCTGACACAGAGCCAAGAAGTCCCTGAGTTAGAACTCACCTAAATTCTTCCTCCTGGAGGAATAGCTATCATGGAACCAGAAGACAACATTCACATTCAAAGTTCCAAAGGACAGAAGTGGTTTAAAGTCTTACCCCACTGTACCACCTGCAAACTACAAGAATGACCAACATGGTGCAATAACCCCAAGGGTGCGTTAAGTGGCACACACATCTTGGCGGTAAACAACAGTTCTCTAATTAGAATAAGACTCATTCAACAAGAGGGAAATGATTTCTGGTACTTGAAACCTAGCCAACTACCAAGGGATAATGAAGTCATAGATCTAAGAAAATAATTTATGATGACTATTTGACTAAACCAACATAATCTCTAAATATTTATACTTATCCCCACAGATACATGTAGTCTTCACCCCCACTCCACCCCCAAGCCTATCCAATCAAGGAAACTTCTCTTTAGAGCAAATGGAGACCATTATAGACAACCACAACCAATCAATTGTGAAGTGTGGAGCCTAGTCCAAACTGATGAATCTACAATACAATTCCTACACATAAGGCACAGGGATAATTTCAGAAGAGGGGATAGAACAACTGTAAGTGGCATATAAATAATTAATTAGTTGTGAGGTTGTGTCTTCTTGGAATGTCTGAAGTTACATGCATAAAGTCTCAACAACATGACTGTTTAAATATGAAGTGACCAAGAATGAAATTGATATGCTAATGTGGAAAGGGAAATCTCATGAAGAGACCTCAACACGAAGAATTTTAGGTAACTAAGTATGCTGAAATGAGAGAAATTGTCTTCCTTAAGGAGAAACATACCAATTGGTTATTCAACACAAAACAATAATCCCTGAAGTCATATGATACAAGTAACAATATATGGAATTAATAGGTTGTATTTGTGAACACACACACACACACACACACATTATAATAGTCAATTAAAAATGAGTCCACAATTTTGAAGGAGAGAAAGAAGGGCTATGTGGGAGGATTTGGAGTGAAGAAAGAGAAGGGAGAATTGATGTAAACATAAAATAAGAAAGTAAAATTTGTTTTCAGGAATTGAATTAAAGTCTAAGAAAGTGAGGATTTTATGTTCTAGAGTTTAGTACCTACAAGATAGCTCGCTAATAGTTTCTGCTAATCTTTTTAGTAACTGATTTGACTCATTTTAGTTATCAATTGAAGGGGTTTAAAGAAGTTAAGTAGTTATCTGTAAAATTTAAAGTTACTTCCGAGTCTATAGTGCTTTAAATTTCTTGAAAGCAAATGTTTCCATATTTTGCATTTAGATTATTGGAGCCAAGTAAGAAAGACTTTTTCAAGTGAAATAGTGGCAATTGTAGTTTTGACTAACTCCACCATAATCACCACCCCTTAAAACCCAGTCATCTTATACTGTACAATATCACTCCCAAGGAAATGTTTATGCATGTAGTCAGTATACATGATAACATAAATATCACAGAAAAAGGTTAAGATGATCTCTAAGATTCCTACCCATATTGAATACCTCCAGCATAAGCCCCTCCTCTAGCATATGAGTCAAACTTACTAATATTGTATTTTACAATACGTATTTATATCATAATAGCTGGCAGAAGATATATTTTAATGTAATTCATATTGCTAATAAGATTAATTCAAGCTCATTCAAAGGGGAGATTGTTCTGGATGAGCCTGACATAGACAAAAAAATTCTCAGAAGCAATCAGACAGGAAATGCAGGGAATTATTCCTGCTTACATGGAAGAAGGTTGATATGAACTTAAAGTAAGTGAACCATGTACCAAGGAGTCAAGATCAGCCTTTAGGGGCTATCCCATGGGAAATAGCCAACAGAGCAATGAAGAATTACTTCCAATTGCAAGCAACGAACTCTATGACAGTCAGTCATCTGGATGGAGAGCTTGAGACTCCACGGATGTAACAGTCCTATGTGGTGCTTTGATTACATTCTGATGGTGCTTTGATTACATTCTGATAGGACTGATATCAAGGAAATTGATAAAGTTTCACCTGGACTCCAAAACAACACTCTTAACATGTGGCAAATTATTTTTAAAGTCATAGAAAACAGGTCTAAATTAAATGTTAAAGAAGTAAGTAAAATAATATTTTAACCAAAGAAGCATACATTAACTTAGGTGGTAGGAAGGGTAATACCAGTATTTTATCTAACCTACTAGGCTGTGTCATATGTCATTTTTCCTGTACTGGTTTCCTCCAAATCAGACTCTAAAACATGGATTACTATGCAAAAGATTTATTTTGGCACGATGTTGAAAAATCTGAGCAGAAAACAGAAGAAGTCAAAGAATAGAGAACTTTGAAGCCAAAGGCCAGCAGTGGCCTTATCTTATGTGGTGCATTCTACCACACAATTATATTCTAGTCTTCATAAGCACTTGGGCCAGAGGAGCAGATCCTAATGACTCAGTGCACTCAAGGACAGACCTTAAGCCTTCTCTATGAAGCCAAGGACGGTTATCGGAATAGAGACACGGATGCAGATGTTAAAAACAAAAGTAACAAATCACTTCAGAATTGTAAAATGTTGTAAATCAATCTAGGTTGCATATCCATGACGTATATGAGCTGTTGAAATATCACAAGAAACAGCTAAATAAGTGAAGTGCACGTTCTAAAAATGAATTATCATAAACTTGGTATGACTATGTGTGTCTGTATTATGGTTACCAATCTTGAAAGGACACCTGTGTTCCAGCCACCACTTTATTTACACGCTGTGGTTTAGGTTCTAGAAAGAAAAGTCAAGATATTGGTGGTATACCAGGCTGTAGGCTATAATACAAAATTAAGATGCTTAACCTTGTTCAAAGCTTCAATTCCCAGTTTCTAAAACTCAGTTATACCATTTTGGTTAATGGTGAAATAAATAATTTTGCTTGGACAGTCCATATGTTAATGCATATTTCAGGTGGTTGTTTATTTCAGACGAGAGATAAGGCTCCTCCACAATACTTACAGGCAAGGACACCTAACAGGAGCTTGTGTGTTTTTTATTTTAATTTTTTTTTATAATTTATTTAGATTAGATCCCAATTGTTATCCCTTCACTTGTATCTTCCCGTTCCCATCCTCTCTCCCTCTTTCACCCTATTCCCCTCCCCTAGACCTTTGACAGAAGGGGATCCCCTTCCCCACTATATGACCACAGCCTATCAGGATTCCCCTTCCTCTGTGTACCCGCCAGGCCTTTCCACCAAGGGGAAGTGATCAAATTGGGGGCACCAGAGTTCATGTCAGAGGCAGTCCTTTTGCCCCCCACAACCATGGAGAATGGGCTGTCCTTTGGCTAGATATGAACAGGAGGTCTAGGTTACCGTATGCATTTTCCTTGGTTGGTGCAGCAGTTTGTGCAGGACCCCTGGGTCCAGATCCACCAGCCTTGATAGCCTTGTTTTGGGACTCCTGAACACTCTGTGTCCTTACCAATCTGTAGTTAAAAAACAGATAACTAAAGCCACATCAGGTCTAGAAGCCACTTCTCAGATCAGCATCTCTTCTTCAGAACACGTTTGTTTTCTTTTTTCCTCTGTAACTGTAGTCAAGGAGGATAAAGTCCTTATTTGCAAAGTTTTGACTAATAACCTGAAATATCACAGAAACTGTTGGGTATTTTTTTTTTCTTGACTTGTGTTTACTTGGATATCAATTTCCTGGCTGTATAGGCACATGGAATTAACCATTAAAAAATAGAAAAATATTTTTGGTCTTGCGCCTAGTCTTTAGTGGCTGAGCTATCTCTCTAGGCTACCTGGATGAGACCTGATAGGCTGTGATCATATGGTGGGGGGGATCATAAGCCTTCTGTCAGAGGCTTAGGGGAGGGGAAGAGGGTGAAAGAGGGAGGAAGAGGAAATGGGAAGATTCAAGTGAGGGGATAAAAATTGGGATGTAATCTGAATAAAATATTAAAAAAACAAAAAATAGGAAAATAATAGTAGTAGTCTCACTATATATAACATATCTAAAATGTCAAGTTGGATTTTATCAATGAACCTCATATTCTCAGACAAGGTAGATACTGAGCTGCCATGTGGATTGCAGTGAATTATCCAAACCCTGGTTGCAACACTTACAAGTGTTAACCTTGCATACTTCAAAATGCTCATTAGTAGTACATGAGATATCTGGTCCATAGAGGAATGTTGTGACAACAAGTAGGAGTGTATCATTAACATGGAGTACACCAGCATGCTCATCAGCTTCCCCAGACAACTTGAGCTAAGCTGCTACCCTTATGTGGGAATCCAAACAAACTAAGGATGGAGTGTGCAACCCTGACTCATCATCAGCTTTAACAGTGGGTGCTGCTTCTAATGTCATCCAGTTCCTGAGATCCTGGAAGAGAAAGCTGAGCATTTGTAAGCATCTTTGGTGTAATTCTCAGCAGCCAGTGGAGATGTTTGGATTCTTGCTTGAAATTGAAATGTCAGGAATACATGCTTGCTGCAGAGGACAGACTTTACACATTTCACACCTGGAGAATTTAACTGAAGAATGATGTGATTTTTTCTTGTTTGTTTACTTTTTTACTTCATGAATTAAAGTGGCTCAGTTTAAAGATATTATCTCCTGGCACTTAGTGGAATGCTTATTTATTCATGATATTGGAACACTACTTATTGTTTAATTAGACTATTGAGCAATGTATATGGATCACCTCTCTCTGTCACAACAATCCATTGAAGGTATACAGTACTATTTGGGGTTGATAAAATGGTTTTCTGTCTAATCTCTGCCCACAGTTTAGTGTTTTATTTTCTATAGATTCCATTTACAGATTATTCCACTTTTAATTATATCAGACACTGAAAACATGCAATGCTTAATAAACACTTACTGAATGAAATAGTAAGTGCATGTATGCTAAAGCATTAGTGAGGGTAATGAATGTAGTCAAGATTGGGATTAAGAGTGAAAAAAGAGCAGTCTGACCCTGATTCCTCAGTGTTTAGGTGTCAACTGACACTATTTTCTAATGCAAAGTCATTGCAAATGGGCTGAGAAACTTATTCTAGTAGCATCTCAATCAATGTGAGCTCTCCCCTCTTCCTTCTCAGATCTATGGACTTCTTGTCTATTGAGAGAACAGGCCCCATAAAATAGAGACACACTGCTCTGGCTCATCCTCTAGGGGCTCATTCATACTAGAGAGCTCATTTAATGATTTACAACATATGAATAATTTTCCCTTGGCAGGAAATCTATTTAAAAAAAAAACAAATTAAGATCAGTTACTTGATGCATTTGTGGGAACTGGTCCAGGAAAGCTCATCAAGGGATTACTTTGTCACGTTGTCTTTTAACAATCCAAACTACCTTTGTCTTTGCTTCTTCAGATTGGAGTATATCTTTGCTGACTCTTATCAACACCATTATCACTAATAAAAATAGCATCAGGCCTCTCAAAAACATATAAATTAATAATAATAATGATGATATATGTATAAACACACACACACACATATATATTTCATGACATTTCTAGGGTGGAGATTTGAGTCTTGCATAAAAGAGTTTGGTATTTATAGTAAAATCTGTAGCTATTAAGACATGAGTAGGGTGAGGATGTGAAAAATTCAGAACCCTTATGCATTTCTGGAATGCATGAAAAAATGTAAATGCTGTAAAAAAACAACTTGGCAACACCAGAGAATGCTAAATACAGGAATTATTGTGCAGTTCATAGATCCTGATCTGCAGCATTGTAACAAAGAGGGTAGAAGTCAGGGACTGAAATATGTGCATGGATGCATAGGATCTTGAGATAATAATCACAAGCCAAAAGATGGAAACAACCTCAGCATCCATCAGTACGTGAATGGGTGAGTGAAGATTGTGTCAAATAGGAGTGATGAAATGCTATTCATCTGAGAATGGGTGAAGGTCAAAGGTAGGATATAATAAAGACTAATCTTGAAACTTTTTACTAATGTGAACAGCCAGTCATATTAAATCAAATATTATTCAATCCTACTTCTATTGTTACTAGAATTTGGCGAAATCCCTTTGTGGTTTTCAGATGATACTTGGGAAAACAGAGCCTCTTCTTGGGTTTCTTAATCAAGTAATTAAAAATAGAGAAAAAAAAAACAGACTTAAAAGGAAGTTTGATGACAATGTAAAAGAAGAAATCAGAGAAGGCCTGCTGTAAATCTCAGCGGCTATGGAGATTACAAAAAAAAAAAAAAAAAAAAAAAAAAGGAGGGAAGAAAGAGAGAAAGCATGCCTTTAAGGTACTGGCTTGTACCACTTCCACATGGCACCAGGCAGCCACGTCAGATAGGAAGGGGTAACTTTAGGGAAAGAGTAAATATACCAAAGATATTATAAAAGCATACACAGATCTGGCCAGCATCCAGAAGAAAGAAACAGTAGAATAAAAAGTGAAAGTTGTTCTTTTCTGAGACATGTAGAGAACCAATCTAACGTCACACTGTCTCAGCTGGTAGGAGCTCCAGTGGCAGGAGGGCTATCTGGGAAAGAAAAACACCGTATCTCATTGGAGTAATAATTCTTCTGCCTAACTCCTTAGAGTCCTTTAAGGTGAGCCTGCTTTCCTAGGTGTAGTCACACATAACTAAGTAGTTATCTCTACTCTCTTGACCAGAGGGACTTTTCCCTTAATAGACCATTATTGTTATTCATTCTAACATTGTGAAACTGATACAAAATTGCCACTAAAAGCAAATTAAGATAGAGGCTAGGAGAAAAAAAGAAAAAGGAAGATAAGGCTAACATTTAGTAAATTCCCATGTGGGAGGATGGGAAGTTTTGGACATACGTGGTAGTGGCTGTGCAAGTTCCGACTGTCATAATTGTCACTTAGATTTTGTATAGCTACAAATGCATTACATATATCATAAAATAAAGGTTAAACTGTATAGAAGATAAGGGGAACTGTGGGAGTGGGAGGGTCAAGATGAAGGAAAGTAGAAGGATGTCTTAGTTTGGAGTACTACTGATGTGATGAAGCACCTTGACAAAAGCAACTTGGGGAGGGAAGGGTTTGTTTGCTTTACTCTTGCACGTCACTGTTGATCACTGAAGGAGGTCAGGACAGGAAATCAAGCAGAACAGGAACCCGGAGGTAGGAGCTGATGGTGCAGAGCCATGAAAGGGTGGTGCTTACCAGCTTGCTTTCCATGGCTTGCTCAGGGTTGTTCGAGCATCTTCCTTATAGAACTCTGGGACACCAGCCTAGGGGTGGCTTCTCCCACAATGTATTGGGCCTTTCCTCACCAATCGCTAATTAAGATAGTGCCCAACAGGCTTGCTTACAGCTTCCATGTTATGGAGGAGTTTTCTTAATTGAGATTCCTTCCTTTTAGATGACTATACCTTGTGTCAAGTTGACATAAAACCAGCCAGTACATATAAGTTATCAACAAATCAAATATTCATTAAACTATTTACTTTCCAAAACCATGTACATCATGTGTACATCCTCATCCAGTAAGAGTTCAGGCTTAAAAAACCAAAGTGTTTTTTTTTTTTTAGCTGTATCCCTATGATATAGGGATTATTCTTCTCTTCTCTGTTACTGGTAGGGTCCCTCCTGTTACTAGTTTGGCCAATGAAATTTGAAAGGTATTTCCTGGGTTGAACTTTTAAAAAATACGTGATATTTTCCTGAATGAGGAATGTTCTATAAAGAAGCAGGCCTGTCAGTCATTCTTTCTCCAGACTTGGACTGCCTCTGGTAGAAGAAGAAAATGATCATTAGTAAAGGTCAGAAAAGTAAACTAGAACTCAGTATAATTTTTAAAATCTGTAGAAGTACTGTTTCTCTGTTCCAGAATCAACAGGCTTAGCCTATAAGACTCCTTGTGACAAGGACATAGTTAACTAGGGTATTTCATAGATCCTTTCCCTAATTATGAAACCAAATATCTTACACAGATTTTCTTCGGTCAGCTTGAGTCATGGCCTAAAGGTAGAATAGAATAGAGCTACATCTTCTCAAGTTTTTCACCAGTAGAAAGCTAATACAATTTTAGAATTGATTTTAAATTTGGATTGGCTTTGCTCATCCTGAGTAGTGGGCCAAAAAACCCAGTGTAGACTAAGCACTTGTTTTAGAACTGTAGGCCCAGTGTGTGCTCCTGAATGATAGTCTAGCATTCATAACCAGGAATTTTTTACTTATAGAATTTAAAGATAGTGTGTATTGGACCTCATTCTTTGAAGAAATTGGTGCCAATAGAAGCGATCACTTCCCCTTGGTGGGGTAGCCTTGCCAGGTCACATAGGAAGAGGATGCAGGCAGTCCTGATGAGTCTTGATAGGTTGGGGTCAGTTGGTAGGGGAGGAGGGCTCCCCCTTTCTGAAGACTAGGGGAGGTGGATGGGGAAAAGAGGGAGGGAGTGTGGGACCAAAAGGGGATGTGGTAGGGGGGTATGATTTGGGAAATAAAGAAATTAGACATAGGTGTTTGCAGACAGGAGCCTAGCATAGCTGACTTCTGAGAGCCTTCATGTAGCAGCTGATGGAAAGAGATGTAGAGACCTACAGCCATACATTATGCAAAGCTGGGGAGTCTCCTGCTAGAGTGGGAGGAAGGAAACATTAAATATGTTCTTCAGCTACAAGACTTGTCATTACTTTTCAAAAGGAGTAACATCCTTTGTCTAACTGAGGGAAAATGCTCACTTGCCATATGTAATTATTCTCCAATTTGTTTTTATTTACAGAACTCACAACTGGAGATTAATGTTTTGTTAAACATATTTTGGGAAATATTGTTCTATAAATAGCTTACAGCTTCCAAATGGCTTCTATCACAGACACTAGAATCTCACTTCTTTTTAATTCATCATAAGTATAAGAACAAAAATTATATATATACTAACACAAGACAAGTGCCCTGAGCCATAAAAGTGAGGAGACAAATACCTTGGGAGTGTCATATTCAGGATCATTGTCCTGTGGGGAAATCACAAGAAAGTGAGATTAGTGCACTGGACTTTGAGTTTGTAGTTTGTTATTGAAAACTCTGGGGATGTTTTGTTGCCATGCTATATCTGCATATAAACAGCCATGTGCCCTCAGTCTGGGGAGATGGCTTAGTGAGTTTAGTGTTTACTCACTTGTAAACACCAGGCATGATGACCTAAAATCAATCCCATATGGAAGAAGAATAGAATCAACTCACATAAATTGTAATTTGATGTCTACACCTGTGCCCTGGCATATGTGCACACATGTGTCAATCAGGCAATGAATTAGCCAATTAAAGAAAAAACAACAACTGTTCTCCAGAATTATGGGGATATCTTGTAGAACTTCATCCCAGACTGCCTTCACTCATCTTGTGAAGTCCTTACTTTCCAGACATCTTACTACAAAACTCTATCAGCATAAAACAGCAGACCCAAACTACATCAGCAGACAATGCTTCCTTGGACTATGAAATTAAACTCAGAGAGATGGTTTTCATATACTAGAAATATAATCTGTAAACTCAAGACAGCTGTGGGAAGCTTCTACGCTTTCAATAAAAAAAGAGAAATCTAGAGAGATGCTACATATAGGAGAAATTATTCAATACAAAAATCATTTTTACATTGTTACTTTTTGAGATAACATTTACATTTCCCACTAAAATAAATAAAATTCAGATTGGTCCTGATAATATTTTGTCGAGCCTTTTTAATTGGCTTTTGTCCATTTTAAAGTTCCTAATTAAAAAGACGTAGATGAAATCCTAAGGAAAGCACAAATAAATTTTCATATAATAAAGATAGAAAATTGAAAATGATTGCTTTACTATTCAACCTAATGGGGAATCTATAATGATCCTTCATTATCTGTGAGGTATTTACGGAACACATCACTTACGCTCTTAATCAGTCTCTGCATTGGTAAGGTGGAGATAATGTGACCACTGGTTATGCCACACATACACAGTGACAACTAGATAAATGGATATACAGAATGTACCTAGACCCATCTCTCATAGTTCTGCTTTGAATTTTCTAAGGAAACTCCACAGTGACCTCATTAGGCTCTGCAATAATTTTGTTTCGTTGTTCTGCCCAGTCTAAAGAAAATTTCAAAGCCAAGCCTCTAAAAATAGTTCCATGTATGTTATTTTCCTCATAACTTTTGGTCTTCTGAAATTTTTTTTCTGAGTTACTTTCTTTTTCTTTTTCTTTTCTTTTCTTTTTTTTTTTTTTTGCTTTCTTTTATTTATTTATTTTTTTATATTAATTTATTCTTGTTACATCTCAATTGCTATCCCATCCGAAGAGACGTGATACCCTATGAGCATATACAGGGGAGGTAATCCCCCTCAGGAACAGTCATAGAGTTACTTTCTTTTCTTCAAAGCTGTATTTCTGTGCCTTCAGCCCCTAAGGATTATTACTGTGCAGAGGTTCTTGCAGTGCATTGCTCTTCAGAAACTGCTGAAGAAGTGAAGGCTCATCTTGTCTGATTTCTTAATTCTGGAGATCAAATCTGTGAGCAACTTATCACCTACTGTCTGAAAGTCCCATTCAAAAAATTCATAATTATTTCTGCTCTTGTTTTTCAAAAATTTAAAATTAATTTTTATTCATTAAAGGTATTTGACAATTTAATGCATGTACAAAATGCAGTCTGATTATTCTAGCCTTTCTTATTTTTCTTCCACCATTTTGAATCTTCTCTTCCCTAAAAAATCAGAATAGGTCAAAATACACAAACAGAAGGAAAAAGGATTACAAAAAAGGCACAAGGAACAGATATAGACACTGTGTCCCACTTGCGCACACAGTCATGAATCTCATAAAAGCCCAAAACCAGGATATATATATATAAAATCAAGGGACCAGTAGGGTAAAAACAAAAGAAAAGAAATAATATAATAATTTAAAAAATGTAAAAAGAAAATTAAAAGGATAGAAAGAGGACCAATAGGACATTATAAGTCAGGGAACCCCTGAAGATTCCATTGAGTTTTTTTCTGTTGGCTGTCTGCTGCTGAGCATCCACCTTACGCTTAAAAGTATTTTGTTTCTCCAGTGAGACTCTCTTAGAGAAAACTTAAATTTCTGTTTCTAAGTTTTAAAAGTTTTGATAAAAATATAAACCCAGTCTAGCCTATCTTATCATTACTTACATGGAATTTTTAGTTTTATTGCTTTTTTATTAATTATTGAAGGAGGAGACCCATTGTTCTGGAAGCTTTAGCACTTGTTCTCATTAATATTTTCCTGTTATGTTTTCCCCATGCATGGATGTCTTCATATTACATTAAATTATATCATCATCTTAGATGAAATTTCTACTATATCGTGAATTATATTATTCTAAATTAAATTATTTAAATGTGTGTTAAAACAAAAAAACCAAATTTCCAAGTGATTTATTTATTATTTGTTGATATTTGAGTGACTATTCTGTGTCCCATTTTTATGTTATCACTTTGTTTACTTGAAAAATTTTGTTTAGTGTTATAGTGGATAATCTTTTAACACTGTATAAATATGCAAAATAATGTGACTGAGTAAAACACAATTATAAGTCTTACTGATTCTACCTGGTAAAGGAAGGTGAAGGGAAGTTTTATCTGGCACTAAAGTTTCCAGTCACATCTTCCATCAATACTCAAAAGTCCAGTTTCTTGTGCATTCTAATAAAGAGTATAAAATCTCCAAAATGGAAAGGGAATTTTAATCACTAATGAGTGTAAAAGATACAAGTCTCCAAACAGAGTGTGATAGTTCTACTTAAAGTTTTTTAAAGTGCATATCTCTTGGCTTTAGATAAGTTGGTTTTTTTTTCTTTTTTAATTTAAATTTATTTTTTAAAATTTATTCATGTTACATCCCAATTGTAGCCTCCTCCCTCATCTCCTCCTGGTCCTACCCTTCCATCCTCCCTCCCTCTTCCCCCTCTTCCTTTTCCCTAGTCCTCATAGAGGGGGAGCCTTTATCCCCTACCAACTCTCCCCAGCCTATCAAGTCTCATGAGTAGTGCCTGCATCCTAGTTCTCTGGGGGCTGCCATGTCAAATGCTTTTTTTTTGGCATCTCAGGAAATAATCGTTTGTTTTTTCTCTCAATTTGTTTATATAGTAGATTGCATTGATTGATTTCTGCTTATTGAACCACACCTGCATGCCTGGGATGAAGGCTACTTGGGCATGGTAGATGATAATTTTGATTTGTTCTTGGATTCAGTTTGCAAGTAGTTAATTTACTTTTGGATCAATGTTCATAAGGGAAATTGGTCTGAAATTCTCTTTCTTTGCTGGGTCTTTGTGTAGTTTAGATATCAGGGTGAGTATAGCCTCATAGATGAGCTTTGTAATGTTTCTATTGTTTCTCTTTTGTGGAATAGTTTGAAGAGAACTGATATTAACTCTTCTTTGAAGGTCTAGTAGAATTCATCTGGCTCAGACATTTTTTTGTTTGTTTGTTTGGTTTGGGTTTTTTGTTTACTTGTTTGTTTGGGCTTTTTGTTGTTGTTGTTTTTGCTTGGGAGACTTCTGATAACTACCTCTATTTTCTTAGGGGATATAAAATTATTTAGTTGGTTTACTGATCTTGATTCAACTTTAGTAAGTGGAATCTACCAAGAAAATTGTCCATTTTATTTAGGTTTTCAAATTTTGTGGCATATTGATTTGTGCAGTAAGAAATAATAAATCTTTGGATTTCCTCAGTGTCTGTTGTTATGGTCTCCTTTTCACTTCTGATATTGTTGATTTGGATAGTGTCTCTCTGGCTTTTGCTTAGTTTGGCTAAGTGTTTTTCTATCTTGTGGATTTTTTTCAAAGAATCAGCTCTTGGTTTCATTAATTCTTTTAATTTTTCTCTTTCTTTCTAGTTCGTTGATTTCAGCCCTTAATTTAATTCTTTCCAGCTGTCTACTTCTCTTTGGTGTGTCTGATTCTATTTTTTCTAGGGCTTTTAGGTGTGCCATTAAGTTGCTTTGTCTCCAATTACTTTATGAATGCACTTAATGCTATGAACTTTCCTCTTAGCTTTCATTGTGTCCCATAAATTTGGGTATGTTATGCCTTCATTTTCATTGAATTTTAGGGAGTCTTTAATTTGCTTTCTTATTTCATTTCTGATTCAGTTGTCATTGAGTAAAGAGGTTCCATCAGGTGTAGTCTTTCTGTTATTTCTGTTGTTGTTGAGGTCCAGTTAAGTATATCATGGTCTGATAAGACACAAGGGATTATTTCAATCTTATATCTATTGAGGCTTGCTTTGTGACTGATTATATGGTCAGTTTTGGAGAGGTTCTGTAAGGTGCTGAAAAGAGGTAGATTCTTTTGGGTTTGGGTGAAAGATTTTGTAAATGTCTGGTAAGTCTATTTGATTCGTGACATCTGTTAGTGTCATTATTATTTTTTTTATTTAGTTTCTGTTTTGTTGATGTGTCCTTTGCCGAGAGTGGGGTATTTAAGTCTCCCATTTTTAATGTGTGAGGATCAATGTGTGGTTTATACTTTATCAATGCTCTTTAACAAATGTGGGTGCCCTTGCATTTGCGGCATAGATGTTCAGAACTGAGTTGTCATCTTGGTGGATTTTGATGAGTATGAAATGTCTTTCATCTCTTTTATTACACTTAGTTGAAGATCTATTTTATTAGACCTTAGAATGGCTACTCCATCTTTCTTCTTGGGTCTATTTGCTTGGAAAACCTTTTTCCAGTCCTTTTATTCTTGGGTAATGTGTATCTCTGTGGCTGAGTTGTATTTCTTTTATGGAGGAGAAGGATGTATACTGTTTATACATCCATTCTGTAAGTTTATGTCTTTTTACTGGAGAGCTGATTTTATTGATATTAAGAGATATTAATGAACAGGACTGTTAGTTATTTTTATTTTGATGTTGGGTGTGATGGTGTGTTTGTCTGCTTGTCTTCTTTTGATTTTGCTGTAGTGAGATTATTTATATCCTGTGGGGCTGTTTTGAGGGTGTAGTTAACCTCCTTGGGTGGGAGTTTTCATTCTAGTATCTTCTATAGGGCTGGATTTGTATATAAATTTTTGTTTAAATTTGATTCTGCTGTGGAATATCTTATTTTCTCCAGGTATGGTGATTGAAAATTTTGGTAGGCATAGTAGTCTGGATAGCAACATGGGGACCCTTAGGATTTGTAAAATGTCTGTCCTGGCCTTTCTGGCTTTTATGAACTCTGCTGAGAAGTCAGGTATGAGTTTGATACGTTTGTCATTATATGCTACTTGGCTTTTTTCCCTTGCAGCTTTTAATATTTCTTTTGTTCTGTACATTTAGTGTTTGGATTATTATGTGTTGGCAGGATTTTCTTTTCTGGTCTATCTATTTGGAGTTCTGTAAGCCTCTTGATTATAGGAATGATTATAGGAATTTCCTTCTTTAGTTTGGGGATATTTCGTCTATAATTTGATTGAACATATTTTCTTTGCTTTGGAGCCAACAATCTTCTCTTTCTTCCATTCCTATTATTCTTACATTTTGTCTTTTCTGGGTTTCCTACAGTTTTTGGATGTTTTGTGTCAGATATTTTTTAGATTTAATATTTTATTTGATGGACTCATCAATTTTCTCATTTGTATATTCTACACCTGAGATTCTTTCCTTCATCTCTTATATTCTGTTGCCAATGCTTACCTCCATAGGTACTGTTTTCTTCCCTAAATTCTCCTTTTCTAGGGTTTCCTCAATTTGTGCTTTTTTTATTGTTTCCATTTCTATCTTTAGACATTGAACCATTTTATTGACTTCCTTCATCTGTTTGTTTGTATTTTCATGTATTTCTTGGAGTGATTTATTCATTTCCTCTTTTTTTTTTTTTTTTTTTTTTTTTTTTTTTTTTTTTTTGGTTTTTCGAAACAGGGTCTCTCTGTAGCCTTGGCTGTCCTGGACTCACTTTGTCGATTCATTTCCTCTTTTAGAGCCTCAATCTATTTGGCTGTATCTCCCTCTATTTCTTTAGGAGGCTCCTCTTTAAAGGTTGTCATCATCTTCATTAGCATAGCTTTAATGACATTTTCCTGTGTTTCAGTTGTGTTATGGTATCCAGGACTGCTTGCCAGTTGCATAACTGGTTTCTGGAGATCACATGTAGCTCTGTCTTTTGTTGATTGTATTTTTATGCTGGCCTTTAGCCATCTGACTGTCATTGCTATCGGCTGGTTCTTTCTGGTGCCAGCTGGAGTTCTCAGGGGTGTGGGAAGAGCCCTGGATAGGGAGTTGGATATTACTGGAGGAGTGCTCCTTGGATGGGTTGGTATTGTCTCAGACTGAGAGGTGGTTCTTAGGCTACTGCCTATGGCTCTCCTCTGATATATAGTCCTTAGAACCAACCCTGCTCCTCAGGAGCCTGATGCACTCCTCTCATCACAGAAAGTTCCAGATTCAGCTGCTTCACCACTGGTTCTCTTGCTCAGAGGTTAATGAGATCCTGCTGCCCAGACACTTTGCTTATAGGGTACAGCCATATTGGAAAACCTGTGAGCTCAGATGTCTGGTTCTTTTCCTTTAGGAATCTAGTGGCTCTTTGGAGCAGCATCTGGGGTTTTCTCTGTGAATCTGAGGCATGATGGGGTCCAAGGTTGGAGCCATGCATCTGGAAGGTATCCACACACAGGATGGCGGTAGTATGCAGGTGGCTAGAGGTTGAGACCAAGTTCTACTGAAACCAAAGTTTGCTTTCTTCTTAACATTCTATGGAAAATTGAGTATTTGGACTCTAGCAACAGATCAAAGACCTACACTATTAGACTCTGACTTCAAAGAACTGGATGTCTTATGTATCTTTCTTGGGCCACAGACTCTTTAACTGAAAGTAAAATTTTGAGCATGAGCTACCTGACATATTTTATTTATTTTCCCATCATTTAATAATAATCAACACAAGAAAATATGTTCCTATGCATATTTAAAACATTAGGAAGTTAGAGTGTTCCTTAGCTTTGTTGCCATATTAATATCAGTTAAAATCCTGTTTGCGCTAGTGGGTATGTGCTCCTTAGTGGCTGATCTAACCTTGGGTTTCAGGCTTAATTTTTGAGAATGAGAGACTAATGTCTTGCTCCCAGAAGCTAGTAATTTATAAATGGGTTTATGGGTATAAAGTATATAGTATACTGATTAATTATATAAATTGTAGTGATGTGCCCAGATCATGAGAACCCCCCCAAAAGGCACCCTCAGGACTCGATACCAATGCAATACACATGAGAACCTTTAATTTTTCAAATTGTACAGGGCTCTGACTGTCACCAATGCTGAGCTGAGGACTCTGAGCTGAGGGTAAATTTATAGGTTCCTATCTGTTCCAGCGCTCCAAAGCAGGTAGTTCCAGCCTGGCAAGTACCTATTGGTTGAGTAACACAAGGAAGGCTACAAAATAAGGCACCAAGGCCACCCATGGCTCAGCTATCTTTGTTCTCTTTGTTCACTATCTTGGGCAGGGAAGTGTCTGGTTTCTTAGTAACCCTATCTCCAATGGGCAGAAAGGGATGTGGCCATAAAACTGGGTCTCCTAGCAACTCTATCTCTGGTGGGACACTTTGGGTCAGTCGCTAGGCCAAATTATCTCTGGTGGGTCTCTTCTTTGCAGCTGTGAGCCCAAATTTCCTTACAGCTATGTTTTTACCTTTTAAATCTGTTTCTTTAAGGGACTTTACAACCCTGAGGTAGGCACCAAGGCCATGTGTGGTTCCAGCGGCCCACCCAGCTATACGGCCTTTGGCTATGTGACCTATGTAGTTTCAGTGGCCATCCTGGTGGGTTGCTCTCTGGGTCTGCCTAACTGCTTGTCACTTATACTGAGGATTTAGCCATTTAAAAAAAATCTTTTAGTCCTCTCAATAGTTATATATATATTCTAGGGTCATGTAGCTCTTTTACATTACACTCTCTATATGTTCTCAAATAGACTATATTTCTACATACCTTATCTGATCATGTTTATAAGTATCATGGAGAACCAGGATGACCCAAGACTTTCTCAGAGACCCTGATGAAAACAAAACAATCTTTACTCCTGTGTCCTTGTCCTGGAGCATATATGGAAAGGCTAGTCTAGAGATGAAAACCAGTGCCTCAAAGAATTGAAAGTTAAGGTTTCTGGGGATGAAATTCTTACCACTGGGCTGTGGTTCTCAGTTTTTAGGTAGCTGTGTAAGGTATCCTCTCTTCCCTTTGGCAACACTATCTGACATAACTCTATGCTGACATTAGCTTCCTACTCCCCAATACTATACAGGTTGCTGTACTTCTTAATAAACTAGGTTGGCCTGAGTCATCAGTTTATGTAAGAGCTCCTGCACCCACTATTGTTTTTCTCCTCTTTATTTTATTGTTTTCTTTATTTTTCATCTGATCCCCTCACTTACCATTTGGCCACTTGGGACCCTTATTGCTGCAGGTTTAGGTCAAAGCACAGTCATTTAATTATTTTTTTTCTTTTTTGAAAAGATCAATATATGGCATAGAAAAAAAACTTTTGTGCTGAGATATTAGAAAATCAGCATTTTATGGGGCGTGTTTAGAAATTTGTTGGTTTCATGAAATTCATTAACATTGTGAATTTATGGAAAGAAAGATAGCTTTTCTCTGAGGCTCAACATTCAGGCAATAGTTGAAGTGAGGCTATTTTTACTCTTTTGACCTTTTTTCTTTAAGGGTGCTCTAAGTTTCCAGTTGACAGACATTTATGCCTCTCCTTCAGAACTGCAATTCACATAAGACCTGAATCATCACAGAGATTCACCATAATTATTCCATGAAGATCTAAAAAAATGAAAGAGTAGTTACTTATGTGTGCTCACTTTCCTCTGTGTAACACACACACAAGGTGTGTGAGGTTTATGAATCTGAAATATATGCTATATTAAAATCTGAAATTTTTAGAAGGATATTCTTTCTTTAGGATGTAAAACCCTGTTTACACAGAGGTTTGCTCAAAGTTTATGAAAAGAAATAATTAGAGCTAGTAATGGAAATAAAAGATTATTTTATGGAAAACTAATATTGCTGTAGATTCCCTCATTATTTCATGGAGTTTTAAAAACAAGTGCAAGTAGAGAGTAACACTTTACAAGAACAAAAACCATAAAGTTCAACTATTGTTAATTTGAGATTTTAGTAAAACAAACAAACAAACAAAATACTTCTGTTCAATGCTTAAGTATTCAAATATGTTTTCTCATCACAGAAAATAAAACTTTTGACTTTGACTGAAAATGTCTTTTATGAATTCCCGAGAATAATGAAGTCGACTATCAGCAATTGAGAGATAGAGATGAGGGCAGTAGAAATGATGATTATGTCTGTAACATGCATTGTATCTCTCCTTCTTTGATTATTAGTGGTAATTCATGCCCCCTTTCTATCTGGTGTATCTTTAGTGATAGTTGCTACCCACTTTCAAATGTCATGATGCCCTATGCATGTAACAGTGGCAATATCTTTATTAATGAAATTTAGCTTTTGAAATTTTTATACATTCGTATAATGCATGCTGTTTATTTTCAGCTCCTCTTTCCATTCACCTTTCCTACAAGTCTTTTTCCCAATCTTGTGTTTTTATTTGTTTGGTTTTGTAAGTCTCTTCAATTACTCAAGGCCATTTCTGTGACTATTGCTTTAGAAGCATGCATTGGAGGTTAAAGGGATCACCAGTGGTTACACAGCTAAATACAATGATTCCTTACCCCGGAATCTATCAGTATGTAATATAGGTCACCACAAGGTTAGCTCCTTTTGATTCTTGGCTACTCACAGGGGCTAGTCTTGCATGGTCCCAATGCAGATGCCTTGAGATTATTTGAAACAGCTGTATGAAAACCTAGTAGATACACTTCATGGCCCTTTTCCCTACCTTCCATTTGTCTTCCATTGTTACAGTATTTTGTATCCGTTCTGCCTACAAAGCAAATAACTGATATAGGGAGACTGAAATGTACTTTAAACCTGCCAGCACTTTGCCTGGCAGAGTCTGAACTGATTCTAATCTACTCTAAACATTATTAACACAGATATATTCCAAGGACTTGCCACTATGACCCCTGGGCCAGTCTGCATCAAGTCCCACCCTCCTCTTCCAACCATCACAACACCTCCTCCCTCTCTAACCATGCAACTTTTCTCCCCCCCTCCAGGAAGCCCTGCCTTTCACTTCCTGCCCTTCTGCCCAGCTGATTGGCTAAATGGAGCTTTATTGACGGTTTCTACTTTCACTCAGCATTCCTCCACATTCCATTATGTGTTTTAAGGCTTGAAGAAGGTAGCAAAAGTCTTGTATAATGCTAAGCCACAAGCTGTCGTGTTTTCTTTGCACTTTGAGCAGTCATAATTATCTGAATTTACTACAAAGAGAGGTTCCTTTGATTATAGATGAGAGTAGAGTTCATCTCTCTTTATATATATAAACACAACTGTTAAGAAGACAATTTGACGTATCAGTGTTGCTAAACAGTAGTAGTAACATCCTTCCATAGAGCCGAAGATGTCTCCAGCAAGCATTGGTTCAGTTATTTAAAATACCACTGCCAAGCTTAGGATATCTCCATAAAAACTGTTTGCAAGGAAGGGCCCAGACACACCCCCAAAACAATGTTCCTGTTGTAGAAGGCACTTATATTAGATTCAATAAAGATTATATGCAAATATCAAGGAGCTATTCTTTAACCATGTCTTCATCAGAGATGAAGAGGTAATCTCATTTAAACACAGCCTACACAATAAACAAAACTTTCATCTTGCAAAGTGTTCTTTCACACATAGATTCATGATGGCTTTAGTTTTAATTCTTTTATTTATGTTATGATTCAATCTGTATAAACATTTAAGTGAGACCTCTAAAAATGTCTCACTCCTGCTTTAGTACCTCTGTGATATTACATCTTCGTCCTATATTTGCAATCTACCTAATGACTGTCTTAACATTGCTACAAAGACCAACATTACCACCTACCTCTTTTCTTGCAAAAAATGTGAGACATCTTTTCTCTGCCACAGATACTGTTAGACTCACTTGAATAAAATTTTAGTGGCTATTTTGAAGAGTAATTTACAACATGAATAACATTTATTTGGGGTGGTATCTGATATAAAGTTTTAGAATTATAGATTAGGATTCTAGAGTGTCAGAATGCTCATAGATATTTTAAAATGTTATCACAATATCTATAATTGGGTCTGAAATTAGATTGATAAATTAGTTTGTATGGAATAATTTAACTAATAACATAAAAATATAAAAAATTGTAATTTAGAGAAAATATCTACCTATGGACTAGGAGTTGTTAAATGCAGCAAGATATTAGGAAATGATATCTTGAGAAAATATATTTATGCAAAGAGATTTGGTGATAAGAGAGTATAACTAGAAATTAGGAGAATAAATAAAGATTCCATTGTGTTGGACTTAATCTATATTTGTGTTTGAGAACTGATTAAAACTTTTTCATGATTATGAGTTCCGGTTGTTAAACACAGACATTATTAAATTTTCAATTAAAGGAATATTTCTTCAAACAATGCTAGTAAATATAGTTTATCTTCTGGTTAATGTATTGTCTTTTCTGTTATTTGTATCAGAATTCCATTTTAGGGGAAATAAAGAATGCTGTGTTACTGTGCATCTTTTCAAACTTCACATTCAATAATGTCATGTGAGTCATTGTCTATGACACAATGATGCAAGTATCATCCTTACATCAGGTGGCAGAAGATATAAATTATAGTAGCTCTGGCAATACTTTCAGCATCTAAATTTTAAATATTTATCTTCTGCCAATGGCATAAAGTGAAGTGAGTTTACCAGTTTACTGGCACATGCTCAAGTCAGCAGTAGCCCATTGTTCCTTAGTGATGACCTCCATACATGACAAATAGTGATAGGCTTAATTGTATGCAAATCTATTAGTAGCTAAAGAGGCAATGAATTTGTGAGTGAAGTGTCCATGTCATTTCCACAAGACATTCTTTCCTAGTACTCTTCACCAGACTCTGGCCCTTGTGTTCTTTTTATTCCCTATTTGGGATGTTACTTGAACTTTAAGGGGTGGTGTGTGTGTGTGTGTGTGTGTGTGTGTGTGTGTGTGTGTGTGTGTGTAAGAAATGCCTCATTAAGGGTCAGCCATTCCACAGATATTGATTCCCCATAGTCTGGTGAACTGTGAACCTCTGTATTAACTACCACTCACTACAGAATGAAGTTTCTGTAATGAAGGCTGAGAACAGAACCAATGCATGGTGTAAACATAAGTGTGTATAAAGAAGTTTGAATTAGAAAAACAGTGGTATTGGGTTCTCAACTAAGACCTCTGACTTCTCCAGCCACAGGCTCTTTACCAGATTGACAATATATCACATGAATTTAGTCCTATGAAATGGACCTCAAATTGAATGAAATTTCTTGGTTACTTCCATAATTAACAGAAAAGCACTGGTGACATATCTTGTCAGGGAGGGTCTTGTTGTAGCTCATAGTCATGCAAGCAACCATAGTTAATATTAGTGAGTTTCTAAAATGGGACATAAATTTAGGATGGGTCATGCTAGAAAGAAGGGTTTCATCTCAGGAGAGAGGAGGAAGAGAAAGGGGATGAAATGACCATTTTTTTATACACGTGTATAAAAATGTTGAAGAGCAATCAATCAATCAATTTTAGCAAATTAAGTAACAAGGAAGTACATTTTGTCATGATCTCAGAAAAAAATATTTCTTTGAAAGTCTGCATTTGTGCATGATACACATAGAGATGGGACAGAAAATGAGAGAGAAAGTTAAACAAAAATAATAAAGTGAAACAAGGTAAAACTTCCATAAATTTTCCTATGCCTGGTTATTATAAAACTTTATTATACTGGAGAAATATAAAATATTTAACAATGTGACAATTCTATAAAACACAAACCTCCATTCAGGAAAGACTCTCTTTTTGAGAGAATTTATTTATTTATTTTATTAATTAAACATTTTTATTTTTACACACACACACACACACACACACACACACACACACACACACACACACATGCACACACACTAAACTTCCTATAGCAAGAAGAACCATGACATAATCAGGAATTATATAAATGCTACATTCTTAGTGTTTTGACTATTTGTATTTGACAACCTTGAGGAAAACATCTTTTCTATCTTGGGGCATCTAAAATTCTGTTTGTAAATTAGTATCTATCATATCTCATTTCTATCAACTTAAAACACCTATCTAGACCTAAAAACATCTTACCCCCTAAACAACTAAGCTTCTTTGCACAATAAATAGCCACATTATTACTTTACAATTCCAGATATATGCCTAATGTGTGATTGTAACTGAATTCTCTAAGATAGAACCGTAAGGGTATCACTTGCATGTTAGATTCCCAATGCAGAGAAAACCAGTCCCAATAATATGATCCTGAGCAGACACAGGAAACTGATGTTTCTGAATGTCTATCCTTTGGCTCTGAACCCCATTGACTTTGCCAATTGCTGGACTTTTATGACCAATATAGTCACAGAATTTATGTCTTTGTGAAATAGATATTTAACATATCCTAAATTATAAAGTATACTAGACACACAATACAACAAATTGTGGGTTTTCTCCAATACATACCCACATGCATTCAAGCAGAGATATGGACAGGAAATACAAAATAAACAGCGTCTTTATGCAATCATTTTTCTCACCTCTCCACTATGCTCCTCTACAGATACAGTATTGAAGAAGAAAATAAGAGGAAGTGGTGAGAGGAGGTTGGACTTTGAGGCTATTTTTACTCTAACTTCCAAGATTTGATAGGTCATAAGAGGCTAGGAAAAGGGGATTAGAGACCACAAAAGAGTAAGGAAGACAAAACAGGAGGCTTAGAATGATGAGAACTGATTGTTTAATAAAACAATGCCAACATTACCTGTTAAAGATGTCAAGTATGCTCTTGTACCTTTGGCCCTTTCAGCCACTGTACCTGATCCTCCTCTCTCCCTTCTCCATTCCCTATCCCTCTCTCCACAAGGCACAGCTCTGTCTGATCATGTCCACTGTGGATTCTCCAAGGTATCCCTGCCTATGGCTACTCTATCCTTGATGTCTACAATAAAACTTTCACCTCCACCATACCTAACATCAGCCATGTTTCTAGTCTTTCCCCTTTTATTTCCTTTACTCATTAACATTTTACTGTCTAATTTTGAGAAATAGTCTTGAGCTTACTCAGCCAGGCAGGCTGGAACTTGAGATCCACCTGCCTTAGCCTACCCATTATACCAGATGACAGGCCTGAACAAGATATCTTCTTTTTCCTTTGAAGACTATAATTGGAAGGATGTCACCGCCACCGGCACAGCCATTATCACAATGCTCCCCAAGGGGCCTAGCTGTCTCCACATGGTTTTAAGACAGACCACAGAGCTAGAGGTAGCCTGGCCTGTGTAGCACCTACTTACTTAGCACTGCAGCCTGCAGGCTGTACTGTCAGATGGTAGGGTGATTATGACTGGATGAGCCAGATCCTCACATTGCAAGTATGTTCCTGCCTCACACACAGTGGCTTCAGCTGAAAAATCTCCTTCCTCACATCTCTTATCACATCCTGGAATCTTGTACCATCAGCCAGGGTCCCTCACTCTGGACCCACTGGCGTCCTGTGGAGACCATGGAGGGAGTACCCTTACTTCCCTCCCCCCCTACCATTGAGACTATTAGCACCATGTAGAATGTGAGCCCAACCCTCCTGATCATTGGCAGGAGCCAAAGGTGCCTTTCAGGGCACCCAGTTAGGGTATATAGAGGTCAGAACATCCCTAAGGTTCTTTTTTTATGAACGCAGGGATAAAACAAAAGATGACCCTGGAACTGCAGTGTGACAGGCCTGTAGATAACCTGACTATGTTTGTGACAACCTATACCTCAGCTGGGGATGGGCCCTGGAGCTTGATTGTGCCTCTGGAGCCCTGGTATCCAGGGCAATGACACCCACTCCAACATCTGATGTGTTATTTCTAGACTGTCAGGAGCCTGGGAAGCTCAGCCTGTCAAGACTGCAAATGCACCTTAGAGTGGAAAAGAGTGAAGCACAGGGTCAAAGGATCTCAGGTCTCTGACATGGCAACAAAGGCCCAGCCAGGGTGAGTCAGGGAATGCTTGTAAAAGACTCGCTTGGAGCTCCTAAACTGAGAGAGGCAGAGGTGGGAGCCTGGTTTTGCCTAGGCAGACAAAGTGGCTGCTTCAAGAGCAGCCAGCAAGCCTACTCTCACAGATGAGCACCGTGGTGGGCAGAGCAGCACTAGAAAGATGGTGGCAGCTACGGGGCTGACAAGCCAGTGCAAGGTAGAAGCTTGCAGTTGTGGCTGCTTCCTATGTCCTCATACTAGACATGCTTCTTGTGCATCAGAGGAAGAAGATCCACTGTGGGGAAGTATTTTGAGCTAATAATGGAAAGAAGTGAACTGGTAGTTAGGTACTGTGTCCAAACGTCCTACTGTCGCTGAAACACTGAACCACCTTAAACAGCCTACACTTCAGCAAAGAGCTAGCTGAAGAAGAAGTTACAAGATGTCATGGTGGGTCGTCACAAGACGGCCTTAGGGAAGACCCTATGAGAGGGAGAGTTGGTGCTGCATAGGGGTCCAGCTCAACCAGGATGACAACGTCCTCAAGGGTGCCATGAAGACAAGGAAATTGCCATCTGCATATAATCAGACTAGATAGTTTCCTGAGTGAAGCTGTCTACCAGGAGGAATTTGACCACCCCAACATCATGACGTTCTTTGGAGTCTGTTTCCGCGGTTCTGACTAAGGGGATATGGTTTCCCAGAACCTCTAATCATCTTGCCTTTCATGAAACATGGAGAGCTACACTACTTCTCCTGGATTCCTGCTTGGGGACCAGTCCATGTTCCCACTCACTCAGATGGTGGTGAAGTTCATGGCCGTTGCCAGGGATATAGAGTACATGAGCACCAAGAGAGTCATACACTCATTCCCGCTGCCAGGAACTGCATACTGAATGCATGTGTGGTCAAGTTCAGGCTCTGCAAGATCAACACTGAGCACATTGCCAAGATGCCAGTCAACTGGGTCGCCATGGAGAGTCTGTCAGATCATGTTGGCATACTTTTTTATTCTTTATTAATTAATTAAACATTTTTTAGTTTTCCTTATACATTTATATTATTACACATGTATAGCATAGGCTACCAATAGCAAGAAGAACCATGACATGATCAGGAATTATAGAAATGTTACATTCTTAGTATTCTGGCCATTTGTATTTGACAGCCTTAAAGAAAATATTTTTCCTAACTTGTGTGTCTAAAATTCTGAATGTAAATCAATCGCCATCATATATTGTCTTTATCAACTTAAAACATCTATCTAGACCTAAAAACAACTTAACACCTAAACAACTAACTTTCATTGTAAAACTAAGCTACCTGGTCTTCAACTTCTTCAGAGGCTTGAGAAAGAAAAACTTGATTACCTGAGTATGCCGGAAGTGTAGGTTAGTGGCTTTCCAAATGAGAAGATGACAGAGACAGTTTTCTACCTGAATAGTGACCCAAAACTATAATGTTGGAGCATCTTCTTCAGACTCCTGGCCCAATATATCTGACAGACATATTTGTGAGGCAGCAACTACTGAGGACTTGCTTACCCTATCTAGGCAGAGTTTGGCCATTGACTCTGCCTGCATACAAGCTTGCCCTTTTTTAAGGCAGAATTCTGTCTGTAGTAGAAACAAGGACATGTGGCTTGTTTGCCACATTTGAAGCCATCTCCATAAGGATGTTGGCATACTTTTAAATTCTATTTTTATTTTGGATTCCTTATATTTCTTTCTCCCTTTTGCACACCCTGTTCCTTCCAACACCCCAACACCTAGTTAGAAAACTTTTTAATTTGATGCCATTCTATGGTGATCACAACACAACTACTAATAGTAAAATAACACAAATGTAATATCTCATTGCTTATGCTTTTGTATTATGGGTTTTCTGGATATTTTCATTTTGTTTTACTGCATCATTTGTCAACCATTTTCTACCTTGTTTTGTGTTGTAGCAGTGTGAAAGTGGACACTGACCCCCAAAGACCATTTTTCTTCACATTCATTTTATTTGGTTACAGTTAGATTAGGCCAAGACAAGACAAGGGCAGGTAAGAAAGGACACATAGTCATAAAAGGAAATTTAAAATTTTATCAATGGGACCTTTTCTGTTTCCATCTTCTCCCCCACCTCTCCACCATTTCCTCTTCAATTCCTTCCTGATCCTCATTTACCCCTCTGTATTTTTCCTTCTTTCCTGCTTAATTTTTTTCTCCTCCTCCTCAACTATCTTATGAGAAGCAAAAAGAGTGTTTCTATATACATATCTGGGTAAACAAACTAACTCCTTCTTTCACCCAGACAGAAAAAATTGGGATTGGGGACAGATATATAACTATTCTTAATCTTCTATGTATGCCTTCTCTGCTCAGAAATGAAGACATCTTAAGGAAATGTATCAAGGTTAAGGTAATATAATGTTTAGTCCCACTTGTGTTGGGGGTTGTGTGCATTCTGGTATACTGGTGCTCTGTTTATTACCAGTGGTAAGTTCTGGACCTCAAGATCTGTTCACAGTCCAAATGAGTGTACTCTCATGTACATTAAACATTGTTGTGTAAGGTTTGCTCTCTAGTAATCTCTGATTGGTCAATAAAAGTCCAGAGAGCCCACAGCTGGGCATAAGAGAAGTAGGTGGAGCTTGAATTTCCAGGTTCTGTGTCTCATGTAGGGACCACAAAGATGGAAGGAGAAGAAGACAGAAAAAGCAGAAAGAGGAGGAAGAAGAAAGAAGTCACCGTGGGTCAGTACGGACCATGAGCACCTGGCCATGAGGGAGCCTGAGAGAGCAAAAAGCAGCCTAGAGGGAAGTACATGGATGTAATACTGGGGTGCATGGCTGGAAAATAGCAAAATAGCTTAGAGGCCTCACATCTGCCCAGCTCTAGTGCTTTAAGGCTTATTAAAAATCTAAAAAGTCTCTGTGTCGTTGGGGTAGAAACCCCAAATAGATATTTAGAAGCAAAGGAAGGCATTGCAATCCCTGGAAAAATAATTCTACTATACTTTTTTCTTCCAAGTGGCTCCTCCACACCCACACACATCCTCACCACGCTTTCTACTGCTCACATTATTACTGCCATCATCATTAATACCATTGATAGATTTTAGCTATAAAACAATCCTGGGAATCATTTTGGTTCATTACAAAAATATTGCCCCTTGGTATAGATAGGTCATTGACAGGGCTCTATACTTTCTCAATGTAGCTCAGATCCCACTTCCCTTTATCTTAGATATGTATGTCAATATCATAAAATTAGTCCTGTCCAGGTCAACCAAGGTCAAGTTATATCATTGCCTGACCTTAAACACATATCCTTATGAAAGACTTATGGAATCAGCAACAACTAATTTAGAAAAGGAGAAGTAGCCTTACTTAAGACTCCATTCTTCTGTGAAAAGTCTGGTGATATAAATTAGTCCACCCAATCTGCTTATTCCCTGTAATTAAATCTGCCTTAAGAACAACTGTTTCAAATCAAAATATTATGCCATTGAAGTCTTGATTTCCAGGAAGCCCGTGACATCTCATCCATCAAAGGGATATTTAAAAACAGCCTCTTCTTTGAAAGACAGTTCCACTGAATGGGCTTTGCCTAGGCTTGTATTAAGGGAAATGGGAGTTGAATTGGCAGTACTTGTACAACGTATAACTCCTATTACTGTGCTCTCAGGAGCATAGGGATTTGCATGGCTTAGCAGACTGGAGGTTGTAATGATGGGCTAAAAGTGAGTTGGCAGCACATGGAGGTCTAAGTATGTACTAGGCCCATAGACTTCATATTTCAGAATTCAGCTCTTAGGAGGCAGGCAATGCTTTTGAGGACAAAGCTAATAGTGCCTAATTCCTTGGGTGTTCATTGTAAAATGCTATTATCCATGTTAAGGTAATTTGCTATTAATATCGATGAAATGTACAATGCTATAAAAATTTCTACTGTAATGCAGCCTTCATAAATGTATATTTCCTTTCAACAGCTCCTGCTTCATGGTCTGAATTAATAGTTTTGAAGATGAGAGAAAATTTTTCTGCATAGCCCATCACTACATAGGCACAAATATATGGGGGCCTGAGAGATTATTAGTTACTTAGTACTGACCCTGCCTTCATCACATAAGTGCAGAGACGAATCCAAAATCATTTTAGTTCTGCTAACATTCCTGGTATATAGCAAGATGTTTCTGTTTTGGGGACCACTGATGATTAATAATGTTATTTTGTTCTGTCAATATTTACAACCAGAAACCAAGAAGCTTGCTATAAACTGGGCAGAGGTGGCAGACACCTTTAATCCCAGTCCTTGGCAGGCAGAGGAAGGTGGATCTCTGATTCTGAGGCCAGCCTGGTCTACGAAATGAGTTCCAACGCAGAAAAAAACGTGTCTCAAAAAGCAAACAAAGACACAAACAAACAAAAACTGACCTATGTTTGGGATGCAAGACCAAGTTAATAATAAAGTAAATGTCATCTAAAACAATTTTAAGCGTAGATAATTAAAATAATTTTTATAATAATATTTTAATTTTTATAAAACAATAGATTGTACTGCAATACTTTCATGAATGACTAGAGCATATTCCACCATAGTCACCTCCCCTTTACTACTCTTTCTTCCTACTCAACCCTATCTTTTATTGTGTCTCACCTACTTTCGTTTCTTTTACTATGCTCTATTTATTTTATTATATAATATAATGTGTTAATTATGATGCCATTGAGAGACCAGAAGAACTAAAATTGGATTTCAGGGTCACCTGGGCAAAGATTAAGAAATAGGCCTACAGGAGATAATCTGGCCAGCTGCAGGTAGGTACCAGCAACCAGCCTTGTTGCATTCCTTTTAGCCCACAGGATAGAGAGAGAGAGAGAGAGAGGGATGGAGGGAGAGAGAGAGAGAAAGAGAGAGAGAGAGAGAGAGAGAGAGAGAGAGAGAGAGAGACAGAGACAGAGACAGAGACAGAGACAGAGACAGAGACAGAGAGACAGAGACAGAGAGAGACAGAGAAAGACAGACAGAGAGAGACAGACAGAGACAGAAAGAGACAGAGAGAGAGAGGGCAAAAGCAAAGAAAACAAGAACCATTAACCATTTGTGATTTTGGCACCCTCTCACAACCAATCATTTAAAAGCATAATTTCCCTTTTATATCTGAAGCAACAGGCACTTGCCAAGCTGGGCCTCCCCTGCTTTGGGCACACTGGTAAGGAAAGGAACCTATAGATTTATGTTCCGGGCTCTTTTCTGGATACCACTAGATTGGTGATTGTCAGAAACCGGCTGGAGTCGGAAATTAAAGACCCTCTTGTGCTTCCATTGGTTTTGTCTCCTGTTGGTCTTTCCAGGGTCTGGCAAAATGGGCACAACACCTCAATCCCCACTTCCTACTTGTGTTATTATTTTGTGTGTGTGTGTGTGTGTGTGTATGTGTGTGTGTGTGTGTGTGTGTATACTCTTCATATGAGAGAAAACGTCTGCTGTTTATATTTATAAGTCCAACTCATATTTCTTAACACAGTGATCTCAGTGTTTTGCAAATTACATTATGAAAAATACTGTATATAAATATGCACTTTCTTTGTTCATTTATCCTACAATGGGTACCTTGTCAGGTTCACTAACTTGATTGTTCTGAATAACACCGCAGTGGCTTTGGTACACTGCCATCTTTATCATGTGCTGACTTACATTCCTTGGCAGCAGTCCCAGGAATTGTACTGCTTGATCATAAATAGGCTTAAGTTTTTGAGAAACTTGGATGCTGATTTCCCCACTGACTGTAGTAATTCCTGTTACCACAGTGTATAAAAATTCTGCTTCACTAACATATTTACCAACATTTTGTTTGTTATTTCCTTGATTTCTTGATGGAAGTCATTCTCACAGTGGTGAGATTTAGCTATTGGTGAAATTTCATTTGTATTTCCATGAGGTGCACAATTTTTTTTCATGGCCAGTTATGGTTCTTTTGAAAACTTCCATTTGTTTGTTGATCAGACTGCTTGCTCTTTTTGTATTCAGCATCTTTATTACATAGTCTGTATACTATTCCTTGTCAAAAGACTAAGCTTACATATATTTTTCCTGGCTGCAGGAGGGAGGGGCATGGGCTCTTCTTTTGTGATGTCTGCTGAGGAGGAAGGTCAGCTGTGTGCTTCCTCTGTCTCTCTGAGCTAGCAGGCTTTCACCTCAGCATCTTACTCCTGAGTCATTATTGGTAAAATCAAACAATTGAATAAAAAATTATACTTCTTATGTTTGTGTTAATGACCTATGCCTCTATTATACTCATGCAAAACTTTAAATAAAAGCAGTCCCATGAACCTTCTTCTTCCCTTCATTGTGTAGCAAACTACCTTGCAGAGTATTTAGGAACTGCTGAGTGAATTGTGAGTTAAATGATCAGGATTTGTGTCCGCTGTGCCTAATCGATGATTCTAAAGCACCAAGAAACAGACTTGTTTATTAATCAGATCCTGCATCATTTGCAAATTCTGGTCTTTTCCAAATTTCATTAAATTGTGGATTTCTATGATTGATTGTTATATTAGTATGCTCTTGTTACTATTGGCCTTATTAAACAAAGAAAGTTGTAAAAAAAAAATTGCCTGTTTGAAACCTTCAGAAATGGCTTAAAAAACCTGAAATTTTGCACACATAAATCTGGTACGCCAATGTTACTTATCTGTCAAGGGGTAGAATATTCTTCTCTCTGTCTCTGTCTCTGTCTCTGTCTCTGTCTCTGTCTCTGTCTCTGTCTCTGTCTCTGTCTCTGTCTCTCTCTCTCTGCCAAAAATAGTATTCTTCAGCTGAGATGCAATGCAAATAGATGTCCTAAATTTGCAAATATTTGTTCAGTACTGACACTAGATGTATTTAGTACCAAAACTTGAACATATTTTAATAGATTACCTTCATCAACAGACAATGAAATAGTTTGGCCTGCTCAAACAGAATGATGAATAAATAGATATAGCTGATAATACTAGAGAGAAATATGACATAAATAATGGGAAGCTGAAAGTAATAGTAGAAGTTTATGATTATCAGGTTGAATCTAATATGATATTAAATTTCAACTGGCATTTCAAGAGCAGCCCTAATTAATCAATCAGTAATTGCAGCTATGATTACCAGCTGTGATTATGATTAATTTACAATATTGATTGAACCTCCAATAATTCTGGTGTGTCCTTCCTCATAGAGTCTCTGCTGCATTAAGTTGGATTTGGGAAGCGCAGTTATTAAAAGCAAATAATCAAACTCTTTACTCTCATTAGGAATCTGTCCTCAGGGATAAGATTTGTGATGGCGGAACTGTGGATAGTTTCACAGTAGGAGAAGCCTGAGAGAGGACGACATTATGCCAGAGATTATTTTAATAAACAGACTCATTGCAGAGAGACAGTGTATGTTATAGTGATTCATTTACTTCAAGCTTACATTCATTACACCCCCTACTAGTTGAGCCTCCTTTCATTATAACAGTATGATCTCCTCATCCCAGCTCAGTCACTACCTCTTTCAATCTTATGAGCAGACCAAAGCAATATGTCTGTGCTTTTTTTAAGTGCCATACTGAAAAAAATGGTTAAGTATTCTATCACTGTGTCCTTAAGTCAACGGTACACATCTGCTCTTACATCATGAACAAGAAAGTCTTGAACTATATTTTCTAATATACCCTGGACCACATGGAAGTGCACAGCCATATTTCTAGGGAACAACACAGCTGGGAAGGGAGCATGCTACCATTACAACATATATAAACGATAGGCAGAATTTCTCTTAGAAGTTTTTCATAATGAAAGTCATTGGGATCCTTAGAAAGTTTAGTAAGCCTGAAATTTTGACTAAATTTCAAGAAAAATTAAAAGAAGTCTCAATGGACACAACTTGGCACTGTGGTTTTGTTTTTATGTACTTGAGGAGTTTGAAAGGATCTATCTCATAATATTGAATAAATAAATTAGTATGACTGGTAATGATTAAATGAGCCCCTTTAAACATTGTCTGAGACTGAGATTTGTCATATATTAAGAATTGGTTTACTATATACATTTAAATACTGTATCAAATACAAGATATTAAACTATAGACATGGAATTCTTCCAAATAACCCTATTAGGAAGGTACAATTTTAACCTAATTTTAGAAGCATGGGAACAATATTAGAAAGGTTAGTAACATAGTTGGATCCACAGAGTGGATAACAACCCAGAGAACTTAAACTCAGCTCACAATACCATGTTCTTAACACAAAGAAAGTTCTGACTAATTTTCAGAAAAACAGAAAGGCTAAATTTTACTTATCTACAAAATAGCATGCTTTGAAATACTAACACTATTTAGTGAATAAAGTGACACAAATTTGTTATTTAAAACTCCTGATGGAAAAGCCCAAACTCAGTACCATCAGGGTAATGATAAAGGAATAATCCCTTTGGGGAACTATAGAGGAGAACCCAAATTCTTATTTTTGTCACTTTCTGGAGGCCATGTGTATCTCTTGGTTGTTGGCCACTTACTCCATCTTCAAGTCCAGCAGCATGGATTTGTTATTGTTTGCCATGTTACTGACTGACTCTCATACTTCCCCTTTAATGGAATCTATAACTACATAGGACCCATCAACTAACATAGGCCACCATTACAATCTCAAGATCCTTGACCACATTGCCAAGGTCTCTTTTTCTATGCTAATGAACAGCCATGGGAGTTAAGAGTCTGTTGAGCATGATATCAACATCACAATGACACATTATTCAGCTCTATAAACCTGAATATGGCCTATTCTGGAAATTCCTTATCTTCAGCTAAATATTTCCTTTCAGTTTACCAAAACCACATTGGAATGGAACCATATTTCCATTACTAGGATGGCACTAATACTGCATCCATAAGAGTAGAAAACTTAATCAGGTTACTTTTTATGATATTGGTATTTATGCTTGACAAGTACTGAAAACACATAATTATCATTTCATTATTTGAATAAAAATTATAGTGATTGTTTAAAAATGTAGTTCACTTACATATACCTGACTCTATTGCACTCAGAGCTAGCTTTCATAGTGTTAGAAGGTGCTATGCTACTGGAGTCAACAAAAGTCTTACCCACTTTTAAATGCTATAAAATATAATCATGCATACCTTGGCAAAACATTCCTAGTGGTGGCATCATGGCGCCCATACTTTGGGAGTAAGAAACAGGTGTCTGATTGGATTTAAGGTCATTTCAATAGAAAGAAACTCAATCCTACTACTGTAAGCATGTCCAAAAAACATGTGGTCTTTAGCAACATTATTTTTAAAAGCAGGTAACAAAGGCAATGTATATTGAGACCATCATTTGGGGGTTTTAATTTAAATTTGTTATTTTTGTACTAATATAGACCAATTTGTTAAGCTTAGTTTTGTGAAAGTAGCACAAGTCTATTTTATATTTAATGTTTTTGTTTTTGTGATGAACTAATTAGTATGAAGATCATAAAATTCTTTCCTAACTATAAGCATGAACAGGTGGTGGAGTTCTGTAATCTTATCTACTGGAAAGTTGAGGTAGAAAAATGTAACTTCAAGGCCCACTTTGGTTACACAATGAGTTCACAGCCAGCTAAGGCAACTTAGTGGTACCCTGCCAAAATGATAATTAAAACATGGGGAGCCAAGACTCTTTTCAATGTTATAGCTTTTGCCTAGCATGAAGGAGAGAAAGGAATCAATTTTTAATACTGTTAAAATAATTGATTATTTAAATAAGAATAATTAACTTTCTCCATTTGGGGAAGTGAAATAAAAAAGAAGTGTTTTTTTCCTGTTATTCATGATTTAATCTACTAATCAGTTTACCCTGATATGTTGGCCATTGAGATTTAGATAATTTGTTATTAGTGTCCAACCTTCCTGATCAGTAAGATTTGAAGTCTGAGATACTAGGGACCTGGTTTACAAAATAAATAAACAGGATTTCTACTGGGAAGTCTCAGACATGCAAACTAAAATACAATACTTATACTTGGGAAACATCAGCAAGGGACAAAAATTAATTTCTATAAAATGATATGATCAAATAGTTTTCAACCTTTACAAACATGAAGAATTCATTCAACTTCAGCAAATGATTTCATATCTTACTAATCCTGTACTGTTCTCTGAGATGATTACAAAGCTCTGACTCACTAACGCTCTAACAACAACAACGAAGTTATTCCCTTGAGCAAGAACACTTTTGAAAAACTGCATAATATCCTTTATCTTACAAACTGAGGTGAAGGTGGTAAGCTAAAGTCATCAAAAGAGAAAAATTGTTTTGATGGTTATTTACCAGAGCACTTTTAACCATTTGCTCTCTTCTGCGATTGTGAAACGATAAAGAGATTTTTTGATTTGATGCAGCTCAGTCTTCTAAAGGTTGTCATTATTAGAAAGATGAAAGAAGGGTCAGAGACATGTCCTCACACACCTTCCACTGACAGATAACTAATGGATAGAAAACATGCATTTTTCATGATGCAAAAAAGCTTTCAAACAAGATGTCCAAAAGAAGTGCGGCCTTACATCTCACAGTGACATCCCACAACATCCATCCCTTGTGAATTTAGACCACTTCCCTCAACCCAGATCATGTAATTGTAAGGCTTTCTCTTTCCCCAAATCCTTGAATAACAAAATAGCTTTTAAAGTGCTCCAGAATTTTGTGGCCTAGTTGTTCAATCTGCCAGTATTTGGTGACAAATGAACAAGAGAAAAAGGACATCCATCATTCTTTATGCTTAGATTCTGACTCTAGTTATAAAGGGACAGAAAGCCTCCTATATTTATATCTAATACTTGGACACTAGGTCTTTCCCCAACAAAGACATGAATACCTCTTTTTGCATTGAAATGAAAGTGGTTCCATCCAGAAATCAGCAAAATAAATCATATTCTGATTTCAATTACGTTGATATAAGAAAAGGAGTATACAATTGAGTGAGCTTATGTTTCATAATAAGAAGGGGATAAAGACAGAGAGAATTTCAATGGATCAGACCTTTAAAGATTAGAAAGCATGTAGAGAGTATTACTCATATGTGATTCACCAAAAGTGCCTCTCAGCTCTTGACACACTGAAGTTTGGCATAAAATAAATGGTGTGATTACCACATTTTAGAGACATTAAATCCCAAAAAAAAAATCAATGTTTATGCACACTTTAACAAGTTCATGAGAAAAACCAAATATCTCCTTTTTGGGAACTCCCTGTCCATCTAATATTGAAATACATACTGTATATGAGCTCATTAACTAGAAATTCCAGGTTACTTGTAGGGATAGACTATTGTGTAGGGATAAGGCTGATTTTTGTACCCTCCATATCTGGTTACTATTCTTGTTCTGAGAATCTCCCATCTCTGTGTTATGTAAACACTGCTCCCCAATTGTACACTGATGTGCTGATGAAACAGCTTCCAGCAAATTTCTAAGCAGGGGAGAGAATAGAGTTGGACTTTCTGACAGCCATTGGCGGAAGAGTTAAAGGAGAAAATAGTGGATTCAGCCACAGGAGAGGTCCAGGAGACATCAGGAGAGATAACTGGAACAAGGAAAGTTATAAAATGCAAATATTTCTGGGGTATAAGCTGGGAGGAAGCCAAATTAGGTGAAGAGGTTAAGAAAACACTAATAACAGCTCAGTTCTTTTGCTGTTCACAGCACAAGCTTGTTTAATAGTGTAGAGTCTCATTTATTTGTCTCAATTGTCACTAGGTTAAGAAAGAAACTGAGAAACAAACACAGCTATATAAAAATGACATTAACATTTTGGCATACCAAGCTTGGACAGAACTCATACAAATCTATCCCAAATTTACATAGAATATAACTTTAAACAGAAAGCAGTTTTTTTAGCTCTCCTCATTAAGAGAGAAACTACAATTTGTAAGGCAGGAGCTCACAGAAGCTCCCCCCACAAAGCCTCCTGCTGCCTTCATAAAACCAAAAGCTGATACAAATCCCAGAAAGGCAAAATAGAAGCATTTTTAAACCCCTTTCTAATAAAAAAAAAAAAGTGGCTCTTTAACACCAGCAAGTTTCTCAGAGCCAGACTTTCCTATGCAGAAAGCTAAATCCCTTTGAGAAGGAGCTCTGACTGGCCAGACTCTTGCAGACCAGAAGAGCAAACACTTGTGGACACAATAACTTCTCAGAGTGAGAGAGGATCCAGAAAACACTGAGGGATGTAGAAGGAAAATCTCTCCCTGGAAGCAGGAACCAAAGCCAGCTTGAAAAGCTTCAAGCATCTGAACTGGTAAGGTCAAGAAGGGAAGCTGGGCCTAAGAAGGCAAAGTCCTTAGGGAGAGGTTTTGAGATTGAGATCATTTTCTCTGCTGAAAATGGAGGAAGACACAGTAACACAGTGCTTCTGGATTCCATTTGCTTTTATTTCCCTTGCCATAGAAATAATTTTTCAGTTATAATTTGTTTTGTATGCCTTCTATTAGAGAAAACAGAATAGCACAGACTTGGAGAAAGAAGAGACTGATAGGTGAGATACCAATTTAAAGGCCATGGAACAGAGGTTGGAGGAATCCTTCAATCGAAATAGGGACCCTTCAGAGAAATCCAATAAGTGACTTACAGTAACACTAAGAGCAGTAGTTCCAGATGAGAAAACCACACAAGGTCCTAAAGAAATTGCAGAAGGGAAGCCCATTAAGCTGCTGGATAGAAAGGCTTTAGCTATAGGCTGACATGGTCAGACTGGGTATTATATTGTATATTATATATTATATGCATATTGTCAAGGTACAAATAATAGGTGAAGGTCTGTTTGCTAAAGTATGAATGCAGATCCTACTAGCTGTTGCCTTGAAACAAGGTCATATAATGTTTTGTGTGTTATGTGTAGCAGAGTTTGGAAAAATGCACCATGCCTTAAGTTTATATTCAGAATTTCAATTGGCCTTTTCCTCAAATTCTGGAAATCATGATTCGAAGTTTACACATGTGTTAGAGATGGTGATTGTCTTAGTGATGTCTTTGCAAATTGGTGCTGATGGTGATTATTCCATTGGAATAAGACAAACTTTTAGACATTATGACATGAAGCCTGTCAGAGATATAAATTATAATGCTAGAGGTCAAACAGTTATGAAAAGATCTATCAATATGTTTAAAAGGTGTCCACAAGACAGAAAGTCAATATATTTCCCCCAAATAGATTAAATAATGATTTATTGATTTTAAGACTTTTAAATGAGACAAATAGCACATTTAGTAAGATATGGTGGATTTTAGAAAAGACTGCTGAATTATAAAAGCATATAGAGGTTTTAATTCCAAAATGGAAGAAGGAAATATGTTGTGTTGTGGAGGAGAATATGCTCTTGTCTCCACAGGAAACAAAAAACTATGAATTCCATTCAAACTGACGGAAATCAGATTTGACAAGGGGAGATCTCCTGAAGATCTTGGCTACAGACTGAAGGAAAGAAATCAAGAAGACCAAACAGGACAGGTAGCATGATTTGCTCATCCATCTACATGAAAACAACTCTGAGACTCACTGACACATAAATATGTCTTCAGCCACAACTTCTGTTATGCATGGCCAATAAATCTTGGGCTACAAATTACTCAGGACTTCTCATGCCATTCTTTTAAATGGCATAGATACATTTTTATTTTACAGTTTGATTCCTTTCCTGCACAGAGAATAGAGAATTATCTTTAACTGAACTTTACTCAGGGAACAGTCTATACTCACATTAATATAAAAGTGTTTAGTACCTTTAAAAATTAATACAGTGCAGAACAAGAGGACCAGACACTAAAAAAAGACAAGTATCTCAGGTGACCTAGCTTACAGCTTGGGTCTCAATAAGTGATTCCTCAATAATTTGCTTCTGATACAATTTCAAAACAGCTATTTAGATTGTTAGCCTCACAGACTGTTCCAGTCAGGACTTCAGTTAAGCTACGAACTTTCTCAGCATTCAGAGGGTGGACAGAAAAGTCATAACTAACTTTATTAAGACTGAAAAATACCCCAATTTTCTTGTCCCTCAAATGGAGAACTACATTCCAAATCAGCAGAAAGCTATTTAAGAAAACTATGCCCCGTTCCCAAGATTGGGAGGAGGAAGGTTGGGTTTTTTGTCATTCTATGGGTGATAGATGCTTCTTAATGTTTTAGAGGAGTTGGCTATAGGAATGATAAATAAAAGAGTAGATTACTGAATATATTTTGAGACCAAAGAACTTCAATAAGCCAAAAATCTTACATTGGTATAAATCCTCATATATTAATATAGACTTAAGATTATATTAGGTTACAACATGGTAAGGTCCTGTACCTCTGTAATTCTTAAGCCTTCAATGTTACATTCTAGTCCTTTTGAAAGCTGCTATTACCAATTCTTTAGGATAATTAAGAAATGCATATTAGCAGTCAGATAATCAAACTCAGGATCATGTTAGATACTAGTTTAGTTAATTACTAAAATACATTTCTTAGATTTACAGAAAAATATTAAAAACAATTCAGATAACTTGATAGATAGATGGCTTTCAAAAATCTCCAGGATCTACAGAGTATGGCATTTAAAGATTTTATTAACTCTAGGCTCTTTGTCAATGAGACAGGTCTGCTCCTGGCAGCACTCTCATTCTTCTTCAAAGAGCATCAATGGTTTCACATGTGGCAAGAGAGCCACTGGGTGAGAAAATGTCCTTGTGCCAATTACAGAATAGTGTCCCAAATGGACAAACTGGATGCAGGAGAGTCAACTGCTGAACTTTGCAAGGACAAGGCACGCAAGTAGTTAATAGTTCCTGCTTCACAGAAAAGTCTGACAAATATTCTGAGCCAGAAGGCTGATGATGATGCTCCAACGTTATGGAGAAATTTGGGGGTACTGTTGAGGCAGACAAATATCTCTGTCACTTCTATACTTTTGGGAGCTGCTTGCCTGCACTTCCTACATATTTAGGTAACATTTATTTCTTCTTAAGTCTCTGATAGGGTTTAAGAATAAATAGTTATTGTCCCACTGTAAAAATTAAGTTGTTTAGGATGATAGAAATAGAAAGAATGTACAATACTTTATCCAAAGCTGCCAAATATACAAATGTAAATCTTACCTAATAGTTTTCATATTTTTTTTATTATTCAACTATTTTGTTATTGTAAGAGAAAGAGCCTTTTATTAGACCAGAAGCAGGAGATACATGGATAAGGTTGTTTTTTAATTCAAAGGCTTATTTCTGATTTCCCCATATCTCTTTGCAATCCTTGTTCTGAGAATTTCCTGTCTCAATGTTATATAAATTCTGTTCCCTAATTGTACCCTGATATGCCAATAAAACAGCTTTATACAATAACTGAGCAGGGGAGAAAATGGGGCTGGACTTCCTTCCAGGCAGAAGGGGTGGAGTTAGTGGAGGAAATACAGAATTCCACCATGGTAGAGATCCAGGAGACCTCCAGAGAGGGAAGGTAGCAGGAAAAGCAACAAATGCAAGTATCTCTAGGGGAAAGCAAATTAGCTTAGAGGGTTAAGGGTAGAGTAAGAACTACTCAGTTCTTGGCTATGAAGCTTATTTAAATAATATAATAGACTCTCAATTATTTGTGTGATAACTGAATTAAGAGAGAAATTGAGGGAAGATACAAGTGAAGGGATAACAATTGAGACATAATCTGAATAAATTACTTAAATAAATTTAAAAAAAGAAAAAGAAAAAAGAGATAAATTGGTAAACAAACACAGTTATATACAAATAACATTAACAATTAAAAGACAAGTCAGAGTATCCATGTACTAAAAATAAATGGAGTCCACTTTTAACCAGTTCATAGAAAAGCAGTTTTAGAAAACCACAGTTAAAATTATCCTAGTGTACACTTGGTCTCTGGAAAAAGTGTGAGAAGAATGGGTCTAGAGAAGACATGGCAGTCAGAAGAAAGAAGACATTTTTAAGCATCAGGTCTCAGGTAGAGAAATCCCTACCTCAGTAACAGTTTGCAATAACTTGATTTCATTTTCATTTGGATTATTACTGCTGTAGGTTGCTATGACATTATTTTGGAACCAGCCGGGGAAGCTACTATACACATACAGTTCACCATTTAAGTAGGGACAGCACTTTTCTTATGCATGTTTCAAGAAAATAAAACAACAGCAACAACAACACCAAGAGAAAGCAAAACAAAAGCAACTACAACAACAAAAAAAGACAAAACAGATGAACAAACCACTTTTTTTTCTACTTAACAACTCTGAGCGACCTCTCTTCTGTTATGCTATGCTTTTACCGACCAAACTTGTGAATTCAGCTTCATGCTTATGTCCACAGTTTCTATTTCCTCAGATTACAAATTGATAGCAATGTATAAAGACAAAGAAATAAGGAACAAAGATAGGAATGTCTAATTTCAAATTGTATTATTTTATCGTGGGAGGGCTACATATACTTTGGCACACATATGGAGCTCAGAGAATTGCTTGAGGGAGTTGGATCTCTCTATCATACATGGGTTTTGAGGATCCTTCTCATTAGATCAGTACTACCACTATGAGAAAAATGAAGGAAGAAGAAGTTGTATTTGTACATCCATCATACTTTTTTATGGCTCCAAGTCCCTGTGAATTGAGCCCATCTTAGTGACCAGAATAAAATAAAAACCCTCTATAATATTATGTGAATTTCAAGTGTTAACTTAAGGTTGAGGGCAAATTCCAGAAATGATCCCTTTCAGAGAAAAAAAGAAAAAATATTTTTTTTTCTGTGTGCATGTGACAGAACATAGAGAGTGAAAGACAGCAAACAAAGGGACTAAGGATTTTAAAACAAGTTAGATGAGTTAGCATTAAAACTGGTATTACATGAAGTTACCATGATGATGAGCTCTGAAACATCTCATAGGTTCATATATAGACACTCTTCTTTTTTTCTTTCTTTCTTTCTTTCTTTCTTTCCTTCTTTCTTTCTTTCCTTCTTTCTTCCTTTTAGTTTTTTGAGACAAGGTTTCTCTTTGTAGCCTTGGCTGTGCTGGACTTGATGTGTAGACCAGGCTGGCCTTGAACTCACAAAGATCCACTTGCCTCTGCCTCCCAAATGCTGGGATTAAAGGCATATGCCACCAAGCCCAGCCATATAGAAACTCTTAACTGAGCCAGTTTCTCTCCTAGATTTGCCAGTACCAAGGTCAGATATCATAAATTTTGAGTAGCAAATCCTTAGGTTTTTTTACTTTCATATAATATTAGCACAGGTAAGTTAATATAATGAACTAAAAATCCAAATGAACAATTGAAAGGAGAAATAAAACTCCAGACAGTGGATGGGTATATACTTTCTTTGCTATCTTCAGTTGCAAAAAGACACAAAACAAAGATATTAAAATGTTTATGAGCCTTGCAAGCTTCGCTGTGGGAAAGCATTTACACGGCCACTTTATACAAAAATGTCTGCTTACATATGTGCTTCCTGCAGCAAAGTGAAGTTCATTAGGAATAACATAAACCCTTTAAGCCAGCTAACTCTTAGACAGATAAGAATCCACTGTGAACATGTATTTTGTGAATCAAATTGTAGAAGTCAGTGCTTGTCTTTCTTCTCCACTCCTAATAGAAAATTTGCAATTTTAGAGATTCTAGAAAAAATTGCAAATTATTAGAGTCTGATTGTATAATGACTATGATTAGCCAAGTATAGAAAATTACTTTTGAAAAGCCCTGCAGAAACTAGCTAAATATTAGATATGTTAGAGAGGGTTCAATAAGATATTGCAAATGTACTTAACTGAATGTTTTCATATATAATGATTTTGAAAGAGGTTAATGAATATAATGGAAAAAGACAGACAAAAAAGTATCTGGTTCTTTTTTTTTTTTTTAAGTAGCTAGTAAGATGACTTAGCTGGTATGGACCCTGCTGCCAAGCTTGAAGAACTGTTTTTGTTTGTTTGTCTGTTTTTGTTTATATATATATATATATATATATATATATATAAAATTTTGTATACATTTATATTATTCAAATATATAAAATAAACTACATACTGCAAGAAGAAGCATGAAACAATCAGTAATTATATTGATGTTATAGTCATAGTGTTTTGGTTATTGGAACTGTTTTTATTGCCAAAATCCACCTTGTGGAAGGAGAGAACTACTCATTAAGGTGTCTGACTTGCACACATGCCATGACATTTGGGCACTAACATTATATATATACACACACACACACACATGTGTAAGCACACATACAATGAAACATAATATAATTTTCAAAGGTGGATATTTACATAGAAAGAACATTTTAATGAAAAAACAAAATAAAGCAAAAAGGTAGCTAAGATTCACAAACTAGAAAGAACATGTAGTGTTTGGGTCTCTGGGTCTGGGTTACCTCACTCAGCATAATGGTTTCCAGTTCTGTATATTTACCTGCAATTTTCATGAATTCATTTTTCTTATGCTTGCCATTATGTTGAATATTATGAAGGGATTTTAAAAACTTTTTCTTTCTCTCTTTCTGTATTTTCAAACACGTTCACAACCAAAAATGTTTTACTGTTAAGAGCAAAGAAATGAAAGCTATTATTTAAACCACCCCGTGGAGAACTTTTTCTTTATCTAATGAATTCTTAAAGCTGTATTATTTGCCAACTGTTCTGTTTGGAAACAGTGAGGGAAATGAATCTGTAATAAGTGAAGGCAGCATACAACAAAATGTGACCAAACCCATAAATCCCTTTGCTTAGCAAAGCAATTGTGTGTGTGTGTGTGTGTGTGTGTGTGTGTGTGTGAGAGAGAGAGAGAGAGAGAGAGAGAGAGAGAGAGAGAGAGAGAGAGAGAGAGAGAGAGAGAGAGAACCAGAATCAATTACTGTGGACTTTCATATCATTATGTCTTCAGAAGCTCAACTTGTGGAGTTGGAGCTGCGACAAAGTCACTTGGAATGGGCAGAGGGGCTGAAGTTAAAAAAAGAAGGTCGGTTTGACCTGAAATTACTTCATTTCACGAATCATTATGCTATGATCCTGTGCTTGAGGATAAGCAGTTTAGGCAGGGTCATGATTTAGCAGTCTCTTGAGACCCTCCTGTCTAATTAGCATGACTCTCAAAGACCTGAGCTCAGCTCATTGCTCACTGGACCTACAGGATGAGAACGCATGCTTTTCTCTACTGTCAGCACCGTGCCAGCTTTATTAGCCGTGTGAGCATGGTACCAATAGAACTTTATTTTAGTCTCTGGAAACTCAATGGACAAAATTTGGCCAAAATAACAATATTGCCCTAAGAGTTGAGAATAACGCACCTCTAGTACTCAAAGGGCATGAGCAGATTATAGACATGTTTTGTTTTGTAAAGCATCTGCCCTGATTCTTTGGGGAAAGAAGCATACCCTGTCTCTGATGGAGGCCTTACCAAAATGCCAGTTGCTTAAATCTGTTAGCCATTTGATCATTAATAGGTGCTGCTTTGACACCCCTGGGCGAAGCCTCAGTTGTTGGAGGGTTTGCCATGTGATCACAAAGACATTAGTTTGACTCTCGCAGCCATGTCAAAGTCTGGGCTGCAGTTGTGCTCATCTGTAAACTCAGTACTTGCACAGCAGACAGGAAGAGCCATGAGGCTCTGACCAGCCAACTTAGCTATATCCGTGAGCTCCAAGTTCAGGGAGGGACCCTCTGTATTTGTGTTTTTTTTATGGGATTCCTGAGTGTACAAACCTGTGTGTCTTTGTATTTATATAGGCTTCTTATGTTCCCCCCTCCCCCATTGGATATTTTTCTTCTGTTTTGCCTATTTGTGTGTTTTGTCCTATTCCAGTTTATTTGTTTCTGTTTTTGAATTAGTATTCTTTAGATGCCTGTTTGTTCTTTATGTAGAGACTCGATGAGTGTGGATTTGGATGGGAGAGGGGAGAGGAAGAGCTCAGAGGACTTGGGCGAGGGGAAACCATAATCAGTATATATTGTATGACAAAAGCCCCAGATATATACAAGAAAAGAAAAATATATGGGGAAAAGTGGAATGTGGAATATAAAGAAGTGAATGTGGTACTCCAGTATCTTTCTCTGCCCTCTACACACCCAGAAATGTGTACATATATATGAACATATATCACTCAAACATGCACACACACACACACACACACACACACGCACACGCACACACACACACAGACACACACACACACACAAATGGTACTTTAAATGGTAATTGCTCATAGTTCTTTGGACTTAAGGAAACAAATATATAAAGGCTTCCAAGAAGTGTTTTTGTATATATACATGAACATATACATATAATACACACACACACACACACACACACACACACACACACACACAGTGGTACTTGTTCATAACTCCTCTCTTTGGAGCGAAGGAAACAATTAGGAATATAAAGCCTTCTAAGAAATGCCTTTTCCCATTTATTTATTAATCTCCTTACAGCCTGATCCCAGCCCTCTCCCTCCTCTCCTCCTGGTTCTGTCATCATGCCCCCTTCTCCCACTCCTCTTTCTCCTTCTTCTTAGAGAAGAGGAGGCCCCAAAGAGATATCAGCTCACACAGGCACCTCAAGTCTCAGTAGGGCTAAGCATCTTCTCCCACTGGAGCCTGACAATGCAGCCTAGCTAGGAGGAAGGGTCCCAATGTCAGATAACAGAGTCAGAGACAGACCCTACTCCCACTGTTAGGGGACCCACATGTTGACCATGCTGCACTTCTGCCACATCTTTGGTTGGTAGTTCAGTCTCTGTGAGTGCCCACGGGCCCAGGTTACTTGACTCTGTAGGTCTTCCTGTGTTGTTTTAACCCCTCTGGTTCCCTTATCCTTCTTCAGATATTAGGCATGTGATTTAAGCTTTCTTTCTTTCTTTCTTTCTTTCTTTCTTTCTTTCTTTCTTTCTTTCCTTCTTTCCCTCTTTCCTTCTTCTTTTTCAAGACAGGGCTTCTCTGTGTGGCCTTGGCTGTCCTGGACTTAATTTATAGACCAGGCTAGCCTCAGATTCACAGAGACCCACCTGAGTTTGCCTCCCTGAGTACTCAGATTATAGGAATGTGCCACCACACCTAGCTCCAAGAAGTGTTTTTAATGTACCACCACATGTACATGTCTACACTAGCCAGCTAAAGGCATCTTCATCAGCCTGTAAATTCTTATGTTTAATAACTACTAGACATCTCAACTTGATGCCTCATAAAAAAATCAAAAGAATATGCTAAACATTAATCATGTGATCTCACTGTTTTCAACCTTGGAAATGAAGGTCCAATTTTGTATGGAACTTCCCAGGTTTCATATTCTATACTCAGACTAGTAGCATCTTTTTGCATTCCTGCATTAGTTAACTCATTTGCCATAACTCCAGCATCAAGTATGGCTCTATAAAGTGTTTGGACTTGCCTACAGTGATTGTTCATATATGACTCCTCTTGTCGTTAGTCATGCTTTAAGTCTGTTATTACTCACTAAATCAGAGGATGTGGCTTGATAAAAGTAGATTTTTGGGAGAAAGTATGGCTCATTTTTATAGAATCCATATTTTTCAAAAGTAAGATGATACAGCCTTAGAGCCATAGCAGATATAGATAAACATGGGAATAAATATAAACTGCCCTTTATAACCTGGTGAAAACCCGGCCTTCGTGTTATCTGAGTTGATCCATCAGAAAAAAACCATCATGGAAGAAGCTTCATTAAGTTACATGACCTGCAGGAATTTGGAGAGAGACCTGCAGACACATTTCTGTAGTAGATTTTTCTGTGCTCCTTCAACTCCTACACTACAACATCTTTAAGAATCCTCTGGTGATAATTAACGACACTGCTCAGCTTTGTTTCTTAATATTTTCCCTGATTTGTGCCAGCATTATAACTATTAACTGTTCTGCTATTTAAATTATGCTGCATTTTAAGCAGTGCTTCTGGGAGTGGTATGAGGTATTCACTGGAGTATATGATGGGCAGAGATCTCACTGGACCAAATGTTTTGCCCTACACACATATGTTCAGCCACATAGAGCTCTATGACAGCACTGTCAACTTAACAAAACCTGGAATTACCTTGGAAGAAAGTCCAAATGAAACAGTGTATACTTTGAGTTGTATTGTGGGCACAATAATGAGAGATTGTGTTATTAAATTAATTGATATAAAGGATATATACCTCACTGGGCTGCACAATACACTAGACTGGGGTTCCTGATCTGGAAAGATGAGACTGAGTCAGGCAAATAGGCCTGTATGCATTCAATTCTTTCTACTCAGGACTGTTGATATGATGTAAGTAGTAACTTCTAGACTTTTTGCCTCAACTTCCCTACTGTGATGAACTACAACCTAGAAATATGATCTAAGACAACCCTTTTACTCCTTAAGTTGCTTTATGCCAAAATCATTTATTATAGCAACAGTGATTAAGGTAGAAAGACTCTTTCAAAACTTGACTATATATTACCCCAAACCAATAGATTCCATTGAGTTGGCTGCCAGTGACTCTCCTGTTTCTAGAAGATGACAGTCTCTTACAGCGTGTTATCACATAAAAATTAAGGTGGCTACTATTTACTCTACACACATCCAGAGTGGAAAGTATTCTTTCAATTCAGTATTTAATTTATTTTTTTATTGTAACCCTATATAACACAAATCATTTGTGCATTCACTTGGCACATGTCAATAAGAGAAGACTAGTGAATTTAAGCATGGTGTCCAAAGACATACATTACCTAGAAATCATAAAATATGAGAACTTACCCTGCTCCACAATGCATTCTTTTTTTTTCATCTTTTTATATCTATTTATTTATTTAATATATTTTATTAATTTATTCATATTATATCTCAATTGTCATCCCATCCTTTGTATCCTCCCATTCCTCCCTCCCTGGCATTTTCCCCTTACACTCCTCCTCTATGACTATGACTGAGGGGGACCTCCTCCCCTTGTATATGTTCATAGAGTATCAAGTCTCAGCTATTTAAAAACAAGGAATTCCCAAAATTTGTGGACAAATGGATTGAACTAGAAATGATCATAATGAGTGAATTCACCCAGAAGCAGAAAGAGTCAAATGGTATATGCTCACTTATATCTGGACACTAGTCAAAGGGTCATGTCCCATGAAAATTTTCACTTACCAGGAAAGTGGGACAGAGGGGAAGACATCCTATGGGGACTCCAGGTGAGAGAAGCATGGGAGAATGGGATCCAGAAGGTCTACAGTGCATTCTTATTCAACAATGTTGAAAGTCTTTCTGTGATATGAAAACTAGCTAGTTTCGTCCTCATCAAAAAAGTATGTACAAATATGTACCCCATACACTTAGGCACACAAATATATACATACACACATATATGTACATATATGTTGTTTGCATCTAATGCACTCACATATTCACTGTCATTTTATTGTGCTTGTAAGCTTTAGGCTTTTTTTTTAAAATAATTTTTGTTGGGTTGTAATTATTTTAAGAGAGGATGATTACAACATTCCCAGAGAACAGTGAAGAGAACTCATGCATCTTTCCCTGAAATTTTGATGAAATATCATGCTACCAAAAGAACATAACCTTGGAATTGCAGAGTTCTTATTTCACATAGTGAATTGGTTATCCACAACTAGAGCTAGTTCTTTTTTTTAAAGCATTTGATTTAATTTTAATTTATGTACATTGGTGTGAGAGTGTCATATCTTGGTGTTACAGACAGTTGTGAGCTGGGAATTGAACCCAGGCCCTTTGGAAGAACAGACAGTGTTCTTAACCACTGAGTCATCTCTCTAGCCCCCTTGAACTAGTTCTTATGCTTGTTGAATCTGAGTTCCATATCACAGTGATTAGTTTTTGTTGCTGTCGTAAAACATCATGGTGAAAAACAACTTAACAAAGAGTTTCTATTGGCTTTCATTTCAATGAGATTTTATAACAGCAATGACAGTCTGGCAGCAGGCTGCCTGGGTCAGAAAGAGGCTTTTTACCTCAACTTCTCATAGGAGCTAGAAGTGGGGTGAGGCTATAAATCTGAAAAGCCCTTCCTAATTGATGGACTTTTTCCTTCAAGGCTGTACCTCTTGAGAAAACTTGAAGATTCCATAGCCTTCCCAACAGCACTGCCAACTGGGAACCAAGTGTTCAGATATCTAATCTCATGACGGGGATAGTTTTTCATTCAAATCACCACACACCTATAGACTGGAGCAATTATCTATGTCTGAATTTTAATGACTGAGATATCTGTTATCTCAAGGTTTATCACATATTTTTCTTACGAATTAGTCTTCCCTAGTTTCTACTTTGTCTTTATTTCTACAGTAACGAGCAAATAATGCCACGTTTTTATCTTACGGACATTATCACAGATGTTCCTACAGGTTAATTTCTTGTTGCTTCACTGAGCCCATATTCTACTTGAGCAACTTCAGCTCCATTAGCTTGTTTTTATTGTTTGTTTTCTGCGGTGGACATATTCCACACTCTGGGCCTCTGCCTCTGCTTCTGTTTGGTAGCATATTTTCTAGCCATTTATTGGATTTCCTTTCTCATCAAATTTAAACCTTTCCCCAAATATCATAAAACTCAGGGTAAGCTTTATAATAGCTTACTGGAATTTACATGACCACCACTTAATTTCCATGCATGCCTTCTGAGATTTTTTTTTTTTCAGTAAGTGATGTGGCTGAAAGGCTTTGTTGATGTATATATTCCTTACCCAATGGAGGAAAGACCACCTGAGCTTAGAAATGCTTGTATTGAATAATGATTTGTTCCCAGTATCTTGTACAGTAATTGGTACATAATAGATGCTTATCAGATATTTGTTGTTGCTGAAGAAATGGCTCAGTGGCCAAGAGCTTGTATAGTTCTTTCCCAGCTCCCCAATCAAGTGGCTTATAGTGCTCTATACCTCCAGTTGCAGAGGTGTCTAGCCCTTTCTTCCTGCTTCCATAGACACTGCTACTCACTTATACAGACCCACACACAGACAAGCATAAATAAAAATAGAAATTATTATTTAAATAATAAATATCTGGTGAGAAAATATATGATTTCAAAATGAGTATTTTTAATAGAAACTCCAAAGACAACAAAGGCCACTGCAGGCTGTGTTGAACCAAACATGTGGTAGAACTGGGTAGACAATTAAAGAAAACTGCAAATAGAATAATTCTATTAGGAAAAGTAGACTTCCAGACATCCATTTGAAATCAGAGAAGCACAGTTTTCTAAGTGTATTTACAGCCATGTGAATGAATTAAGGTGAATAACAGAAAAGGAATTGGATATTTGAGAACGTATCTGTTCTTTGAACCTCTCCCACATTGCTGAGAATGCATCAAACAGAATATTCCTGTTGTAATTTAAACATTTCCCCATTTTTATTTATACCATATATTAAAGAATTGCCACTTTTCCAAAAAACTTACACTCTAGATTCAACGTAACCCAAATTTTTGTATTTTTTGTTTTCTAAGTATATATACCTAGACAACCATGGGATGTAATAGGATTTCTTCTGTAAATAGTGATAATAGCAATATCTACCTTACTGTGTTACTGGAAAGTGCTCAAATATTCACTATACTCTTTTAAGGGAAACATTTAGCTTGTAATGTGAGCATGACATAACAGATCTTTAGTTTGAATGAGAAAGGCCCCCATAGGCTCATATACCTGCATGCTTTTCCCCCACTTTATGAACTGTTTGAGAAGGGTTAGGATGTGTAGCCTTGTTAGAGTAGGTGGATCCTTGTTGAAGAAAGTGTTTCTTTCTTCCTTTCTTTTTTCTTTCCTTTTTTTTTTTTTTTTTTTTTAAAACAAGGTTTCTCTGTGTAGTCTTGGCTGTTGGCTGTCCTGGACTCACTTTGTAGATCAGGCTGGCCTCTAACTTGCAATGATCCATGTGCCTCTGCCTCCTGAGTGCTGGGATTAAAGGCATGTGCCAGCACACCTAGCTTAAGAAGGTGTTTCCATGGTTGCTAGCTTATAGTTTCATATGTAGCTTTCAGTTCCATGGCCACTGTGGCAGCAATCATGGCAGCAGGCCAGCATGGCACTGGAGTACTATCTGGTAGCTTATATCCTTATCCACAGTCATCGATCAGAAGCAAAGGCAGAGACAAAGAGAGACAGACAGAGATAAACAGACAGAGACATGATCTGTTAAATCAAATAGGAATAAGCTAAGCTATTTTGTTAATTTCATATCCAATATTTCTCTACTGAAGCTCTTCTTTTCTTTATGAAACCCCAAGTTCTCACTTACAATTTCCTACTCTTTAAATGACAGCATTTCTTTCAAGATGAGTACTTACAACAAATTCCCTAAACTTCTTCTTATCCTAGAAAATCTATGATCATCTCCCATTTTTAATGGACAACTTCTCATGATTCAGTATTATATTTTTAGGATATTTCCCCTCTGCCCACGTCTAATGCCCTGTGTTCTTTTCTCCCTGCTTATAAGTTTAAGGTGGCTCCAATCACATGTCCCTACAAGTTGTTTTATTGAGGCGTCTTTGGGGATTTTTAAAAGAAGTGTTTATTTTTCATCATCTACTCTTGGCAGGTCCCCCAACCTTTTGAGATAAGGGAAAACTGGACACACTCACAGTATTCACTGTGGAGTTTGACATAAGATGGAAAGTAACCTTGGACATTTTTAAATTTACCTTTTGGCCATTTGTTTGTATTTACAAGAAAATATTGAAATATTAGTTTTTTGTTTTGTTTTCTTGTTTGTTTGTTTGGTTTTTACTTTTCTGTGCCTTAAAGACAAAGTAATTGTGTTCATTTACATTTATTGTGCAAGATATTGTCTGAGATTCCTGGAGTTACTATGAGATGTCTGACATAAATTTTGTGGAAACCCAACTATTGTTATTTTAAATATTCCTCATCTTCTTTTCTGTCTAAAATCCTTTTTGTGCTTGATTTACTCACTTTGTCATTGTCATGTGGTTTCTGAACATTCTGCCCTAATCTTTTTCTACTCTATTGTCTGGGTTTTTGTTTGTTTGTTTGTTTGGGAGCTTTGGAGGCTTGCACCAATATAACACAAGTTCCAACATCTATTACTGAGGCCTGTACAATCAACATAGAAGATGACTAGAGACATTTCTCACTCTATTTTTATTTTAAATACTAAGCATACTTCTGTTGTTTCTTTATGATGATTGATTTCATTCTATGCTTGTATTTAGTGCTCCTGCATTCCTTCCTGTTTTCTACTATATCCATTGATTTACACATGAAGTTTATTGTACAAATGTTATATTAATTTCTGATAATTCCAGAATCTACTTTTAATGCTTGTTCTGTATCCCATATTCTGCTTTGTAACTTTCAGTAAGTGCTGCATTTCCCCTTGTAACTTGACATGGTATATTAGGTGAAATGCTCTTCTGTGCACAGATGCTAGGTAGAAAGTGTGGTGTGAAAAGAAGCTTCTACTAACGTACAATTAAATCTTTATATTTTAATGTGCCTATGCTTTTGGACTGTGACCTTCACAAGGGCTACTCAGTCCTACTCTTTAGGTGGGAGGAAACAGATGGACTTAGTTGTTATTTACACTTTTCCAGGACAGTTAGGCTGGCATAAAAAGTTAGCAAGTCAGATTACCTTGCTAATTGGATTGTATTGTCTCTCCTGAGGGCCAACTTTTATAAGAGAAATAGTAGATTTGAATGTATTTCAAAATGTTTCCAAGGATACTAGTATATTCCTGTTCATTCCTGCTCTACTCAAAATAGAAAGCAAACTGAATCAGCCTAGCTGTCCATCTACTGGTGAACAGTGATGAAAATGTTTTTGCAGTGCATATATACAATAGAGTTTTAATCATTCATACAAAAGAAAATCAAAACTATGAAATTGTAAGAAAATGGATAGAACTAAAAATAGATTATTAAACAAACTATGGCTTGTAAAAACACTCTATGTTTTCTCCAATGTGAAAACATAGCTTCTAGTTATTATGCACGTGTCTGTGTGTTTAGGGACCAGGAAACTAGAAAAGTGGTTGGAAGCATTCTTAAGGAGCAGGGAAGGGTCGTCGAACGTATGTGATATGAAGGTAGAAAGAGGGCTACCAGGGAGGGAAGGGGTTAAAAGGGAAAGGAGATAAAGAGATAGGAAGAAGGAAAACATGGGAGAGGGTCAACATTAACTACATATATATGAAAGAGTCCTTAAGGAAAACTATAACATTATTAGAAAATTGAAAATAATCCCTTTGCCTTCTATCTGCCAGCAACATGAGGAGATTTTCTTCTGGTATTTATAGTGAGAGTCCGACAGAGTTCCTGAAGGCAAAACTCAGAAATGCCCATCCAGGAGCCCTAAGATTGAGTCTTCCTCTAGTTTTCAAGTTTGATTGGTCCACATGGAGGCTCATTGAGACATCAATTTCATGTTTTCTTTCCTCATTACCAGCTTACATGGTAGTTTCTGTAATCTTATAGCATATTGGTAATTTCTTACCAATGAAACCTCTTTAGTCCTCGGAGGAGGCTCAAAAAACACATACTGTGTAAGGACATAAAGAATATAGGTAGCTGTGTTTTTATCAGCCTACCACGAAGTCCCTAGGAAGTGGTATATCCAGAGACATGACATTTAATATCCTTTAGAAAGCTGTAACCAGTATCCAGAAAGTAACTAGCATCAATGAAGAGGAGAGAAATGTGTAGATGGGAAGAAAAATTAAGAAGACAAAATCTTTCTTGGGATCAGTAACCGTGCAATGTTTTAATACTTTCAACACCAGCATCACATAGCATCCAAGAAAATACTAAATAGACCACACGGGGGTATTTTTATTTCTATATGAGCATTTTTTAATGATGTCACAGAGACATATTAACTAATTTCATTTTTAATTACTTTCACCGAGTGGAAGAATTATAAGTGGTTATATTTAGAACTCATTTAATTAAAATGGATAAACTGTATTCTGAATGCATAATATAGGTAATCTCACTAAGTTCTACTCTAGGCTATACTGCTGATCTAATTAATAGGAAGGGTTGTAGTGTGTTAATGAAAGGAAAGGCAAAGAGCCCTTTTCCTTTATTGTGACTGTAAGCCATGTGAGTTCTGAGCAAGAAGGGAGTGGATACAAAGGCAGGGTGTGTTTCTTCGGTGCTGCAGTGACATTTCTTATCATTCCAGCATAACTGTGCCAGAGGGCCTGTAAATAGTATTTGCCGACAGCAATTTTACACATTCATAGTATTCTTTGATGTCTAAGCTAGACTCAGCTGACAGAGCCCCTGAGGTTATCTTTCTGCTTCTTCCACAGGCTGATAAACCAGTGTGAGGGATTACAGAAAAAAAAAGAAACTCTAAACAGCTGAATTTAGTAAACTTTGAATTAAATTAACCTTAACAAAGCCCCTAAGTGTCAAGCAGTGGGCACCCAAATAATAGTCATTGACTGGGGTGAGGGTCACTACCACCAAGGTTGCAAGGTATCATCTCAAGAAGGAAAATTTACTTGCAAGAAACATTCTGGGTAGATTTTACTTTATGCTTCTATGAAGGAAAAAGAATAAAAACTGGAGGCCTCATGCTCTGAATATGAATAATATGAGATAACAATTTAATAAGTATTGAAGTCTTATTCTAGTCACTGGTTACAGGACATTTTTAGTATCTTGTTTTTTAATCACAGCAGGATACAACCTATAAAAATCACTGAGAAAACTAAGTTATAGATATATCCAAGCATTCATAGTCAGTAAGAGGTGGAATATTAAATAATCATAAATGCCATATCAATTATCAGTAATTATAACATTAAAGTTTTTCCCTAGGAGATAACATGTATGTGTCTGTGTAACTACAGTATATATACACCTATGCATATGCATATGTGTGTGAGTTGTGTGTTTGTGTGTGTGTGTGTGTGTGTTTGACATAGATTATGTAAAAATGTGACAAGTTGCAATTGGGGAGGTCAGGGGACAACTGTCGCTGTTAGTCCTGGTTTTATGCATTGTTTGAGACAGAACCATTCTTGCTCTTTATTGTTGTGTACATGAGACTAGAGACTAGATTGCTCTGCCCATCTCCTGGCAGGAGTATATTGGTATAAAATGAGTATGGCTTTTATGTGGACTCTTGGCATATGAACTCAGGTCATAAGTCTTACGTGGAAAAATCTGAAACCGCTAGGCTAATGAACCAGTTCTTTCACTTTGATATTCTTGATTTCTGAACAATCTCAGAGGGACATTTTCTGACATCCCAACAGTGTAGGATGGTTGGGAAAGGGGAAGAGTGGACACGGATGTTTAGTCAGTTTCCAGATTTGTCTCTGTCCTGTGAAACTGCATGCATTGTACTGCGTTACTTCTTTGAGTCTTCATTCCTTTGGAACATGTCGTGCCTTTTCAGAAATTCTGCTGTTTTCATTCTGGGAATTTAGTCAAGAAGACTTAACTTATGTTCACATCTTTCTAGAGTTTATTCTTTCTCCCTTTGTAAGGTTACTTTTTGTTATGCCTCTGTAGAATGACTTTCATGTTGATGTCATGCCAGCTTGAATGACATCCAATCTCTTCAGGGTAGCACATGTGGCATTCTGTGATTTTGCACAGCTTTATCTAAGAAACTTATTTCCATGTACTTTAGCATCCCTGATGCCCACCCTATAGATCATACACACACACACACACACACACACATGCGCGCGCACACACACACACATATATATATATATACATATATGTGTATACATTCATTTAATCTATACAAGCTACCTGATTCTGCTTTCAAAGATGTGTATATACACATTTGCTATTAGTCCTTATTGGTGTTCTGATTATTTTCTGCTCTGTGGCACTCAATTTCATTTCCTTACTTACCCCACTATAATGTTATACTTTGGACATTGATAGGGCTGTATGTGTTAAACTCACCTCTTGAACAACATGTCCTGCCAGATGGATTCTTAACACTACATCTCTTGGAGTGTTGAATATATTTTTGTATCAATGATTTATTTTATTCTGAAGCTTCCACCTTCTTTTAAACATTTACTATTTTAAATATTTTTTTTCATTTTACATGCCAAAGACACCCACTTCCTCCTCTCCTCCTGGTCCCACCCTCCCTCCCATTTCTCCCTTCCTTTTCTCATTAGAAAAGGAGAGCCCACCACTTACCTACCCATCCCAGCATATCCAGTGACATTGAGATTGCAGACATCATCTTCTGCCTAGGCAGTCCAGCTAGGGAAAAGTGATCCACAAGCAGGCAAACAAGTCTATGCCAAAGACAGCCCATGCTCCACATGAAGACCAGGTTGCCCATCAGTTACGTATGTCTTGATGGCCTAAGTTTAATCCCATGCCTGCTCTTTGGTTGATGCTTAAGTCTCTGTAAGCCCTCATAGGCCTAGGTTAGTTAACTCTGTTGTTATTCTTGTGGATGTCTTGTCTGCCCCAGGTTCTTCTGTCCTTCCCTGCAAGTCTTCCACAAATCTCCCTGAGCTGTACCTAACGTTTGGTGTGAGTCTCAGCATCTGTTTCAATATGCTTCTTGGTTGGGCCCCCTCAGAGGCTCTTATCTGCAAGCATAACACAGTAATTTTCATAGTGTCAAGGGTTGGCTCTCTCCTATGGAGTGGGTTTTAATTTGGGTCACTGGTTGGCCATTCCCTCAATCTCTGCTCCATCTTTAGCCTTTTTACATCTTGTAGGCAGTGCAAAGTTTGTGTTGAAGGTTTTGTGGATATGTTGGTGACCCCATCCTTCCACAGGAAACTCTGCCTAGCTATGAGGTAGCCATTTCAGTTTCCATGTCCCCTGCTATTAGAATTCTCATCAAGAATCACCCCAATATCCTCCCAAGGGCCTCTCCTGACTCCATCTTTTTCCAAAGATACACTCCTTGGTTTCCCTTCTTTCTCTCCCAACACTCTCATCTCTCACCCCGTCTCTCCCCACAGCTGATTCCCACCCTCATTCCCTTCCCCACACTCTCTCCCACCCAGTACCAGCATGTTATCCCTCTCTATTTCAAATGTCTATTCTATTTCCTCTTCTGAGTGGGATTCATGCATCCTCTTTTGTGCCCTTCTTTTTACTTAGCTTCTCTGGATCTGTGGCTTGTAATACACACACATATGTTACATGTATACATACATATACATGTAACATATGTGTGTGTGTAGTATACAATAGAGTAATAGCTGCCTACATTGCATTGTGAAGTGCATGTATTACTTTATAATTAAAGCATAAAAGAAAATTCTCTGTTAATGTAAAATATACTATTATGTGTTATGTACACCATTTTTTAAAGTGATAAAACTTATATATCAACTACTGAGATTGCACTGGAGAGAGAGTTACAACCAATGGACCAATTTCAGAGATGTGTCTCCAAAACAAGGCCTCTTAGCCTATGCCTACAGGCAGGTTCAGGGATTGGCAGTCGTACTTGTTATAAGACAGAAAAAGAGCTCAGTCGTCTTGCTCCACTCAGAATAGTCTCTCATGGATTCTTTGTGCTCCAGTCACCTTCCACCCTAAAAGCAGTCAAAAGGCTGATTATGTTTCATTTCTTCTCTTTAGCAGATATAAACACCAATACTGCTCACTTCTATTGGGCTTCATGGAAAGTCTTTGTAGTGTTTCTGTTTCTTTGAGAACACAGTGATGTTCATTGATGGAACACTTTGTTGCTTTATTTGTTACTATGAAAGGTAAAGGGGAGATCAATAAAATATAGTAAGAAAAGTCATAATCAAAGCTGACAATCAATAGGTTTCAATCAACCATATAATGTATACAAGGAAAATTTCATTTTACCTGTTTTACTGTTTGTTAGTCTGTCTTTGCCTAGAAGGGCTTGGTCTGTGTTTTGCTTTTTACTTTTTATTAAGTGTATGAGTTATTATGTGATTGTTATCATCTTTTAAAATGAGAGACAAAAAATGTCATGGGAAAAATTAAAGTCAGAATTGTAGTAGAATGCCTTTCCCTGTTAGCGAATCCCACTTCTGTCCTCAAGGAAAAATGGTGATGTGAGTTATTTTATTCTGCGAAGAGTAAAGAGTGTGATAGACTTGCCTAAAATGCCTCTTATGACCCAAACCTTGAACGTGCAAATTGTCTAGAATTAGGCAGAGTATGCATTGCCTTTTTCTAAGACATAAGTATCTGTAGTTTAGGAGAAGAAAGCCTCCAGCAATCTGAATCATTATACATTTGTGCCCTGGTGAAATGGACAGTGCTGTAGTCATTTTAGCAGTGGCAGTTAATTGGCTCAATTCTGCCAATAAAAGCATGGAGAATGATGACACACTTCAGTTTTATAAATACGCAAAAATTTACTCAAAAAGGCTAGCTCCCTAGCAACCATCTTCATTTAAAAAAAAAAACACAACTACAACAACCTTCAGTGGTGTGAACAACCATTTCAATCCCTTGAAAATAACAATAGTGTTTTCCTCCTACTGTCCCATCCCAGTGAATATTAAATCTTCTTTTCTTGAAAAGAAAGAACAAATCAAGCACAGACTTTGCCTTCCTCAACTTTGCATTAGTGGTGATGGCAGGTTGGGCAGTGTCTTTGGGGGCAGCCTTGATGCTTGTTTTGCTTCCTGCATTAGACCTCAAAATACCCCTGAGGTTTAATTATCTTTCTATATTATTTTTCACTACAAAGCCACTTACTCTTTTACTGTGTTGCTGTGTTGAAAAAAAATCTTCAATAGATGCATTTTTTTTTTCCTTAATGGTAAAGGCAGAATGACTTCAAAAGATGGAGTGCTCTTGCTTTATTTTCTTTGACAAAAGGAGACAAATGCTTTGATAGTTTCAAGGTGAAGTGAAGTCATGGGACTGGGGTTCGTGTAGAGAGAGTCTGAATTGGGAATTGGCTTGGGTCCCTTCAGTTGTCCTGTACTCTTGCCTCTCGTATAAGGCTCATTTTAGTTTCTGGTTATGCACAATATATGTATTTTGATTCTTCAAAAGATATGGTGTTTCATGAAAGCTCTAGTTGTTTGCATGGACTTTAGATAGGATAGATTTAAAATGTACATCAAAAGTGGGCTGAGGATAGAGAATCAAGAAGATTTTGCACTGATATTTTAAGAAAGAGAATAAATGTTATTGAGAAGTAGAGCATAATTCACTTGGCATTGTTGTTGTGGTTTTTAATTTTTCTTTTCTCTTTTTTTTTTGGTTGCTGTTTCAAAGTTCTGTTATAACATGGCTGTACATATATACTGAGGGCTATAGTCTGAACATTTGTGGTCCTCCATGATCCAAGCATCAAAACGCTAATCTGCAGGATGATGGTAATAGGGAATGGCACCTTGGTAGGTATTAGACCAGGAATTTAGACTCCTTATGATTTTCTTCATAAAAGAGATACCATAAAACTGCCATAATCATTCTATCATGTGACCCCACAGCAAGAAAGCCCCATTTCTGGACCAGGTATATTCCAAATTCCAGATTAAAATTTGCCAAGATCTTGATCTTAGACCTCTAGCGTACTAGGCTCTGAGAAACATATTTCAGTCATTTATTTATAAGCTACCCTAGTTCATAGCACTTTATTACAGAAACCCTAACAGAGAGTAATTTTATGTCTTTACCACCTAGAGATGGTGGGATTGTTTTATTCTTAATATTATAGGGAAAACTTGATTCTGGAGCATCTCCTTTTCCTATCGTCTATACCTGGACATGGGCATCAGAGTCTAGCTGGAATGTTATAGCTGCTTTAGTTAGAGTTGCATAGACAACAATGAGAAGTGAACGTGAGGACCGTGAGGACAAATAATTAGGAAAATCCACTGGGAAGGAAAGCTTGGGGAGAGAGAGAGAGAGAGAGAGAGAGAGAGAGAGAGAGAGAGAGAGAGAGAGAGAGAGAGAAATAAGGCAGCAACTGTCCATATTTCTGCTGATGTGAAAATCAGAAGAACATGGGAAGAAATATTTAGGAACAAAGCTAAATAATTCAACTGATGTTAAGCAATATTTATTTGAACTCTACTTCAGCCTGTCTATCTGGGAGAACAGGTACTTATTCAACTGTTGATGAATTCATTCCATGTTCCCTCTCTTCTATCACTCATTTATTCATTTGCTCATCCATTCACTCATGCTTGGAGATTATTTATTTATTGAAACAATATAGAATTGGAAGTAGATAGGAGCATGCAGGCCAGAAATGTATTCAGGATAAATCTGAAGGTTAGTGGAAATGTTGAGAAGAGAATGCTAACTAAGTGCTAACACATAAACCCACAACACAATGACTCAAAAAGTTAAGCTCTTTATTTTCTCCTACCAGAATTTATTTATTAATTTTTATTAATCTCCTTATGAATTTGTGCTCTTGGGACTTTAACCAAGAACCTTTCTGATGCTAAGCCAACAGTCTTATCACTGAGTAGAGTTTAGACTGGGTAAAGGAGAGAAATGTGCCTCATGCAAATATTGAAAAGTGAGGTTTCCCCTATAAATGACCCCTGTAACTACTCAGATACCCCTGTCAAAGTTTTGCTTTATCTTCAGCATTGTTGAACTGATAAATAGAGAGAAAGGGGAATATAATAAAAGTCTGTAAAAAAATTTTTTAGAAATGGCATTTGTCAACTTCTTCCACTTCCTATTGTTCAGATCTCTGTTACTTAGGAATTACAGAACTTAGGTGTCTATTTGACCAGCCATGTGATCTTGTGATTGAAGAAAAGTACGGCCTTAGTCTCTGAGCAACAGACATAACTTGTCTGATCCTGACCTTTTAGATTGATACTTCCAGGACTGCATCCAGATAAACTTACCTCTCTAGAAAATGAAAGTAAGAGATCAAGAGCAGAGGATTTTTGTAATGCTAGAAGTCTCCATAAAAGATGGATTTTATGAGCATTTCTGTGATCATTCAATGCTCTTTCCAGGGATCTTTCTCTTAAGGGATGATGGTACGATCTCTGTCTGGATTTTTATGAGTTGATGGTGACAGTGACTGTGAGATATTTGAGTGAAGCGTTCATGGGCAGTCAGAATGGCACTCATAGTACAAGACAACACTCTGGTAGAATAGGAAGAAGCCAAGGTAAAAGGCTATCTCTGATTGGGCTGGGGAGTTCAAATCCCTCAGTCTTCACTTTCACATGCTGGTGTTTTTTTTTTAGCGTGGAGTAGTGATTAATCCACGAATTATAAGTAAGATCTCATGTTCCATGATGTTAGAATATATTTAACAGTATAAAATGTGATAGAATATATTTGATTTACCAGGTAGTCTGTAGGATTTATGATTCACAATTAATTCTTAAAATAAAGATGTCTTTTATGTGGCAGCTAATAGTGCATTTACTGTACACACTGGAAATGTAAGAGTGTTCCTTATGTAGGAATCTAGCTGTTTCTGCCACAGTAGATAACCATGTAATTTCATGCCCACTTTGCGTGCTTCCAAATGAAGGAGAAGTTTAAAAAGATAGCTTCCATTAGACAAAGCAAAAGCTGCAATTGCTGTATTTCACTAAGCCTTATTCAATGGATCATTCCTGTTTATGTCACCCCAAGTACAAATAAACTCTAAAAGCAACTAATAAAATATCTCATTTAATTTAATTATAACTTGAAAACAACTTTAGTATTTGCAGGGTATTATGTGGTCCCACTTTAATCTGTTTCAATTGAACAAGTATGCTAATTTCAACGTTTATTCCCATTTGACAGAGAAGTCACAAGCTGAGAACAAAAGCAGCATGGAGTCAAATGTATCTGTGTCCTTATTTAAGGTTGTGTTATTGTCAGCAATGATGTATGACTGCTTCAGTGAGAATGTTTCTTAGGTATAAGGAAGGGCACTGTCCTTTATGCCCATTTTGAACTCTTAAGTAGTAGTTTTTCATAATCTAAACAAGTTGGTGTCCTACTTATGTTAGGACAGTCCCAGTGACAACCATTTCAAATATTCATATATCAAGATCATTGGTATTTTGTAGCAATAACTTGTCACATATAAAGTGAATGTATTTATTTGTTCAATAGGGAAAAAAGTGGCAACGTGACCAGGGCTTGCACACAAATCACAGTCCATCTTAAACTTATTATTAGTAACTGATATTTAAAAGTTAATGGGCCCTCCCTGTGAGTGTCAAGCTGGGAAAAAAATAATTGAATTCAAATATGTAAATATTTAAACCTACTTAAGTTGATTTTGTGAAGATGCTGCTGCTGCTGTTGCTGATGATGATTCAGGTGAAGGAATTAGGAGATTATTGAGCAGGGAGTGGGAGTCTGTTTTCTGACACATGACTTTATATTAGCTTTTGTGAATGAATGTGTATGTGTGTAGATATGTGAATGTTTTTGTGTGTAGATGTGTGTGTGTGTATAGTTTATCATCTAGTATAAGTTACTTTTGATAGTAAATATTGATGTTATCATAAGTATGCATAAATTGAAGACATCCCAAACAAATAGTTGTTGTGTTCACCCTCATCATAATGAAAATGTATTTTGCTTTTCTTAAAAAAACAACAGTATTGCACAATTCTATGACATTTTCAAGAAGACAAAAATATATGGACAAGATACGTATTAGCAGTTGGCAAATGCAAAAAGTTGGCTAAATTTTGGTAATAAAGAAACAAAAAAAAATTAGAGAGTAATGGGACTAACTTGGTTGGCATAATTACCCCATGGATGTGTGATATTCTAGCACTATATGCTCAAAAGTGGATTTTACTAATGTAATACACATGGGTTCTTCCTTGTGGATTTTACTAATGTAATATACATGTGTGTTTTTCCTTGCAGACCCTAGATTAGATTGCAGAAGCTAGAACTCCTGATTTTTCCATTTTCATTTTTTAAGTAGAAAGTATGCATTATGGGTGTTTCCCTTTTTTAAAAGTATATTTTTTGTTATAATTTATTCAGATTACATCCCAATTGTTATCCTCTCACTTGTAACTTTCCATTCCCCTCTCACTCCCTCCCTCTTTCACCCTTTCCCCTCCTGTAGACCTGTGACAGAAGGGACCTCCTCCCCTACCATATGACCGCAGCCTATTAGGTCTCATCTGGATAGCCTGCTTCCCCTTCCTTTGTATGTCCCTGGGCCTCCTCAACATGGGAAAGTGATCAAATTGGGGCACCTGAGTTCATGTCAGAAGCAGTCCCTTCTTTCCCCACAATTGTGGAAAATGAGCTGTCCATCTTAAAATTAGGAATCCATGACTCCTGTGCAAGAATCAGTTATTTCCAAGGACAATTCCCCTGATAGGTTCCCCAGTTCCAAGTGGTAAGCTCTAAACTCATAATTACCTATAAACAATATTAAATGGATTCAGTCATTTATATACATAATCTATATGACTAAATGATTATATAATAATATAAAATACATATATTATACACTACATAATATATGATAATATAGTAATATATTATATACAGTGATGATAATATTAAAGAAGAAAAGGTCATGGATTTGAAAAGGCACAGGGGATATGGTGGGAGGTGGAGATAGGAGAAGAAAGGGAATAGAATTATAGAATTAAAACAAAATGAATAAGGTAAGAGAGTTAGCAAATCCTACAGCACTAGTAAACGCTTGCAAGGGACTCGTTCTGTTTCCGTTTTTTAATATAAATGGCAAAGTGAAAGCAGCATTTAATCTCTCTGGAGGGCAGAGCAAGCACTGCAACCACTTAGTCACAACTGCCTTAGAATCATTCTTCATAAGTGAAGAACTGGAGAGGAAGTTTCTCACCTTATTGTCACACAGCACATGGCAGGGAAAAATGTTGTTGTACTACTACAGAGTCTCCTATAATTTGCTCATGAAGACAACAGAAGCCAGAGATGCTCAGTAAGGGTGATACTGAGGTAGCTGATGGAGGGTGTGATGCTGAACCTAGGAGCAGAGACTATGTAGGATACAGAACATGGGAGTGTTTCATGAACCATTCTGACAAACTAGAATGCAAGAGAACTCTCAAAACAACCTCCAGGTAATATCATGAGTACTTGGGAATTACAGTTTCTTACAGAATTTTAAGCAAAAATAAAGTATACATTTTTTTCTCTACTCTTATTAATACCCCAGCAATTATATGCACTGCTTGGTGAGGCCAAGTAAACGTGTGTTATTATAAGATAAACCAGTTGTTTTTAAAACATGTCCTTGATGGCTCAAGGCATTGTCATGTTGTCAAAGTGACTTCTGCTTAGTTCTATTTTCTGTAGCTTAAATTGAATACCAGAGACCGGTAGTTTACAAAGCACACACATTATTTCAGGTCCAGAAGCTGAGAAATCCAAAGTATAGCCAGTATGTGCTTGGCTTCCGGTGAAAGTATTCTGATGTCATAGTTGAGGCAGAATGATGATAAAACTTGGGTATCTATTCATATTGTACAGCTACCGATGCCATTGTGGGTGTCTAAATCAATTGCCTCCTCTAATTCTAATAGCATCTGCAAAAGCCCTACCCCTGAGTTTTATTAACATACACATTTGGGGATTAAATTGAATGAACATCATTGGGACACTTTCAAACCATAGCTGTAAACTGTTCAGTGTTCATGTTTCTGAGCTCCGTGGGACTTTAAAAATGTTCTTGTGTACTTACTGATAGTTCAGTTTTGGCTCAGTCAGTTTTGCTTCTGTGTCTTCCTATGTTAAAATGATTATGATTTTAGTTTATTTAGAGTATATAGGTATGTTCTAAGAAACCAGCTCTAAAATTAAAAGATTCTATGATTAAATTTATATTACAGAAACCTAAAGCAGCCTTGTATCACAATATATAGTAAAAGAACATGGTACTCCATGAGAAAGACTGAATTATAGCCACCTTCCTTCCTGTGGAAAGCCAAGCCACATCTACATGTATGCTAAGGATGAGGCCTTTCAAATTTTTCCTTACTAAGAAGAATGTGTGTAAGAATATGACTTAGAAGTAAAATGAGAGACCTGCTCTACGTATTGTTTCCACCATGTAACACAGAGCGAGCATTCAATATGCTAGCTGTTTAGTGCCCGGCCTGAAAATGCAGTATTATAAACTGCCTTGACATCTGAAATTGTAGATACAATCCAGCATTCAAACAACTCTTCTCTTTTTTTTTTTTATGCCGTAGAGCCTGAGTGTGATACCAATTCATGCCAACAGAGGGTCTCCTACCTTCCATCCTCAAACGAGCTAATCCCATCCTCCACCGGGATGGAAGGTCTGTCTCCCGTAGCCTTGAAATCACCAGTATGTTCTTCTATTAAAATCCCCGTGTGTCATCCTATGGTATGCAGCTCATCATGTTCTGGCTTCCGAGTCTATGTGCCTAGTAAGTTGATCTGAATCTTGTGAGTCACAGGTCCGACACATAGGCTTCCCTCTAGTGGTGAAGAGGAGGCAATCAAACCATCTCCTGTCAAAACTTCTAGCAGTTGCACATGACATGATATTAGTTAATATTCAGTGCACCGTCAATGTGTATATTAAAGCTCCTCAATTTAGAAAATAAGGAACTCTACAGACTATAGCACTGAGGCTGAGTCTCCGTGGACTTACAGTTCGAATATCCACAATGCTGTGATGCTGATTTCCACTTCAGTTTACATAGAACTGCCTATAGCATTCAAACAAATTAGCAGATTATTACAGATTTTGTAAGTTATCATGTCTAAAGACTGTTGGAGGAGCTGAACTAGGACTTTAGCTTCTTGCATAAACTTATGAATATATATATATATATACATATATGCATTGTATATGTGGATTTGGTTTATGTGTATACATATATAAATGTAATACAGATACACATACTCATATAAACATATATACATACATACACACACTCATACATATATATGGATTTAAATAAGAAAAGAGTTTTGAGAAAGGATATAACTAGATAATTTTGCACTTCTGCTACCTATATTCAGCAGAGATTCAACTGGGGGGAGATTGAAATTATAATAACTAGAAAAATATAAGAAAACTGACAGAGGTGGTACCCATAGATGTTTAATGTACCCACATAGTATAGGCCATCCCAATGCTAAAGATGATACAGTCTCTCAGCTAAATCAAAGCATGCTGCCATTGTCCCCATGACCTACACAATTTCACCACAAAATCACCAAAGAGACTCTTCCACGTTTGTCTGTGGTTTAAGTTATCTCTAGTATTATTATTGCATAGGTCTCTTTTGCCAGTGACTGTCACATTGTTGCTGTGACCATTGTTACCAACAGTTACCCAAAGGTCACAATGTCTGATATTTACATCACTTTCTGGTGAAGAAACAGCTCAACATTCTCTGCAGTTTTTTATGGAGATCATGCTAATTATCGAAAAAGCCAAGGGTTTTATTTTTCTTTTCTTTATAGTTTGCTTATGCTCCTCAGGTGAGCCATGGGCCTGGCATCATATTCTGTCCTGTTTCTTCTTTTTTTTTTCCTCCTTTATTAATTTATTCTTGTTACATCTCAATGGTTATCCCTTCCCTTGTATCCTCCCATTCTTCCCTCCCTCCCAATTTCAACACTTTCTTCTTATGCTGGCAAACTTGTATCAGCAAAACCATTAACATCAGTAAATGCACACAGAAGGTCTGCAGTTGCAGTGACTCCCATTTGACCGGAGGGCTTGCACACATATCTGCATTGCTCACTGCATAAAAACCTCTCTAGTGGGAACAAGGCCTGTGCTGGAAGCTAGGTCTTTTTTTCCTGGAGAAAACAGGCTAGAAGGAAGAAGGAGAATTATACTTACTAAGGCTCTCAGTCAGAAAAGCAGATCCAGTAAAAGACAAGGGGCAGATAGATGCTGGAATATGTTGGAGAAGAAATTGGCATCAATCAGGCTGGTTGTGAGCAGATAATGGATGTCCAGAGATTTCTCAACAGCCCTGTAAAGGCCTTAGCAAGACTTTCATTTCCAGTACTCAGTGCCAGCAACTTAAGAAAGGGGTACTGGGAAGAGACTTGAGATCACAGTTGTCAAAGCACAATGTCCTGTTCATTGACCTCTGTGGTAACTTGGTCAGAACCCCCAGATGGGACAGACTTAGCCTTTCTTTAGGACAGAAGAAAGACAGAAGCCTTAAGTAATGCATCCCAGGAGTCTTTGCTGCTGCTTTTCTCTTCATCTGCTTGATGCCCTGGCTGCTTCTCAGCAAAGACACCTGACTGATTTTTCTATCACTCTTTAATAGTTAATCCCCACCTTGTCGGTTAAAATATTTCAGCAACTCCCTCAGGCCAGATAAAACCGAGTAAGTTTAAATTAGATGCCTCAGCACCATCAGTCATTCAGAAAGCTTCCAGACAGAGCTAACATACCATCTCACTCATTATAGACAGAGGGTCTTGAATGAAACCCCTTAATGGGCCTTCTTCCTGACTCTGGGGCACAGTGCAATACATCTGTACTACACCTCAGTAGGAATTTCTTCACAGTCCTTTGGAAAGAAAATTTCGTATTAACATGAAACCTCAACATTTCTCAACACTGTAAAACTCTGCTTTTAGCAAAGTGCTGTCAGCAATGCTGCAAATCTGATCCTGTTACCCCTGTGCTAAAACACATTCAAGGATTCCTGCCATTCGTCACTGCATGCTGCCCTACTTATGCTTGCTGGAATGCAAAGGCTAGTGCAATTCAGATGAACTGATCTTTTGCAGTCTTACCTAGTCTGTGTAATAGCCCCAAACACTTTTATACCCCCCATCCAAACAACTCATATACAACTTTGTTGAAAAACAACATTTTGGTCTCCACGTCCATTTACGGAAATTGTACCCATCCTTTAAAACCCTTATCAAGTGCTACCTTCTGCACTATGCCTTTTTATATCTTGAACATGTACAGAGACTCTCTACCCTACATATTATCTGGGTCTTCAATTGTTTAAATCTACACAAATTTCACCTCTGAAAGTCTTGTAACTTGGTTTCAGGTGTGCTCAGTTTTGTAGCTTTCGTTATCTATGGACATCTCCATGAAGCACGCCATACTTTATTAGCTGTGTTCTACCCACCCTTTCTTATTTTGTAGCCTGCATCTCCTCTTTGATCTTTGCCTACATCTTTTATCTCATCTGTATCAAACACCTTTTAAGTAACAAAAACAATGTCATGGTTTAACAAATGCCAAGCCTTCCAGTAAAGTTCTGAAGAACAAAGTTTGCTATTGGCTGCAAGAATTATTGCACTATTGTATAGACTTTGGGTGGGAAAAGCCAAAAGCAGGGCTAACTGCTATTAGTGTTAGTAATGCCAACTCATTGAAAATGTCTGAGGAAACCAACCAAGTTCCCCAGCATAGTCTGGATGAAATTCTGAGGAACTCAGTGACATATGCTAAGGATGAAATGAAAGTGAAATGGCAGCATGTCCTTAGGTCCCAGGATTAATGCTAAGCATAACGACCTGTTCACTGGAGAAATTCAGCAAAGGAAGAAGTGGGTATTTTTCATGAAGGGGAAGAAAGATTACAATAGTTCAGATATGAGCTCATTTGGGCTTAGTTTCACACAATAAAAAATTAATTTCATATTGGCTAATGAGTTTTCTCAGTGGGTAAAGATTCTTGCCACCACTCTGTCAATGATCTGAGTTTGACTCTAGGAACCTTCATTGTAGAAATAAAGAACTCTGACTTCCATGCATGCATTATCACACACACACACACACACACACACACACACACACACACACACACACACAGGAGGGAGGGAGGTAGAGAGAGAAAGAGAGAGAGAGAGAGAGTGAGTGAGTTGGGATGGAGACGGGGAGAGAAAGATACAAAAAAAATACGAACAAGTTTTTTAAAGCAGTACCATATTAATGGCATTTTCCCAGCTATATTTCCTTTTAGTGTTTAATGAACAGATTTTTCCTTCTTATAGCTATTTTTTAAGATGCAGAATAGTGAACTCTTACCTATTTCTTGACATCCTTTTCTAAGTTGCCTCAGGACATTTTGAGTTGCTACAGTCGCATCAGTTCACAAATTGTAAAGCGACTGTGTGCTTTTCACGGAGCCACAACTGAAATGGAGTTTGAAAGAGCTTATTTATCATCTATAGAGACACTTAAACAGTAAGCACATAGATACAAGAAATGTAACAAAGAAACTCAGGAGAATGCACTTTCCATTCCTTCAGAATCCCTAACTCAAGAGATTCAAACCATTGAAATGATATCAGCAATAATTCATGTCAGCATATATTTTATAGCAACTTAAGAGCATAAAAAATGAAAATGTAACACTTTGGGAGAAATCAGAATCCACACCATCAAGCTGAGTTACAAAGAATTTTCATTTTATTATTTTTTAAGCACATGGTTAGCTGAATTGACTGAGTTCAAAATATTTCTGGTTCCAGATTCCTTAGGATCTCACAAACAAATTTCATTCATTGATAACTATGATAATTTTAGGTAGTTGATCTGAAATAATGCTGGAAACATTCTTCAAATTTTAAATTTTTGAAAACTTTATATGTGAGCACTGCATCTACACATGTAAGCACCTTCTTTTACATTCCAATTCCTCTCATATTCTTCTCCCTCCCATATTCATGCCTTGTTTTTGTCAATTATTTTGTTACAAGCTGGGCATGGTGGAAGATGCGAACATATGTATATGTGTATATATATATATATATATATATATATATATATATATGTTGGCAAAATGGATTACATATCAGTAAATATATTATATATACATATGCATATGTGTGTATATTCATATATATGTATATACACAAAATTTAAGTATTCTAATCCCGTTATATATGTATATATAATATTTATATAACATAGTGTATATCCTCTAACTCTAATCATAAACTCAAAGCTAATGTGGCCTGTAGCCTTTCTTGGTCATGTGTAAACTCTAAGTAACAATTAAGACTGCCTTTAAAGAAAGAAAGGTTAGGTGCAATGGTATTGCAAAGGAAGAAATGAGTCTAATCCACTAAGCCATGAACTCCAAGATCAACGTGACAGGTTTCTAAGGTGTTAAAAACAATCCACCTGGATACTAAATAAATGGAAAAACAAAAGGCTCTATTTATAATTATATATTATGTAATTTATTTATATCTTTATGCGTAACTAACACATATTATATATAACAGTGAAAGAACTGATTTACAAATAACCACATACTCTGAGGACATTTACCCTTTTCATTTTTAATTTGTGGTGTAGTAAATTTAAAAGAAATTGTAGTCTACTTAACTTGGAATTACTTAGCTACTAAGTGGTTTTCAGTTGGCAGGAATGTGAACGCTTCTGTTTTATGAAGATATTTTTGGTGACAATGTTGGAGTGTAAAAGGGGAAAGGGAAAACTGACAAACTCCTAGTGAAGGATGGTGGCCTGAAAAATAGGAGGAAAGGGAGGAGATGCACTGGGCAGGCCAGGTTATTCAGCAGGGGCTATACCTTGATGGCTGTGAGGCAACGGTTTCCTTTGGTACCTGAGCTTGTGAAGTAGAACCATTAGTAAAGCATCACTGGGAGTGCAGAGCACATGGGAAGATTTGTGGATGTTCGGGATGAGAAACAGTATGATCCAGCACATGCTGAGGAGACCAGCAGGGGACACCTTCTAGGTAGACATGTTTGGGTAGTGCTTGAGTAATTCAATATTTTACCCAAGAGAGACCAGATGGATATTCAGATTAAGGACTCCTTTTAAACATAGATGCTACTGGAGTTGTTTATCTTTCAAATGAAGCGTCCAAATTTAAATTTCTTGGAAGTACTTAAAGCCTTATGCATTGATGAAATAAAGAATAAAGTAATGTCTTAGTGGTAGAATACTCTTCCTGAAAGGAAATGTTGCACCGACCTTCTTTTGCTACCCTGAAAGTGAAATTCTTTATGTATACACAGCTAATGGACTATGAAACACTTTTCTAAACCATACATGACTTTAGGATGCATGTTCTACCCTGGCACCTTGCTTTAATACTTCTTCTGTTTTCCATATGTCAAGGGATGAATGAACGTTTTTGTCACATGCCGTCACGGCCATGACATTGTCCTTTGCAATGGTCATGATTATGGTGCCAAGTGTCTTTAGATTCTATCTTCTGAAAATTTAAGGTAGAATAAAGCTTCCTTTTTTTTTTTAGTTGTTTCTGTGAGATATATTACAATAGCAATAAAAAAAAAAAACCCTGAATAACACAGCTTAATCTAACAGCAGGAAAATGACAAGAGTTCAATGAGGGAGGATTCAGTAGATATGCACAGAAGGGAGGAATGGTCAAGAGACTGAAGAGGGGCTGGAGAGGCGGCTAAGCACTCAAGAGTAAGGAGTCCTCTACCAGAGGACCCAGAGTCAATTCCCAGTATTGACATGGCAGCTTCCAAACTCCTGAAACTCCAGTTCCAGGAGATATCATGCAGTATTCTGGCTTCTGTAGGCACCAGGCATGTACATGGTACACAGAAGTATATCCAGGGAAAACAAACATGCACACAAACAATGAATACAACAAATAAAGAAAGAAAGAGGGGGGGGGGAGAGAGGAAGGAGAGGGGAGGGAGAAGGATCATGGATCCAAGTGTATACAGGATACATTTTCATCTAGAAAATATAAATAGGTTTTTATTTTTTTCCACATTAAGATGATGACTAAAGTAAATTAGAATGTATTGAGCATTTAAAAATAAATTTAAAGTAATTTAAAATGTGTCAAGAGTTCATAGAACAATTTTAGTGAGATTGACATGGTCCCTTTGTTTTAAATGCATGTAATTAAACATCATGCTATATAGTACAAATGTAAGCATATTCCTCCTTGGCAGTTAAAAATAACATTAAATGTACCAGAGACCATTCAGAAGATTTTCAGTATAGGATGAAAATCATGACCACCTCAAGAAGAGCCTGAGCAAAAGTAGGAGGCTAATAGTAGTGTGGGGCCAAAGAAACTGATTTGAATTAAATCAAAAGAGAAAGGCATGTGCTGTGAACTTAATCAAATGTCCTATACCTTTCCTTACTACACTCATTTTACAGATTGCTTCTCATGGCATTGTTTTTTGCTTTTTCTTTTTAGGTAGTGCTGATGCAATGAACGTTGAAGAATCATACACAGGAAGAAGAATGATAAAACACAATATGAGAGAATTGACAGTTACTGACCATGGGCCAGTGAGGTTTTGACTCAAGAGATCAGGGTTTGTTGTTGTTGCTGTTGTTGTTGTTGCTAAAGTATAATTTAAGTAGCTTACTCACTTAACTCAGGAGTAATCACTGACAGAAATTCACATACCATTTTCTGCATACTTTGAGTTTATATGTATGTTCCTCTTTGCATAAGAAATTACACACACACACACACACACACACACACACATTTCATGTATATCCTATATTTTTTAATCATGTAGTATATAAGCTAACACTGGTATTTAGCTTCAGTTGCCAGTACTTTTCCCATCTTAGAGAAGTCAGATTTGTATCTGTAATTTCATACTCATTCTGGGAGAGAAGTAATTACCCAAGTCATTTAAATTCTATTAATTCATGCATGCATCACTATTCATGAGCATATAAAGTGAATATGTTGTAGGTACATATCATAAGTATGTGGCTGTGTGGGCTTGTATGTGTCTATGTATTCCAGTAACTGAATTCCAATAAATTAAAAGTTAAGTGAATTCTGATGTGATTACTACGATTTATCTTCCTAGAAATTATTGGGCAACAATTCCTTCCTCATTGAGGAGGCTCATGAGAGACATAAATAAACAAACTTCATGTCTGTGAGAGCTGAAACTTGCAAGATTTGTGAAGGGTCCTCTTCAGGCTTATAAAAACAAAACAACTGCGTGAAGAGACTGACCAACCCAGCTACCTGCAGCAATGTCCAGGAGAACCGTTGAGCCTCCTGCAGATTGTAAAAAGAGCTCCAAGGTTCTAGTTTTGTGAGTTATCACCTGTGTTGATGAAAGCTTTTTGGTTACACTAATGTATTAGAATCACATCTGCCCCCATAGGTAACCCTTCACCCATACTCATATAAGTTACCCCAATAAAAACTCATTGGTTCACCAAGTTGGATTTTGGTATAACTTTACTTGGTTCTTTCATGGGTTCCTTTTGGGGATTGTGTAAATGTGTATTCTGTATCTCCAGAAGAAGTCTCTGACACAGCAAAATTAGTAAATTTGACATGTGACATAATAGCATTGGCTGAATAATAATTGAAAAGAGAATAGCTATCCTTAGAATAGACTTTTTCTATTCATCACATGCTTTCTCTGTTGCCCTGACAACAAACTACTGTAAACAGGGAAGGTATACCAGGAAGATTAGTAGAAGCCTTTGGTTAATGATGATTCTGACACTCCATGTCACCAGGCTCTGATGGTCTCTCAGTTTTATTCCTGAGAGCCTTTTTAGTTGCATTACACAGAGCTTCACCAGAACAAGTATTTACAAATATTCTTTTAAAAAATGAAATGGTGAACAGCATTGCTCTCAGAACCACTGCTACAACAGATTAGTTTTACTACTGATACTAGCAAAATTCCTTGGATTAAGCCCCCCATAAATGACCTGCACCTGGTTACTTGTCTGTCACTGCACCAGCATTGTGGGTAGGATGACAAAGGCACAGATATATAAGTTATTACTCCTTAAAAGCTGACATGGAGAAAATGGTTTCTTTTACATTTCAGCAAGAATTCACTATCTGCAGCTCTTTGTTTACTGGCAAGAACTTGCAAATTTCCTGCTGTCTATGTTGGCATGCTAATGGATGTGCTTATTTTGTGGGTTTTCTTTATGCAATCATATTGTTGAGATTTTATTAATGAAGATTTCGTGTATAGAAGATGGAGGCATCTAGTCCTCTGGCTAAAACAATGATTTTTCCTACTTTTTCACTATCTTCTGTGAGGCTAAGGTGTCAGAATTCTACTGAATCCTCAAAAAATATTTTAAAAGTTAAATAAAATTTATTTGGAAAAGAATGAAGCTCAATAGATCTACAATGCAAAACCCACATTATATGTAAAGTTCTCCACACAGCATCTGGATAATCTGAAGCCGATTTTTGATATTTCTTTATGTTAAAAGTGTTTGCTCCTTAGCCTAAAAAATCACATTAACACTAACATCTGCACTGGTAAGTTTGATATTACCTCATTCTCTTCTAAAATTTTAAAGTACTTTTTATTAAAATATACAAGTAAAAGTCCATTATTGTTTGTGTAAATCTTGTGTCAAATTATTATTTTCCAGTATAAAACCTGCTTGGTATTCTGTAATAAAATGAGTTCATAGTTTTATTATTTTACTTCTAAACATAATATTGACACCAATTCAATGAATAAAAATTTCCCAAAAGAAGTTTAGTGAATGATATCTTAGTTTGATTTCTATTGCTCTCATAAAATAGCATAACTAAAGGAAAATTTAGGAGAAAGGGGTTCATTTAATTTTATAGCAGACAGTCCATCATGAAGAGAAGTTAGGGCAAGAACTCAAGACAGGAACAGAACAAGGGCCATCAAGCAACACTGATTACTGGCTTGCTGACCTTGGTATGCTTTCTTATAACACCTATGGCCACATGGCTAAGCAGGGCTCTGCCCACACTGACTTAGGCTTTCCCATATAAATCATTAATTTTTAAAAAGCCCTAGAGTCCTGCCTGCGGGCAGTCTGGTGGTGGACAATTGAAGCTCCTCTCCTGGATAGCTATAGCCTGTGTCAATTTGAGAGAGGAAAAAAAACCTGGAAGCACATTTTTATATTATTATTCTGATAAAAATGTATATTAAAAAATAAAATTAAAACTGTTAACAGATGCTTGAATCAAATCTACCACCATCCCAGAGGGCCATGCCATGGCTTGCTCTTCCTGGTGAAGCCACATGCTCTGGGATTGCCTAAACTTAAAGTTTCTTCTTGTTACCTGGCTAAGGTGAACTAACCTTGGGTTACCACATGTGGACAGTATAAAATAACTATTTCACAAGGACCCAAGTATGCTAAGAATAATGCCATGGGGTACTTGGTTGCTTATTCTTTCAGTTTTTCTATCATTCACAGTCTTGTCTTAGAATGTTACAGAGATAATATAGGAAAAATAATATCTAGAACATAGCATGGTCTTTTGTTCACAGGAAAGAGTGAACGGAATTATCTTTTGTACATCATCAGAACTTATCTAGTAAAAAGAAAATCTGAGCTGGTATGCATAAAATTCTTCCTTTTACATAAAAATTGCAAAATATCTACATAAGATTCTATTTAACATCCAGACAAAAATAAAGGGTAAGGATGCTGAGTGAGTGTTAGCTCAACCAGTAAAATGTTTGTGATTCAAGTGTGAGGACTTGATTCAATCCCCAGAATATATGACGTCAAAAGTCTGGCTGGGCAGTGATGAATGCTTTTAATCCTATCACTTGGGGGGCAGAGGAACATGTATCTCTGTGAGGTTTACGCTATCCTGGTCTGCAAAGTGAGCCCAGGACACCAGAGCTCTGTTCCATAGAGAGCCTATCAAAACTCTGTCTAAAACAACCAAAGAGACCAACCAACCAACCAACCAACCAGTCAGTCTAGTGATGTGCACTTGTAATCTCAATGTCAGGGAGGCAGAAATAGGAAGGTCTTCTGGAGCTAATTGGCCCCCAAACCAAGGCAATTGTTCAAACTTCAGATGGAACCAAACCAAACCAAACAACAACATCAACAATAACCTAAGATGGATTACATTTCTGAGATGACACTGAGGTTGAGAACCATCCTCTGCCTGCATGAAATGCCCAAAAATTTACCAAAACCAAATTATGTAGGAAATGATGGGAAAAATAGAAAATTTGAATCTTATATCAATAATGTTCATGTTTAACTCAGCAAATCCTTAATTCGTTGAGTGTGGTAGGTAGTAGGCGTAGTGAAGGAATCATTTCGATAGTCATTTGTTAGTGTTGTCCTAAGAAGTATGTTGAGATTCTTCTCAGTTGCCTCATTATATGCACACACTGGCATTTCATTGGGGGAGACATATGCAACATCTACAACATTCCCCTAGTTGTCCTAAATTCAAATGATACTTTACTTTAGCATCTCATCATGGGGAAATGGACATAATTAAGTACTCTTCAAAGAAAAATAGACTCTGATACTGCAAATGCTATTAAATATTTACCATTGCAGTAAATTCCTGGGTAGAAAATGATTCTACCAAAGTAGATCAAATGAGAACATCACATTGCCTTGTAGCAACTGTGCATGGTTCTATCAATTATTAAACAATATATATCTTTAGGCATAAAATATACATGCAGAAGCTGCATAGTGTAGAATCTGAAGAGTATGAAAACAAGCTTGTCTAGAATCTGTTTTCTGGTCCTCCCAATTTTCAGTCCAGGCAGTAAGTTACTTTGCTCATCTGGGCAGGTAGAATTGCCTCGTATGACAGTTTACCCCCAATCTACAATTAAAAGGAAAAATGAAAAAGAAATAATTGAACAAAAGATGAGAGTTTAGTCTTTTTTATATGAAGTTTTAAATAGAACTAATCAAGAAAAGGTACTGGGTTAGAAAACTAAATTGAGTCATGTAAGACTCCTTGTGACTGAGCTAGACTTAGACAGAAAAAGCAAAAAATATACAAGGTACATGTCTCTAGAGAATCTCACTAGGCATGAAAATTGGGACCACCAGAAAAATTGAGCCAGCTTAAATGACAAAGTTAGCTTCTATTGAAATAGCACCAAGGGTCTAACTTTTGAAAGCTATGAAGATGGTTCAGTTGATTGGCCATCTGGATTTGAACCTCACATTCCACTAATTGGAAAGAGAGAACTGACTTCCAGAAGTTAACTTCAGGACTCTACATACAATCCATGGGCATAGCCATACCCCTTCAGACGCATACCCACATACTTACACACCTGTATCAACACACTCTTACCTGTATACCCACATCTTCAAATATTAACACCACAAACGAACAGAATTAAAAAAAAAATAACTATGGTATACCTAGGTTCCAAATGGGAGATGAGGCCAGACAAGCCACATATTTGAAAAATGAATTGTTTAAAAACAGTAATAGGGCATGTATGGTAGCTTGTATCTTTAAATCTAGGACTCAGTAGGATGAGCTGGGGTGAGATAGTATCTATGAGTTAACGTTATCCTCTGATACATATTGAAGTTTCAGGGCAATCAGATAGAAAAGGGGGAGAAGAGAAAGAAGAAGAGAGTTAAAGAGAGGGAGAAAGGGGGTATGGAGGGAGGGGTGAGGGAAGGAGAAGGGACGGAAGGAGAGAAACCTACTCTTAATAAAATAGAACAAGTGAAAACTGGGGACACAACTCAGTATAGTATTGTCTAGCATGCATGAGTCCTTAGAACTGTATTCACTGTACCTGATATTGCCTATAACACTAGCACTTAGAGGTGCAGGTAGGAAGGTAGAAATTCAAGGTCATCCTCAGCTCTATAAAGTATGTTCGAGACCAGCTTGGGATATATTGGATCCTGAAAAGGGGCTGGAGCTGTGTGATAGCTCAGTTAGTAAACAAATACAAGGATCTACAACCATTCCATGGAAGTCACATGAGAAATCCTGTTATGAATTTAAAACATCTATCTAGACTAAAACCAAGTTGATGGAGATGAGATATGACAGATTTTGATTTACATTCAGAATTTTAGACTCACCAAGATAGGGAAGAGGTTTTATTCAAGGTTGCCAAATACAAACAGCCAAAACACTATGAATGTAACATTTATATAATTCCTGATTGTTTCATGGTTCTTCATTCTATATGTAGTTTACTGTATATATACATATAGAACAAAAAGAAATCCTGTTATGGTGACCTGCACTGAGTCTCAGTACTGGACAAAAGAGATAAACAGATCCCAAGACCTAAGCATCTGTCTGGCTTAAATTTAGGATGAGCTACAGGCCAGAGAGAGATTTTGCTCTCACAACAAACAAGAAAAGGTTGGGGAGTTCCAAGACGGTAGGGACTGGACTGAGAACCACAGACTGAAAAAACTGCCAAATGCTAGGTGACTGGGTTCCTGTAAAGTGCAGACCACAGGCGGGCCTGGCCCCAGGTCAAACAACAGCCCACGGAGGTCCTGAACTCACTCCTCAGCCTTTGAAATGGAGACCACCTGTGACTTCAGCCGGCCTTTATAGCCCAGGCACAGTGTGTGGGACAGTTGAACACTGGAGCTCCTGACCTGGGGAAGTCTCAGGAAAACAGGTGAATCTGTCCTTGGATATCCCCTCTTGCCCCACGCCAGTCCAAGGAGACCCCCAAGATGACTGGGCATCCCATGCAATGGTGAACATGGTGCCCAGCTACAGTGTGCATGGTCCAGGTGGGTCCAGACTGGAGCCAGACAGCCTGCCTCAGTGGACTGAATCTGCAAAACTGGGCTGATAGAACTCGGCCAGGGTAGTCTCCATGCCTTGGCAGGGACTCCCAAGCTTGTTGGAGAAGCTGCACTCCCTGAGGGTCTGGAAGGGGGTCTGAATTGCTGCCACAGCTCAGTGGGACTGAACTGCCAAAGGTGCACAATTTAGAGTGGTCCACTATCTAAACTGGTCCAGGCAGGAACCTGACTGCAGACCACAACAGTCCAGACCTGTACAATTGGGCAGCTAAAGCCCAGCCGAGACAGTACCCATGGCCCGACATGGACTCCCACGCTTGTGGGAGAAGCTGGACTGCCCTAGGGGGCCTGGAATGTGGTCACAACTTGATAAGACTGAACTGCCAAAGGTGTGCAATCTAGACTGGTCCAATATCTAAACTGTTCTGGGCAGGAATTTGACTATGGGCCACAGAGGTCTGGGCCTGAACAATTGGCCAGGTAAAACCTGGCCTGGCCAGTCTCCGTGGACTGGCACGGTCTCCCACACACTTGGGAGAGGCTGGATTGCCCCAAGTGGTCAGGACAGAAAATCAAACAGCGGCCCCCAACACAGCTGATATGAATCTCCTCAGTAGCATGAAAGGGATCAGGCAGAAGCCTACCTCTGCTGACCGAGCCAGGAACTTAAAGTGTAAAACAAAGTCACCTGCAGCAGAAACCAGTTCACCTGGCGGTTCCAAGGAAGAACTCCCTGATACCCCCACAGGCAAGGACAAGTCACCTATAATCACTCACCAACTATCCACTCTCAATAACCAGTAAAGGACACCAGAACCTACCACCCAACATCAGAGATAGCACAAAGACTAAAGAACAGCTTAAGAATGCAAACAACAAAAACCAAAACAACTCGGAATCTCCAGATCCCAGCTATGCCAAAGAAATCAACCCTGAGAACTCAGACGCAATCAAAATAAAAGAAAATGGCCTCAAATCCTTAATAATGAAGATCATAATGGAGGAACCAAATAATATCTGTAATCAAATGCAGGAAGATGGAGCCAAACAGGTGGAAGACATAAAAGAGGCCTATAGAGAGGCACTGGAAAATATTCAGGAAAATACAAACAACCAGAAGAATGAAATCAAGAAAACAGTTCAAGATCTGAAGATGAAAATGGAAACAGTGATGAAGGTACAGACAGAAGAAAAACGGATTGAGAGGTCTTAGAGAAGAAAGTAAGCAACATAGGGTGAGCTTCTCTAACAGACTCCAAGAAAAGGAGGAACGAATATTGGGACTTGAAGATACAATTGTAGAACTTGAAACAACCATCAACAAAAATGGTAAATCTGAAAAATTCCTGACACAAAACATCCAAGAAATCAAGGACACTATGAAAAGACAAAACCAGAGAATAATAGGCATTGAAGAAAGAGAAGCTGCCTGACTCCAAGGCCCAGAAAATATGTTTAACAAAATCATAGAAAAAAATGCCCCTAATTAAAACGGATGTTTATAAACATACAAGAGTCCTACAGAACACCAAATAGTGTAGACCAGAAAAGAAAATCTTCCTGCCACTTAATAATAAAACACAAAATATACAAAACAAAGAAAATATTAAAAGCGGCAAGAGAAAAAGGCAAAGTAACATACAATGGCAAACCTATCAGAATTATACCCGAATTCTCAGCAGAGACCATAAAAGGCAGAAGGGCCTAGACAGAGGTCCTGCACACCGTAAGAAACCACAGATGCCAGGCCAGACTTCCATACCCAGCAAAACTATCAGTAACCATTGATGGAGAAAACAAAATATTCCATGACAAAAAAAAAAAAAAAATCAAACAGTATGTAACCACAAATCTGGCTTTACAGAAGTTACTAGAAGGAAAACTCCACCCCCAAAGGGACATGTGAAAACCAAAACAACACAGGAAATAAATAACTACACCATCACAAAAACACAACCATGCAAATTGTCTATTGTAACCAACATCCAAAATTAAGGGACTTAACTGTCACTTGTCATTAATATCTCTCAACATCAATGGTCTCAATTCTCCAATAAAGAGACAAATTAACTGAATGGATGCATAAACAAGATCCAACATTCTTCTGCATTCAAGAAACACATTTCACCCAGAAGGACAGACATTACCTCAGGGTAAAAGGCTGGAAAAAATGTTCCAATCAGTCATAAGAAGCACGATGGTATAGCCATTTAATATCTAATAAAATAGGCTTTCAACCAAAATTAATCAAAAGGGATGAGGGAGGACACTTCATACTAATCAAAGAAAAAAATCAACCAAGATGACATCACAATTCTGAACATCTATGCTCTAAATACAAAGGCACCCACATTTGTAAGTGAAATATTAACAAAGTTTAAACCACACATCAATCCCCACATGTTAATAGTGGGAGACTTCAACACCCCACTTTCACTGAAGGATAGGTCATTGAAACAGAAACTGAGCCAAGAAATAACATCATTAACCTATGTCATGAACCAAATGCATCTAACAGAGATTTACAGAATTTTGCACCCAAATACAAAGGATTATACCTTCTTTTCAGCACCCCATCGAACCTACTCCAAAATTTGATCACATAGGTCACAAAGCGAGCCTCAACAGATACAAGAAGATTGAAATAATACCTTGTATCCTATAAGATCACCATAGTCTAAGGCTGGACTTCAACAAAAGCAGAAATAACAAAAAGCCTGCACACACATGGAAACTAAACCACTATTTACTTAATGACACCTGGGTCATGGAAGAAATAAATAAAGAAATTACATACTTCCTGAAATTCAATGAAAATGGAGGAACAACATACCAAATTTTTGGGACACATTGAAAGCAGTGCTAAGAGGAAACTTCATAGCACTAAGTGCCTTTATATAGAAATTGGAAACATCCCACATAAGCAACATAATGACACATCTGGAAGACTAGGAAAAAAAGAAACAGAAACACCAAAGTGGGGTAGACTTCTGGAAATAATCAAACTCAGGGCTGAAATCAATAAATTAGAAACAAAGAGAACAATTCAAAGAATCAACAAAACCATGAGCTGGTTCTTTGAGAAAATCAACAAGATAGACAAACCATTAGCCAAACTAACTAAAAGGCAAAGAGACAGTATCTAAATCAACAAAATCAGAAATGAAAAGACAGACATAACTACAGACACTGAAGAAATACAAAGAATCATAAGATCCTACTTCAAAGGCATATATGCCACAAAATTTGAAAATCTAAGGGAATGGACAATTTTCTTCATCAATTCCACTTGCCAAAATTGAATCAAAATCAGATAAACAAACTAAATAGCCCTATTTCCCCTACAGAAATAGAAGCAATAATAGATAATCTTCCAACTAAAAAAACCCCAGGGCCAGATAGTTTCAGTGCAGAATTCTACCAAAGAAGAGCTAATACCAATACTCTTCAAGCTACTCTAAAAGATAGAAATGGATAGAACATTACCAAGTTTATTCTATGAGGCCACAGTCATATTGATACCTAAACCCCACAAAGAGTAAAAAAAAAAAAAATAATAAGAGAGAGAGAATTTCAGACCAATTTCTCTTGTGAACATTGACACAAAAAACAAAATACTCAATAAAATACTCACAAAATGATTACAAGAACATATCAAAGATATCATTGACTATGACCAAGTAGGCTTCTTCATGCCAGGCACTAAGGGATGGTTTACTGTAGAGAAACCCACCAATGTAATCTACCATTTAAACAAACTGAAAGAAAAAAAACCACATGAACATATCCTTAGATGCAGGAAGAGCATTTGACAAAGTCCAACACCCATTCATGTTTAAAGTTTTAGAGAGATCAGGAATACAAAGCATGTACCTAAACATAATAAAGGCTATATACAGCAAGACAATAGCCAACATCAAATTAAATGGAGAAATACTCAAGGAAATTCCTCTGAATTCAGGGACCAGACAAGGCTGCCCACTTTCCTCATATCTCTTCAATATAGTTCTTGAAGTTCTTGCTGGAGCAATAAGATAATAAAAAGAGATCAAGGGAATCCAAATGGGAAAGGAGAAAGTCAAATTATCCCCATTTGCAGATGATATGATAGTGTATATAAATGATCCCCAAAATTCCACAGAGAACTCCTACAGCTGATAAACACCTTCAGCAAATTGGCTGGATATAAAATTAACTAAAAAATTTCAGTAGCCTTTGTATATACAAATGACAATTATTCAGAGGAAAAAATTTGGAATGCTACACCCTTCACGATAGCCACAGCAATATAATATATCTAGTAATAACTCTAACCAAGCAAGGGAAGGACTTGTTTGAAACAAACTTTAAATCTTTGAAGAAAGAGATTGAAGATGACATCAGAAGGTGGAGGGATCTTCCTTGTTCATGGATCAGGACAATTAACATAGTAAAAATGGGCATCTTACCAAAAGCAATTTACAGATTCAACGCAATCCCTATCAAGATACTTGTACAATTTTTTAAAGATATTGAAAGACCAATTCTCACCTTCACATGGAGAAACAAACAAACAAACAAACAAAAAACAAGAAAAGCTAAGACAATCCTATACAACACAAAATCCTCTGGAGGAATCTCCATTCCCAATATCACACTGTACTATAGAACAACAGTAATTAAAACAGCATGGTACTGGCACAGCAATAGGCTGGTTGGTCAATGGAATTGAATCAAAGACCCAGAAATGAATCTGCAATGGAATTGAATCAAAGACCCAGAAATGATTTTTGACAAAGAAGCCAAATATATTCAACGAAAAAAGGATAGTATCTTCAACAAATCGTGTTGCTCTAACTGGATGTCTACATGTAGAAAAAAGCAATTAGACCCATATTTGTCACCATACACAAAACTCAAGTTCAAGTGGACTAAAGACCTCAACATAAATCCAGAGACACTAAATCGATTAGAAGAAAAATTGGGGAAGAGCCTGGAACACATTGGCACAAGAGACACCTTCCTGAATGGAACACCAACAGCCCAGGCTTTAAGGTCAACAATTAATAAATGGGACCTCTGAGGTTGAGAAGCTTCTGCAGGGCAGGAGACACTGTCAACAGAACAAAGCAATAGCCTACATACTGAGAAAAGATCTTCACCAATGCTACATCGTACAAAGGTTTAATATCCAAAATATATAAAGAGCTTAAGAAATTAACCACCACCAAACCAAATAACATAATTGAGAAATGGGCCTCAGAACTAAAAAGAGAATTCTCAAAAGAGGAATATCAAATGGCTGAGAAACACTTAAAGAGATTATCAGTGTCTTGATTAGAATAAAGTATCCTTCATCTCTTCTGATTAAATTTAATTTGAAATCTATTTTGTTGGATATTTGAATGGCAATGTCTGCTGGTTTCTTAACTCCATTTGCTTGAAATACAGGTTTTACCATTCTTTCTACTTAAGGTGATGCCTATGTTTAAAGCTATGAAAGATTTTCTTGAAAGCAACAGGTAGAGGAATGTTATGTCCTAATCTACTCAGCTATTCTGAGTCTTGTAGTTGGAGAGTTGTGGTGATTATCACCTAGAGTGATATCACTTAGAGTTCTTTTTTTTTTACAGTCATGAAAACCTTACAATAATAAATATATATGCACCAGACATTGGTCCACCCAATTTTGTTAAACACATATAATGGAATTAAACATACCGATTGATAAAAGCAAAATAAATTGTTTAATTTAAAGTGAAAAAAAAGAGAAATTATCAGTGTCTTAAGTCATCAGAGAAATGCAAATCAAAATGACTCTGAGATTCCATCTCACACCCATTAGAATGGCTAAGATCAAAAATTCAAGTAACACCACATACTGGTGAGCATGTGGAGAAAAGGAACACTCCTTCATTGCTGCTGGGAATGCAAACTTGTACAACCACTTTGGAAATCAATCTGGCACTTTCTCAGAATACTGAGAATAGGGTTTCCTTAAGACCCAGCTATTCTACTCCTTGGAATATATCCAGAAAATGCAACACCACACAACAAGGGCATATGCTCAAACATGTTCATAGCAGCCTTATTCATAATAACCAGAACTTGGAAATAGCCTAAATGTGCCTCAGTTGAAGAATTGATAAACTGTGGTATATTTACACTATGGAATACTACTCAGCTATTAACAACAAGGAAATCCTGAAATGTGTGGACAGATGGATGGATCTAGAAATGATCATACTGAGTGAGTTAACCCAGTAGCAGCAGGACTCACATTGTATATACTCACTTATATCTGGATAGTAGCCCAAAAGGCATGTTCCACAAAAGTCTACTTACCAGGAGATTGGGATAGATGTGAGGACATCATACTGGGACTCTAGATAAGAGAGATATAAGAGATTGGGAAATAGAATGACACGGAGAATCCTCAAAACCTATAAGAAGAAAATCATGATGAGTGGATTGGGGCCCAGGGGGGTCTGCTCAAACTATTGCACTAACCAAGGACAATACAAGTAGTAAACAGAGTAATCCCTACTCTGATCTACCCAATGGACAGGACATTCTCCACAGTTATGTGGAGAGCAGGTGGTGACTCTGACATGAACTCTGGTGCCCCATATTTGACCACCTCCCCTTGGTGGGGAGGCTTGATGGCACTCAAAGAAAGAATAAGCAGGCTACTAAGATGAGACGTGATAGTCTATGAGCATATAGTGGGGGAGGAGATCCCCCACGGTTTTAGACCCAGGGGAGGAGAATAGGGTAAAAGAGGAGTGAGGGAGGAACAGGAGGATACAAGAGATGGGATAAGAGTTGAGTTGTAATCAGAAAAAATTAATTAAATAATAAAAAAGAAAAGGTTGAAGGTGTCTAAGAAACAATATCAGTGTTGTCCCCTAGTCTTCATATAAATGTGCATATATATTATATATGTGCACAAACACCTATATACATAACAAATATCCACATCTACACAGACACATATATGCAAACACACATGCACACACACACACACACGAAAGAGACTGAGAGAGAGAGAGAGAGAGAGAGAGAGAGAGAGAGAGAGAGAGAGAGAACTCTCTTGGTCTAAGAATGGAGGACACATAAGTGACAAAATAAAATGGTCCAGTTTTCAAAAGGAAACTGCAAGCATCTCAAATATATTAAAACTAGAATATGAAACTATTATTAAGTTATAAATAAAAATGGAAATAAACAATTGCTTTAAGCTAAAAAGTAATAGCACTTTGCAGAATTTTTTCAATGATTTTTTATCACAGCAACTTTCCTATATTACCAGCTGTTTCATTAGAATTAGGTAGAATTCAATAAGAATGTAAAGACCAAACTCTTTAACTTTTGTTTTTTGTTTTTTAGGGGGTTTAGTTGTTGTTTTGTTTGTTTTAAAACTCCAATATTTAGATGGACTGGGCATTTTCCCCATCATTCTGACAGTGCAACCTTCTAAATGCAAATAGAACCATCTGACTGGCTCTATATACTGTTATCTACTTATGTTAATTATTAATAACATACTTAAAACATAATGTAAATTCTTTAAGGATCAAACAAATTTTATGAAATTCTTTAACAAATAATTGTATTTTTCTTTAGCTTCGTTTTTACTTGTATAACAAGCATTTTTAAAAGCAAAATATAATTTAAAACTAAAACATTCTAATATCTAAAATGACTATATATTACTGACAAAGTTATTTCTTGATTGGAAATAAAATAAATGTGTGCATGTTTACTGTGAATTTTTAACAAGTACGGTATAGTATATAAGGAAGCAGAATAACATATTATCCCATGTGATCATAAATTCATTGCAAGTATAGTAATTCCAGGTTCATTAATGTTTAGTCTTCTGGAAGTTATGAATCACCTTAAAGTCAAGTTATCATTTTTTCTTACATAAATAATGCATTCAGCAATGTAAATATACAAAACTTCTGTATACAACTCTAGTGATTTTCACAGTATTCCTTCCCACAAGGGAACTGTCACGCTGAAGGATAGTATAAGATTTATAAATTCAGTCTTTGAATATGAAAATTTACTCTGAAAAACTACAAGCCATTATAATGGTAGAGAATGTAGACAGTGGACCCATATCTACTGCCTTGTCATACACCATGCTACCTTGTGAGGATGGATGAACATGGCTGAGTTGATTACTTTATATTGGGCTAAAAGGTGAAGAAAAGCATCATGTAAAAGTTAACACTTGCCGGTGGTGGTGGCACAGCCTTTAAAACTAGCACTTCAGAGACAGAGGCAAGCGGATTGCTGTGAGTTCAAGGCCAGCCTGGTCTACAAAGCAAGTCTAGGACAGGACAGTCAAGGATACAGAGAGACTCTATCTCGAAAAACAAAAACAAAACAACAAAAAATAGTTAACACTTGCATCAATGTATAATCAAGACTTTATCAACATGATCTTTTCGGCACTGGAGAATATTACTTTAAGATTAAAATGCCTTACTTGGTTGGTTAAATGGCTGTATAAATATGATTTTGATCAGGTTTTTTTTTTTTTTTTGGTGTGTGTGGGTGTGGGGCTGTTCCATCCTTTCTAGGATTCAAACACAGGGGCTCATGAGTGAATGCTATGCAACTGTTTCCTGGTAGCTACATCTCCGTCTCTGAGATTTTTTTTCTCCATTAATGTATTTATTTATCCACTTTACATCCTGATTGTAACAACCACTCCTCCCAGTCCCTTTCAGGCACACCCATCAACCCAACTTCCCCTCTTTTCTTGACTGCCTTTGGGTCTTATTCTAGTGAGATTTCTAAAAAAAAAATTATCTATCTATCTGTCTGTCTGTCTGTCTATCTATCTATCTGCCTATCTATCTATCTATGTACTTCCCAATCTCAGCCCCTTCCCTCATCTCTTCTGGTTCCACACTCACACCTTCTTTCCTTTTTCCACTCCTCTTCTCTTCAGAAAAAGGGAGCACCCTCAAACCACCCCAGCACACGAAGTTGCATCAGAGTTAAGAGCATCCTCTTCCACTGAGGCCAGACAAGGCAGCTAGGGGAAAATAATCCACAAGCAAGCAGCAGAGTCCTGTCAGAGGCAGCTCCAATTCCACCTGGTAGGGGACCCACACAAAGCTGGAGCTGCCCATTGGCTCCATATGTACAAAGGGCCCAGGTTCAGTCCATGCCTGGTCCTTAGTTAGTGCTTCAGTCTCTGTAAGGTCCTGTGGGCTTAGACTAGTTGATTGTTTTGGTCTTCTTGTGGAGTTTGTGTCCACTCTGGGTCCCTCTATCCTTCTTCCCACTCTTCTCCAAGACTCCCTGAGCTCTGTCTAATGTTCAGCTGTGAGAAATAGAATAAACTTTGGAAATGGATGAAGAGAGGGAATTGGGTGGGAGTGGGTATGAGGAAGGGAGAAAAGTGAGGATCGGGTGTGGGGAAAGCAAGAGTGGGTGGTAAGAGAGATGGAAGGGAGGAGAGAAAAAGATGGGGGCTCATCTCCGAGACAAGATAGAGACCTGCCTAGGGTTAGCTCCTGGGCGGATATAGGGGTGGGGGGACTGTAGCTGGGATTCCTAGCAGTGGGAGAACATGGAGCTGGAGGTGGCCACTTACTAGCCTGGCAGAATCTTCCAGTGGAGGGAAGTAGACACCAGCCCAAGATTTACCCTGCCTAAAACGTATGCATGGTTAAAGATGGAGCAGGAGTTGAGGGAACGGCCATCTGATGACTGGCCCAACTTGAGACTCAGTCCCCGAAACCACTATGCTTACAGAGAGGAGCCTAGCATAACAGCCCTCTGAGCGTCTCCACCCAGCAGCAGATCAAAACAGACTCTCAGATATTTTTTAAAGAAGTTTTATTACGTCTTCCCATATCGGTCTGTCTACAATTGTATTTAGATCAGGAAATCAACAAAGCTTAGGAAGAATTTATTTTATTTTATATGACAAACATCTTCCCTCATTTGTGCCTATTTTGACATTCAATTGTCTCATCTTATCTACCTCGGTTGTTTATAATAATTGCTCACTTAATGCAATGGTATCCTGGCTGCTTTTAACAATTTATTCTATGATTTTCAACTTTTCAAATAATGATGTGTCACTTCTTTCTCACAATAATAAATGCTGATATTATTTCATTTCATTTCATTTTATTTTTTATTTTGTTTTATTTCTCTGTGTAGCCTTGGCTGTCCTGGATTCTCTCTGTAGATCAGGTTGGCCTCAAACTCACAAAGATACACAGGCCTCTGCCTCCCTGTTTGAGTGCTGGTATTACAAGCATGCTCCACTGTGCCTGGCTCATGTTTTTCATTCTTTGACAATGTCCTGCTTAATGAATTGTACGTCCTTTCATGTGTACAGATGGCCCCATGCCATTTACTCACCAACATTATTCTCCCACTGAAACACTTCCTACCAATGATTCTCTTTCCTTCTTTTATGTCTTGTTACTCTGAATGAACTGCATTTCAGTAGAGTCGCTTGTACACATGTGAGTGGAAAGTTATTTACGAGAGGAACGGAAAGTTATTAAGGGCCACCCTACCAAAAGGCACAACTCTTTCCCCAGCAACAATGAAATGCTAATAATTAATCAAGTGTTCTAGGGATTCAATGTGGAATTTCTGGGATTCTCCCCATTCATGATGATATGTTGAGGGCACTAATCTGTAAGTCTTATTCAAATAACCACAGGTGTACTCTGAATGTGACATGCTGCCCATACAAACACGTGTTTAAATACTTGTTCCCTAGATGATGATCGACCTCTGGTTTAAAAAGTTCTGTTCCATTTACTGGTTACTCTCGTTTCCCCAGTTATCGTCTGTCTGTCTATCTATCTATCTATCTATCTATTTATCCATCTATCACCTATCTACCTTATTATCTAGCCTATCAATCTATATATCATATGTTATCTACATATCTTTCTATCTGTACATTCATGTATACACATATATAAACACATACAGTACACATATATCAACATATATTTATTTTCCTACTGTAATGAAAATGAACGCTGAACAGCTAGGTTGCGTGTCTTTCTGCCACTCAAGCCTGACAACCTTTCTAGTTTCCTGGTTGGCCTCTTTCTTAGCGTGCAGGCATATTAACAGATTGTAAGATCTACTATAGCATCAAAAGCCTGTGAAATCCCACCTGTTTACCACAACATTTCATCTATAGGATAGTGATGGCTCAGATATATTTCAAAGATTTTCCTTTATAATAAAATCTTGCCAAGGAAGCAGGTATGATATAGAATATAACATTCTCCTGATATGGAACACAAATGAGAGTTGAGGAGAATCAGTTTTGATGCTGACCTTCAGCTGACTATTATAATATGAAGATTGCACAGAGAGTTTTTATTCCCCTATGCTGATCCCCTAAGAATTGGAGGTCAAGGGCAAGTTTTAAGAGGTGAATAAATAAAAGTTTGTAGATATGGGGTAGGTAATGTTGAAAACACAGCATTGACTGTATGGGACACTGGAATCATGACTAGATCTTGAAAGGTAAAGGAACTGTGAGTGATTATTGAAAAAATAATTTGTATTTCCTTCCATTCTCTCTCTAAGACTCTTTAAAAGGCAAACTATGCAACAGTAATATTTTCTGTCATAATTTGGAAGGCAATATGATGTACTTCATTAATTATACTTTAGTGGGTCATAGATATACTTGACATACTACTGAAAAAGCTCAAAACATAGTTTGCAGGTTTCCAAGCAAATATTATCAACACAACACCTTCATATCAGTAAAATTTTAAATAAACTTGAAACAGAATAACCAATTAAAGCACAATTTCAAGGCAAAAAAATCAACTGAAGGGCACATTCCTGAAGCTTTATATAAATTGTCTATTCATATTGGTTATTAAGAAAGTCCCAAGAAAGGCTCCTTTGGACCAGATGGCTTCAGATAAGAAAAAGAAAAGGTAAAAACATTTGAACAAATGTTGATATGTTCAGAGTCAGTGCAATTAACTTTAAAGTGTAAGTTATATAAAATATCTCTTAAGTTTCCTGTTCCCTGTTATTCACACTCTTGGGTTATCTCCATTTGGTGAGGAGGAAGACTGAGAGCTGTCTCTGAACATTAAAGCACGAAAACAAAGTGAACTATGCCCCGTGGAAAGACATCTTGGCACCCAGTATCTAGAGATTCTTCTGATTGTCTTGATAAATTAAGGGTCATTGCTGAGGTAGGGCACGCAGCAGGAAACCTGGACACCCTTTTATAGTAAAAGAACACATGTAGCAATTAGTCCTAAGGATACATGAAGATGGAATTTGAAAGCCACTCAGGAAAAGGGAAGAAGAGATTCCTCTAAACATGAGCCTACAAAAAACATAATACTTACATGAGACTGATTAGAACTTATGAGACTATGCAGACAACTCAGCTGTGTTTCAAATTTCAAATAAAATAATTAATAAATGAATGAAAAGTATAATCCTAAAAGTATGGGTCATTGTTTTGGTGAGGTTTTATTGCTGTGAAAAGACACTACGACCAAGACAGCTCTCATGAAGGAAGGCACTTAAGGAGGTGGATTACAGCTTCAGATGTTTAGTCCATTACCATTATAACAAGAAGCCTGGAAGTGTGCAGGCAGCCTTGGTGCTGGAGGAACCAATACTTACACATCTTGATCCGAAGATAGTGGACGGAGACTGTGTGCCTCAATGGGTACCACAGTGACTTACTTCCTTAAACAGGGCTACACCTTCTTCAACAAGGCTATACGTCCTAATAGTGCCACTTCTTGTGGCCAGGCATTAAACCACATGAGTCAGTGAGGGCCATATCTATCCAAACCACCACAGGCATTAGCCCTATGAATTTGCAGTCAGTTATTAGCCAACACAGAAATATTACAGGTAATAGTATACATAAAAAATAAGAAAAGATACAGAACTTAGAAAAAGAACTGTTTGTACAACAACACAAACTGTCGAGTGTATTCAAATGTATTAGTTATCTTCTCGCAGCTATGGTTAAGCACTGGCCAGAAGCAATTTAAGTAAGGAAGGGTTTATTACGGCTTGCAGTTAAAGAGACTTATTTTGTGACATTTTGAAAGCTGTGGCAGCTAGAGCAGAAGTCATAGTCGCAGAACATTCCATCAATAACTATCTGTGTCTATATACATGTATACATGAATGTACAGATAGAAAGATATGTAGATAATGTATGATATATAGATTGATAGGACAGACAGGTAGATAGATAGACGAGAGATAGATAGATAGATAGATAGATAGATAGACAGACAGACAATAGAGATTTATTTTAGAGATATCCTCATGTCAAAACTAAAGAATAGAATTGGGGAAGGTGGTAAGTCACATTCCTTTTAGGGTCCTTTTTTTTTTTTTTTTTTTTTTTTTTTTGCCATCTAGGCTATTCTACACAAGGGGCAGGGGTTGGAATAGTTAAAACTATGCTTCTAAATCTACCTTCACTTTTTTTTGCTTTTATGAAAAAATTTCCAAACTGCTTTCTTTATGCTCTTATTTTTTATGTAAACTCTAGATTTTAATTTTTGTTCTTTCTATCTTTAAGGAGGACAAACAATGCATAGTTAAGCAAATGTTTTGGGAAGGCAGGCTGAATATTTCTGATATACTACCATATTAAATTCTTTTTTTTTTTTTTTAGTGTCCTTGAACGTTGTTTCTTTTTTCAACAAAAATACTAGAAACAGAACACTGCATATTTTCCCTTAATGTGTTTGGCTGAGCTCTGAGATAGAATTAACATCTCAGATACAAAGAGATATTAGTTCAGTGATCTTGTTGTTAGCCATCATCTTTCAGAATTGCAGTCATGTCTTGGAACTAAAGGAAAGAGTCATTTTAGGGAGGACAGATGAAAGCCTTGTGATTATAGCCCTCCCTTTGCTCCCTGCCATGTGCTGCACTGATGGTACTGAGGTGTGCTCTCTCCCATTTGCTTTCTTTTCTGCAAGAAGACAGGATCATACTGTATGTCAAGGAAGATTTATTCTTGTTGAAGATTTATCCTTTTGAATTCACTTGTAATTTTTTTCTCCTGCAAGAGCTAATGTGAGCAATAAAGAACACAAGCTCATGAAAAGACATCATTCTTCTTGTCAGCTGTGTCTCTACAATTCAGTACATTCACACAAAAAAAAAATGCTAGTAGTATCTGAGATGAAGGTGCAGCCTTCTCAGCACTCACTCTGTTCCTTCCAACCCAACACTCTTTCAGCCACTTCCCAGGGAAAACAGTCACTTTGTCATCTTCATATTTCATCACAACAAAGGGGTATTCAATGCAAAGCAAAGTCTTCCACAGAATTCAATAGTAGAATCACCTGAGTTTTGTTTTCATTTCAGGTTAGCATCTTTTCTGCAAGCTGACAAGCAGAGTTAGGCATGCCTCTTTATAAGTAGTCTTTCTCCAAAACTTTGTCTTGTTAGCCAGAACAACTAATGACTTCAGTGGGCAAAGAGGAAAATCACACATTTATTATTTTATTATTTTTCACAATATTAAATTTTTGGGAAAATGTTATTTAATGCCTTCTTCTGGTTAAAATAGTAGTCTTTATTTTTAAATATATTTTATTAATTAATTCATATTACATGTCAGTTGTTATAAATAGTAGTCTTTAATAAAAACAGAACATTAATCTATTTCTGTAGTATTATTTGGACAACTATTTTTTTCACTAATGGCACATAACACATGGCAGTAGGATCTGGTACATATAGAAAGAAAACTTCAAGATTGACCCAAGGTGAAATAATTCCTCATCATATAAGTCACTGGGTTTCAATGGATTAAAACCCTTTACTGATTGGCATATTTTGAATTCGATTTTTCAAATATTTGGTAAAGCATACTTTAGATTCCTTCTATTAATACACCTTACATTGAAGAAAGGAGTGTTAACCATTATTTCTAGTAAGGACTAAATTTGATAACATCACTAAAATATGTTCCAAAGATGGCATTGGGAAAGATGGCATCTTCAAACATGGATAGCAGTATTATTAGCACATTGCAAGAAGTTCTTAAGTCTGCCCCCTTTTCCCTCTTCATTTTGATAGCTCTCTCTGAAAATGACAACACTTTGTACAACGGTTTCCCTTTTGGACCCCAGAACATGCTAACACTGGCATATTATTTTTGATTCTGTTTTAAAATTAGGTAGCAATGAGTTATGTCCCTGGTGTTAGCACATTTGCTTGAGTTTGAAATACCAGATAAGATAATGAGACCCCAAGAGCGACCAATAAAGAAGAAGGGGTTGGATGGAGTGATGATTCTGTCTCCAGAGACTCTCAGTAGTTAAGGAGATGCTTAAATGTTCATTCCATAATGAGTCTGATTTCCCAGTGTTTTAATTGAAAAGTAAGAGTGAGTTTGCCACTTTGTAAGGTTTATTTAAAGGCACGGTATAAACGGATAGTGAGAGGAACTAACCTTATCTCTCCAAATGGAAATTGGTCACCAATGGGTAGGGTGAAATGCATATTCTTTTGACAGGATAGAATAAACAGGCAGGCCACTGACATGTAATGAGGTTTCTTAGTTGCCAAAAATTGAACAATCTTTTCACAAGTCTCAGTAATCTTAGAAATGGATAAATGATGTGCACAGCAGGAAATCTGTCATAATGCAGTAATTTGATTCCTACCATACTTCACTAATTTTTAAAGGATCATTGTAATAACATGAAAAATATGCATTCCTCATAATGTAAAATTTATCCAGGAACTTGTTTCACACAGTTGTCTGTATATAACTGAAGAGCCTTGTACTTTGCCAGACTTCTAGCTATTACTCATGCAGAAGGTGAAATAGATAGGAAATTAATCCTTGTGTACAGCCTGACAGGTCAGCATTAGAAGCAGATTCATGACAAATGTAAAATAGAATATTAGAGATATATGATTCATTGTTCCTGCTTCCCTTTGTAAAGTTTGATTGTGAGATTTAAATGTTTGTCTCTTCTGTGAGTCACAGTCATGTCATCATCAAAATTGACAAAAAGTAGGAGAGACAGTTTAGCCACTTCAAAGCTTGTAGCACCAGGCAGGTGACCTGATTGTGATGGCCAGGACACACGCTTGAGGAAAAGAATCAACTGCTGAAAGAAGTTGCCCTATGATTTTGCCATGTGTGCTACGGCCTGCATATACCCACATTTACATGCATATCTCTCCTCTCTCTCTCTCTCTCTCTCTCTCTCTCTCTCTCTCTCTCTCTCTCTTTCCCTCTCTCTCTCACTCTCTTCTCTTTCTCCCCCCTCTCTCTCTCACACACATAAACACACACATAAAGACCACTAATAATAAAATTCCAACAATAGGGGCTAGAGATATGGATCAGAGGTTAAGAGCAGGAACTCTTCCAAAGGTACAGAGTTCAATTCCCAAGAGAGTACATGGTGGCTCATAACCATCCACAATAAGATCTGGTGCCATGGGCTGGAGAGATGGCTCAGCGGTTAAGAGCACTGGCTGCTTTTCTGAAGGTCCTGAGTTCAGTTCCCAGCATCCATATGGTGGTTCACAACCATCTATAATGGGATCTGGTGCCCTCTTCTAATGGGCAGGCCCACATGCAGGCAGGATGTTGTATACATAATAAATAAATAAGTCTTTTAAAAAAGAGATCTGGTGCCCTTTTTTGGCCTAAAGAGTAACATGCAGATAGAACACTGTCTACATAATAAATAATAAATAAAACAATAAATAAATAAATTTAAATTTGTAACAATAAGAGAAAGATAAATATATAAATGACTGTTCTCAACTGAAAATCAGCACAAAGTACATATTAGTCTTTATGATGCATTTAGTCATCTTTTACAGAAATTATATCATGTTAGATACTATAATAAGAGTTAGAAATTTAAAAATATGTAAAAATAATTTTGTCTTCTTTTAGAAATAAACAGAGATATTAGCAAAATGCTTTAAAATGCAAAAGTATTATTGTAGGTATCATGCCAAGGGATCACAAATAATGAGTAAGGTCACACATTTTAATCACTCTCTCTACGAATGTATTTTGGATATAATGTTTTCCCCAAAAGAGTAACTACTTCCTCACTAAGTGTGTATTCTCACCATGACTGACCTTATAGTACTCTTTTTTTGTTGTTGTTTTGGTTTGGTTTTTCAAGACAGGGTTTCTCTGTGTAGCCTTGGCTGTCCTGGACTCACTTTGTAGACCAGGCTGGCCTCGAACTCACATTGATCCAGCTGCCTCTGCCTCCTGAGTGTTGGGATTAAAGGCGTGCGTCACCACACCCGGTTATAGTACTCTTGAAAGAGTTTGCACAAACAAGTTCACAAATACAGAGTTCTAGTTATACCAAGTTGGCCAAGAAACTAATTATCCCTTTTCTCTAGAATGCTGGCCATTATCACTCTTAGAGCCTCAGATAACAAATCTCCACAGTAGAAATCTTCTATTGATTTCCCCTGAACTTACAATAGCATCCACTGTGCTCCTCCTCCTTGTGTGCTATCTCAGAAGATATCTAAAGCACCTCTACCATGTGGTCCAGAAATATTGCTCTCCCTTTCTTCTGTCATAAGCATGTTCCAACTGTAATTGTTTGTGCTGTGACACAATTAAGCTTGAGGCCATCACTTCTGTCCTGGGCTCATTCCAGGGCCATTTGTTTTTCCTATATGAATGGACAATTGTCAGAGGTCACCTCTGTTTATTATTCCTTAACGCTGATCACCTAGCTTTGTGATAAAGGGTCTTTAACTGGCCAGGAACTTGCCAAATGGTTTAGACTTGCAAGACAGAGAGCCCCACTCTCCACTCAACTGTGAAGAATGTCCTGTCCATGGTCTAGATCTGGGTAGGAGTTCGAAAGTTTACTGTACATATTGTCCTTGGCTAGTGCCATAGTTTGAACAGAACCCCTGGGCCCAGATCCACCTGTCATAATGTTCTTCTTGTAGGACCCTCTGGATCCTTCTACTTCCCTGTTCTTCCTTGCTTCTCTCTCCTAGAGTCCCAATAGGAAGTCTTCCCCTCTGTCCCACATTCCTAAGTTAAGACTTTCATGGTGACTATAAAGGGGAAGAAGGTCCTCCTCAGTCATAGTCATAGGGGAGGGGAGTACAGAGAAAATGGGAGGGAGGGAGGAAGCAAGGAATAGGATAACAATTGAGATGTAATATGAATAAATTAATAAAATATATTTTTAAATGCAAAATTATCATTAAAAAAGAAAAACAAAGAGCCACAGAGAGCCACTGCCTCTGCACTCTAAGCACTGGGATTATAATCATGGACCATTGTGTCTGGATTTTATCTTTTGGAGATCAAATTTGCATCATCTTGCCTGTGTGGCAAGTGCTTTGCCACCAGAGTTATCTCCTCGCTACCTGCTTTCCTCCTTGTAGTCAGATTTACTCCTTATGATCATTTGGACTTTCCAGTGTGTTTTCTTTGTGACTTCATATAGTACATTCTACCTCTACATTGTTAATTCAATAAATGCCATATTTGCAAGCCATAGATGATAAAAAGACATGTAGAAAGTATATGAGAAGCATCATCCTTGAATAGTTAATGCAATTTCACTATGTTTTCTATAACTTTGTAATTGGTGGGTAGGTTCAAAAACACACTGTAGGCTTCTAGATTAAAAAATAAGTATATATATTTCCTTCATTTGAACTCATGGAACCTAAAAGGTCTTAATTTAACCTTTCCCTTTTAATCTATGGAGATTAATTATTGTAGAGTCAACAGCATCTAACACATTTAAACATCAGGACGAAAGACCATGATGCTTATTCCAATCTAACATAAAAGTGATTAATTTACACACTCATTTAAACTTTGCAATAATACTAAAACCTTTTGAAAAGTACATTTTTACAAGTGATGAAACAGGTTAAAAGATGTCAATATCATTGTCCTTAGTTATCAGGGAAATGCAAATCAAAACCACTCTGGGATTCCATCTTACATGTACCAGAATGGCTAAGATCAAAAGTTCAAGTGACAGGAGATGCTGGCAAGGATGTGGAGAAAGGGGAACACTCCTCTATTGCTGGTGGGTATGCCAATTTGTACAACCACTTTTGAAATCAACCTGGTGCTTTCACAGAAAATTTGGAATAGTGCTACTGCAAAACTCAGCTATACCACTCCTGGCATATACCTGAAAGATTTTCCACCATACAATAGTTTTGTTCAACTTTTTTCATAAGAAGCAGAATCTTCAACCCAGACATCCCTCAACTGAAGAATGAATAAAGAAACTGTGATACATTTACACAATGGAATACTACTCAATGAGACCTTGAGATTTGTAGGCAAATGGATGGAACTAGAAATGAAAATCTTGAGTAAGGTAACCCAAACCCAGAAAGACATGCATGCTATATACTTACTAATAAGTGAATATTGGCCCAACATAGATGTCCCCTGAAAGACTCCACCCAGAAGGGGATCTAAAAAGATACTAGGTCTTGCTGCTGGACTCTGGGCAGAGCTCTGAGAGTGGCATGGAAAAATGGGAGTATAAAAGGACCCAGAGGATTCAGGATGCCCACAAGGAGACTATCAAGGCTTTCGGATCTGGACCTAGGGGGTGCCTGCACAGACTGTTGCACCAACCAAGGACAATGCATGCAGCTAAATTAGACCACCTGTTCACATATAGCTAATGGACAGCTCATTATCCACCACTGTGGGGAGAGCTGGGACTGCTTCTGTCATAAATTCTGGTGCCTTGATTTGGTCACTTCCCCTTGGTGGGAAGGCCTGATGGGCACACAGAGGAACAGGAAGCAGGCTATTCAGATGAGGTTTGATAGGCTGTGGCCCTATGGTGGAGGAGGAAGTCTATTTCTGTCAGAGGTCTAAGGGAGGGTAATAGAGTAGAAGAAGGTGGGATCATGGGAATGGGAAGACGCAAACAAGGGAATAGCTAATGGGGATATAATCTGAATAAATTATAATATATTAAAATTAAAAAGAGTCTTTTAAAAAAGACAAGCAACAATTCAAAGTTTAGAGTCAATATCACTAGTCTCCGAACCATCACTATTTAAATTATCTCATATCTTTTCTTATTTCTCTTATATTTCAAATATAAAATTTATCATATGGCTCTGACATTTCCCAAGTAAGTATTTATGATTGGAAGGCCTTATTTTGAACTGCAGCTTTCCCTTATTGAATTTTTAACTTGAGCAACCTCCAACATTCATGGGTCAATGTCATCTTGCTTCAGATATGCCTGTGTTGAAGAAACTTGACTAGAAGACAGAGATCAGGTTTTCCCCCACTATAAGATTATGTTTAGATTTAAGGTTGATGCATCAGCTAAATGCTTGCATTGAAAATCAATACCACCTTGCATGCTTTGCTGACTCAATACCACTCTCTCAGTCAACATTATTTATATAAAAAACAAAACAATGTAGTATATATTTGTACTGTTTGTTGTCTCCAGATTTTTCAGGCTTAACAATTCTCAATCATTCATCTTTAGTCCTGCTGTAAAGTAGCATTTAATAAGTGAGAAAGCTGAGACAAGTTGGCCCATAGCTAGATATATACATATACCAGTGCCCACTTCCTCTAGAGAAGCATCGGTGCCTCTCAGGAAATGCTAACATGGCACATACAGTATACAGTTTATCTATCTGTCTGTCTATCTATCTATCTATCATCTATCTCTCTAATATCTATCATCTATCTGTATATTAGAAGTGGCAGAAGAGTGTTCTTTCTTCCTTATAAGGTCATATTCTGGATATGATAAAAATGAAGAAGACCACAAGTATGTCATCATGTACTTTAATTATTTGAAGAGAAAAGAATGTCAGCAGAGATAGGCCTAGAATGCTGAACTCAGAACTTCATCAATGGATGCAGATTTGACTTGCACGTCTATCTACTTGGACCTTCAATGGAAGTGGGTTAAATCTGCACTAATTCTAGACCTGAATAAAAGAATAAAGAGAATGAAAAGGGAGATGGAATTAGTGGCATCTCTTACATCACATTTTAATTTTAATGCATGAGCAATTAAAAGTGTTTTCCTTTTGTTTGGTACTTCCTAGTTTATCACTTGTTTATAAGCTATATCACCAATAAGAAAACAGCATTGAAAAAAAAAACAGCATTGAAGACGGAAACGGTAAATAGACAAAGAAACATGAGCTCATTAACTGCAGAGAATTATCTGATAGATCACAGGTTAGAATTCTTTTTAGGTATGCCTTAAAATCACAGAAATCACAGTGCTTAGTTAAAACTTCTTACAAATGCCCCTGGAAGAAACTCTTAGAAAAATGGCATTTTTAGCTTTAAATCTCTCTGGGTTACAATATCATTATGAAAAAAAAAAAGCATTTACGTTTTATATTCACTTTAGCCTACCATTTTGTACTGAATATTTAATAAACATTTGATAATAAACTATCATCTGATATAGTTGACTTGATAGTTAAGTGTTAAAATCACATTTTCACTTGGAATTTTCTCATCCATCTCTATCAAATATAAACTCTGCTATATAAGGTCAAATGCTTTTAAGTACTTTAATTCTTACTCTAGCTGTAGCTCCATAATTCCTTTATCTTCATAGGATACCTTGAGCTCAATAGGCCAAAGACTTGCTGAGTATCATAGGATCAATAAGTGGCATAGAAATCCAGATGTGGGGATATTAGAACCCTCCCTTGAACCCTCCAAAAAAGCTGCAAGGCTATTTGTAAACTTTACAATTTCTTCACTCTATTTAAGGCTATGTGTAACATAGCCAGAAAACAAATTCCAAAATACTATGAAGATGAATGTGAAGGAAAGCTTGAAAATTAGAGAATTCGTGGTATCCACATTTCAGAGACTTTGACTGCCATTCTTGCTACAAATCCTCTACAAATGGTTTTTATTTTTGATCACTAATGTTATTTTTCAGATAAAAGAAACTAATTATCCATGTTTGGACAATCTTATAATACTACAATTACGGATGAATGATGCACCATGGTTGATGGTTTAGCGCAAGTTACATTTTGTGTTTGGGTTCAGTGCACCCTCTACAAAGTTCTACTGTTATCAAGAAATTCGTCCACATTTGAAGCTCTTTGAATTTTGTGCAATTTGGGAGAAGAACTGACTGGCAAATCTTAGAATCATTAGCAATGCTTTCAAAAAATTTTAATTTATTATAATTTATTCAGATTACATCCTGATTATTATCCTCGCGCTCATATCTTCCAATTCCCACACTCCTCTCTTCTACCCTATTCCTCTCCCCTAGACCTCTGACAGAAGGGAATCTCACCCAGATAGCCTGCTTCCCCTCCCTCTGTGTGCCCCACTGGGCCTCCCTACCAAGGATAGTTCACGTCAGAGGCAGTCCGCACTCTCCCTGCAACCATGGAGAATGAGCTGTCCATTAGCTATATGTTACAAAAAATTTATCTGTTTGGCCTAGGAAGCTGATAACTGACACAGAGACTGAAATGTGCTTCAAATCTGCAAGCACTACCCTGGGCAGATACTAATCTACTTGTAAACTAAAATAAACTACTCTAAATCTCATAACATACATATATCCCAAGCACTTGCCAATCTGATTCTCGGAGGCTTCTTCCTCCTTCTCCCCTCAACTGTCAACCCTCCTCTCTCCCAGTCAACTGTCAATTCTCCAGGAATTCTCTAGGAAGTCCCGCCTTCCACTTCCTATCTTTCTGCCCAGTTGATTGGCTACACGGCGCTTATTGACAGTTGTTCCATCCACTCAAGACATTCCTATACAGCTGAACAGGAGGGTCTAGTTTTGGGCATGCATTGTCCTTGGTTTGTGCAACAGTTTGCACAGCATCCCTCTTCCCCGTCCAGATCTTTAGACCTAGTCTCCTTGTGGCGCTCCTGAACCCTCTGGGTTGTTCCTTGCCCTCATTCTTCCATACCGTTCTTAGTACTCCAATCAGGGTCCAGCAACAAGACCCAGCACTTGTCCCATCCTCCGCATTTTTTTTTTAAAGCAGATTTTGGAGTCTCATGTCTCCACTTGATTTTTGTTTGAGATTTGTCCTCTCAATCCTGCATGAGCTTACACCAATATCTTTTACCATCTACTGCCCTCATTAAAGGCCACACCTGTGAGACCACCTGATATTGGAATTTGACCCAAGTGAAGACTTAATAAAGCCCCATTTTTTACAATTAGTTGCAATCAGACATTCCACTATAGCAATAGCATCTGAATAACACAGATCTAGTCTTGGTTCTTACAGATATTAAAAGTAGCTCATGTGAAATTTTTATGGGAAGAGAGGGTAGGGAATATAACATCAAATGAACATCATGAAATCCTCATTGTAGCCATCTTTTGAAAATTAAAAAGATAGTTTAAGTCTGGATAAGTAGAGATCTGTTTAAATTAGAAAGAAAAAGCTGTGTATATTTTGGTCCTAAGTCTTTATTCCATGAGAAATATGTCAAAGCTGGTTTACTTGCAACAGTCAAGACTTTCTACTGGCTTAGTGCTCTAATTTTGCTTTATTTTTTAATGTTTGTACATCATAGCAGGTAAGATTAGTTCAACTAAATTTTGAGATTTTCATTTAGTTTCTCTTTTTTATATTTTATAATTACTTCTTCTTTTTTAATACTCTTTTTTTTTATTAATTTATTCTTGTTACATCTCAATGGTTACCCCATCCCTTGTGTCCTCCCATTCTTCCCTCCCTCCCATTTTCCCCTTATTCCCCTCCCCTATGACTGTTCCTGAGGGGGATTTCCTCCCCCTGTATAGGCTCATAGGGTATCAAGTCTCTTCTCAATAACCTGCTGTCCTTCCTCTGAGTGCCACCAGATATCCCCCTCCAGGGGACATGGTCAATTGTGAGGCACCAGAGTACGCAAGAAAGTCATATCCCATTCTCCACTCAATTGTGGAGACTGTTCTGACCATTGGCTAGATCTGGGTAGGGGTTTAAAGTTTACCACCTGTATTGTCCTTGGATGGTGCTTTAGTTTGAGCAGGACACCTCTTTATGAGCTATTGGCTGTGAAGTAATAAATGTGATAGTAATTGTATTTAATCTGTGGTCTTATAGAATTCGCATTACAGAAACAGTTGAAAAGAAATTTACTATTAAACATGTAATTTTTAAATTTACACATAATAATTAAATCTGTGTTCCTATCAAGAGAGTATAACATTCTTTTTTTAGGTAGTTTGTGTGTCAAATTATTTTTCTTTCTGGAATAAAATAGTTTCCCTTAATATCCTATTGTATTAGTCAGATTTTTCAAAAACAATGTGGTATATATCCAATGTCAATCAATGACCTGAGAACTAGGAACATTAGTGTCAAAGGATGAGAAAACAGGTGTAGTAAGATGAAGATGGAGAAAAAATAATTTTCCTTTGTTGCATGAGTTCCAGATAGCCCCTCACACTGGGTGGTCTACACACAGATTGATGTATGAATTTTCTTTACTCAGTACACTGACTCAACTGTGATCTTACCAGAAAAAAAAATCACCCAGAAATGACATTTGACAAGTTATCTAAGGATCTCTTATACAAGTTAATTGATACACAAAATAAGCAATCACACATGTCAATCTTAACTATAACATGTGGTAAAAACATATAACATGTTATCACATTAACATATATGTATATGTCTTCTATGTACAAATAACCTGTATATGTACATATTTGTGTGAATAGTCTATATATAATTTCATTATTCATATAAATACTTTAAATAATGGAAATAGAAAATAAAGTCCATTTTATAAAAAAAATATATTTTAGTAAATTATGTGTGATTTAAAATTGTTTCTCAAGTGAATTTATTATCACCCATGAAGTGTTCTGACTTCTGAATAAAAGACTTATTGAGGGATCTTAAATTATGCTAAAAGATAGGAATTCAATGTATTAGATCAGTAGACTTTTCCAAATCTTATATTGCATTATGGTTTATATAATAGATGGATTTTGTAAATAATATCTCAAAGGGAGTATAAATGTTAAAAACACACTTTAATTTGATAAACCAGAGCAAAAGAATAAAAACACATTATCAAGTAAATTAGTCTGTTCAGAAAATGTTTCTGGAGTCCTGACCATTGTATAGATGTTTGGGAAACAGAAAGTGTATGAATTCCCATATATTCCCAAAGACTATCCAATGAGGAAGGGATAAATCTTTCATTCACCCATATCTTCATATAAGAGAACAAGAGAGATTTGTGTCTCATTCTTTGTGAATTCTGGGTCCAGAATGATTGCTAGTGATTTTTGATAAATGCCATTAATTGTGTTATGTCTTTTTTCTGTTATAAGTTATACTATAAGTCCTCATAAATGTCTTAAGCATGACATGTACCTTCTTCCCTTTAAAATAATGGTAAAATGGAGAAGGATTAGACTACCTAGTTTGTGTTCTTGGCTTTAGACTGGTAAGTCTTAAGATAACAATATAAATGAAGTACTATAATTTATTCTGTAAGAGGAAAATTAGAGTTTCTCATAAAGTTGTCAATATATGATAGCAAAAATAATGAGATAGACATTTACATTAATTACAACACTAATTATATAATATTTTATATTATTTATTGTGCGACTTTTTTGCTAGTTTGTTTGTTTGTTTGCTTGGTTTTATGCAACTTCATAGCCTACGCTTACCTCCAACTCACGATCTCCTGCTATAGGTTGCTTAAGATTACAGGTTGGAGTCATCACACCCAGATTTCAAATACAATATTAATTAAGATAAGCTTTCAAATTTTTTTACACCTATGAACGAAAATTTTCCCATGAGTAGTATCACTTTCTCCCTGAGAGGGGAAAATGATTACACATCCATTGCTAATTTCTTAGAATTAGTAATTACTCAGGGTTAAAATTAAAACATGATTCCACCCAAATAATAAGCTTTATTTATGATTAGATCCAAGCTGATGCTTATGTTACCATCAGGGCCAAAGTTGGAACCCTAGGGTGCTGGCACATAGCCATTCTCCTCTTGTTAAATCCTACTTGGCTCTGATGTGAGTGTAAGATGTTAGGCAGATGTTATCAAATATGCTTCAATGAGAGTAGATCATAAAGCTCTTAAGTCATTTATGCCTCTAAATGTCAAGTAACTAAATTGATATTCCCATCTGCTTGCAACCTTACTGTGGAGAAAGGAAAAACGAGGAATGGAAATTCTAATTTTCTTTCAAAACGACTTCAGTATGTTATCATGCCAAGGACATCTATTTTTGATGATTTGAGTTGTGGAGAAGAGGATAGATAACTTTAGTGATTCTTTTAAATTATATTTCTTTGAAATTCTAAATAATTATGTGCATTGTCTACACCCATACAAGCCCAGGAGTTTTGGAAGTAGCAAGATGATTTTTAGAGGCAAATGTGAGAAAATGCTAGGTTAATTGGAAGAATTCTGTCACTGTCAGAAGTAGCCTCCCGTGCTTTCTCACTAATAGTACATTATTCCTTTTCCCTTGCATCAATTCTCCCTGTCAACATGAACCATTCTTCACTTTATTAAGCATTCTACAAGTTTACAAAATTGCTGTCCTCTGAGGATGTGTTCATGGGAAATGCATATTATGCCCTTACTGTAAGTTAACACCACTCCAAATCATTAAGATAACTTTTGGCCCTTTTAGTTTCTCTGCTCTCTACTTAATATTAAGATTTCTGCTTCCCACATGAGAATGCTGAGATGCAGACTGGCTACAAAGTCCTGGAAGATAAAACTCATCAGGAGCAAAGCAGATGGAGGAATACAGGCTACCTGGAATTTCTGAATTAGTTCCAGATTACAGATGTAACAAAGTGCTACAAACTTAGTGAATAAAGAGCCTTCCAGGGGCCAGGAATGGCAAATAGTTCTTCCCAAGTTAGTGTATAGATATCAGGGTTGTGTTCCTTTTCAAGACTGTTGTAGGCAATCAATTTGATGTCCTTTCTGGAATCTGGAGGTTTCTTGGATTCTTTGTTTCAAGGCCACACCATCTCCAAAGCCATCATCAGACTTGTACTTTTCATGTTACTATCTTTCTGATTTATCTTCCTTTGCCCTATTCTACTTTCAAGGATATTCTCAATTATATTGATGCCATGTGAATAGTTCAGATAGCCTGTGTAATTAGTGGTCATATTCATTTGGCCATGTATTATGATGCACTGGCAAGTACCAGAGATTAGGAAATATTCATCTTCCAGGGGCCATTATTCTGCCTGCCACAGATTTCTACCTTCAATAATACGTCCTTGTTAAAGAATGTCTTATTGGTATGAGCTCCCTCCTACTGAACAATTTAAACTTTCACTGGGTATCCACATGAGCAGGCAGTTTTGTCTATTATTAACTATTAAGAAGATAGGCTCACAGGACTGGAGAGAGGGCTAAGTAAGTAAAGTACTAACCGTCCAATCATGAGTACCTGAGTTAAGATACCTATGTCCTGAAAAAATATCTATACATGGTTGTCTTCCTCCATAACCCAAACTATAATATGGAGCTAGGTGTGTCCCTGGTGCTTGGTTGCCAGTCAAGCTAGCCAAAGAAAACTCTAGCAGCAGAAAATCTCTAACTATACAAAATAGCTGGAGTGTGGTTAAGGAAAATACTGAGTAAGGTAACTCAGACCCAAAAAGATTAATGCCACCTTCCCTCCTGTTTATGATCTTAGCTCCAAATCGTTAGATATGTGTATAGGGTCTATAGTAACAACAGAAGTCAGCAAAGTTAACATAGACTGCTAGGGAGCAGAGGCTGAAAGTGTTACACAGGTGCTACAAATGACAAAATGGAATAAAGGGGAAGAAACTTTAACTGCAAAGGAGGAAAAGAGAGCATTTGCAGAGGGAGAGAAAAGGAAACAGAAAGAAATAACACTAGAGTGTTTGAAAGAGCCATATGAGGACATATTATTTTATATAAATTTAATGACATTATACCATTTGGAGTAACAATAACCACCCCTCAATAGCCAAAGTCTAACAAAATCACAATGTTAGGCATGAGAAACCTCCCATGATCAAGGGACTCAAAGACACTCCAAAAGTAAGGTGGTTCTGGGCCAACAGGGCTCCACACAAACTATTGTACCAACCCTGCATGAAGTAAACCTAGATGTCCTGTTCCGAGCTAGTCAATGGACAGCTCATTCTCCACAGTCATGGTGAGAACAGGGACTGCCTCTAAGCTGAACTCTGGTAGCAACAATTTGATCACTTCCTTTTGGTGGGGAGGCTCAGAGGCACATGAAAGAAGGAGAAGCAGCCTGTCTTGGTGAGATATGATAGGCTGTGGTCCTACGGTGGGGGAGGAGGTCCCTATTTGTCAGAAGTCTAGGGGAGAGGAATAATGTGGAAGAGGGAGGGAGAATGTGAACTGGAAGATACTAGGTAGGGGAAAACAATTTGGATGTAATCTGAATAAGTTATAATAATAAAAAACCCTAATATTGGCTGCTATTGGTTGCCTCCCAGAACTTGAAGATAAGATGCTATTGCCAAAGACATCACATGCTTTGCACACAATATTATATAGGTCAAAAACAGAAGTCACACAGTTGAGCAGGTAGCAAGGAGACAAGGATTTGATGTTGAGAGAGGAATATAGTCAGAATTCTCAAAAAACTAACATAATGGGAAGGAGGGAGGAATGGGAAGATACAAGTAATGGGATAACAATTGAGTTGTAATCTGAATGAATTTTTTAAAAATCAACAAAATGAAAACTACACCACAAAATTAAACTGTATTATATGGCAATATTTACTCCAAATCTGTATCTAGTATCAAGATGTCTTGATGGATAGATCTCCCTCCAAAATATGTAATAATAAAATTTGGAACATTTGGAAGAATTCTTTTCATTTCCTTTGTAATAATACCACTTAGAATAATTTGAGACATCCAGGACAACTATATGTATATATATTGAAGGACCCTGAAAGCAGCAGATACCTCTGGTAAAGCAGACTTCTGTTTGCAATTCAACCTCAGAGTTATAAATCCCTGTGAGGCCGGGCGTGGTGGCTCACACCTTTAATCCCAGCACTCGGGAGGCAGACACAGGCGGATCGCTGTGAGTTCGAGGCCAGCCTGGACTACAAAGTGAGTCCAGGACAGCCAAGGCTACACAGAGAAACCCTGTTTTGAAAAAAAAAATCCCTGTGAGAAATGCTTTTTCTACTGATGTCTCACAAATCTTTGATGTATCCCTTTGTATTGACTACCACAGAGGGCATCATGCATTATCAGATTTCAGACACAAAGGTTGTGATATGTAACATTTGTATATATCACTAGAATAAATTAAAAAATGCTTAGCAGTACATATTAAACCATGGCTGTCATTGGTGCATTGATAACATTTTAGGATTCATGAATTACAACATTGCACACCTCAATTATATATGCTGCCTGTTCTAGGACTCCTCACATTATGAGATAAGCCACCATTAGAGGGAATACTTATCTATTATTATATGTGATAATTTTCCCAGCACTATGGCTTTGTTGGGAACAAAGGTGATGCTTAGTAAACACTGGTGGATAAGTAAGCAATCCTCATTTATAAATGAATTAATCATAATTCTGAATTTCAAGGGTTCCTCATATCATCATAATAATGACAATGACTAAATAACACCCATAAAAGAATAATAATTAGTTTTATATAACTTCTGCCAATTTTAGAGGCAACCTAATGTTTTCATTTTCATTTAACATCTTATCTTTTGTTTATTATACTTACCATATAATTGTGTATAGAGAAAGACATTTGCCCATGGTATGCCTGTGATCTGTCAAAGACTGGATTCTGCTCAAAAGACAGTCTTGGTTTCTTATGATATAAAATGTTTCATCATCTTCTACAGTAGAAATTAAGTAGTCAAGTGATTCTAGACAACTGATTGTTTGTTTTCCTGAATTAACTAAGCCAGACTGAAAAAACTAGTAATTGTGAATTCAGGGACATGGCCGACCTGTGGTTAGAGGTAATAAAAATTGTGAAGTTACAATAAAACTAGATTTTGTGTCATGGCATATGGTTGTCACACGGGACTCTAATTAAGCCTTGAATTTCTCAACATTTAGAAATTAGACCACAAATGCAATTCCTAGCTTGTTTACCCATTTCCATGATTGTATTTTTGCCCCTAAAAAAGTATTACTTGTCCCAAATCAAGCAGAAGAAACCTTAAGAGAACTATGCCCCATTTCCTTTAAGGGGGTCTGGTAGGCTTTTGGTTGCTTTCTTGTGGTATAGAGGGTTATTTACAATATGAGTTGATTATAAGTTATTATTGGTCTTATTTAGAGAGAAAACAAGCTTGAACTCAGGGAGATCTATTTTTCCCTTTATCATCCATTCTTATCTTTGGGGATTTGGATTGAAAAGAAAGAAGGGAGGATATAGAGATATATAGGCAAGACAGAACAAAAAGTGGCTTAGTGAAGCTAATCCTCAACTTAATGCCAAGGTTATTTTTAATTCACTGGTATAGAAATTTCTATATAGCTGCAAAATAAGTTTATTATAGAAATCAAGTGTAAGATTATTCTTCACACTCATTATATATATTTCTACTCTGGTATGAGGTATTGTAAACATATAACTCAATTACGATACAAGGTTTATTTCTAATACTTTGAAAGTGCTATTGCAGGCTGTTTAGGATAAATAAGTTATACACGTTAATTCTTAGTTGATCAAATCATGATCAACTCAATTACTAGTCTATTTTTTATCACATGAATATACATCTTAGGTGCAGCAGATAGATATGATTCTACAGAATGATAAGGTTGGATAGGTAGATAAGGTCCTAAAAATCTCAGAGACATGCAGAATATAACATTTAAAATGCTTTTATCATTTAAAGATTCTTTGCCTATAAGACAGGATAACGCCTGGCAACACCCAAACTACCTCAAAGAGGGTGATGAGAATCAAAGAACCTCCTTATGGAAATGTGGCAAACAAGCCACTGGATAAAATGTCATTTCTACCACAGACAGAATTCTGCATAAAAGAAGGGTAAGCTTGGATGCAGGCAGAGTCAATGGCCAAACCCTGCCAAGAAAGAGTAAGCAAGTTCTCAACAGTTCCTGCCTCACACATATTTCTCTCAGATATATTGGGACGGAAGGCTGAAGATGATGCTCCAATGTTATAGAGTTTTGGTTGACTGTTCAGGTAGCAAAATCTCTCTGTCATCTTATCATTTGGAAGCTGATAAACTGCACTCCCTATGTGCTCAGGTAATTAATTATCATCCTTTTCAAGTCTCTGATGTGGTTGAAGACCAGATAGTTTCATGTTACAATTAAGCTTAGTTGTTTAGGGGTTAAGATGTTATTAGGTCTAGATAGACATTTTAAGTTGATAATGATGATATATGATAGATATTGATTTACATTCAGAATTTTGATGTGCCAAGATAAAAGAGGTTTTCTTCAAGGCTGCCAAATGCAAATAGTAATAGCCAAAACATTGTGAATGTAACATTTATATAATTCCTGATTGTTTCATGGTTATACTTTCTGTAGGTAGATTATTATTTTTTTGAGTAATAATACAAGTACATATGTAAAAAATAAAAAATGTGTAGTAAAAAAGATATCACCATATAGACAAAGGAGACAAACAAAACAAACAAGAAATCCAGGTCCTGAAAAAGAAAGACAGTATATAGTGTAGAGGGAACATGGAAAGTTAGGAAAAAGTAGATCTACAGGAGTTTGAGGAACAGGATTGAGAATTTAAAAACAAACTGAATTACAAAGTAAATTTCAAGATGGTTCCAGAATATATGATACTGCCTAATTTTTTTCTAAAAATACATACAAAAATAAGTAGACAGGGATAATATATCCATATAACTATTTTGATATATTTAAAACTGTCACAGGAGAGGGGAGTGAGGGAAAGTGGGAGGGAGGGAGGAATGAGAGGATGCAAGGGATGGGATAACAATTGAGATGTAATATGAATAAATTAATAAAATATTAAAAAATGAATATACAAATATACAAAACAGGTAAAATGGGAAAATATATTATTCTTAAATATTGAAAACACACTCATTTTTACAAATGAGATTCATAACATTTCTTTTAAAGATCCCTACAACTCTTTCTCTCTCAGTTCTTTAGGAGTAACAACAATCGTGAACAATTTGTTCTAATGGTTTCATATACTCATTACAACCAAATCATGTATATTTGTTTCCTAATTAAAAAGATGTCGTCCTAGTATTCATACCCATTTCCATAAACTGGATTATCTATTCATTTGTGTATATATATATATATCAGATTCTTGTGTATGTGCATACATAAATATTACTCACCATTAGAAAATCTATGTAATTAAATACCTTGGCTGAATTATAACATTTAACATCTCTAGATTATTTTGTATAAACACATACATCAATGTTCATTGAATGTATTTTCTTTGCTTTCCTTCCTAATCTCTTCTGAAAATCATATACAGTTCTCTTTTTAAAAGATTTTTGTATTTATGTATGTTATTAATTGCTTTTGGGACTGTGTTATATGAACAGTTTTACATACACCTGCTATGTTGACATTTGTTCCCCCATACCCTCTATGCTCCTCTTTTCCACCCCTTTTCCACCTGGTTGCAATTGTTCCTTAGTTTCACTTTCATGTCATATATACATATATGATCTTACATAATTACATAAATTCTATGAACTACAATGAAATAAAATATGACTTTTTTTTTTTTGAGGACTGGCTTAATGTACTTAATTATGAGTAGCTCTTGTTGCATTCATTTTCTCACTCATGACATAACTTTGTTTATCTTCATGGGTTAAAAAAGATATTTTGTCTAATTACTACAGTTTCATTATACATTTCTCTGTTGTGTGACACCAGGTCGTTTCTACAACTTGGTTAGTGTAGATAAAGTGGTAATAAACACTGATGAGTAACTATCTCTCCTATGTATTGACTTGGAGACTTTTGGGCAAATAATTAAAAGTGGTATAACTAGATCATATGTTAGTTCCATCTTGCATGTGTGTGTGTGTGTGAGTGTGTTATATTTCTATTGCTTTAGAAAAGACATCATGACTAGGCAAACTAATAAAATAAATCAATTAATTAGGCTTGTGTTTTTAGAGTATATAATTGCAGAGGAAAAAAACTGGATTTAAAACAGTTGAGAGCATACATTTTCATCTCTAAGGAAGACGGAAAGAGGGCATTGAAATGGTCTGAATCATTTGAAACTTCAAAGTTGGCTCCCATTGGCACACCTCCCCCAACAGTGCATCACCTCCTAAGCTTTCCCAAACAGTTTCACTAATTGGAGACCAAATACTAAAACATAGGCACCTACAGGGTTATTATCATTCAAAGTGCCATTACACAGACACAGACACACACACACATACACACACACACACACACACACACACACACACACACAGTGAAGTATACAATATTTTGACATACATATATATAATAAAATAAATAAGCAAATAGCCTATCTACATCCTCTTTTAAGGTGTTTCCAGTATACAATAATATGTCATTGACTGCAGTCCTCATTCTCTGGGTTGGATTTTTATTCTTAATCACCCCATGCAATTTTAAGTTCGTTCTCTGTAATCTCTAAGTATCTATTTATTTACAAGCTTTTTATTTGTTCATTCTATGAGCACATTATGAATAAGGAATACTAGTGGATGGAAGAAAAGGTTGTCAGCAGTGGCTGATATATGCTGATTTCAAAAAAATACGGGTGTTTTCCTTCTATGCTTAATTTTTGTAATTATTTAAATAATTGAATTTAATTATTTTTGATTATGTAGTTTAAATGTATTTTATTAGTTCTTTGAGAATCTTGTATCATGTGTTTTGATCATATTTACCTCCTCCTCCATTTCTTTCCAGATAGCCTCTTTTACCTTCCCAGTCAACCATTTGCTGTTTTATTTTCAAGTAAGTTCTATTTGTGCTGCCCACATGTTCTTGGATGTGCAGAGTATAATCAGGAACTACAGTCTTAGAGAAATCTCTTTCTCTCCAGCAACTAACAATTGTCAGTAGCTCCTTGGCTAACAGTAGCACTCTGTGTCCAACTCCAATCTCCATCCTGGGGTTTGGTTTGGTATGGGCTACAAAAAAGACATTTTCACACTGGTTTTCTTTTAGACATCGCCTGCTACTGGCTTTTACATTATTTTTGTCTGTCTTCTACAATGGTCCCTGAGTCTTTGGAGTATGGGGTGTGATACGCATGTTCTATGTCTTCATTGTTATTTAGAGTTGGGCGGGCATAATCATTTTTCTCAGGGTTTCAGCTGTGGTTTCTTTGTTTCAGTATAGTCTTAAGGTTTACTCTGAGAAATGAGCTGTGGAAGAATAAAGATAGGATGGTAGTAAGGCAAATATTGTGGGCTTGGAGGTTAGTCTTATCAAATTTTATAAAGTTATTAATAAAACTATGTGTTTGCCTTGTGTTCATTCAGAGTCTCAGACAGAGCCACAAAGGCTTCAGGGTGTAATATATATCAGCTCAAGCTCTGGGATAATATAACAGGTAATCAAAGAAGGCTTTATAGCAAAAACAGTATGAAATGTGTGCGTGTGTGTGTGTGTGTGCCTCTAGATAATGCAAATGGAGTTTATAATTCATTTGCATGAAGTAAATGTTCCTCTTTACCACTGTCTCCCATCCATTGTTCTCTACCTTTCTTCTTTCCTTTATCCTTTTTGGTCCTCCTGTTTTCTTTTTAAAACCACACAAAACAAGCAAACAGCAAACACAAAAGCTGTCTCATTGTTCCTACTGAATGACTCATAAAACATTTTCCATAATAAAATGAAATGAAGTGAGGTGAGTGGAATTGGGAAAACAGGTTGGGAGTTGTAAAATAAAAAGATAATAATGCAAGTTGAATCAATGTAAGATTCATCAAGATAAAAGAATGTTTACAGATTTGGATGAGAGTGGGCAATGAAACCCAGTGTTTTTAAATGCAAAGAAAACTTTCTAAAAATTAATGTTTGTAGTTGGACTTTCCTAATTTTAGGTGTTCATGGGAGAAAATTGTGGCCTTTTTGGAATAATGATCCAAAGTATTATACAGTAGACATGGAATAATGATGTCTCTTTGAGAAAGAGAAAATTAAAACATATAGGAAATTCCGTTAGTCATTTTTCAAACAGAACTACTATGGTACTCAGTGGGCTGTGTTCTACTTTCAAAGTAGCAATCATTAGGTTCAGCTCAGTTCTTTCCTTTAGTGCCCCAGATGTGACAACCTTTGACTCTTACAAATGTACGTGTCTGTTTTTAACAGGCTTGTGCCTGCACAGGGAGGCCTGCCAGAAACACATTGATTAAAGGGCCTGGCATCTATTAATAGAATCACAGATGGAGACAGAAGTGTTTTAATTCAATTATCCTTCAAGACCTAAGGAAGTGACTTTTATTGATCCTCCCAACTGTCACTTTGGGTACTCACAAATGGAAACAAAATATTATCTTTTCGTCTTTCTGTGAATTTTTCACGGTAACTATACTTATTGAATATATGCTGTGTGTGAGGTAATTTTCAATCATTCTAAGAACAGCAGGCAATATCTTTTTTTTTTACCTTTTATATATTTTTTAATTAATTTATTCATATTACATCTCAGTTGTTAGCCCATCCCTTGTATCCTCCCATTCCTCCCTTCCTCCCACTTCCCCCCTACTCCCCTCCCCTATGTCTGTGTTTGAGGGGGACCTCCTCCCCCTGTATATGCTCATAGGGTATCAAGTCTCTCCTTGGTGACCTATTATCCTTCTTCTGAGTGCCACCAGGCATCTCCATCCAAGGGACATGTTTAAATATGGGGCACCAGAGTTTGTGTGAAAGTTAGATCTCCTTCTCCACTCAACAGTGGAGAATGTCCTTTCCATCGGGTAGGAGTTCGAGGTTTACAGCCTATTTTTTCCTTGGCTGTTGCCATACTTTGCGGAGGACCCCAGGGCCCAGACTCACCTGTAGTTCTCCAGGACCCGCTGGATCCTTCTATTTCCTCATTCTCCCAGGCTTCTCACAACTAAAGTCTCAATAGGATGTCCTTTCCTCTTACCCACTTTCCTGGTAAGTACAATTTTTCATGGGGACGTACACCTTGAACTAGTGTCTCGATATAAGTGAGTATAGTATATACCATTTAGCTCTTTTTGCTTCTGTGTGAACTCACTCATTATGACAATTTCTAGTTCAATCCATTTGTCCACAAATTTTAGAAATTCCTTGTTTTTAATAGCTGAGTAGTATTCCATAGTGTAGATGTACCACAGTTTCGTTATCCGTTCTTCTTGGAAACAACTTACGTGTCCAGCAGGCAATATCTTAATGATAATATAAATAACATGTTTGCTGCTAATAGGCAATAATAATGGGAATTTTCCTCATTTTGCAAGGAAATGGAAAATGTAACCAGTGAACTTGCATCTTTAGTATTGTAGGACAGCAAATTTGTAGGATATATATGTTTGGTATATATTTCAGTACATACCATATATTTAATATAATTCAATATATATTAAATACAATTATATATTTTTCAAGCCCCAACCTATGACTACTTGACTATTTCAAGATGCTTTCAAGCAGCTAGAATTTTTTAAATGAACTGAATTATGTTAGGCACAGGAATAGTAGTATGAATACTTCTGCATCTTCCAAAGAAATTATCACTGTGAGATACAGTATTGATGACAAGATAAAGCAAGTATGGATTACATGTGGTATTTGCAATTAGAGGAGATACAGGAGTCACAGTGGTTCTTTGGGGCTCTATTCCCTTCCTGTGAAAGACCTACAGAAATAGAGTAAAAGTAATTTCAATGATGAATTTTAGAGTTAAAAAGATTTTGGGAAGGTAGACGTCCCATTCCATAATTCAAATCCTAGTAGAATGTGATGTTTCTTTCTCAATTTCAACCTTAACCCACTAATATAACAGATCTATAATTTTCTGTTAGTTTCAAGAAAATGTATAACATTGAATCTATCTAATTCAACGAGTCATAGAAGACACTTTAGAAGTGTAATTGAGCTGACTTTCAGAAGGATAGGAAGAGGAAGCTGACAAAAACAAAACAAAACAAAACAAAACAAAATAACAACAACAATAACAACCATCCAAAAGTGAATGAGAGTATTGCAGACAAATGAATGGGAAAGTCTCTTGACACGCTTTCTCTCTCCCTCTCTCCATTCCCACTTTCTCTCTCTCCCTCTTTGTGCTGTGCCTTAATTTTCATCTTTGGCACACACACACACACACACACACACACACACACACACACACACATCTATCTATGATATATAAACATATAGTGGGGGTTCATATACACACACACACGCATATGTGTGTGTGTGTGTGTGTGTGTGTGTGTGTGTGTATGTATGTATGTGTTATGTGTGTTTGTGGTGGGCACATGAGTATGTGCGTATATGTGGCCTCCTATATGTTTTGATGCCAGAAGAAAACTTTGATTCTCAGTCATTACTTTTTACCCTGTTAAATACAGGGTATATTATTTTCCACTGTATGTATACATCTTAACTGGGCTGAGAGTTTCCAGAGTCTCATCTATCTCTATGTTCCATCTGCTCATAGGCACCGTGTTCATTATAAATGTTAAGTTTTTCATGATTTCTGGGGATCCAAACTCAGATGCCCTCACATGTAGGTATCAAAAGTGTTTACCTACTGAGTCATCTTGTCTATTCCAGGAGATTCTCTTGTTAAATAAGGCATATCCAATATGCTGAAAGTACTAAATATCTATGATAAAGAATTTTAAATGTACAGAGAAATAAAAATCATTGGGCTTGAACAGGCAGGGTTTATGGGCCAGGTTAACCTAAATACAAAAAGGAGCCATTGACATGTTTAATTATGAAACACCAGGTTCTTGTTTTCATTATTCTAGCTAATATGCCCAGCACAAATCACAGGGTATTAGTAACTGTTGGAATGCATGGTTACTGAAGAGGTAAAATAAATATATCAATTATATTAATGTCATAACTGGAAGCTTTAATGATTATTGAAATACAGATTCCAAAGCCAAAATTTAGACATCACAAGTGCTATGACAGTAACTACATTAATATACATTACATGTCTATTATCATCAAATGTAATATTTTTACTGCATATTCCACTTTTAATTTGTGCATGCCATGTGCGTGTGTATTTGTTCAATTGAGCGTACATGTATGTGAGTGCACATATGCACATGTCCCAAGTTTGCTGTTAAAATTCTTTCTTGATCTTTCTTCCACTTTATTGTTGATGCAGGGTCTCTCAGCCAAACCCAGAATTCACCAATATGAGTGAATTCAATAACTAGATTTCTCTGGGAATCCCCTGTCTTTTTTCTTCCATGACTGGAGTTACAGGTGGATTGCCAAATCCACTCACTGCTGTTACAAGTACTTCTGCAGCAAGCACTTTACTCACAGAGAAATCTCCCTAGCCCTCACCCTCTTGTGTACCCAACATCATGGCCTAAAGTAAGTGACCCCATCTCTTGCCATGTCATGCTCTTTAGCCTTTTCTCAGTATCTGATTCTCCCAAGGCAGGAAGAAGTTGTCTTTCTATGTGTATATGCTTTAAAACCTGTCTTGAAAGTCTATTTGCTGTATATAGGTGGTTTTACTCAGGCTCTCCATTAATTTGTATATCTGCTTTTAGGTCTTCTGTATTTAAGTGCTATTGCTACTGCTCTTTAATGCATTTTGAATTTCCATAATAATAAAATGCCTACTGGTTTGTGGTTTTGACTTCATGTATTTTAGAAAATGTGTGTGTGTGTGTGTGTGTGTGTGTGTGTGTGTGTTTGTATGTTTGTAAGTGTGTGTGTGTGGTTTCATATCAATTTTAGGAGTATTAGTAGTTCTGTGAATGAGTTCAATAACATGTTGACAGAGATTACAATCACACTGTAGATCTATTAGATAATAGTTATAATCCTTTGTGTTTGAGTGAAAAGTTTCTGTATATATCTGTTAGATCCATTTGATTCATCATGTTAGTTCATGTTGTTATTTCTTGGTTTCGTTTCTGTTTTGATGACCTATCCATTGGTGAGAGTGGTAAGTTATTAATATGTTGGCATCGACATATGGTTTAAGGTTTGCTAATAGTTCTTTTACAAATGTGTGTGCCCTTGTATTTGGAGCATAGATGTTCAGAATTTTGATGTCATCTTGTTTTTTTATTTTATTTTTTATTTTTGTTTTTTTACCTTTGATGAGTATGAAGTGTCCTTCCTCATTCCTTTTCCTTTTGATTAGTTTTGGTTGAAAGTCTATTTTATTAGAGAATAAAATGGCTACACCAGCTTGCTTCTTGTCTCTGTTTGATTGGAATACCCTTTTCCAGCCTTTTACCCCAAGGTAATGTCTAAACTTATGGCTGAGATGTGTTTCTTGAATGCAGAAGAATGTTGGGTCTTGTTTATGCATCCATTTAGTTAGTCTGTGTCTTTTTATTGTAAAATTGAGGCCATTGATGTTGAGAGATATTAATGACCAATGACTGTTAAGTCCCTTGATTTTGATGTTGGTTGCAGTAGAGAGTTTGTGTGGTTGTGTTTTTGCAATGGTGTAGTTATTTATTTCCCATGTAATTTTGGTTGCAGCTTGTCCCTTTGGTGTCGAGTTTTCCTTCTAGTAACTTTTGTAATGCCGGATTTGTGCATAGTTACTGTTTGAATTTGCTTTTGTCATGGAAATTCTTGTTTTCTCCATCAATGGTTATTGATAGTTTCGCTGGGTATAGTAGTCTGGTCTGGCATCTCTGGTCTCTTAGAATTTGCAGGACATCTGTCCAGGCCCTTCTGGCTTTTATGGATTCTGATGAGAAATCGAATGTAATTCTGACAGGTGTGCCATTATATATTACTTAGCCCTTTTCCCTTGCCGTTTTTAGTATTTTTGTTTGTTCTGTATATTTTGTGTTTTGATTAATATGTGGTGAGAAGTTTTTTTTTTTTCTGGTCTATCCTGTTTAGTGTTCTGTAGGTCTCTTGTATGTTTATAAACATCTCCTTCTTTAAATTGGGGAAATTTTCTTCTATGATTTTGTTGAAACAATTTTCTGGGCCTTGGTGTCAGGTGTCTTCTCTTTCCTCAGTGCTTATCATTCTCAGGTTTCATCTTTTTATGATGTCCTTGATTTCTTGGATGGTTTGTGTCAGGAAATTTTCAGATTTAGCCTTTTCTTTGATGGTTGCTTCAAGATCTATGATTGTATCTTCTTGTCCTGAGATTTGTTCCTCCATCTCTTGGATTCTGTTAGAGAAGCTCACCTCTGTGTTCCTTGTTTTCTTCTCTAAGCTCTCTTGTTCCTGTTTTGCTTCTATCTGTGCTTTTATCACTGTTTCAATTTTCATCTTCAGATCTTGAACTGTTTTATTGATTTCTTTCATCTGATTGTAGTTTCCTGAATTCCTTCCAGTGCCTCTCTATAGGCTTCTTTTATGTCTTCCACATGTTTGGCTGCATTTTCTTGCATTTGTTTATGAATTTTATTCATTTCTTCCATTATCATCTTCATTACTATGGATTTGAGGTCATTTTTTTGTATTTCAATTGTGTTTGAGTTCTCTGAGTTGCTTTCTTTGGGGTAGCTGGAATCTGGAGATGCCACATTGTTTCAGTTTTTGTTATTTATGTTTTCACACTGGTCTTAGTCATCTTGCTGTCTCTGATGTTGGGAGGTAGCTTCTGTTGTCCTTCAGTGGTCATAGGTCGAGGGCTTTTGCCTGTGGTGATCAGGGAACTTTTCCCTGGGACAGGCAGGTGACCTCGTTTTGGCTCCTGGAGACTTTGCTTCATACTGTGAGCTCCTCACTGGGTCAGCTGAGGTAGGTGCTGGTGCTATGTAGCTCCAATATTTGTTTGATGTAGTGTATGTAGAGCAAGTTATCCTGTCTTTGGCTGGGCTTTGAATACCCTACCCACAGGTCTTAGAGCTTTGGGTTGTAGGCTCAGATCACCCTAGAGTGCCTGAACCCCCTGCAGGCTTCTAATAGTTGTTTAGTTTTCTGCCTGCTCCAACCAGGTACTGGGGCCTAGGTTCTGTCTGCCAAGGAAAGAAGAGCTACTACCTTCTGATTGCTGTTGGTTGGCTAGATTTCTGACCTTTCATGACTCCATGCTAGGCTGTGGAGCTTGGCTAGGCTGCGTCCACTGTGACTTATTTTAACAGGACAGTCCTCTGGGGCCAGCAGCTAGACGTCTGCCTGGCCCCACTCAGAAAGCACCACTGTGGCTGGACAGTGTGTCCACAGCTGTCTGGGCCCCATGTGGCACCTGGTCTTTCAGTGGACTGGCACGAGGCAAGTGGGTGGTGTCTGGGGACCGATCCACCCTTTTCCCCAAGATTTCCCTAGGCCAGAGCTCTGATGCTTCACTGCTGGGATGATTGCAGTCCCATATACCCAGTTTATGCTGCCAATCAAGGCCACAGCTCACACCTCGCAGCTCACAGCTCTCATACAAGGTCTAGTCCAGACTCTGGGGACTAGGCCCACAGAGGTGGGCCACTGACCAGAGGTCAGATCTTCCCGTGGTCCACACTGTGTGTATCTCTCACCCAGTGATCCCCTTCTCCCATAGTCTGTGGCTCCTGGTATTATCTGCTGTCTCCTCTGCAGCTCAGACTCTGTGTGTCTTCATAGCTGCTATCTTGGAATTGTCCTCTTTAACTGAATTTTAACCAAAATATAATTATATCACTTCTTCCTTTCTTTTTACAGCCCATCCCAGCTATACTCCCCTCAAAATCTTCTCATGTCCCTCTTCCTCATGTTTACAGCCTCTTCTGATTTATAATTCTTGATATATAAATGTGTACATGTGTATGTTTGTCCACAAATTTCACATATATAACATGTTATATAATATATTATAACTTTCATATGTATCCTTATGAATTAATTTGTTTGTGTTTATAAATTCAAGCCTGATCACTATGCATTGAACAACCAATAAGAGGCATCCTCCCTAGCAGATTTTAATTTTCCAACAGTCAATAGTTACTTGTAGATCTTTGTTTGGGTGGCCTCCCATGAAATCTTTCTTACACACCAACACAATGATTGATATTGCCATTATTTTGGTCTTGTTAATGTAACAAATTATGGCTAAGACTGTTTCACATCAAACTTCCTTGTAGTTTGACTCTTAAAATCTTTTCACACCTTCCCCTACTATAATATTCCTTCAGTTAAAGATACTGTGATGTAGCTGGGCTCCCCACAGTGCCATGAACTTTGCAATTATTATCCAGGTGTGGTTTTCCATTATGGTCTCCATTTGTTCCAAAGAGAACTTAATTGATGAGGGGTGGTAGCTGTACTTCTTTGTAAGCATGCAGATAAGACTTAAAATATAGCTAGTAATTAATGATGAAGGTCTAGCAAAGCTAAAATAGTAGATTCTTTTCTGAGATACATGACCCCACTAACCCTGGACATATGAACAGGCTTCTAGAAGCAGGTCTGGCTATCTTTTAGTGAGCCTTAAGTCCAGATAGAAAGCCTTTTGTTACATCTTACATATGTGTACCATTAAGGTCAGAGATTTTTTTCATTGGAATAAATATAAATTGCTAAGAGATAACTTTAAAAGTTTTCAATACTCTTAGCAATTAGGAATATACAGTTAAATGAACTTTGATATTTTATGTCATCCTAGTGAGAATGACCACGATCAACAAAACAACTGACAACCAACAATGGCAAGGCTGTGAAGACAGAGGAACTCTCCTTTACCTTTGGTTGGAATGCAAATTGGTACAGTTGCTCTGGAAATCATTATGGAGAATCCTCAAATATTGAAAATATATCTACCATAGGATTGAGCTATAACATTCCTTGTTATATACACACAGGATTTGACTTCTTTCTCCACAGGCACTTCAAACATTTTAATTGCTACTATACACACAACTGGCAGGAAATTGAAACAAACTAAATGTCCTCCAACAGATAATAAATAATAAAAATTTGATATGTATAAACACAATAGAACACTAATCAGTTGTAAAGGAGAATGAAATTTTCTGGTAAATGATTGTGCCTATAAAGGATTATACTGAGTGAGGCAGCTAAGACCCAGAAAGATAAACTCTAAATGTTCTCTCTTATCTGCAGTTCCTAGCTCTAAATTCTCAGATGTGAGTATAAAACATAAAGTAACCACAGAAACCAGCAAAGTATAAATGGACCATGAGGTTGAGGACTTGGGAGGAGAATAGCATGATACAGGATAATTTAAGTGAGAAAAGTAGAATAATGGGGAGGGAAAGCAGTACAGGAGGATGAGGGACAACACACACACACACACACACACACACACACACACACACACACACACACACACTATAGAAAGTGAATTGACAATGCTTTCCACAAGAACCACAGACTAGAAAATCCCCAGTACCAAACAAGAGAAATCTCCTATTGAAGAACCCTTGTCCAAATGATTCCCCAAACAATATAAACAATCAGTATAATCCCTGATTGCCTTTCAGTGGTTTATTGTGATTTCCTTTTGGTAAGGATACCACACAAATAGTACATTATACTTGGATGATTCAAACTGGACCTTTGGGGTACCAAGGGATAAAAGCCTTTAAACACTCCTACTCTGTCTTTTTGGTTTTTTTTTTTTTTAACCACTCTGTCTTTAAATTGGACAATTTAGTTCATTTACATATAATACAATTACTTGCAGGTAAGATCTTCCTATTACATTCTGTTGCTTAGTTTCTAGTCTTTTATTTCTTTTTGTTACTTTTCCTTCATCTTCCTTTGAGGTCAAATCAATGTGTATAGCAGTGGATTTTTGGCTACCACCTCAGTGTGTGTGTGTGTGTGTGTGTGTGTGTGTGTGTGTGTGTGTGTGTTTATCTATTGTATAATTTTTTAGCTTCTAGTTAACAGAGTGGTTACAAACACTGATTATAGCAAGTGAGTTTCAAATAATAGCAAGTTATCTTTGATCACAAAGTCCAAAAATTAGATAGCAGGTTACCAAGAAGAGACTTGATACCCTATGAGCATATACAGGGGGAGGAAATACCCCTCAGGAATAGTCATAGGGAAGGGGAATAAGGGAAAAATGGGAGGGAGGGAAGAATGGGAGGATACAAGGGATGGGATAACCATTGAGATGTAACAAGAATAAATTAATAAACAATTTTTAAAAATTAGGATATTTAATTTCTTATGCTGGTCCCTATTTAGTTTCTACACTTCTTTATTTCTCACATTTTTCTCCTCATTTGTCTGTATATTTTCAGTTATCCTGCTTTCAAGCTCACTTATGTGTTGAGGGGGAGTGGCTGTGTAGCCCTGGTTTCTGAGGTGGGATCTTGCTCTATATCTCAGACTGGCTCAAACTCATGAGCCTCCAAAGCATAGAAATTAGAGGCATATGCAACTGTACTAGGCTCTTTTTAATTTCCTATTCATAACTGATACATCTTCTTTTTTCAGTAAAATCTTTAGCTCTAGAATTTCTGCTTGACATTCGGGATTGTTTTCATCTATTTTTTTCTCATAAGACACTTTACAATTTCCCTTTCCCCGATTTCATTCAGCTTTATAAAAACAGCCATTTTTAATGTCTTAAATTTTGTGCATATAGATAATTAATGATTTTTTTCGGGCATTTTCCTTTATCCTTCAATGATGTCATGGTTCCTTAAAATATTTTGCTGCTCTATGTTTCATGACTATGCCTGGTATTTGTTCCAATCTTTATATTCTGATTTGCTGTGTATAACCTAACAAAGATTCTACACAGACTATTCTCTCAGATTTCTGCATTACTGCTCACTCAGTGGCACCTAAACCTAAATTTGCCATGGATTTCTGGTTTCTAGAGCATTACTAACCCTGCGTTGAAGAGAAGTGCATCACAAATTCTTAAAGCAAGCACAACTGGTGTCTTAGGATGGACTAGAAAGGATAATCTGCCCACAAGCCTCCTGCGCTAAGGCAGATACAGTTATCTCATGAAGGGATACTGTTCTGTAGTCAGGATCTATGGGATTATTCCCACCACCTGGCTTCAGGGCAGTTTCTACAGGTCATCTTTATTTTTAGAGGCAATACATTTTTAAAACATAAAAATAAATCATTGGGGTGGGCAGTAATGGCACAAACCATTAATTACAGCACTCAGGCATCAGAGTCAGGCAAATATCTCTGAGTTTGAGGCCAACTTTGTCTACAGAGAGAATTCCAGGACAGCCAGGGCTACACGGTAAAATCCTGTCTTGTAGAACCATAAATAAATAAATAAATATAAAGTAAATCACATGTGAATGATGGAGCCGGGTCTCAGAACATACCTGTTCCTATCTAAGTTATTAATCTAAATTAGTTAAAATTATACTTAATTAAGTATACATTTGAATGATTATATTTACAATTTAACTAATCATATGATTGTATATTTTTGTGTGTTTCAACACAGACAAACCTTGCTTCAAATCTTCTAACCACAGATGGAAAACATGTTTGGAAACAATGTAAAAAAATCCACATTTTTAGTACTTCCTTTCATACATCAGATTCTCAGGGAGTATAGTAATATTAACACTACTCATAACAGAGAAGTCATCTTTAAATTTATCCAACCCTTTTCATGCTGATTTCACATTCTTTCTGGATCTTTCTATTATGGCTTAATACGATACAGAATCTGGAAACAACCTAGATGTACCTCTCAGCTGAAGAATAGATAAAGAAACTATGGTATATTTACACAATAGAATACTATTCATCTATTAAAAATAAGAAAATCTTGAAATTTGCAGGCAAATCGAACTAGAAAGGACCATCCTGACTGAGGTAACACAGGCCCAGAAAGACACACATGGTATATACTCACTTATAAGGGTATATTAGCCACATAATACAGGATAACCACACTACCACACACAGACCTAAAGAAACTAAGTAACAAGGAGGACTGTAGGGAGAATGCTTACTTCTCATTCAGAAGGACAAACAGAAGAGACACTGGAGCAGTTGAAGAGAAGAAACAGGAAGGGAGAAAGTCTCTACCCTGCAGAGGATCCAAGCAGACACTGAGACACACTGCCAAACTTCAGGGTGGAGCACAGGGAGTCTTAGGGAAGAGTGAGGGAATAGAAGAACCTGGAGGGGTCAGGAGCTCCACAAGGAGACTAATAGCGTCTACAAATCCAGGCAGAGGAGGGGAGTGTTTCAGACACTGATGCGCATACCAACCATGCACAGTGAGGACCTAAACCATCTGCTCAGATGTAGTAGATAGGCAGCACAGCCTCCTTGTGCATCCCATAATACGAGGAGTAGGGACTACTTCTGACATGGACTCTGTCCCACACACATTGATCACGTCCCCCTCGTGGGGCGGCCTTGTCAAGCCACAGAGGAAGAGGATACAGGCAGTTCAGATGAGATTTGTTAGGCTGAGGTCAGATGGTAGAGCATGAAGGTTCCACTTTTTGAAGAGTAGGGGAGGAGGGGAGGGGGAATGAGAGAGGGAGGGAAGGACCAGGAACTGATGATGGAGGGACCACAATCAGGATGTAAAGTGAACAATGTTTTTTAAATTCCATTGCAGCAGTTAGCATAGAACCCCTATCCTTTTTTTTTTTTTTCAGCTACAAAGATGTTTGTATTCACAACTAGACTTGACTATAGTCTATTTCCTATTTTGCTGGGTTTATTCTGCTCCCATGCTTCTTTGGTTCCTTGTCTCCTGGAATATATTCCTGGATTTATGATAACTTGCCAGTATTAATTTTGTCATAAAACACATTTATCTCTCAAGTGATGTTTCTCCTCCAGGAAATATGACCTTTGAGACCTTCGGAGCTCATTATTATTGGCAGTGGCAGATGTCCAACCCTCATCAGCTTGCTATGACAGACATGCCCACTCTTGCTTGACATCCCACATTCTGTCTGACATCTACAGCTCTAAGAGAATCTTTGTGACTGCCTTATGAAAGTACTTCATCCCTATTGATAGGATCAATGTAAAACATTTGTATGTCAGTGTGTGTGTGTGTGTGTGTGTGTGTGTGTGTGTGTGTGTGTGTGTTTTGAATGAATTAGTCTGTATATTAAGTACTTTGGGGGTGATGTTCAGTTATCCATTTTATAGATTTTATAGTTATTGATTTTACATTGTGACTTAGATATTAATAGCAATAAATGTTTTTCTAAGGTATCTGTTTCTAATCTTTCTGTTGAATATATCTTTTCTTAAAAACTTTATTATTTAACAAAATTTTCAGAGCAAAACATTATTCATAACTCCAAAAGAGTGTCTTCCAACAACTACAATATGATGCACATATGAATGAATAGACTGTGACAACACACACAAGACCCACACAGGTTCAAGTTAGACAAAATCCCAGCACTAAAAAAGTGAAGTAGACACAGGGTTCCACCCTTAACCAAGAAGCCACATGTGATTGATATCTTCTGAGAAAAGAAAGTTTTCCTCAATGGAGAGTATGTCTTTTAATTTGTTTATTTCCTTACTTATATTTCATCAAAGGCCACTTTGGGACATCTATTTGCTATGAAAAATCAGGAAAGTAAGCAATGCAGTAACTAACAGTAATGAGAATAGTGTTAATAAGTGGTATTTGTTCTAAAACATTTCAGCAATTAGTGAGCAAGTGAAAAAACATACATAATAACAATTTAACTGGTAGATACCATTTCAAAAAATTCCATCAGTTTCTCAATAAAATAAAATTAGAATTCTCTAGTCAGACCCATTGATTACTGGTACTATTAAGACATATAAATTAATCTGTCAGGATAAAATTGTCTACTTAAAAAATAAGATTAGAGGAAAATGAAAACTTTCTGGAGCCATTTCTTGATGCTATAGCATGCAGCTTGGATGGTACCAAAACTATAGTAGTATCTGTGACTAATAACAACATAAATAAGTGAACCTGGAGGACAATAGATACACAAAATAGATCAGGGTGGCCATCCAAACACCACAAGATCTCACTTGTATCTACAATATAAAATGTCATATTTCTGGAAATCAAGAATTGAATGGCCTAACAAAGGTCTGGGAACCAGAACTGATGATGTAGAAGAAAGCTTTTAGAAGATCCCCTGGAAGCTCATGAGTCTGAGAAGCTTCTGTAAGGCAGAACCCTATATTTGACAAAGGTTTAATATCCAAAATATATAAAGAGCTCAAGAAATTCAACAGTATCAAACCAAATAACCCAATTAAGAAATGCCACTCATAATTAAACAAAGAATTCTCAACAGAGGAATACTGAATGACCCAGAAACACTTAAAGAAATGCTCAGTGTCCTTAGCCACCAGTGAAATGCAAATCAAAACAACTTTGAAATTCCATCTTATAGCCATCTACATCCATCAGAATGGCTAAGATCAAAAATGCAAGTGCCAGCACATGCTGGAGAGGATGTGGAGAAAGGGGAACACTCCTTCATTGATGGAGGAAGTGAAATCTTGTACAACCACTTTGGAAGTCAATCCAAAAAAAAAAATGGGAATAGGGCTACCTCAAGACCCAGCTATTCCACTCCTTGGAATACAACCAAAAGTTGTTCCACCACACAACAAGGACATATGCTCAACCATGTTCAGAGCAGCCTTATTCGTAATAGCCAGAACCTGGAAACAACCTAAATGTCCCTCAGTTGGAAAATGGATAAAGAAAATGTGATACAATTACACTATGGAATACAACTCAGCTATTAAAAACAAGGAAATCCTGAAATTTCTGGATAAATGGATGGAACTGGAAATGATCATACTGAATGATTTAACTCAGACTCAGAAAGACTCACATGGTATATACTCACTTATAATTGGACACAAGCCCAAAAGGGATGTCCCATGAATGTTTTCACTTAACAGGGGATTGGGATAGATGCACAGACTTACTATTGGGACTCCAGATGAGAGAAGTATGGGAAAATGGGGAAATACAAGGATCCAGATGGTCCTAGAAAGCTAGAAGAAGAACATCATGATGGACAGATATAGACCCAGGGGGATCTGCTCAAACTGCTGAACCCCTTTTCAGATCTAGCCAATGGATAGGACATTCTCCACAGTTGTGTGGAGAGCGTAGACTGACTCTCTCATGAACTCTGGTGCCCCATATTTGAACCACTTCCCCTTGGTATGGAGGCCTGGTGGCGCTCAGGAAATGATAAGCAGGCTACCAGGATGAGGCTTGATAGGCTGTGACCACATGGTAGGGCAAGAAGTCCTCTTCTGTCATAGACCTAGGGGAAGAGAAGAGGGTGAAAGAGGGAGGGAGGCAGGAAGAGGAAGATACAAGTGAGAGGATAATAATTTATATGTAATCTGAATAAATTAATTTTTAAAAAAGAGAGAGAAAAAAAAGAAAAACAGCAACAATAAAGAACAACCATAGGCTGGCTAGTAGCTATGGGTTTTTTTTCATGAATACACTGTGTAATGGAACACCAACAAAGCCAGAATTCTAGTTTGTTTTCTGTTGCTGTGAGAAACATTCTACTAGTTGCCCTTCTATTGCTGTAATAAAACAAGGCAACATGTGGGAAAAAAAATCCCCTGAAAATCATGTCGTTTATACTCAAGGACAAAAATCTTGATTAGTTGAAATAGTCTAAGACACTGTATTCTAAATATTTATAGCACAAAAAAGTAAGATAAGTAATATATTAATTAACTTGTGTAGCTACCCCAATATATTTATTTTTTTAAATATTTTGTGGTTTATAAATGATGAAATGAAATACTGTATCTCTTCATTGTAAGATTTAATCAAGAGCCATGGAGAATGTATACTCACTGATTATGATATAATCATTTTTATATTCTTAAACATTAAACATGTTTTCTCATCCTGAAAATGTACTTAGCATCTTCATAAGTAGAGAATATGTAGAATCAGTGCAAATGAAAGTCATGCATGAGATACCTGCAGAATTCCTGGTGGTGAAGTCCAGGGATTGATGCCAGCTTGTGTTTGTTGCCCTGCCTATATTCGTTAAGGTTTTTATCATCTCACTAGAGCATGCCTGACACCTGTAATCATTATTTATATGTGTGCTTGCCAGGTTATCTAACTTACGGCACCAAGTTACCTTCATTCACGTTGGGTAAAGAATGGGAGTGCTAACATGCAGTAGTATAATTGCATCTGCGGAATCTATGCAAAGAGTGGAAAATCCCTCCTTACTTCGCTCTCTTTCTTAAATTTGTCTATATCCTTAAAACATTCAACTATATTTCCCTCAAGATTACATAATGAATCTGAAACAGTCTATTATGCCTTAGTTAACGTCATTAAAATATTGTTAAGACCTTAGAGTTTAAAAAATCTAAACTGATTTAATTCCACCTACCTTTGATGATTGGGAATTTTCTATAATACTCCCATTGTGTAGTAACTTACTTTTTGAGAAAACGTCTCAATTATTATAATTTAAATGAAGATTTGAGAGCAGGAAGTAACTCCCTTAAACGTCTTTCCAGTAGCACTTTTCCAAAATAAGAAGGAAACCAAGGCTAAGGGAATAAATGACCAGCCTGCAGCTGTGTTCATTAGAGGCCGATTCCTCTACTTGCATTCAGTGGTTTCTCCCTTACACCTCTTTTCAGTCTCCTGAGGCATCAATAGCAGGTCCTGACTATTAGAATTTTCCTTATAATAAGCTCAAATTCATCTCTCTGAAACCTTCTTGCTCCATTGGTCCCTAAAAATGAAAAGAGATGAAGAATGGGGTTAATCTTACTTTGAGATGATCCATATTACTTTTTTCAGCTTTCCTGTCATGTGTTCCCCAGGATGAGGATTTAGTTAATATCTTCAAACTAGTCCTCCTATATTGTTACTTTCTCAGTCACCCTCTCCCTCCTTGACAGTCTCCTAGGTGTATTGCCGTTTGTTTGTTTGTTTTTTTCAAAAATAACTCTAAGTGAATGTGACAGAAATGCCATGTCTTCACCGGTTTAGAGGTTGTCTCTGTAGTTCCCATGAGTAGGGAAATATTTGAGTCTGACATGATTCCTAATGTTTGCAGGAATCTCAGTAAGGTGGAGGGATCCAAATCTTGCACACCATAAATATATCCATAGAAAATGATAATATCTTTGACACACAGTCTGCTTTTTCCAGCAATTTTTTGGAACTTCATGGAAGTCATTTAAACACTTTGACCCTGTTTCCAACTGTGTGTGTGTGTGTGTGTGTGTGTATGTGTGTGTGTGTGTGTGTGTGTGTGTGTGTGTGTGTGTGTTTCTGTGTGTTAAGGCTATAATTCTCAAATGCAGTGATTCCTAAGAGTAAAGAAAATATTGTATATTACAGTCACAGTGGGACTTTGATTCTGAGTATTCCACCATTCATGGCTGTGTGAATTTTTGTCAGCTCTTTCTCTTTCCAGTGTTTTTTTCATAAAATGAATGTGTGAATGTAAGAAGGGAAAGTGGAAAAATATATATTACTGAAGTTTTGTGGTGGTTAAATTACATCTGAACCAATAGAGCATACATACCTTCTTTTAGTTGTGTCACTATATAGTTCATATCTTTTTTAGTGATTGTATTATGAAAGTCACCAGCTGTATCTCATGTACATCAGACATGCAGGTTTTATAAAAGACACCCTTTCTTTCTTTCAAAGGTCTGTGTAGCTTCTGCTTAATTAGTTCTTGATTGGGATTGATGGAATCAAGCATTCTGTACAATTTTAGCAAGCCCAAAAGAGGATACCCTTGAGCAAGTGTTATAAAAGCCAGCCACCAAGACATCTCAACATGATCTCTTCCAATAATGAGCTGTTTCTAACTTTATCCACATCACAGGCACTCAGCCCATTAGCTGGTTTGAAGAAGAGGTTGGAGCACCAAAGACCATTATGCGTGATCATTGATTTTTTAAAAAGCTGCATCTGGGGATTATCAACCCAGCAGGTTACAATAGACAAGCAGTAGATGTCTTTCTTTGGTTGAGTATCAAGATGACCTAGCTCAGATTAAACTCAGGTTAGGAAAAGGCGATGTTTTCCTGCTTTTAAATACCCACAACCACCTCTTCCCAAACACCTTAAATGAGCTTCCACTCAGGGTAATGATCCTTTATAAAAGACACATTTCCCTTCCATCCTGTTCTCTAGTCATGACTTGTCCTGTTTCTTCACAGTTTATGTCAAGAGAAGATCTGGTTCAGTGATTATCTGTAATGTGATCCAGGTTCTGCCTCCCCCTTTCCTATCCACTGAGGTGATTGATAAGTCCTCTAAAATTCGGACCAATATCACCTCCATACTTACTTCTACTTGCACAAAGGCCTCGAAGGAGATGGTAAAAAAATTTTTTTTAAGTTTTTAATAGATTATACACTTCTTCGAGCAAAAAGAAATAAATGAATGACTGGGAAGTACTAACTGCAGTGAACGGTGTACCTGGACTTGTGAATGTTTCCGTAATCACAAGTCAACATGAGCAACTGACAGCTCCATACAGACTGTGTGCTTACTGTTATCTTCGTGGGTCCTGTGCTCATCCATTCTTAGCCAGCATGTTTTATCCCATTGTGAGCATTATGGGATGACCTCACAAGGGATAGCTAATATTTCAAAAAGGCTCAGCATTTCTAACCTTTTTTTAAAAACCTCTGTGCTACAAGTTATTAGTGGACCCACTCCATAAAGAGCAAACTGAGGCAGAGACATTTGTCCTTACTTGAAGATTTTAGGCCTAAGCACCTCAGTTTAAACACTCGAATAATGGTTTCTTTTTTTTTTTCGTTTTGTGGAAAATGTATCATTCATCGAAAATAAATAAATACTTTGCAAGTTATTCTAAGGTCTATCTAAACAACCATATTCGGAAGGTATTATCTCCATTTTAAAGACAAGAAAGTTAAACTTTAAGAGTATTAGTTTTCTTAAAGCGATCCAGCTAACACAGGGTGGAAGCCAGTTTCCAGTTGCGGAAGGGATCCTTGGTACTTATGATCTTTCTCTGAGGAGACCTGTTTCTCAGTGGAGGTAATTAGGCACTCCTTGGTTTCATCCCTCACTTAATCCTTTTGAAGTTAATAACACTTTCAAACCAGCTGTGTGCTACATTCTCACTACCTGAAGTGGACAAGTGAGATAATGAGGAAATCTACTGCAGAGGACTGTGGAGAGGATGAAATCACCTCTTGAGCCTAAAGCTGTTCGAACAGAGCTTGGTGGACATCCCCACAGAACGAGGCCCACTACTGTTTCGTCGTTGCTGTTGTTGGTGTTCTCCACAGCAACCCAGGCTACGGTAAAAGTCATATTTTCAAAAGCCCTTGCCATATTCAGGCAGGACTCTTTTTGGTGTGCATACTTCCTCTGGGGCAACAAAACTCATTACCTTCTAGTGAGCAAATGCTGGCAATGTGAGCCACGCCATCGACCTTCCTTTCCTAATAATACTCCAGTGCTCAGCGTATAGGACTTCTCAAGGTGGCCTTGTTATCGGCACCCTTCTTTTGCTCAGCTCCTTCCTGAGTGTCCAGTTGTCACAGTGAAAGCCAATGAGTTCTGACAGGCTGAGAGGTTTCCCCAGGGAATCTCCAGCCAGCCAGTCTCTGCCATTAACAATCACAGTGTGAGTGTTGCCTGCTGGTTCCCTACAAGTCAGGCAGGTCCGTGCCTCGCAGCCAGGCACTCCCTGGTGTCTGCAAACTGACAGGACAGCGCAGCATGCCTCTCTTGTGCCACAGCGCAATCAAGCCAAAGGTCCTAGCTACCAAATTAGGATTCCTCAGGCCTTCAGCAAGAGAATGCATTTCTCCTCGCTGTCTCTATGTCTCTAACTTGTCTGTTACATTCCTGCATATTATAATTACAATCAGGTGTCAGAAGAATTCTTGGGCAAAAGCCCAGTGAAACTGAGAAGGACAGGGGTGAATCTTTGGAGTGACAGGACTCAAAAAAAGCCCTCATTTACTCGGGCAAGGTGTAGGCTTTGCTGTTAAAATTTCTGAGACAGATTGTCTAAACTGAGAGTTATGTTTTCTTAATTGGGGTATTTGTAATAACTTTTGGTGACATCATCTTAATCTATCTTATAAAGTTCTTCTTTCCGAGAGTATGTCACACAGTTTCTTGACGAGGATCCAGGCTAGGTTTGCATCAATGGTGCTCTTTTTACATCTACTACGGTAGACTGCATCCTTTAACACTGTACTCCAAGTTTTTTAATCTAAGAAAAGAAAGAAAGAAAACAAAGAAAAAGACAAATGGTATTATCCTCACAGGTGATTCTGAGAACATAAAGTGGCTGTGATTTCCAAAAAATGATGGCAAATGCCCACATACCTGGCCCATCTTTGCCTGATTTCATTGATAGCAATCTGCTTCTCCCTATCCTGGGATTTTGGGATCCTGCATTTATATATGTCTTGGCACCTGTTCCTGCTGAAAAGAATGAATTTTGCTTTTGTATTTATATATCTGCTTAATTCTGGTGGGTCTCTTTGAGTTTCTCTTTGTGTGCCTCTCTTTCCCCATTTTGTCCTCTCTCCATGGATTTTTTCTCCCTCTCTCCCTACCTTTCTCACCCTCCACCATGGTCACAGCAGTACCTAGCACAAATAGGTAATGAATTAAAATTATGAGTGCCTTAAAATTCCTTTGTGTTTCTTGTAGTTAATGTAATAAATTTCAGCCTGTTTCCTGGCTTTCCATAGCCAGCATTCATCCCTTTAAGAGTTCCAAGCCCCAAAGCTAAAGTAAGAAATACTAAGCACAAGTTAAGGTTCTGAGCCTCCCAGGGTTATGACTGTTCTTGTTCCACCTGTTTCTTTCCTTCTCATAAAGATGCAGGCAATGGAATGTAGGCCCACACATGTTCCAGGGTATTAAGCTCAAGTCAGGTCCCTATAATAATAACTTCCAAAATGTCCTTTTGACTGATAAAAAAATAAGATGGACACCATACAGAGATCAGGATATGGATTTCTTTTTTTGAGAAGGGGCATAGCATACCAGATGCTTTGCTTTAAATTAATTCTTACTTGTAAGTTTCTAGGACCCTCTGGATCCTTCTACTTTGCTATTCTCCCATGCTTCTCTCATCTAGAGTCCTAATAAGATGTCCTCCCCTCTGTCCCAGTTTCCTGGTAAGTGAAGGCATGGGACATGACCCTTGGCCTAGTATGCAGATATAAGTGAATATATACCATTTGAGTCTTTCTGCTTCTGGGTTAACTCACTCATTATGATCATTTCTAGCTCAATCCATTTGTCCACAAATTTCTGGAATTCCTTGTTTTTAATAGCTGAGTAGTATTCCATAGTGTATCAGTCATAGGGGAGGGGAATAAGGGGAAAATGGGAGAGAGGGAAGAATGGGAGGATAGAAGGGATGGGATAACCATTGAGATGTAACAAGAATAAATTAATAAAAAAATTTAAAAATTAAAATAAAAAATAAATTATTTCTTAGCAATTCTTCCTTCTGCCTTTTCAGTGATGCCCTGCTGTCAGTCAATATTTACTATCTTTCCCCTACTCCTCTTTTTTCCCCCTCTATTCCTCTTTACCACTTTTCTTTCTGGCTTCCTTTGTTTTTGAAAGAACAATTGGAATATAAATAGCTCAGTAGCTGATGTGCTCTCCAATTTCCTATAGCCTACACAAAGAGAAAGCTTAGGCCATACATCAAAGAGAGCCAACACTAAATATTGGGGAACAATGTGCATCTTTAATATCATTTTATTTTAAGGCTATAATTACCATTAGTTTTCATCCCTTAACAGTACTCCTCTTAATAATGCTCAGTGAATCCATAAGTAATTATCAAGGACAATCTGTGTTTTGGTGAAGAGGTCCAAAATAATTATAACAGTAATCTAAAATGCCAATTGCTAGGCAATTATTCAGCCACCACCTAATTATTAACCTGTTTTACCTGCATGATCAACTAAATAACATTTCAATTAGAAATCAGTGTATATTACTTAGTGTCCTTGAAAAGTTTGTGGGGGAAAACACACAGAAATTACACCAGTCTTCACTAGTATTTAATAGATCAATCACATTGGATTTTACTCACAGAACTGTAGGGTAATTTGGATGGCTGGTATCCCAGTTGATTTCAATTAATTTAGCATAATTTTAACCTCAAGTAAACACACACACACACACACACACACACACACACACACACACACAAACACACACACAAACAGAAATTGCCATTTTATGTAGAAATGCAGTCACTGCTCAGCCAACCCTTATGATTTGAGTTGAAGCATTTTCCAACTATTTTGGGAAAACTTAAACCCCCAATGCGAATGATGGTCACTAATTTTTTCCGTCACTAATTTCTAGGAGAGTGGCATCTTTTTATGGCAGGTGATTACTGTAAATATTTCAAAATGGCAGCTTGCTTTTGTTCAATAGGAGTAATCTTAATCAGTTCAGTCTGTCTAAGCAAAGGTTTTGGGATTAAAAGGGTTAATTAGACATCATTAAGTAGGCAATTCTTTCTCCTGTTTATCTTGTATGGTGGGATTAGCCCTGAGAAAAGCGAGAATGAGGACAGCTGTCATTGATAAAATGTAAGGGCCCTCAACATGTCCTCCTGCTGATGAAGTGGCCTCATTCTGTTCTGGCACAAGGGCATGCAAGTCAACAGCAGATGGGGAGAGAGAGTAGAAAGAAAGGTCGGGCAGTGGTGGTGCACGCCTTTAATCCCAGCACTCAGGAGGCCAGTCTGGTTTACAAAGCAAGTCCAGAACAGCCAAGGCTACACAGAGAAACCCTGTCTCAAAAGAAAAGAAAAGGAAACAAAGAAAAGACGAAACTTAGGCTGAAGGTGGTTTTATTGAACACAGAAGAAATGGAGAGGGCTAGGGCAATCCTCTCCTCTGGCTTCCAACTATTGCTTTTGATCAGGAAAACAAGAAAAATGTATATCACTAAGGATACAGAGGGTTGTAAGACACATACAGACTTACATTTTTTTAGATTGGCAAATTTTTCTCTTAATCATAACAATGACAACTGTTTCATTTCTTTGTTTCACCCTATTATGTTTTCATGAGTAACATAATCTAGTATTGTGAACACGAGTGTGGAACAGATGAAGTCATGAGTAAATGTGTGTTGTGGACGTGAACAAGGCAACCCCACTGCCCGGGTAAGATGCTGCAAAATGGCAAAATTACTGGACTGATCCAAGTATGAATGATGTTGACAGTGTGTTTACAGCCCCAGGTTGCAGTAACAACTGTTTCATTTCTTTGTCTAACCTTGATATTCTTTCATTTATACATCAACTAGAATTGTGAACAAAACAGTGAATCAATCAACACCAAGCAACACAGAATGTGACAGACATCAGAAAAAGAATTTATAAGAGTATAATTAACTGTGCAAGCACCCTGGACTATGAGTCTATACAAAGAAGGAGTATTTTGTTCTTATTTTATAACCTCTTTAAGATTGTTCCTCAAGTATGGCTCACTGAGTTCAAACTCCAGCTCTACTATTATTGGCAGAGTGGATTGGATAAATGTATCAACTTTATATTCCCCTGCTTTGTAAAGTTTTGGTGGCTGTCTCACCACTTGCTGTACGAAGTGAATTAGATAATGATATGTGGGAAGTTAAGACTGCAACATCCTCAAATGTGCTCAAACCTGGTAGCCATGGTTACTATAATACCTTCTTTGTTCAAAGATAGAGCATGCATTCCTACCTCCCAGCATGGTGGCAATATTTGAAATACTGATTGAAATGTATGTCATAGAGTAATATTTTACTCACAACAGGGACTCTGCTTACCCAAAAGGTGGACTAATCTGCCTCTTTCCACTGTTTGCTTCCTCTTCCTACCTTTGTGCCTTCATTCAAGGAAGTCAGTTTGTAGAGAGGACCTGGAGTATATGCACTGTCACTCTACTCTAGTTTTTTCATTATTTCCCTCTTCTAGGAAGGACTTTTTCCAAATAAACTCCCTAGAACAAACAAACTGAGAGCAGTAATGTAGAGGTCTCTTGGAGTTCCTGAGATCAGATCATCATCTGTGCTAGCAGATACATCAATATTTAACTTAATGAGAAAGTTAAATATTTCTAGTTCCCTCCTCATTATCTCAAATTCAAAATCAACACCAATATCCCATTTGCTGTTTCCCCAAAAGTTGTTTATGGACAGGAAAAGTATTGCATCTTGAAAAAAATGTACAGTAAAAGCAAGTGATCTCTGTATTTGTTCTAATTGAGAAAGGGTCATGACTTTTCTAGCCTTCTGGGCCAATCTTCAAGTGGAGACTAAAGCACTGTAACAACATCAAATAGACAATAGTAAGTCTGTATGCTGGTTAGTTGAACCTAGCTTGACACAAACAAGCGTCACCTAGCAAGAGAGAACTTCAGTTGAAGAATAAATTCTACCAGATTGGTCTGTGAGGCATTTTCTTGATTCATATAGCAGGGCCCAGATCATTGTAGGCAATGGCATCCCTGGAAAGGTGGTATTGTATTGAATAAAAATCAGGCTGAGCAAACCATGGAGAGAAAAACATTAATGAGGATTTTTCTATGGCTACAGGTTCACTTCCTGCTCCAGGTTCCTGCCAGAAGTCGCTTCCCTGCCTTCTTGCTGTGATAAAGTATGATGTTTAAGTGGAAATTGAGTTGGTCCTTTTCTCCTTCAACTTGCTTTTGGCCAGTGTTCTGTAACAAAAAAGAAAGCACAACAATTTATCTGAGAGATTCAGGGCAGGGAGGGGCCAATTGACCTGGTCTTGGATAAATGCTAGTCCAAACAGGAAGCATATATACAAATTTAGGATCAGAGACAATACTCAGACCATGATGCCTTCCTTACTTTCATTTGCCTTGGAGAGCTCCCTGCATTTTTAAATGACATGAGAAGAATGCAGGAACACTTTCTGGGAGGAAAGTCCCATTTGATTTTACAGATGCTATTACATTGTACAAACACCTTGGGAAACACTTTCTACACAGGACCATTTCCAATGCACTTCCAAGTCAACTCTGAGCACAGAAGGATAGAGACCATCTATAAGTATGGAATATTAAGAAAGAACATACAAGATAACAAGAGAATCATATGTACTCTGCAAATCAAGGAAAGGCATTTGAACAAACTCATTTCTGTTGGGGTTTAAAGAAAGAAAAGAAAAAGAAATCCTGGTCTCCTAATTAATACATTGAAAAGAAAAAATCATGTATTTAATTTATAGATAAAGCAGTGTATGTATGTGTGAGTCCCAAGCAGTTTTCCATACACCTTATTTTTTAAAGTATGCAAGTGAATCCTACTTTATATTCTGGAAAATCACATGGTAAAAATCCACCATTGAAAGCTAAAAACAATGGTGGGCCTTTATAGTGAGCCTACTGTAAATGTCTATAAAAGAAGATACAAACACAGACTCAACAGTAAGAGAATTCCTTCAAACCTTGGAACATAGTATCTGATTTATTATAATTCAATTCTCATAGTAACTCTCAGCTAACTCTTTACAAAAGAAGGATCAGAAAGCCACAAATCACGTACTTTTCTGAAATCACTGAATTCATGCTTGGTCCTTTTGTAGAAGAATAGCTCCAGATGAAATATAGTTACAGTAGTGTCCGATGTGATCCAGTATGGGGCTACCCCCTGCACAGTTCTTGCTGCATCCTCCTCACTGATAGCAGTTTACTTAACTGGACAAAAAAGATGGATCATTTTCTTTGACTTGAAACATGAACTATCGAGTGAAACAATGTCCAACAGCATGATGTAATACTATACCTGGATCTAATCTGTTTTGAGCTATCCAAATAATTTGTTTTTGATAATAACCAGAAGAGTAGAGCCTGGATATCATGCATTGTTTGTAATAAAGAGACTCAAGATTATCACTGCATAAAGACTCCTTCCTCTATTTACATTCAGGTACAGTTTCCTGAGAAGTTCCACAAAGGATACTCTTTGAACTAATTTGGGAAATCAAATAAACAACAGTGAGTGGTGGGGAAAATTAAGTACAGCTGCTTGAGTGGAGTGTGAATAAGTCCAGTCTCTTCATAACTCAAACTACCACACAAGAAAGACATTACTTGCTCTTTGGAATTAGTAGTCTCCTTTTAATAGTTATTGGTCTCACATGAACCCTCCAAACAGCCATGGCCTCTGGCTTCTTGGTCTGATCAAGCTGCTGTCACAGCCATCAACAGTAGGTTACTGTCAGGGCTCACGACTCCTGGAGGACTCTTCAACCTGGCAATGCTGAGCGCCCTTAGAGCCTGACGACAATAGCAGAAGCCTCTGGAAAGGCAACAGGGGAGAAGTAGAGGAAAACGGTGTTGCACAATATGTACTAGTTCAACTTTTGAAATCCAGTTCACAGGTTTTCAGAACGACATTGAAGTGACAAGGAAGAGACAGCTTTGACATGTAGCCCTGAGGTTTCTTGATAGGGATAGACAGCTTGTTGTACAGAGGTCTAATTGAAGCCGGTGGCTTCATAAATGAAAGCCAAGTACTCTAAGCTAAAGGGGAATAAGTCGCGATTGGGCATATTGTCTTAAATTCCTAAACACTGTCCAACAATTGCCATTTTGAAGGGGCTTCTCTTGCCAGTGCGTATTCTATTCTTATAACTAGTTTCCGGCATCTACTATCCAAAGTTGCAAGCAGGATGCAGATTGTGTTAAATAAGGCAGAGAGCTTTAAAGGACTAGGCACAATAACTCAGTACAATAAGGAGTTATACCTTCCTGAACCAGAACCTCCCTGCAGAGGGAGTGCCCAAGAATCAGAGGACTTAAGGGAAAATTCTCTCACAAAAGCTGCCCAGTGTTTTAAAATAATTGCCAAAGTGGTATCATATGTTTTGCACAACAGTCTGTTCTCAAAACTGGGACCTAATAATCTGTATTCTAGTTGTAGAGTTGCAGAAACAAATAAAGTTTAGATACTGAAAGGCTACTCAGTGATGATAAGTAGCAGGTTGTAGCCTGAACAGACACCTGAGCAACAAAGCAGTATTATATATATATATATATATATATATAAAGATGTGTCTGCTCTGAACTGAGAATGCTCAGGGTGTGTTCACAGGAAGTCCTGTCAATAATAATAACTAAGGATGGCAGGGATGATGAGAATGAGGTCAATGATCACATGACAGTAGCACAGTCTTTTGACATAGCAATGTATGCTTATTTTTCTGTTATTGGATGTTCCCTTTGCCTTTCCCCTGTTGTAACCAAGAGTAGTCACCTGTACGTTTTATTCTACTAGCCCAGATTCAATAACATGGAAATGTAGAGACCAAACCGACGCCATTTTGCATTCAGGGCCTTAGCACCTGAGCTCCCCACTGGAGTTTCCAAGGATAGCCACAAACATATGGCTAGCAACTGTCTTTAGGACCTTGCACTTAGGGTCAACCAATCAGGTCTACAGGTCACAGTGACCAAAACGAACAGAAAATTCAGTCCTGAGGTCTGGCCCTGGTTCCCTCCCTTAGTCTTGGTCCTCCAGCCAATCAGCTTAAAGGGCAACTTTCCTGTTACCCTTAACCCATCATGTAACAGCTAGACTTAGAAATGGCTTGGAAATCCTGCCTACAGTTTTTGCCTTTAAAATCTCTGTTCCCCTAGCACTAGGGGCCACTATCTTCCCACCTCACAAGGGGGTCATGCATGGCACTATCTTAAGGACTTCCTCCCCAAACAAGAAGAACCCATATTTCCCAAATCTGATGCTTTTTTAATGTGATAATGTATTTCCCATGATAGAAAAGGAAAGGAGATGCCAAAGTCAGATTTTTTTTTTTTTACTGGAGGCCTTACAGCTCTGTGGGGCATTCCTCAAAGTCCCAGATGTCAGCCTCCTATAAAATTCAGAGAATAAAACAAAACAAAACAAAAACAAAAACAATGACTTCCCTAAATAGCTTTTAACTGATTATTGCATAACTGTTCTCGGTTTTTTTGTTTTGTTTTGTTTCTTTTTAAAGGGGTTAGTGCCAATACTCAAGTGGTCTGTAGGGATCTAGGCAGAGGTTTCAACACCATCCATGAGTGCCAAGGTGTAGCCCTGGCCAGAAGGTGTAAGTTGCGTTTTCAGTATTCCTGAACCTGGGTCAGTCACTTCCTCTTTCTCATACCTGTCTAAGGTATTTTATCTATATTCCAAATCTTTTTTCTCTGAATGCATTTTATAACCAGTGTAAAAATTTGCGCTTGTGGGACCAAAATTACCCTGAGTTACAAAGGAAGGGTCAATGGAGGTTCAACCCTGGATGCCTCAACAGACCTGACTACCGTAAGGGGGACGTGGACATGGGGCAGCAACTGGTGTCCAATGCTGATGTAACAGGATCTTTAGCACAAGCTGGTGTTAGGTTAGTGGCCTCAGCCTTCTGGCATTATTCCAGTAGCCCTCAGCCTCCCCACACTGAGAACAAGCAGTCTGTCTTTTCCTTCTTTGATTTTGTTGTGTGACATTGCACATTGAAGTGACCCAGTGAAGAAAAAGAAAGCAGAGGAAGGTCACTACCTTACAGGATATGATGGTGGGTAACGGTGAGATCTAGGCACAAAATGACTTGATGAACCACAAAGACTGTCATTTACCCCCCCCCAAAATTTTTGTGTGTTGTAAACTTAATTCCAGCATTCTGGCATTGGAATTTAAGTGGGGAATTTATAAGGGCTGATGAGGTTTAGATCAGTAGCTTTTGAAAGAGCAGTTTCAACCTTGTGTTTCCTCAGTGCGTGACACCCTTTGCCTTGTTGTGAAGAGTTAGACTACACCTGGAGCTATGAAGAAATAATTATTTATTCTTTGTATGTTGCACAGTCTTGATAATTGTATTACAGCAACACAAAACAAAAACTTTAGACACTGTAATTCATGCAGGGGAGACCCTGACATTGTATACTCAGGAGACAAATAACTGCAGTGGTGTATGTCAGGGAGACAAGTGGGTACCAATGACCTGGGATCAGATCGAAAGCTCCATGAACTACCTAAATGACTTTAGAGAAATCAAAAATTTGGACCAATCATATAAAATCAACCGCATCTCAGTAAGTTAAGTCTGAAAAAAAATATATATATATATAATTGTCCAAGTTAAAAAGAGAAAGAAATGAAAAAGCTATCTCTTACATATTTGAGTGTTAGAATAAGAATCCTACTATCTGGGAAATAATAATCACAAACAGCACTCGTATAGAGAGCTGAAAAATGTGCCATCACTCTCAGAAGATTGTTCCAAGTACTTTAAAGTACCATTTACTTTTCACAAGTCAACAGAATGGATGATTTTATTAACCTGGGTTTCATGGAAAAGGAATCAAAGGCTCAGTGCCTTGCCTAAGGTTATAAGGTCACAAGTTTTTAAAGAAAATGTTTGCCATTCGGCCCAGGCTAACAAATTTTGTCTTGCCTCATTATTTCAGTGTAGGACAATAGTATCTTCAGTTGCACACTTGTGCTGACTGTAGTAATGAAATATGTGAAGTTTCCTATCTTTGGTGCCACTCAGTGAGATTGCCTAATATAGCAATAAAAAACAAAGTGGAATGCCTAAAGGGTAGTTTGCTTGTAACTTTAAAAAAAGGATTCAAATTCACTTCACACTTAAATTTTATGTCCAGTACTTGGGAGGCTATGAGCAAGAAGAGATGAGAAGGACAGATCAGATTCTCCTCAGGAGAACATAGTGCCTTGCCTCCCTCCCTTCTCTGTCCCACCCTCCTGATGCTACACTTGCACATTTGACTGTCTAGGTGGTGTCTGAGCAGACATGTCACAACTGATGTTGTCAGGCTTCTCTCCTGAACGTCAATGATTCCTCAGGAGTGAAACAATTTTCCCATTCATTATAACTCTTCCTCCATTTGAAATAGTTTCTCACATATACAAAAGTTAAGTATATCTGTCTTCAGCTGTTAACAGAATCTTTGTACATCCCTACCTCCTAATCGGTGATGGCCATAGACCTGGGAGCAAGAGCAGTTGTTGATGCTTGTGTGACTTTTAGGTTTTTGTTTTGCTTGTTTGTTTGCTTGCTTTTATCACATGGAAAATGAAAGTGATAACTTACTCAGTTTGAAAGAGTATAGCAGGCCATTTGTTCATTTTTATCTTGTAGATTAAAATTGGTAAAATAAACCATGAAAATGAAGTCTTCAAATGTGTTCCGGATACATATTTTACGTTGTTTGCTTTTCTAGAGAAATAAAAGAAAGAAAATAACTTTATTTGAGTTATTTCTTCCTGGGAAAAGTCACAGAGAAAGAAAGAAAGCACTGAACAGTACTCATGTACATTAATTGTATTTAGTAAGCCAAAATTTAGAGTCCAAAAATTGTGAGAGAAGTCTCAGTGTAATGATTCTGAGGAAAATAGATCAAATTGCTCTTTAGCATTTTCTTTCTTACTCCAAAATGTAAATAATCACAATGACTACTCTACAAAAAAAGTTATATTTTACTCATCACAAAGTATTTATTATACATCATATGTACTGATTTGCCAGTTGCTAGGATGTACTAGGAGTAAAATAGTGGGGATAAAGAAAGATAAACATACATGGAGCACATGTATTAAGGATTCTAAGGTAATCCTATAGTCACATAGTCACAATAATTACATATATAAACATACGTTTTGAAAACTATTATAAAATTAAAGATGTAATACAGTTGATGCTATTTAAAATTGTTAATATTTCTCCATACTAAGACACAGCATGAAGTGTTAGCGTATTTAAAACTTACAATCTTTAGATAGCACCCTGGACTCAGTGGCTTGATTTGCTCTGTTTTAGTGTTTTAATTCTCTGTATCCATATATGCCTCTATATCTCTCTTCTGCACACACACACACACACACACACACACACACACAGAGAGAGAGAGAGAGAGAGAGAGAGAGAGAGAGAGAGAGAGAGAGAGAGAGAGAGAGAGATTGAGAGAGAGAGAGGAGGTTGCAAAATGGAGGGAAGGAGAGGAGGAGAGAGACAGAGACAGAGAAAGACAGAGATTACTTAATGAACATTAACAAGGTTTTCAAAGGGTTTTTTTTCCTGTGTGGTGATGAGATAGTCATCAGCTGTGTGGTGTTACCTGTAGATCTAAGTATGTTGTTCCTGATAACTCAGAAAGAGATCTCATACACAGCAAGATGATGTTTGCATCAAAGAAAGAATTTGGGTAAAACTTCCCAGATGCTTTCTTATTCTGACCTGTAAGAAAAGGAAGAGCGTGGAACAGCATGTTGTCCACCAAATAGGAAAGACTGACCATTTGTGTGCATGGGACCTGGAGGCTCACAGCAGAGGCTTTCTGTAATCTCCTGGGACAGCCTTTCAGCCCAAGAGTATAGAGTAGTATAATAAGATGGAAGTCTTAATGAGGGGGTAATACAATGTTTATACTTCAGGGTAATGTTCTTATTTCAATATTTCTATATAGGACACTGGGTCTTGGAAAGTCTCAGCTTCAAAAAACTGAAAAGGGTTATACCTAAATTTTACCTCCGACCCTCTACGATTATTTTTGCTTCATTTTAAAACCTTATAAAATAGCAATAAAATGTAATGCTGATGCTTGTATAAGAAAATATTGAAGTTTTAAAGAATATTAGAGTCATAAAGAATGATACACCTTGTCTTTCTACTGTATCTATACCATGAAAACTTGCTTCTGCATGGAGGGATTGACTTTGAAATTGCATAAAGGGAACAAATTTGAGTTTAATCAGTGAAATTATGATGAAAGGCACACACACATACACACATACATATATACATATATGTATGTATGTATGTATGTATGTATGTATGTATAACATTTTGTTAGAGGCCAAACATGTTAGTCCAAAGTCTATCAGACAAAGCTGCTTTATTGAATTATTTCAATAATTCAAGACCTACTTTCTTTGAAAGGCTTTTTTTGTCTAATGATAGCAAGGATTATAGACCTGAGATAAATGACAGAGCTCATGTATGTCATCATTTCATAAAGGGAAACATTTTTACCTTGCTTTATTCCTTTGCCACTATGGATTTGGCTTAGCTAGACACCATCTTACTGTGTTGATGTCACTAGCAGCAGAAGATGAAGGGAATGAACACTTGGTGACTACATACTGTGCTTAACACTGATAGACAATGCAACCATTTTCTCAGTTTCTAACCATAGTAAGTATTGATATTATCCTTCACAGATGAAGGGTTTGAACCTCAAGCGTCATGGAGGTTGAGCCGGCACATATTATCTTGTAGTGGCAGATCTAGAATTTGAAATCATCCATTATTATTTGACCTCCAAGCTTCATGCTCTTTCTACTGTGGTATTATTCTAGGACCTAAACTTCACTGTGAAAAGAATTTAACCCTCCTGAAACTGGTATTAGAGTTTCAATTCTCCCGTGTTCTTCATTCTCCTCTGTGTTTTCCCCATTCTCCTTCCTGTCTTCTTTCCATGCACTTGAAGGTAGCTCTATGTGGATAAACAGTGATTCATTTAGCAGTGGCTGGTCCATTTGATGGTGAGCGTATATCTCTCAGTAGCTTTAAACTACACAGTTTTATTTCAAACTTTCTAGCCTGTGTGAGGACAATAGCTCCTGAGCACTAATTTCTACAGTGGAGTCAGGGTGAACAGTAGCCATAAAGACAGAGAGAATAAAAGAATTCTGACTCTTATAAGAACTTGTGCTCTCTCTTTTTGATTGGTTAATCAGAGTTAACTACATAGTCACATATGACATTAATCATAAGGCGCTAAGCAATTATAAATTCCCAGCTGCTGTAAATAAGACAGTAGAAATGTATACCACACTGGAGATCCTACAATCATGTAAAATGAGCTACATGAAAAGAAAGATTATAAAAGGAAATCAAAGATGTAAGAAGACAGAGGTAATTAGTATCATTGGCAAGAACAAATAGCTCATAATATTCTTGCAAAATAAGCATATAGAAGGAATCATTATTTTAAAATCCAGATAATATTTAGGCATTGGAAACTTTTTCGTTAAAAGCACAGTGAGTTTTGAGTTTTTAATTTTCAACTCTGTAGAACATTCTTCTGTGTAGCAACCCCTATCTAATAATCAGAATGGGGAAAACTATAAATAGTAGAAAATGAGATGATATCAGTTAGACTCTCAAGCTCTTTACCCGTATGATTTTGTCAGTAGCACAGCACTGTTGTCACAACTACTCAAGAGCCTGTGGCTGGAAGAGTGCTTGAGAGCAGCAATTCAAGCATAACTAAAAGGTTTCAATGAGACTATCTTGATAACAAACAAAGGACCCTCCCCCACTCCAGAACCAACTAGTCTTAGTCGCCTGTCATTAGGAAAAGCATTTGTGCATTACGATCGAAGATCAATTTTTCCATTGATAGGCAAAACAGGAATCATTGAATTTCCAGGCATCATTAACAAGGTTCCCATAACTTTTATGTGACTGCATCCTATAATGCTTAAATGAGTGTTAAGGAATAGTGTAATTATGTCAGGATTGAAAAAGTACCTAAATTCAAACACTCTTGGTAGCCTGTATTGGTCTAGAAAAACTATTTTAAATAAATAAAAGATGAATAGAATGCCTTAATTAATCATACATCAATGTCAATATTTCATGCTTTTGAGCACTTGAATCTTCAAAAGTAGGTACCTAATATGTTTTATTCTAAGGACAGATGCTCCTTAAACTATAGTACCACAGATTATAAAATAAAATAAGACTCCATTAGAAGAGTGAAGAAAATAAAGACTACTCAGTTAGACCCTGTCCTCCTCTTCATAGTCTGAGATAAAAGTGAGAGTTGAATATGCTGCAGCTTAGAAGACATATGGGAGTGACTCCACTTGTAAGTAATCTTCTACATCACATGCACATTACCTACACATCTGTGTAGTATCTCCTAGAAGCAGAGGGAGGAGTGGTTCTTTAAAACCTGGGGTGGGAAATCTGTTGATGAATATCAATAATCAATATTTAGTCATATATTTAGTAAAGCTTTATTTATTCATTAATCAATAGCCTCCAAAAAATAACCACACATTGAGACTATGATTCATTCTAAATTAAGCACAGAAGCAAGCATAATAACTAAGCTATTTTATCCCACTTTCACTTTATCTTCCTCCCATCCAAGGTCCCAGGCACTTACATTATTATCTGCTCTGGAATCTGTCCATTCTCCAGGTCTCCTGCACCTTCTTTTCTGCAGTCCCTCCATCTCCATCCTCACAACCTCAAAGCTCCACCCTACTCTCTTCTGCCAAATCCCAGGCATCAGCATTTTTTTTATTAACCAATCAATCTTAAATTAGGTGGAGTCACATTTACACAACACATACAGGTATGTGTGAGAATGTGCTCCCCTGAGTAGGTGCCAGATCTTGGGCACCAATAATTTGCATTAAAATATATAGCAGCAGACCAACGCCCAACTGGAAGCTATTTTTCTAAAGAATATAAAGTTTCAGTCACACAATGAAAAAGTACACATTGCCTACAGTTAGCAATACAGTGCTGTATACTTGGCTTTAGAAATTAAAATTAAACAAATGGGTTTTATGCGAAGGGTTTCTCTCACAAATCATTTTATAAAAGGCACACAAAGACACAAGGAAATTTGCAAAGGTGACAGGTGAGTCTATTATCTTGATTATTGCTATAGTAGCACTGATAATATGTACATTGTACATACAATACATACATATATGTGTAATATCTTATATGTATATTAAACTTCTGAAGTCTTTACTGAAACTGATTAAACTTTAATAAAGTTATGTTTTAAACAGCATATTTCTTTAGTATTTGTAAACACATTCCACTTCTTGTTTTAAAATCTACTAGGCCTCATGAAAACAAGGTTTTTTTCATAAGAATGTAAAATGTCTGTGCTGCCCAGAGTTTGGGTATATATTTGAGAGAGAGAGAGAGAGAGAGAGAGAGAGAGAGAGAGAGAGAGAGAGAGAGAGAGAGAGGGAGAGTTCATTTCTTATTTCTGACTAGAGACTGAAGAGCAGTCTAAATAATTTGTCTCAATATTTTCTCTGTATAAATGAGCAACACCAACTTGAATGTTAGTTTTTAAATTTCTCAACTCTGCATCTATCACCAGTTCTCAGTTCTGGGAGAAGACACACTTTGATGTGTGTGCAGACTGTTCATGTGCACACACCAGGCACTGGGGACGGATAAAAGGTTCCAAATCCTTAAGTCCACTCAGGCACACAGCAGGAAGGCTCTGCCTTAGCCTGAAACATCTGTAGAGCAGTTAATGGACATCAACTTCTTTGTGGCCACCCAGGAGCATAGAGGAAGCTGCCATTTGTTATGCTTTATTCTTCCTTGTTCTGAGTGTATCTATAAATGTTACATGAAGACTATTCTGGAAACAAAACAGTGCTCCTGGGTTGCACACATAAATGGATGGTCACAATTTTCTCTGCCCCAACAATGGTTTAATCATCTCCCCAGTGCAAAGTGTAATTGAATACACAAAGCAGCTACCTTTCAAAGGTATCTGCCAAACACCATTATGGAGGGAAAAGATGAAAGCGAACGTTCCCCTTCCTTCTCCCTCTTTGTCCCCTGCCCTTCCATTTTCCCTTTCTTTCTTCCTTTGCTTTTAGGAATATAGGACATAAAGATTAAGACCAGTGTGGTTCCATAATTCAAACCCTTCCACAGGACTGTATTTTCCTGCTTTTAGAAATTACTTTCTCCACCTCAAAAAGGCACGTATCTTACTGTGCAGTTTCTCTTCCTTATTCTTAAGGACCCATCTCTGGATTTAAGGGTCTTAACATGGTGCCGCTCCCAAAATCACAGTGCTCAGCATTTGGTCTCCAGCTGTAGCACTCATTTGTGGGTGCTGAGAATGGAATTTATTAGAGGTATGTCATTAAGCTTAGGTTTTTAAAAGTATGCTGTCCTTGTACATTTTCTGTATGTCCTTTCCATCATGGTATGAGCAACTTTTCTGTTCAATATCCTCCTGCCACCACGATATTCTGTCCAATTATATTGAGCTAAATAAACATGCTGAGTCTTCTGAAATCGTGCCCAAGCAAACCTTCTTTCCTTTAAGTTGTTTTTTATTAGGATGGTCACATCTATGTAATATTAAATAATACATCACATATTACTCATCGCCTCAATGTCAACATGATTTAAATAGATGTTATGCATTTAACTGTCACCTTGAATTCTGCAAAAGTTCACTAAATAGTGGCAAAGCTGAAATAAGAAAATTTTGATATTTTTTAGTTCTCCAGAAAATAGATTAATGTATTTACTAGTGGCTAGAAGATTTGAAACTATTTCCCCAATATTTTACTCCTCATATTTAGAATGTTAGGTCTTTGGTTTGTGTATGAAGTTCAGGAAATTCCAATATGTACTTCTTTAAGAAAGGAGCTGGTTACCAAAAAGAGATATTTACCCAAGCACACACCAATCTTCTCTTACTTCACTACCCCAAGAGACTGTTTCCCATCAAGCGTAATGGTGAATGTGTGATAGTGGAGTCCTTGTGAAGCTAAAAAAAAAAAAAAAAAAAAAAAAAGGATCATAAGTTCAAGGCAAGCCAAGACTTCACACTGAACTTGAGGCCGGCCTAGACCATATAGTGAGAACTTTTTTTTTTTGAAAAGCTATTTAAAAAGATCTCTTCCCTAGGTCTATCTCTTTCAGGGCTTCTATGTGAGTGACCTGTGTATATGATGGCACCAGGAGTCACCAGTAGGCTTCTGTTCATTGGAGATGCAGGGGAAGCTTTGATATGTAGACCTCCTAGGCAGTGGGCTGAAGTGAGAGGTGGGGAAAAAAGGAGTAGGAGGCTGTAAATGTACATTATACTAAATTAAATTCCAACCTTCTATCTCATTGTGAGAGTACTTGTTTATACAGACGTGATTTAATTCTGTTAAGTTTGTTGACCTTATATAGGCACATGCAGTCCTTTTGCATCATTGCCCTTGGCCAATGAATATTAGAATGGAATTCCTTCTTCTACTCAGTCACCTCTGCCCTCTTGTTGTACTAGTTACGGAATTTGCGTGTTCCATGTACCACTATGTTGCCACTAAGAAGGTAAGACATCCCCATTACTAGAAGGTCCTATAAAAGTGGATCTATGTGATAAACTCACCTTTGTCTTTGGTACATTTATAACACTGTATTTTACACATGGTAGATATTTATTTTTGTTTAATTAATCAGAGAAAATGTCTCAAATACCTAGATTTTCCTTTTCCTCAAATTATACTAGGTACTTTTTAATTACTCCTATCAATTTAATTTAAAAAATATCCAATTTAATACAATGAAGTGACCCAGGATCTTCTGGGAATAACATAAGATGGGAATTAAACCCTAAAGCTGACAGCTTCAGGATACAGTTGCTTGTTTTGATTTGTTTTGTTTGTACAGGAATATTTGCACTTTGCCGCTTCTCTAAGGAGACTGATTCTTCTCAGCTCTCTTGGTTTCTGTACCATACTCTTTGCTTGAGTCTTGCCCACTTCTGTGGCTGTCTGGAACATTGGCCCATGCCAGTCAGAGAGACAGAACAGGCAAGGGATTCCTGTGTAGAGGTGCTCTATGAGAAATGGATTTGGGAAGCTGGGTAGGCAAGTTCAAAATATGTACAACTCACCTTCCAGAAAGGCAAAGAACCTGAAGCATAGACTGCAGGGTCTTCCCACAGGTGGAGTTCCTCCTTGTCCACAAAAGCCTCCCTACTACTACAATGATCTTTCAGTGGGTTCAAGCCACTTAACAATTGTCGTACTCTGGTGCCTCATATTTGACCATGTCCCCTGGAGGGGGAGACCTGGTGGCACTCAGAGGAAGGATAGCAGGCTACCAAGAAGAGACTTGATACCCTATGAGCATATAAAGGTGGAGGAAGTCCCCCTCAGGCACAATCATAGGAGAGGAGAGTAAGGGGAAAAAAAGTTAGAGAAAAAAATTGTCTAGAAAATCTCCATTATCTTAAGTACATTGATCATGGACATTAGTCTCCTCTAGACAAAAACAAAAACAAAAACAAAAACAAAAACAAAAATACCCATGTAACAACAGCCACATTAGTACTTGACTATTCAGTGTGGAAGAAGTCTTTTTTTGTCTTTGTTTTTATTAATTTATTCATATTACGTCCTAACTATAACATAAAAATGTTAGAGGTGCCAAGGGAGGGTTCCAAAAGTAATTCAAACCTTACAGTAAAATAAATATTTAAGTGTGGGCTCAGTGTCATTCTTTTTTTTTTTTTTTTTTTTTTTGGTATTTGTACAAATACAAAAAAAAACTGACATTATGTTAAACAATGCACTGTTGCATTTCTGTCATCTTCTCTATCCTATAACCATACATAGAGCTGCTGAAAATGGAACTATATTTTATGTATGGACATAGGATGAGTCAGATGAGAAAACCGCAATGATGTGATAGATGGATGCAGTGCTTCCTGTCTAATAGAAGACCTGACTGCATGTGCTAAAGAGGTAAATGATGTTGGAGATCTCTGAAGTATATTGCATATGGTTAGTCTGATGAAGTACAGAACCACATATCAAAGGAACACAGGCAAAATGTGGGAGTAGGAAAAATGCTGTGTATATGTACAGGAGGATGCTGTAAAACAATGTGGCAGGTCTTGGATTATTAAAGACATTACTTGCTAGAATAAAATTTATTTTCTAAGAAATGTAAGAGGTTATACTGTGAACAAGGACTCACAGTTCACTAAGGAGCATGCCCTGGAATGTGATCTCAGATCTCTCTGATCGCCTTTACACGTGTACTACTGGAACAAATGGGGATTTATGGAGAAGAAGTATATGTCATTTGGCATCTTTGAGCCATGGCCATGGTCAGAAATTGCAAGTATTTTTCTTTTTTTTTTCTTTTTTTAGGGGTGGGGGTATTTGAGACAGGGTTTCTCTGTCCTCTACTCAGTTTGTACACCAGGCTGGCTTCGAATTCACAGCGATCCACCTGCTTCTGCCTCCCAAGTGAAGGGATTAAAGATGTGCGCCACCACGGCTGGCTAAGTATTTTTTTTTTAAAGAAAACGTCTCAATGGCATGCAATTTTATAGACCTCAAAGTACCTTCCAAGAAGAGGGTTAGGATGTATGCCATTTTTACATCTGGTCCCTTTTTCTTCCCAGTTTCCCTCATCTATGTGAATTTGTTCTTAACATTGTAATGTTGTATTTTAATCTAACCCTTTCAAGAGGAAATGTCATTAAACAACAGAAATTAACCTGGTGGAATCTTGAGTAGATATTAAAAATGTGGCTTTCCATGTTTTGTGAAATAATAGTGAATGTTAAATAAAACCATGTCCATTTTATCCATGGCTACACTTTTACTGATAGTAAATGGAAGGGGTTGGCACAAAGACTTCATTGTCAGCAAATATCATAAATATATGTTTTTGTGTTTGTGTGCTGGTATATGCATAAGTGCAAGTAGCCACAAGGCTAAAAGAGAGTGGAGGAAACTTTGGAGCTTAAGTAAGATGTGGTTATGAGCCACCTGATGTGGGACTCAGTTCCTCTGTTAGCACACTTAAAGTCAAGCTATCTCTCCAATTATCTCACTAATGTTTAAACGTGAGTTTGTATGCAAGAGAGAAGGATGCCCACCTAAAGACCATGTGTCAAACTTGAAATCATTTTAGGAAATAATTTTAAGGTTCTTTATGTCATGATTTGTTAAGTGGACACTTGGTCCAACTTCTTTCTAAATATTTATGTTTGCGCTCATAGGCTAGTACTACGTCCAGCCTGCATCAAAAAATCTTTCTTATATAGTGGGTGACAGTTAATTCAGAAACTCATCAATGATTAAAGTGCTATGAATAAGGGGTCCCTGAGTGAACAGAGACCTACTTGGGGCATCAACCCTTCCAAAACCTATGAAACATTTGAAAAGAGGAGATAAGGGATATGAAAGGGCCAGGGCATAAGGATGAGGGCCATGAAGTCATGTCTTCTGGATATGAAATGACCATTGATATCATAAGAACACATCTCTGGCTGTCTATACAAGACTTGCCCCCAAAATAAGAAAAAGACACATAAACATGAGAGTATGGGAGTAACTAGTTGGGATGAAGTGAATCGGCAAGCGTTAAAGCAGATCATGGAGGGTAATGGTGGGTGAATATGATTCATAAACATTGTCTGGATTTATGGAACTGACAAAAACTAAGCTTTAGGTTTACTCTCTACCCTTCCTCAACAAAAACCTCCCTTGCCAGAGAAGTAAAACCATTAAGATGATCCAAATGAGGTTTGACATGGGAAGCTGGAGGTTCTTGGTGTGTGTAGACAGGTGTAACATGCACAGAGGCCTCCTTTATTCTATATCAGTTGCTATGTTTGCATAGGTTACGGCTGTGCTGTCCATCCAGCCACAACCCGAGCTGCTGCAAAGTACATATGCACATAGTCGTCTGTGTTCTCAGATGGAAGAAAACAAAACAAAACAAAACAAAACAAAACCCACTCCAGCTGTGGGAACTAATTCCGCTTATACCCCAAGGAAGACATATTCTGTGAGCTGAGGTGACAAGAGAGTCTTGTATCCTTCTTGCAAATGAATTTAGATGTGCATGATTTGCCAGTTTTCCAGAGTTATTGCAAGAAACTCTATTTTCAGTCTATATTTATCTCTTCCCACCATCTTAAAGCTTATACTAGTGAGAATTATCATGTCAGAATATAAACTCAGGCAAGAGGACAATGAGGAATGAGATCCATGAAAGTTGAAAGGAACCTCAGCAGCACATAAGCAAGCTCAGTTGGGAAAAGAATGCAAGCCTGCTTCTTATACAGACAGGAGGAAAATAGAAATTTTTTAAAAATGATGCTGGATAGAGACAATGGGTGTAGGAATATTATGTTTGTTGCAAGTAATAAACTAGACTCCAAAATTTTCATCACTTCATGCATACATATTTGTGAATACACACTATCAACATTGAAGAGGCCCACATAGAAGGGGACTAGGGTTTGTTAACAGTCCTGGGGCTCACAGGGATCTGCAGATGCTTTGGAACAAACTCACCTACAAATAATCTGTGGCTCTTAAATCAAGCTGCATGAGCATGATGTTTGAAAATCACTAATAATATTGAAACGCGTGCGTATGGCACAAGAATCCAGAGCATGAGAAATCATGGCATGGGAACACGCAATTCAATTGTCTCTTAGGAAAATAACATCTCTCCATTCCTCCATCCATCCACTCCCCTCCCCTTCTTCATAATTTTTACATGTCAAATTTAAACTCTGATATTTAAATGGGCATTTGGATAAGGAATGAGAAATTCTCAAAATGAACCTCCAGTTCACTTATTTTTAAGTACTCAAGGGTATGAACATCTGAAATGATTCATTATTTTGCTTATTTATGAGATTTATTCATTATTTATTATGGGCATACTCCTCGTCTACTGACATACCAGAACCAATCTTCCTTGCCTTCTTCCTAGGCACTCAGTATTCCATATATTAGCAGAGTACCATAGGGAAGTGTAGCTATAAGCATCTCAGAGATCTGGAAAGCTGAGTCTCATGCTCATGTTATTCTAGTCTACACAAATGTGTCTCATGACAAATAATACAAACCTGGTTAAAGCAATTCATTTGGTTACAAAAACACAACTTTTTTTTCATATTATAAATTTTATAGAAATGCTCTCATATCCAAATTACCATATGAGTGTTGGTTTAAATAGTTCTAGTAGTCAAAATACTATCGTGAATTTTGTATAGCTAAAATAATAGCATGATACGTTATACTGAGAGACTTCATTTATTTAGTCCAGTTGGTAGAGGCAGCCAGGTTTCCTTGGCTAATACCCACTTCCCACATCTTATAAGTCTTCAGACCAAGGAAGGTGCTTCCATGTGCTGCTACTTCTAGCACATCTTCTGCTTTGACAGTGATGATTTACATATTTTCCACTTTAACATCACTAACTTGACCAATCCAATCCCCATTAAAAGTCAGCTGATCCCAAACATTTGTTCTTAATTTCCTTTGGCCATGGAAGGACAGTTTTAATGAGTCAGAGGTCACAATGAAGAAGAAACTATTCTGTCTTTCACAAATTACACATTTTTGACATGCCTTGTAATTGAGCACTATACCCCTCTTGTCCCCACCTCTACCACCGACAATGTGAGAATGAGTGATATCTGTCAGTGTCAATTATCTGAAGCTCAGCAATGTGTCTAGTAAACAGTAAGTATATGTATTTCCTGTAGAAATGATTGCATTTTGGAAATGTCTTTTTGAGGATACTTTAACAGACTATGACAAGCATTCACATTGAATAACTGATAGATACCCGATCCTCGTTCAGAATTTTAGACTCACCAGAATAGGAAAGATGTTTTCTGCAAGGTTGCCAAATGCAATTAGCCAAAACAACATGAATGTAACGTTCATATGATCCCTGATTGTTTTGTGGTTCTTCTTGCTGTATGTAATTTTTTTACTTATATATAATAATATAAAAGTATATACCAAAAATAGATTAATATCTTATAAAAAAAGAAAAATGGATCTTTATTAGCTATTTTTTGGCTTGTTACTGTGCTTACTAATTCCCAAGAATAAGTAACTATTTATTATTGTTAATCCACACATCGTCACTCGTCTGCTACCTCTCCATGCCTCTTCCCCATTTTCACTGGGCCCCTTTCTTTAGTTCAAATAGCCCTACCTTGCTTTTATGTTTTAATTAGCTCCAGACTCATTTCTTGCTCTTTTGACTCAGGTGCTGGAAAGACTATAAGCCTATGCTTTCCCAGTTTAAAGGTCATTAGTATTGATGCCACTTTTCCCTTGCTCTTCCCTTCCTTCTTTTTACCCCTCGACTGACTAGTGAGAGTATATTACCAGGCTCAGGATCAACAGTTGTATATGTCACATAAGCTGATGGTCCCTTTCAGAGGCTGGCCTGTAAAGCACAGTCCTGATGCAGCAGAGTTGCCTACTTCCTACATCAAGCTTCCTGCTCTTCCAGGAGAAGTGGGTGATTGATCCAAGACCATGTTACTTGCTTAAGTTGATCATCTAATGAGCAACTCAACTGCTTGGTAATTGCTTTTATTGGCTTTTCCTCTGTGCTGCATGAAGTGTACACCCTCAAAATTATTTGTCTGACTCTAGTGCAAATCACTTTGAATTTTTTGTTGCCTGATAAGCTTGTGAGAAACATTTCAAGCATATAATCCTGTGGTCCCACCATTAGGAAAGATTTCATTTTCTTATCTTGAGCCTGCAATCAATACCTTATAATCCTCTAGAGGATAAATACCTGTGCAGACCCATTTTGTGAGTGTTTGCCTCTTTGCAGGTTAAACTTGCTGCTTGTTTAGAAAGTACATACCTTCAGAAAAATCTGGATCTAACTTCTGAATCCTCAATTCATTCCTCATATTTGAACATATTCTTCAGCAGATTACCAAGAAGAGACTTGATACTACCAAGAAGAGACTTGATACCCTATGAGCATATACAGGGGGAGGTAATCCCCCTCAGCCACAGTCATAGGGGAGGGGAATAAGGGGAAAATGGGAGGAAAGGAAGAATGGGAGGATACAAGGGATGGAATAACCATTGAGATGTAACAAGAATAAATTAATAAAAAATGAAAAAACCTCTTTAATATTTTATTTTTATGTTTTATGCATATATATGTATACATAACCTATAAAACACACACACACACACACACACATATGCACCCTGATTCTTTTTTTTTTATCACCCTGATTCTTAATGACCACCAGTTTTACCCAAGATCATATGCATGATCAGGGCTGCCAAAGGGGATCATGTTGACATCTGTGCTTTCTGCTGCCATCAGAGTCATTCTTGATGTCTGTAACCCATGCTGTGGTCTGGGGCCATGTTGATGCCCTATGCCTGCACTGATGTTGTAGGCAATGATGAAGCCTGTGGCTTATGCTGCCACTAGAGACCGTATTGATATCCATGATCCTGGCTGTGGTCATGTTGACATCTATCTGTGAGAATGATCATGGTCCATGAATCTTTGTGAAATCACGTGAAGTTTCATGATCCATACTGCTGCTGGCTGCTACAGGCAGGGAAGTTTTTGCTGCAGTGGTATCAATGACTACAGATTCATAGTTGAGAATGAGAGATATTGAAGGTTTCTGCAACAACTCCTTCCCCTCGAAAAACCAGAAACACTTTATACAGGAAGCCACTGAAAATAGTCTTTAAACATTGTGATAAAGATGCTGAAGTGTAGCTCTTCCTAGTTGATGGCTTCTGGCAAGGGGATGGGAAAGCACTTGGTTACCTTAAATGGATTCAGTGAATACATGGGCAAATGGTACTTGGTGTATATTTCTTTCTCATTTTGGTGGAGTGAGCACAAGAGTAAGAGGGTGGTCCTGGGAGGAATGGGAAGTGAGTATGACCATGTTGCATTATGTGAAATTCCCAAATAGTCAACAAAATATATCATGTTGGAAAAATATATACAATTTACATCACATATTCAATTTTTCAATCATTCTCTACATTTTAACAGTATCACTAGGTTCACTGTGCTACATTGTCCCAAGATGTTAGAAAGAGCCCACAGTTCCAAAAGGGAAACATGAAGAAGCATAGCTCTTCTGGAAACAGTTCTACTAAAAACTAACATGAAAATAGAAGTGATTTAAAGTGCAAACACATCTGCAATGACTGGCATAATATGCCTGGAGGGAGTGCAATTTCTGACCTACAGGGAACACAGAAAGCTGTGGGCAGCTGAAACTCCAATGTATGAGGATGTTGGCTCACTGAAGACTGAACAGCCTAGAAAAAAGCATATCTGATGTTAGGTCCCTAGGCCAACCCACAGAAATTCCCCTAGTCTGGTTAGGCATGAGCAGGCACAAGGAACTGGAGTGAGCACTCCTGACAGTAGTGCAATTTCTGACCTCTGGGGCCCAGAGAGCTGTGGACTGCTAAAGTGCCAGGGTCACAAAGTGCCCTCTGACACCTAGATGCAAGCTGTCCCACTAAAGCAGCTCTCTGTAGTGATATCCTTCCACCTGCTCCTCAGCTTCCCTGGTTCACAAACAGGGAGCCAACAGAGATGCCTGACCTCTCTGGGTCATAAACAGGGATCCAAAGAGACAGTGATCTCAGCAGAAGTTAGCAGGGCATGCGATTGAATCTCTACTGTCTATCTCTACCCCCAAACTGTGACCATCAGAGACCACCAAGCCAGCTAACACCAGAGACATCAATTCCACTGAAACAAGAGACTAGACAAGGCTGTCCACTCTGTGTATCTCTTCATTATAGTACTTGAAATCCTAGCTAATGCAATAAGACACCTAAGGAGAATAAGAGGATACAAATTGGAAAGGAAAAAGTCAAATTATCACTATTCATGGATGACATGATAGTATACATCAGTGACCTCAAAAATTCTATGAAGGAACTGCTGCAGCTGATAAATACCTTCAGGAAAGTGGCTGGATACAAAAATCAACTCAAAACATAAATAGCCCTTCTATATATAAATGACAAATGGGCTAAAAAAGATATTAGAGAAACCACACTCTTTTCAATAGCAATAATAATATAAAGTATATTGGTGTAACTCTAACCAAGAAAGTGGAAGACTTGTATGAAAACAAACTTCAAGTCTAAAAAAAAAAAAAAAAGAAAAAAAGAAATTGAAGTAGATATCAGAAGATGGAAAGATTTCCCATGCTCATGGAACAGGAGGATAAACATAGTAAAAATAGTCATCTTACCAAAAGCAATCTACAGATTCAATGTAATTCCTATCAAAATACCTACACAAATTGTTAAAGACATTGAAAGATCAATTCTCAACTTCATATGGAAAAACAAAAAACCTAGAATAGCTAAAACAATCATGTACAATAAAAAGATCTTCTGAAAGAATCTCCATCTGGATCTCAAGTTGTACCATAGAGCAACAGTAATAAAAACAGCATGGTATGGCATAGAAGTAGGCTGGTTGATGTGCAAAATTGACTCAAAGACCCAGAAATAAACCTACATTCCTATGCACACTTGATTTTTGACAAAGAAGCCAAAGCCATACAATGGAAAAAAGATAGCATCATCAACAAATGGTGCAGGTCTAACTGGATGTTTATGTGTAGTAAAATGCAAATAGACCTGTACTTATGACCCTATACAATACTAAAATCAAAATGGATAAAAGATCTCAACATAAAACCAGGCCCACTCAATCTGTTAGAAAAAGTGTGGAAGAGCCTTCAACTCACTGGCAGATGGAGATTATTTTCTGAACAGAACACCAACAGCTCAGGCTATCAGATCAACAATTAATGAATGGTACCTCATGAAATTCAAAAACTTCTGTAAGGCAAATGATACTGTCAAAAGAACACAGCAACAGCCTACAGACTAGGAAAAGATCTTCATCAACCCTGCATCTGACAAAGGACTAATACCAAAAATATATAAAGAACTCAAGAAATTAAACATCACTAAAACAAATAACCCAATTAAAAATGGGGTACAAAGCTAAACAGAGAATTCTCAACAAAGGAATATCAAATGACTGAAAAACACTTAAAGAAGTGCTCAACATACCTAGTCATCAGGGAAATGAAATCCAAACGAATCTGAGATTTCATCTTACATGTATGCAAATGTGTGTAAAAACTCAGAATAAAAAACTAAAGTGACAGCACGTGTTGCCAAGGATTGGAGAAAGGGGAATACTTTCCCATTGCTGGTGTGAGTGCAGACTTGTACAACCACTTTGGAACTCAATCTAGAGCCTTCTCACAAAATTAGGGATAGTGATACTTCAAGACCCAGCTATTCCACTGCTGGGCATATATCCAAATGTTCCATGATACAAAAAGAACATTTGATCATACACTCATATGTTCATAGCAGCTTTATTTGTAATATCCATAATCTGGAGACAACTTAGTTAGATGTCCCTCAATCAAAGAATGGGCAAAGGAACTCTGGTACATTTACACAATGGAATACTATTCAACTATGAAAAACAAGGAAATCTTGAAATTTGCAGGCAAATGGATGGAACTAGAAATGATCATCCTGAGAGAGCTAACCCAGACCCACAAAGACATGAATGGTATATATTCATTTATAAATGGCTATTAGCCCAACATAGATGTCCTATGAGAGATTCCATCCATTGGGGGATCAAGACAGATACGGGGACATGCAGCCAGACTCTACATGAAGACAAACAACTCTGAACTGTATGCAAGAGTTGGGAGATGGAAAGATGAGGAGAGGGCAAGAGGGGCAAGATTGTTAGGAGCTCCACAAGGAGACTATCAAGGCTGGAGAATCTGGACCCAGGGAGGCTTGCACAAACTGATGCATCAACAAAGGACATGGCAATGAAAGTGCCTAGACCCAGTGATTAGGTATAGCCAATGGACAGCTCATTCTCCATATGGTGAGACTTAGAGCAGAGTACTCCCTCTGACAAGAACTCTAGTGCCCTCAATTTTATCACTGCTCCTTAGAGGAGAGATCCTGTTGGAACACAGAGGATTGGGTTGCAGATTTTTCAGATGAAACCTCATAGGCTATGGTCAGAGGTGAGGGAGGAGGAACCCACTTGTCGTAGGTGATGATGAGGAAATTAAAATGGAAAAGGGAGGGAGGGTGGGAACAGGAAGAACAGAGTGAGGGGGTTACAATTGGGATGTTCTGTGAAGAAATTATAGTAATAATAAAACATTTAAAAAATTATAACTCAGACTTTGTCAAATAATAACATATTAATAAATGTACAAATAAATGCAAATACATTTAAATATGGACCCATGCTTCTGGATCTCTATATAACATTCTTCTTTTGTAGTAGAATGGAAAGCTAACCACTCTGTAGTGATTGTTTTGTCAATGCTCTAGACAGTCAGAGTCTTTTGTAATTCATCATTTTTCTACTTTCTAGTTTCATAAAACAAACTGCCTGTGAATTATTTTACTTACCACAAACACAGTCTTTATATTTAAACAATTATTTTTAAAATATCCTTCCATATTGTGGAAGGGAGATGGGAATGGTGACATGAGGTAGTGTATGATCTATCATACTTAGCTTCTTTCTCTGACTTGTCAGAAAGCAAACTGTCCTCAGCTTTGTTTCTCTGATGGTTCGAAGGTCAAGATTTTACAGGCTTTGGTGAACATTCTCATATCCTTTGGTACTTTCTGGGCTCAAATTCAGCAGCCTTTGCTCACACTACCAGTGTTGGAAAATACTGAAGCCCAAACAACCCATATTTTAAGAAATATGAGCTATATCACTCTACCTAATGTGCATGTCTCTTCCTTCCCTCCAAAGCTCAGTTACAGTGTATTATAATTCAATGAGAATTGCTTCTCCTCATGCTATGGTGCTCAACAGATTTAAAGAAGAATATACAATCATAGGATCTTTTGTAATCAGAAATCAGCAAAGGGGAAAGGTGACAGCAGTTCTGAGGCATCCTCTCTTGCCTTGTAGGAATAACACAGACTGCTGGGGTCTGCTACGACATTTGGGTGCCACTTATACTCAATATCAGACAGATTTCTTTCTGACATGTCTGAGGAAATAGGTGCTACCACTCAAAATAAACAGATGCTTGGGAAATACAACATTAAAAAACCAATATTTATCACACAAATGTAAAAAGGAAACTGATAATTTTATCATATAAAATAATTATAGTGGCATAAGAATAATGCTGATGAAATAAAGTAAAGCAATTGTAAAATTAGTAATAAAAATATAGTAGTTGTCACACTCAATGTGACTCAAAGTAGCAATGATGAGTAAATATAATGTAGAACACTGGACTAAAACAGATAAAAGCACTGTAGGTTAAATCTAAGAGAATGTCAGTAAACTATAGATTCTGTTTAATAATATATAAGTATTTCTTTAGAGCAGTGGTTATCAACCTGTGCATCAAGACTCCTTTGGGGTTACATATCAGGCATCCTACATGTCAAATATTTACGTTATAATTCATAACAGTATCAAATTACAGTTCTCAAGTAGCAACAAATAATTTTATGGAAGAAAGCCATAACAATATGAGTAACTGTATAAAAGGATTGTTGTATTAGGAAAGTTGCTATAACCACTGCTTTAGAGCTGGTAAAAATGGAAGCATAGATGCATAGAAGCATAATATGTCAATGATAATGGAAACTAAAGGTGGGCATGTGGACACTTTATGTGCTATCTTAAGCAGTTCTGTAAGTTTAAATTGATTATAAAATATAATTTAGCAATAGTATGAAAAGACACTAAGTTTATGGTTTGGCATATAAGGAGCTGTGTAGTTATTCTAACTGTGAGTAATAAAGCTGGAGAAACTGAAGAATGAATAAGTCTTAAACCTTTGAAAAAGTGAAGTCACAGTACATCCCTGATGAATCAATGATTAATAAAAAGAAATGTCAACCAAAACAGTAGATATCTCATAGAACAAACTGCACTAGACAACTGCTGGAAGTGTAACACAAATCATATAAGAGTTAAGAACTCCTTAAAGTTCCAATCATAGATTACTACTACTTTGGACAGTTGCTGTCTCTAAGAGTTCAGCTCCATTCTCACAGTGAAATATAAGAGGAAAAAATCTTAACATTACCAGAGGACTGCCTCCATGTTTCAGGGACATGGACCTAGCCTGTGATTCACAGTTTTACCTCCCTCCTTCCCTGAGAAGGCCTCTCACAACAGTATAGACAGGGTCTTGCTCCAAGACGGCAGTGCCCAGCTTGCAAGGTGATTGCTGAAGAAGCACAGCTTCACCAGTAAGAGGGATCCCAGCTACCACGTACACATGATTCCAGCTTCCAGTCCATGGCTCTACTAGCCTTCTTGGGGAGATCTTCTGGACCTCAGAATCAAAAAGGATAGATACCCCAACACTAACCCCCTGTTTTTAGGTCCTACTGAGACACAACCAGCAAAGGAGAGCTGAGGGGTATTTTCTGATATCTGGCAACCACCCACATCCCTATCCCCAAATCCAAGAAGGGCTACCAGACCCAAGGCACATCCAGACTCTGGCTCAGAGTATGCCCAATAAGACCAGAGGGCACTAGGAACAATCAGCCAACACCAGGGACAATCAGATGACTAAAGCTTGTGTAAGAACACAGTCAACAAAAGCCAGGACAAAATGGCACTGCTATAACCCACTTATCTACTACAGCAAGCTCTGTATATCCTAATGTAGCCAAAACACAAAAAAATGACCTAAATCTATGCTTATGAAGATTATAGAGACTTTTAAAAAGGAAACAAATAAATACTTTTAAGAAATACAGGAAAAATCAATCAAAGATGTGAGAAAATAAAACAGTTCAAGACCTGAAAATGGAAATAGAAACAATAAAGAAACCATAAATTTAGAAAATCCTAGAGGGAAAATTTAGAAAAAAGAAAAGAGCAAGAACTATAGAGACAAGCATCACCAACAGAAGAGATAGAGGAGAGAATCTCAGGTGTAGAAGATACAATTGAACAATGGATACATCTGTCAAAGAAAATTTAAAAATCTAAAAAAGTTCTTGAGAGAAAACATCCAAGAAATCAAGGACATGAAGAAAAGACAAAAATCTAGGAATAATAGGGATAGAAGAAAGAGAAGATTCCTGGCTCCAAGGACAAGAAAATATTGTCAATGAAATAATAGAAGAAACCTTCCCCTGACTAAAAGAAAGAAATGTCTTTAAGCATACAAGAGACTTGCAGAAAACCAAATAGATTAGACCAGAAAATAAATTCTTCCAGCCACATAATCATAATCAAAACACTAAATATACAGAACAAAGAAAAAATATTAAAAGTGACAAGAGGGAAAGGCCAAGCCAAATATAAAGGCAAAGCCATCAGAATTGTACCTGACTTCTCTTCAGAAAATCTAAAACCCAAAAGGGTCTGGGCATATGTCGAGCAGACACTGAGAGACCGCAGATGTCAGCACAAGCTACTATACCCAGCAAAACTTTCAATTACCATAGATAGAATAAAACAAGATATTACATGACAAAACCAAACTTAAACAAGATCTAAGCACAAACCCAGCCATACAGAAAATACGAAGGAAATTTTCAAATGAAGGCTAAGTGCGTCCAAGAAAACACAGGATATAAACAACTTCACTGAAACAAAGCAAAAAAAAAAAAAAAAAAAAAAAAGACAAGCACTCCAACACACTAACACCACCAATATCAAAATAAAAGGAGCCAATAATCATTGGTCATTAATACCTATCAAAATAAACGGACTCAACTTCCCAATAAAAAGACACAGGCTAAGAGAATGGATGTAGAAACAGGACCAATCTTTATGCTGCATTCAAGAAACACACCTCAGCAATAAAGATAACCTTTATCTCAGAGTAAAGGTCTGGAAAAAGGTTTTCCAAGCAAATGGAACAAAGATGCAAGCTGGGGTAGCCATTTAATATCTAATAAAAATAGACTTTTTGTTGTTTTTGAGACAGAGTTCTCTGTGTAATAATAACCCTGGCTGTCCTGGAACTCTCTTTGTAGCCCCGGCTGGCCTTGAACTCACAGAGATCCAGCTACCTCTGTCTACCCCTGAGTGCTGGGATTAAAGGCATGTGCCACCACTTTCAGTTCTAAAAATAGATTTTCAACCAAATTCAATCAAAAGATATGAGGAAGGACACTTCATACTCATGAAAGGAAAAATCCAACAGGAAGAATCTCAGTTCTGAATATCTCTGCTTAAAATAAAATGTCACACACATTCATAAAAGAAATATTACTAAAGCTTAAATCACACATTAATCCTTTCACATTAATAGTGGAAGTCTTCAATATCCCACTTTCACTAAAGGACAACTCATAGAGACATAAAATAAACAGAGAAATAATGCAACTAACAGATGTCATGAGAAAATGGACCTAACAGATAGCTACATAACATGCCACTCAAAGTATATACAAAACAATATACTTTCTTCTCAGCACCTCACGGAACCTTCTCTGAAACTGACCATATCGTTGATTGGTCACAAAACAAGCCTCAACAGATAAGAGAAAGTTGAAATAACCCCTTGCCTTTGTCAGAGCACCATTGACTTTAACAAGAGAAATAACAAAAAACCTACACAATCATGGAAACTGAACAATTTCCTACTCAAAGACCACAAGTTCTGAGAAGAAATAAAGAAAGAAATAAAAGATTCCCTAAAATTCAATGAAAATGAAGTTATGACATACCCAAACAAATGGGGCACGAAGAAAGAAATCCTAAGATGGAAGTTCATAGCACCAAGTGCATTCATAAAGAAATTGGAAAGATCTCATACTAGCAACTTAACAGCACACCTAAAAGTTCTAGAAAAAAAAGTCACCTAAGAAGAGTAGACAGCTGGAAATAATCAAATTCACACCTGAAAACAACAAATTAGACACAAATATAACAATACAAAGAATCAGTGAAACAAGAACTGGTTCTTTGGGAAAAATCAACAAGATAAACAAACGCTTACTCAAATTAACTAAAAGATAGAGAGACATTATGCAAATCAACCAAATCACAAATGAAAGGGGGAACATAACTGACTCTGAGGAAATCCAAAGAATCATTAGATTTTACTTTAAAAGCCTGTACTCCACAAAATTTGAATATCTAAGTGAAATGGACAATTGTCTTGATAGATTCCACTTACCAAAGTTTACTCAAGATCAGGTACCTAGTGAAATAGTCCTATAACCCCTAAGGCAATAGATGCAGTCATTAATAGTTTCCCAACCAACAAAAGAGTTCAGGGGCCAATGACTTCAAAACAGAAGTATACCAGACATTCAAAAAAGAGGCAATACCAATAGCCCTCAAATTTTTCCAGGGGATGGAAACAGAAGGAACATTGCCAAATTCATTCTGTGAGGCCACAGACACCCTGATATCTAAATAACACAAAGAACCAACAACAAAAAAGATAGTTTAAGACCATTTTCCCGTATAAACCTTGATACAAAAATAGTCCATAAAATACTTACAGAATCCAAGAACACATCAAAAACATCATTCAGCATGATTAAGTAGGCTTCATAAAGGGCATACAATGGTGGTCCAATATACAAAAATCCATCAATGTAATCCACCATATAAACAATCGAAAAGAAAAAAACACATGATCATATCATTGGATGCTGAAAAACATTTGATAAAATCCAACACTCCTTCATCTTTAAAGACTTGGAGAAATCAGGGATACAAGGCACATACCTAAACATATTAAAGCAATATACAGCCATCCGATAGCCAACATTAAATTAAATGGAGAGAAGCTTAAACAAAAATTGTGATAAAATTGGTGACAAGAAAAGAATTACCACTCTCTCTGTATCTCTTCATTATATTACTTGAAGTTCTGGCTACAGCAATAATATCCTGGCTACAGCAATAATATAACTAAGGGAGATCAAGGAAATATAAATTGAAAAGAAAGAAGTTAAAGTATCATTATTCATAGATGATATGATAGTATACATAGGTGACACAAAAAATTCTACCAGAAAACTCTTACAACTGACAAACATCTTCAGCATTTTAACTATTACAAAAGTTACAAAATTAACTTTAAAAAAACATTCTTTTGCAAATAGCAAATAGACTTAGAAAGAAATTATGTGAACAATACCCTTCACAATAGCCACAAATAAAATAAAGTATCTTGATGTAACTCTAGGCAATCAAATGAAAGAACCATATGACAAGAACTTCAAGTCTCTGAAGAAACACATTGAAGAAAAATTTCAAGATGGAAAGATCTCCCATACTCATGGATTGGTAGGATTAGCAAAGTAAAAAGGGCATTTTACCAAAAGCAATCTTCATGTCAATGTAATTTCCATCAAAATACAAACACAGTTCTTTAAAGAACAATTCCTTAGTTTCATATGAAAAAACAAAAAATTCAGAATAGCTAAAATAATCTTATATAGTAAGAATATTTTGGAGGTATCTTCATTCCTGATTTCAAGCTGTACTATGAAGAAATAGTAATAAAAACTATGTGGTGTGGTCATAAAAACAGACTAGTTGATCTATGGAATCAAATAGCAGACCCAGCAATAAACCCATATATCTAGGGTCACAAATTTGACAAACAACCCAAAATCATACAATGAAAAAAATAAAATAAAAAGAAAGAATCTTCAACAAATGGTGCTAGCTTAACTGGATGTCCACATGCAGAAACATCCAAATAGATTCATATTCATCACCTTACACAAAACTCAAGTTGAAGGGGATCAAAGACCTCAACATAATACCAGAAACATTAAATCTATTAGAAGAGAAAGTATGGAAGAGTCTTGACCTCACTGGCACAAGAGACACCTACCAGCACAGAACACCAACAGAATAGACTCTAAGATCAACAATTAATAAATGAGACCTCATAAAACTAAAAAGCTTCTGGAGGCAAAACACACAGTAAATAGGACAAAATGGCATTCCATAGATTGGTAAAAGATCTTTACCAAACCTATATCAAACAAAAGACTAATATCCAAAATATATAAAGAGTTCAAAATATATAAAGAACTAAATATGAACAAATCTAATATGCCAATTTTTAAAAAAATGGGTACAAGGCTAAACAAAATTCTCAACAAAGGATTCTCAGTAAGGCAAGAAGCACTTAAAGTAATGGTCAACATCCTTAATCATTGAGAATTGCAAATCAAAACAACTCTAAATTTTTATGTTACACCTGTCAGAATGGCTAAGATAAAAAACTCAAGTGACCACACATGCTGGTGACAAGATAAGGAGCAATAGGAATACTCCTCCATTTCTGGTGGGAGTGAAAATTTGTACAACCACTTTAGGAATCATCTGACAGTTTCTCAGAAAATTGGGAACATCTCTACCTCAAGACCCAGCAATACCACTTCTAGGCAAATACCCAAAACATTCTGCACCATAACCTGAGGACATTTTCACAACTATGTTCACAGGAGCTTTATTTGTAATAGTCAATAATTGGAAACAACCAAGATGCCCCTCAACTGAAAAATGGATATAGAAAATATGGTGTATTTACAAAATGGAATAATAATCCTCTATTAAAAACAAGGAAATCATGAAATTTGTGGGCATATAGATTTTACTAGAAAATAACCTGAGTCAGGTAACCCAGATCCTGAAAGATGGATATGGTATTTATCATTTATAGATGGCTATTAGCCATAAATTACAAGATAACTATGCTACGATTCATAAACCCAAAGCAGTTGAGTATCAAGGAGGGCTCAAGGGAGGACACTTAGTTCTTACTCAGAAGGGAAATAGAATAGACATCAGAAGTGGATAAAGAGAGGGGAAAAGGGGTATGAGAAGGAATGGAGGGGGAAATGAGGGTAGGGATTGGAGGGAGTAGCAGGAGACCAGAGGGCTTTGAAAAGAGAAGAGAAACTAAAAGTTAGGGCATCTCTGAAACAAGCTGGAGACCTATAACAGAGTAAGCTCCTGGGAGGATATACGGGTGAATCTAGATAATACTCCTAGTAGTGGGGGACATGTAGACTAAATTTGCCACCCTCTAAACAGACAGGACTTTTAGTTTAGGGAGGGCAGCACCAACCTACCCACAAAAACTTTCACCCAAAATTTATCCTACCTACAAGATGTGTATGGATAAAGGTAGAGATAGAGACGGAGGGAATGTCCAACCAATTCCTGGTACAACCTGAGACTTACCCCATGGAAGAGAGCCAACCCCTGATGCTATTACTGGTACTCTACTATGCTTACAGATGGAAGCCTAGCATAGCTGTCCCTCTGAGAGGCTCCATCTAGCAAAGGATAGAAGCAGATGCTGAGACTCACAGCCAAAGATTAGGTGGAGCACAGGGAGCCTCGTGGAAGAGTGAGAGTAACTATACAGCAACTTGGAGGGAACAAGAAGTCCACAGGAAGACCAACAGAGTCAAATAATCTAGGCCTCCCAGGGGTGCTCATGGAGATGAAGTACCAACACAAGTTCACACATGGACTGGACTTAGGTTCCCTACACATAGGTGGCCAATGGACAGCGTAGTCTTCATGTGGGTCCCCTAGTAATGGCCCTCTACACATATGTAGCCAATGGGCAGCTTAGTCTTCATGTGGGTCTCATAGTAATGGGAATAAGGGCTGTGTCTGACAAGGTATTTGTGAGTTTCCTTAGGATTATGACCTCCTGCTGGGGCTACCTTGCTTAGCCTTATTGGAAGAGGATTTTTTCAGTCCTGATGTGACTTGATGTGAGGGGGTGGGTTGGTAGAGTAAGGGTTCCCCTTTTCTGCAGAGTAGCGGGTAGGATGAAGAGGGAGAGAGGGTGGGACTTGGAGGAGAGGAGAGAGTTTGTTATGATTGGAATGTAAAGTAAATAAACACATTAAATTTAATCAGAATAGTAATAGGAGAGATTATTAAAATTAATATGGTATAAGACTCAATGAGTATTATCTTTAAAGCATAAAGTTGTTATTGAAAATGACTTGGCTATACATAATATTTTAGATTAATGAAGTCCTATTTTTTCCATTGTTGGCCTCTTCTTTCTGGGAAAATGGAATCCTCAGAAAGTCCTTTCATATTTCTGTGTTTGGTAGGATACTCCCTATGTTTTCTGATAGCAGTTTGGTGTTTCAGACTTTGAACTGAGGTCTTTTGAACATTTTCAGTTAACTTTTGTGCAAGGTTATATATATGTGTATATATCCATTTTAAGTTTGCCTATATGCATGAAAGTAAAAAATCCAGTGTATATCCTAATGTAAAACATGGACTCTAAGTTAAAAATATATATATATTATTGACTGCGACAATTATGCTTCTTGTAGTTTAGGATTATATGAAGAGTGGAGACAGGAGATTTATAAATTAGGCCTACTTTCCCCATCAGTCATTGTGTGAAAGCAAATCTCTAAAAATAGTCTATTGATAATAAACAACTAACTGGAAAACTATACATAAGTATAGTAGTTGAAGTGGAAAACAAAAGATGAAGAGCAGTGAGCTTCAAAAGAAGGATAGATTAGTGAGCTTAAAATTTCAAGTGAAAAATTCTCTAATAGATAGCTTGTAGGGGATAGAAATTTAATAAAAAAACTGTCAAATTGCCAGATGATATGAGTTTCAAAGACAAAACAGATTCATGTATATATGTTCATATATGAATGTTTAAATGCATCTTTATGTAGATATATGTAAGTACTCATATAGTTGTATGTATAACATCTAAACACAATTGAAAGGAAATGGGTAAAGTGAAAATTATGTTTTATAGAAAAAAGAACAATAAAAACAACAAAGACCACAAGCAATATTTTAAGACATTTCTTAGAAAAGTGTTTACATATCGAGATTAAAAATAATTCATTTTGCTTAGAGGGAGAACATATCACATACATAGGAGTGAAATAAGATTGATATTAAATTCATAATAGCTACATATCTGAGGATGAACCATTGCTTCAAAACATTAAAAGAGATTTTATACTCAGGCTTTGTCTAAATTATTTTTAAGTACAACAGTACAATGCATACCTTTTGAGGTATTGTATTCCAGAAGATTTGTTATGTAAGGGCTCTTTGAACACACTATGTAAACGCAATGGAACAAGTCACTTCCACAGAGGGCATAGATCTATGGGATACAACCTTTGGGAGTAAATAATGACAGAAGGGAGACATTTTAGGTTTTCACTGATTTAGGTTGAATGCCAGCCATGAACGCATGGGATTACTTGAGTACAAAAGAAACGGTAGCTTAGACAGAGTCCAAAAATTTCTCATCTTTGGCACTAGTGATAATACCATTACTCACAATGTATGAGTACAATTAAAGAAAAAATCTATAAAGTATTAGAAGCACTCCAAAATATAAGTGAAATTGAAGGACACAATGTTAAATAACAGTGTTAACAAACAGAAGTCCCCAATATAAGATACTTTATACAGAGAAAAGTCAAACATGACTGGGAACTTCCAAATATGATTATTTTATTCCAAGTGTTTGATACATTAGAAATAACTTGAGACTGTCTTATTTAATAAGGTTAAGAAAAACTTTATTACATGATCAGATAAAAAACTGAATTAAATTAATATTCCACTAACATTATTAATATGTACATAAAAAAAGCCAAATGGAATTTCAACTAATAAGGATGGTAACATTACAACAAATGAGATCAAATTATAGTTAAGGTGAGGGTACGGATTTTATTTTCTGCTCAAGGAGCAATCATTCAGTTTGATTTCACTAGTTTACTTATGAAAGAAAAAGAGAAAATCATAATTTATTTTTCTAACAGTGTAAGAAATATTTGAAGAAAATGATCACTTAGTTCTTTTTATTTTATTATTTTTATTTTTTTAATTCAAGTTATCCATATATAATCCAATGATACTTTGAATGTACAACAAATAACTTTTTTCTCAGACTTTCAAGTACAGGAACACAGAGCCGGCCTGGGTTAATTTCCAATTTTAAATAACTTGTTCTGTGCCTTGGGAGTACAATCATACATATTTCCAATAAGGATGGATCATGCATATGATGTGGATCCCATAAATTTTCAATGTCAATGCAAAATGCCCTTCATCATTCCATCATAGCCATGAAAACATTAATCCCTTTTTTGTGTAACTTACTGCATAATTAAATTGAATGTAGAATGCACCCTAATATCTATTCCATATGTTTGACAATAAATGATGATATAATTGATGTATATATTTACTGTATTTAAGCATCTGTTCTTTCTACTTGTTACAAAAACATTACAATGAAACAGCATGGTAAATTAGGCTAGTAGCAGCCTCACATATTTTATATTTGTGATATCCTTTGCTTGTGTCAAGTAGTGATAGACAGCATTTGAAATAGCCTATTTGATTTTGTGTAAGCTCACCTTTTTGTGTTAATACAGTGACAGTATAACATTAATGACACAGTTCACAGAATGCCTCCTTGTCTTTGGGTAATACACATTTGTAGAGGGCTAGCAAACTCCTGTAGATGCAATTTACTGAAATCTTGTAGCAACTGTATTCTTAATGGAGAAATCTTAAGCATTGACTTTATAATTAAAGATGAATTGGTCCTTTTTAAGGCAATTATCTACAGAAGAACAGTTACTGACCTGAATAATTCCAAGGATGCACCTCAACAGAGGACTTAATAAGGATAAAAAGGCCACCAACTCAATATACAGACACACCATCATTATTTCATGTAACACTGAAAATTGACTAGTTTTTAAAAAATTTTTGTTTATGCCTTGAAATTCATGTTCAAGTTAATCCCTGTTGAAGATATGAGATGGTAGAAACTTAACCTGACACTGGTGTTTAGAAGTGGAGCATTTAGGAATGCTGCAGGAATGTGACTGTGTGAAAGGAGATATTCAGACCAGTAGAGATAAACATACAGGCTTAGAGTCCTCCCAATGCCACACCTTGCATCTTCTGGTGACTTAATTTTTCATAAGTGCGTCACCAGATGTAGTCCCAGTCCTTGCACCAGAACTGGTAACTGAAGCTAATATCTTTCTTTATAAATTATGCAAACTTTAGCTATAGACATTATTGGTGATAGAAAGCTAACATCCATGTCTGTATTGTGAAAGCCAACAAATTGATAAGCCAATTTTGAATGGGGGAAAATTCTTTGAAAAGAGAGTGTTATGTTCCCAAAGTCATGGTGTTAAAAAAGAGTAGAGTCAGCACTCTGAAGCAAAAGTTGTAAGTTCATAGACAAGGAGCCTAGGGAAACAACCCCAAAGACAAAGTTGCACATGAGGCAGCTTGCCAGATGGAAAATATGGGTTAATTTGATGACACAAATCAAAAGAGACTAAACCATAACAATACCATCAAACTAAGCACACTGATTAATGTGTGTTTTTATAAACATGTGTGTGAAATCTATTGCCAGAAAATAAGCCAGAATTAAAAAGACACAACTCAAGGAAAACAATATGTGACCTATGAGTTATGATCTATAATTCTATATTATCTTTTAAAATGAGAACATTATAATCATGCTTATGATGTACTAGTTTGAAAGTGATGCTAATAACAGAAAAATGAATTATAGAGGGAAAGCATTTTGTTTAATTGATTGTACCAAAATTAGGAATTTTCACTCATAAAAATATTTAAAAAGGAAAAAATACAAGAAAAGAATCAATAAAAGCTGTAAATGGTTTGTTCTTCAAGACTATCCAACATTTTGAACTTCCAACATAACATTGTCACCAACTGAGTTTACAATGAGAACAATGCAGCATAATTGCCAAAAAAGAAGAAATAATTTAAAAATTTACAAGGTTTAAACAAGTTTAACATTTTGTATTGGTCCACATTCTAAGCTACACTTATCTAGAACATGTTAGAAATTATGCAAATGAAAATAAAAAGGGAAAAATTCACAAGAGATAAAACAATAATGAATGCAGAACATAGGTCTATACTATGATGAGCAGCTCAGTAACTATTTACTGAGGACAGACATTCAGCAGAAGAATCCAGGACTATCTCCATGGATACCATAACCAAAACCACTTGTTTGGGACATTGAATGATAAAGCCCAGGATTGTACGTGAAGACTTCTCTTTGTCTTTAGGCATGTTGCATTCCAGGGCCACAATCTACACCATTAATTCCAGACTCTAGTCTTTTAGGAAGTATGGTACCTGGAAAAATAGTAATGATGGTTTAACAATTCATAGGACTAGAAATAGCCTCACAGCCAGGAGCAGAGCAGCTGTACAATATGCAGATAGATTACATACAGTACACTGTCAGTACATTAGCCATTTGTGCCCTACAAATGAGGCATTTGTGGAATTAACTAAAATGTTGTTTCTGTGGGAGCCACAAGTTAAAAGAAAACTCAAACTTCAAATATAAAAGTTAACTGAAAGAAATCAAACTTACACATGAGTAGGAACTTCCATTTCGTAGAAAGAAAATAAAAACTTTCGTCGTGTGGAAAAGGGTTAATACTCAGGCTATGTGTGCGCTAATTTATTTAATACACCTGCATATCAGCTTTCTCATGAGTAAAGCATGTGAAATGAAGTATCCTGCCATGTAAAATGTTTGTCTGTTGTGGGTAGAAATGTAGAACGCAATGTATGAAACTAGCATGGTGCCTGCCATCTAGGAGGTACTCAGTAAAGACTAGGTCCCTTCAATCCATTGAACTGCTATAGTAGGTTGACTCTTCTATCTAGGGAGTCTGCAAAGCTATCACAGCATGCTTTGAAACCTCTGGCTTTGATAGTGTGACCCTCTGACTTATTTGATGTTGAATAATTTAACAGCAGGTATGCATTACAGTCATAAATTTTAAAGCTGTGACTGCTGCAAAAAGAAAAAGAAAAGAAGACGTAGGACATTTACACATAAGGCAATTGAGATGCGAAGGTTCGTCTGGATCAGAAGCTAGTAAATGCAGCAGGGGAATTTGGTGCCCTGATGTTTGCCTCCAAGCCTCTTGCTTTTCTGCAACACTAGGCATTGTTATTATTATGGTTTTAGTTTAGTACACTTTCTTTTATGTGCATCTGTGCAGGGTATCTCAGGTAGGGTACCAGTTATGTTTATCAAAAAAAAAAAAAGTCTAAGGTAACAAAGACTTTTCTATGTCCCATAAGCAAGGTGCTAATGAAGAGTTGTGCATAGACTCAAGTAGTTTATAAAGGCATTGGTATAAAAACTAAATATATCCAATGGCTTTAGAATAGGAATTGTTTAGTGTATTCATAGAGGTTGGAAAAAAAATCAGATTTGGTGGGAAAAATATGAGCAAGGGCATGGAGTCTCGAAAGAATGCAAGACAATACAGTCCAAGAACCATTCAGTTGGGTGTACAAACAAAATATTTTCCAGGGGTAATGAGATGGCTCACTAGGTAAGACTCTCGCTACCAAGCCTGATGCTCTCACTTGGATTCTACTGACCCACATAGTAGAAGGAGAGCACTGACTCAGTCTACATTTTCCAGGTACTAATACATAAAGAAAAGCAGAAAGACAGGAAAGTCATATGGTTACAATGCATAAATAGAAAAGGAGGGAAGACACAGGTTTTTTTTTTCAGTTTCTATTTTCTTTCCATAATTTTATCCTCAGCAAACTTAGCACAAAAATGAAATTACAGATTTATAGAACTGTTATTTTAGCTGTAGAAACACATGATTCCAGTGTGTGTGTGTGTGTGTGTGTGTGTGTGTGTGTGTGTGTATGCATGTGCCCGTGTGTGCACACATGTCCATACATATTTGCAAGTGTGTGCCTTGGCTATCTAAGTGTCATCCACTTTGATTGCTGAGGCTGCGTTTCTCACCATCCTAGAACTTGCAATGTAGGTTAGGGTAACTAGTCAATGAGTTCCAGGCCCAGGGATCCACAGTACCTTCCTACCACTTAGATTACAAGCAAGCAACAAGCATTTGGTTGATGTCTCTTTTGCCTGATCCATGGATCGTGTGGCTTTTGCCATTGCTTCCTGTAAGAGGTAGATGCAAAAGGAGTTAGTTTGTTTTGTGGGTTTTTTTTTTTTGGTGGGGGGAAGGTGAGGGAGATAAATTATTACTCTAGTCAGAGTCCAAGCAAGATAAACAACGTTTCTGAAACACAAGTCATGACCACAAAGAATGGATGAATTATTACTTTGGCATTTTCCTTGTTATTTATGTCTAGAAATCAATCATCAGCTGAAGGGACATAGTAATTTATAAGTCAGGTGATATCAAATGCTTGTGGGGCTCAACTAGTATAACCTGTCTGTGAATTCTTATGAGACTTTATGACCGTGGAAAATAATCTTATTACAAGACTGGCATTAATAACCTGCTACATGTTATTCTAACATGACATAAAATGTGAATTAAAAATAAAATAGCTGCTGAAAATAGAAGTGCCAATAACTATATAAAACCTTTTCTGTTTCCTCACCACACCTTGTTTAATAAAAATAAATGTAGGTGATGAAACATATATTATGAAAACAAGTTAAGCAAAAAGACCTGTCATTTTGATGGAAGAGGTTATTTGTACAACAAAATATCCAAGCACACAAAGCAATCTGGAAATCCAATAGGGAGATCCAAGACACCCTGTTTCCTTGCTTTTACCTTTCCTGACTGCCTTTTGGGCCAGAAGTAAGTGTCTGAAGGGTATTGATTAAAAGTATAGACATAGTTCTATGAACATACTTTGCTTCATCAAACCAAGAAGGACTAGAAAGGTGATTGTGGATCTCGTAAGGGCAATATTCAGAATGAAGCACTTGTAACAAATTGCCAACCTCTAATTTCTTCTCTCTTCCCTCTCCCCTCCCACTCTATTGTGTTGTTTTCAAACCCAATTCAATCAATGGGCATAAAGTCAGGACAGGACATATTCTCACAGCCAGATTTATATTAACCAAATTAATAGATGTTTGAAAAGGTATGCATAAAAGTCCTTGTAATGATGGAGAAATAGTATCAATGAGCAGAAAGGACAGTTCCTGTTAGCAAGGTAATATACTCTGTATTACTATTGGCTACATGTAAGAAGAAACATATTGGAAGGCCCTTTGGAAATGAATAATCAGACCCTGCTAAGTTAGTTAATTGATATTGGATGTTCCTGGCATCAAACTGAGTTTTGATGAAATTATTTCCATTTCTAAAATAGATCTTAGTTTTATGAATAGAACTCCCCTGCCCCCATTTAGATAGTGTCTGGTTAATCTATTATCACAAGAATGGGCACCTTACATTTTGCTTCTGGGAGTTTTAAATGTTGGTCTTTTCCAGGCTGTTAATACATGGTGTGATACTCCCTCCAGTGCTATGAGGAAGCAGTGAGCTACAGCAAAGCACATGATGACAACAATTACTGCTGATGCTCTGGTCTTCACTGTGTTTGGTTGCTATGCTATAATAGTAGGTCATGTGTACACAATGCATTTTGACATATTCTTAGTTCATAGTGGGTTTAGTCAAGATGCAATTCTAACATACACTGAGAAGCATTCATGACCACACCAGGAATCACTCTAACTTCTTTTGAATCAACAACTATTTGGACCAGAGTATTGTTGGTCTGGGAAGTTGAAACCATTTGACACTGAACAGTAGTGACTAGTTCATATTTCTATTAAGAAGTTTTGTTCTTATCCTATATCTACAATTTAATAAGATACAATTTAATTGGTAGGAAAGGACGAACGGAGCTGTGGACACTTTTTCACATCAACTAGTCTATTTTTGAGCCAACTTTTCTCAAGTTTTTGCCCCATCTATAAGACAGGAAAGATATGCCTTGACATAATGGTATTACCTACATTATATGAATTGTGTCTCCTACAGAGCCTGGGCATAATACAGTTTCAGAAAATGGTGACTGCTCTACTGATTTGATGAAGAGTGTGCCAGCAGCCATAATGTTAACTATGTGCTTACTCATTAATACAGTGCATTGGACAGGGTCTTGCAGAGTAAATGTACAGCTCATAATGCTTAGAAAGCTTGCACTTGCACATTTGGCCGCTAGATGGCGAAACAACAGTCAGCAAAATATGCCCTCCCAAAGGTTCTGTTTGTTTCTTTGTTACAGTTGTTCAAAATTGATAGGAAATTAAAAGATGGTTTTGTGTGTTGTTCTTTGTTCTAGGTATGTAATTTAGACAAATAGATGGTGTTAGTAGGTTCATTTCTGTAGAAGGCTCCCATTTTAAAATAGGCATTGAGTCCTGATTGCTGATAGTTAGTTTAAAACTCATTCCAGTTAGTGTAACTGATCACAGATTACATGGTTTGATTGTCAACTGAATAAACATTATTCTTACTATATAGTGGTATATATGTACTCACTAAACCAACCACAATGAAAGAAAACCAATATGGTGTTTTAAAAGCTATTTTCTCTTTATTATCATGCACCCAACCCACTGAAATATTTTATTCTTTCAATGAATGGGCTGTTAATTTATTTCATGGCAAAAGGCCAGTTCAATCATAATGAGTGAAGAAAATCGGAGATCAGAGGAGCAACCAAGAGTATGTAGCTAAGGTTGGTAAGAGCTTGAGATACATAGCAAAGATCTCTGGTTTGGATACAATTATGAAGTGGTGTTTGAAAGACTTCGAGTAGGTGGGTTATGTGGCTAGATTGCTCTTTAAAAGAATCTCTTTGGTTTTTGAGGGCCCAGTAAGAATACAACTGAAATGGACCAGAGAAGAAATGAAGCCAGGAGTGTATCTATGGCGAGTTCACTATCAGGCAGAGAGAAGCATGGTGCCAGTTTGTACTCAACTAGCTTTGCCTCTGTAATAGGATAGAAGAATTAGGAGAGGATACATTCCATACACTGATAACAAGGAGTAGAACTTTCCTCTGAGTGGGTGACAGGTAAGCCTGAATGGTAATCCCATTACTTAACAGGCAGAGACAAGACAGAGTGCAAGGCCAGCCTGGTGTACCTAATGAGTTGTATACCAGTCTTGGCTATGTGAGGAGGCTCTGGCTAAAATATTTTAAAGAAATTAGGCATTGGGAATTGATCCATCTTTTGTCTCTGTGTGGGGTGGTGGGGGGGGTCTATGGCTTCCTTAGGACTGAGGTCTGGGAAACATGATCCTATATTATTTATATTATAAGATTTCCCTTAAGAGATTGTGTTGTATAACTCATAGAGCTATGCAGCAAATAAGCAAGCCAAAGACAATCTATTGGACTTTCATCTGTAGTTCTTTCTGACTAATGAGGATATATTGGGTGGTTATTGAAGATTTGAAAAGTCAATTTAATCATCAGAGGAGATGCCATACTAAACATAATTCCAAATTCCCAAGGGAAATGTTACTATCTTCCAATGTATTCCAGTCACAAGAAACAGCCAATGGTGAGTATCAGTTATTAGGATGCCCATGAAAAAAATATCTAGGGGGTTGACACACATGGCACATTCTGACTACATTGACATTGGAGGTCAGCAGTAGCTGCTGGTGAGTTCAACATGGTTGCCAATTTTCCACAGATGAAATCCAGCACATTTCAGGAAGAAATACTTAAATTTTGTTATAAGATATATCCACTCTGAAATGTATTTTGGTACTACTCCTGCAGCCTGTCCACCATGAAAGAGTTATACAACATAAACACTGATGGAAATTCTAATTCTCTTTCCCATGTATTCTCTCTACTCTTAACCTTCAAGTGTGTTTTCCTTTTCAATGTTTTTTTGTTTTGTTTTGTTTTGTTTTGTTCTTAAAGGAAAGAGTTCCTGTTGGTTTATTGTTGTCCTTGTCGATTTCCTTTAAGGTATTGAAAATTCATGCAGAAAACACTCTCTCTGTTCTTCCCTAGTTTTTATCAGGGCACCCATTTTTGACTTTAAGAAGCTGTCTCAGATATTTTACCCTTCCCAACTAGTCTCAACAAATTTAAGTAGCAACTGTAACATAAAAATGTCAGCTTTTCCTGGTCTCCAAAATGCAGTGTGCATATAAAAAGCATTAATCAGGCCTCAGAAAAACCTCTGAAGCAAGCTGTGTGGTGAAATGTTCAGTGTACTTACACTGGAAAGAATCAAGTTCCAAGCACTCCTGTAGGGAATCTGTTCCAGTCCTTTTCCTGTTAGAGAGGGCTATGTACAAAAGTATTTTTCAATCTTGTTCGTTCTTACGTAAGATACTGACCACAGCCCCAGACTTTTAAAGTCCTGACTCCTGTCAACAGCCTTGCTCATTTGCCATTTATATACTGTACAATTCCACTACTCTGACCTCTTTAGACATCAGTGTACCACATTGGAACACAATATATGAAAGCCCAGTGACTATGAGAAGAATCCTCTGGAATACAATATGTGGAAGTAGATGATTATGAGAATAAACCGCATGCTGTAGTTCATGTGAAATAAGCTAACAGGAGTCCGTTGTCTACATTTACAAAGGTAGCATACAGGATTCAAGTATGTTAGCTACATCATTAACATAAATCTAATTTCTTTTCCCAAATCAAGAACTATAATGAATGGAAACTGATCAAAGATGACTCAGAGTTTAAAAGTACCTACTACTGTGTCACAGGACAAGAGTTCATTGTGCAGCAGTCATAACAGATATTTGGCGCTGGCTTCTGGCCTTTATGTGCTCTCTCTCTCTCTCTTTCTCTCTCTCTCTCTCTCTCTCTCTCTCTCTCTCTCTCTCTCTTTCTCTCTCTCTCTCTCTGAAACCTCCATGGTACCTGCCAAAGAGCTTCTCAAGTTTTGTCAAACAGCCTTTCAAAACAGAACAAACTATTTCTTCTGGAACTCACAGTCGTTTACCACATACTCAAGAGTCTAATCCAGTACTATATTTTATGTACTCATCATGAGGTTGTGGTTAGACATTGGCTTAACTGTGCCTATATCCTTATATAGTAGTGAATAAACATTTTTCTTAAGGACAATATGCCAAACTTGAGCTAAATAGTCTAATGATTACTTGTTGTGCTTACTAACACAGTAAAGCTTTTCCATCAAAGCCCATATCTATTTAATCCTGTTTTTTATTATCGCATTATATTCTTTTCTAGTTTTTATTGAAAATAGATTTTTTTCATACACTATGTTCTGGTTAGGATTTCCCTTACCCCAAACTCCTCGTAGATCCTCCCCAGCTCTTCTCTTATCCAAATCTCTACCCTTTCTTTCTTTTTCTCATTAGAAAACAGGCAACTAAACATAAAAAAACAAAATATTGATCAAATTAAAGAAAAGATGTGCAGGACTTCATTACACTATTTTACACATTCCTTGCTGACTGTAGGGTGAACCAGTTCAGTCTTTCACCAGGTATTTATCAGACACTTTTAAAAAATTTGTGGTGTTTATGGTAGATTAATGTCTATCGTGAAGTGACAGGACGTAGATGTCTTAGCAACTTTTCTGCTGCTGTGATAGGACCAAGGTGACTTACAAAAGAAAGAGTTCATTTTGGCTTATGTTTCAGAGGATTAGAATTCATGATGGCAGGGTGAGGGAACAGCTGAGAGCTCACATCTTGCTCAACAGCATTGGGAATGGTTTTTAAAATCTCAAAGCCCGCCCCCATTTATCACTTTAACAAAGTCACCCCTCCTAATCCTTCCCAAATAGTTACACCAACAGGGGGTCAAGTATTGACATCTATGAGTCTATAGGGGCCATTCCCATTCAAACCACCACAGTGGATTTCAGAGCAATATTACACAAAAGCGTCCACTTGAAAACCCTTCTTTGAATAAAAAAAGGCTGGTTGAAGCCATAAGCTTTACCTTTAAAACATTATCTTTTATTTTCCTTTTTTATATAATTTACCACTTTAGTTTTTTTTTTTTTCTTAATTTTTCCTATGCTCTTTCTTACTCTAGATTATAAGCTCTATGACATTGGGAGTAATTCAGCTCACAGATGCTAGTTGGTAAGTACATGTTTAAATTAATGGATTAGTCAAAGCGTAAAATGCAAATTTTGAAATAACTCATTATACTTATCTGCTTTAGAATGCTAGAAAAAGAGGAATAATAGATGGAATTAGACTGTATCTACTGATGTGATATACTTATAAAGAGAAGTAATATTAGATATAAAGAACTGTATTTTGTTGTAATTGGAGGCTGCATTAAACCAGTTCTACTATTTAGCTATGAAGAAAGATCCAAATTGAACCCAGTCCTTCAGAAAAGGAAGAAATTAATGGATTCCTGCATTGAGCAACTATGTATCAAGTTCCTGTTACTGACCAAATCTCTCTCTAGGATTTGGAAACATGTTGACGAAAAAGCAAATTTCTGGGACTAGGAAGATGGCTCAGTTAGTAAAATTATGGACCTGAATGATTCAGGTCCCAGTGGGCACCTATAATCGCAGCACTTTAGTAAGGATGGTTTAGCCATATCGATGGGTTCCAGGTTCACCAAAACACTATATCTCAGAAAATAAAGTGGAGATTAAAAAAGAGGACACTTGACATCAACTTCTGGCCTCCATATGCATATGTACACATGTACAAGTATAGCTGATAGCACGTGCGCACGTGCACGCACGCACACACACACACACACACACACACACACACACACACACACACACACACACAAATGCATACTTCCTTCTCTCAAGGAGATTGTACTCCTAGCTTAATATATCATCTTGTGCAAATTATTTCAGATTCTCTTTTGCAAAATAAACATTAAATAGTTTTTTTGAAATTTCTCAATCCTTTTAAAGAGCATTATTTTAAAAGCCTGAACAGAAAAATATAAGTAAGAAACTAAGTTCATTGTGTTTGCTTAACCTTTGTTTGTTTTCCTTTTAAAGAGCGTTCTCTAAGAGGACTCTTTAGAGGGTAGAAAGTGCTTGTACACACAGATAAGCACTGAAGAGGCCAGGAAAGTTAAACTCGTAGGCATCCTTCAAAGGAAAGATGTTTAATCTGCCCTTTGCCTAGAATTCTGGGAATGAATGTAGTTCACAGCCTGGTAATCCTCTGTTGTCAATGAACCAGGCTGCACCCATATCTCCCAAATTTTATGTTTTACTTATCCTAGACCCTTTCCCCCTCAGACCTTGGGCATTACTTCTAGACCATAAAATTCATCCTTGTAAGAGAAGTTATTTGTACTTTACCTAAGAGACTTTTGTGTTTTTTTAGGTACAGGCCAAATTCTGTATCCTATAGGGATTAAGTTTAGTTTATTCACTCTCCTAGACCTGTATGTTAATAATTGTTTCTAGGCCAACAAGAACCCTTCTTACAGAAGGAACCATGTGTACTTTGTAAAGCATTTGATGTAACCATTTCCTAAGCTTTTTTTTTTTTTACCTATGGTGATGAGTTAACGTTATCTGAAAACGTTTTTTCCAAAATTGTACTATGCTTAAATACGGCAAAAAATAAAAGTTGATGTCAGTGTCCAAGAAGTCTTGGCCCAGCACTGGTTGCCTACATCACTGAACTGAGTGTCATTCTTCACTCACCTGGATTATTTTTCCTGCACAGCGTCCCTGTCATAGTTCACTCAGTTGGTGTATACATAGGAACTAAATTATTTAATTCAGTGACTGAGTGCTGAATCACAGATCAGGTTGGCAAGATGCAGGAAAATATCACCACTGGCATCTCTGAAATTTCTTTTCCTGAAAACCACTAATACTAATGGAAATGATTTTGACTTCCATGGTGAGAAGGATAATAATGACAATTTCTGTCCTTACCATCAGTAAAATTCTGAGAATTTCTCAAAAAAAAAAACTTGTCAATTTTACAGGAGAAAAATTCAAGGCAGATTGAAAAGTTCCATGCAACTACGCATAAAAGAAGAATAGCAGCTGTAACTGAATCTAGACAAGACAAATGGGTAAAGCAACTGAGGTTCCAATGAAATATTCAATGGAATGATTACTTAATCGGAGAATCATTGATCTGAAGATGCAGAAATCACCGAGGAACTGCAGTGTGTGCTTTGGGTTGAAGCAAAACGGACTTAGGTCTCTCCTACAGAGTAAGAGAGAAGCATAACTCAGCAGTGCGCAGTACCTGCTCCTCTCCCTGTTCTCTCTATCGTCCATGACCTCTTTTCCTTATCTTTCTGATGTTTAAGAGAACACCTCTTTATTACAGAGATAAAGTTTAAATCTACCCTGTTTAGCTATTTGACATATTTTGAATATACTCTTACACTTACACTTCTTTTTGAAGTGGTAAATTGTATTGAATCTGTTTCAGAAGAAATGAAAAGTAGGCTTTATTCCGTTCTCCTTCATGCTCATTCTTTCCAGACATGATGGCCGACAGGTGCACTCTGGGATGTATCCCCCTGCAATCCACAAACCTTTTTGTACTTGTCACCTTCCCAGCCCTGCATTTACCGTAAATCCTGATGCTTACAGCCATTTTCACCTGTAGATGCTGACTATGGCTTCACTGTTATTTGAGAGTGAAGGAAATGTGGCAGAAAATGGGACAGGAGATGGTAGAAAGTTGTGGTGCATGTTTTGCTATATTAAAGGTGCGTTTATTAGATTTCGATGCCCTTTTCCATTTGGTGAATTCTCTTTTGTGATAAGACATGGTGGTACAAATCAATGCTTTTGTTTAGAAACATTGGCTAAAACAGAAGACTTAAACTTAATTGAACCAAATCTTATGGAGTACATACAGCCCATGGTGCAAAGTAAGGATAGAAGCATGGGTTAAAAAAAAAAAAAAGAAGAAGCATGGGTTAAAGTTCAAGAACTTTTAAGAAGGAGTGAATCACAGTGTGTGTTTAAAGGAGAGTATGTGTTTAAATTGAAGAGAGGAAATAGTTTACCTAAGCATTGTGAAGTAAAGAATGGAAGCTAAAGGACATATTCCTGGCCTTGTCAAGCCCAAAAACTTTTGGCATCACTAAGCCATATTAAACTCACATGGACTATTGTGTAGTAATTCCCTTCTCAGAACAAATTGGAATAAATGAAGTTTTTAACCTCTACTGCATTAGAGTTTAATAAACTTGGGCAGTGTCAGTAATAAATTTGTTTATTTATACAATTCAGTTTGTAATTTGTAATGCTATCAATAGGATATTAATAACCTTACACTAAGCCTGTGACTTGCAGTGGATTTGCATATGTTACAAACATCTAACACACAACATGAATAGGAAATGAACTTTCATTATAAGCAATGTTGAAATGTTTACTTTTAAAAAATGTAAATGTAAACTTATGTGCTGGCAAAATACTATCTCACAGAGTTGTTTAAAGATATATATATATAAAGATATATATATATACACATGCATACAGACACATGTGCTTGTGCACACATACACATACTCACACAGCCAACAGTTGTCTCTGGTAGATATAGAGTGGGAATATCACCTACAGTAGGAAAAGATACTCTTTTAAAATCTTATCTAGAATTATCTGTACAGTTTTGACAATTGTGAACATCTTAACTAATCTTTTGTTCTTTGAAATTTATTCTAATTTCATATTTATTCACAAATTATAAGTACAATTAGTTTCCTTTAAATTAAGGTTGCTTCTGAATAGCAAACGTATAGTTCACTGAGGGTAAATTTCAATTTGAATAAAGTGAGCAATGCTAAGCCCATTGTGCACCATAGAACATGATAGGTAAAGAACATGAGGAGCCCATTGGCATGTGTGACTTCAGTGTATTCTCATAATTCAATTAGAGCATGTTTGCTATGAAATACTGAGCCGTAGGAAAAAAAAAACCACTTCTGCCAGATGGTGTGTGACTAAAGCATAGCTCGTGGTGATATAAGCAAAGTAAAACTTACCTGGAGAGAAATGAAACAGTGTCAACACAAACAGTTGAAGAAACAAACAAACAAGAAGTGCCCATCGAAACAGAGATGCACAGGGTGTGTAAGGTTTATTTAGTAGAGGGAAACCCAAACAAACAAATGTTTATAATTAAGTGGGCAAATGGGCTGTAAGTCTCTGTGAGGAGTATCTCTCTCCATTCCCATACCATCTGCAAACACATGATTAACACGGTCTGCATACAAACAGACATAGCACAGGAGAAGGACTCAGTTCAAGCCTTTCAGATTGCTATTTCTTAAGCCATTATCAGCAGGTCACTGGCTTAAGTCCCTCCATGGGTTTATGTACCTTCATTCCTTACACTCTGTTGGATGTGAACCATATAGAGATATGTAATGGGTCCTCTGATCACATGGAGACTGAGAATTGATTCTTAGAAATGGAGTCGTTCTTATTCTCTGTTACGGTTTAGACTATCCTCACATCAACTTCTAATGTTACTTCACTGTTCTGGGTGATTCTTAGCATGAGTGGCATTGAACACAATGTTTAACAGCAACAATAACAACCATAAAAAGTTCTTTTCTCCCAAGGAGCCTCATAGTACTTTAGCTGGAAAATATAAGGTTAAATAGAGAAACTTGATGGCAATGCAATGGAAAGGAATTAAAAAATAAAAAAATAAAAAGCCACTCAGCAGTCGATTTAAAAGCCATCAGGCAAATGCGTGCAAATTGAACAAACAAATGTGCTATCTGCCACAGCTATCATGTGGTCCTTTGTTGTTTACTAATATGAAGATCCATATCAAAAACCTCCATTGAAGGGATGGGTGGAGGATATCTGAACGGAGGTTAGAAAGCCATTAGAAGGCGTAAAGGATCTAATGAGATTTGATGCTTTGTGAAGAAAATGAGAAGTTAACATTTGCTGAAGGTAAGATGACAGATGTGTGTGTGTGCATGCGTCTGTATATTTGATTATGTGTGCATGTATTTGTGTGTCCATGTGAGGGTGTATGTATTTACATGCTTGCATCTCTGCACGCATATGTACATGTGCACAAATTATGTGTTTCTTCTGTTTGTGTTAATGTTTTTGTGATGTTCCACATTTTGTTCCATGCTTGTGTGTTTGAATTCAATAATGTGTGACTTGGGGCCTGATGGGTATGACATGCCAATACCACAGTGTGCTTGTAAAACAGCATGATCTCTATTATATTATAAACATCTATAAAAATTATTCATCCTCATATACACAAATAAGTATAGTCATCACTCCTCATAAAGTTAACTTCCCTTTGCAACAGGTGGAGACCATTACAGAAAACAACTGGTGAAAACAGAGAGTTGGCCCAACTGACACAGCTGCGACAGGACTCCTGTACCTAAAGCTCAGGCATCGTTGTGGAAGAGGTTAGCAGTGACTGTAACATTCAGAGAAACAAGACGCCGGTGGTGAGAATGTGTCAACTAGAAACGTCATAAGCTACGTCTCAGGAATCCTCCCCAGTATGCCTGCCTAAACGTGGGCTGGAGAAAGGCAAAACCAGTAGACATGCTCACACGGAGAGGAGAAAAGCTTATGAGTCTTCCACTATAAATAAAGACTTATCCCAGCGCTTGGGAGGCAGAGGCAGGCAGATCATTGTGAGTTCGAGGCCACCCTGGTCTACAATGTTAGTCCAGGCCAACCAAGACTACAACCCTATCTTGAAAAAAAAAAAAAAAAAAGGTAAAGACCTAAAGAGCATTGTGCATTTTTATGCTTTTAACCAGAATGAACATGACAGCGTTGTTCTTACCTTCTTCAGATCACCTCTTGAATTTAAGAGCAAACTGTTGTGACCTAGTGTATTTTCAGAAAATCTGTTCTAAAGTTTTAAATGCCTCACAATGGAGCAAACTTACAATCTTTATTTTATAGTCTATAGGGGTATAGATCAGGTATAACAGATAAAGGCTTTGGGCAAGGTTACACTATAGTGTGTTGCATATTAATCTGTGTTTTTCTGGGATTAGAATTTGGTCACCTGACTGGAAAGTTAGCATGTCCACACTCTTATTAGTATGTACTTCAGTCTTGTGCTCAATATGGTTGTGACATCTGCTTGTTAAGAAAAATAATGAATCGTTCACTCCCACATTCAAAAAGAGACAACTTTGAGTCATTTCTCATCAATGCCATATCGTAAAACACCCACGTTGCTTGATTCTGACTCGGAACCAATACCGTTTTGTGATGAATACATTGTCAAAGAGAGTGGTGACTGAGATTCTATGAAAAGCCCATGGTTGTCAGGAAGGATGCTACAGTCGGCTTACTGCTGGTGTGTTGCTTTCAGATGTATTTCTTCCTCCAAATTATGGTGACATGCCTCAATCCTATCTTTTCCATAAATAAAAATGTATTTCAGGAAAGTGAGGAGAGTGCAGAAATAACTGAGACTGCTGCGGTCCATTTTAGATCTGATTTCCTGCCAACTAAAATGCATTCTATTCAAGTTTCTGCTGACCCAGACATTTTGCTACCAGTGTTTATATTTTTTCCTGCTAACCCTCCCCTGAGTGTTACTTCGTTCACCTGAGAGCACACACTCTGGGGTGGCTTACGCTCCAGAGCGGCGTATTCAGATAGCCATTGCTCTCCACTACATCTCAGTGCTCTGAGACGAATTTCACTCCACTTCAGTAAGCCTCATCTTCTGGCTCTGGAGAGTTCCCTGAAGGAGCTTCCTTTCCAGACTGGTCTTCCCACTTACAAACGCAGTTTCCGTTTCATGGGCCCACCCACCTTTTCTGTTTCCTTGAAAAGCACAAAGAAGAAAAAGGTGGCAATCTCTTGAGAAAACTCTGAATTTGTAATCTATTTCCTGCTGAATGACTTCAAAAGTAAATTTGAGTCAATTTCAGAAGGCAAAGAAAAATCTTTCTGTTCCTTCTCAGTCAATATAACTTGTGACTTACCACCTCTCGTCTCCAGCTCTTCCTTTCTCTCTTTCGTCTCTTCCACTCTGCCCCTGGAGATCAGAGTTCAATCAATAGAAAGCTATTAGAGAGAAATGTGACAGTTCTGAAAGCCATAAATGTGTATGTAACACAGCAGAGCAATTGGTGGTCAGAAATGAGATGAGATAAAGGACAGTTAGGAAGAACACAGAGTGTTAATATTGTTGGGGAGAGTGTTAAAGTCCAAGGAATTTTGCTTCATATGACAATTTGAAGCATTTTCAAGCACTTAAGATATCCTTAACTATTTACGTTTGTCTTATTTACTATTACTATTATTGTTCTTCTTCTTATTATTATTAGTGTATGCATGTGTACACATGCACATGTGTGTGATTCCTGTATAAGTGTGCAGGCCGGCATACTGCAGCACACATATGGATGTTAGAAAACAGGTTGGTAGGGTCAATCTCTGTCTTCCACTGTGGGTTCCAGGAATTAAAACAACAGACTTAGTAGTCTAAGCCTTTTTACCTACTGAGCCATCTTATAGCCTCCTAAAGCATATTGGGATAGATAGAAACATTTTAAAATTTCTAGACAATGCTGCTTACTCTCTCACAATCTCTCCTCTCTCTCTCTCTCTCTCTCTCTCTCTCTCTCTCTCTCTCTCTCTCTCTCTCTCTCTCTCTCTCTCACATACACACACACACACACACAAAATCACACACACTCATACACATATACACACATACAGTAAATAAGTTAGAGAGAGTGATTATAGACAGATCAAATGTTTTTAAAGTGGGCCTTGTGTGTAAGCTGTTAAATATCTAATAAACACTTTGATTTCTTTCATGAAATGAATTAATTTACACCACCACCAGGTAAAGCAAGATGCACATTTATAATCTAGTCCAGAATTATTATTAACTGTCTGTATTATTTATTTTCCTGGTTGCCACAACAATGTACCTGACAAAAGGAATTTAAGGCAAGAGAGTTTACATTAGCTCACATTTGGAGATGTTGCCCGTAGTGGGAAAGCCAAGAGAATAGCAGCAAGAGGCAGCAGACTCCGTTGCATATACACCCACCAGCTAGAGAAAGTAAAACACATCTTTAGCTTTCTTTTTCCTTCTTGTTAAGTCTAATACCACAGTCCTTGGATGGTATTACCTACACTAGGGCCAGACATCCTTGCCTGGCATGGACCAGTTTGCCCCTTTTCAGTGGCAGAGTCTTAAGTGAGAGGTAGCCAGATGATGAGAAGATAAAGAGGATAGAAGACAGAGAAGGTAAAAACGTTAGGAATCAGGTCTTTCATAAACTGATATCTCACACAAGCTTGTTAAGAAGTACAGCATCTTTTTTTTTTAAATTTGCCTTGATTCTTTATTAAGTCTCTGTATAACTTTCCAATCATTTAACTGCATAAATCATAAACACAATACAATATAGGACTTTTTTTTACTATCAAAAATCTTTTTATTTTTATTTTTTCCCTTTTTTATTAATTTATTCTTGTTATATCTCAATGGTTATCCCATCCCTTGTATCCTCCCATTCTTCCCTCCCTCCCATCTTCCCCCATTCCCCTCCGCTATGACTGTTCCTGAGGGAGATTTCCTCCCCCTGTATATGCTCATGGGGTATCAAGTCTCTTCTTGGTAACCTGCTGTCCTTCCTCTGAGTGCCACCAGGTCTGCCCCTCCAGGGGACATGGTCAAAGGTGAGGCACCAGAGTACGTGAGAAAGTCATATCCCACTCTCCACTGTGGAGAATGTTCTGATCTTTGGCTAGATCTTGGTAGGGGTCCAAAGTTTATCGCCTGTATTGTCCTTGGCTGGTGCCTCAGTTGGAGCGGGACCCTGGGCCCAAATCTGCCTATGATAATGTTCTACTTGTAGGTTTCTAGAACCCTCTGGATCCTTCTACTTTGCCATTCTCCCATGCTTCTTTCATCTAGAGTCCCAGTAGGATATCCTCCCCTCTGTCTCAGTTTCCTGGTAAGTGAAGGCTTCATGGGACATGCCTCTTGGGCTAAGAGGCAGATATAAATGAGTATATACCATTTGAGTCCTTCTGCTTCTGGGTTAACTCACAAATGGGGCTTGGAACTAGACAGAGAATTCTCAACAGAGGAATATCAAATGGCTGAGAAACACTTAAAGAAATGCTCAACCTCCTTAATCATCAGGAAAATGCAAATCAAAACAACTCTGAGATTCCATCTTACACCCATCAGAATGGCTAAGATCAAAAATTCAAATGACATCACATGCTGGCAAGGATGTGGGGAGAGAGGAACACTCCTTCATTGCTGGTGCGAATGCAATATAGTACAGCCATTTTGGAAATCTATCTGGTGCTATCTCAGAAAACTCAAGACCCAGCTATTCCACTAGTTGGAATATACCCAGAAGATGCTCCAGCATACAACAAGAAAATTTGTTCAACCATGTTCATAGCAGCCATATTCATAATAGCCAGAACATGAAAATAGCCTAAGTGTCCACCAATAGAAGAATGGATAAAGAAACTGTGGTACATATACACTATGGAATACTATTCAGCTATTAAAAACAAGGAATTCCTGAAATTTGTGGATAATTGGATTGAGCTAGAAGTACAGCATCTTATATGGTGTTTCTTTTAAAAAAATGAGATGAAGTAATCAGAAACAGACCTACAATGGGAAAAACTTGGAAAAATGCTAAGCAAGCAACGTTGCGCAAGAGGAATGTGAGGTATCTCAAGAACATTACAGACTGAGCACACAGTAGCTTTGAAACTGGTAGCCATAGCACAATGTGGTAGAAAGAGTTGAGTTCTCAGGACCAAAAGCCACAGGGCCCCAGTTGCTAACTCTAAGGCCCTGGATCCATGCTATTACTGGTTGTATGTTCCTTCTCCATTTATTAGGATGTGAGAGAGAAAGTCTTAGGTCATCTCAACTCCCATGTTCCTAGTTAGACCTTTTGGAAACATCCTCAAGGACACACTTAGAAATGATTATTTTTGTGGTGATTCGAAGTTCAATCAAGTTAGAAATGAAGATTGGCTGTTGGAGGATGGTCTGATGTATTTTGATGCTACTTACTACTTGCTGTCTCTGTGAACATTTTGTTTAATTAAAAGCCATCCCACCTGGGCAGGGCAAAGGAGATAGTTGGGCCTTAGAGAGAGAGGGATCCTGGGAAGAAAAAAAAAAAAGAGAGAGAGACCACAATGAGGAAAAAGGAGAGAGACCTAAAGTGAAGAGAGAAAGAGGTTAGCTGAAGGAAAAGCACAAGGCTGGTGGCGTGGATGAAGAATCTAGCCCAGGTGAAGAACATTAGCAAGTATTTGGGATTATGGATAGGAGGTAGATTGATAAAAGTTATTGGAAACAGATGGCATGGGATTGAGGCAGGGATCCCATGCCTGCCCCACTATGGGAGGTAGTTTAGAGGATTGATATCTGCCCTGCCCCAGGTTAACTAAGGCTATTTTAAAATATAACAAGTGTCTGTGTCTTAACTGATCGCTAGCTGGGCCTACAGATAATATAAATAATACATGTAAATTAAAAACAATAATTAGCTCTGACGTTATTATGTGCCAAACAATTTTGACTACTTTACAATGATAGACTTCATTCTTTTGGCATTTCTACACATAGTTTGATGTTCTTGGCCCTTTTCTCCCAATCTTCCCTTCTGTTTTTTGTTTGTTTGTTTTCTCTTTTGTGTCCTCTTCCTCTCCCCAGTAATCCTAACCCCTATTCTGTTTCCATCTCACATGGTTTTACTACTATATTTTCCCATTTTGATCTTTTTCCCTTAAGAAGTCTCCCTCCTTGGGGTACCACTTCTGGTTTCATGACCTATACCCCCAAATACAAATAAGATACCCATGAATTGAATAGCTGGATCGTTTATTGAATATGTTCATTATTTGTTTTTGAGAAATCTTCATACTGACTGCCACTGTTGCTTCACAAATGTATAATGGTATCAGCTGAATAACATTCTTCATTCCAATTCTCATCAGTGTTTGCAGTCATTTGTTTTCTTGAAGTTATCCATTGTATCCTTCAAGAAAGTTGAAATGGAATCTCAGTAGGCTGGTACAGAATCTCAATGCATTTGCCTTTTCCTAATGGCTAAAGAAGAATGCTTTAAATATTTTTGACTATATCTCTTCTTTTGGGAACTGTCTTTCTAGTTGATTAGCCTGTTAATTGATTAGGAGATAATTTTTTGGTGTTTAATTTTCACACTTTTATGTACATTTTTTAAAATTTATTAATTTATTCTTGTTACATCTCAATGGTTATCCCATCCCTTGTATCCTCCCATTATTCCCTCCCTCCCATTTTCCCCTTATTCCCCTCCCCTATGACTGTGACTGAGGGGGATTTCCTCCCCCCGGTATATGCTCATAGGGTATCAAGTCTCTTCTTGGTAGCCTGCTACCCTTCCTCTGAGTGCCACCAAGTCTCCCCATTTTAGTTATTTATCTGAAACTTAATTGACAAAGGTTTGCTGTCATTCTGTAGGTTGTCACATCAGCTCTACTACCCATAAGATTTTGACTTCCAGTCATGGCATACAAATATGTAGGATCCTAAGTTATTTTCTATGTTGAGTCCTCTTACAGAAAATCATTGCCTATTTTTAAGTTTTTCTTAACTTCCTCTTGCAAGTTCAGTGTTTCAAATTGTATATTAAAATATTGAATCTATTTTAAATTGATTATTTTTAAGGTAAGATATATAGATCTAATTTTTAAGTATATTTTAATAATTTATTCATATTGCGTCTAATTTTAATCTTCTGTATCTATGCATATATACAATTTTCAGAACACCATTTACATAAAATGAAGTCCTTTTTCTATATGTTTTCCATACATTTGTCAAAAGTTTTGATGACGTAATTGTTTGTGCTTATTTCTAGTTCTGTCTTTTTGTGCTAACTCCTTTGTGTGTTTGTCCTTAGAGCTGTGTAATATAATTTCAGGTTAGGTATCATAATACCACCAGTATTGCTCTTTCTGCATAGATTACTTTGAGTATTAGAAGTGTGTGTGTGTGTGTGTGTGTGTGTGTGTGTGTGTGTATGTATGTATGTGTGTGTGTTTCCATACGAGTTTTAATTAGTTTTTCTAAGGTCTGTAGAAAATACTGTAGGAATTTTTATGAGAATTGCATAAACTTTTTAGACGTCTTTTAATTTCATAGCCATTTTCACAGTATTATGTAAATGTCTTTCTTTTTTCAGATCAAGGTATAAAATTAAAGTTGTACCCAAGTTTTACAAATATATGATTTGGGCTGAACTCAGAGCATTTCTATCTCTAGGTGTAGGCCTGGTAGCTTCAAGACTCCATTCTATGTAATCTGCAAGCCCTGACTTCGAAGGCTTCATCCTACAACCTGTATCAGCTAAGCAAGGCATGGAGTGTTTTCTGCCTCTGAGACTTACTGTGGGATAAACTCAACCTCTCTATTTCTTTCTGGACTCTGGCTGGCTCGTCCAACTCAGCTGTTTTGGGTCAAAACTCCTCTCCAAGCTGACTGATTAAAAGTGTCTTTTCTCTGATTCTCACTGAATTGCTCTGCTTGGAAAAACTATTTCTGAACTCCAGGAACTTAACTGCACTCGACCGAATTGTACCAAGCTTTACTATACTCCCAAACTCTTCTGTACTGTAGCTATCAACTCTCTTGTACTCCTAAACTGTACTGTCCTCCTTTTTACTCTGTGTTGCTCTTAAGTAACCTCTATTTTCTTTCAGTTCTTCTGAGCATGGGGCATAGCCTATCTCTGACTCATTCTGCCAAATATTTCTCTGAATCACCACTTTCTCTTCTTCTTAAATAGACTCATTGCTTGGGATTAAAGGTGTGTACTGAATTCCAGCCAGAGGGATTTAAGAGTGTGTATTCCAGCCAGAGGGATTAAATGTTTGTACTAAAGGAGTGTCTCTATTCTAGCTGGATGACACAGACCTGGGTTTTTAATGTGATCCCTTGCAAGAGTAGCCATATTGCTGGGTTAAAATTTCTCTACAGTATTAACTGGGGAAATGTATGTGAATAGAATCTAGGAGCATCAGTGAAAAAAATTGCTATTCTACATTAATTCTTACTAAAAGCCATCCTTCACCGAGTAAGCTTTAGATTTTCTACATGTTTGAATAATTCAGAAAGTTGACTGTGACAATTCTGTCATTGATCATCCTGCTGCTGTTCATTTCTTCACTCACATGAGCCAACTAGCATGGATTGGCTGTGCACTGTGATCAGAGAAAAAAAATGCAGGACATGGCAACAGGAAAGGTGTGAGTTGCATTTCCTTTTTATTGCATATGAGATTCCATCGCAACCAGTAAAATTTGGGTACATAAATGGATAGATAATTTTTTGTAAAATAATTAAATACTGTAATTATATTACATATATATTAAAATACTAAATAATTTTGACAAATTAAAGAAATAAAATATAAATATGTTTTTGCTTAAATAACCTTACAAATACCTGAAAGGTAGTAGTATATTATTTTAGAAACAAAATATTGGAAGCATTTAAAAAGTAGTCATTGTTGTCACTTTCTGAGAACCTCTTGCCCCCAAGCTCCTAGCAATTTCACATTCTGACCAAAAATCACATGGTCAGGTTTATCAGAGCAACAACTCCACTTCTTGATAACAGTTTCTGTACTCATTATTTTTCTCACTACAGTAATGAATTAGACAAAAGAAATCAACTATAGGAAACTATTTCAGAGGTATTACTCGGTTATGGCAGAGAAGCCATAGCAGTGTGAGAGTCTCAGTTCCTGGTGGAGTTAAGGGTACAATGTTCTGTCTGATCCAGAGAATGACACTCAGTTGTTGTGATTTAGGCTTTAAATGAGGAAATGTATCATGTATAAAATGAGAGAAAGAAAAAGAATAAGTAGCAAGTAACAGATAAATTGCAGTAACATATAATTAAGAAGAAATCAACTATGGAATTCAGTGCAGGAAGGTAGCTAGAGTTTGTAATGGAAAGACTTGTAGGGAGAGCTGAGGCTTTTACATAAAATGAAAAAAAAAACCAGTAGAAAGACAACTCCGTTATATCAGACACTGACAGTCATTTATCAAAAACTGGCTAAAGAAGCAAAGACATTCACCCGGATCCCACATTAAATGGATCTTCTTCACCTTCTCTATAGAGAAAGTTCCAGTTTTTCTTTCCCACTGCACATATTTTTATATTATGGGATGCACAACAGTGACCTCTGCTGGAATGGTAAACCTTCTAGTTCTTCTCAAGGTCACTGTGTTTGTAACAACCTTATTTTCTTGCTAGTTTTCCTTAGTTCCGTTGCAGGGCCAGAGGCTCAGCCTGATCCATGACAGAGGAGCTTGGGCGCACACTTGACATAAACATACTTTGGTCTAAATTTGGAGTTTAAACTCATTTCCAAAGCCACATCTCAGTGAACTTACACAACATATTACAATTGTCAACAGATTGTACATGACATTTGCATGGTAGAACAAGAAGTCGAGCAGAAACAAAGAGGAACAAGTGCAGAATTCCAGGGGCCTCTTGAAAATATAGGCCATATGCCTCAAAGATCCTTCAAACCACAGTCACCAACTAGGATCCAGATGAAATAGGTAAATTTGAGAAGACATTATTGTTGGCATCATGTTCTTGTGGACTGTGTACAGTTTACCCTTGTTCACTCAAATGAAGATTTCTCAACCCCACTGTCTGGTTTCAATCAGGACATCTCATTGTGATGTTTATTCTAAGTATCTCCTGTTTTAAGTTTGTGTAAACATGTCGTCATTTGTTCTCTGTGTTGTCAATATAAAATCAAACAAGCTAATGCCGAGCAATAACAGGAAATGGGGTGGGACATCCTGATCCAGATAGTGAAGCAGAAAGAGAATGAAGGAGAGAAAGGAGAAAGAGATGGAAGGAAGCCAAGAGGAGACAGGTGAACTGCACCTAGGAGATGAATCTGCTAACCTACACTTCCTGTTTACTCGGGTAATTAATTTTATTCTTTCTCAAGTCTCTGATGAGGTTGAAGACCAAATAGGTTAATTTCACAATTAAGCTTAGTTGTTTAGAAGTTAAGATTTTTTTTTAAGTCTAGATACATGTTTTAAGCTGATAGAGATGAGATATGCTAGATACTGATTTACATTCAGAATTTTAGACTCACAAAGATAGGAAAATGCTTTCTTCAAGGTTGCCAAATACAAATAGCCAAATCACCATGAATGTGACATTAAAATAATTCCTGATTTTTTTCATGGTTCTTCTTGCACTATGTAGTTTATTTTATATGTGTATAATAATACAAATATGTATGTAAACCTATTCATTAAAAATTAAAGCAAATATAATGTGGGAAATCTGAATGGGAAGAAACTATACTAGCATGGAGGTTTACATTGGAGTAATTATTGTGCAGCTTTGTACTATAGGCTAACTAAATAGATCCTGCTTTATCTGTGTGGTTATTTAACTATAAAGCTGGTTAAGGAGTAACCTCTGATTTCACTAATATAGTAATTAAATATTACATATTAATAATCACTCAACACATTATCTACTCAGTTTATAACAGCTGTTGAAGATAATTATGGATTTCATGGATATATTAGGTTTTTAATAGCAAATAACAATACATAATTATAGTTATCATCTGCTATGGACATTATTCTGTATACATACAGAATAATACACAATCTGTTTATATACACATATACTATATATAAATTATTCTGTCTATATAATAATATTCTATATGAATACACAGATATATTGACTTATAAATAGGTACAAATGGATATTAAAGATAAATCTACAATAATTGAGCTATTATTAAATTGACTTTATAGAATGAAAGACTGATGAACAGAGGTTGTAAATAGTAGTTAGTTTTCCAGGAAACAGACATTTGATCAAAGTGTTTGCAGAATCTAAGCTCTTCTGTGTTCTTGACATGACATTGGCTACAGAGAGAGATCATTGTATTTTTCACAAGCTGGATGGGATAAGGTTAAGGTTTCCCTAAGAAAGCTTAATTAATATTGGCATAATGAAGACACTTAACATAAATGCACATCAGAATATGGGGAAGTCCTTTGTTTTACCGTAACTATTCTGAAAACTACTTTTATTTGTTCCAACTCCATATTTTTCTCTACCACTTATCCTCTATAATTTGCCAGATTTTTAAAAAATTATCCTTTTCTTTCTTATTCAGAAAATTTGAATAGCTTTCAGATTCATGACTGATAAAAGTACACAAACCTTAGCTAGACACTTAAGATGCTTATCTTTATAAATTACCAAATGTCAAATCACTTTTCTAAGTCCCTTAAACCCATCTCCTGTATCTTTTCATTTTATTTATTTGTGGTATTGAGGATCAAATACAGAGCCTTGTGAATATAAAGCATATAACATATCACTGAGATAAACCCTGGTCTTCACATATTAAATTTTAATTTAAAAATTTACTTAAGCTAATTCATATGCATTATGTTGTTGCTATGTAAATCTACACAAGTTATGTGCCCATTTAGCAAGTTAAAAGTTAAAGTGTTATCTCATTTATAAAATATTCTGGTATCATTAAAGTTTGAGGTAGCCTCTAATTCAGAATGACTCAGCAACTTAATTTGTTATATTAGTTGATAGTTTAAGTATCTGTGTATCTGAGTGCAATTCTAAATAAAGTGAAAACTGTTTCCCAAGAGTATTATATATTGTGTGTCATAATGTATAACTCTGCATTCAACTATTTATTTGTAATAAATATCTGATACTTTAAAAGTAGGGTGCAAAGTTCTATATTTGATGTTTTAATAATGCACTGGCCTAATTATTCTCTTTATAATTTGTCCATTACAAAGCAACAGCATCTCTTTTTTGCCAATATTAAATGAAATGCATAAATAATGTTTATCTACAAGCTTACTCAATCCAGTATGTAGGTTTCCTCAAGAAGAGTCGTTGACTTTCATGTGCTCTACCCAGGACTCATTTCTCATTGGCTGAGAGAAACTGTGTCAGTTTATTGGATTTATTTCAAGAAAGTAAAAATCATTTTATAGAGAAGAATTAATCCTTTCTTAAGCAAATTCTTAATTGAATTATTTCATCTGAGTATGTACATCTTTTCTCTACAAAGCAATTCAGAGAAATTTTAAATTATTGTCAGGGATTAGAACATGTTCTGCCATTGATAGGACAACAACAACAACAACAACAACAACCAATTGTATTTGAAATTTTATGTGAATTTCAATGTGGAAGCTTCCAACACTGGAAACACATGACAGAGAAAATCTTCATAAGATTTTGAAACGGACAGAACAATTTCTAAAAAGCTTAAATTGTCTCTATGGAGCTCAGCCTGGGCTTGAACTCCAGATCTCCTGCCTCAGACTCTCAAGGGCAGAGATTACAAGTATATACCACCATGCCCGGACAAAAACAAAACACATTATCGTCTCTAAGTCCTACTCAAAGCTCCTCCTTCCTTCCCACTGCCTTTCAATCTCTCCCTTTCTTCTTTCATTTCTTTGTTGAATATTATTTCCTCAGAGCCCCTTCCTGAATCTTATTTTCACTATGTCAAGAAAGGTTGATTGCTAGTCATTAAAATACATCTCTAGTCATATCATAACTATGGCAAAGTAAACCTATGAGCATAGCCTACTGTTTCCTTTGTTGTTATTTATTTCCAGAGTAGTTCTCTCACAAGACAAAAACATAGTAAATGTGTGTTTAATGAGTTAATGAATCCTATGATCAAACACATGCATTGGTTTCCATCATGTAACATATTTAATTGGGCATTCAAATCATCCAAGGAGTTGCATTCCAGTGGAATGTATGTATGTATGTATGTATGTATGTATGTATGTATGTATGTATTATATATATATATATATATATATATATATATATATATATATATATAATCAAAATGAACTTTGAATAACAATTTAAATAGTGACCCCTTCTAAATATATATATACATACCTTGACATAAGATTCTATGGACTACAATGACAAAGTTTTATTTTTACTTTTGCTTATGTCTATGAGAGTATATGCCATGAATTTGTGAGTATCTACTGAGAGTGTAACTGGGGGTTGGAACCGCTAGAGGTGGACTTAGAGGCAGTCATGAGCAACTGGATATGGATGCTTAGAAAAGAATATAGATGCTTTGAAAGAACAGCAGACACTGTTACCCACTGAACCATCTCTCCAAAGCCATGAATATTTTAACTTTTGTTATTACTAGTTAGAGTGCTAAGATTTTTGGAAGTTTAGAATTAATGATATAAATTTTGTTATGCAACATACAGAAAAGAAACTATATTCAACAAATAATAATATGTCTCCAGTCAGCCAAAGATAAGTGCAAAATTCAAAATAATTTAAATTTGTCATAATTTCCTTTTCTTTTACAAAGAAGAAAATTAATGTTGTGCATTTTTGAACCCTAATACATTGTACAATTGTCCTGATAGGAGCAGTCCACTTAAAAATCAATTTCTCGGCTTGTGAATGAAGGACTCAATCTAAGCTGGAAGATCACAGGCATTCTGGGAATCCCACACCAATCCCACAACACTCTGGAACAGAGAATTAAAGGCCGATGTCAAATGCTGTGGCTATAAATCCTGGAGCAAACAACACAACCCTTTGTCCTTCACATCACAGAACTAAATCTACCTAGGGACAACTTTAAAATCAGACCAGCACTATCTGCTGAATAAGACACTCCTGCACATGCTGTTATTTCTTGCCTTCAAGACCTTTCACCTCTTCCTAATTCCTTGGCTGACTTATCAGAAGCCTGTGAGACTAGAAGAACCCTCAGAAGCTATTTTGCCCTTTGACCCAACCGTTCCTCCTGCCCTGCTTGATCATTTGAAATTACCAACCTAGAGAACCATTTTGACTTTCCTTTCTAGCCTGGAGGAATCATACAAGGAATTTTAGAAGAAAAATATTTTCCGTCTCTTCCAACCTCCATGATAGATATCTCCTACACAGACTGAGGTAAATGCATATAAAAGGGGAAAGACTCTCTCTGCGCTCTCTAACATTTTGACAAGAACCAGGAAAGGAAAGCATAACTTCCCACAAGGAACTCTCGTCAAGCTACACCTTTGAGTTCTTCTCAGAAGGTGAAGTGGAACTCCCTCTGGAGTTTTGGGAAGTTGAAATAGTTGTGAAAGCAATCAGATCCGCAGAAGCACATGTGCAAGTGTGCCTATAGGGTCCCATAATCAATTTTAACATTCACTTATTGCATCATTCTGTATGGTTGAAGTCAAAGAAAATGCTACTAGGGATTTAGGTTATTATTAGGGAATTCTTATCCGTTCTTATTGTTTCTAGAATTTGAATGAATTTTAGACTTGAAAATGATTTTATAATGATGACAATTCCATCTCATTACATGGCAATGCCATAACATTCCTATTATAACAGTATTATGCAAACAGATGTTTTCTTCAAGGCTGCCAAATATAAAGAGCCAAAACACTATGAATGTAACATGTATATAATTCCCGATTGTTTCATGGTTCTTCTTGCTGTCAGTAATTTATGGTATATATGTGTAATAATATAAATGTATATGTAAAACAATTTTAATAGAACAGTTTTATAATTGGAATCGAATTTTATAAAGGTATCGATATGTTTTGTTAATGCGTTTAGTAGAACCTTCTCAAATTGAGGCTTACCTAAACATAACATGGGAAAATAAATCATCATGATTGCTTCGGCTGAAACACAGCTGAAGGGAAAGTTAGATCCCTTCAGCTCCTTTGCAGTCCAGATGGGACACTACAAAACCCACTTGTGGACTCTGTAGAATGCTGTCAAATTTATCCTGTTTCTGTGAAAAATAGGGGAATGAAGTGGACCCTAAAGTGGTGTCACTAGATGGTGACAGAGCTAGGTTCCATGAGCAGAAATTTGTGTCTTATACCTTTATCTGAGGCTATGTACAACATTTTTGTTGTTGTTCTCCTAACATAAAGTAAAATAAAATGCTTAAAGTGGCATCACTGAAAAGGAAACCAGTTGAATAAGTTCACAATGACTGAGTTGTCTGTAATGATCTTCAGGCAGAACAAAAGGTCCAAGAACCTATAAAACAGTGAGAATGACATTCCTCAGTTGAAATGCCATGCCCATGATGGAGATTTATCTTACCTGAACAAATTTGTTGTTGTTGCTGTTGTTGTTGTTTTTATTGTTAAATTAAAGTTATTTTAATTAGATGGTCAATATGCTGCAAGATTTGACAGTAATTTTTAATGTATATTTTATTTATTATAATTTATTCACATTACATCTCGATTGTTACCCCTTCACTCTTATCTTCCCGTTCTCAACCTCCCTTCCTCTTCTGCCCTTTTTCCATCTCCTAGATCCCCGATGAGGTGCCTCTTCTACACACTGCCTGGCCACAGCCTATTAGGTATCATCAGGAGAGTCTGCATCCTATTCCCCTGTGTTTTGGCAAGGCCATCTTATCAAGTGGCCGAGATCAAATTGTGGGCACCAGACTGTAGGTCAGAGGTTCACCATCAGCCCCTCTCCCATGTGGAAAACCAGCGGTCCATCAGCTACATCAGAATAGGAGGAGTTGGTTCTCTGCATACACTGCCCTAGGTTGGTGCTTCAGTTTGTGTAGTCCTCCCTGTGTCCAGATCTGCAGGCCTTGATGGTTTCCCTGTGGAGCTCCTGCTCTGTCCTGGACCTGCCATCACCCCACTCTTCCCTTCAACTCTCAGCATTCCACCCAGAGTCCAGCTTCAAGTCCCAGGATCTATCCCTATCACCTACTATGGGGAGTATATCAGAGGAGATCAATTTTGGGATAATATCCACTTATAAGTGAATATATACTATGCCTGTCTTTCTGCGTGTGGGTTACCTCACTCAGGATGATTATTTCTAGTTCCATTCATTTGTCTAGAAATTTCCAGATTTCCTTGTTTTTAATAGCTGAATAGTATTCCATTGTGTAAATGTACCACAGTTTCTTTATCCATTCTTCAGTTGAGGGACATCTAGGTTGTTTCCAGATTCCTTATTTTTATTATGAATAAAGCTGCTATGAACATAGTTGAGCAAATGTACTTGTATGGTAGACATCTTTCGGGCATATGCATAGGAGTGGTATGGCTGGGTCTTGCAATAAGACAACTAAAGGAGATGAAGGGGATAAAAATTGGAGAGGAAAAAGTCAAAGTATCATTAGTCACAGATAATATAATAGTATACAACAGTGACCCCAAAAATTCTACCAAGGAACTTCTACAACAAAGTATCTGGAATCAAAATCAACTCAAAAGAGTCAATTGCCCTCCTGCATACAAATGACAAATGGGCTGAGAAAGAAGTTAGGGAAAATATACCATTCACAACAGACACAAAAACTCATAAAGTATCTTATGTATCTCTAACCAAGCAAGTGGAAGTCTTATATGGAAAAAAAAAACCTTCAAGTCTCTGAAGAAAGAAGTTGAAGAAGATATCAGAAGATGGAAAGATCTCCTATGATTGTGGATCAGGAGAATCAACACAGTAAAAACGGTCATCTTACCAAAAGCAATATATAGACTCAATGCAATCCTTATCAAAATACCTACACAATTATTTGCAGACCTTGAAATAACAATTCTCAACTTCATATGGAAAAACAAAACACCTAGAAGAGCTAAAAAACAATCTTGTTCAATAAAAGATTTGGAGGAATATCCATCCCTGATCTCAAGTTGTACTATGGAGCAACAGTAATAAAAACACCATGATACCGGCATAAGAATAGGCTGGCTGATGAATGGAATTGAATTGAATACTCAGAAATAAATCCTCACACCTCTGGATACTTAAAATTTGACAAAGAAGCCAAAACTGAAGAATGAAAAAAAGATAGCATCTTTAACAAATGGTGGTGGTCTAACTGTATGTCTACATGTAAAAATACAAATAGATACATATTCATCACCCTGCACAAAACTAAAGTCCAAGTGGATTGAAGATCTCATCATAAGACCAGACACAGTAAATGTTCTAGAAGGAAATGGCACAGGAGACAACTTACTGAACAGAACTCTAAGAGCTCAAGCTCTAAGATCAATAATTAATACATGAGACTTCATGGAACTGAAAAGCTTCAGTAAGGCAAAAAGATACTTTCAACAAAGTGACAGCCTACAGACTGGAAAAAATCTTCACCTACCCTACATCTGAAAAAGGGCTAATATCCAAAATATACAAAGAACCCAAGCTAATGAACAAACAAAAACAAATAATATAATTTTAAAAAATAGGATACAGTGTTACACAGAATTCTCAACAGAGGAATGTCAAATGGCCAAGAAACACTTAAATGTTCAAGGACCTTAGTCATCAGGGAAATTAAAATCAAAATGACTCTGAGATTCCATCTTATACCTATCAGAATGGCTAAGATCAAAAACTCTAGTGACAGCATGTTCTGGGAAGATGTGGAGAAATGGGAACACTCCTCCATAGCAGGGATGGGGGTTGGGGGAGGGGAGTGCAGAATTATACAACCACTTTGGAAATCAACCTCGTGCTTTCTGCCAAAACTGGGAATAGTAAATTTGCCTTTGAGTTCTTTTTTCTACTTTGCTTAGGTAACATACATTTATACCTGTTCTGAGTTCCCTGAAACACATTGTAAATTCTGTGGAGAATTCTTAGCTCTCTTTTGCTTTCCAGCTTTCTCAACCAATATTTCCTACATACCTTGTATGCCAGAAACCACTAGGCATGTGAATGCTCAGGAGACACTGGGAATGCCAATAGGAGGGGAGCAAATCAGACTTGGGAGATACAGTCAAGGAAGGACCTCACTATGAGCTGGCACAGGCTCTCTTTATAGAACTCAGAACCTGGAAGGAAGAAACCTCCTTTTGCATTGTGGTAGGCAAGCAAGTCAATGTTTCATAGTAAAATATTCAGATCATCTGGGAAATTATTTTAACTGTTTGGTTTCCTGATAGAAACATTTAAATCTGCTTTTCTCTGATTCACAAATCACTGTTTTCTTACATTTTTTAATTCATAATATGTAAAGTTTTCCTTCACTCTGCCTCCTTAATTTTCCTCTTCTTCCATTATTTTTATAGTTAATCATTCCTTCACATCTTCTGTCTTGTCTTCTTGAATATTCTCTTTGCTTTAACCTTTCCTCAGGTTATTAAATTAATATTTAAATTTTTGCTCTATAATTATATCTTTCTCTTTTTATTGCTTCCCTCTAAACTCTTCCATGAATGAGCACATGTGCACATGTACACACACACTTACACATACACACATATCTTTCTACTCCATTTTCCATAATGATGCCTGAGCTTTAGGTGCAGCAGTTATAGTATAGAAGTTTTCATTGGAGCTGGGTCCACAACTCTTCATATTGTTTGGTTATGATTTTCTGTAATGGTCGCCATTTGTTGCCAAGAGAATTTTGCTGAATGAGGGTCAATGACTATACTTTGCTATGGTTATAATCACATATTTTTGGAATATAGTTAGGGATTATACTGGGCTAGTAAAATGGGAGTTGTAGATGCTCCTTTAAAAATCTAAGACTTATTAGCTGTGGGAAGTTGGTTAAATTTCCACTACCAGTCATGATTTCCCTCTTGAACAGGCCTTAAGTCCAGTCAGAGAGCTGACACCAAGGTATGTGTGTCACCACTGCTCCCTCAGTTTTATGTTACTATGCTGGCCATTGATGTGACTCAGGTATCACAGCTGGGTGGGGCTGTTGGTTGTTTCCCTCCCCTGGAAGCTTGCATGGCACCTTCTAGTATCATAAAAGCAGTTTTTTTTTTTTTTTACCTTATTTAAAGGCTCCTTCCCTCCTTTTCGCAATTCCTGTTTTATTTTCTCTTTTTGACAGCTCCATTTTTATTTTGCAAATTTTGTTTCTTCTACATTCAGATTCTGGCTTCCTTTTTTTTTTTTTTTTTTTTTTTTTTTTTCCTCACTGTCCTCTTTTATTCTCTCTGTTCCTTTCTCTCCTGTTTCTTTTTTAATTTATATATTAAAATTATTCACAGTACATGCCAATAGCAGTCCCCTCCCTCATCTCCTCTGGATCCCACCAATCCCTTGATCTCCCTCCTATCCCCACCCCTAGTCCTCTGAGATGGGGAGCCCTCCTCCCTCACCAACTGACCCCAGCCTATGATATCTGACCAGGACTGCCTGCATCCTCTTTCTATGTGGCCTGGTATTTTACCCCAATAGGCAGAAGTGATTAAAGAGCAGGCAACAGAGTCCATGGCAGAGACAGTCCCTGCTCCCCTTACTAGGGGACGCATTTAGAGGATGAGCTGGCAACAGGCTACATCTGGGCAGGGACATAGGTCCTCTCCATACTTGGTCCTTGATGGGTGCATCAGTCTCTGCAGACACTACTGGGCCAAGAGTTGTTGGCTCTACTGGTCCTCCCAGTCCTTCCATTTCCTCAGTCTTCCATAAGATTCTCTGTAGTCCACCCAAAGCTTGGCTATGAGTTTAAGCATCTGCCACTATGTTCTGCTGAGTGGAGTCTCTGAGGAAATATGTGGTGGGCTCCAGTCCTGCTCCCTCTCTTCAACATTTCCATTGTCTATTCTATCTGCCTTTCTGGATGAGAATTAAACATCCTTCCAAGACTCCTCCTTCTTCTTTAGCTTCTTTAGTTATTTGGCTTGTAATATGGTAATCCTGTATTATATGGCTAATATCCACTTTTAAGCAAGTATATACCATGTGTGTCATTCAGAGTCTGGGTTACCTCACTCAGGATGATCTTTTCCAGCTCCATCTATTTGCCTTAAAATTTCATCATGTCCTTGTTTTTTATAGCTAAGTAGTATTCCATTGCACAGATGTATCACAGTTTCTTTATCCATTCTTCAGAAAAAGGGCATCTGGTTTGTCTCCAGTTTCTGGCTATTCTAAATATATGCCTCTATGAACACAGTTGAGCAAGTGTCCTTGTTGTATGTTAGAATATCTTTCGAGTATATGCCTGCTAGTGCTATAGCTAGGTCTTGAGGTAGCGCTGTTCTCAATTTCCTGAGAAAGCACCAGATCGATTTCAAGCTGTTGTACAAGTTGGAACTCCCACTAGCAATGGAGGAGTGTTCCACTTTCTCCACATCCTCACCAGCATGTGCGGTCCCTTGAATTTTTTATCTTAGCCATTCTTGTGCATGTAAGATGTACTATCAGAGTGGTTTTGATTTGCATTTCCTTGATACTTTCATGTCTAGAGAACAGACTAAGAAAGAGGTAGAGAAGCCATCAATATGGGGGAATACTTCTTGTACTGACCAACATTTGTCAAGTTTACAGAAATGGATACTACTAACTGAACTCCGGAAAGTGAAAATAAATTACCTGGAAGAAAAGAGCCAGGAGCACTCCTCTAATCTCAGATAACAGTAGAAATAACACGAATAATCAAGTAGTAAAAAGGGTTTTAAACAGAGAGTTTGGCTGAAACCATTTGCCTTAAACATAAATAAACTCTTCTGCAACACTGGGACAATGTCCAGTCATACAGGACTAGAAAAATCTTCAGTGGTTAAGCCACACACTGCTTTTGCAGAAGACTTGACTTCTATTCCCAGTACTTGTATCAGGCAGCTCATCAATTCTGGACTTCAGTTCCAGCGCATCTGATAGGGTCTTTTGGCTTCCCAATCACTTGCACACATGTAGTGTACATACAGACAAACACACAAATACACACACAGACTCATACATTTATACACACACATACATTTATATGTATGTACACATACACACACACTTAGAGACACACAAATACAAATAGATAAAAATTTTAAACTTCTTTAGAACACACTTGTGCAGCCTCACTCCTTATTTAAATTCTTCATAAATTTCCCCATTCCCATGAAAGCGAAAGAGAGTGACTTGGTTTTTTAATGGATCATACATGGATTTTTTTCACAGTTTATTTTTAAATTCATACAAATTTAATGCATTATATACATAAATATCTAAGTAATTTATATTAATCTCTTAATAATTCCAAAACTGAATTATATTAATTTTGATATGTCAATAAAGGTAATATTCCAAGCAAAAAAAAAGGTTCTGGCTATTTTATTATTATGATAATGGTTAAATTATCAAGGTTCAAAGGAATTGCGAAGTGAACCTTTTTCTTACTGGCTGGATTGCTTTGGCAATGTCATTAAACTTTCATTGACCTGATTTAGCCTCACCAGTGTTATGTAACTCACAGAGAGGTTGTAGGAAGTTAATAGGAACCTGAAGCATTTGGCCCAGTTAATAGCCTATGTATATAAAATTGACCATTGCTTTTATTATGTTATCACATTATTGTTTCAGCATAACCATTGCTACTGTGGTTGTTATTATTATTCTTAATTTGAACTATAGATGTGGGAGGGGCATCAAGAAGTATGCAAGCAAGAAATGCACCACAACCCGTTCCTATGTAAGTTGATATCCTACAATTGCTTCCAACCTAGTGTCTAATAGGCTCGGACACACATTGCCTTAGGGTTGAACTGTGCTTAAGCCCAACAAAGCTGGTGCTGAGCAGACAGCAGAATGAATTGCCTCTGGCACAGCATGTACTAATAGAGAGCACTGGTAGGCTGAGAGGCAGCAAGGAGCAGAGGGAGAATGTATTAATGATGATCCTCCTGAAGGAGGGGAGAGATCAGGGGAAGATTAGTTGAACTGCTGATCTTGCACAGGGAGGCCAGCTGTGAGAGGTTAATGGAACATTAGGAGAAGAGAGAAATCCAAAGACAACCAGCTGCTACCTGGGATGGTGGCTTGAGTCATCAGATTCCAAACCACCATGCTCAACAGACATCCACAGCTGGAGGCAGAGTTATGACTCCCATCCCTGCAGGGTTTGCTGAGAGGGCAGTTAACACCAGCATGGGGATGCTAGCCTCCAAGAGACAATTCCTTAATGCAGCAATACTGTGCAATGTTTCCCTCGTCTCTTGGCTGAATGACAAACATGCCACCAGGTGGAACATAATCCAGATGGCTGACACTAAAGCAAAGGTCATCAGGTTTTCTGCTCAGTCTAGGCACAACCCTGTGACTAAGACTTAAGGTCTCCAACACTGAGCCAGAAAAAAAGTGAAGCTTCCTCTCTGACATCTGAAATTGCTGTATCCCTGGATTTTCAACAATTTAAAGAATTGTTTCTAAAACTTTGGCATTTTCTTGTTAGATGTCTGTCTCTTTCTCAGGAATGGCAAACTCCATTAGGCAAAATGAGTTGACCTTTGCTACTGTCAGCTGCTAGCATAAACTTTATTCTCCCCACAAGACACTGAACATCATTTGAAAAATAGGACAATTTCTATCGAACATCTTTCATAAGAAACATATTTACTTTTCTGTCCATCACCTTCATCATGATCAATAAATGATGAAAGTTCTGTTAAGTCTAATTGTTGTCATCTGGACACTAAGCTGGGATGGAAAGACAAAATGTTTGTGATTTTTGGCTTAGCTAAGTGTAATATAAGATGAAATCTTTTATCTACTAACTGTGCTTTGTGTGTCATAGCCTAGTCCTCTTGTCTTCTACATGACTGTAAGCTATCAACATCCTTTTAAAACTGTATTGGCCTTCAGCCAACAAGACTTAAATAAAAACAAAAAATTAGATGAGAATCCACTTTCTTTATTCACCTCTAAAAATTCTACTTCAAAAAAACCTGAGAAGTAGTTTCAGAAGCAACACTGAGTTCACTACTATACAAAATTTTCTAAAATTTGTAAAGCAGCCTATATTTGAATGTCAACAACCTAAAGTTGAATGTTTTAAAAATGAGCTGCAACATCTTTCCATCCTCCTAAGGATACTGTTTCACATTTAGTTCTGGAATACTTCCCATCGAGGAAAAGAATTTCTTTTCACAACTGTGCTCTTGGATGACTTTTTGATCAGGATGATAGTGTCTGTTCTTTCATGAGCAGGGTCTTGAAAGTTGCTTGGACATTGGCAATTACAGCCCATTTTTTGTAAAGGGTAACTACTCTGGTACCACTAAAGATAAATTACCTCATGCAAAAAAAAATAGGTGAGGAAAACTTTTCATTTTGACTCATGGCTTCTGAAATTTGCATTCATAGTCTTTGGTTCTTGTGACTTAGATCTCAGTGGAAGGCTGAACTTCATGTTGACAGGTTTATGTCACAGATGCTGTTTATCTCGTTGTAGATAGGCAACACAGAAAAGGAATGCATAAAAGTGTCAGGACAAGGAACAGTCCTCAAAGATACGCCTCCGTGCATCTTCCAACTAGGGTCCATCTCTACTTTTGACCACTTCCTAGAAATTCTATCATATCAGGAAGGATTGATATTTTAATCAGCTCTAAGACCATAGGATGTGATTACTTCCTATAACCCACCAGCTAGAAACCAAGGTGCCAATATATGAGCCTATGTTTTATGTTTCATGGTCCAGCTATAAGATGAAAACAATAAGAGAAAAATGAGCATGTATCTGTACTATCCAGCTCAAAATAGAGACTAGTGATGCACCAGCTTCTTCTTGAAATGGGGCACGTGAATGAGTGTGGGCATTTTAGATTACACAAGCACGAGTATACGGAAAAACTACAGCCTTGAACTACATCATTTTATAGTGGCTTCTGAACCCCGCCAAGGAATGACCTGCATAAACTTCCATAAAAGGCAGCCCTGAAAATCAGTACAAAGAAAAGTATACATTATTTCCTCTTTTTCTTTTGGTGGATGCTTTTTAGGCAGCAATAACATTGCAAACATCTATTGGAGGGTGCAACAATGGCAGTCAGTTTATATGACATTGATACGCTACACCCTATTATCTATGATAATTTGGGATCTGCCTGTGGAAGATCGTTGAAAAGATGGTACCCTGGAGTCTCTTCATCGCTAACATTCATGATCTTCTTTAGAACAAATGATGGAACCTAACTCTCATCCCATTGACTTTTCCAGCTCTGTTGATTTAGCAGTAGGATGCGGGGGAATTAAGTTATAGAATATACTGTTCATGAAGAGGTTAAATAAAACATGACAATCTAATAGCTGCTCAGTTGCAATGTTAAGCTATTCATAAATCTTCCCTTCTAGACAGAGAGGTTTTCAGCGCCAAAAGCTGACCTGGAAATTAAGACTAACTCAATGTGGAGTCAGTAAAATTCTTTCAAGAGAAACACACTTGGTTCAGGTAGATATTTGCTAACTCTCAAAGGTAAATCGGGGCTTTCAAAACACAAATCAAGACTCTTTTCTGACAATTATATAATAACAAAATAGAATAATTAAAATATAGATTGTTCCTGAAGACTCTAGGTAAACTATGGTTACTTTACTTAACACTGAAGAAGTAATAAGACCCTACTATGTGGGTAGGATAACCCAGGGTCAGAGTCAGAATTCCAGTATCAACTTAGGGATTTATTGAAACCTTTACAAATGTGTCTTTTGAAATTAAGTTACTGTGCTAAAAAATTGATAATGGGAGAAAAACAGTCACATCCATTCTTTGGTGTTTGAGGACTTATACTCTAGAAAGGACAGTTCATGGAAAGCATTACAAAGCAAAACTTTGTAATATGGCAAAACAAATGACAATGAAATGTTGCCTTCCAACATGACAGAACGTACTTTTCTGAAACATACTTTTGCTCAACCAATGTGTGTCGACAGTTTCAAAAGTTATTAAATAACTAGTGCTATATAAATAACATTTTAAGTAACATCAAAGTGTTATTCTTCCCATGGACCTAACAGATTATATGAAATTAAAAGCATGTATTCTATGGGAGTACCAAATGAGTCTCATCTATACATTTCTACATGCAAAAAACACCAAGGGCAAGTGTGTTCCAGGCACCTGACACATGCACAGTTTAGTTATTATTTTTACTAGGCAAAGTACCTGTCCTCTAAACTAATTCAAAAATTCCAAAGCCATGTCCCATGAGACAAACTATAGGAAGTCCTGGAAGAGCTCGTACAAAGAGGAATTAAGGCAAGTTACTTCTCCCTTCATTTTTCCAGAATTGCACCTGACACATGCTTTAGATGTAGAGGCCCAGTATAGTTGGATAGTTTTCCAGAAAATCAGCCATGTAATCATTCTGTCTATTATAAATTCATGACCAAAACCCCAGTGTTCCCAGTAAATGAGCTGACTTTAAAGTTAATAACATGAGATGACAGACATGTTGGTCCACAAGAAAGCAAAACCACTTTCACAATTGTACATACAGACATTATTTTATCAGTTGTGTAAAGATGTGGCTGCTGTGACCACTGTGTATGTTCCATAGAGTTCAGAGCAGGATGGGTGGCTAGCTATCTCTACGGATAGATATGTCTTCATTAAGAAGCCAAGTGGAAGGTATTGACTTGTTCACCATTCTGTTTTGTAGAAATGGCCCTTTCTCACTCATATTCATAAAATTGGTTATCGGCTTTCTCATAGGAAATAATTTGACATGACTCATTCTCTCATAAACCGATGGGTGATAAGAGAATAATAGCGGAAGTGATGAGTAGATATGAAGCTCTATGAACCTTATTAACTCTTTTAAAGTTTCAAAGAATCATCTAAACCAAGACTCTTACAATTCCCACTTTCTGGCTGAAAATATGTTTAGAAAGGCTAAATAAATGAATCAAGATTACAGCATCAGAAAGGGCTTTAAATTCAGGTGGCCTGGTAATATTGTTGATTGATGTGTTCCTAAGGCAAGCCACTTTTAATTTATTGCTTTTTCCATCCTCAAGAGAAACCAAAGAAATTATGCTTTATTCTTTCTTATGTATGATGATAACATTTGTATCAAAAGCTCCCATTTATTGTGAAATCTCCACTGGAAAGGAAAGAAGCACTTATAGTCGATGGCTTTATAACATAGTTTAGAAAACTCATTACGTGAGGAAAAAAGTACCAAAGGTGAATCTGTGCTACAATCTGCTAGTCTATTAAATAAATATATAGAATGGAGCTTAAAATATGAGCCTACAGTCAAATGCCTTCTGCTGCAAACACCCAGCTGTGCTCCCTTTCTCACTCCTTGCACTGCCCTTCTGTCCTGGTTAATAAGGGATTTTTCATCTTGCTTTCTCACCAAGTGTGAGATACCATGATACTAGAATACCAACTAACAGAAATCAGGCTACTGATTAAATAGAGACCTATTTGGAGCATGACAAAAATCTTTTCTGTCTTGAACTACTCTTTAAGTCATATTCAACTATTTTCTTTTACTCTGGTTGTAAAGATGAATTATACTCATCACAACTAAAAGATTCTTTAGGACTAACTCTGTTTTAAATCTTTTCCTTCTGTCCATTCATTTTATTATTCCAGACGTTAGGAGGTATATGATATTATAATTGGAATCTTTTCATAGATTATGAAGATGTTATACAGGAGGTTTGGATTGATAAAGAAAAGGATCTTGGGCAATGATATGAATGCCTGAAGTCTGAATCTTGTGAACATATCTCACCTTTTTAAGTATTTAAAGGACTAGAAACATCCTCATCTAAGTCAACATCTGCCTCCATCTATGCCATTTCCGTCTTTATCAGCTCTATCTTTGTGCCTGTTATCTTTTTCTCTTTATCTATCTTCTCCTTCTACCATCTCTATTCTACTGTCTCTATCTGTCTACACATTATATTGAGACTACTGAGAATATTCAACTTTCTGTCGTAACATACACGTTTAAATACAATACCCTGCATATCATTTCAGTTTCATATTAGCTGCCAAGAGCTAGATGTTCATCTTCTCTATGTGTCATTATTTTATAAAGTATCATTGAACAGTAAGATAGAGGTGCAATGTTATACACTCAAATTGGAATTATCATAAAACTAAGGCTTTCATTGGATTTTTGAAACACAGGAAAAGGAACACTTTGCTAGGGCTTTGCAGCTTGACCCTAATGTCACAAGTCCTGATATGGGAGAAGTCTATCCTTAAGGTACACTTTGTTATATTACTATAAAAAGTACATGAAAAATTGATTAAACATCTGCTACAGAACCTAGGAAGTATGATGAAAGTCAGTAAACATGTTTTCTCTTTTGAAAAAGAGATTACACTGTTTATCCAAGTTTAATTCACTGTTCCATGACAACCATTAGGAGTTTAGCATTGCTTAATTAGGTAATATTTCCATGAAGTGAAGATAATGGACATAATTTTTCATTTCTATATACAAATATAACTAACAGAACTAAATGCGAAAGAAATCAGTGTTGCCAGTTAGCCAGTGATAAATGCTGGCTAACAAAACTGAATCAACAAGGTCAAGGTAATAGTAGTTAGGTTGTAGTTCAATGATGCACTGGCCATGTTGATTTTCTTTTCAGGCAGCCCAGTACAGCCCACACCAACAGGTACATCTCCAGGAGAATTAGAGAGGGTTCCAGAATGTTTCTGCTTAAATTTGTACATTTATTTTTCTTTATTTAATACAACTGAATAAGGCATCCATTCCTCAGGCTTATACCATGGAAAGAAGAGAACATGTAGATTACCTTAAGTCACTAGAGTGTTAACCCCACAGTTGGGAAATAGTGAAAGAGACTGGAAGCAAATACAATCTCAAATTTCCAAACAAAGAGAAAATCTGTGTGTAGAAATGGAACATTGATAACATGACTTTAGAAGAGCTAATGTAGAAATATTGAGATATCAGATGGTGCAGCCCAGAGTGACACAGACCTGCAGCCCAATTAGAAAAGATGGTAGGGCTGTCTTTTCTTAGGAGAGAAATCCTTTAGCAGTATCAAAATATTTGCAAATGAGAACTACTTTTATGACTCTCACTATGGACCCATGAACATGTTCCACTTTGGGGAAAGTGTTCATTAGTACAGGGAAGGGCAGAGAAGCACATGTCACCCATATTGACTCTCAGAGACTCGACCTTACACCGAAAAGCCATGACAATGGAATGTCTGCTGTGTGGTGCTTACGACGAACACAAATTGCAGGAAGGGTAATCATGTTGGAGAATGACAAAGAACCACCCAAGCACTTGTGAGATCTAAAGAACAATGTTGTGCAATAGAAGCAGAGCCTTTGAGGCTAGACAGACTAGATTCCAAAAACATTGTTCTCCTTAGGCTTAACTCCTTCTACAATCTTAAACCATACAAACTACGTCATGGATCAAAAACTTAAATAAATACGATCATATATGTATGAATTATACGTATATGTATGTACACGTATATGAGAAATAAGTATAACCTTGTTCTTTCTTTCATCCTTCCTTCCTTTCTTCTTTCTTTCTTTCTTTCTCTTTCTTTTTTTTTTTTTTATGTCCTGGAACAGAGTTTGAGGTCATCCCTCATGGTATAGCTGATTTAAAAACAATACAAATTAGATGAACAGCCAGGCACCATGGTGAATATCTGTAATCCCAGCACTTGGTTAGGCAGAGGTAGGCAGATCTCTGAACTCAAGGCCAGCTTGGTCTATAAAACTAGTACAGTACAGCCAAGGCTACACTGAGAAACCTTATCTCAAACTCATGCCAGTCAACTCACAAATGCCTGTATCTGCAGCTCCAAGGGATGTGACATCTTCTGCTTGTCATCACAGCCATATGCACATACATGCATAAACAAACATACGCCCCCACACAAAATGAAATCTTAAAAAAACAATAAAAATAATACTTAGTATGCATTGCATAATAAATAAGAAAAGGAACTATGATCTATCATGCCTGGGCTTAAGTTTACCCTTTACATACATATTTGTTCTTTAAAAAAATTTTTTTTTTGGACATAGTCTTGCTTTATACCCTAATTTGGCCTGAAACAAGCTTTTTAGCTCAGGCTTGCCTCAAACACATAGCAATTTTCTTACGTCAGCCTCCAAAGGGTTGGTAAACTCTTTCAAAATGGTAGATTAGTTACATAACTTATTTTGTCTTCGAGCCATTCCACGTATAAAATGAACATTAGATGACTTGACACTCCTAGACATACTGCCATATGGTACACATTCTACACCCCATCATGTAGAAGCTCACTTATTCTCACAATAACTTTGGATAATGGTATTATGACATTCCTTATTTTGCAGATCAAGTAGCTTACTGAAATGATAGTACTCTTTTTTATTTTTATTTTCTTTTCTACAGAAAGCATGGCTTTGAAGCCACTCTCTGATCTACTAACTCTGTCACTGTATATTTCTACCTTTCAGCTCGCTGGAATTTTCTCAATTTTTTCTTGAGACAGAGTTTCTCTGTGTGGCTTTACTGTCCTGGACTCACTTTAGACCAGGCTGATCTCAAACACACAGAGATCTACCTGCCTCTGCCTCCTGAGCATGAGATTAAAGGAGTGCTCCAAAAAGCCCTTGCCATTTAATTTACTCAAAATTAAGACATTGTAAAAGCTTTATTTACATGGGACTTAGAAGATGAATAAAACCACTTGTTTAAAATAAACAGACCAAGGCCACATAGCTCATAGCTTTTGCTTTCTGCTTTTAAAATCTGTGATTTGTAAACCCAAAGCACATAACCTCCATTTTGACAAAACCTTGAATCTAAGTTTTGTGAAAAGCATACATAGTCATTTTCTAGCAAAATTATGTGGAGTTCAACAGAACATTGTGTTCATCCACTTGACTTCCACAAGAGTCCTGTTGTCTTACGTGCACTAGGGACTTGCACGAGTTGGTTTCTCCTCCTCATCTCACATTGGTAGTATCACTACACTGTGGCTGTTGAAAGTTCATTTGTGTTGGATGATTGGCATGGTTGACAGTCTAGTTATAACTATATTAGCTATGACACATTAGTTACTCTTTAAAGTCTGTTTTTATGCCAAGTCACACTTCTTAGTAATATATTTTGAGTGAATGTAATGAAGAGATACGTGTGCGCATGTGTGTTTTTATTTTTATTTAATTTATTTATTTATTCATTTTACATCCCAATTTCAGCCCCCTCCCTTCTCTCCATCCAGTCCCACCCTCCTATCCTATTTCTCTCCTTCCCTTCTCCTCAGAAAATGGGAGCCCTCTCACCCTGTACAAACACACCCTTGCACATCAAGTTGTGTTATGACTAAGTGCATCCTATTTCACTAAGGCCAGACAATGCAGCTCAGCTAGGGGAAAATGATCCAAAAGCAAGTCACAGAGTTCATATCAGAGACATACCCTGCTCCACTTCCTAGGTGATTCACATGATGACCAAGCTGCCCATCAAGTGTGTGTGTGTGTGTGTGTGTGTGTGTGTGTGTGTGTGTGTGTGTGTGTGTGCCTAGGTTAGTTGATTCTGTTAGTCTTGCTCCTTCCAGGTCCTTCTACCCTTCCCATTACTCTTCTATAAGACCCTCTGGGCACTGCCCAGTGGTCAGATGTGGATCTCAGCATCTGTTCTGATCCACTGCTAGAGGATGCTCTCAGAGGACATTTATGCTAGGCTCCTCTCTGCAAGCATAACAGAGTATCATTAATAGTGTCAGGGATTGGCTCTTTCCTATCATTAATAGTGTCTCCTATCATTAACTGTGTCAATCATTGGTTGGCACATCTTGCAGGCAAGGTAAATTTTGGTTGAAGGCTTTGTAGGTGGGTCAGTGTCTCCCATCCTCCAGTGAAAGTCCTGCCTAGCTAGGAAGTGGCCTCTTCAGTATTGATGTTTTCCAGAGCTAGGAGTCTCATCTAGATTTGCCTCTATATCCACCTAGGAGCCTACCCAGTTGCAGGTCTCCATCTTGTCTCAGAGATGCTCTCCCCTGTCTCGGTTTACCTTCTTTCTCCCAGTCCTCTAGCTTCCCACTGCTGCTCTACCCACATCTCATCCCCATCCTTGTTCCTCTGCCCACACCATCTTCTTATAGTTCCCTCTTTTCATCCACTTCCAATGTCTATTCTATTTCTCCTTCTGAGTGGGATTCAAGCATCCTCTTTTGGGCCTTCCTTGTTACCTGGTTTCTTTGGGTCTGCGGATTATCACATGATTATCCTGTACTATATAGCTAATATCCACTTATGAGTGAAAACATACTCTGTGTGTCTTTCTGGGTGTGTCTTACCTCCGGACAATATTTTCTATTTCCTTCCATTTGCTTGCAAGTTTCAAGATTTTCTTGTTTTTAATAGCTGAGTAATATTCCATTGTGTAAATGTAACACGGTTTCTTTATCCATTGTTTGGTTGAGAGACATCTAGGTTGTTTCCAGTTTCTGGCTAGTATGAATGATTCAGCTATGAATGTGACTGAACAAGTAAGTGTCCTTTTGGTGTGGTGGACCATATTTTGGGTGTATGCTCAGAAGTGATGTAGCTGGGTCTTGAGGTAGATCTATTCCCAATTTTCCAAGCAAGCACCAGATGATTTCTAAAGTGGTTGTGAAAGCTTTCACTCCCACCAGCAATGGAAGAGTGTTCCCCTGGCTCTCAACCCTTGCCAGCATATACTGTCATTTGAGTTGGTTTTTTTTTTTTTAATCTTAGTCATTCTGACATTTGTAATATGGAATCTCATAATCTTATCTAGGAATTTTATATATTCTCATTACTGCTTATCATTTTATGGCACTTTATCCTGTTTTTAAAATGTATATGGAGATATTTTGTAATACAAGGGAGGTACATAGAAGATACCAAATATCAATGGACTTTGACAAAGACAGCAGCAATCCTTGGTATTTAATACCAGTCACTTTTTCTAGTCACCTTGTTACATATGAGCATGTGTAGTATAGATAAAGGGTCTGCTCAGTGGTGTCAAACAAGTTTTTGTAACCTTTTTGTAACCTGTGTCAGGTGGTTACACATATGGTGATCAGAGAACAAATTCCAGTGTTGGTTTTCAGCTCCACTAGAGACAAGGTCTTTTGTTCTTTGACCCTATCTGTAGCAGGCAAATGGACCCTTGAGAATCTCCAGCTTCTGCCTTCCATCTCCCAATAGGACTACTGGAATTACAGATGAGTTTTATCATGTGTAGCCTCATGTAGGTCTTGCATATCTAAATGTGATACTAATGCTTGCATGGCCAGTGTTTCACCTACTGGTCCATTTTCCCCATGGAGTTAAGTTAGCTGACTCTACGGTAAGCCATTACACATCCCCCAGCACTTTCTATATTTGATATTTAGCATAATTTTATTTGATTTAAAAATGCAAAATTCATATCTTATTCAAGAGCTTTCCTCTTCCATATAAAGGCCAGGAGATACAATACTGGTCTGCATCCTCTACACTGCCACCCTCCTAACAGCAGATACTGTCAGTGTTTTCTCTTAAGAAAACCCAGAATCTTAATTTTGGCTTCACATTTTTCTTCCGAAGTTTATAATTCTAATATTTGAAATGACTGGAAGATGTTTTATGAGCATATATAAAAAAACTTTCCCCACAAACTTTTCTTTCTCCATGCTATACAGAGAATGTGTGGTTTTCAATGTGTACAGGAAGCCTCAATAGCCATTCTTTGTTTTTTTTGGGGGGGTCTGTTTCATATTATTAATTTTTCCTATTTACTATATTATTTAATTCACTAAGAGTGAAAACTTTCTGATTCATTTTTTCAGGCCATATGTAAGATTTGTGTTGTTTATATATTATTAACTTAAAAAGAAATGTTTGTGTTTAAAGCAATTCATTACATTATATTTGTACAGAAAATTATTTAATTCAACTATAACACTATTATAGCTGGTACAATTACTATGTGTTTTATCAATTATTATGTATTTTATATTTATATCTCTTTTTCTTGAGTTTGACTTCATGGTTTGATTATCATTTAATTTTATCCCTTTTAGTACATTTCCTGGCAGTCATATTTACTTAAAAATCAAACATAATCACACTTTATTCCTTTTTTACATTAGGGAGAATATAATAATTTTGGGATTATGTTACTATATATTAGCATTTTAATTTTTAATATTCTATTATTTCTTTTTTATCATGTGGAGAAATTTAATTATATATCTTGGAATTAAAGTCTCTGATGATGGTGAATTTTGTTTGATTTTCATTTGCAAGCTTTACTGCATAATATTATGTACTTCATGCGTCTCTCAATTTTGTTCCTGCTATGGTGGTAACACAGTGTTGTGGTGCCTCACTAGGCAATTGATAGTTTCTTCCACTTCTCTGCAATGACTCACACATCTTTATGAGACAGTATTTCCTATGTCACATTTAGAGTGAACAAGTTACAGCAATTTGTTTTTTATTATCTTCAGACCTGTGCTTCCACCTAAAATCTGTCCATTAAAATATGATATTTATTAGTTTTTAAATTTTTTTCATATGTGGGTATTTTGCCTGTTTGCATGTATCAGACCACTTGCATGTCAATGGAGGATCAGCAGATGGTATCAGGTTCTCTGGAACTGGAGTTTCAGATGGTTGTAAATCACCATGTGGGTAGTGTGAACCAAACCCAAACTTTAGGAAGAGTGTCCTGAAATGCTAAACAAACTCTCTAGTACCACTCTGCATAGATTGATGTAGATAGGATCGTCATAATATTTTAAGAAAGAAAAATTAAGGTGGAAATGTACTCAAAGTCTTTATTACACTAGGATATGAGTGTAGTCTCATTTTTCTTTTGGAGAAATGTTGCATTATTGATGATTTGTCTGGAAAAAATATTACTCAGTTGAATTCAGTGGCATCCTCTTATTCTGTTTACTATAGTGGGACATATTTAGCATATCTATTGGGTTCCTCTTTGGAATTTTTTTTTTTAAATAAGAAGCTCAAAGTGAAGTTGAAAGGTACTCTTCATTTTTCTTAAAGAAAAGTATGCTTCCAACATTATAAAAAAAGAAAGGTGAGGAGCATAGGACACAAAGAATATAACACTGTCAAAAAGAACAAGATGAAGTGATTTTGATTGAGACAATCAATTCTATTTAGATTATGCATTGTCCAATTTATCTATTTTACATACATTCTGGGATAGTTGCCATACATCTGTGGTGAGTTTAACCTCATCATATTCTGCTCCTATGCTATAATCTCAAATATTCTTTATATTTTCTCTCTCTTTATTCCTCTCTGTTTCTCACCTTTCTCTCCAAGGTCAAGAAGTATGAAATTACCTTCATGGTGTAGTTGATTTAATAACTCCAGGATAACCTTTTCACATTATGCCTGGCCCTCAGGATTAGGAGTTGGTACTTTAACGTTTCTTCCTCTTTTGTCTAGATTCAAAAGACTACTTAATTATTTATAACAGTATGAATGAACCTCAAGCTAATGTCTTAGAGGAAAGATTTGGCAGAGAAAAACTAGTCAGATGCTATGCAAAGTTTCTAATTCTTGCACTATGTCACCTGTCCTTCCACAGGAGCAGCTCACTACAACTTGCTGCGCTGCTTATGGCTGGAGTTAAGACTCGGGTCTTTTCCTAAGATACAGGTTTTCAGCATTCCAGAATGGAGACTACATATTTAAATCTCCGACATAAAGTCCAGAATGGCATTTTTAAAACATAAAATATCCCAGTTTTGAGGAAGGACAATGAGTATAAGAGACAGAGAGTAGAAACAGATCTGAGTTGGGCTCTGGCCACAATCCATATTAGCTGCCATCCTGAGAAAGACTGTGGGACACCTGAGCAGTTTTGGCCTTGGATCTTGCTCTCTTTGCTCACTGGTTACAGCTTGGCCCATCTGGGTTACAGAGAGCAAAACAACAGAGGTGAGTCCAGAGCCAAATTATCCACCATACCAAGGAGGCCTGAAGAGCACAAGAGCAGCTCTTGGCTTGGAGCTTTCTCAGCCTGATCCGCTCCTGCTTGGCAAAACTAAGATACAGACAGTGAATCCAGAAAAGCTGAGCTGAGTGGAGGCTCTAACAACCACTTTCTACCATCTTGAGGAGGCCTTTGGGGAGCCCAAGAAAACAGCCTTCAGGTTGGAGCTCTCCTCATCTGCTCTTCACTTTCCTGGCCCACATAGAACACAAATAGTGACTCCATTGGAGGAATATTAAGGCTTGCCAACACTAGATACAATCAGGTGGATAGAAGCCAAAACAAGAACACAAGCAACAAAACTCAGACCCATGTGATACCACTAGAAACCAGTGGTTCTACCACAGCAAGCCCTGGAGATACTATCAACTATGATGCCTAGGAAGAAGATTTTAAATCTGAGGTGATGAAAATGGTAGAAGACTTAAAGGAAGAAAATAATTCTCTCAAAAATACAGGAAAAAACATTCAAACCAACGAAATAATTGAATAAATCCTATAAAGAATTAAAGGAAACTGCAATCAAATGGAAGAAAGAAATGAAAGAAAGACATAGCACTATTTAAGACATAAAAAGGGAATTAGAAGCAACAAAGAAAACACAATCTGAAGCAATCCTAGTGTTGGAAACCCTAGGGAAGAATACAGAAATTACAGATGCAAACAACACCAACATAATTCAAGAAATGGAAGAGAGAATCTCAAATGCAGATGATATGGTTGAAGTTATTGATACATCAGTTGAAAAGCATGTTAAACACTAAAATGTTCCTGAAACAAAACTCAGAAGAAATCTGGGACACTATAAAAAGACCAAATCTAAGAATAGTAGGAGTAGAAGAAGGAGAAGACTCCAAGCTCCACATCCCAGAAAACATTTTCAACAAAATCATAGAAGAAAATTTCTCCAAACTAAAGAAAGAAATGTTCATAAACATACAAGAAGCATATAGAACTCCAAATCAATTGAACCTGAAAAGTAAATCCTCCCACCACATAATAATCAAAACACTAAATGTACAGAAGAAAGAATACTAAAAGCTGCAAGGGAAATAGGCCAAGTCACATATAAAGACAAATCTATCAGAATTATGTCTGACTTCTCAACAGAGACTATGAAAGCCAGAAAGGCCTGGACAGATGTCATGCAGACACTAAGAGACCACATATGCCAACCCAGACTATTATATCCAGCAAAACTTTCAATCAACATAGATGAAAAAACAAGATAGTCTAGAACAAAGCCAAATTTAAACAGCACTTATCCACAAATACAGCCCTACTTAAGATACTAAAAGGAAAACTCCAATAGAAGAAGGCTAACTACTTCCATGTATACACAGGAAATAAATAACCCTACATCCACAAAACCAAAAGAAAGGAAACTTCCCCCACCCCCACCCCCTTCTCTCTCCATCTTCCACAAACTACATTTAAAAAGCACAGGAAGAAACAACACTTTTCATTAGTATCTCTCAATGTCAATGGCCTCAATCACAATGTAAAGACACAGGTAAATAGAATGAATGCAAAAACAGGACTCATCGTTCTGCTGCATAAAAGAAATACACCTCAGCAATAAAGGTAGACATTACCTTAGAATAAAGGGATGGGAAACTGTAGCCCAAACAGAGTAAAGATGCAAGCTGGAATAGCCAATCTATTATCTAATAAAATAGACTTTCAATCAAAACTAATCAAAAGAGATGGGGAAGTACACTTCATACTAATCAAAGGAAAAGTATACCAAGATGACATCTCAATCCTGAATATCTATGCTCCAAATGCAGGAGCACCCACATTCAAAAAAGAAATATTATTAAACATTAAATCACACATTGAACCACACACATTAATAGTGGGTGACTTCAACACTCCACTCTCCCCAATAAATAGATCATTGACTCAGAAATTAAATGGAGAAATAATGAAATTAATAGACAGCATGAATCATATGAACCTAACAGGTAGCTACAAAACATTTCATCCAAACACACAAAAAAAATATACTTTCTTCTCACTATATCATGGAAGCTTCTCCAAAATTGACCATATACTTGGTCACAAAGCAAACCTCAATAGATACAAGAAGAGTGAAATAACAGCTTGCATCTCATCAGACCACTTCAGAATAAAGCTGGAACTCAGCAACAACCTAAACAACAGAAAGCCTACAATCACATGGAAACTGATCAGCTTCCTATTCAATGCCCTCAAGGTAAGGGAATAAAAAAAAAATAAAGACTTTCTGGAATTCAATGCTAATTAATGCACAACACACCCAAATTTATGGACAGTGATGAAAGGAGTGCTAAAACAAAAGCTCATAGCACTAAGTGCCTTCATAAAGAAATTGGAAAGATTCACAAATGAGCAACTTAACAGAACACTTGAAAGTTCTAGAACAAAAAGAAGCAGAAACACCAAATGGGAGTAGATAGCTGGAAATAATCAAACTCAGAGATGAAATTAATAAATTAGAAACAAAGAGAACAATGCAAAGAATCAATGAAACCTGGTATTTTGAGCTGGTATTTTGAGAAAATCAACAGGATAGACAACCCCTAGCCAAACTAACTAAAAGGCAAAGGAAGAGTATTCAAATCAACAAAATCAGAAAAGAGAAGGAAGACATAAATAAGAGACACCTAGAAAATCCAAAGAATCAATAGCTCTTAACTTCAAAAGCACATATGCCACAAAATTTAAAAATCTAAATGAAATGGACAATTTTCTTGATAACTACCAGTTTCCAAAATTAAATCAAGATCCGATAAACAAATTAAGTAGTCCTATATCTCCTAAGGAAATAGAAGCAATCATCAAAGTTCTCCCAACCATAAAAAGCCCAGAGTTGGATGGATTCAGCACAGAATTTTACCAGACCTTGAAAGAAGAGCTAATACCAGTTCCCGTCAAACTATTCCACAATTAAAAACAGAAGGAACATTATCTAACTCTTCCTATGAGGACACAGATACCTTGATACCTAAACCACATAAAGATACAACAAAGAAAGAGATTTTCAGGCCAATTTTCCCTATGAAAATTGATGCATATATACTTAATAACATACTTGCAAACTAAATCCAAGAAAACATCAAAAAATATCATTCACCATGACAAAGTAGTCTTCCAGTCATGCAAGGGTGGTCCAATATAGGGAAATGCATCAATATAATCCATCATATAAACAAACTGAAGGAAAAAATATGATTATCTCCTTAGATGCTAAAAAAGCATTTGATAAAATCCAACACACATTAATGTTAAAAGTCTTAGAGAGATTGGGGATAGAAGACAGGTACCTAAACATAGTAAAGCCAATACACAGCAAGCCTATAGACAACATCAAACTAAATGAAGAGAAGGTTGAATAAATTTACTTAAATCAGGGACATGGCAAGGCTGTCCACTCTATTCATATCTGTTCAAAATAGAACTTGAAGTACTGGCTAGAGCAATAACACAACTAAAAGAGATAAAAGGGATACAAATCGGAAAGGAAGAATTCAAAGCATTGCCATTCACAGATGATATGATACTATATATAAGTGAACCCCAAAATTCTAGCAACTCCTACAGCTGATAAACACCTTCAGCAAACTGGTTTGCTACAGAATCAACTCAAAAAGTCAGTAGCACTCTGTAATACAAAAGACAAAGAGGAAGAGAAATAAATTAGGAAAATAAAGTCCTTACAATATCCATAAAATACATGAAGTATCTTGGTGCAACTCTAATCAAGCAAGTGAAAGACTTGTATGAGAAAAACTTCAAGTCTCTGAATAAAGAAAATGAAGAAGATATCAAAAGAAGGAAAGATCTCCTGTGCTCATGGATCAGTAGGATTAACAAAGTAAAAAATAGTTGTCTTACAAAAATCAATCTATAGATTCAATGTAATTCCCATCAAAATGCCAACAAACTTATTTACAGCCTTGGAAGAACATTCTCAACTTTATATGGAAAAAAACCCTGATAACTAAAATAATCCTATGCAATAAAAGATCTCTTGGAGGTATCTCAGTTCCTGATCTCAAGCTGGATAATAGAGCAACACTAATAAAAGCTGCATGGTAATGTCATAGAAACAAAAATGTAGATCAATCAAATCAAATCAAAGACTGAGAAATAAACTCACACACCTACGGACACTTGACTTTTGACAAAGAAGCCAAAACCATAAAATGGAAAAAAGATAACATCTTCAACAAATTTTGCTGGTCTAACTTCATGTCTAGGTGTTGAAAAATGCAAATACTCCCTAATTTATCACCGTGCACAAAACCAAAGTCCAATTGGATTAAAGATCTCAACATAAAACCAGACACACTAAATCTATGAAAAGAAAATGGGGAGGAACCTTCAGCTTATTGGCACAGGAGACAACTTCCTGAACAGAAAGCCAACAGCTCAGGCTCTAACATCAACAATTAATAAATGGGAACTCATTACAACAAGAGTTGTAAAGCAACTTGTAAAGCAAAAGATGCTGTTAACAGAACAAAAAGACAGCCTACAGACTGGGAAAATATATTCACTAACCTTACATCTAACCAAGGGCTAATATCCAAAATATATAAAGAACTCAAAACATTTAACACCATAAAATCAAATCATCAAATTAAAAAATATGGTACTGAGCTAAACAGAGAATTCTGAATAAAAGAATATTGAATGGCCAAGAAACACTTAAACAATTGCTCAGCATCCCTAGTCATCAGGGAGATGCAAGTAAAAACACTCTGAGATTTCATCTAACATCTATCAGGATGGCTAAGATCAAAAACTCGTGACAGCACATGTTGTCAAGGATGTGGAAAAGGAATACTCCTCCATTACTGGTGGGAGTAAAAAGTGGTAAAACCACCGTGAAAATCAGTCTGGTGCTTTGTCAGAAAACTGGAAATAGTTCTACCTTAAGACCCAGCCATACTTACCCCTGGGCATATACCCAAAAGATTCTCCAATATAGAAGCAGGACATTTTGCTCAGTTTTGCTCGTAGTAGCCTTATGGTTGATACCAAAACCTGGAAACAAACTAGATGTCCCTCAACTGAAGAATAGATAAAGAAACTGTGGTACCTTTACACAGTGGAATGTAGGCCTTTGTTTGCAGGCCGGAGGATGCTCCCTCCTGATAAGCTTTGTGCTTGGATGTAGGTGAGCGGACCCCCTACTGACAACAGCTGGCCAGACACAAATATGTTAAAAGATAGTTCCTTGCAGACCCTATCCCACAGGAAATGTGTCAAAAGCCAGCTTTTTGAAGAAAAACATATCAAAGGTAGCCTGGAGACAAGCCCCAAGAAGTGTCCTGGGAGTGTCTCCTACTATTCAAGTGAGCTTAGTTTAAGAACCCAGCGGCTGGAAGGTTGAACAGTGCATTTTCCATCTTTTCCCCATAGCCTTCTGCCCTTTTTCCTTTTTAAGCCTAGTGAATTCAAATCTAGTTGTGTGACTCTTTTGTCTTTATTTTTAATAAAGTGGAGTCAGGCCTTTCGCAAGCCAGAGGCCCCCTTCCCCCCCTAGAATGGACCCAGATTCCTCTTGTCTCAACCAGGCTGAGCTCAGCTTCCAGGTGCTCCCTCCCTTCCCAGAAGGCCTCCTTCATCCTGGTTCTCAGTATGGAGCATTCTTTAGCTAGCCTCCAGAAGGCTGAAGAAAACTCTGTGGCCAGATCCTCAGCCTAGCCTCCCGGAGAAAGGAACACACAATGGAATACTACTCAGCTAATAAAAACAAGGAGATCTTGAAATTTTCTGACAAATGCATGGAACTAAAAAAAAAAAAAAATCATCCTGAGTTAGGTAATGCATTCTCAGAGAGGCACACATGGTATATTCTTTCTTTTAAGCAGATAATAGCTATATAATAGAGGATAACCACACTACAATGCATAGGCTTAAAGTAGCTAAATGACAATGATGGTCTTAGGGAGAATGTTTAATTCTAATTCAAAAAAGCAAATAAATAGACACACCAGAAGTAGTTGAGAAGGAGTAACAGAATGGGAGCCTACAATAGAGGCCCTCTGAAAGATTCCACCCAGGAGGGGATTGAAACAGATGCAGAGACTCACAGCTAAACTTTGGGGTAGAGTGCATGGAGTCCTATTGGGAGAGGTAGGGGACTGAAGGACCTGGAGGGGACAGGAGCTGTGCAAGGAGACCATTGGAGCCAACAAATCTCAGTGGAGGAGGGGTGTGTTGCAGAGAACTGATACAACAAGCAAGGACCATACATGTTGAGGACCTAGACACTCTGCTCAGATGTGGTAGATAGACAGCAGTCTCCTTGTGGATCCCATAATATGGGGAGTAGTGACTCCTTCTGACATGAACTCTGGCCCCCATGCTTTGATCACCATCCCCTGGCAGGACAGCCTTGGCTGGCACAGAGGAAAAGGATGCAGGTAGTCCAGATGAGATTTAATAGGGTAGGGTCAGATGATAGAGGAGGAGGAGTCTCCCTTCCTGAGGACTATGGGAGAGGGAAGGGGGGTTGAGGAAGGAAAGATTGAACTGGAAGGCCACAAGGGGGCTAAATTTGGGCTGTAAACTGAACAAACTAAACACAAACAAACAAAAAGAGACAGAGTGAGTAGGAAACAAAAATGTATGGAAGGAAGGAAGAGAGGAATAGAGAGAGGGAATGAAAGAGAGAGAGGGGAGGAAGAAGAAGAAGAAGAAGAAGAAGAAGAAGAAGAAGAAGAAGAAGAAGAAGAAGAAGAAGGAGAAGAAGGAGAAGAAGAAGAAGAAGAAAAAGAAAGGAGGAGGAGGAGGAGGAGGAGGAAAGAAAGATAAAAAGAAGAGAGGCAGGGAGCTGTATGATGGAATATCTTTCAAGAGAAATGGATGAATGAAACCAATATGAAATTATTTTCTTTTATCAAAACATTTTAAAATTCACATCTACATTTTTCTGTTCTTTACTTCCTAAAATATTTTGAATTATCCATTCTGTTTATATATCATTAATTCACAGAGAAAACAAACAGTTCAATTCCAAATACAATGGAGCCTTACAAAGTTTTTATTTTTATATTTCTTGACACCTTCTGTGCTAAATGGTGAATGCAAAGAAAATGTATGTCTCTTTTCTTTTCTTTATTATAACATTCATCCTCTTTCCCTCTCTTCTGTATCATTCTGTTCATGCAAGATTCTTGACTCAATAATGGGTTGCAAGCTGAAGTTTGAAAAAAAAAATCACATTTCAATCTTAACTAATAACCACAGTGATAGAAAATCTCTTGCTTTAATGCTTGTTGTGGAGTTAAGTGACACCATTTTGTGTAATTTTAATTTATATATTTTGTTTTCAGGCACAGTTTTCACACAAGGCTCTTCTTAAACATCCATCAATATGGCAGTTTGGGGGAAAGGTATACAGTGGAAGTGGGGGTAGTGCCTTAAGGAGAGATAGAGCTAGGAGAAGAGATGACAATAGGAAGGGACAGTAAAAAACAAAAACTCAAGCTGTAACTATAGTCAGTGATGCCAGACACTAATCTATGGTTTTTACTATTGCTACCATTCGAGAAGAAATGCATCTGTTTTCTCAAAGGCTGAATCCTACAAACGTTTCCTCAAAATTTCAAACATCTCATTAAAACCAACTTGAAGGAAACTATTGGTCAGGCTACAGCATCTCTAGCTACAAAATCTTATTTAATGAGCAAAGTGTTGCTTCTAGTTAGATTTCTGTCATAATAAATTCCAATAGATAATTGTTAATACATTTTTTAAAAGAGGACAATTTAGGTATCTGCTTACAGCTGTTAGGTTATTATATGCTAGAGATACTAAAAGTCTCTAATGAGACCAATTTAAACAAATTGTTGCTGAGTGCCAACTGCTAAAAATGCATAGTATTGTGTTTACCCTTTTGATTTAACTGTGCTGTTTCTGCACAAATTTGATTTCGAACAATAAATGCAACACCTTACACCATATTTCAGTACACATTACTATACACTCATAAACGATAACAATACCTAAAAACCAGCAGGTATCAGCTGATATTATGTCATGAAACATCATAAATGCCATTCTCCTGCCCCGCCACCTTGCATAGGTTTCATTAGTTTTAGCAAAAGAGTTTACTGATACCTAAGTATTTGGCACTTTTCTCTTGAAAAATAGATCTTAATGGAAATTTTTGTCACAATTTAGAGAGGTGTATGGGGTTTAGTTACAATACTCATAGACCCTCCAGTGAATAAACATGATGGAAAATAGTTATTTTCCCAGTACAAAGTAGATGGTGAATTACTATTTACAAGCAAATGGATAATATTTCTCTGTCCTTATTAACATAAACTGAGTAAGAATGGATTTTTTCTTTGCATACAGTTTTCGACATAACGACAGTGCTTAAATTAAAGGTCTACAAGATTAATACAATGAAATCGGGACTTATTTCCATTGGACACACTGTGGAATTTACCCCAGGTCTGACTTAATATCATAATTACTTCTGTAAAAGCCACCGCTGTAGGAAACCAATGTTTCTTGCTTTATCATTTGATAAAATTTCACCCCTTGGGAAGAAACTGCAGATTCAAGAGAAAAGCCAAGCACTTCTGTTGGATTTTCTCAGCTAATGCTACATCTGTCCTTGTGTTTATAGAGGCCTCTGCCTCGCTGCAGAATGCCATTAGCCTTAGCAAAGTTCCCTGTGTGTTTCACTCCCACAGTGACCGTCTATTGTTCCCACCTGGTACTCGAAAGGTAACTCAGGAAAAAAGCAACAGAAGAGACTCAAACAAGAAGAAGAAGAAGAAGCTGGATTTCAGCCGGATAAGGTGGACTGCACAAATGGACTGGCAGTGAAGTATCTGTTCTAATTCACAATCTCAGAGTGGGGCCCACCATCTTCATCTTTTTCTTGTCTCTAACATGGCTTCCAGAACACAAGAAGGGAATGAAAATCCATAGCGAGAGCCTCATAATTCCAAATTTAGTTTCTCAACATCTGTTAAGATTCCTGTGATATTTTGAGACAGGAATCTTTCTTAAAAGCAGAGGTTCCAGTGATAGCTTGTATCACTACCCCACTTTAACAAGAAAATGACATTAGGGAAGGTAAAGGTAGAAGCCAAGCAACCCTTTAGGATGAATCAGTTACAAGACTACCATGCTGAAGTTGAAATAATCAACATTTAGGCTTGAAGAAACAGTTTTGCAGAAGAGTAAATGTATGTACTGCAATGTTCTCATACTTCCAGAGGGTACTATGAAAACGTGCCAGAGGAGAAAAAATAATCAAGAATGCTACCGAATTATAAAACCGTAATGACGACTGGCATGACATGATGTCCCCAGCAACAGTGCCATGCTACTTTGGGGTAAACAAAAGCTATCTAATTCAAGTTAAGTACTGTTCCATGGGAAGGAATTCATGCTTGATACTATTAAACCCAGGCAACTTCTTAAGGTTGGCGAGGACACCGACCCTACAGAACTGTGGTTCTCAACCTGGGGGGGGGGGTCATAAACACTCCAAATCACCTATATCCGATGGTGTTAGGAAACACCAATTGCAAATTATTTTTTTCATTTTTTATTAATTAAACGTTTTTAATTTTTTACATATACATTTATATTATTACACATATATACAATAAGCTAACTAAAGCAAGATTAACCATGGCACAATCAGGAGTTATATAAATGTTACACTCTTAGTGTTTTGGCTATTTGTCTTTGACAGTTCTGTCCAGTCTTGTTGCATCTAAAATGCTGAATATAGATCAATCTCCCTCACATCCTGTTATTATCAACTTAAAGCATCTCTCTAGACCTAAAAGCATCTTAACTCCTAAACAACTAAGCTTCATTGTAAAACTAAGCTACCTGGTCTTCAACTCCATCAGAGACTTGAGAAGGAATAAACTTCATTACCTGAGAATGCGGGAGTGCAGGTTAGTAGCTTTCTAAATGAGAAGATGACAGAGACAGTTTTCTACCTGAATAGTCACCCAAAACTTTCTATAATGTTGGAACATCTTCTTCAGCCTTCTGACCCAATATATCTGACATAATTATTTGTGAGGCAGAGAATATTGAGGACATGGTTACCCTGTCTTGGCAGAGTTTGGCTGACAAGTCCGCCTGTATCCAAGCTTGCCCATTTATAGACAGAATTCTGTCTGGGGTAGAAATGAGGACATTTTGCCCAGTGAATTGTATTTATATCTTAGGTGCAGAAGATAAATATGATTCTATAGAAAGATAAGGTCTTCAAAAACATCAGGACATGCAGAATATGGTATTTTAAAATGTTTTTGTTATTTCAAAGATTGACTGACAATGAGACAGATTAACTCCTGGCAATACCCAGCCTAACTCAAAGAGGATGATGAACGTCAACGAGCCTCCTTATGGGGATGGCTTCTAATGTGCCTTGCAAATTTATTTTTGTTGCTATCACATAACCGTAATTTTGCTACTGAGCATGGACTCAGTTCTTAAGACCACTGGAAATATGTGTTTTCTGATGGTGCTGACCCCCAGGTTGAGAACTGGTGCATAGAGGAACCTACAACTGCTATTCTCCTGAACTAATTCAATACATACACATATATATACGTATACACATGTATACGTATACATAACAATACTTTAGAAAAAGTCGAATTTAGTTTGTGGACAGGTAGGGAAGGCATGGAAGGAGTGAGAGTGAGGAACAGGAAAAAGTGAAAAGCATGTAAATTCAGTATTCATATATAATTTTTCAGAAAGTGTTTTTAATGAAATTTTCTTCTATCCTGCTAAGTATAATTACAAAAATTGTTTATTGATTAAAACTTATGTCAGTTACCATTCCCAGATGACCTTGCAGTTAGCATTTTTTAATTAGCCCCAGGCAGCCAATACTTGCATCTTTGCCCGATCAGTGTTTTTGACTGTATCCTGGGCACTGTGGTGTAGGTCTTTCTTGCTATTACAATCCTGCGTAGAAGGCATGCATATTGTTTTTCGGTTTTTGTTTTTGATTAATATTTGAAGACAAATTATGTTCTTTATTCTGGATGGTAGTTCCAATGCCGGTTCAGTTGTGCAAGCCTACGCCATGCTAAATCTGCATCTGTGGAATACCCATATAGCTGAGAGGATGGGGCTGCTTCTGGGTATATAGGTCCACATTCTATTTTAAGGCTGAATGTTCGGTCTTCAAAATTTTGTTCTTGGAGCCCAGTTATCATCCTTGTCCATCTTGTAAGCGTCATGTTTTCGATGCCCTCTAGACTCCAGCTAACTGTTCCATGGCCTACTTCTTTCTGGCCTTCTTCCAGATCTTTCAACAGTAAGAAATCTCAAGGGACTTTTAATCCCGAGCCTGTGGTGGCTGCCATCTTGCATTGCTATAACTCAAAGGCTGGCCCCTTCTTCACTCCCAATATCATATATTTTTATTTCAGCTCTCCTGGCAATTATAATCCCATAGAGGTTTGAAAATTAATTTTTCAGAATAGAATTTCTTTATATATATATATATATATATATATATATATATATATATATATATATATATATATATATATATATTTAGAGGTGTGGTTATTATGTGCCTAGGGAAAAATGTTTTTCCTGGCCCTATCTATTTGATGTTCTGTACGCTTCTTGTACATTGATAGGTACTGCTTTCTTTAGGTTATGAAATTTTCTACTATGATTTTGTTGAAAACATTTTCTGTGACTTGATCTGTCTTTATTTCCTTTTTTTTTTATTACAATTAGTCATAGATATCTGATTTCCTGGATGCTTTGTGCCTGGGTTTTTTTGTCTTGAGATTTAATATTTTCTTTGACTGAGGTGTCTTTTCCTTCTTTCTTGTCTTCAATGTCTGATGTTCTCTCTACCATTTCTTGTATTCTGTTGGTGAGGCTTTCCTCTAAAGTTCCTTTTCAATTTATTTAAATATACATTTATAGTTTTATCTCAGTTTGGGTTTCTTTTGGTTATTCTATTTTTTACTTTCATGTCTTGAAGAGTGTTCATTATTTCATTCCTCTATGTGTTTGTATTTTCATGAATTTCATTAATGAATTTATTCACATCTCTTTTAAAGTTTTTGTACACATCATTACAGCTATTTTGTAGTCCTTGTCTTCTGCTCTAGCTATATTGCATTTCTCAGACGTAATGTAGTAGAGTTCTGGGCTCTAATGGGTAATTATTTTTCCTGCTGTTATTGACTGTTTTTATGCTGGTTGTCTAGGCATTTCAGTTTGAGTTGATTATAATGGTACATGTTTGTATCTGGCCTTGTCATTTTTGTGTGGGCATTCCATTTATTGGTTTCTGTTACCCTTTTTGTATATTTGGAGAATGTTGTGCCTTGAGTTACTCATAGGGAGTGTTTCTGAGACTCTTCCAGGTACGGCCATTCTGGTTCCCATATAGATCATGTTTCTGGATATTGGGAGATAACACAATGGAATGATGATAGGATAGAAGAGGGATGCTGAGACATTCCACATTAAGGACTGTCTCAGCCCTAATGCCGTGATGATATGCATAGTCTCTGGGAATGAGAGAGTGCTGAGGGAAGGCAGAATCTGGCAGTCTGCTACAAAGCAAGAGATAAAACATGGAAATTGGAGTTAGAGGACAGAAGGGAACATAAAAAATTAATTGCCTGTGTTTCTAGCCTGAATGTATAATATATATATATATTTTAAATATGACCCAAGTGTCTATGATACTATGGCACTCAGTACTGCAATCCACTTTCAGAAATAAGCTAGGAGAAAAATAATTAAATAGAAAATTTAAAGCCGTGTCAGCTATCAGTTTAAATTATAATTCTACAGTCCATTTCCTTGTGCTTATTTATTTCATGGTCCTATAGAGTTACCACTTCTTAGTTTTAATTCTGTACCAGACATTTAGTTGTAGCAAATGGAAGGCTGAGATTTGGTTTGTTTTTTTTTTTCACACTATAGCAAACCTGAAATGCCTGTGTGAGCCACCATTGTACTTTGTATATCAAGTAATTTCAGGAGAAAGTCTAATTACATCCACCTTTATGTTTATTAATCTTCTTTTAGTGTGAGTAGATTATTATAAAATCTGAATAGAAGGACAGGTTCATTTCTTCAATTTCTTCTTTATTCTTATAGCTTTCATGTTTACATCCCTCCGTAGAACCCTCCCTGTTCAATGTTGACTAGGGTGATACTAATAGTGCCATTGATCACCTTTATTTAAATACAATGGCTTAAAGTTACACACAAACATAAAGCTCTTTGAACGTTTAGTTTGGATACCAAAAGTCTTCCATAGTGTCCACGGTTTGGACACTTGGTCCTCCACTGGTGAACTATTTGGGGAACTTGTAGAACCTTTGGGAGTCTGGCTGGAGGAAAGTAGCCAACTAGACATTGGGCTTGAGGTTCATAGCCTGGTCTCACTTCTGGCTCCAACTCTCAGCTACTGTAGTTGTCTAGATCCTGATGGAGAGACAAAATATCTTACATCCAGCATGGCTTCTCCGGTTTTCCAGAGTATACCATTTTAAGTCATGAATCCAAATAAATCTTCCTTCTTTAAGTTGTTTCAGTCATTTCACTACACTGGCAAGCAAAAGGGATAACGTTCTTTGCAAATATTTTTTAATTAATTTATTCTTGTTACATCTCAATTGTTATTCCATTCCTTGTATCCTCCCATTCTTCCCTCCCTCCCATTTTCCCCTTATTCCCCTCCCCTATGACTGTTCCTGAGGGGGATTACCTCCCCCTGTATATGCTCATAGGGTATCAAGTCTCTTCTTGGTAACCTGCTGTCCTTCCTCTGAGTGCCACCAGGTCTCCCCCTCCAAGGGACATGGTCAAAGGTGAGGCACCAGAGTACATGAGAAAGTCATATCCCACTCTCCACTCAAGTGTGGAGACTGTTCTGACCATTGGCTAGATCTGGGTAGGGGTTTAAAGTTTACCGCCTGTGTTGTCCTTGGCTGGTGCCTTAGTTTGAGTGGGACCCCTGAGCCCAAATCTGCCTATCATAATGTTCTACATGTAGGTTTCTAGGACCCTCTGGATCCTTCTACTTTGCCATTCTCCCATGCTTCTCTCATCTAGAGTCCCAATAGGACTATTCAGCTATTAAAAACAAGGAATTCCCAAAATTTGTGGATAAATGGATTGAGCTAGAAATGATCATAATGAGTGAGTTAACCCAGAAGCAGAAAGACTCAAATGGTATATACTCACTTATATCTGCATATTAGCCCAAGGGCCATGTCCCATGAAAGCAAATATTTTTATACGTATGTGGCTGGATTTGTTTGTGTGGGACCTGTGGACATGGTTATTTATCAGAAAGAGACCACAGGAAGGAATCAGTACTTTATTGACAGGCTTAATTGAGTTATTAAGTTTTCCTATGCAATTTTTAAAAATCTATTAAAAATTGCCTGATAGTAACAACCACATGGCATGTTTTGAAGAGTTCACAGAACAAAAAATTTAAAGCATTGAATTGTAACTGCTATCAGAACACTAATAAATGGGACCAAATGTGGGACTATAGCAACAGAAATCGTGGTTTAAAATGTATCTAGCACTCCAGATGAGAGTAACAATGTAAAGGTAATTAGTCAGTCCCTGGAGACACAAGGAGGGGAGAACACCATTTCACAAGGAGGCAAATTACAGATCATAAAATTTCTTGTCCTTCTTGTATATGTAGAGCATACCAGAGGGCTAGTAAACCATGGCATTGGGTCAAATCCGGCTTCCTGGTTTTATAAATAGGACTTTATTGTGACATAGACATGTTCATTCATTTATACATTGTCTATTTTGTTTCTTTTTTTCCTGGCTGTGACCAGATACCTGACCAAAACAAACTTGGTCTGTGGTTCCGAAGAGTGCAGTCCATCAATACAGGGAAGTGCACTGAAAGGAATATGAAACAGCTGGTCACTTTGCATGCTCGCTCATAAGGGACGCTCAAGTGACTTACTCATTCTTTTTATTTTCATCAGTTGAGAACTTCAGCCCATTGGATAGTACCTCCTATATGGAGGAAAGGTATTAAGTACTCAGCTAGCTAAGCTGATTTGGAAATTATTCTTACAGATATGCCTCCAGTTCTAGTTGATGGCAAACCCAGTGAAGGTGACAATGAACGGTAGCCATCATCCTGCAAGAGCTGCCTTTGTACTATGACAATATCCTTCTGGTTCCAATGAAGACAAAACATGCTCACTCGATAGACCTTTACAATAGTTTGTGATTTTTTTGCATTATCCCAAGGATAATAAGGCAATTGTCAATTAATTATTATATCATTGTGGTCAAGGAAAATAATAATGTGAGATCATGTCAGTTAAAGTAATTCCTGAAAATTGGCTCAAACATAATAAGAGGGTAGACATGGATGCAGAAAGGGTTTAGAAAAGAACAGACGTTCAGAACACAAAGGAAAACTCCATCCAGTTTTAGCAGTGACAAACATAAAAAAATGAAAAATATTAACAAGTAACTGAATTAAGTCAGACATAATTTCCCAGAATAGGTATTTAGCTAAGTGCTTAAAAGCAAAGTGTATAAGGCATTGCTTTGTTCTAGACTGTTAGTTCTTCCTCCATTTGTTGTCAGGCTTCCCTCTTTCTTCTCTGCTGCCTGTTTTCTTCATATTACCAGTTTGTTGCTAAGAAGTTTGACAAAAAAAAAAGCTTTCCTTATCCTTTCCAGGGTCTCTCCTAACACCTCATCTTCAGGATTTATATTTATTATTTTTTGTCTATATTTCATGCTATATTTGAGCTTCTTAAATTCAAAAAGCCAGTCTGTGGAAACGCTGACATTCATTCTGATATTCCTTATCACGATTTTTGTGAACATATAAGTCAATGATTCCAACAAATGTTGAGAATTGGTCTGCAACGTTGTTAGGATATTTTAGTCTCAAGAGAGTATTGATGTTTCCTTAGACAGAAGACACACTTTATAATACCAAGCCTACTTCCCCACAAAAAAACTGTTAGCCTTTCAGATTATTCTCAAGAATGTCGCAGTGCATCTGCTTCAAGGGGTACATGAAACATAATGCTTAGGTAATGGTAGAATTATCATTTTGGAAGTGGACTGTGTAGATTTTGATGAAGAGAGAATATAAAATGGCTGGATATGTTTTTTTTAAAAGGCTTCTCAGAATGAGAGACACTGGTAGTTAAGCTGGAACTAAAACTGCTTTGTAGCCAGATATTACAAAGGTAACAACAGTATATATCAAGATAGATTTCCTCTAGAACTAAATAATAATGCTGAGTACACTATATATCCCACCAGTGAATTTCAGTTAACTCAGGTCTAATTCCTCTGGTCAATTAATTTATTAAATCATTCATTATTTTACTTATCCCATCTATATTAGACAATCATGCCAAGAACTATGCGGGCCAAAGGTGATCTAAAGGCAATGAATTCATGGAGTCCAAAACTGTGGCCACATATATATATACTGATGTACAAATATATCACTATTATACAGTAATTTTAAGTGTAATTTACCTAATATCTGTGTCATTGACATTTTTCTATCAGTCAAAACTTTTCTACCTATAAGTTTAATATTCATGGAGTTACAGAAGCTCACATAAGTTAGATGAATTGTTCAGTAGTATGTAGCTGGTAGGTGGCAGAGCTAGAAAGTTTATGCAATATTATTTTTTGTAGAGGTTACCATAGATATTTAGTCTGTCTTTTGTGGACTGTCTAGATATGGAAAGTTACAAGGGAAACATTTTCAAGGATGAGTTTACATAGAGAAATAAATGGCTTGAAATTGAACTGATATTTTTCAAGTAAGTTTAGGGAGCTGATATTTAACAGAATAATTAGGCAAATCAATTACAAACTTACAGTCCTTTTTGAGGGAAAAATCATATCCTTCAAGAATATTTGAGTTTGAATAATGAGATTATTAATTTTTCAAAAAGGTGTTCAGCGCATGCCTTTTAAACCACCATTTATCCTCTTTGCCAAATAATACAAAAACTGATGAGGAAGATGTTTTGAGTAGAATTTCCATGTATCTGAGGTAGAGGTTAATGTAGGTGGTTGAACATGTTCCTCTTAAATTGAAATATTTCAAGGTGATTTATATTTGAATATTTTCTGATCTGAATTCTAGGCAGGCACTAAGGTTTCCTCTTTCTCCCTTCAAGGAGTTTTGAAGCACCAAAATGATGCTGAAAAGACAGAATCAAAATGAGTTGAAGTTGGGGACTTAGGTGGTGTTATCAGTTTTCTCTATTAGCTGAAGCCCCAGCTAATAAAGTGCAGTGTGTGACAATAATGCCTATGGTGAGTGTCACTCTTCGGACCCTGTGAAGTCCCCTACATTTGGCACTTCCCAATGTGAACTATGCACCTACAGCGTACACATTGCCTGGTGTCTGACATAAATATAATTTACTTTGAGAAACTCTGAGAGTCTATATTTCTAACCAAAGCAAACTAAAGCCTACACATCTGATTAGCAATGATAAATTAATCCACAGAAGTGAAAATATTGGAATGACTAGTCATAAATGTGGATTGAACTTGGGTTTACGTCCTGACATATATAGGATATAAAAGAAAAATTATAGAAACTTGGAAAATGTCATGGGTGAATGACATGAAAGAAATCTTCCAAAAAAAGCATGTGCTCTTACATTTAATACTTCATCAAGTAAATGATTCAACAAGTATTTCCAGTTGAGGAAATACTCAATATTTTTAGTAGTGCTCCTCTTTTACCTGTAGTAAGGACCAGTTTCCTCCAATTCTTTCTCAAACTGAAAGTTCATAAAATAGAAGTTAATTGCATTAAAAAGGCCGAGGAAAGAACTATCAAACATAAGCTTTCAAATATATTAGAGTCAATTGTCTTTAAGTTAATCTGAGAATTTCTCAGAACACCCTAGATGCCTATATCCATTTACTCTCAGTCTGCCCCACTGTGAGGACCTTGGTGATGACTTCTCCAGTAGGATGTGTATATTCACCATTTTTTACTGGCTAGTACATTATTGTGGAAGTATTGATATGCCTCCTGCATTCACTGACCACCTGTAAGATGCCCACTGATGATTCCAAATAATATTCATATTAGCAATTTTGAAATGTTATTTTGATATATTAATTTTTTTCTTTTTAATCCCACCCACTTTGCTCCATCCAGTCTCTCCCCTCCTCCAAAACTTCCTAATCACCCTCAATGCTGTTGATTTCCAGAATAATAGTAAGTTTTAAAAATATACCCTTCTGACTTGAAGAGTCTCAACATTGACAGAATTATTTTAATAAAAGCTAGCAGTCTCCAAGGTGTCATCAGATTGTGACTGAGTGTGGAAGGCTTTTGATCTTCAATTCTGATTTGAGTTAAAGTATTTACGTGTCATGGGAAGAGAAATGTGGTAATTTCATTATCTCTAAGAAATTGTTGAAATAATGCTAAAATAATTAGTCATAAAGGAACATGTGTTGTGTTCTGTGATATTTGATGAGCTAACAAGATGGGTATAGATAGCACATTATGAATAAAAGATTAAAATATTTATAAATAAACTGAGAAGAAATGATTAAAATGACACATTGTTGCTATGTCTGTTGTAGAAAATACACAGGGCAGGTGATGAGAATATGTGTATCTCACACTATAGTGATGGTGCTACAACTTGACTGAGAAGGAGATACAATGTAGAACATTCTTCTGGACACAGTGCTGAAGAGATCTCTTGATAAAATGTATCACGTATAAAGGTGTGCTGTGGAGGTTTTATGTGGGATGTTTTTCTATGCCCTTGTTTCATTCTAGCTATGAGTGCATAATATCTAACCATTACAGGTTTATTCGGTGAAGCAGAAGCGATACCTTAAATAAAAAACAAATGATGATATTTACTTATTATATGGTCCATTTCTTTTGAGTGACCCACCTGCAGTATTATTACACTGTATCAAGAGAGAACCCAGTCTTCCCTTTTTGTTGCAGGGAATTGTGTCCACAGAAGTCACTGAAACTTGCTTTGACTTGTTTCCACAGTTTTTTGTTTCATTTTATGTTCATATGAAAAAAAATGAATGAAGGAGAATTTAGAATAATAGAGGTCACATAAAAATTGTGGATTAGTATGTGTTTATGCTGAGGGTGGTCTTTAGACATAATACCCAAGACCTAAAGACTGACGATGTCATCAGAATAAGTGGACTGCTTTGCATTTTCTGGTCATTTTTAAAATATAAAACTTTTGTTCATATTTATTGGAATCTTAATGTGTACCTGGAAGATGTCATGTCCAGAAAAATGTATAAACACTGTTGTTATTATTTCATTTTTAAAAGTTCATAATCACTTCATTTTCTTCAACACATTAGAATGCATAAGAAACATAGTAGTTCTTTTAAATCTCTTTCTCTCTCTCTCTCTCTCTCTCTCTCTCTCTCTCTCTCTCTCTCTCTCTCTTGGTATTCTTCTCTTTGATCTGCTAAATTATGCTAGGCAGGAAGACATGGGAAACTGATTTTAAATATAGTGTTCTTAATATTTTTCTTTAATAGCACATATCTGTGTTTCTACATGAAATGCAATTTTGAGAATAAAATTCATTTACTGAATGACCTATTATTTAATCTATGGAAAAATTAAATACGATCATCTTTGTACTCAGGATGTGCAGAGGTTAAACATATTAGAAGTAGTTAAATTCTATCCCCCTCAGCCTTGAGACTTAGAAAAGTTACTAATATTACCCTGTTTTCTATCTCTGAAGTTTAATTCTTATCTTTAATGTAACAAATAAAAACAGCTGGCAGAGTTACCATCAGCTTTGGGTGAGGTATTTCTTTTTCAATTCTTACTATAGGATGACAATGAAGACATATTTTATTTTATAGTTAACTATTTAAAGAAAGCTTACAGAACTCTTGTAAGAATGACAGCATCAACTGTCATGTTCATTACAGAAAGAGATCTTGAAATGTGAAGTAACTTTGAGAACGCGACAAAGGATGCAGTAAGACCTTTAATGTCCCTCAAAGGTTATATAGATTTGGTGTCCAGGGTAATAGGCTGGCATGGGAGAATAGGGTTGTAAAACCTATGGAGAAGTATTTGGGTGGTTGAAGTCACTCCATCAGTGGAAAGTGTGGGACCTAGTATTTTCCTTACCTTCCTTTGCTCCTTAGACATGAGCTAAATGGTTTTCTCTACCAAGTGCTTCCTCAAACTTGCAACTCTTCACTATGTATCCACAATGATTGATATCAGAGATTATGGACTGGGACCTCAAAATCTGTGCAACAAAATCAACACCTATTTTACAAGATATTTATCGCAGGTACTTGGTTATAATGATAGACAATGAACACAACAGTTTAATCCAGATGACTAAATAAAACCAGGGATGTTTTTCCACCTTTTATCATTCAATTAAGAACATGTTTTGATGCATTCATATTCGATTATATGTTTGATGTTGGATGTTATCTGTTTCTTCCCATGTCCTTTTGCAGAAGCTAATGTATATTAATCCATTACTAGAAGGAGCTGTGGGCATTAGATAAGATTTGGGTGTGGTTATTTATATTTATGATGGGAGTATTTTAAAAATTGTCTAATTTCTGTCAAGTGAATGTAACAAAATTATCTACTTATTGAATATTTAGTATTTTTGGAAACACTGGAGACATCAACTTTGAGCAGAGACATGCTGAAACGTCTTCTTGTTTCTACAGCTCCCACTATCATTGGAGAGCAGTGTGACTCCTAAGTAGTGATTGGATATTATTCACATGATGTTGGGGGGCATAATGACACCTACGTGAAAGTCAGAGTCATACAAAGGGTGTGGGTGAGTTAGCAGTGTCATTACACTGTCCTTGTATGGTGTTTCCTTCAGACTAGATTGCATAAGAAACAGGAAATACCTCCCAACTCCAATGAGTAGCACAGGGCATTCTAATTGAAGCATATATATCAAGAGAAACTTTGAGACTGGAAACAAATGCTGAGAACAGAACCCAGGCAAGTTGTAGTTTTGCCGAGCATAAGGAAGTCCTTTATCTGAATCCAAGAGCAGGGTAAAGGGACCCACTTAATTCCAGACAAAACACTAGAAAGGAAAAAAAAAAGCTACTGAACTTCATTCTAGGGCAGTGTTTTGTTTGGCAACTACTAACACTTTGATGATTCTCCAGAGTTTGAATGTCTGTCATTTCTGCTCAGAAATATAAACAAGGTCATTTTGTTCCCGTCAGTTGAGACTGATATAAAGCTTTGTATATGGTAACACTAGGGCCAGTGACTATTTATTGAACCAACTATTAGATATTTGGACTTGAAAAATTATCACTCTGAAAAAAATCCATCTCAACACTAATTTATCGCAAGATGAAATGTAGAGGTCTCTGATGCCCGACTCTATAGAAAATACTATACTAATGCCAAGTTCAGGTACTCACAGGCTGTTCACATGGTTCCAAACTACAAATCTCAGCAATCAAGTGTACAGCACAGGCCTGGATAAAGTTCAGGCTCCATAATTTATAGACACAGAACCTGAGCAAAAAATAACTTTGTTATTTTCTACATATTTAAAATGAGAATTATAAGGTATATGTTCCACATGACTCTTTTGAAAGGGTAAACAGGGAAAAGGCACATGAATTGTTTGAAATGAGTGGAGTCATAAATACTATGGGAGTAAAATAAGGCATTCAAAAGACAGGGAAACAGTAAGCATCAGAGAGTGATAGTGAAATTCCTGTTCTCTGAGAGTTGCATAGGAAAGTGCAGGCTCTTCCTGTGGGAAGAGTGGAATGTCATCCCATGTAGAGCAGGAAAATGCTGCCATTCTTTCTTTAAAAGTCAATGTGTTCTGAGAACGATGCTAATTTTTCAAAGAATCACGAACCTTTATCTCCTTCAGTTTTTACAAAATGAGAAATGGGAGTGAATATGAAGCAGAACATCAAAAAGAGGAGAGTTAATGTTCCTTGGCTAGAAAAGGACCAGTTTGAAACTTCTGTTAAAACATTCTAAGCATCCCATTACTCTGCATAAGCAGAGGTTTTCTTTTATCCGTGGAAACAAATTTCTTTGGCATTTGAAAAATATAACATTTTATTGAGAAGTTTCATAACTTCAGCAAGACTGAGTATTAAAGCTATATATAGGGCTTTGAATTGGTCCAAACAACATTTCCAACAGCCTTCATTTGTGAAATCTAATCTGCAGAAATAAGAATACTGGCTTATCAGGATTTATTTAGAAATACTTACTTCAGTATTGATATGCCTGTGAAAATAGATTGAGATTGTGACCATAAGGTGGATAAATTACAGATGATAATGCATAATGCAGAAATAGTATTCATTTTTAGAAGCAATTTCAGATTAATAAACATTATGAAGGAAGTAGAAAGGAGAGAAAAGAAGTGAGGAAAAGAGAGCTGTGCCCTGCGTTTGTGTACTTGACCATCTGTGAAACCTGTTTCAACAAATAAGAAAAACTATAGACATCGTCTCTCCAGTTTGTCAGAAGTAGGCTGTGGATTATCTAGATCTCACAGCACCATTTAAAATTGTAGCATGTACTTGACTTCTCCTCCATGGTGTTCTGACTACAGGATGAGAAACCTGTAATTTCTTCAATGTCGGCTTAATTTATCTAACTGATAATTAGTGATCCTTAGGCTAGAGCTAGATTAAAGGCTCTTTTTTGAGAATATATATTAAAAACATAAGGAAAATACTATGCAGACATAAACCGTGCACTGAATTCCCCCCAGATGGAGGCCAGTGGCGAAACAGAAGCAAGCAAGGGCTATGGTAGAGAAGTGCAGAACTAATCCCAATCTCATATATTCAAAAAATAAGCCAATACAACTGCTTCTGATTATGTTTGAATTGGTTTCCTGAGATTGCAGATGAATAATTTCTTCATCTAATACAAAATCAATGGGCAAAGATTTGCTTAGATGCAGATTTTAAAGTCAGTTGAAGTATTAGCAATTGAATGCTATTAGTTTTTCTCTGTTTAAATAATACAAGATTCTCTCTGAAGGTAGCAAAAGATGATTCAGATGATAGTTAAGGTAGATTGTGGCTGAAGAAGCAAAAGAAGTGTTTAGAGGATGAAAAAAAGTGATATAGTGAGGTATGGACCTTGGAGGAATTGGCAGAAAGTGGGCTAGTGAAGATGATTACTGTAAAATTACAGGATATTTTCAAAGAACTAATAATTGCATTATTAATTAATAATTTATTAAATCATTAAAATAAAAATAAAAAATCTTTAATGTACTCGTTAATTAATAATTCAGCACTCTCCCATAAACCCATCTTTGGTAACATATATATCTTTTAATACATTGTCTTCTGATGTGAAAATTAAGTCTCAATAGAATTTAGAAAATATTTCTAAGTCACATGAATGGGAGGGGTCAGCCCAACATGCAAATGTTTCTCTTTGTATTGTACTGCACGGAGGGGCTTATGCAAGTCTACTTCTTTTTCTAACACTTATGACTTAGGATTCTGAATAAATTAACATCTCTTGATGCACTTTGGAAATTTAGAGAGTATGATCAATACTTCATGCAGAGGTATGGATATCACTAAACTGAAATCTTCTGATGAAATATTGATAACTAACATTTTAGTAAATTCAACAGACTCTGCCTTGTTCCGTGACTCATCTTCACTTTCTATGCTGTCGTGTTCCTTTTGTTTTGTGCTATGTGACCTCTGTGACCCCCCCTTTGCTTCTCTCTTCTTGAAAGTTGCTTTTCTTTCATGCTCCCATTTGTCATCCTGCTACTGTAATATCTACATTACTGCCTTTGTAGCTGTACCCAGTGCATGCCCTGTCTCCCAACCTATGAGGACAGTATTATAGTAGGCTGTATACTCTGTCCTAGAAAGCTATGACCACCTCTGAATGTGAACTTGTTTGGAAATAAAGGTCCTGCAAATGTAATTAAACTAAGCATCTAAAGATGAAATCATCTTCGATTTAGAGTGGCTCCAAACCCAGTGACTCATGTCCTCTCAGGAATAAAAGAGGACAAGAAGGCACAGGAAGAAGCAATATGAAGACAGAATAATGTGCCTGTAAACCAAAGAATGTCAATCACAAGAAACTAGGGGACAGGGGGAACCTTCTGGCACAGAGCCTTCTGACAGAGCCAACCCTTTGAAGCCCTGGTTTTAAATTAGCAGTTTCTGTAGTAATTTGTTACAACATCCATAGGAATCAATATATGTATTACCATGTTTAGGTTTCTGGCCATCTCACTGACTGTTTCAATGTGAATATCAGTAGATACTTAGGTCTCAGTGTACAAAAAATTTAATATTTAAAATCTTCATTTTATTTATATTTTATGTGTTTGTGCATGCATGTGTTGTAGCGTATGTATGGATGTCAGAGAACAACTTGCAGAAGTCAGTTCTCACCTTCAGTCATGTACAACTGACCTGCCATTTTTCATGCTTGACAGCAATTGTCTGTATCCACTGAACTATCTCATTCACCCCAAACTAAAATTTTCAACTGATATCCTCAAACTTGCTCTCTCTCTCTTGTGTTGGAAAATGGGAGCATGTCAGTTAGCCAGATGATTTTCCCTATTTGAGTAATAGCTTCTGAGCAAAAACTTCATTCGTTACAAAGTGAATACACATGAGTTAAATATATCTCTATAATGTTAATCTGTATTCCTAGTTTCAATTCCTACCCTATATCTGTTGGTGGTCTTAAAGGGCATTCATACTCTCACCTATAAAAGGAAAGAAGGGCAGTTTCTCACACTCCAAAAAAGCACTTGGTTCCTTTAGTGTTTTATCATAGCTCCCTCTGGGAAACTTTTTTCCTTATGTAAATCTGAATAATCCAGAAACTGCAGAAGCACATGACAGTAGCCACCCTTGCTGATGGTTTACAAAATTCAATCGATATATCACCACTTCTACTATTTTTTTTAACATTCCTAAATATGTTTTCCAGTCCCCATCTGCCCACCACCTCTTTGGACATATTCCTGTCATCTTGACCTTGAAGATCACAACTGCCTTTTCCTCAATAAATAACAAATATCTTTCCCTTTCCCCGAGCCTAAATCAAAACAAAACAAGATCAGGCAAAAAGACTCAAGTAATTTCTATCCTCAACTTCAGCTCCATTCCTTCGAATAACTTGAGTGGGTACCTACCATTCCTAATAGAAACATAAGTAGAACCCTGGATCTCAGACAGGTTTGGTCAATATCTAGATCCATTCATACTTCTCCTCTCAGTTGAACAATTCACTGCCAGCATCTACAATGCACTACACTCAATTTAGATTTTCATATGCCCAGAATATTTTTGCCCCTCTCGGAATGATAATGTCTACTATATCAACTCCATGTGATTGGATAGTATCTATCTTGCTCTATAGGCAGTGGGGCCCTCTGTCTTTATTACATGCTCATTGTGTGATCAGCCCTGAAGCCTCTCAAAATACAATAAATTACTGATAAGTAAAGACTGTTGAAACAACTTGCAAAACACACTTTCTACATGTTTATAACTATTAATACAATACATAGATCAGTAGCTCGATAGTCATAATGTTTTGACCTATAGGGGTTGTTGAAAATTGCGACTTTCATTTAAAAACTGGAAACTGGATACTTGATTCAGATATGCTACTGTGGTGCTAGGTATTAGAAGGAGGCATGTCTTGGAGGTCTGTTTGGCTATCTGTTTTCCAGCTTCTATCTGCTTCCGGCAATGCGTGGGTAGAGGAAAACTACTTCATCATGGGACACTACTAATTTACAGCAACATTCAAAACTTGGGCCTCTCAGTATAATTTTAACCGAGAGATATGTTATCTATCCCTTGTGAAGAGAAATGCAATGGAAACTATTATTCAAAAACCAATTTCCCTGGCCAGTTCTTTGTTACATGCTTCTGCTACTGTCACAGATATTTGTGTTTTAAATTAGAGGATTTTTTCTCACTCTTAATAACTTCTATCTGGCCCATGAATGCAAAGCTCAGAGAAGAGGTTGCCAGGCTATGTTGATGAAGGGGCTCAGCTTAATTCCTAGGGGCTTTGAGACTCAGAATATTGCCGGGCTACGAGTTTATTCAGCCAGGAGCTACGGCTCTGCTGTTGGTATAGTCTCATAGAGGGAGAAATACACCTTGAACTTACTTAATTTTTAGTTGAAGGTGAAGCTGTATATCTCAGGAAAAATAGAATACCAAATATATCTTAGAAAAGTATACAAAAAGAAATTTATAATCAAATCACGTTTATAAATGAGGAAGTGATTTTTTTTTCATCTGGTATTTTTAAAATACCGTGGGGAACTGAGTCTAAGGCGCAACACAGAATTCTGGTTCTGGCATTCCTCACCTATCCAGTCTGCCCACTTGAACTCTCCAGATCATTTTTCACTAGTCTTATGTGGTCACATTAATTCAAGGTTCTTCTTTTCTCCTCAGAGAGTGAGAGACTTTTGACACAGTGATAAATTTGAAAGTATAAATTAGATAAATGTATCAAAAATATAAAGCTTGTCTTACAGTTGAGACGAGATTTAGCTCAAATTAATCCTTTTATTCCCCACCTATATAATGTCTAGGCAACCATTAGGACAACATAATATGTTATTTTTGAGACTCAAAGATAATTTTACTAGAGTTTTGAAGGAAAATGCATTGGGAAGAAAAGGGAACATGTGGCTCTCAGCATCTGTCCTGGCTAGGAGAATGAAGGGATGAAGCACAAAAGGGAGAGTTGTGCTATGTGAGTAACCACGGAGATTCTCTAGTATGGCAGCTAACCACGTAGTGAGGAAGGAGATTTCATACAGGAAAAAAAAAAAAAGACCGAGGTATCAAAAAGTTATGGCCGTTATCCAAAAGGAGAAAGAAGAGGAAAAGAAATGGGTAGGCAGACACAATGATACTGATGGCAACTTCATGACACCTTGTAGAAACAGCCAAATATATTTCTCTCGGAATTTTTGACTTATCCCTGATAGTCTCACAATGAGGAACCAGATAAGAGAATGCATAAGTCTATGGAAGATGCTGTCCAATGAAATGATAAGAAGTAACATGACCAGATATGTTATTTTCCTTTGGCTGTTCAATGAAGGGGAAAGAGTGTAATTTAGTAACCATTGCCCACACTCTCGCCTTTATAAATCCATGCCTCTTGGAGATATATATATATATATATATATATATATATATATATATATATATATATATCTTTTATGGTCAAATTAGTCATCATAAATTATCCATATTGTCCTTGTGCTGCCTTGTGCTGTTTCTTCAAATAGAATTATTTTTAAGGAATTGAAAGAATGCTAAACAATGGCCTTCAACTAACAGCATCTTTACTTTTTGATGATATGTAGTGTAACCATGGGTATTATTTATTTATGCTTTGATGGCAGGCTCTTCCCTCTGTGGCCTTGTCGGCATTTTGTATTACATTGCTTTTTTACTTTATGGTCTAGTCCTCAGCTACAGATAAGTCCTTTTTTTTTTTTTTTAATCACAGTACATTCGGTCTAGGACAATTTAGCTAATATTTGAAAAGTGCCTCCAACATGAAAAATATTGAAGTTTAAGATTCCTTGTGTGTCTATGTGAGGTTCTGATATGGAAAGTTCCTGGGCATGTTTAAGGACAAAGCTTACTGGAATAGAAAAGCAATTCTCTCCTAAATGCAACAGCTTATACCAGAGTAGGAAACAGTCTCAAAATAGCTTAAGATAAGTCCTTTCAAGGTATATTAAACTCTAAGCATGGCCATGGCTAAATATAGTGTCGACCTTAACTGTAAGTGGGAGCACTCCCCTCTTACCATGCTCATTTCCCTGGGGAACCAGAGGCCAATACGGAGCCATTGCCTCGCTCTGGTTACTTCACATTCTTTTTTGTATGAATTCATTGACTGATAATAAGAGTTTTTTCTCCTCTCTCTATTATCCAACCCGGTTCTCACTTGGTAAATTTGGAATGTCTATTTTAAGAAATGACAGGGTGGGGTTAAAATAAAAAGAAGAAAAAAATGACAAAGCAGTGCCTAATCTGTAGCCTTCCTTGCACCGAATGGGTTCCCTGTACTGTATCTTTTCTTTCAAAAATACCACCGAGTCCCTGTGACTTATGAGACATTGTCTCAGCTAGGGACTTGAAGACAGATAAACAGAAAATACCCTTGTACTTCTTGGGCACTCATGTATTCTGAATGCCAAGGCCTTCCAAATATATATCCTCCATGGAGATGAGGTGTGATTTGACTAAACACAGATTTGAAGGAGAGTATTTAACAAATGAAGACATCCTTTTTTGCTTTGTATTCACTGAAGTAATGCACACCTTGATATTGTTATGGCTCACAAATTGACTTGGATATGAAACAGAACACTTTCTTAGAAATTTGATAACTGCTTTTTTTGATTGCTTCAACTCAGATTTGATTAGTTTTTAAGCCACCTTAGCAATTTAAACTATGACTATGTAGTAGACCATTCCTCTCCAGGTGTATCACCTTTGAATCTTTGATGTCAAACGTACAATTTATAGTGAATATCGCAACTAACTTGCTCTGGACCCAGATCTTGGAAATTTTTAATACCATCTTCAATGCAACAATTTACTGATCTCACTACTATTTTTACTTACCACAGACCCTATCAGATTCTCAACTCTCTAACCACTGGGCTTATATTCTACACTTGTCCTGCATATCCGTTTCTCACATACAAAGCCAGTGCCTACAATCCTAACTCTCTCTGTACCTCTCACTTTTCCATGCAGGTCTGTTGAAATCCAAATCCACAGCTATCCATTTCCTAGTATGATTAATAACCAGATGTAAACAGATATAGCTTTGCCACCCAGACTTTGAATTTATAGCCTCAGTCTGCAAAGGAGAACCTAGTATTTCCTGGGACTCACATGAGTCAACTTATTCTGTAATTTTCCCAAAAGCAAAATCAATAAGCTTAACCAAACTATCTATACTGTCCACTACAAAAGCAATGAAAAATTTTCCCTTTGTAACAAAGTATGTATCATCCTTACCATTATAATTTAATGAGCTGTATATTCCTACCTAAGGACAAAGTTAATGACTGCATAGAAGTTAACATCTACAATCAATATTCTTTTTTTCTCCATCATCACTTTATCCACTTCGATTGGAGTACATCTATTTGTAATGGAAATATGAAATACTATGTTCTAAAAACAAACAACAAACAACAAACAAAAAAGAAAAGCCAACTCAATATTCCATGAAGCATCTTTAAGCACATACTTACTTCTGGGCTCTCTATTATGGTAAAATATCTCAATATTATGTTCAGTATTAAAACCCAAATCTTCACTGAAATTATACTTGTCATTAAGAATACCATCTTGCTACACCTACATATCCAGTGTTTGTCCCCACTTGCCCTCTAGGTAGTGTTTTGCTCAACAAAGAAGTTTTGTTCAACTTACTTTATCATAAATATCTCCACATAGCTCTCTACTTCAGAATATTCTTGTCTTTTCTCATAATCAGTCGCCTCAGAATCAAGAATTTGTTTTTTTGGACATTCACTATAGAAACTTGAATGCCTCTCGCAGCCATTCTACATTGTTGCATGAAGTTGGGTTTTTACTTTGCATTTCTGAATCTCTGGAGGTATACAAAATGAGTTTTCATTCTTCATAAATTACTGAAACTGAAGTATTTGGTTATAGACCATGAATGCACTGCTAGAGTCCTTACAAGGTGGCTGTCAGAATGTTCTTTCCACATCTGCACCTTACCTCTATCTCTTCAAAAAACAAGACAAAAATACATCCTCAATAATATTACTGTAATGACATGACTTGTTCATCTGTCTACAGTACCTTGATCACATTGGTTTAGAAGAGTTGTTTTCTGAAGGTCCCTCAACAGCAACATTAGTGTCAGCTAGAAACATGCTGGAAATGTGGACTCTGACGTGCCTTGCCAGCCTGCTCAGTCAGAAACTCTGCACACAGGGCTTGTCATTGGGCTTCTAGGAAATTCCAAGAACGATTGATTTAGAAGAGTAAATTCCAGTACTGATTGCGCTATGACTACTCTCAGGTTTCTAAAACTATTTCTTCAACAACAAGAAAATATTTAATGAATATAATAGGGATTTTTTGCAAACACATCTTAACAACTACCTAAACGGTAAATGCTCATTTAGTATTTAATATTCATGTTGAGTGTATTTAATGTTAATAAACATTAAAGGGAAATAATGAGGAAACCCAAATGAACCTTGTTATAAAATTATCACTTACTCTTCCATTTAAAGTATCCACTAACTCTTGAAACATCTATATCTTGAAGGGAGAGATGGAGAAAGATTGATTTTTACATCTAAATGGCTTATTGATAGGGACAAAAAATGCTATTTTCACTTACTTTGAAAACAGATCAATTCCAGAATCTAAGCCAAATTTAATCCTTGTCTGATGTTGAGGCTGAAGGGAGAGATTTTAAACAAGAAATAAAGGAATGCTCCTGGTGATTTAGAAATGTCAGCTGTGGAGGCAAATCCTAGATGTTGAGGGAGGGCTCACAGGAATGCTGAGTACAGGGAACGTCCCTCTGAGCTCCCTTTCTGTTGCTAAAAACGGGATGAATGGGACAAGGACAAGAATCAGGTCATTTCCTATCAATCCCAACTGCCAAGCCTTATTTTGTAACTTTATGCCAGTTATAGGACTGAAAGCAATTGTACCCAGAGAATTGCTCAGGATAGGAAGATCCAAAGGATTTTTCAAGACAGGAGGGATTCAGATTTCACTGGTCTGAACTTCAGAAAATATTTTCTGGCATCTACAGTCTTTATTTTCTAAAGAATCACACACACACACACACACACACACACACACACATACATGAAGGGAGTAACTATGGAATGTACAGTCAATTCAAAGCTCAAATTATCTATGTACAAAAGGTTTATGGTGTTTTGTTTGTAGCATTATAGTTTTTATTTAAAATGTGGCCTTAGAAAATCAATAGTATGGTATTCCACACACCTCAGTCTTTTACCTAAACATTTCATACACTGCAAAAGCATACATCACAATTAGTAGCTTTGTGCAAGTATCACAGGTCACATTTTATTGGAAAACTTCAAAACAGGAAGTTCTTGGTTGCTGATTTTAATGTATGTACCAAAGCCTCTTTTCAGTATAGAAAATAGTGTGCTCTATGTGTCTATGAGACAGTATCTTATGAGCATGCATTCTTGATATCTTGTGTTCCCATGAAATGTACCTCCAAAGACTACAAAAGTTTCAGTGATACACCTGAGATGTGACTTCAGGTGAATTACTAAATTCTAGAATCTGTTCCCTCTCATAATATGTAAAGTAGTAATTATGAGCATGTGTAATAAATCTAATCTCTTTCATCACTATACACTGTCATGTCAACCACAACTACTTAGTTATTAAAAACAAGAAAATCTTGGAATTTGAAAGCAACGGGTAGATCTAGAAAAGATTCTCTTGCTTGAGGTAACCCAGGGCCAGAAAGACACACATGGTATGTACTCACCTATAAGTGGATATTAGCTACATAACACAGGATAGCCACACAACAATCCACAGACCTAAAGAAGCTGAATAGCACGAGGACCCTAGGATGATGCTTAATTCTCATTTAGAAGGGCAAATAGAACAGACACTGAAAGCAGTTGAACAGAAGGAACAGCATGGGAACCTACAATAGAGGTCCTCTGAAAGACCTCACGTGACCAGGGAGCAAAACAAATGTTGAGACTCACGGCCAAACTCTGAGGTGGAGTGCTGGGAGTCTTATGGAAGAGTCAGGGAATAGAAGCACCTGGAGGGGACAGGAGCTCCACAAGGAGACCAATGAAGCCAAAATTCTGAGCCCAGGGTGGGACCTGCAGAGACTGATGAACTCACCAAAAACCATGAATGGTGAAGACCTAGACCCTCTGCTCAGATGTAGTCGATAGGCAGCACAGTATCCTTGTGGGTCTCCTAATATGGGGAGTAGGGGCTACCTTTGACATGGATTCCAGCGCCTACTCATTGATCACTTCCCCCTGGTCGAGCAGCCTTGCCAGGCCACAGAGATGCAGGCAGTCCAGATGAGACTTCATAGGTTGAGGACAGATGATAGAGGAGGAGGGCTCACCCTCTCTGAGGATGATAAGACAAGGAAGGGGATGAGAGAAGGAGGGGGCACTGGGAAGAGATAAGGGAAGGAGCTACAATCAAGACGTAAGAATAAATTAAAAATAAAAATTTAAAAAGGCAAATTCTGGATCTGAGTGGTTAGTTCTTCAGCATTTCAGGTACATATATTTTAGAAGATATAATAGGAAATATAATTCAAATGATATTAAAAGTGTATACTTTTTCATTTAATATGAACTTTCCTTATTTTCAGATGTTTGTGTTGTTAAAAAAAATCATCTTCAAAGTATCTAAACCACATTCCACTGACATTATAGGAAAGGATATGACAGATAAAGCAGGAGTCTTTCTCAACACCATTCAAACCTTGTATCAAAACTACAGCCTTTCAAGAGGATAGAGAAGATTAGTATCAACTTCTCTCTTTCTGTGTCTTTCTCTCTCTGTCTCTCTCTCTCTGTCTCTCTCTCTTACTCTTTCGCCTCTCGCTCTCTCTTCTCTCTCTCTTACATACACACACACACACACACACGCACGCACACACACACGCATACACAAAAACACACACACACATTCCCACACATGCAGACACACACCCACATACATTTTCAAACATATATGCATACATATTTTCACACATACAAACAAAATCATCCTACACACACACAGAAACACTTGTTCATATATTCTGACATATGTATTCATTTACATACAGATAAAGCTTCAGATAATATTTCACTCTGGGTTTACTTTTTCTTATGGAGATACTAATAGATTTGATTGTATTATCCAATTAAAATAACTTGTTTAATAATTCACAAAAATCATGAACATTATAAAAATTAAGCCTCTAACTAAATAATCTGAAGAGTAATCATTGTTACTGAATATAAGTTTATAAACTGTCACTTCTTTCATATACATCCTTAACCTTGAGCTTCTTGAACATGTATGTATCTATATTTATGAATTATTATACAAACAACTATATAATGATATATAATAAAATTGAATATAGCTATATTTCTTCACATAATATGTTGCAATTATTTTTATCATATATAAACATATTTAGATTTTTAATACTTTTTTCTCAATTTAATTAACTTTATGCATTTAATTTTGTTTCGATATAATATATGTTTACTATTTCCATAACTAACATTTTTATAGCTCTAAGGGTTATTAAAACAATCTTTAACTTTATTCTTTCAAATGAATCTTACCAAAGGCAGTCCAGTTAGAAAGTAACAAAGCAGGGAGTGTAGGAGGAAGGGATATGAAAGGTGGATATTGAATGAGCCTTCCTACATAATTCTCTGGGTGCTAAATGTCTAAAATAGCATGTTTTTATGAAAGATGATATTATTGATGCCCAAAAGCATTAGATATTGTTTATTATAGTCATTATTTCCAATAATATATGGTTTTACTTTGTAAATATATTGCATTTCTCATGTAATTTATGTCTAGATTAATTTTTCCTTTCTGTGTATATGCATGTTACAGAGACAGAGACAGAGACAAAGAGAGAGAGAGAGAAAGAGAGAGAGAGAGAGAGAGAGAGAGAGAGAGAGAGAGAGAGAGAGAGACAGAGACAGAGACAGAGACAGAGAGACAGAAAGATGGAGAGACAGAGAGAGACCGAGAGAGAGAGACAGAAAGACGGAGAGACAGAGGGAGACAGAGAGAGAGAGACAGAAAGATGGAGAGACAGAGAGAGAGAGACAGAGAGAGGAGAGATCTGTGAGAAGTTGGGAAATGGAAAAGGCATATATTGCATAAAAAAAAATCCTAAGTGCTCCAACTATATGTGACTTGGCTTATCTTAATTAATGTTACCACCATATAATAGTCATTGATATTTAGAAGTAAAAGCTTTGAAAGGAAAATGAAAAGAAATAGGAACTCCAATATAAAAGTAAAAATGTTTACTGCAAAATAAAGTTACCTTCTATTCAACTTAGGCCTTTCCTCCTAAAAAAGTCTAATTTCTATGAAATTTCAGGCAATTTTTTTATAAAAAAGTATGAAGAGTATAGGGAACCTAATAGAAGCTAAGCTCAACAGTCACTTTAAGGAGTGCTTATTAAGCTGAACTTCCTTAATTTTATGTATAACAAGACAGCAGACTGCCTTACTCCCTCATATCATTTGAGCTCTTGCGTTAACACACACGGCAATAGTTTTCATCCTGATACCTCACACAAGCATATCTGTGTTCTCTTCGCACTTTCATTAGTCAACTTCCTTTACCTCTGAATGTCTGGGCCTCGGAGATCTGGTGCTCTGTAATTTTCTCCCTGAGGCTGTCCATAACCATCAATCCCACTTGTGACTTTAGAGAAGTGTGATGGGCAGTAGCCATTGACTAGTGCCCTCATCTGGGAAGGACTGAAGACGTGATGGTTATAGACTAGCATTCTCCTAATTTTTGAGATTTTATATACCAAAGAGAAGGTATGAACTGAAAAGAATATTCCACTTAGGGAAAATTTGTTTGTGGAAACAATAGACTCCTTCCACTCCAATAATAAACTAGTTCTTGTAATTCAATTCCTTTATCCTTTTTCAGGAACCACTTATTGGCTTTTCATATCCTTTGATCAAAGGACGCCCCTGTCTCTTCGGCTTATGATAGCTCAGGTTTGGCAACATGATAATTCAACTCAGCAACAGCAAATACTTTTTTTAATTTTTTTCTTTATTAATTTATTCTTGTTACATCTCAATGGTTATCCCATCCCTTGTATCCTCCCCTTCTTCCCTCCCTCCTCTTTTCCCCTTATTTCCCTCCCCTATGACTGTTCCTGAGGGTGATTACCTCCCCCTGTATATGCTCATAGGGTATCAAGTCTCTTCTTGGTAACCTGCTGTCCTTCCTCTGAGTGCCACCAAGTCTCCCCCTCCAGGGGACATGGTCAAAGGTGAGGCACCAGAGTATGTGAGAAAGCAAATATTAACTCCATTTAAAAAATATAAATATTGCTACTTGATTAAAAATGTCATCATGGCCTTCCAAAATGGTGGCGGCCAGGCCATACCATATTTGAGTGGCAGAATATTAGAGACTGTGATTACCATGAGAAGCCTACTGGCTGACTTCACAACATCAAAGCTAGTGTTTCCAGAACACAAGCAACAAAAACCAGTGCTACATGACATCACCGAAAATCAGCTGCCCTACAACAGCAAGGCCTGGAGATACTATCACACATGAAGCATGAGAAAATTATCTTAAATCTGAGATTATGAAAATGAAAGAGGTCTAAAAGTAGGAAAATAAATCTCTCAAAGAAATACAGGAAAATACAAACAAACAGGTGAAGGAATTGAACAAATCTTGTAAAGGAATACAGGAGAAGGGAATGAATAAAACTGTTCAAGACTTAAAAATGGAAATAGAAGCAATAAAGAAACCTTGAATAAAGCTTCCTTGAGTACAGGAAACCTAGAAAAGAGAAAAGGGACTACAGACACATGCATCACCAACAGAATACAAGAGATGGAAGAGAGAATCTCAGGTATAGAAGATAAAACTAAAGAATTCAATACATCAGTCAAATAAAATGTTAAATCTAAAAAGTTCCTGACACAAAACAGCCATGAAATCTGGGACACTATGAAAAGACCAAATCTAAGAATATTAGGAATAGAAAAAAACTTCTAGTTCCAAGGCCAAAAAATATTTTCAGGAAAATCATAAACAACAACAACAACAACTTCCCTAACCTAAAGAAAGAGATGACTATAAGCATATAAGAAACATACAGAACAGCAATTAGAGTGTATCAGAAAAGAACCCCCGCCCCCACCACATAATAATCAAAACATTGATTGTGTAGAATGAAGAAAGAATATGAAAAGCTGCAAGGGAAAAAAAAAACCAAGTCACATATAAATGCAAACCTATCATAATTATACCTGACTTTACACCAGAAACTCTAAAAATCAGAAGAGCCTGCGCAGATAGGTTACAGATATGAAGAGACCATATATGTTAGTCCAGGCTATTATACCTAGAAAAATTTTATTCACCATAGAGGTAGAAAACAAAATATTCCATGATAAAAACATGTCCAACCCTACAGAAGACACTAAAAAAAAAACTCCAACCCAAGGATCCTAACAACACCCGGAAAAGACCAGGGAATAAATAATCCCAAAAACCAAAAGAAAGGAAGCATACATATACACTCTACCACCACCAACATCAAAATAACAGGAATTAACAATCTCTGGTCATGATTATTTCCCACCATCAATGGTCTCAACTATCCAATAAAAAGACACTGGCCAACAGAATGGATGCAAAAAGAGGAGCTATCATTCAGCTGCATACCAGAAACACACCTCAGGAAGAAAAGTAGACATTACCTCTGAGTAAAAGAATGGAAAAAGGATTTCCAAGCAAATGTAATTAGGAAATAAGCTAGAGTAGCCATTCTAGTATCCAATAAAATAGACTTTCAACAAAAAGTAATTGAAAGAGATGGAAAAGGACACTTCATACTCATCAAAGGAAAAATACACCAGGATGGCATGTCAATCCTGAACATCTATCCCACAAAGACAATAGAGCCCATATCCATAAAAGAAACATTACTAGACCACCTCATCCAGGGGACGAGGTCAAATATGGGGCACCAGAATTTGTGTGAAAGTCAGTCCCCACTCTCCACTCAACTATGAAGAATGTCTTATCCATTGGCTAGATCTGGGTAGGGGTTCAAAGTTTACCGCCTGTATTGTCCTTGGCTGGTGCCATAGTTTGAGCAGGACCCCTGGACCCAGATCCCCCCATCATAATGTTCTTCTTGTAGGTTTCTAGGACCCTCTGGATTCTTCTATTTCCCCATTATTCCATACTTCTCTCACCTAAAGTCTCAATAGTATGTCCTACCCTCTGACTCACTTTCCTGGTAAGTGAAGACCTCCATGGGCCATGCCCCTTGGGCTATTGTCCAGATATAAGTGAGTACATACCATTTGACTCTTTCTGCCTTTGGGTTAACTCACTCATTATGATCATTTCTAATTCAATCCATTTGTCCACAAATGTCAGCAATTCCTTTTTTAATAGCTGAGTAGAGGAGACTTGATACCCTATGAGCATACACAGGGGGAGGAGGTCCCCCTCAGTCACAGTCATAGAGGAGGGAAGTAAGGGGAAAATGAGAAGTAGGGAGGAATGGGAGGATACAAAAGATGGGATAACAATTGAGATGTAATATGAATAAATTAATAAAATATATTTTAAAAAGAAACATTACTAAAGCTTGAGTCACACATCAAATCCCACACATCAATAGTGTGAGACTTCAATATCTTGCTCTTGCCAATGGACAGATCATTGAGACAGAAACTAAATAGATAAATAATGAAACTAATAGATATCATGAATCAAATGGTCCTAACAGATATCTACAGATACCTTGTTCTTAGTACCTCATGAAACTGTCTTTAAAATTGACCATACATTGAGTCACAAAGCAATCCTAAATAAGCCCTTGTATTTTATCAGATCATCAGGAATAAAGCTGGGTCTCAAAAAACAACAGAAACTGTTAGGGTCCAGGTAATCTGCAGAAGAAAGACCTCAAGGCAGTACGCAAAAGCAAAGACCTTTTTTATTCTAGCATGCTGGGATCACCTCTCTCTTCTAGAGTGTGACCCCAAAATGAGCATGCAGGCTTAGTCAGAGTTTACAAAGGGATTTAGGATTGGCTGCTTGTTTGTTTATAAAGACTTTTTGAATCACTGAGGTTTTGGCTCTTACTCAGGAGCTGCCCTTTAATTTTATTGGATGGGGCCAGCTATGTTCTTTACCATGTTCATGAAGTAATAAAAACATGCCATCTTGTCATTTTGTACTGTAAGCTGATTCTCTGCCCATGAACTGTCTATAACTTGTGTTTTTACCAGGAATTATTAAAAACTTGTCCTAGTTAGGTAAAGTGAAAAACTGAAGCCTGTCATGGAGTTGGACCAGTCAAGAAAACTTGGGGCTTTGGAGGCTTTGGGGTTCTAAGGGGGGGTTCCTTCATTCCCCACTCTTAAGTGGTACTGGAATCAAATCCTTGATTCAGTTTCCCTAGTGGATACATCAGAGTTGATCTAACCAAGAGGAACAGAACTAAGGGCCCATTTGTCCTTACTCCAGAGAGCCCTTTTTGACACAACATTTTACCCTGTTAGGTGGGATAATGGATGACATAGTCTCTTATGTAACTTCTTCTAGCTAATTTAGGACATTGTTATCAGGGTCTGAGGAAGGTTGAAATGCTAGTCAAAGGGTGGGCAAAGGGGGAATTTATCAGATGCATCTAATTAGTTTATTTAGTTGAAAGACAAGGAGCAATCACACTGGCTGACCTGGTTAATATCAGTTTTTAATGAAGTCCGGAGTTCAGAAGATTGCAGTAAACAGGTGATCCCTTTATTGAGTCTGTCAGCCAAGTGAAAATATGCTGAGACAAATATAGACATGGGACAGAATGAAAATTTCCTAGTAACTGGAGAAGGTAAAGAATCCCAGGTCCAGGAAAAATTCCCGTTTTCAGAAATATGTGTGTATACTTATGTGCAGTTCATTTGATCTGGGGCAGGTGGATCCAGTTCTTATGTCTTTTTGATTCATTTAAGCTTATATGAATTTTAGTTTATGAAAAGAAGTATATTAATATTACCCTTGTATTGATATCTATATTTTTAAAAAAGCAGTTAACAGATGTCTAAAAGACAGCAGCAGTAGACTCATATCTTTGTGACCCAGTAATGAGAAACACAAGTCTATATTCAGAAGACAACCAAAGGGAAATTAAAATCTAGGGTTTGTGACTAAATAATAAGTAATTGTGTTTCATCAGCTTATCTGAACTTTATTGATTAATATTAAAATCTTATATATTTTAAAATATCTTTTTAGACCCCTTAGACTTAACTCACATTTACCAACCTTTACATATAATTTCAGACCCTTAAACTTATATTTATCAACCTTAAAACACGGATTTAGATCCTCAGACATTTTCTTAGATCTTCATAACTTAAAACTTTTGTATCTTCAGACATTATATAAACTTTATGGGGTTTTTAAATCTAGTTATTTATGAGGAGACACAGGCAGTTGATTACTGGTAGCAGTTATTTAAATGAAGCAATAGTTGAAATCTCTTTACCTTTTAATATGAAGCCTACAAACAAGGCAAATCTGTTTGTCTTTTAAATAAGAGACTTAGTCCCCAGTAGTTTTAACTAGCTAGTGAATTGACTAATGAACTAACAGTAGATTTAATTGTCCTCTAGCTGTCAAGATACAATTAGCTTAGCTATCAGTGTGATCAGAGACCTGAGAAGGATGAGCTAGATGAATTTATGTATCAATTAAAGTGACAGAAATGACTTGTCAGTCTACCATCTAGACAGTTGTCTCACACAGGTTCTTGTGCTTATGAAGGCACCATAAGCAGAGGCAGTCTGGCCATCAGGCATAAAAGATGACAGGCTGTTTCTGTGGAAGAAGAACATGAGAATGACTGACGTCACCTCATTTTTTAACAATGTGAGACAATAATTCTCTGGATGTCCATTTTGTCCACATGACAAGCTGGGCCCAGCAGTGGGCAATACATTGGAGCAGTCATGCCCAACGGTTAGAATACCACAAACCGTCGTTGAAGTCATCTGTTGTACTCAAATCTTCTCAGAGACCTTGGGGAGTTACTGCTAGGATTTGGGAAGTCTCTTTCATAATAAGATTAAATATACTTAATACCATATTTAGCAGATCTATGGCAAGCTTGAGAGCCAACATATCTGAGCTCAATATTTGTCTATCTTTAGCTATTTGTCTTATAAACATAAAACAGAGTGATTGATTAATTTAGAAAACACTCATGATTAACTGAACTAGTACCTAACAAAGCCATCAGTTTGACTGACCATCAGTCTGTATTTTTTAGTTTTAAACAGTTTGTGATAGTAGCTATTAAGAGGGCCAGGACAGTACATAACATTTTTGAGAATTACATAAATACAACACCTCAAAAAGAATTGATACATACTATGTTGCAACCAAAATATAATCTTAATTTTATATCAATATCTAAAAATTTGAAAAACCAAAAACTATTTATCCCACCTTGGGAACAGAGCATCATTTAAAAAATGTTTTCTTAACTGACAATTGATCTTTAACTTGTATCTCTCAGTTATCTTTAACATTATGTAATAAATTATTTATTTGTTTTTGTTTGATCTTGAAAACAAATATAGGAAGGCAAATAAGGCACATCTTGCCAATCAATCATGACCATAAGCATAGTCATGGGTATTTAAAAAATACAATCATTTATAAAGCAACTGACAATCTGGATGTCTCAATTATCTTTTAACAATCCATAATAAATGATAACTGCAGACTGAAGCCCCTTCAGCATCAAGATCCCTAAATTCAGAGACTGTGAACTTTCCTGACCTCCACATGGCATATCACTATAGAATACAACAGTTCCCTGTGTGTCTCAGTTTATTAAAAACAGGCTATTTTTTAATATTGCTAGTAAAAACAAGGAGGATATATATGTGTGTCTTTAAATCTATCTTTGTTAGTCTAAATAGAACTTATGAGCTAGTGACTTTTTCCCTCAGTAGGAGTCTTACATCATGACTGACTGATAGTCAGAGTGTTTTATTTTCATTTATGTAGAATTCAGTTGGCAGGGACAAATGTATGTTGTTCTAAAACATAGATCAGATGATTTTTTTTTTCTCCAGATATGTGTTTTAGCCTTTTCTTGGGCGTAAATTTAGTCATCATTGATGAACCATGACAGAATAGAGTTATTTTTTTATAATTATGTTTTTTTTTTATCAATCCTTTAACCCAATTTTTTATCAGTCTTGTAGTGTTAAGGGCATATTTTGCCAAAGCATTACAACCTATTCTCAGGCTGGTAGTTTGTGTGGTTTCAAGGGCACTAGACAGAAAGAAAACATCCAAGCCAGCCTGGGAAGATCATCATGTCCCAAAAAATGTATTATTAACTTTTAATGGAGTGCAAATTGTCACTAGGCCTAAGAAAATCTGTAGGCCAAAGTTGAGGTAGTTAATATTTACGACATCATAGTGGCCCTATGTGAGCTAATTTTTAAGACAGGGGATCTAAAGATTTTGGCGCATAGGGCATTTTCAGTCTTCAGCTGGTAACTGGAATGACAAGAATAAAAATAAGGACAATTTTTAGGCTTATTCCCAGTTTGATGGTAATAGACCAAAAGTTGTCCTGAGACAAAGGAAAGAGGTTGTTAGAATCTATGAGCAACCTCGGAAGCTGAGGTAGACTCTAATTGAGCTGAACTAATAGCTGTAATTTGTTAATGTAAAGATTGTATGTTTATGGCTTGTTTTAATGCCTATGGAGGTGGAACTTAACCTCTGCCGAGGTCACCTTAAAAACACTGTATTTAATGCCTAAGTGCTTGGGTTATAAAACCAGGGCTGGGTCAAATTCATAGGTAATAAAACATGAGAAGGTTGATTTACCTGAACAAAAGTTTTTATTTTGTTTTCTTTTCTTTTCTTTTCAGGAGAAATTAATACAATAACCATATAATACCTGGCTAGAACATTAAAAAACTGTTTTTGTAATATCAAAATAAAGGACTTTTCTAAAGAGTGAGGTCATAGAGCATAACCATAATTTTTATAAGATAAAACCAAACTTTAACAGTTTTAACAATGTATTGTTTCTAAAATCAATACAAAGTATATCATTTTCATGTTACAAAGTTTGACTGTCAATAAGAAAAGTTATTGCATAAGAACACATAGAGATGCAGCTCTAATACTTTACTAACCAAGCATAGTTTAAATCTTATTTTTTAAGCCTGATTTTTTTAGGACTGGATAAAATTATATAAAAATTTTTTATTCCAATTTGAAGTGGGAGACCTGTTCCTTTAGTTGGTTTATGCCATTTGTTGTTCAGAATGGCTTTTAACTTTAAATTATGAGCTGAAGTTAACTTTTTGTTATAGATGTTCAAGATTTTTAACCATACCTAGTAATAATGTATAAGCAAGATATACAGAACACCACAAATTTATACATTTAAAACCAGTCAGAAACAAACATGTAGTAAAACAGACAAAACATCTCTACTTTTTAAGCTGTAGTTTCAAGGGAGGAGTATTTTGTTGTTCATCATCTCCATTTCTGATTTCAAGCTCTAGTACAGAGCAATAGTATTAAAAACTGGAAGATACTGTCATAAATAGACTGGTTGATTAATGAAATCTATTCAAAGACCTAGAAATAAACACACATAGCTACGGACATTTCCTTTGTGACAAAGGAGCCAAAACTATACAATGGAAAATAGACAGCATATTCAACAAATGATGCTAGTCTAACTGGATGTCTACATGTAGAAAAATGCAAATATATCCATATTTATCTTCCTTAACAAAACTGAAGTTCATGTGGACCAAAGACATAAAACCAGATAAACTAAATATAGCAGAAGAGAAAGTGGTAATCTGTCTTGAATTTATTGGTGAAAGAGACAACTTCCTGAACAGAGCACCAACAGCTTGGGTTCTCACAGCAAAAATTAATAAATGGGACCTCTTGAAACTGAAAAGTATCTGTAAAGAGAAGGACAATATCAGTAAAAGGAAAAGATAGAATACAGACTGGGAAAAGATCTTCACCAATCCTACATCTGACAAAAGGCTAATATCCAAAATTTTAAAGAACTCAAAACATTCAACACCAACAAATGAAATATCCCAATTCAAAAATGGGGTGTAGACCTAACAGAGAATTCTCAAGAGTGGAATCTCAAATGGCTGAGAATCACTTAAAGAAGTGCCTAAAGTCTTTAGTCATCATGGAAATGTAAGGCTCAAAGATTTTGAGATTCCATCTAACACCCATCAGAATGGTTAAGATCACAATCTCAAGTGACAACACATGATAGCAAAGATGTGGAGAAAGGGGAACCCTCCTCTACTGGTAGTGGGGGGTACAAACTTGTATAACTCCTTTGGACATCAATCTGGCACTTTTCAGAAAGTTTGGAATAGCTCTACCTCAAGAACCAGATATACCACTTCTGGTTATATACTCAAAAAAGGCTCTACCATACAACAAGGACACTTGCTCAACTATATTCAGAGCAGCTTTCCTTGTAATAGCCAGAATCTGGAAACAACCCATATGTCCCTCAACCAAAGAATCCATAAAGAAACTATGGTTCATTCACACAATTGAATACAACTCACTATTAAACACAAAGAAATCATGAAATTTGCAGGCATATGGAAGAAAATAGAAAAGATCATCTTCAATGAAGTAACCTAGACCCAGAAATATACACACAGTATGTAATTACTTATAACTAGATTTTAGGCTTATAGTACAGGATAGACATACAACAATGCAGAGGCCCAAAGAAGATAAGTAACAAGGAGAAGATAATTATCCAATGGAGAATAATCAAATTTCATTCACAAGGAGAAAAAGAAAAGACAGAGGTAATGTTTAAGAGAAGGAACAAGATAGCAGAGGGAGTAAACAGAGATATGAGAGTGTAGATCAGACATTGGGAAGCAGGGGCTGGGAACAGGAGGCCGGCAGAGGAAAAAGAAACTGTAGGTGGGGGCATATCTGTGACACGCTGGAGACCCAAGTCCTGGTAAGCTCCTGGGAGAATATAAGGGGGACTCTAGTAGAGACATCTAGTAGCAGGGGCCATAGTAATTAAAGAGGACGCCTTCTAAATAGACAAGACTCCTAGTAGAGGGAGAAGAACACCAATACACCTACAAATCTTTGATCTCTAAAGTACCCTGCTTATAAGATGTGAATGTATAAAGATAAAGCAGAGATTGAGGGAATGTCCAATCAATGCCTGACCCAACCCAAGGGCCACCCCATGGGAAAGAGCCAACCCCTGGCACTATTAATGACACTCTACTATGCTTGTAGACAGAAGCCTAGCAGAGTTGTCCGCTGAGAGACTCCACCCAGCAGCCAGATGCTGAGACTCACAGGCAAACACTGGGCTATGTGTGGAGAGCCTTGTGGGAAAGTGAGGGCAGGGAGAAAATTACCTAAAGGTGATAGGAGCTCCACAAGAAGACCAACAGAGCCATCTAAGCAGGACCCAGAGGGGTTTGCTGTGACTGAAGCGCCAGCTAAGAACCATATATAAACTGGACCTTGGCCCCTTCCACAGATACAGCTCATGAACAGCTCAGGCTTCACATGGGTCCTCTAGTAAGGGGAGCATGGCCTGTCTCTAACATGGACTCTGTTGCCTTCTTCTTCCCCCTGGTTGGACTGCTTTGCCAGGCTACAGGGGAGGAGGGCATAATCAGTCTTTATGTGATTTGATGAGCTGAGATAGATGGGGAAATGAGTAGAGTCCCCACTTACGAGGAATAAAGGTGGAAGGATGGGAAAGAGGGAGGGAGAGTGGAGCTTGAACAAAAAGGAAGGATGAGGCTATGACCAGGATGTAAAGTGAATAAATAAATAAATAAAATGAAAAAAAATGTGATCATGTCTCTCTTTAACACTAAAGCAAATTAGTATACTTGAGAAAAGATGTGAGAAATATCCTCAGGAAACACTTTCAACAGTCCTCACTTGATTTCCATAGAAGTAGATTACCGTCTCTGTCTTTTCTTTGGAGATTTTAATCTATTAACATGTGAGGTAATTTTATCCATGAGTTAGCTCGTGTTTTAGCCATTTTATGACTTGTTTTACAGTTTTTTTTTGGCAGATACTGTAAATTCTCATAGCTAGTATCTATATTCCATAAAACTTTTTCAGATTTTAAGAATATTTCCAAGGTATGATATCTATAAGTACTTTGAAATTGATGGTATGGGCCCAGTCAACATTTGTCAATTTGTTCTAATGCAGGTTATATTTTGTGATTTACTAGATTTATGTATTAACACTGTGTTTGCTACTATTTATAACTTGGGGGAAATATTATACACACACACACACACACACACACACACACACACACACATACATACATATGAGTAAAAGGGTTATCACAAAAATGAACTTTAATCACTGACACAATGAATTCTGGTGTCTGTGGAGATAAGTACAAAGAAGAAGTGGAAACATTTTGAATTGTATGTCTTTTCAAACTAAATCCTGAAGCCTTTTCCCTTTCCTTAGCTTTACTGTGGATCAGATTTGAACTAGGACAGGAGAACGCTTGTGTTTATCTTGAAATCTGTTCCTAATTCATATTCTGCCAAGACCATAGGGATGTTTTCAAACAGGGAGCTCCTTTGCATGTGTTGTTTTTAGATAAACAACAATAATCAAACTTGGTTTAGGGTAAATTAACATTGATCATAGTAATCACAGCTGTGTTATTAGCAGTTGGTCTGTATGTTTGAAGAAAAAAATGCAAAGGATATTAAGTCACTAAGAAATTCACCCCTCTCACACTCTGCACGTGTGTGCACGCGCGCACGTGTTTGTGTGTGTGTGTGCATGTGTGTGTGTGTGCATGTGTGTGTTCATTCATTTGAGGAATAGTTTTCCTTATAAGGTCATAATATTGTCTCTTTAATATTTCTATGCTTAATAAACACCTTCAAATTTTTAGCTATTAGAGAGGAGCTGCAATATTGAGAAAATTTTTCTATTTTTCTTCAATGACAACACAGATTAAGACTATTGATCAACTATTTTAATGCAGGGACTAAGCACCACATGATTGCCTTTTCTTTGCATTTTGATCAGTCGTGGTGTCCTGTAATTGTTTCCTTATATTTCAAAGAGAAGTTTTTGTTTCTTTGGTTGGTTTTGGTTTTGGTTTCTGATGAGGGTTGAGAAGTATACGTCTCTGTTATTTTAAGAATAAACAGAATGTATTTAGAAATTGTGCTTGTTTAGCAACATGACTGCCTAAATAAGACCTAAACAACACAGACACCATTGAACATGCTAGTTTTGAATGAGAGACGTTTGCAGGGCCTCAACCTTAAATAAAGAACTAAAGGCAATTGGGAGATGTTGAGTGTGGGAGAAGTGGCTTCCTGAAGAGCACACCAACCAGTTATCTAACACTACGGGGCCAGCCTGAGATTGGCTGCACATGAATAATATTACACAGACAGACAAGGCTATGTTTATGCATTTAGGAGATTTAAAAAATTAAAAATAAAGAGGCCACGAATTTGAATGACCTTAAACTAAATTACATACCAACGTATCAAAATTAAACTTATTTTGCATCAACATACAAAATTCTATACCAGTGAATTGAAAATAACCTTGTAACAATTAAGGCGTTAAGTTGAGGAGTAGAAAATGAAAAAAAAAAATTAAAATAGACCGGCAAACTCAACTTCTTTAATATCAAAAGGCAGTTTGTGTTCAGAGACATATCTGCCTCTTCAGCTCCTTTTCATGATTTTCCCCTTTCTGCGGAATGTCTGTCTCTATCTATGTTTCTTTTCCCATACTTCTACAGACTAGTCAGCGCCTTCATTTCCGTTGGCTGACAGTACTTATATGGAGATGTGAACAACTCTCTACTCACCCCAAATAGGTAACTGGCATACATTAAATGAGGCTTGGTACAAAAGTTCACCTTTGTGAGTCCTGAGTTTTATTTGGGTGACTTACAGGAATATTAGTGAGGGGTTGCTGACAGATCAGGAATGACTGACCAGTAGCTGAATTAACAAAAGCCCTATGAGCAGAATGACAGACATTACAACCTGAAACTCACAGTATTACCTGCAGGCAGCTCAGCAGATTAGATAATCTCTTCCAGGTGACTTGACTAATTTCAACATACTCTCCAGACACATTAAATGGTCTGAGACTCTTGTAGGCAGCCTGATTTCTCTGAGAGGGCCTCAGTTCTTTATCGGTGATAACCATAGTAGGCAATCAAGAAATATTTGTTAAGTGAATGTGTGTATGAATTAATCAGAGAAAGAACTAAATCACAATCAACACATAAAATTCTATTTCAATTAATCTGGAAGCTATATACTTCCCTAGAAAACAGTTGGCTAGTTTCTTATAAAACTAAACATATAATTGCCGTATGATATAGCAATTATGCACTTGGGCATTTATCCCAGAGAAGTGAAAATTTATGTTCACATTAAAACCTATACATAAATGTTCATAGGAGCTTGATGCATAAGAGCCCCAAACTGGAAATAAGCCAGGTGCTGTTCTGCAGGCTAATAGTTAAACACACTAGTGAACCAATGTCATGAAATACCACTTGATAATGAAAAGGAAGAAATGATTGATTTCCTTCATCCTCTTGGACAAGTCTCCAGGAAACTGTGCTCAGGGAAAAGAGCCAATCTCAAAGGTTTTCTACTAGGTGGCTCCATTTGCATATTATTCCCAAAAGGATGAAATTATACAGATAGAAGCTGTCTGAGTTTAGGCACAATTAAAGAGAACTTCCCAGAGACAGAAAAGATTAGTAAATGATAAAATAAAAAACATTTCCAGTGATATACCTTTCTTTACAGTTATTGTGGTGATGAAAGCATGAACCTAGACACATAAGAAATTTGCATATAAATAAATACACATAGCATGTATGACCATGGAGACAGTTAAATAGGATCAGGAAATTTTATCAATGCATTCTTGTTGTTATACTGAACATAATTTTTCCTTTGGAATGAATCGGGAAATACATTTCCCAAATTGTTTCTTAAATTTTACAGGAGTTATAATATCTTAAAATAAAAAGATTGGAAAGCTATATAATCTTGAGTGTGAAAATTTAAAGGACATAATTATTTTAATATTAATAAACTGTTGTCTACAAACAGTGCTGAAAAAAACAGTGACCTATGGTCCTATTCAAAGAAGAGTTTTTCAATAGCTTCCTCATTAGAAATCCTCATTGGCTCATTCTATTCTTTTCAACTACAGAGTCAGAGTCAGGGTCTTTTTTCATTTGGAATAGTCCTTGGCCAAGGTCCCTGGAAAAGGCTACTTACAACATCTGAAAGAATAACTTATTACAATACAACTGGATATAAACATATATATCCAAATATATATCATGAGAATTGATTCCAACAGGCCTAACTAAATAGCCAAAGGTAGCTAAGAATGAGGTCCAACAACAAATGCTAAATACATCCAAAACATTATGAAAGCTCTTGTTATTATTAATTTATGTAGTAATTCCATAAGATATTCTCAAGCATGAGCTTTTTGACATGATAATGTGTAACATGATGCTGTTAAAAGAACTGGGCCAGGAGTTTGCATTACACACATGATTCAACCCCCATAATTCAAGTGACGGTATGCCATTGTAATTACAATGCTGAAAAGATGGAGACAGGTTCCAGGGGTTCCCTGCCTAGCCAGCTTCACCTGTTTGGGGAATTAAGGAAGTGATATTGACTCAGATAGAAGGAGTGGGAATAAGGCAGAGGAGGAGGGAGAGGGAAGGAAGAAAAGAATGAAGGAAGGGAGAAAGGAAGGGAGGAAGGAATGAACCAAAGGTCATAATCATCTCAGCAAAAACAATAGAGATTGTCCTCAGCCCTCTTTTGTATACAAAAGCACATACATACAACTACGGGTTGGACATACCTGGACACAACACACTGATTAACTACCTAAATTCTTGATTTGGCTAGAATAGTTAACGGTGACTCCAGGTAGCAATGTGAAAGCACTTAGGGCTTTGGAATGTCCAGATTCTCCCTTGCCATGGGACTCCCGTTCCCTAGCTGAATTGTGATGTAGGGGATGAAAGGAATAACAGCGAAGTCCTCACCCTAAAATAGTACTGGAATCCAAATCTGTAGCTTCTACTTCAAGTCTCTGAAAGTCAAATTTAATTACTTCTCTGTCTTTTCTGTTTTACATTTTCAAAAGGAATAAGACTTTTCCTTTGAAGAGAAGATGGCTTTGAAGTTGGAAAGAAGTAGGTCTGAAGCCCAGTTCTGTCAATTACTCACTCACTAGAACACCATAAGCTAATCATGTGAGGAAAGCCATGTGTCTTGTGTGCTAGCATACCCTGTGTTGGTGATGCTCTTTACTCTCGCCAGTCTCACTATTCTATATTATAACATGGGCATATGGATCATGTTCTCTGAACACACCTGCTTTTTCCTTCCTTTCTCTCCCAGGAAGTTTTCCCTCTATAAAGACCATGAAAATATTTTGTTCATTCTGTTGGATAGTTTTATGTCAACCTGTCACAAGCTAAAGTCACCTGAAAGGAGAGAGCAGCAATTAAGAAAATGACTTCATAATATCAGACTGCAGGGCATTTTTTTAGTGATTTATGGGAGAAGGCCCAGCCCATTGTGGGTGGGGCACCCTTAGGCTGGTTGACAGTTATGGGTTCTATATGAAAGCAGGCTGAGCAAGCCATAGAGAGTAAAGCAGTAAGCAACAATTTTCTATGGCCGATGCATCAGTTCCTCCCTCCAGTTTCCTGCACCTGTTTGTGTTTCTGTCCTGGCTGACTTTAATGATTGACTATAATATGGAAGTGTATGTCCAAATAAATCCTTTCTTCTCCAGCTCTCTTTTGTGTCATGATAGCTCATCCCTGGAGTAATAACTCTAACTAAGACATTAATCTTTTCCTCAGAAGCTTCCATTCTACCTCTAACCTCTTCCGTTGTATCATCGGCTCTCAGGCTTATTTTAAAATTTAATGTAAGTCCTCTTTCACATCTTGTATTTCTTTAGTCTTCATTTCATCTTGTGGTTTTCTTTTTGAACAAGCAATGTATTTATAATAACCTGTTCAACATTAATATCTTAATTGCATTGTTAGTAATCAGGCAGCCATACAGCCACCCCTAAAGGCCCAGATGCCAGTGGGAAAAACAGGCAACCCCAAAGCCACTCCAGAAGCATGTCCTTGGAAACATGTCACCACCAGCCAGCAGGACTCAGGCCACCTAAACCAAGTGTACATCCTCTGCGCATGCAAATATGCATATGTACTTTCTGCGTATGCGCTGCCTAGCTTATAAAGGGAACTCTTCTCATTCCTCTCTCTTTCGTCTCTCATGTGTCTCCAGAAATTGTCTATGTACTCCCTAATAAGCCTCTTAAGCCTGGTGTGATTTCCATTCCAACTTACAACCTGTCTAACATGTATGATCTCCATCTCTTCAGCGTCTGTTTCTATCCATTGATTTTCTTTGCTTAGAGGGTAGACTGAGTGGTATATGCACAGATGTTTATAACACAACTACCTCACATTTCAAAATATAGATGGAGGCACATTCAAGTTTGTTGTCCTTGCTTCTCCGCTGATGGGGGTGGTGCGCCGGACTGGGCGTGAGGCTTCTGAGGACCTGGAAACGCTGATGGACAGGGCTGGGGTCTAGCATGCCTTAAGCAGCCAGTCCTGGCTAGACTGCAGCTGAATCCCTGAGCATTCTCCCTCCTCTCTGGGGGAAAGTGCCCCTGCTGTGTCTCTCAAGGAGGGAGGGAAGCCATAGCTTGGGAAGTGCAAAAGCAGCCAGATTCATGAGCCACAATGAGGCAGCCAAAAGGCAAGGAACTAATCTTTAATGTGCAGTCTAAGCCTCAAGCACTCTGTGGAGCAGGGAGTCAAATGTCAAAAGAATAAAGAGAACAGAAGGCAGGGCATTGGAGGAAGGCAGGGGACCTAAAGCTCAAGAGAGAAGGCCCAGGCCCAGCAGAGCAGCCAGAAGGGGCCAAAAGGCTCAAAAAGGCAACTTCGCTGGGTTTTTAAGTTCTGGGTTGTAAAAGAGAAGGGGAGTTCTCAGGATATGGCTTCTGTTTATAGTGAACATCTTCAGAGCCTTTCTCTGGAACACAGCCTTGGTATTCCCCAGGTGGCTTTGAAGTTTTGTTCTTTAGTCTTTGGTTTGGTTTGGTTTGGTTTGGTTTTATCAAAGGAGAACCAGACCAGATCTGTGACACCTCTCACCAGGTAGGATCTAGAAGCTGGGAACAAAAGGGAATCACCTCCTTTTCCAATCTCTTTAAAATGGCTAAATCAGAGGAAGTAGGACTTCCACCCTTGTTCAGCAATGCCCCACACAAGGTTTGTTCTTTTTTACCACAAGAATGTCCAATAGTCAAGTGACATTCATTAAGATGTCATCACCACCTCTATGACACCACAGTTCATTCTTTGTCTAATCCAAATGTTCACAAATGAATGCTGCTTCTGATTTCTTTGCCCTGTGCCACTGGTCCATCTGCATGTTTTCTTTCGAAGCAATATGCCATCCTAATTAATATAATTTGAAATGCTATTAAAATGATTCATAAAATATCAACTTTTTAAGATATTTTTTTATTTAGACTATATATACATAATGACTTGAGAATGTTGACCTGATATCCAATTTCAGAACCACCAGAGAGCACAGCATAAAGTATACAAAATTAAGCATAGAATAATATCAGCAGCTGAGAAATATCATATATACATATATGTATATATATCTCACAATACCTTTTAGAACTAAAGAGTTTCATGGAGTACATAATGGGAGTGTATCCTTCAGCATCCCCCAACTTTTTTTCTGTTTGTTTTTTTGTTTTGTTTTGTTTTTCAAGACAGGGTTTCTCTATGTAGCCTTGGGTTGTTCTAGACTCACTTTGTAGACCAGGCTGGCCTCGAACTCATAGCAATCTGCCTACCTCTAGCTCCCAAGTGCTGGGATTAAAGGCGTGTGCCACCACACTTGGTTAACTCTTACTCATGGTCTTCTGTAGTAAATTCTTGGTTTCTATACTACATTTTGTCTCTTCCAAATTCATCTGACAGAGTACACAAGGAGTAAAGGGCCGCAAGAACAAATTCCTGATAGAATATTATTAATTTCTGTTGGAACTTCCAGGAGACCTAATCCTCTTAACATGAGGTGATCTAAGCAGCCATGGCATAAATATTGATCTAAAATGTATAATGTCACAATGGCTTACTGGAAGCTTGGATACTGGACTAGTGGTTAAGATTGGTGACCATGTTTAACTTTGACTAATCAGACTTAGATTTGACTCAAAATTGTACATGTTTTTAGACGAGACTGGGCATGTTCAGGATGGTATGGCCATAGACGTACAATTGTTTTTTAATCTAGAAAAAATATTCTAGGGATAAGCTCCATGGCTTCCTTTGTCATCTACTATCTACGATCACAGACCAATGATTTAGGGTTCTTTCTCACAAAATACTGATGATTACCTTGGAAAGGTTTCTTGTGGGATAAGATTTTTCTCCTTAGCCTTATTCACTCAACCCTAATGGGCTTAGGAGTTTGGCCATTGTTTAGCCTCTGAATAGAATTAATAACAGGGCTTATCATATAAATCATTCTAGTTTCTGTGGCCTGAAGGAAATCTGCCTGTGGATGCTCCACACCTGGACCTTATAAAGGAGAGAAAAATGAGACCGTATATGCTGTGTCCTTGATGTTGGCACACAATTTAACAACAGGTCAGATATTTTCTCAATGCATGAAAGCTTATTATAAGATATTGAGAATCTCTCTCTCTCTCTGTTTCCCTCTTTTTCTCTCTCTCATAAACGTGGACTTCAGTGTAGCAAAGGCCTTTATATAATGCTAACAACTGGATTATACCATGAGGTGAAATGTTTCATGATAAATGTTTCCATCACCTTCTAATGTACCATGTTCTCAGTCTTATTCTTCATTTATAGCATTTGTCCATGAAGATCACTCATTTTAACCTTAGAAAGTTATTTTATAAAATTTATTCTGTTTTTTAAAAACATAGATGTCTCCACAGTCCTTTTCTCTTGGTAGGAAAAATATCTATGAAGATATCTAGCTTCCTCCATGGTGTGTGTGTGCGTGTGTTTGTGTATGTGTTGTGTGTGTGTGTGAGTGTTGTGTGTGTGTGTGTGTGTGTGTGTGTGTGTGTGTGTGTGAGAGAGAGAGAGAGAGAGAGAGAGAAAGGGACTATATATGCATGTAGTTCCCTTTTTGATCATTGGTTAATGAGAAATTTGACAATTACATGTTTTGAAATTGTTATTATATTTGTTCAATTTTTGTGGAATTTCTTGACTTTCTCCTTAAATATTTAATATCAAAATTAGAATGTTACTTCTCTTGTGCATACATATGTTTTTCAATATATGATGAGACTGTATCTTAATAAACTCATCAGTAGTTGAAAATATTGTGTCTAGGGCAGTTTGTTAATAAATCTAAGCTAATTGATGTTCTATATGAATATCTTTCTAGGAGCTATGCTTTACTACTTCAGTGGAAGGACACGGAGCCAGTAACATTTGGTCAGTGCAAATTATTTGATGTGGGAGGAAAAGGGCCCACTGTTTTCTAAGAAAGGAAGAGGAAGTTATAGACCTTTAGTTAAATACAACTCTCATCAGAGACTATTCTGTTTTATATTAGATAGTGGTCATCATTTGAAAATAAACAACTAGCTAAAGTTCAGAAACTAAGAGATCACACAATGTTCAGCCTTAAATGGAAAATCTACTCCACACTCTTTCCTCCAAAGCTTAGAGGATCATTGTGGAAAAGAGCATTAGAAAGAGCATTAGAGCAGAAGTGGTTGGTGGCTACAAGGAAACAGTGAGTTCTAGACATGACAAGGAAGCTATGCAAACAAATGCTCAGCTGTTATGACTGTTCACAAGACCTTAAGCTCAAATCTCAGCATGGAGAGGAGAGTAAGGCAAGCAGCTCCACATCCAGCTCAGGGAGCATTGGCAATTTTTAGGTTCTGGGAGAACAAAGGTCATCTCTTTTTAAACATGTAATTCCTGTCATACTCTAATGGAGAGAAGATACCAAAGAGTATTTGTGTAGCACAAATTGGCTTCAATGGGGGTGGGAGAAAGATATAATGTTGAGTGGGAAGGGAAGTGGGCAGATTTAGAGAGTTTGGAGAGGGAAGTTAATATGATAAAACATGTCTGAAGTTCTGAAAGTACTCATACATTTTAAAAGTATTTTAACAAATGTATATATGAATAAATCAGTACTATTTAAAAATTATAGATTTTGCATTTATAGTTCATTGTTTTTCTTTAAAGGAAACAGTACAATTACAAGTTTGGGCTACTTGAATTTTTTTTTTTTTTTTGTCTATTTAAGAGGTTGATACATTAATGGTTTTAAAAATTGTCCAACTTAGATAATAGTACTATGTACATTTAAAAGCAAAGGTCTCTCCATTTTACTCACAGCTAATATTTCAGAACATCACATTATGATGTGTTTTTTTTTTCTTGAGGTTTCTCTAGCCGTGGTGAGTTTAAAGCGTTTCTATGTTTCTCACAGAGCCATTTCTGGTGTAGTTTGTGTGGAAGTTTCATTATATAAGCACGGTGCATTACACCCTTCTCATCGGTAGTCAACTCAGTAGTGAACCCTTTTCCCTTTCCTTCAGAAGATATCCACAGTAAGACAGTCTGAAACTTCTAACATCTGACCGTATGATTTGCTACCCTTGCCTCCAGCTGCTAGGCTGAAGTCATTCAAGTGTTCTCAGGCACCAAAGGAAACCTGTTCTAACAAGAAGTTATTAGCTCATTTCTCTGTGGTAGTCCAAATGACTCCAGAAGATGCCTAGCAATTCAGAGATTTTGATGCTGTTCAGTTGTGATATGAAACACACAGACACACAGACAGACAGGGAAAAGGAGGTGTTTAATTTTGATGTGTACGTGCATATATATACACATGGATATGTTTGGGTTCCTGCTTATGTAGGTATGTGTGCATATTTTTACAGGAGTGCAAATAGAAGCCGGTAGTCAACCTTAGGTGTTGATAATCGGACACAGTGTTCTGTCCCTTATTTTGTAAGACAGTGGACCTCATTGGTTTTAGACTTTGAGGTTAGGGAAGGCCAGCTGGTCTGCATGTTCCAGAGATTGGTTGGTTGATTGATTTTTTTTTTTTTTTTTTTGGATACAAGATTTCTCTGTGTAGCTTTGGCTGTCCTGAACTTGCTTTCAGATTAGGCTGGGCCAGCTGGTCTGCATGTTCCAGAGATTTTTTTTTTAATCTACGTATCAATTAATTAATTTGGTTTTTGTTTTGTTTTGTTGTTACTGTTGTTTTGTTTTGGTGTGGTTTGGTTTGTTTGAGACTGGGTTTCTCAGTGTAGCATTGGCTGTCCTGGACTCAACTCACTTTGTAGACCATGCTGTTGTTGAGTTCACTGAGATCCACCTGACTCTGCCTCCCTGAGTGCTGGGACTAAATGTGAGTACCACCATGCTTGGCAGCTCTAGGAATCTTGATTGTTTTTACATGCTTACAGAGAACCAAACTCAGGTCCTTGCTATTACAAGACAAACTTTTAACAAATAAATGATCACCTAGATTTTTTTGTATATCACAACAATTTCGAAAGACAAATGTTCCAAAACATGAAATGAAATGTTCCATAAAATGTACAATTTAATAATATGACTTTCAAGCTCAGTTTTTCAGCAGGAGGTGAAAGACATTAATATTTACGCTGAGAAAATGTATAATGCCCCACCCTTTCCTTCTGTGTTAACCACTCTTTTACAACAGGTACCTGCCATTGGGGTCCTCCATTGACATCAAAATGCAGCTCAGGAGATCTTCATCAAATAAATAGCCAATGTTTTAATTAAAGGATAAAAAAAAACCCATCTCTGACCTTAGTAATCACTGTCATTAATCAATGGTAGAAACATCAGTCAATGTAAATGAATCTAAAATACTAATAATAATGATATTAGTTTATGAACTTGTTCAAAAAATTTTCCCCAAAAGATCTCAACTATAACGAAAGAGTAACACTGGCTTTAGGATTTGAAAGGAAAATAAATAAATTAAGAAAGCATTAGAGTAAAAATTACCATCTTAAATACATTCCTACACATGTCATAAGTGAACTAACTTTCAAAAGCTATTACCTGTTAATTGGAAAATCATAGAGCAGATGGAACCAATTAATCTACAATTACAGAGTCACCACAATCTAAACAAAAATAATTAACTCATTTGCAAGATATGATATTTTACAGAAACGTATCTTCACATCTTTAAAATTTTGGAACACGCGAATTGTTGATTACAAAGGGCATTTAAGCCTTTTCTAGAGGCTAAATTTCTCTACAGTATAAAGGGGGAGGTGAAATGTGTAATCTTGATTTCTAAAAAATGAATTCAGGCATAATGTTGGGAGTACTTATTCTTATCGACCATATAAGAGGAACTATGTTCAGTATTGATTATCAACTATTGATCAAAGACAAATAAAGTTTGTGCCATCATGGAGATTGTTGTCTACTAGAAGAAAAAGAAGTCATCATCTATTTAAACGTCAAATACCATTTATTGGGCACACGTTATAAGAAGGGGGCTCACATGCATTACACAGTTTGACTGGCATTTTCATAAACTAGGGACACTGATGAGGTGTCCAAGGAATCATCTCATAGGGTGAGGAATTTTTAAACAGAATAAGGAAGCAAAAGGCTGTCGAGAGAGAAAAACTTCCAAGACACATGGAGCTGCTGTGAAAAGAACTCATAGTGAAAGGTTGTCCAGCCACGGTGGCCGATAGAAACGAGTGTTTGAATTGCAGAAAGCAGGGGGAATCTTGATGGTAAGTATTTGGGCAACGTTGAGATTCTTTACTTTTACTTTTTATGTATTTAAGTGTTTTTGCTTTCATTTCTTAATGAGCACCTGAGGAAGCCAGAAAAGGACATTGGATCACCTAGAACTGGGGTTCCTGGCAATTGTAAGCTACCAAGTGGGTGCTGGTAATCAAACCTGTGTCCTCTGGGAGAGCAGCCAGTGCTCTTAGTCTCACCAGTCCCAGTAATAATTTTATTTTCTTATAAGCATTATATAAGTGTTAATCATCAATGAAAGATCACAGGGATTGTAGAATGCAGACTGGAGGGAGAAGGTTTTGCTTTAATGAGATCCCCAAAGTTTAGATCATTGAAGAGACTAAAGGACTCCAGTAATAATATGTAACACATTTTTTCTAGACCAGTGTTTTCCATCTTGAGATCCTCCACTTTGAATTATGTCTCCCTTTGAGTACATGTTCTGTCCTCTTAAGTAGGTTTTGGTCTTGGAGTAAGCCAGGTAAAATGTTTCTTCTTTTTCATGTAGGCACCAGCAACGTCTGTGAAAACCTGACACTCAATCTTAGCACACTTAAGCTTAAAATAATGTCACACGATTTAGGAAGCTGCCGCAAGCCTCTCATTATCCAATTATAGATCAGCTTTCCAGTTTTACCATTTGCCTTTTTTTTTGCTATGTACCTTGAGTTTCATTCAGCCCCTTTGCATTACTGAGGTACAAAGTGCTTTTTGTTCAAAAGTTGTAAATATTTAAGTTTTTTTTCTACTTGAATGTACTTGCTTTATTTCTTACCATGTAACATATTATTTACGTTTCTGCTTCTATATACTAATATATTTGCTATTTTGTTTCTTTTTTCTTTCTTTTTAATTAAATGAATTAATTTATTAATGTATTTATTCACTTACCTCCAGATTGTAGGCCACTCCCTGCTCTCCTCCCTGCCCCACCATCCGTCCTTCTTCCCTCATCCCCCATTCCCAGTTCCTGAAAAAGGGGAGGCCCCCCTTACCCATCCACCCCAGCTCATCAAATCACATCAGGACTGAGCATGTCCTCCTCCCCTGTGGCCTGCTGAGGCAGTACCACCAGGGGGGAATTGATCAAAAAGCAGGCATTAGGCAAAGCATAGGAGCAGCTCAGGCTTTTTGTGGCTCTCCTAATAAGTGGAGCTTGGACAGTCTTAGACATAATTTTACTCCTTTTACAGTGATTTGTGTGTGTGTGTGTGTGTGTGTGTGTGTGTGTGTGTGTGTGTGTGTATGCATGTGTATGTATTTATATGTGGGTGATTGTACATATGTTTGTTGGTGCACGTGCACATGTGCATATGCATATGTGAATATTAGAGTTCAATGTCAGCTTTTTTTCCTCAAACACCCCTCTATCTTATTTTCTCAGACAAATTCTCTCACTGAAACATGAACTCACTGGTTTGCTGGACTGACTAATGAGTGAATTGTATGGTTTCACGTGTCTTTGACTCTCTAATTCTGTGATTATAGATACACATCACCACAACAGTCTTTTTACATGGTGCTGCAGATCAAAACTCAGGGTCTCATGGTTCTCTGGTAGAAATTTTAGTGACTGAATTTTATCGCCCTGCAGTGCCTGGAATATATTGTAAATGCTCATGTGTAGGTTTCAAGTCTTGCCAATTTTTTTTTGAAAACCCTGGATTTTGTGGTGGTAATACACTACCTACCTTGGGTATATGAGTATGTGCCATTATTTTTTGTACACAGTTATGTTTTATCAAATATTCCATCGTTTTTGGTGATCTTTATTTATTTTCTTAGTGACCTTAATAATGCAGAGCTGCACATAGTCCTTAATGTCAACCTACAGGAATATTGGAGATCACAAAGGCATAAGGAAAGTTGTGACTTTCTCTGAAATTGGATCACAAGCTCATACAAGAAATAATGTTCTCAGGCTACAAAACATCTCATTTTCTCAGTGGCAAATTTTATCATGAAGTGTTTATGCAGATAACCATGCAAGTTATGTATTTTATGCTCTGGAGCTATGTGCTCAAGCAAAGATATTTAGGAAAAGAAATACTTTCTAGATGGATGATGAAACAAAAGTACAGAATCATCTGTAAAACAAAATGAAGAATTGGAATATGAGTGTAAGTATACACGCTTCTCCCCAGAGGGAGGCGTCTCTAGGCACCCCGGAGACCTCTGCCCAAAAACTCCAACTATGTAAGCAGATTCTACTTTGTCTCAGAAGCTGGTTTTAGATAATCTCTGCAAATGGCGTTCTACATGGGTTTTTTTCCCCTTGATGCTAGATTGGAAATCTGCAACTAGTATCTAGGATCACTTTTTTTCTTCTTTATCCCACTCTAAGCTAGGTAGTGTGTAATGTAGAAGGGAGGGAAGGGGAAAAGAACAGTAGAAAGAAAAACTGTCATAACTGATGAATCATGTAAAATTTATCCCTTGGGAACTGACATAGCTCTGTATATGCTTTGCATGCCCAAGGACCCAAAACCAAATCTTCATAACCATGTAAAAAACTCATCATAAGTTTACAAATTTGTAATCCCAGTGCTAAGGAGGTGAGGACAGAAATATCATGTGCTTTCTGGACAAACATCCTTGTACACTTGGCAAGTTCCAGGACAATGACAGAAGCTGACTCAAAGAGAAAAAGTTAAACTGTGCCTAAGCAATAACATAGAAGGTTATCGTCTCACATACACACACACATACTCTCTCTCTTTACACACACATACACACACACACACTCACTCACATATATATATATATATATATACACACATAATCTTTTATATATTCTCATTGGATAACATGAACTATTAATCAAATTAACTATGTAATGTATTCTAGTATTCTAGTATATGATACATTCCATATATAACTAAATGATGGATGACCAATGACTGAGACTCCAAGAACAACATAATAATCTATAGAACTTAATGTCTTAGAAAAAAAACAAGATTCAATATAAGGTTTAATGCCTGGAGATAGAGATATAACTGTCTTTTAAAAATTTCTTTAACTAGTGATAAAAGTTGAAAGATTAATGTTCATTATCCTTCAGTGAAACAAAACAAGTCTCAATATAAGCAATGCTAAAGAGGGTGACCTTCACCCTTTGACATCTGTCTCTTGAACCACATGAGGACAACCATGGAAAATCCAACTATCCTGCAGACCACTCTTTTGAACTACACTTAGCCTTTTGATTTTCAGGAATCAGATCAACCTTATACAAACCCCAGACCTTTGTAGGGAAGAGCCGATATAGTCCCTTACTGTATACAGAGTGGCTATGGTACTTATGCCCCCTTGGTGCAAACTGTTGTCCTTTAACCCTAGCTTCAGTCCCCACCTATCTGCCCCTGCTAAGAGAAACACTGAACCCAGCAAATATGTATGACGTAGAGTGTGGCGTTCAGAGCAATACCTTGGTGGGGTTGGAGTTTGAACAAGGGAATAAAGTGGTATATAGTGGTGTAGCAACATCAGTGCTGGACTTCTAATATTTATGAAGGCAATTTCTTTTTTGATTAATTAATTTACTTATTCGCTTCACATCCCAATAGTAGACTCCTTCCTCTTCTCTTCCCAGTCCCACTCTCCCTCCCTCTTCCCAGTATACCCCACCTCTCAGAAAAGAGAAGCCCTCATCTATCTATCCCAGCACATCAAGCCTCATCAGGACTGAGCACGTCCTCTGCCACAGTGGCCTGGCAAGGCAGTCCCACCAGGGAAAAGGGATGAAAAAACATGTAAGAAAGTGCTTGTCAGAGACTGCACCTACTTCCATTACTAGGGGATCTATATGAAAACCAAGCTGCCCATCAGTTACATATATGTACAGGCCTAGGTCCTGTCCACACATGGTCCTTGGTGGTGTTTCAATTTTCTCAAGCTCCGCTTGGCCCAGGTTAGTTGGCTTTGTTGGTTTTCATGTTGGGATTCAAGGCAATTTCTTAATCCCTGATAATCTATACAAAGCCAAGAGAAGATGCCAACCTTTATTTTACTGGAGCAAAGAAATAGAATATAGATGCTAAAGACAGGAGAACTGATGGAAATGACTCAATAGTCTAAAATCTGTTATTTTATAAACTTACTACTTGAACTTGTTTCACAAGGAATGCCTGGAGTATCTAATCAAACTTTAATGTCTATCCAAACACCCAGGGATATGTTTAAAAATATAAATTCTCTTTAGCCTGTTTGATAGTATGCTTAGGGTTGTGTTTCAAGTATGGAACTATACGTTCAGCAAAATGAAGAACTGAAGATATTTCATTTATTAATATTTAAGAATTATAGTTGTTCATGAGATGTTATCATGGTGGGGATACTTGCTCTTGGCTGTTCTCTGATGGATGGAGATGAAAGACAGAGATGCTATTTGTTACCTATATCTATAGCCTTATGTGGAAAAGATGATTCCAAAACAACAAAGAAACAAATGACAATACTGAACCAACAATGAAGTAGAGTGAAAAAAGTGTAGCCTTGGCTTAGACTGATAATAATAGGTAACCATGTTTTTAAGAGTAGACATATCAAAAGTGGTATTGCTTGATTTAAATAAGAGCATTGGGAATGAAAGAGTGAGAAGGAATAGAGGAAAGAAAAAGACAAGAATGAAGAAAGGAGGAATGGGGAAATTACAGAAAAAAAGAAGAGTGAAAAATTTTATTGCTATCTATTATATACAAAAAATAAGTAGACCTATGCCAATTCCTAGACCTCAAGCAGTTGATTCTAGAGTTCTTTGATTTGAAAAAAGCAGTATTAACTTGAGAACTTCAAAATATGTACAGAAAAGTGTGTTTCCATCCTTCCTCCAAAATATCAAAGGCCACCCATGAGCAACACTATAAAAACTAGAGAAATAAGTACCCGAAATTACTTGTTTAACCTAACTATAAAATAAGCCACTTGTTATTTTCAGCTGGATCTTATTTCCTAATAGTAATAAAATATTTCAGTTATTAATAAGTAATATATATGGAGTTGAATTAAATTACCAGCAAAAGGTAAATACTGCAGAAATATGTCAGTAGTTATATCAAACTATTTAAGGACACACAGATACATGGACACACACACACTCTTGTTTTTTCCCAAGAGATTATCATTCTGCTAGATAACTTAGAGAACATCCTAGTATCCCTCCCAATAATGGCAGTGATTATTTCCAAATGATTTCTACAGATATTAGAAGCAGTAATGTTTCTTCATTATTCAATGATATCCACTACTACCTAAATTTATCTTTCTAAACTATTGTCTTTACTTATGCTGACTATCCAATTAAAAAATAGTTTTATAATTTTTATGTGCCCATCCTAAGTTGCAGGTATTTTGTGGCAATGAGAAAAAAATGTATAAAACTTTACATTATTTTAAGAAATAAACTGGACCTGTCCGTGAATTAGAACACACATACAGTTTAAATAAAATTTTCTAATCTGATGGACGTGAATGCATCTTCCAAGAGCTAAAGACTATCTTTAAATGCTCCAAGACCATATTCACAGCATGCCTAGGTGCAGTCCATACATACTCTTTGGTTCTTGTCCCTAAGCCCCCCTGGGCCCAGTATTGTTGGCTCTGTCGTTCTTCTTGTGGATCTCCTGTTTGGGCCCTTCTATCCTTCCTCCCACTCTTCTAAAAGCCACTCTGTGCTTTGTCCAATGTTTGGCTGTGAGTCTCAGAATTTGTTTGGATCTGTTCCTGATAGGTCACTTTGTCTTCATGTGGTCCCCCAGGTAAGGGGAGCAGGGGCTGTCTCTGACAAGGACTTGCTTGCTTGCTTTTCTATCACTTCTCCCTTAGGAGGCTGCCATGCCAGGCCACAGTGGTTGAGGATGCATTCAGTCCTGAGGCAAATTCCTATACTGGAAAGGGTAGATGGGAGGAGGAACTTCTCTTTTCTGAGGGGTAAGGGAGGAAGGATATGGGGCAAGAGGGAGGGAGGGTCAGACCTGGGACCAGGAGGGGAGGAGTGAAGGAGCTATTAGAATTAAAATGAATAAAAAACAGACAAACAAGCAACAACAACAACAACAACAACAAATAAAAACACCCAGGGCCAAGAGAAGCCTTCTATTGAGTTGTAGGTAAGGAATGTCCAATACACTCTATAAGTATTACAGACTATTGCTATTTCCCTTGGAGGCCCCTAAAAGGTGGTAGATAAGTCCCTATTGTTGAAGACACCATGCACTTCAGACACAGAGCCAAGAGTCCTCTAAGCCTGAACTTACCTGAAAGAGAAGGTATAGATCTTAGAGCAGAACCTGTAGCTACCACTTTACTAAAGCAGCATAACCTAACTATACTCTAAGTAATTGTCTTTGAACCCTCAGATAAGTGTAATCGTTAGCCCTCTTCAAGGAACTTTCTCTTTGCAACAGATGAAGATCATTAAAGAAAACCACAAGCAATCAAAACGCAGAGTTGTGGAGACACATCCCATATGATACATCTACATAACAATCTCTACATATAGGCTCAGGTTCACTGTGGAAGAGAGGAAGAAAGAATTTAAGAACCAAAGGATCAGAGAGTTTGCCATGAAACTTTGTCCCTTAGTAATGTCAGAAGTTACACCACAAAATGCTCACCAACATGACTATCAAGCATGAATTGAATAGGACAACAAGAGACATGTCAAAGTGGGCGCCAACTCTACACAAGCAGCTAAGGAATACTGACAGCGAGAGAAAGAGTGCTCATCTCATCGTTACAATTATCAAAACCAAATACCCATACCCCAAACACATCCGGAAGTAACATTAAACAGACTGAGCAGGTTTTATTAGGAATTTATTAAAAAATATATATACATATACATAGCAACAATAAATGAAAAATTGAAAGAGAGAAAAGAGAGGCATATGAGAAGGTTTGGAGGGAGGCAAAGAAAAAATGATGTAGTTGTATAATATAAAATACAGTAAAAAAAAGTTTAAATTGGATTATTGTAAGTGTGTCATTTGCGGGTTTGATATCTTTAATTGTAACGTATATCAATGAGGACATGCATATATTAGATGCATACCATGGGAATTTTATAAGCTGAACAAACTCATATAGTGAGAACCATGATTATGAAACAGTGTAATTGATATCATTGAAGTCGTACTCCTGCCGAGCCACTGAGGGTATTTAATTTCAATAATATAAAAGTGTACTCCCTATTAATTGCATTTTATGTGAAGGCCATGATACAATGTGAATTGTGTTCATGCCCTGAATTTTTTTTAATTTTTAATTTTTTTTTTTTTTTTTTGCTAAAAATAGTATTGAAAAGATTTACCCACAGAGGAAGAGGTTACAGGTAGTACAGATAAGACTTGATAGGCTGAGGTCAGATGTTAAGGGAGGAGGGCTCCTCTTTCTGAGGACTAGAGGAGGGAGGGAGAAGGGATGAGGAAGGGAGTGGGGATTGGGAGGCTATGAGGGAGAGGGATACAATTGAGATGTGAAGAATTCAAACTGCAGAACAAGCAGGTAACTTATATTGCTAATCCTATTAAATGAGAGTAGCTCTGAGACTGGCTGAGGCATGAATGTCTAGGCATAAACAACGCTTCTTGTTGGTCACAGAACTCCTGTCATTTATTATTAGATGCCATTCTTCCCATGGCATGAATGAAGATTTACAGATGTCTTTTTTTCTGCTCATACAAAGAGCAGAGAACCAAACATAATTGTTCTGTGCATCAGGCACACCTCATACATTTATAATTTTAGGACTGTATAATGCTGAGAACTTATGTTTTCAGAAGAAAAGAACCAGACACTGATGCTGGCTCAGACCTGACAGGATTCATTCCTCTCAGGATGCTGGACACTGACATCCTGAATCCTTCATGTTCCAGCACCAAGTGCTTCAGTTACTGCTTCTCATCAGAACAGGGCAGCTCCCAGGACAGCTTCAAAGAAGGCTTCCAACCCCAAAGTGGTCCTGTCTCACACAGGATTCTAATTATGCCTGGAATTTCCCCATCTTTTTGAAACTGGATTGCAAATGTTCTTTCTAGCTTCCTTAACCATTTTCCCCAATTATATTTGGGCTCCTACAAAGGTATTATTTGTCTCAAATCAGCTTGAAGAAACCTTAAGAGAAGGATACCTCAATTCCTTTAAGGGGGTTTATGTAGGTTTTTGGTTGCTTTATTGGGTGATAGATGTTTATTTACATTAGGAGTTGGTTATTAGTTATTATTGGTCCTTTTTCCATTAAATAGTATATTTCTCATATACAAACAAGTGTATTTTTAATTTTTCTCTATGTTACTGGTCAACATACCAGTATCTTTGTGGTAATGCTGTAAAGTAATTATGGCATGCTTTCTAGATTATCTTGTTTGTTATTTGCATCATTTTAGCTGTTCTGTTTTCTTGGTATTGGTTTATAAATTTCTTATTTAAATTCTCATTTATTTATATATATATTCATGCACAGAACATGTACAGTATTCATCTACACAAAAATATGATAATTATTTAGTTTTAAGCACATTTAGTTTACAGTCCACACCAAGATATTTATCAGTTGGCAGCAAAGACCATGCCCCCACAGAAGGCAGTTCCTCTTCCGGTGGACAAACGTTACATGGTTACATGTTTACATCTACTACACACACCTTTAAAAATAACATTATAAAATAATGTTTCCCTAAGGCTTTCTCAAATATATTTGGTGTGATGTCTTCTTCCTCCCTCGCTTTGTATCATCATAATTTTCTCCTCCCTAGTGAAGTGTCTTCCTGTTTTCCCTTCATAGCACCTGTGTCCTACTGTACCCCTTGCTAGGGTTCTCTTCCCACTCCCCTCCCATGAACTCTTTCTAATTTTCTAACCTCTGCTCTTACTCCAAATGTATACTCATATCTAAAGATTCAGGACTAGGATCTACAAACAAGAAGAAACATGCAGATTTTTACCTTTTTCAATAGAGTATTTTCCAATTCATTTACCTGATTATCTTATGATTTTATTATTCTCTACTAGTCGATGGCATCTAGGCTGCTTCATTGAATATGTTCAAAACACTGGATTATACAACTACAGAAAAATCGCTTAATTTTTACCTATTGTACTGCCAGAAAGGTAAGGTAGTCTAATGCTTGAAAGCCATTCAATTTCTTTTTTTAATAAATAGGCCTTAATAGTGTCTAGTTATCTGCAGTTGTATTATCTGTTAATCTCAAATAATCCACTTTGCAAATGGTTGTGATAAAAGTACTTTTATTAACTGTACCAAGTAAAGAATGCAGTTAAAAACATAGTCATAATTACTAATTATGGGAAAACTCAATAATTAACAGACATGGATAATAGAAACAAACAGTAATAGACAAAGGAGAAGAATTATTTTCTTACTAAAGTTTTATTATAATTTTCCTCATTCTTGAGAATTTTATACATGTATACAATGAAATTAAATCACCTATACCCCATAACCTCTCCAATTACCCTCTGCTCTTCACAAATTCATGTCCTCTATTTGTAACTTTGGTTTTTGATCATTTACAAAGTCTCATTATATATTTTCACATTTATGTTGGTATGTATTGGGTTGTTCAATCATGGGAAATTTTCTACCCTGGTCATTTTGCTCTTAGTTTCTACTCATGATCTAGCACATAATACTCTCTTAACAAACAGTTCTATAAAAAGAGATAAAGAAAATGAGAGAAAGTGAAGTAAGACAGATGACTTTAAAATATTACATTTTGTAAACGCAACCTTTATTCTTGCAGTGTCGAGTTATATGATGCTTAATGTTTTTGTGGTGATTCAGTCTTGTGAAGTTTCTGTAGGAAGTTTTATGATGATTTTAGTTTGGCTAAAATTATAAGGTCCTGCAGAATCCTACTAGAATATAATTAATAATGAGTCTGAAATTCTTCTATAACTTATTCTCTAGTATTTACAAGTTTTAAACTGTTTGACAATGGTAATCAACATTGCATATGAAATTAGAATTGATAAAACAGCTGATTCAAAACAAAGGGATTAACTTGAATTGTATGGGTTTGTCTGTTGAAATCACAAGAGCTCTTACAAACAGCAAAAGAAAAGTTGAAGACAGAGCCAGAACAATGAACTATTAATAGTTGACCAGAGTTTGGTTGACAAGCCTGGAAAAAAACAGGCAGTGATCAGAAAAAGATGAGCGATGTCTAAAACTGCACAAAAGGGTAAATAGATTGTCCAGTGTGTCAAAGGGAGAGCATTTCTCCACTAATGCCTTCATGTAAGCAAAGGTAGACCCATTTAAATAGCATGACCTCCAGAACTATAAGATAATAAGTTTATGATGCTTTAAACCACTATGTCTGTGATAATTTGTTACAGCAGCCATAGCAAATGGATGTATCATGGATGATTGCCATATTTTCCTAGTAAATGAATGGAAATTATATAGAAGCAAGAAAATTGCAGCCCTCACTATAATTAATTGATTTCAATATATTAAGTTTTAATTACCATGAATACAACTATTTAGTAAATTAGTAAATATACCATGGCCAATTTGTGGAATATATTAATCGATGCTAATAAACACTATTAATATGAATTTCAGATTGTGTTCATTCATAAAAATACTCTACATCAAAGCATGAATTAATATATGTAATAACTAGAGATTATGTAGGCTTCAGAATTGGAAGAAGCATTATTCTTAGATGTTAAGTGGGATACAGTAATTTTCTTTTATAAAACAATCATTTGGGGATAGAGAGATGGCTCAGAAGCTAAAGAGCATTTCCTGCTCTTGCAATGGAACAGAGTTTATTTCTCAGCACCCAAATGGGTAGCTCGTAACCACCAACTACTATAAACACAGAATACCAAATACGCTGTTCTAACTTTTATGGGAGGTTTGAAGGGAGGAAAGGAATAGAGGGAAATTATGCAATTACTTCTACTTTTAAAATGTGTTTATCTTCACGTCACCTTCTCTAGATTAAATGCATTTGTCTGTCCGAAGTTCATATTGTGGACCTTAAAATGCATTAATATGGCTTTAAGACACAGAACACACTAGGAAACAATTATCTTGGTTCACTAAAACAATCAATTTTTCTACATCAATGTATTTAACACCATGATTAGAGTGCCTCTGGATATCAGTCTACCCCTTTCAAACTTTTACCATGTTCATATGATGTTCAGAAGCCTTCCAAACTGAGAATTGAAGAAAAGCTTCTTTTTGTTACATTCAATGTGAAATTTTATTTTTCCATTGTTATGTTATTTTGTTAAAACAAGGGAAAAAACACCTTGCAATATCTTATCATATGTTTTAAAATTTCACATTTCTGATTTGAGTCATGACTACATTAGGGACTTTTAATATTTTCCAACTTTTGGCATGAAGACTTAAAACTTTAGCTTATTGAAGATTAAAAAGAAGTATTTGTTTAAATATGATAAAATGATCTTTGGAAACATGGATAATTAAGAAAATGAAATATCAACTCTCCATTTCAAAGGGATTCACTTGGTTCAATTTAATGACCTTGTCATATATTGTTAAAATATAACTATATATACAAACAGTAAATATTATTACAAAACATAATTACATGCTTTGAATAAAATTATAAGAATTCTGAATAGTTCATTCTTAGTAAGGTCAAGGTTAACATGAAAAATAGTGTCTGATCAACAGCAACTTTCCATGGATTTTCCTTATAGCACAAAAGAATAATTCTGTGTCCACCCATGGTGAGATGGATGGAAAGGCACAAAGAGATAGTTCCTTCTCTAGGAGTGTAATTCATAATCAATGCCTGGAAGCCTAGCTTCTTATGAGGTGCTACATTAAAAGTTAAGTTTACACATAACTTTAATATGGACACAAAGCTTCAAACTATAGCACTCATTAAATATGAAAATTTGTCCAAATTTGTCTAGAATCTGAGAACAAGGGACAAACATAATAAGAAAACACACAAATAACAATATTTTACACCAACCAGTTATGTGTAAAGCATTTGATAGTAGCAAGTAATGTGAAATTGGGAAGAAAGAAGAAGCATATAAAGTAATGATAACATTTTGGAGAGCAATTTGAAATGCTTAATATAATTGCTGAGGTGTGTGCAGCATTAGCCATGTTTACTCATTTGCCTGTATATTTTGTAAGAGTTACATTATATGTCTATATTTGTGATAACTTTGCTAATAGTGATGCAGAACTACAACTTAATATAATGCTAACTACTAGAAGTATGAAAATGGGATGTCATCCATCTATATAGTTTGGCACTTGCCATAAATGGAAAGGAAATAAGTAGACTCCTTTACAACATAGATAGTCTCAAAAAAACGTACACAGAGAAGGAAATGTCTTGAAAAATGACATACAATAATTGCCTGTGCAATTTAACTCAATATCATAAATGTATAGGCATAAATATATTAGTCCTTCTGTTTATATCTCTAGAGATCTATCAGCAATAATGATCTATCTCATCATGAATCTCCATCATCCCACAGATACATCTTCTATCAAGAATGGTTTTAAATGGATAAGAATAATACATATTAAATTTATAAATAAAAATCTTTCTAGTTTAATTTTTGATATGGAAACCGTTTCTTCCTTTTATTTCCTCTCTCCAAACTCTCCCATGTACACCAGCCTATTCCTCCTTGCTGTCCTTCAAAAATATTTTTCTAAGCGCAATGAAAGAGGACTTAGCCTTTAGAGATTCTAAGTCATGATCGAAGGGGGCCAGTCCTCTAACTGAAAGAGCTGCCACATGCAATGATGAGATCGTAGCCTTTACACTCTGAATGGATTTTGTTCGCTACAGTAGGCAGATATGATCATCTGAGTGCAATTCATAGGAGAACGCAGTTGGTATTACCCAGAGGCCCCCTGTACAAATTTCATCCTATTAATTACATCTTCCATGAGAGAAGTGGCTCCTAGAGTGAAGTAATTATGGAAAAGCAGAGATAGACGGGAGCCCAAGAGGCAATCCGCATGGCTGGGTAATGCAGTACCTTAGTAATGAATAAGCTGAGGTCCACGCAGAGGAAGCCACTTGGCAAACGTCCTCATTCTTGGCAGTTGCCTCCCTGGACTCCGAGTTGTACAGACTATATAGAATTTCAGGTGCTCCTTCTGGGAACCTAAATTACTTTTTCTTGTTCCAATAACTTTTGCTTCTGGGTAAAAGCAATGAAGTCAGGAGCAATACCAATTAGCTGTTCCTGTATTCTTCTCTAAGCCAAGTAGCATGGGAGCAAGCACCTCGAGCGGAGAGTTTTCCTCATGTCTGTGCTTCCATCCGTCATCTGTCAGATAAATCCAGGGAAGCCCCCTCAATCCTGTATCTCCGTTCCAGCTGTGCTTTCCACGGCTTCAGCTTCGTTTTGATTGATTTCAGGAACGCCAAAGGTCAAAGTTCCTCCTTCAGAGATGCAATTTTTCAGAGTGTTGGAGGCTGGTGAGAGGCTTATTAATAAAAGCGTGAATGAATGAAAAGAGTAGGTCAAGAGGCCTTACCACCTACTGCTGTGAAAGGACAACATAAGCCAAATGAGTGACTGCTATTGATTACGCGCTTCAGCTGCCCGCGTCGATAGTCAGTCACTGCTAATGACTCAGATCCTTCAAAATATTAAACTGAACGAAGATAAGGATTTTTTGCCTGAGGAATGAATTTTGAAAGCTTTGGTAAGCATTTGATAGAAGTCTCTCTACACCTAGATGAACTGCAAGCAATAAGGAAAAGTGAGGTGATTGATTATCAAGCTGCTTAAAAAGCAATAGTTGCTGCCTGAAGCACTTGTACTTCACTCTGAAAACACATGTCTCGGGGCTTGAGGTAGGAGTACGTCTGATGCAATGGACACTTTCAGCATCGTATGGCCAAAGGGTGTTTTCTTCTAAATTAAGGATGGAAAGGCATGTATTTATTGACGATTTATTTCAGATCCTAAGAAAAATAAATGACCATTTGCCTTTATAGTCTTAGTACTGAAAGTTGCCAAGGAATCTATATTAGTTACTTATCTGAATGCTGTGACAAAATGCCTCAGAGAAACAACTTAAGAAAGGAAACATTATGTAGTTGCCTCTCTGCCTATGGTTTCTCTTCTCTCTGCAGGCCCTCTGAGCTCCCACCAACGCTCTCCCCAGGGGTGATCTCAACCCTCATTTCTCTTTGCCTTCCCTCTCCTATCTTGTTGCCTCTTTTCAAGCACTAACTCTGTCTATTCTATTTCCCTTTCTGAGTGAGATTTAATCAGCCTCCCTTGGGTCCTTCTTGTTACTTACCTTCTTTCCGTCTGTAAATTGTGGTGTGTTTATCGTTTATTATATGGCTAAAATCTGCTAATAAGTAACTACATATCATGTGTGTCTTGCTAGGTCTGGGTTACATCACTCAGATTGATCTTTTCTAGTCCCATTTGCCTGCAAATTTCATGAGATCTTTGTTTTTAATAGCTGAATAGCATTTCACAGTGTAAATATACCATAATTTCTTTATCTATTATTTGAATGAAGCACTTTAGGTTGCTTCTACATTATGGCTGTAACAAATAAAGCTGCTATGAACATAATTGAGAAAATGTCCTTTTTGTATGGTAGAGAATATTTTGGGTTTATACCCAGGAGTGCTATTGCTGGATCTTTTTTGTGTTTTTTGTTGTTCTTTTTTTTAATTAAATGTTTTTTGTTTTTTTACATATACATTTATATTACTACATATATACATACATACATACATACATATATACATACAATAAACTACATATAGCAAGAAGAAACATGACACAATCAGAAATTTTATAAATGTTATATTCTTAGCATTTTGGCTATTTGTATTTGACAGCCTTGAAGAAAACACATTTTCTATCTTGGAGTGTCTAAATTTCTGAACGTACATCAATTTTCATCACATCTTGTCATTATCAACTTAAAATATTTATTTAGATCTAAAAACATCTTAACCCCTAAACAAGTAAGCTTCATTGTAAAACTAAGTTTCCTCATCTTCAGCCCCATCAGAGACTTGAGAAGGAATGAACTTGATTACTTGAGTATGCCAGAGGTGCAGGTTAGTAGCTTTCCAAATGAGAAGATGACAGAGACAGTTTGCTACCTGAATAGTCACCCAAAACTCTTTATAATGTTGGAGCATCTTCTTTAGTCTTCTGGCCCAATATATATGACACATATGCTTGTGAGGCAGGAACTATTGAGGACTTGCTTACCCTGTCTTGGCAGAGTTTGGCCATCAAGACAAGCACTTAGACAAGCACGTAGTGGAGGGAGAGGGACACCAATCCACCCACAAATGTAGACCAGGATCCCACTGCAGCAGGTCTGGGATACATGCCTGGAACGTCTGCATCCCTAGTCCAACAGGCCAGGCCAGGCCAGGTGCTGCTTTCCTCCAGACTGAAACACATGGACCTTGAGATCAGAGATCCAGTCTCTTGCAAAGCGGCAGCTAGAAGGCTTTAGGAATGAGGCTAGTGGCTTGGACACAAACCCAGGTTCCCAGCCTCTCCGGGAGAGGTGGGAAGTGAGTTCACATACTAGTGTCACAATTAGTTTTTTTCAGAATGAGACTGCAGATCGAGTTGGGAAGTGGGGACTTGCAAACTCCACAAGATCTAAGTGTCTCAGCTCTTCGATTTGTCTACTGTGCCAGGTGTGGCAGGGGCTGCAGGTGAATATCTGAAACCTGCTGGCAGATAGGATGAGACTCAGGCTGGACAGGCGCTTCACTGGGGTGAGCATTGAGAAATAGGCAAGGATTAAACAGGCCGCAGTAGCTGCAAAGGCAGTTCCGCCATTATTACCCGATCACTGGGCATACCGCAGCAGATTCCCTCTCCCCAGACTCCCTCCCTCCATAGAATAAATGCAGTCTCAGATGGTCGTGGTAGAGTGAGAAAAAGTCAAACTTTACTTGTGAATCAGGGATTTATAAGCCCTGGGCAGTGGAGGAGCTCGTGAGGGTGACTATGTCTGATTTGGTAGGGCTAAGGGTGCCAGGATATTAAATCTACATAGAATGGTACAGTGCCTCAGTAACTGGAGCCCTTATCACAGGGAAAAAAAAAGGTACAGTACTTAATTATCCCATATATAATTAAGGGCCATTTGTTGGAGGCTAGGATCTCAGCGCAGGGTGAGGTACTTTCAAGAGTTCCTTGGGCTTGTTAAAGTTCCTTATCAGGAAAGGGTCGGACTTATATTTTCTTTTAGTACTATGTGACTCCCATTACAAGATCAGGTGTTACCAGATTAGGTGTAGTGAAAACTCTGCCGGAAAAGATAGTCCATTCTTGATGACAGAGCATAAAACACCTATCCGGAGAAGTCAGACTTGCACCTTACCCAGCAGAATCCCACACTCAAAAACCTCAAACCCTAAATTTATCCTACCTACGAGATGTGCAAGGATAAAGCTAGAACAGAGATTGAGGGAATGTCTAACCAATACCTGGCCCAACCTGAGACACACCTCATGGGAATGAGCCAGCCCCTGGCACTATTAACAATACTCCACTAGGCTTGCAGACAGGGAGGGGCCTAGCATAGTTGTCCTATGAGAGGCTCTACCCAGCAGTAGATTCTAAGAGATGTGAAGACTCATAGCCAAACACTGGCTGAAGCATAAGGAGTCTTGTGGAAAAGTGGGAGGATGGACAGAAGGACCTAAAAGTGACAGGAGCTCTACAAGAAGCCCAACAAAGCCAACTAATCAGAGCCCATAGGGTCTTGCAGAGACAGAAGCACCAGCCAAGGACTGTGAATAAAATGGACTTAGGCCTCCTACACAGATGCAACACATGGGCCTCTCAGGCTTCATGTGGGTCCCCTAGTAAGAGGACCGAGGATGTCTCTGAGGTGGACTTGGTTGCCTGCTTTGTGATCATTTACCCTGGCAGGGCTACCTCACAAGGCCACAGGGGAAGAGGATATGTCCAGTCCTGATGTGACTTGATGAGCTCTGGTGAGTGGGTAGTGGGGGACTCCCTTTTTCTGAGGAATAGTGGGGGGGGGGAGCAAGAATGAAGGATGGTGGGACCAGGAGGAGAGGAAGTATGTAAAGCGAATAATAAATAAATAAATTTTAGAAAAGGAGATGCTTATTGCAGCTCATGTCTTGAAAAGGTATGTAGTTTATCTTGCAAAGAAAGCCATGAATAGTGGGAGGTAAAGCAGGGGACTGTCACAATTCTTTCACTTGCCTTTACAGTTAGTAAGCAGGAAGAAAAATGCTTCTGGTGCCCAGCTTTCCTTCTTTTTATTCAGTCTCAGAGCCCCTAGCCAAGGAATGGTGTTACACACATACGGAGTAGCGTTTTCTTCTTTAGTTATGTTTTTCTATTAAACACACACACACATACACACACACACACACACACACACACACACACACACACACGCCCTTTAACGTGTATTTCCATGGTGATTTTTTTGTATGAAAAAAACTATTTTAATTAAAAAACAGATATAATAATTTTGTTCCTATTTATTTATTTATTTATTTATTTATTTATTTATTTATTCTCTTTACTTCCCTTTCATAGCACCCTTCTTTCTGTCCTCCCAGTTCCACCCTTCTTCCCTCTTTTCCTGTCTGCCCCCCACTCCTCAGTAAAGGGGAGAATTCCTCACCAACCTACCCAAACACATCGAATAATATCAGAACAAGCACATCCTCTTCCCCTATGGCCTATCAAGGCAGCCCTAGACTGCCAGGGGGAAGTGATTGAAAATCTGGGAACAGAGTCTGTGTCAGAAACAGAGTCCCCTCCTCTTACTAGGGAACCTACATAAGGCCTGGGCTGCCCATTTGCTACATCTATGTATGGAGCCTAGGTCCACTCCATGCATGGTCCTTGGTTGGTGCTTCAATCTCCATAAGCACCTCTGGGCTTTGGTTAGTTGGCTCTGTTGGTTTTCTTGTGGTCTTTCCTTTCTATCCTCATCACCACCACCACTCTATGAAAGTTTCCCTTGTACTCCATATGAATTGTAACATGCTTATCCTATGCTATATGGCTAAAATCCACATATAAGTGAATACATAGGGTTTGGGTTACCTCACTCACCCTCCTTAGTGATCAATTAAGTACAAATCAAAATGACTACGGGATTCCATCTTACACTCATCAAAATGGCTAAGATCAAAACCTTAAGTGACAGCACATGCTGGGGAGGATGTGGAAAAAGAGGAATACTCCTCCATTACTGGTGAGAGTGCAAACTTGTACAACTACTTTGGAAATCCATCTGGCAAATTCTCAGACTATTAGAAATAGCTCTACTTCATGACCCAGCCATACTAATTCTGGGCATAGACCCAAAACGTGTTCAACAATACCACAAAGACACTTCCTCAAATATGTTCATATCAACTTTATTTGTAATAGTCAGAAGCTGGAAACAACCCAGATGTCTCTCAACCAAAGAATGTGTAAAAAAAAATTGTGGTGCATTTACAAAATGGAATACTATTCAGCTATTAAAAACAAAGGTATTTTGAAATTTGCAGACACATGGATAGAACTAGAAAAGATCAATAATGGCTCTCCTAAGTAATGTGTAAAAGCCATGCTAGTGGACTATCTTTCTGCTTATTTTAATCCAGATCTTAACTTCTTACAATGTGACACACAAACCCTTGATTGGACATATAACTGAATGTGGTGGTCCCAAAATTTTTGTTAGTGGTAAAGATTTCTGAGTAAATAACAACTAAAAATTAATTGTAAAGTGAATGAATTTGCCTGTGGGACTCTATGGCATCTTTGATTCTGAACACCTTGCATGTGTACTTTGCACTGTGTGTGACTTCAGTCATTGCATAGAAGGCCAACCAATAGTACCTAAAAAGGGTCACATAGATTTCAGACTATAGTAACTAAAAAAAAAAAAAAAGGAAGAATAATCATGCCTTTAATGAGATAAAGTACTTTTATTTTCTACAACTTCCATCCCATAAAAGTCCTTACAAGCTGCCATGAGGTCCTATTGAGTCTCTCTCTCTCTCTCTCTCTCTCTCTCTCTCTCTCTCTCTCTCTCTCTCTCTCCCTCTCCCTCTCCTCTTCCTCTCTCTCCCTCCCTCCCTCCCTCCTTTTCTTTCCTCCTACCTGCCAGGCTTCCGTGTCAGAATTACTTAAAAGGCATGCTTTCTATAAACTCCTTTTTTTCATTATTCACCATTGAGAAGCCATTGAAATTTACATTTTATCTGCCTTATGGTTTTCCTTTAAAACTCTAATAAAATTGGCGTTAAACTTCAAACAAACAAACATTTGCTCCCTCTATAAAATTTTTTACTCTTAGAGATGCATAATGATTTAATTTTGGAGGAAAATATTTTAATATTGTTTTATCATTGTTCTGTAGTCTGTATCAAATCAATGTATCTTTGTATTAAAACTTTATATGAAAAAATGTTGTTTTGTTTGGCAGACTGAGTTTCCTTTACCGAACTTTTAATTTTGGCATGGTATTAAGGCAGAAGTTTCAACAATTTGTAAATGGCCCTAGAACACTTCTTACATTTTATAGTGCATAAATTGGTGAGGCAGTAGTCTCAGCATTGACAATTATAAAATCAAAATATTATTCAACTTTAATAAAAATTGAAGATGATTTTTATTTTGTATGTTCAGATGTTTCTTTGGTATTTAATTCTTGTTTTTTATGTAAACATTAAAATATCTGTCTATCAGTCTGTCTATCTATATATCATCGATCTATTCTTTCATACATTACATCCATACTGCAGTTTTCCCCCCATTCCCCCCACTTCCTCCATTACCAACCCAATTTCTTCACTTCTCATTCATTCTTCCTCCTTTTCCCTTCAGAAAAGGGTAGACCTCCCAGGGATATAACCAAGCATCACATATAAAGTTTCAATAAGATTTGTCAAGTTCACTCATACTAAGATTGGACAAGTCAGCTCAGTAGGAGGACAAGTGTCCTAAAAGCAGACAAAAGAGTCAGAAACATTTCCTGCAACCTGTATTAGGAGTTGCAGAAAACACCAACCTATAAAACTATAATATATATATACAGAGTACCTAGGCTAGACCTATGCAGGCTCCTTGATTGTCAATTCAGTCTCAGCGAGCCACTATGACTCCAGGTTTGTTGATTGTATGGGTTTTCTTGTGATGTCCTTGACCCCTATGGCTCCTACAATTCTCCCCTCATCCTTTTCCACAGAATGCCCTGAACCCTTGGTTGGCTGTGGCCCTCTGTATATGCTTCCGTCAATTACTGGATGAAGCTTCTCTGATGCTAATTGGGTTAGGCACCTATCTATGAGTATAGCAGAATATCATTAGGCATCATCTCACTGACATTTTTTAACCAGTTTGTTTGGTTTTATCCTAGGTCTCTCGGCCATCTGGCTGCCGCTTTATTTCTGGTACAAACTTTACCATAGCATATCATGCTAGCAGGAAAAATTATAAGCCAAAGGTTTTGTGGCTGGGTTTGTGTAACAAACACTTCACTGGAAGTCTTGCCTGGTTATAAGAGATAGCTGGTTCAGGCTTGTATCACCCATTACCATAAATCTTAGTTAAGTTCACCCTATTAGATTACTGGGAGTTTCCTTTGTCCTAGGTTTCTACCTTGCCCCAAATTGTCCTGGAGTTCCAGCTGCCCCTCCCTCAGTGCTCTCTCTCTCTATTCTCTCCCTACTAGATCCCTCCTGTTCTTGCCTCCCAGCAAGTCTGTAATATCTATTCGATTTCCCCTTCCCAGTCATCCTCCTTTAAGAACTGCCTAAAACCATCTGGCCCTGGGTTTAGTAGTTTGAGTCTTTTTGATTCATAATGTCGGTTAGTTTCCATATTTCTCTGTTTAGCTACTGTCTGGATAACATGTCCATTGTTGAGAGTGGGTGTTGAAGTCTCCCACTATTAATGTGTGGGGCTTCATGTGTAGTTTAAGCTTTAGTAATATTTCTTTTACAAATGTGTGTGTCCTTGCAAAGATGGGGTATAGATGTTCAGAGCTGAGACATCACCTTTTGGTGGACTTTTACTTTGATGAGTATGAAATGTCCTTCTATATTTCTTTTTGATTAATTTTGTTAGATAGCATAAATATTAGATGGCTACACCATTTTGCTTCTTGGATCCATTTACTTGGAAAGTCTTTTTCCAGCCTTTACCCATTGGCATTATCTATATTTTATGTTGAAGTGTGTTACTTGTATGAAACCAGTTTAGTTTTGCATCTACTCTGTTAACTTGTGGTTTTTTTTTTCAGGGCATAGATTACATTAATATTGAGAGATATAAATGACCAGTAATTGTTAATTCCTGTTACTTTGATGTTGGTGGTGATGACTCTGTGTGTGTGTGTGTGTGTGTGTGTGTGTGTGTGTGTGTGTGTGTGTGTATGCACACGCATGCACACATATGAGTGTGTCCTTGTGCATAAGCATGTGGGTGTATTTCCTTTCTTTTGGTTCCATTCTTTTGGCAATCATGAATTCATAGAAACTGTGTTTATTTGCACAAAACAAAGTCTCCTATAGAGACTAACTGTCGCTTCTTTTTCACACTGTACATAATAAATGGAGTGAGTTTCCAGATTATTGAGTAGTTAATGTCACTCCATCAGAGCTAACACAACTCATCCAATTATACTTTGAATTTAAGTGCACTTAATGGGAGAAAATATTATGCCTGGTACTGAAATCCTGGAATCCATAATCTAGTGTGTAGAGATCAGATGAAGTCCTGAGTAAATGTGCATTATTCACAATGATCAATGCCTCAGACTCATGGGAATTGGCAAAGCCTTCTCCAGGTCAGGCTAGAGAAATGTCTTTTGTTCTGAAGTTGGGCTTAATGTATATTGCATCATAATATGGATACCATCCTGGAACCAGGGAGTAGGAGATGGTGATTTAAATGAGACTGGTCCCGTGCGTTTATGTGTTTGAGTACTTATTTTACAGTTGGTAGAAGTACTTGGGAAAAAATAGAATGCATGCCTGGCCTTTTTGGAGGAGGTGTGTTTCTGGGGGTGGACTTTGAAGTTGAGAAGCCCACACTATTCACAGTTATCTTTCTGTCAGTTTCTCATTTATTGACTACAAAGTAAGCTCAAAGCTACTGCTCCATAGCCATGGATCCTTGCTGCCATGTGCCCACAATTTGGTCTCTTAAATTTTAAACTTCATAAACTCTTTCTCTTATAAATTTTCCTAGTGATTATATCTCTTTACAGCAATAGAAAAATAACATGTCATATATAAAAAGTACAGCACAAGTATGGAATATTTGCACATATATACAGAATAATAAGATTGTGCATTCCTATGGTTAGATGGAGGCATAAGTATAATGCAAATATTTTGGGTTGGTAGGAGAATATATATGCACATATACATGCTTATACATAACGGCACTACTGACATGTTCCCCAATTATTTAGTGAACCTGTAAGAAGGAAAGGTAGAAAAAATGTCAAAGAAAATGATTAGGAAAATGAGAAAACAAATGAAAAAATGTAAAGGAATAAAAATGGTCATGAAATTATTACTTTAAGAAAAAGTTTCAAATTTTATAAACATATGAAGAAAAATATCAATCCTATATGTAAAAAATGTTAAGTAATAGTAATTATCTCCTTTAAAAATACCTTCTGTTTTGTACTGCTGTGTCTCCTTGAGGGAAACAGCAACATGGCAAGTTGGTTGTTCTCTATGAGTTGCCTTTATGGCATGTGAAATATGTACCTATGGAATTGACTGAGTGCATGAGTAAATGAAGAAACATTTGGCCAATGTTTCCACACAGTATAAAGGAGAGTCATAAGTCTATTTAGAGAGAAATTACTGAACAGGGATGATGATCACAGGAAGCAGGGCATGAGCCTTTTAGGTTCATCTCTATGCCTTCTGCAAAGTTCTTCAACTCAGTGTATAGCCAGTCAGTCTGCCTCCTATCAAAAAAAATCTCAAGTTTCTATTAGAATTCATTGCTTTAGCCTCATGGGCTTTTCTGTCTTTAAGAGCTGTCTGTTAAATTACAGCTATCTCGGGATATATAAAATGTAAAGCTATTATCAGGTGAACCTCATGGGAGATTATGGGATATCTGGTTGCTGAGAAAGTGCATGCATGAGAAGAAAAAAGAAAGAGAGAGGGGAGATACATTTATTGGTGTTTTAAAATGTGAAAAGTTTTATATATTCTATTGCCTTTACTCCTGAAACAAATAAGAAAAAATATCTTGTGCTCATAGCTATTTTATATCTTTTTTTTTTCCCTGAAAGAGAAAGCAAGTGCATTCCAGTGAAATCACTTTCCTGGGATAGTTCAGCCAGTAAAAATAATTGTACTGGAATTTGAAACATGATTTGTCAAGTCCTTTTTTTTTCATCAGGCAATGCCCACTGCCAGAGGCCAGGAAGAAATTTCAGGTCCTAAAAGACAGTCATTTATATTCAGTGTCAGAAATTCTGTGGCATTTCCCAGCTTCTTTATCTGAAGTGTCAATATGAAAAAAAATGCAGCTCCAAGACCAAAGGAAAGAAGAGGTGGTTTATTTTGGAGTCAAATATGAGTGACCAATGCCTGGGAACTTAGATTTGCTTCCCATGTTCCATGTTCCAATGTGCTAACAGTTTCATGATGCTGTTATGGTAACAGAAACAAGAAAGCCCAAAATGAAGACACTAGTAGCTCCTCCCATAGGATTTTGCAGCATGCAGAGAAACCTCTACTATAGGCTCAGATGCTATTATGATGACATTATAGCTTTTAGATTGCTGGAAGTTAGTGCGTTATTTTTATTCAACAGTCACATGCTATTGTATTACACACAGAAGTAGGTAATATATAGTTATTTGGAGTCTGAGGCAGCCCAAGCTAATTTGGCTAAGTACCTGTTCCCAATCCCTACCATCACCACAGTTCTAATTGGTTAAGTGTAGCTTCCTTCTGCAAACTGTAGTTGACAGCAACAACTAATCACTTCCGTTCATTTATGGGAACATCACTAATAATCTGGCACAAACTAATGTGTCCTCAGTGCCCTCTCTGTTGCCTGCAAGGAAGGAATCCTCATCATCACTCCTAGCTTTCAAAGGTCTTGGGGATTCTTCAATGTGTGGCAGCACAAATAGGATTTCTGCCTCCATCCTCCCAGGACCACGAGCCCTGTAACTACATCTCTCTGCTTCTCCATATATGTGTCTCTTCTCCACATGTCTGTTGTCTAATGCAAACTATTGGATATAAACTAGGATCCACCCTAATAAAATTGACCCCATTTTAACCAGATCACACTTAGCAAAGAATGGACTTCCAAATCCTGTCAATTTCACACCTCCTTATATCTTATAGGAGATATGAGTCAATCCAGGACCTCAATCACATAATTTAATTACTGTTTTTTGTTTGGTTGTTTTTTTGGGGGGTTTTAGTTTTTATTTTTGTTTTTGCCAAGAAGACTTCTCAGTGGAATGCAGAGAAAGGAGGGTATGAATAAGAACCAAAGGGTTAGAGTGTATTTCTCTAAGGAAGGCTGCTTTATTGTTGCTCTGGAGACATGGGCCTCCTATGTTTTCATCCTAAGCAAAGAGCGGCAGGTGGATGAGTGTGTCCGCCTAGTTTGGCTGTGTTTACCGTGTGACTAAAACTTTGAGCAAAACCTTTCTGACCATATGTCCCAGTGAAGCAACTCAAGGTATTGCCATTTTGGAGATTATCTCTGCCCTGTTTCCACATTGCAGTTAGAAGTGATTTATCCCTTCATATATGAAACAGACTCCAGAATGACAGACTCTCGGTTGTACTTCCTCTGTTCTCTTACTTACAGTAATGATCAATGCTGAAGCCAAAGTAATTTCAATTCCCTGTGCCAAAATGTGTAAGGACTCCATATGTGGGGAGAGTATGCATGTATTAGCTTAGTTTTGCATTTGCAGTATTGACAGTTCAAAGGCTCTGTCAATCCTAGATTTCCTATAGCAGAACTAAATCATTTAGACAGTATCTTTCTTCTATAAATATGAGAAGGAAAATGAGCAAGAAATATTTACATAGTGTTCCTATGAAGAAATAATTACTCACAGTAGGCAACGCATGGAGATTCTAAGGACCCTTTCTAGGCCAAGAACATTGAATCTTAGCCTTGCTATCCCTTCCTTGGTACTGGTCTGATTTCTAATCCTAATTCATTCACTTCAGAGACATATGTTTTCCATTTATATTGGTAGACTCTATCTCTAAACTTCCTTTAAATCTGGAGGGATGGACAAATTTATCTTTTCAGTTTCACTGGACTTTATCAATGAGATATCCATCCGATATATGGAGCTCTATTATAAAATAGTCTAGTGGCTAATGTAATTTTTTAAACAAGGCCTGTTGGAACTTGGGGCATCAGATATTTGCTCTGAGATAAATATATCTCTGCATTCCACTTTTTAATAATAAAGTATTCATATAACCTACACAGCAGACAGTGGGAGAGCCAAACTATTATGCTTTAAATATGATGTGGCCCTCATGGGTGAATGTGCTGAAGGGATGGTCCCAGGCTGTGGTGCTGTTTTAGAAGTGGCATAAATGTTAGGAGGTAGGGACTACTTGGAGGAAGTTGGTTGTTCCTCTACCAGCTTCATGTGCCTAAAAAGGATATCACTATTCTCTGAGTCCTTCCTCTCTGCTTCCTTGCTTCCTTTACCATGTGCTCCTAATACCACCTTGCTTTATCTCATTGCACAGTGGTCTAAAATCAGTCATGAAACCTCTGGATATGTGAGATTAGATAAACCTTTCATTCTTTTACAGTTTGTGTCTGGTATTTTGTCATAATGACAGAAAAGTTGTTACCTATGCCTTGTAACACAGGGTAAAGATCATATGATAGACTATCACTAGTTATTTGGGGTGATGGAAAACAAAAAGTCTAGTAATGAAAACCCATCAGTATGCCTGGGCTCTGTCCTCCTAGTCCTCAATCAAAGATCTTCTTTCGCAGTTTTCTCAGTTTTGCTCCTTTATTCTTAGAACTATAAATCATTGTGTAATATAGCAAATATAAATAGATTTTGTTAAGCACTACTCTTTTATCACTTTCTACATACTAGGTGAGACTATTTTTTTAAGTAATATTTTTCCTTTATTAATTTATTCTTGTTACATCTCAATGGTTATCCCATCCCTTGTATCCTCCCATTCTTCCCTCCCTCCCATTTTCCCCTTATTCCCCTCCCCTATGACTGTTTCTGAGGGGGATTTCCTCCCCCTGTATATGTTCATAGGGTATCAAGTCTCTTCTTGGTAACCTGCTGTCCTTCCTCTGAGGGCCACCAGGTCTCCCCCTCCAGGGGACATGGTCAAAGTTGAGGCACCAGTGTATGTGAGAAAGTAATATCCCACTCTCCACTCTACTGTGGAGAGTGTTCTGTCCATTGTCTAGATCTGGGTAGGGGTTTAAGGTTTACCGCCTGTATTGTCCTTGGCTGGTGCCTTAGTTTGAGTGGGACCCCGAGCCCAAATCTGCCTATCATAATGTTCTATTTGTAGGTTTCTAGGACCCTCTGGATCCTTCTACTTTGCCATTCTCCCATGCTTCTCTCATCTAGAGTCCCACTAGAATGTCCTCCCCTCTGTCTCAGTTTCCTGGTAAGTGAAGGCTTTCGTGGGACATGCCCCTTGGGCTAATATGTAGATATAAGTGAGTATATACCATTTGAGTCTTTCTGCTTCTGGGTTAACTCACTCATTATGGTGCTATCTCAGAAGAATGGGAATAGGGCTTCCTCAAGACCCAGCTATTCCACTCCTTGGAATATACCCACAAGATGCTCCAGCACACAACAAGAACATTTGCTCAACCATGTTCATAGCAGCCTTATTCATAATAGCCAGAACATGGAAACAGCCTAAGTGTCCATCAGTAGAAGAATGGATAAAGAAACTGTGGTACATATACACTATGGAATACTACTCAGCTATCAAAAACAAGGAATTACTGAAATTTGTGGATAAATGGATTGAACTAGAGACTATTTTTTTTCAATGTCCCCATGTGACTACTGCAAGAAACAATCTTGGTCAATGAGTAACAAGCACAAGGATAATACAGCTTGTAGAAAGACCTTCTCAGTAGTTCCCTTGGCTTTTCTTCTGAGAAGAATTTACCTCCCAGACATTGTTTGATCTATCATGATAGAATATAATGACAAGGAGCAGACTGAGGGTCTGCGACAAAACAAAAATTGCCGTGAGTTGCAGACCACACTTGCAACATTGTCATTTTGAGTCATTCACGTGTGTATGGCTATAGCAGAGCATCTTCAATGCTGCCTTTCCCTTCACAGGTCCCATCACATACACAGAAAAATTATCTCAGTTTTTCTGGCTCAATTCCCAAAGCTGCCTCCAGATTTTATACTTTCTCTGCCAGTGTTCAATAACAGTAGCCTTGAGTCCAGACAGCACTTACACTGTGTTGCCAGCTTAGGAAGCATCCACATAAAACTGGTTTTGCAGAGGCATCAGATATAAGCATTATGGAGTTATGGAGATTCCCTCTAAGGTTTCATGAGAAGCCTAAGTATCAAACACAGAAGTGCAGTAAAACCTATAACAGACACTTCAAAGTGGAAGTACTTACAGGAGATATGGAAGCAGAGAGTCACAGAGTCTAAAGAGAGAGACTATAAGGTGTATGAATCCCATACTCTGAAAAGACAGACACATGAACAGGACACTCATGGCATTGTATGGTATGCCAGCTGAGGTGCAATTAGACGCAGGGATGTTTAATGTGAATCAATCAATGAGACAGGATTTATGAAGCTCTTGCACAGTTTGACCTCAGATAATGGGAGTGCCCTATTAACCACTGCAGTCATCTGATGGAATATTTAAGTAATCATATATATGTTTTATGCTGTCACATTTATAAGGCATCTGTTAGCAGAGTTATTGCATTTGCAGGTGCCAGGGGGGACATCAGCATATGCATCATTGCTGAAACAGCTCTCTTTTAAGGCTCCCAGGGTTTCAATAGCATGACCCAAATCAGCCGAATAAATGAATAATGATGACAAATGATAGATACAGCAGGTGAGCACCAAGACTGCTGCATGATTAATGGCAGGATTTCTGTGATTGGTGAAAATAAATGTCATAATTAAAGGACTGTCAATGTCACAGAGAACAGATGAGGTATGTATTTTCTTGGCCTTTGCCAATACCACCTAGAGAACCACCTTGCAGAAATGAAGCAGTTTGCTAAAATCACATGAGCAAGAAAACCATAGAATAATTACGGTGAGTTTTTCCCATCCATGACGGAAGCTTACATTTCAGTGTTGTCATTCATTAATACCAAAGTTATTAATCGCTTCATTGATTCAAGTAGTTATTAAGCACCTATTATATAGCTGAGCTTCGTTATAAAGCACTGATAATATGTTAATACATCAAACATAAATATGCAAGAGACACTGCCCATACTCTCATAAAGATTATGAACCTATAGAGATGAAATTAATATATGGGCAACAGAGTGCAATGGACACTGGCCTCATACGACCCTCATCTGGAAAATGTCATGGATACTTACCTCCCTGTACTGCTTGGAACTCAAAGAGTTAATGCACTGTATATTGACAACTGACTTAACAGGCAATCATATTCTTTCTTTCTTTCCTTCCTTCTTTCCTTCTTTCTTTCTGAAAAAAATGTAGCTAAATAATATGTATTAATTTTCAGATCATTTTTCCTGTCTGTTTCGGAATCTGAAGAGTTTTAAGTGATGTTCACTAGAAAAAATGCTGGTTATCATTGATGGTCTCTACCTACACTTTTCTGTCCCTGTTATGAACACATGAATACGTGTATCTTGCTCTCTTCACAAAGCTGTGCTTTGAAGTTTTTACTGTAACATGTGGTCATTTAGTAAATTGATTTTTCATTCTCCAACAAAGCAGAGTTTTGGCCACTCTAAATTAGAATCCAAGCTGGTAGAAATCCATTTTATAAAACACAACATCTGAGACAGTAAGAGGAGTTTTATGGTATCATTCAGGGTAAGATTCAAGTAAGCAGCAAAGGTAGGACAAACATAAGACGTAAACGAGACTGTGAAAGACGGGCTGAAATTCAACGTCAGCACGATTCTCGTTTAGACATTATCAGGTTTACTTTGAGGTGAATCAACAATGAAACATAACCAAATGAGAAGCTTTAATAACTCACGTGCTAAAAATCTATAGTTGTTTCTTCTGGGGGAAAAAAAAGACCCATTAAGAATTAGATGGAAAGGGGCTTGCCTTTGAACTGTTAATTTTGAATAGAGAAGGTCCCACACTGCAGGGTGAAGCAAGCAGACTGGGGAAAGGCAACTGAGCTTCTGTTTGTTTGAGGAAACATCATGAACCTTAGCGTCTTTGGTTTGAGGATTAGGACTCAGCGCTGAGTACCTACACGTATTAACCTCCTGACCTCTTTCCTACGGATGGCCATGGATTCAAGTGTTGGCCCTGAGCCTAGATTCTGAATTTTAAGGCATAAGGGAAAATTGTCTTAAATTTCTTGTGGAATGAGACACTTAGAAATTTAATGAGCCAGAGTCGGCCTGCATATCCTAGCATCTGCCCCATCCCTCGTTGTGTGGAGTCTCTCAGAGGACCTCCATGTTGGGCTAATATCCACTTACAAGTGAGTATAGTCCTCAAAAAGGGGGAGTACTCCTCTATCATCTGACCTCAGCCTATCAAGTTTCATCTGGATTGCCTATATCCTCTTCCAATGTGGCCTGGCAAGGCTGCCCCACGGGGCGGGGGGGGGGGGTGATCAATGAGTGGACAGCAGAGTTCATGTCATAGGTCGCCCATACATCCCGTATTATAGGACCCACAAGGAGACTACGTTGCCTATCTACTACATCTAGGCAGAGGATCTACTCGTCACCACGCATGGTCCTTGGTTAGTGCATTTGTCGCTGGTGCACCCCTCCACCCTGGCCAGATTTGTTGGCTCCATTGGTGTCCTTGTGGAGTGTGTGTGTGTGTGTGTGTGTGTGTGTGTGTGTGTGTGTGTGTGTGTAGGGAGGAATGAGAGTGAGGGTAGGATGAGGAGATGATGAGGGAGGAGGCTACAATCTGAGTGTAAAAATGAACAAATTAAAAAAATTCATATCCTATCTGTGTAGCTTTCCATATAATAATATAGTATTGTATGGGAGTGTTCAATGGTATATATACCAATAAATTGCATTATTAGTTAAATTATCCTAGCAGTGTGGAAGCAAACAGTGTGTTTATATTAAAGACATGATGGACTCATGTAACTTACCTAACAGAATAAAGTCTATTTAAGAAGAAAAGTGAGTATATGTCATGCACGTATTTCTGAGTATACGTTACCTCACTAAGGATGATATTTTCTAGTTCCACTAATTTGCCTAGAACTTTCAATATTCCCTTATTTTTAATAGCTGAGTAATATTCTGTTATGTAAATTACCACCATTTCTTTATCCATTCTTTGTGTGAGGGACATCTATGTTGTTTCTACATTCTGATTATTATAAATAAAGCTGCTTTGAACATAGTTGGGCAAATGTCCTTGTGTATGGTAAAGCATCTTTAGGGTATATGCCCATTAGTGGTATATCTGGGTCTTGAGGTAACACTATGCTCACCTTTCTGAGAAAACACCAGATTGATTTCCAAAGTGGTTGTACAAGTTTGCACTCCCACCAGCAATGGAGGAATATTCGACATAGCATCTTCAACAAATAGTGCTGGTCTAACTGAATGTCTACATGTCGAAACATTTCATTAGATCCATATTTATCACTCCACACAAAACTAAAGTCCAGGTGCATTAAAGGCCTTAACATAAAACCAGACACACAAAATCTGTTAGAAGTAAAAGGGGAAAGGAACCTTGAACTCATTGGCAAAGGAGACAACTTGCTGGACAGAACACCAATAGCTCAGCTTCTAAGATCAACAATTAATAAATGGGACCTCATGAAACTGAAAAGCTTCTGCAAGGCAAAGGACACTGTCAACTGAACAAAACAGCAATCTACAGACTGGGAAATCATCAACCCTACATCTGACAAAGAGCTAATGTCCAAAATATATAAAGACCCCAAGAAATTAAACACCACCAAACCAAATAGTCCAATTAAAATATGGGGTTCATAGCTAAAGAGAGAATTCTCATCAAAGGAATAAGGAATGGCCAAGAAACACTTGAAGAAATGCTCAAAGTCATCAGATAAATGCAAATCAAAGAAACTCTGAGATTCTATATTGTACCAATCAGAATAAGGACTCTTTTGTTGTAGTATGCTTTTGAAAAGAGTTGCATACACAGCATAGAGCATCAATATTTTAAAAGGGTCATGGGACTCATAGACTGCTGTATGGTAATACAGTATGAACATAGAGACTATGTATGTATATAGACTTGTGTGAGTTTGTTTACAAACTACTTCAATAGGACATTTGGATAGTTAGACTTAATGGGCACTGTGTCAGACAGGAAATGTCTGTTAAATTGTTTTTTATTGGTTGTGCTGAGTTCATTGTAAAACTTCTCAAATTCATAAAGAAAAGTTGATGAATGAGAAAATAATATTTTTCATAAGAAAACTTAAAATTAGAACATTAACTGGGTGGGAGAAAGTAAAAATTCATTTTCTTTCTTACACATCCTATGAAGTACACAACTATAAATATATTTCCCTGTTCAGTAAGCTGAGATTCAATAATTTGACTTGTCTAAAGTCTTATGAGTCATCAAGGAGAGAACTGAGCTGTGAGAGGAGGTTCATATCATCTTCTGAGCCCACCCTTTCCCATAATGTTCTTCTATCCCTTCAGGAACTTCTCAAAGTTCTGGTCCATAGACACGATATAATCTGGGACTACAGCAGGAGTGGGACAAATTGTGTCCTCTAAATGTTAAGAGTAGTATTTATCACTAAACGTCTGATCAGTCTTGTCCTTGACTCACCTTGGAGGAATAGCATGGCTGGGCAACAAGCCAAATTCATATACAGACAATTTCAAAGCTTTGTTCTAATTCTCATCAGCTGGCTAACCTTAAGGGAGGTTTCTCTTCACTAATATTTTTCACAAAATATTACAGAGAAAATACAGAAATGAGCATGAGAATTTTAAAATATCAAACATTTGGAACATATTAGGACCCTCTGAACAAATGAAGCCACAGATTTTCAGACTGTTTGGAGATGTTTTTGCTATTCCCTACACAGTCAATGCTAACGATAACCTAAAAAGGTATCTTATTGCTAAGGACTAATGCTTTGACTTATCTCTTTGTGTGTGTGTGTGTGTGTGTGTGTGTGTGTTTTGACTTGTTTTGTTGTGTTGTGCAGTGTTTTGATCTCCAACAGCACTGAGAATCCAGGCCTTCCTGGTGGATACAGACAAGGGTTCAAAGTAGATGGGGTATTAATTTCCTTAAAACTCTCTTTCAGTTATAACTTGCTGATCCTCTCAGCATGAAATTGATTAAGAAATCCACATCACTTAATTCTTTTCATAATCACTTAGTGGGAAACTTGGAAGAAAGAACTTTCTTAAAAAAGGGTAATGAGCCAAGTGAAGCATGCAGAGGGCTGGATTTGAGTATTCAAGTGCAAGTTTCTACTTTCTTATGGAATGCTCAGATGAGCAGTGTCCCCTGCTGAGCCTCACAGATTGATCAGAGCTCAGAAAGTGATAGTGGGTAAAGACAGTGGCTTAAAAAGATGACGTAGGAAACAGAAGCCAACAGATTAGGGCAAAAGTAACAAATGGACAAGATAGAAACAAGTCAAGCTGACTCTGAGAGAAAGCAGGAGAGAAAAAAAAAAGAAAGAAAAAAGAAAACAAAAACAAACAAAGGGAAAAAACACAGAATGCCAGAGAGAGGAGGCTGTCCATGAACTAGAGCCAGATAGAATAATTTCATAGAAAAAATAAAGGGGAAAAATTGGATGCATGCAAACGTCTGTGATAGAAATTTAATCTATCTTTAAGATTCTCTCCAAGTGGTAGAAAGTATGAGACTTGAAAGATAAACAGATCTTATATTGAGTTTCTTCTAGTTACTTTGGGCCAGGAATTTGACTTCTCTGATTCCTCATCTCTCTCCTTATTATGCTATCTATTCAGGTGTTGGCTATAGGGTGAGCTAACCTCCCCCTCTACCTTCTCAAGATCACATGGAATAAATGGAGAAGATAAAGAGAAGAAAAGGCAAGCATATCTCCTAACTGGCAAAAGAGGAAATCATAAGAGTGTGACTGCCTCCAGGTGTGGTGGCGCATCCCTTTAATCCCAGCACTTGGGAGACAGAGGTAGGTGGATCGCTGTGAGTGCCAGGACAGCCTGGTCTACAAAGTAAATCAAGGACAGCCAAGGCTACATAGAGAAACCCTGTCTCAAAAAAACAAAAACAAAAATGAGTGTGACTGCCAACATATTTAGTATTGTTTGAAAGCGTTAAGCCCCATTTTCTCCTTCCTATTGGGCAGGGAAAGAATGGAGACTATGGACAATTTTGAGAGCTTATAGAGAATTAGTGTGGAAAAGGACGAGCTCTTAACATAATCTCTTATTGCAGTTGAAGAAGTCAAAGTATCACTATATCCTATGACAGTCTTCTCATGCACTGGTCAGTCTTGAGGGTAGATCACAGATTCCAAGGTGAAGATAGAAAATGGTAAGTTCCCTTTTGCAGTTGGGACTTAATGAAAATAAGAGGAATTAAGTTTATGTTAAAATGCTTAGAAGAACTGATGAGCTGTATTTGAGTAATATCCCTTTCTGAGCCCAAACATGATAATTTAGTAATCCAATTCTCCTACATTCATGTTTATGTCTTTGATGAATATATTACATTTGATTGAAATTTCCTGTATTTACGTCTGTCCATTCTGATTAACAAGATTCATTGAAGGCCTTGGCACATCTGAAATCTATTTATCCAATAATTATTAAAAGGCCTTATATTAGTTACTAGTTTTATTTCTCTGACAAATACATCAGAATAACAGGGTCTGGAGAGATGACTTAGAGGATAAGAGGACTTTCTGCTCTTTCAGAATACCTGAGTATGATTCTCAACACCTACATGGCAAATTTTAACTCTCAGTTACCCTAGTACCAGGAGATCTGATATCAATCTGGCCTCAGCAGGTACCAAGCATGCATATGGTACACAGGGTACCTGGAGACAAAATACGTACATACATACATACATACATACATACATACATACATATACATACATACATAATTTAATGTTTAATTGAAAGAAGATCCCTTGTACATGTTAAGTAATGAAAGATGAACTTATTTTTATTTGTAGTTCCAAAGATACAGTCTATCGTGGCAGGGAAAATACTGGCAAGTTATATTGTGTCTACACTCAGGAAGCAGATGGTAATGAATGAAGCTCTCTTCCTCCTACTCAGGTTGGGACACTAGTCCATATAATTGTGCCACCCATGTCACTAGCTTCATCTAGAAAGTTCATCATACATAGAGTCATACATTTGGTTCCAGGGTGTTTCTAAATCATATCAAGTTGACAATAAAGATGCTATCCATAAGCCATTAATTAATGCTCAGCCACTGATTGAAGAACTCCTCTTATCTGAAGATTAAATTAGATATGGGATCATACCATTCAGTTAGAGCACTCAATTTAATGTGCAAAAGAGTTTAGTACAATGGCACCAGGTCCTGGCGGAAAGATTTTGTTCCATGGACATCGGGCCGACAATTGCTAAAGTCAGATCTGTTGTCCAAGTTGGCTGGGTAACTTACAGAAAACAGGAAGAAAAAAAAACTGCTTGCTGATTGGACAGTGAGAAAGTGGAACTTTAGAGTTCTCTCACAAAGGTAGAAAAAAACAAAAGAATGAAAGAAAAAGTTTTGTTGTTGTAGGCCATTGGATTTGTAGCTGCATGGTATTGGTGATTACTTTTCTCCTCCAGTAGCATGCCATGAATCCTAGTCTGTAGGGATGAAGCTTCTAGATGAGTAATAGCTCAATTTCTCTATATTCAGTGATATAGGTTGTATCTTCAGCAATATGGCCTTATTATCAAGTTATAAAGGCTAATTGATAACCTGGAATGTCTGTGAGGGCTCAGTGAAACCCCTTTGATCCACTGCTCAACAGGATGTAACCCATACCTGGCATTAGAGGTTTGGTTTGATGAAAAAAAAAATATCTAGTTGAAGCATTGTCTCCACAATTATATGGCAACTTCATTTAAATTATTTTACAGTAGAAAGTTTTCATATGGCCTTTAAAAGGCCTCTACTGTGAGTCAACTCTCCTTATATATTTTTCTTTATTCTGCCCCTCCAACCTCCTTTCCATTTAACTTTCTTATTCGAGTTTGACATTTATCTTTTCATAACACTATATTCTATTTCCCTTTCCTTGAGAGATTGCCTCATCCCATAGTCCCTATCTGCGTACTAACCTCTGGGGTTATTTACACTGAAACACATGTAGCAAAAGGTTAAAAGCTACTATCTCCATGTAAGAGACTAGGTAACATATTTGTCTTTTTGAGTCTAGGTTACCTCACCCACAGTGATTTTTTTTCTAGCCTTAGCCATTTGCAGTCACAGTGTAAAAGTACCCTGTTTTCATTATTTGATGGACATCTGAGATATTTCCAGTTTCTGGCTGGTAAGAACAGGGCAGTGATGAACGTGGATGAGCAAATAACTCCTTCATAAGATTGGTGCATGTTTAAAAGTTGTATATCTGGATATCATGGTTGCTCAATTTTCAGCTTCCTGAGGACTCTCCATACCAATACCCATAGTGTTATACCTGTTTACCCTCCCACAACATGAATAAATGTGCCACTTTCCTTGCATCCTCACCAGCATGCACTACAAATTTTGTATTGACCTCGGGCACTCTGATCGGGATAACCTGGAATCTCAAAGTAGTTCCAACTTGCATTTCCCTGAGATGCTTTCACAATAGTGACACAAATTATTGACACACATGTTTCAAGCAGAGCCAACCGTTGTTCTACTGAATTTCAGTCCCACTTCATGAGCATCTACACCTGACACTGCTACACTTGCCAAGAGTTTGAGAAAAGGTAGTTCAAGGGCCTAGAGGAAAATTTACAACATTATTCTGCTAAAGGGCCATAGCAGTAAAATGGCTCCTCATGATGTTCTGCTGTACCCATCGAGCAGTGCATCTTTCAGCCTTCATCAGAAAAGTCTCTTCTTGCAGCGGATGATAACTAACACAGAGACCTGTAACTGGACAATGTGCAAAGAGTAAGACTTTGAAACACTCATTGCTAAATGGGATGCCTCTGTCAAATCCCCTTAAGGATTAGGGAACCTATGAGGAAGAGAAGTGGAAAGATTTTTTAAGTGCCAGAGGTAGAGAATGACTCCAAGGAAGCAGCATCTTATAGGCATAGCAGAACAGGCACAGGTATGAATTCACAGAGATTGTGCCAGCATATATAAAACCTGCGCAATTTCAAATTAAACAAAATGTCAGCATTGAGAAGAGGAAATGGACACAAAATCTCACCCTTAACTAAGTAGTTATTTGAAACAGATGCCGCCTGGGAAAGGAAAAGCCTATTTTCTCTAAAGAGTGTCACATGCTACAGCATGGCCCATGGCCAGGTATAGTCGGCCAGCATCAAATGGATTCCATGTCTTCAAAGTGCGTGCATGTGTGTGTACTTGCAAGGGTGCACAAGGGCATATGCATATTTTGGTACTTTTGTATTGTTGGAGGTTTGGTTTGAGTGTTTGGATTTTCTTTCTTTTTAAGACAGAGAAAAGAGGGGAGTGAGGAGGTGGTTGTCTGGGTTTTTCAGCAGGTGGCCCGACCCAAGTGCTGGAGATCACAGGTTCCATTTCCCTCTCAGGAGCTGCTTAGAGCACTCAAGGAGAGGCCTGTGCACTAGGTGAGGCTCCTGGTCTTACCAGGACATGTGGAAATAAGTTTTCCAATGGGTATTACAGTTAGCTCTTTTAAAATGAGATTTCTAGTACTAGATAGCAATGAAAACTCAGGAGTTCCAAAAGCCTGTGAGATACCAAAAGTGTTACAGCCCTTTGTTACACTTCCATGCTAAGCATGGCAGAGGATGCATGCAGACATTTGAAACCAGGCAGAAGGCAGGTTTAATGAGGCACAGGTCTGGTATGTGCTTCAGGAGTGGCCAAGACAGAGCTTGCAGCTATGGAGCAGGCCTCAGCATCTGCCAAGGCACTTCCACAGTCACTGCCTGACTGGAAGCCCAGCCTCAGGTATCCAGCAGAGATTCTTCCCTAGATTAAATAAGGAAGCTTAGGCAATCAGGGTAGAAGAGTGGAGAGGGGGAGAGAGAGAGAGAGAGAGAGAGAGAGAGGGAGGGAGGGAGGGGGGAGGGAGGGAGGGGGAGGGAGGGAGGGAGAGAGAGAGAGAGAGAGAGAGAGAGAGAGGAGAGAGAGAGGGAGGGAGGGAGGGGGGAGGGAGGGAGGGAGAGAGAGAGAGAGAGAGAGAGAGAGGGAGGGAGGGAGGGAGGGAGGGGGAGGGAGGGAGGGAGGAGGGAGGGAGGGAGAGAGAGAGAGAGAGAGAGAGAGAGAGAGAGAGAGAGAGAGAGAGAGAGAGAGAGAGAGAAGTCTTTATTTTCATGAATTGGGGACATCAGAAACCTTGGGCAATAGGGAGGGTTTCAGGGGAGAATGTGTTTGATTTGCTGGGGCTAGAGATGCCAGGGCTACTCAGTCCACATGTAACAAAACAGCTCTATCATAGGATGGAAAAGCAGTACTGAACTATCCTATGGGTGGTGTAGAACATCCAGGTACAGGTAAAGGTCATCAGTTGGAAGCCAAGACACCAAGACATCTTATTAGCGTAAGGAGGTCCCTTCAGGAATCCCCAGGTGCTTGGTGAACAGGTTTCCTATCAGGAAAAGGTCAAGCCTGTAATCTTCCCTGTGAGACACTGTGTAGGGGATAAAGGGTTCCCCAGATCAGCCAAAGAGGAAAGAAACCTCCAGTGAGAAAGAAAGTCATATACCAAGCTGAAAGGTCATCCAGAGAGGCTGAACTTTGACCTCCATAGCAGTGTTACACAGGGAAACTTAAAGGATTTGGGAGAAGCTGGGGGAAGGGAAAGAATATGATTAAAATATATCCTATGAAAATACATTAAAAATTCTCCTGGGAAGGCTTCCCCTCCTCCCATTCCCTGAATAGGATATACTGAGCTTGTCATATCAGGTAGTCATTGATTGAATGAGAGACCTGTGGCACCTGGCCTTCCTTGAGCTGCTACTTTTAAATACTGCCTGAATATATTAAATTCCTGAATTTATTAGGAATTTATTTATTATCAGGAATAATATTAAATTCCTGAAAAGCAATTTAAACACATTGTTTTTTGAGGGATTCATGACCATTTCCATCAGGTCTTAATCATTATTTATTTATTTGTTTGTTTGTTTATTTTGGTTTTTTGAGACAGGGTCTCTCTGTGTATCCTTTGGCTGTCCTGAACTCACTTTGTAGACCAGGCCATCCTCGAATTCACAGCGATCCGCCTGCCTCTACCTCCCAAGTGCTGGGATTAAAGGCGTGTGCCAGCTTCGCCCGGCTCCTTAATCATTATTTAAATGACAAGAATATTGTTTGTTTACTTGAAACATGCATGTCAGGTGGCCAATTATTCTGTCTGTCTCTGATAAGAGGGGCTTAAGTCTCACATTTCATTCACTGAAATTTCTGATTTAATCCTCTTAGAGCTATGTCCTTCCTCATTAGTCCAAAATTCTCAGGGCCCTTACAAATATACTTGTACTTAGCACATATTTCTTTTCTAGGTCATGCTGTGAAAAATTTCCTGCTTCTTTTCACCTGGATGTGGCTTGCAAGACTGCATCTGTCCGCTGAGCTTCATTGGTAATGCAGTAGCATCTTATGAATGCTCAAGTGAAAGAGAAGTTACATTTTCAGATTTTGAGGTTCCTAATTAAATCTGGAAAGTTAGGAAAACAGACTAAAGAGAGTCATTCATTAAGGGGCAGGGACTAAGAATAACGAGAACACCCGGGAGGTACATGTATAGCTAGGGGGCTTAAGGAAGGGTGATTTGTCTTCACTTTGCTTAAATTACCTTGGCAAGCCTCCTTGGAAAGAAAGAGAACACCTCTATGCCCAGTTAAAAACCCAATGCCCATGACTACCAAGGCAAGTTAGTCTATACTATGTTTACTAAAGAAGCAAGAAATCAAGAAAGTGAGAAGTTTAATCTTCTGCCTTCGGGCCACCAAGATGTTCTTATTTGCAATCAGAAGACTTGGCCACCACTGTTATGAACAAATTGTTTGTTTCTCTCTTGCCTGTAGTTTCCTATGCTTAGAGAAGACATGAAGAATATGAAAAAAAAATTATCACTGATTAGTTATATGAATAGCAGAATTTCTAAATATTTAGAGGTTATTTATCATCAACAAGTTGATTTATCATGAGGTACATTGGCCAAGGAAAAATTCAAAAACATCCTGCAACATCTAGAAGGTTAGTGGCTTATTGGCATCCTTCTGTCTTTGATTTCTCCCAGCCCTGTGCTTTGTATATTCTAGTCACATGATAAACACTAGGTAGATTAAATTTAGCTGTTGGGACATAGAATTATGCAAGAAATAATTGTATTGCCCTCACTACTTCATGGTCTAGAAAGAGAGTGAAGCATCTGTTAAGCCTGGTAATAGTTTTCTCATAAACTTTCATTTGCGGTCATTAACACCAAATGTGACAGCATTACTAAGTGCTAAGGAAGTATTTTCATAACATTTGGATTCATCAAATTTTCCTGCTAATTTTCACATTCCTCATTTTTTTCCTTCTGCTTCAAATTAGAGCATTTGTGTTATCCTGCCCATGTTTGGTATTGCCTGGGACAGTATGTAAATATAATTCTATATTTACTTAAAGGTTAATCCAATGCAGGCAGAGAAAGGAAAGTAGGGCCACGTCATGCACTAATCCTTTTAATTGGTTTATTGTTCTACGACATCAGTATGAATATACTTTAACACAGTATTGATTTTATATTGTGTATTTTCTGAAATGGAAATTAAGTTTTCAGTTTTCTGTCTCATCACTTTGTTTTATATCATCATGTCCTTGTAAATTAAAAATACATTACTCTTTATATTTCTGAGTAGTTTTGTATACCCAGTTTGAACATGGAATCATTAGCCTTTTGCTACTCATGTATTTTGATGTACTGAGTAGATCTGTCCTTGGGGAAAAGGAATGCTTGGCAGTGATTATCAGAGGGAAATCTTTCTCAAGGGAGATATATTTGATTAGGAAGCTCACACTGTGGCATGCCTTTAGAATATTTCTGTTTGACTTTGAATTATCTATACAATTGCATAATTCTTATTCTACAAAAAAACAAACAAACAAACAAAAACAGCTGTTATAAATTTAAAGAAGAAATTTGTACATCCAGGTCACCTGACCTAAGAATAGCACAGATAGCAAGTGGCCAGCCTCATCTGCTAAGTTCCAGGTCAGTCAGGGATACATACTGTGATCTGTCTCAAAAGGGGATGGGGTATCAGGAGACCAAGTCAGTGTCTACCAACATTTTGTAGGCAAAGGTTCTTGCAGCCAACCTATCTAATGACTCGAGTCATACAAGAAAGTTAAAACCAATTCCCATGCATGTGTGGCCTGAATACTCCTCACCCCACAATAAATATAGAAAAATTTAAAAGCAAAAGAAAGAAAAAAAAAGGTATGTTTGCCAATCCCTTGCCTGCCTGATTTGTACAAATCTTCATCTCTTTGATTAGAGGCTCTTCAGAACTTTCAAATGTGAGTCGTGTCTATGTTCTTCCTAAGATTTGTCATAATACAACTAAGAGTAAATATAGAGTGTTTATTCAGCAATCTACTATCAAATTATCACTATATTTTTATAGTTATCAAGGGCCAATTCAGTACATTTCTACTGGAGTTAATGTGTTTGTGCAGAAATATCAGCAAAAGGAAACAATCTTTTCATGAAAAATTTAAAGGTACTTGGTATTTATATTTCCAAAGTTATTTGTTTGTAATAACTTAACATCTTATGTGTTATTTGCTAAAGTAACATAAACTTTCTGGAAAGTCATCTTCTTAAGAGGGATTATATATTTTATATATAATACAAGTTGTAGTGGAGCTAACTCTTAGAATGTGAGTATGATGCTTGGTAGGGGAAAAAACAGACTAGTGTAGATTTTGTAATGCAGTTACTGATCCTGAGATGTGAATATCCAGTATAGTTAGGATATGTTTCTTGAAGCACTTAAGACTTGTTCAATGCTTTGTGACAGTATTTGAAGGTGGCAGAACATGTAAGAGATGAGATAAAGTGGGAGGTTTCATGTCTAGGACTTCATAGAGTAGTATGTGAGTTTAAACTCTTCCTATTGTTGACAACCCAGATGTCATGTGACCAGATTTGATAACACCTTCTTTGCTCTAGGAGGATGAAGCTGTAAAACTTTCAAAGGTGTTCAAATCCGTAACTGATCATAAGAAAGAGACTGATGGAAGAAAGCTGGGCATCCCTGGCAGTGTGAAAGAGAATAATAGTTCTACAGCTGTCACCTTGTCGGGCTGCTCTGCTCTTCCATGTAAAAAACAATCCTACCTTCTCGGAATCAAACCTACAGTGTTTTATAAGTCCACCACCTACCGCTAAATGACAATCCATTCTCGTAACACTTTTGAAAATGAAATACTCTGCATGAAACTCTTTACACACACATGTACTTTCTGCAGAGCTTCCATAACACCAGAGGGGTAACAAAGCTGAGAAATTCATATCAAAGTTTTTATATTTTATAGACTGGAATCATCCCACCAATGATTTAAAGAAGAGTCCATTGTTTCACCTTGACAAAAGTGCCATTGAAAGTGACCTGGGAGACTAGCTTTGAATAAGAATTTTTCAAGGCTGCCAAATACAAATAGCTACAACACTAAGAATGTAACATGTATATAATTCCTGATTGTGCCATTGTTCTTGCTGTACATAGTTTAATGTAATTATGTGTGATAATATAAATGTATATGTAAAAAATAAATAAAAATTTATTAAAAAAGAGATAATCATAGCAAACCATTAGGTCCCTGTGTTACTACAAGAAAGCCAATGAACTTTCTTATCTTTCCTCTCTTGTATGCATCCTACAACTCCAGGTATTTTACTTTCATATGTGCTGACACATGTATATATAAGGTCAGACTCAAAAAATACAGTCATTCTTCAGGTACCTGTTGAGCTTATGGCTTTACACACTTGTGATATATTCTATTCTTGGCATTTCGAATTCTCTGAAGAGCATCATGAAGAAATTCAAAGTAGATGTCGGCCTGTTTGAGCAGGTTCCTTAGGGGCACCAAATATTTTACCTATGGTTGAAAGTCACAAGTACTTGGACCATAGACTCTTTGTCTTGAGGTGGGGTGTGAGGGAAGGAGAATCAGCACAGAATTTTCCATGACATGGCATCCTTTTTAGGTGTTTATAACAAAACTGGTCTGTTCTTATGTGCCCATTTTCATTTATAATTTTGTTAGTTTCAACATTATCATTATGCCTTTTGGTTAGTTTGGCTAAAGGTTTGTCTAGCTTGTTGACTATCGCAAAGAACCAACTTTTAGCTTTGTTGATTCTTTGCATTATTCTCTTTCTTTCTAAGTTATTGATTTAGTTTGATAATTTTATGCCATCTACTCTTCCTTAATTTGATTCTTTTTATTTAAGGGATTTCACATGTGCACTTAAATTATTAGCATGTGCTTTCTCCAATTTCTTTACAAAGGCACACACTGCTATGAACTTTCCTCTTAGCAGTGCTTTCATTGTGCCCGACAAGTTTGAGTATGGTGTGCCATCATTTTCATGGTATTTGAGAAAGTCTTTAATTCCTTTATTTTTCCTGACCAATGATGCTGTTATAACTGGATCGTTGCATGTAGAAAAATACAGATAGATCCATATTCATCACCCTGCACAAAATTCAAGTCAAAGGGGATCAAAGGCCTTAACACAAAACCAGATACATTAAATCTAATAGAAGAGAATGTAGAGAAGAGCCTTGAACCCTTTGGCACAGATGACTTCCTGAATAGAACATAACAACAGCTCAGGCTCTAAGTTCAACAATTAAATATTGGGCCTTCATGAACTGAAAATATTCTATAAGGCTAAGGATATTGTCAATAGAACAAAATTGCAGCCTTCAGGTTGGGAAAATATCTTCATCAACCTTACATCTGACAAAGGGATATATTATCCAAAATATATAAAGAACTCAAGAAATTAAACACACCACTAAACCAAATAATCCTATTACAATGGGGTACATGGAGCTGGAGAAAAGGCTCGGAGGTGAAGAGCATTGGATGCTCTTCCAGAGGTCTCCAAGAAGATTTGGGCAAAACAACAATTGACGTCAACCCTGGATTGTGGTACTCTAACCACTGGGAAAGACTGCCCCCATTGCTTCACCCACTGCTAGGGAATCATCATGAACTGCAGACAAACTGGACTGCAAGAGTTATTGTCTCATGTTCTTGATAACAAGGTGATATCAGTCTCTTTTGTATTCTTCTTCCACAGGAAAAGCCTCTTGTCTTCTGTGCCTGATAGCCATACTGTGTCTACCCACATTGGCATGAAGACCACAGGAGCCTGCAATAACTGCTTAGGTAATGGACTGACTAGTTATCTCTGTCATTTTACTTGATACATAGATTCATTTAGGTTACAATTTATCCCTCTCAGATCTCTGATGAAATTGATGGATAAGCTAATGGTAGCTTGACAGATAGAGAACAGATTTTTGCCCCTTCTACTGCATGGAAGTCTTCTGCCTTCCCTCAGCTCACCTTAAGAGTGTTTTGCTGTTAAGACAAAAGTGTGTGTCTACTGACTTTTTCTACAATGTGTATTTCACTGCAGAGTATAAATAATGATGATGTTAACATGCTTAAAACTTTTTTCTTTGTAAACTTAAAGAGGATTCTTATAAGCTACAGGGAATCTACCTGAATCCAATTCTCAGATCAGAAAGCCTTCAAATAAGTACAGCCAACAATCAATCAGCCCAAGTTTCCCACCTACTGCTGATCTCTGAGGGTGGGATTTCTCCCTCTTTCCCTAGTTTTGGGATCCGCCCATACCCCCAACTACCAAAACCATGGATTCAACAGTTTCAAAGATTTCAAAACTTTCAAAAAGTAAAAAAGATTCCCTGCCCCAATCTACTTAACTTTGCCCATATATATGTTCCAGAGTCCTGCCAGGTTTCCTACATCGAAGACAGCGCCAAAGCAGCTAGTCACAGGTGCTCCAGTTTAACATCACAGATTGTGCCAGCTGGACCTGCATTTTCCCTCCTAGCCTGAAAAAGTTTCAGATCTTGGACAGCAAATACACCAGCCTGCTCTTCCTGGACTTGGCCAACGATTCAGCCTTTTGGTTCCCCCATTCGCTGCTCCAATATCAGCAGGAAGTAGCCAAAGATGATTGATTTCTTTACCTCTTATCCATTTATTACCAACAAAAGTCTGGAATGGTGTGCCTCAGAATCAGAACGAACATCTCCGGGTTCTTCCCAGCATTCCTTGGTCCCTATTTGTTGCACAGAATGGCTGGCATAGCCCACTTTCTACTTAGACCTTTCCAGGGCAGGGGCTTCCCCTTCACTGTATAATCCAGGCGTCTTGGTTTTCTGTCTCTGCGTCTCTGCCTCTCTCTGTCTCTGTCCCTGTCCCTGTCTCTCTCTCTCTCTCTCTCTCTCTCTCTCTCTCTCTCTCTCTCTCTCTCTCTCTCTCTCTCTCTCTCTCTCTCTCTCTCATGGCAACCAAAAGCTGCTTCCAATGAACCTATATTTATGTACTTTAACTCATATTGAATGAGAAGCAGACTTTTTCTGAGCACAACACACTCATTTCTGCCTCACCACTCCTTCCTAGCTCCTCATTCTCTTTAATTATAGGAAAAAGGAGGAATATTATTTCACAAGCCAATCCCAATAGCCTGCTTCTAGATTGCATAGCAACCTGATGCCATCACCAGCCACTGCTGTAACTGCTACTGCTGCTGCTGCCAAGGGCACAGAAATAAATGACCGGCCAGCTATCCCACATGCTCTTACTTTTCTCTTTCTCTCTCTGGCACTCTGTCATTTCCTTAGTTCTCTCCTTCTCTCTGTCACCCTATCCCTTTATCTCTGTCTCTTTCCATGCCTTCATTACAATTAACCTCTGTGTACCAGATCTGCTGTGTGGCATCATATTTATATGTTACAACAGACAGGAGGAAGAGGAACAGAGGCTGTGTCTGGGAGAAGAAGAGGGATATCAACCAACCAACCAACCAACCAATCAACCAATCAATAATAGAATGAATCCAATGGGGAAAATAATGGCTAGTAAAGTCCTTTCTGTCTTAATTTCTAAAATACTAATCTAACATTACACAATGATATCATAATCTTATAGAATCTCATGTTATGGAAACAAAACAAAGATCTAAAATTAACCATAAACTTAATAACTCCCAGATAGTGAGAAGTCAAAGACTATTTACTTTTTAAGAGAAGCATAGTTAACTGGAATTTTAAGCAACTACCTAATAATAATTAACTCTGAAGTATCAGGACACGGCTAAAGTAATGTTGCTATTCTAAAGTTATGTTATCAAGAACATAATTATAATTTAGCTGAGACTTTACTAGTTATATGAAGCATATTTGACATGTAGTGGAATCAAGGCTTAATTTGTCAGAATGCTTCCAAAATATGCTAACTATGTGTTTTGGGAGATCTGGAGAAAACTGGAAAGCATAGTCCCTGATTTCAAGAGATTTAACAGATGTGTTAATAAGGTAGCATGCATATGAGACCGGGGAAAAACTATGACAAAGAGATAAATTCATTGTGCTAACATATTCTCTACAATTAGCACCACAGGCAGTGAACAAAGTAAGAAATCAGTATTGAATATAGTCACTAGAAAAGGTTTTTTAAAACCCAGAAGGTAATTCATCTTCATAGAAATTAATTTGTTTTCTGTTGTAGCTTTGAAAGTGAAAAACAGAAGACATATGCCTGAAGGCTGACCATATTTTTGGTTTGTCTTATTTTAGATCCAAATATTTATGTAAAACTTGAATATTATCTTAGATATATATCCAAATTTGGAGAGTCAAGTTGTATGGTCTTATATTGTAGTTGAAACTTCCTTTGTACAGTAATAATAGTTAATATTAAGCAATATTATTTGTACTAACTACTATGCTTAAAGTCATGTATACTTCTCATGACAGCTGTTTATTGTTGTAACAGAGCTCCTATCTTGATGCCTGCTGTGTTTGAACTTTTGATATATTCATATGTACATGCTATTGTTATCTCTATAGTAGAATGGATGTTATACGATTTTCAAATAAATTACATAACTTTCTGAAGTTAATTAATAGATAAGGAAAATCATGTTTGTTTATTAGTAATGTTTGAACACTTCTGTAACATTTTGTGTTGACTTTTAAACCTTCTTAGAGTTTCACAAGAGTGGAGAAAATAGCCTAATCCATCATTTAATCATATAGAAGTAAGAAGACACACCTGAACTTGACTGTTAAAGTCAAAAGAGCTTAAGCAGAGTCAACTCCAACTTTAAACAACAGTAATGTGAGTATTTTCTAATTTTATCCTCATCTAATCCAAAAGGTGTACACTGTAGCCCAGTGCTGATGTGCTCTGGAGAACATGGTCATGGATTTTTATAAAGTGCTATCCATTGTATGGCTTTGTATCTTACTAAGGAATAGCATAGCACCTATGTGGGAGGTGGGTATTCTCAGAGGAAACTTGTATATATATGGGAACATGTTTGTGGTTCATTTATAATTAATATTCTGTTTATTTCTAGCAAGATAGCCATTCTGCATTCAAGCCCTAGACAAGAGGGAAGTCAATTTCTAGTGTGAGCATTGGAGACAAAGAGTGGGAAACACAAATTATGACATGACCAAAGCTTCTCACTAGCCATTACTCATGAGAAAATATTGACAATAGAGAGAGAATCTGTGATACTCTGAATTTATTATGGTCCATGTACACTATATTATATGTTAGATTTTCACCTGATTGTTGTACATGTTCTTGTTTAGAGAAGACATTGATGAGAATGGTTTTGTTCATAAAACAACTAAGTTTTATGGCATTCAGTATCTGTGAGATAGATTGAAGTTGGGGTCAGGGCAACTAGAAAGAGGCAGACTATATTGCAAACAGTCATATAAGCAAAGAGAATTTCATTAAAGACAAGTGACATAATGTACAACTTTGTTACAAACACTTTACATTAAGCTAACAAAATAACTTCATGAGTACACATTCATGAGTATCTGATATCTGTGTCAGACAGTGTTTAATATAACACAGGATCGCTCTCTTAATGCCTCTATCTTTGACCTTATGACATACTGATTTGAGTTTTCTGTAGCAAAAACATGATTCTTTGTCATATAGAAATTGTATGGCGTTATCACAATGGTTGGGTTTTGAAATTCTGCAGGAGAGGCACTTAGTGTTCAATTTCATCTTGGGCAATGGGAGTGCTCAAAGGGCTGGTGCCAAGAAACATATCTTAAATCAGAATTCTCATGGCGTTTACATCTTTTCAGATTTAAGGTAAATTTTAACTTTTAAATGCACATTTATTAGAGGAATTTACATTAGAGATTGTTCATATCCTTTCATATGAGTTTACAATGAAGAAAATGTATAAGCTTAAAATTAAACTTGGTACAGGCACTGACTCCATCTCATTCCCCTCATTATACGGCATTATTGCAGATGATCATCAGACACTGCCTAAATTCAATTCTCCATAATCTTGAGTCATTTCTAAAACCAAGACTACTTATTAGTCAGAATAAACTGTCTTTATCCTCTTCAACTGAAGAAAAAAAAATACTACATAAGGGACTCTTGAATGAACACTGACAAAAAAATACATTAAGAGGGTACTTAGTTTATTAGGAAAGATTGTAATTACATGGATTAATTCTATGCTCCTTTTGATATATATATCAATATATATATATTATAGTAACATTTATAAAAACTAAATTTATCTTTGTTTTATGTAATAAAGATGTTTTGGATCCAGTGTCTTTGAAAGGCAACTTAAAGTCAGTGTAAACAATGTTTATCATTTATTACCTTTATGATATAAGTTCCAAACCTGTACAAATTCCTACATGCATGATATGCTCAGCTCAGCTGTAGGTAGACTACTTTCTTTGTACGCATTAAAATTATGTTAAGTAGCTATTTTTCTATGTATTACATGGAAGTGATATTTAGAAATCATACCAAGGGTATATTACTTTAAAATACTTTAAAATCAATATGAATACATGAACTGAAACATTTAATTTCTGCCACTGTATCTGATTTCCTTTACACATTAGAATAAAATGAACGTGTACATAGGTAGGTGGATATAAAGCAAAATACATAAAAATTACAAGAAAAATAAATGATAGGTATATGTAAGGTTGTTATCATAAATTCTTCTAGTTTATGTTGACAAAATAAATATAGAGTATGGGTATGTCTTCCCATTATAAGAGAAACTAAATTATAGCTTAAATAAAGTCAATCATATTATTATAGAAGTAAGACGTTGCATCATAAGGAACCTCACTTCTTTGCATTCATTTTTATTCCTTTGTTTCATAGTAGCACCATCCTCTGTCAAAGACAAGGCATGAAAGAGGAAAAAACAACTCATGATGTAGAAGAAAAAGTAAAAGAATTTGAACTGCTATGGCAGATCATTGTTGGGGGATGGGATGGTGTAGTTTGATGCTAATTAATAAAAAGCCATTGCATCTTGGCAGGGCAGAGGAGCTAGAGTTGTGGATAAGGTTTCAGAAAGAGGAGAGAGAGGAATCCTGGGAAGAAGAAGAAAGACCACCATGAGGAGAAAGAGAGAGAGACCCTGAGGAGAGGAGAGGAAAGCCACCAGGGGTTAGATAGAAGAGAAGCACATGGCAGACATGGATGGAGATTCAGCCCAAGTGAAGAACATTAGCAAGTATTTGGGGTTTTGGATGGGAGGTAGCTTGATAGAAGTTATTAGAAACAGATGGCATGGGATTGGGGCAAGGATCCCATACCTGCCCCACTAGGGGAAGTAGTTTAGAGGATTAATGTCTGCCCTGGCACAGGTTAACTAAGGCTATTTTAAAATATAACAAGTGTCAGTGTCTTAAATGATTGCTAGTCTGGCCTACTAATAATACTGGTAATTTAAAAATGATAGATCATAGTTGTAATTCCAACTTTTGAGAGTCTAAGACAGGAGGATTGTAAATTTAAGTCCAACTTAGATTATATAATGAGATCTTATCTCAAAAACAGAATGACTTTAAAAACTTAAAACTAATCACATTAAAGATTATTTTCTCAATAGTATTTTATGAGAGGTTTTATGCGACAGTGCTGTTTGGATTTACCTTACTTCTTTTTTGTTTATCTATTATCATTTCCAATTTTGTATTTTTATGGCTCTTTGTGTGTGTGTGTGTGTGTGTGTGTGTGTGTGTGTGTGTGTGTCTCCCATGTTCACTTGCTCGTTTTCTTTTTTTCATTCTCTATCTCTCTCCCTCTCTCTCTCTCTTTCTCTATCATTCTTTGCTTGTTTGTTTGTTTTTGATTGTTATATTCTGGCTTGTTCATTTTTTTATTGGCCTGTTTGTTTTCTAAGAGAAAGGTGAAGAAGGGGTGGAATTGGATGAGGGGAGAGATGGAGAGGATCTGGGAGTTGATGAGGGAGGTGAAACTGTGACCAGAATATACTGCATGAAAAAATATTTTCAATAAAAATGATATCCCAAGCCATTTGCAGTATAAGGGTTACTTATGGGAAAAATACATGGGGAAATTATCAAAAAGTAGCAAACTCTAGGAGAATGACAGACTGTAATGGTAATCCATATAAAACATATGACACATGCTATTACATTTTATTCTTTCTGATTACAGAGAATTACAGAATTGCAGCGTCATGAACCATGTTTGTAGAAGCATTGTTTATCCATCTGTGCCTACTTCCTCTCACCTCTCCTGTTACTACCAACCCCACCACTATTGCACTTAGGGACCTGCTTTTTTTTTAGTGAGAATTTATGATCATTGTTGTAAAGCTATCCAATGAGGAGTCTTAGAAGCTAATTTTGCCCGATAAACCGAATATATACATGCCACAAAGTCAGCTACATAGTGAGTTAAAACCCCATAATTGCAATAGCAAGAAGGAAATTACTCAGGCAGATTTGGTTAGCCACAGTAACAAGACTTACAACCTTTATGAAGGCCTTCGGGCCCTAATTATTCAGCAGCTGCTGCCAGAGCTAAAACATACCCCAGTCTCCAACAGTTAATTTGCATTTCCTTTCGCCTTAAGCAAGCTGCCTTTCTGCTCTGTTACCTGACCTATTTAAGAGTATCACTCTCCATCCAATAGCATAGCCTTTCTTGTTCTAACTTGAGTCAAGTCTCTCCCCCCACTCTCTCTCTCTTTCTTTCTCTCTCCATTCCTTTTTTTTTTTTTTTTAAGAGATAATGTTTTCCACATAGACCCGAAGTTCTGGGGAATCAAGGGATCCTTGCCCACCAGAATCCAGAGTAGCTCTGAATATAAATAAGTACCAAAGGCTTTTAGAAAATAAGATCTAAAGCTCATGTGTGTATGAATGTAGTCACTGACATACATCTGACACCTCTCTATCTACATTGCTAGTTTGATAAATATAGGTGAATCTGTACTTACATATGTACATAGATATATACATATATGTCAAAACCAAGAAGAGACTTGATACCCTATGATCATATACAGGGGGAGGAAGTTCCCCTCAGTCACAGTCAGGGGAAAGGAGTAAGGGGAAAGGAGGGAGAGAGGGAAAAATAGGAGGATACAGGGATGAGATAACCATTGAGATGTAATATGAATAAATTATTAAAATTTTAAAAAAGGAAAAAAAGAAAAGAAACTGAGACAATGAGATAGATACAAAGATATATATAATATATAAAGAGTAAGATATCATTTTATGCATATTTACTGGTAGGGCGGGGTACATAATTTTTGAGACCTGATGGAAAACTTTTAAAAGTTCTAATTAATAGTATTTATCAAATCAAATGGCCTTTGGAAAATAAAATTAAGAAATTGGGCTTAAGGATAAGCTCTAGTCCTGTTCTAGCTGAGTAATGCCTTGCAAGCATTACTGCATCAGCCAGTTTCACAATGCACCAGATGTTTAGGAAGTCAGTGCACTCTAAAGGAAGCAGCCAGGTTCCAGGATGAATGCCAAAGGTATTACTCAGTAGATACAGCAGCATGCAGCCGAGAGTCCTGAGTTCAATTTCTGAAGCCTAATAAAGGTGGAAGGAGAGAACTGATTTCACAAAGTTGCTTTCTGACCTCTACCTGCACACTTTGGCTCAAATCACCACCAAATAAACATGCATTAATAATAAATAAAATAATCTGAAATGGTTCATCAAGGTGATTAATCACAAATATACTTTGGCTTAATTACTTTGTGTGGAACTGTCAGTTCTTGCTTTGGCAGCAAAAGTGAAGGTAATTCTATATTCATGTTCATCTTTTCACTCTTGATGGCACGCCTGGTTCTTCCTATGTGCTAGTTCATTGCAATTATTTTCACCCAAAAGTTTTCTTGAGTTATGCAAACTCTTTTGTGTGCTTCAAAACAGTGCTAATACCCATTGGTGCTAAATAATGTGTAGTGCATTCCTACATAGAGAGATTTATAAAATGAATATATATGTTAATACACATACATGCAAGATGCTCAAAAGAGAAACATAGATTAAAAGAGTAAGATATGTTTACTACTGCTACATTTACCAGAAAGACTAAGGAGTTGAAGCACCTTGAAAAACAAAATGATGGTCTCTTATTAGTTTAAAAAAATAATTTTAGATTGGTACAGTAATATTAAACTCAAACCAAGCCCTGAGCTATTCACCTTCCACGAAATCTCAGCCCCAGCCCAACCTATTGCATTATCCGAAGATACTGGTTAAAAAGGTGGAATCAGGTAAACTCCATACTATATAATTGCTTGCAGAAAATAAATGGCATGAGTTAATTAAAAGTGAGACATGTCAAAATCCAGCTTGTTATTAATGTTAAACTAGGGCATTTCAAGACATGGGATAAACCCTTCTAATTTGGATTGGGAATCTCTTCCTTTGTTGACTGTACCCTCACTGTAGGAAGAGAGGAAATAAAGCTGGTCCTGCCTTGTCAGTGGCTTAATTATTTTCCCATCTATGCTTGTTTTTGAAGTTTATCAGAGCAAAGTACTGTGGGCAGTCCAGCTGTCACTGTTATCATTGTGGCTTGAAGTGTTGTAGTCCTGATTCCCATTGTAACGCAATTAATCTTTTGCTTTGCACTAATGGATGAACAAGCATATTTACTGCAGCATAAAATTCTAATTATTTTTTGAACAGATGCACACACGGAGTGTAAATTAATGGCAAGTGACAATTGTGATAAATGTCTACTATATCTTTAAATGTCAGGATTCCCAGCCTGTAAAATAAACCTGGGCTTAAATTTGGAAGCTGTATGTGATGGCAGAGTCATCACCCTAAAAAATCTACTCTTACAGGCTGGCTTATACATTTGCAATACACTGCTCACACATTGTGTTAGCCAGACTGTCCCTCCACAGAGTGGCTTTCTCTATGGGCTTTTTATTAGTTACTGTCCCTCCCACGATTTTGAAAGTTTTTCATCATGGGCAGTTATAACTTAGTGCCTGCAACCTCATTAACATAGTATATTTCACATTTTTCTATGTGATACATTCTCCTAGCTCCACATAAAAGTATTCTCACTAAAAATCTAAAAAATGGCATTTATAACAAAAATTTAACCAACAAAAATAGATAAAAAGAAGCCAAGTAAAGTGTAGAACATAATATATGATACAATTTATATGTTTAATTAGGCATAACTAATTGATCCTGTGATAAACTAGTAGTTATTTTTTATTGAAAATAGATTTCTTAATGCAATGTAATCTAATTGCAGTTCCTGTCCCCTTGCTTATTCTGATCCTTCTAAAGTCCTCACTCATCCAGATCTACACACTTTCTGTCTCTTGGAAAATAAACAGCCATCTGAGGAATAATAATAAAGCAAAATAAGATAAGATAAAGAATCAGAATCTTCCATGATCATGGATTGGTAGGATAAATATAGTAAAAATTAGTGTTCTAACAAAAGAAATCTGCAGATTTAATGCAATACTCATTAAAATCCCAAAATGATTCTTCTCATATTTTGAAAGGACAATTTTCATCTTTTTAAAAATACTTTTAAATTTTAGATATACATTTATATCATTACATATTTATAAAATAATATACATATAGCAAGAAGGACCATGAAACAATCAGGAATTATATTAATGTTATGTTCATAGTGTTTCGGCTATTTGTATTTGGCAACCTTGAGGAAAACATCTTTCCTATCTTTGTGAGTCTAAAATTCTGAATGAAAATCAATATATATCATATTTCATCTTTATCAACTTAAAACATCTATTTGGACCTAAAAATATCTTGACTCCTAAACAATTAAGCTTAATTGTAAAACTAAACTATTTGGTCTTCAATTCCATCAGAGACTTGAGAATGAATAAAAGTAATTGCCTGACTAAACAGGAAGTGCAGTTTAGCAGCTTCCAAAGTGAAAAAAAAAATGACAGAAACAGTTTGCTGCCTGAACAATCATCCAAAAATTTTCTATAACATTGGAGTAGTAAACATTGAACCCCTACTCTGATCTACCCAATGGACAGGACATTCTCCACAGTTATGTGGAAAGTAGGGACTGACTCTGACATGAACTCTGGTGCTCCATATTTGATCACCTCTCCTTGGTGGGGAGGCCTGATGACACTCAAAGAAAGAATAAGCAGACTACCAAGGAGACTTGATAGCCTATGACCATATAGTTGGGGAGGAGGTCCCCCTCGGTCTTAGACCTAGGGGAGGAGAATAGGGTGAAAGCAGAAGGGAGGGAGGAATGGGAGGTTACAAGTGATGGGATAACAATTGAGTTGTAATTGGAATAAATTAATAAAATTAAAATAAGAAACCATCAAAAAACAAAAACATTGGAGCATCATTTTCAGTCTTCTGGCCCACTATATCTAACAGACATACTTGTGAAGGAGAAACTATTGAGGACTTGCTTACTCTGTGTTAGGTATGTTTGGCTGTTGACTCTGCCTGTATCCAAGCTTGCCCATTTTTAGGCAGTCTGTCTGTGGTCAAAATGAGCACACTTTTCCCAGTAGCTGGCTTGCCATGATTGACGCCATCTCCATAAAGAGGTTTACTGATGCCCATCTGCTCCTTAGAAGTAGGCTGGGTGTTGCCAGGAGTTAAGCTGAATTAGATAGCCCAAATAATCCTGAACGACAGAAGAACTGCTAGAGATATCACTATATCACTATCCCTTATCTCAAATTGTACTATGGAGCTATAATGATTAAAAAATTTTTTTGCATACTTTTCAATCACTTCTCTCTTGCTGGGCCCCATTGCCAGGCTACTGGGGTAGAGAGGGTGCGCTTAGTCCTGATGTGCTTGACCTGCTGGGATAGGTAGGTCAGGGGACTCCCCTTTTCTGAGGGGTAGGAGAGGAGGATACCAGGATGAGGGAGGGAGTGTGAGAGCAGGAGGAGAGGAGGGAGGGGACTACGGTTGGGATGTCAAGTGAGTAAATTTTTTTTATTTTTACTTCTGTTTTTGTTTTTGTAGATAGGGTTTCTCTGTGTAGCCTTGGATGTCCTGGACTTGCTTTGTAGACCAGGCTGGCCTTGAACTCATAGTAATCTGCCTGCCTCTGCCTGTGGAGTGCTTAGATTAAAGGCATGCATCACTATACCCAGCCTCAAGTGGATAATTTTAAAATTAATTTTAAAATCAAAACACAACAGCAATAACAAAGAACACTCATCGTTGTATGGGCATAAAATAGATATGTTGATCAATGTGGTACAACTAAAGACCTAGAAATAATTCATACACCTATGGACATGTGAGCTTTGACAAAGAAGCCATAAGTATAAGCTAGAAAAAAAAAGGCAAGATCTTCAACGAATGGTATTGGATTTAAAACAATGGCTCTGTTTAGAAGTATTCAAATAGATCTATACTTATCACCCCGCACAAAACTCAATTTCAAACAGATCAAAGGCCTCAATGTAAGGTAAGATGCATTGAATCTGACAGAAGGAAAAGTGGAAAATAGTCTTGAATCCTTGTTACAGGAAAATACTTTCTAACAGGACATGGACAGGACTGCACATTGGTAAACCTGGCCTGATGAAACCGACAAGCTTCTGCACGGCAAGGGACACCATCTTTCAGACAAAGCAGCAGCCTACAGAATGGGAGCAAGGTTGTCACAAAGCAGCAGTGCCTTCTTTGGACTTTGTATACTAGCCGCCAGGCTAGAAGCTCCTCATGCACTCTCTAATCTCTGCCCTTTACACCTTGTCACAGTGTTTTCAATTTTATTTTATTTCATTTGAATTTGGCTATTCATATTGCAAATTGTTACTTTCACATGAATATCACAGCCTCTGCAAGGCCTCATAAGAAAACAGATAAAAGGCAGATTTTCTTATCTGGAACAAATGGACAAGCCATGGAAAAGTAGATGTGAGAGTTTGTGGAGGAGAAATCCGGCAGGTTTTCACTGGTCTGTTTTTAATTTACAATATCTCTTGCACCAATTCCAGATAATCTAAAAGAAACCTAAAATCTAAAAGAAAGGGAGAAACGAGTACTCGTACGTCATTTTCATAGTTTGTAGATGAAATGTCCCGCATAGGCTCATGCGTTGAATGCTCGGTTCTCAGCTTTTGCCACTGTTTCAGAAGGTGATGAGCATGTTGGGAATTGAGACTACTACAGGAAGTCGGCCACTTTAAAGGTTATAGTCTAGATACCAGTGTTTTTATCTCAGCTTCTGCTTCTTATATGGCATGAGGTGAGTACCCTTTACCACAGATTCATGGTGGGCCCATCTTGCTCATTATGAGCCTGGAATCAGTGGAGCTTCAGAAATTGATAACCAAAGCAAACTATTCCTCCACTTAAGCTGCTATTAAAAACATATTGCTCACAAATATGGGAAGCTAACTGATATGGAAAGTCCACTTTTTGAAAGAACATAGAACTTTATGTTGAAGTAAAGTCTGCAAACATCTTGTTACTAAATACAAATGATTGAGAAATGACTGTTTCTGCTTTGGGCCGTTCTGATTTTTTTTTTTTTTTTTGAGACGGGGTTTCTCTATGTAGCCTTGGCTGTCTTGTACTCACTTTGTAGACCAGGCTATCCCTGAACTCAGAAAGATCCTCCTGCCTCTGCCTCCCGAGTCCTGGGATTAAAAGGTGTGTGACACCACACCCCGACTTTTTTTTTTTACCCCGACTGTTCTATGTGAAGAAATCAACCACACAGTCAAGCAAACTGCTGAGTGCTTGGAATACCCTGATAAAATAAATCACATAAAGAATCGCCCTGAAATGGGCACCCTTTCACAAATAAAACAGCTCTATTACTTCTGAAGGTTCTTAGCTTTTCAGTCATTTTACTGAGACTCATCAGAGTAAAATAAATTATTTAATACATTACCTTTTAACATTTCAAATTCATGTAGGACTACTGAAAGGCAGTGATAGAAGAAACTTTTTTTGTCAGAAATTTGTGAATGGCAGGTGTTTTCTACCCATGCTATTGTGTCAATAAAAATAATGTAACCAGTAATTGTCCCATACATTTTATATTTGTAGTCTGTGCTACTTAACATGTAAATCATCTACTAATGTTTTAATTATCAATATATTTCATAGGGCAGAGAATTTGTCTCGTACCTTGCAATGTTAGTACAATTTGATATTAACTTTGTGATGCACAAATATGGTTCTTATATTTTTAATAACCTATGCAATGCTTAAAACATAATTAAAATGTTTAAAGTAAAATAGAATATGGAATATATACAATATGATCATAATGTGCAAAACACACATCGATTAACGAGACAGACCAAATGTTAGTATATGATAGCTGAGGTTATGGGATGTTATCTCTTTTTTTCCTATTCTTTGCTCTTCTGTGTTTTCTAAACATCCACACTGAGTATGTATCACTTTGATAATAAAAAAAAAACCAACAAAACAAGGCACTAAAACTCATGCTTTTAATGTGTAGGAGTAAAGCTGCTTATTCTTTCAGCACACAAACATTCAGAATGTTTAGTTTGTATATTTCTGAAATTCCTTAGATTTTTACAATTATGCACATAAGGTTAAAGTTATTTTTTTCCTTTTCCTGTTTTATTTTAAGATAGAACTTAAAGTAGTCACTGAACACAAAAAGAATACCCTTAAGAGTTAATAAGAGAGATGGACCTATTGACCAACTGCATGTTTCTCTCATGTAGATTTACATAATAGCATGTTCTGTTTAGTCCAGAAATTTTATGGCTAGTGCTTATGTCAACTTGACACAGGCTGGGGAGCATCTATCTGGGAAGGGGACCTCAGTTAAGAATGCTCCTCTGTAAGATTATCCACAGGTAATTCAGTAGAATATTTTGGGATTTCTTGATTAATGATTGGCACGGCATGGCACAGCCTACTGGGTGCAGTTCCATCCCAGGTCAGGTGGTCCTAAGTTGTATAAGAATACAGGCTGAGAAATCAATAATGTTCAAGCCAGTAAGCACCAATTCTCCAGGCCTCTGCTCAGTTCCTGCCTCCAGGTTTCCACCTGGAGTTTATGTATTGACTTCTGTTTTTGATGGACTATGATTAGAACAAGCAGTTTGAAATAAATTTTTTGCCCTCAAAATTGGTGGTGTTTATCAACCAAAGCAATATAAACTGAACTAAAATAGAAGTATTTATAAGTCATTTTCTCTTGACATTTAAGTCCTTCTATATCATGTGTAGCTGAAATCTAATGTAAAGACCTGTTTAGAGAAGAACGGGGAAGTAAACATTGCATAACATTGATAGAAGCTCGGTTGAGTTTTTTTTTTCCTCCTTTAATTTATACTTGTTACATCTCAATGGTTATCCCATCCCTTGTATACTCCCATTCTTCCCTCCCTCCCAATTTCCCCTTATTCCCCTCCCCTATGACTGTTCCTGAGGGGGATTACCTCCCCCTCTATATGCTCATAGGGTATCAAGTCTCTTCTTGGTAACTTGCTGTCCTTCCTCTGATTGCCACCAGGTCTCCCCCTCCAGGGGACATGGTCAAAGGTGAGGCACCAGAGTATGTGAGAAAGTCATATCCCACTCTCCACTCTACTGTGGGGAGTGTTCTGTCCATTGGCTAGATCTGGGTAGGGGCTTAAGGTTTACCGCCTGTATTGTCCTTGGCTGGCGCCTTAGTTTGAGCGGGACCCCTGGGCCCAAATCTGCCTATCCTAATGTTCTACTTGTAGGCTTCTAGGACCCTCTGGGTCCTTCTACTTTGCCTTTCTCCCATGATTCTCTCATCTAGAGTCCCACTAGAATGTTCTCTCCTCTGTCTCAGTTTTCTGGTAAGTGAAGGCCTTCGTGGGACATGCCCCTTGGGCTAATATGCAGATATAAGTGAGTATATACCATTTGAGTCTTTCTGCTTCTGGGTTAACTCACTCATTATGATCATTTCTAGCTCAATCCATTTATCCACAAATTTCGGGAATTCCTTGTTTTTAATAGCTGAATAGTATTTTAATATTGCCTGAGAGTATAAGTAGACTGTGTGGCCAGACTTTGGTGGTGAGGCTCTACTTGCTGTTTGTAATTGCTGATATCTTCCCAAGAGCTTCATTTGAGTGAGGAATTGGGGGCTCTTCTGCTAGATATCTTCCTGGAATAGATAACTGCATTGTGACGTAGAACTTTGAGGATGGGAATTGGTTCTATATTTGAGTGAAATCTCCTGTACGTTCACATAAGATTCTCCTACAAGTAGCAGAAACTAACCAATTGCCGTGGACTGGTGTTTGGTCATGGACAAGAAACTCTGTTGTTTTCACTTCTGTTGGATTAGAATGCCAAGTTTCCAAAAGAAATCTGCATACAGTTTCATTGAATGTGCACTGTGAGACCAGTGTGCTATAAATTCCCTTAAAAAATGATTCTTGCTATGGTAAGAGTACACTATTATATCACCTTTATGTTGACGATTCACATATTTTTGTTATATTTCATTTTGCTTTGAATACTTCCATTCTCCTGTTTTAGTCTGTAGATAAGCTATCCCTTAGTTTAGTGTGCTGGCTAGTTTTACATCACCGTGACACAGCTAGAGTCATCTGAAAGTAGGGAGCTCAATTGAGAAAATGAGCTTCCATAATATCCGGGTATAGGACGTTTTCTTAATTAGTGATAGCGGTGCACCTCATTGTGGGTGATTCTAACACTGGACTGGTGGTCTTGCGCTCTAGAAAAAAAGCAGGCTCAGCAAGACATGTGGAGCAAGCCCGTGAGCAGTCACATTCCATGACCTCTGCATCAGTTCCTGCCTTCAGGTTCCTGCCCAGCTTGAATTTCTGCACTCACTGCACTGTTTTTGTTTTGTGTTTGTATCATCAATGCCCATTGTTAGTGTAGAGAGTACCACAGTGTGTGAAAAAACACAGGTAAGTTGAGAAGGCATAGAATGTATCAGTTATATGTCATTTGTTCATTTTATACATAGAAGCTAAGCTGTGGTATAGTTTTCAAGCACATGCTTCCTTTTTACAGAAAAAAACTAATAATAATTTTCCTAGTGTCCAATAGAATCCTTTAAGGGATCAGATGACATTAGGTCTATTGGTCACTGGGATTAATAAACAAATAATGTCGATAATTTTATCCAAAACAAAGAAGACATAGAAAAAGACAACCCTGGGGACTAAAGGACGAGATGTTTCCTTGCAATGCACACATTTCTCTTCCTGTGCATATGACCATGCTTTCTATAAGCTCCAAATCTCTGTGTCATGTTCAGTAGAATGATGACCATTCTGCATGGAGTAAAGCACAGCTCTGATCTCCAGGGGCTGGAAGACCCACACTCTGCCAAAGCCTAAGAGACCATTCAGAACAATCCGTAGCCTCAATTGTTTCTGACTTAATGTAAGCTGCAGTATCAAATCATGTGTACACAGTGAGTAGGCTTTACACCTGCCCAGTAAACTTATTGTTCTCTTTACATAAAGGTACAACTTTCTTAGATAAGGAAGTTAATTAGACAAGAATATTTTTTAATGGTATCTAAGGTCTATTAACCACTAGTCAATACTTACAAGTACAGGCAGTTATGAGTCACTGGGGAAGATAATCAATGTGCCACTTTTTTGCACAATAGAAGTTTGCTGTAACATTATACCTTTTATTACATAATACATGTAGGTCCATAGTGACTGATAGGATAGCAGCCATTACTAATTATTTTATAAGTCTGTGACTATAAACACAAAATCCCAACTCCTTTATTGCTATTTCCTGTATGATATATACCAAAATTTCAAATAATATCATCTTCATTTTATCACATATAACTCATATGCACTAGTGTCATGGAAAACCTTAGGATAGCTATTTTATTAAGATTATGGTGATAATGAAATTTTTATGTATCACCCATCCTATGAGTTTAAGATATGCTTCTAAAATATAAGCCCAGAGCACATATCAAATACAAAGGCCTCACCTCGATCACACAGAATAGAATGGCTTTGTGTAGATTTTGTCAGGGTCCAGAATCTGTTTCCATTTTTGTGACACATGATTTCAGAAGAATTTTCCACTCTCTTGTCTCCAACATTTTCTCATTTATTGTCTCTACTTGGAGCTGCATATAAAAAAGAAATATTTTTCTCTTGTAGCAACTTTCATCTGTTATAGTCTCAGATATACTTAGCAAAACACCACACAATGGAAATACTAAAGTAATTTAAACATAAATTTATCAAGGTGATATTTATATGATAATATATGATGTTTAAAGCAACTGTCCTAGAAGATTCTTGCAGGTATAAACTTGAATTTTGTAGCTTTAGGTGGAAATTTTAGACCCAACATAAAATATAAAAAAGATTATGAACTATGACTGAGTTTTGTGATAATAAATTGGAGTAGGGGGCTGTCTCTAACATTGACTCTTTTGCCAACTTTTTTTTAAAAATGCATGTTTTGTATTATTATAATATTTTTACACTTCATCCCAACTGTTAACCCTTCCCTCTTATCTTTCCATTCCAACTGACTCTCCATCCCTCTTCTGCCTATTCACCTATCATAGACCTCTGATGGCCTGGGGGGATGTGCTCCTATCCTAAATATCAGGTGACAGCCTATTAGGTCTCATCAGGATATCATCCCCTTCCTCTGTGTGCCCCTTAGGCTGTCTTGCCAAGGGGCAGTGACCAAATCGTTGTCACCAGGCACTGAGTGTTTGTCAGAGGTTCAGCATCAGTCCCCCATCTCCCCATGTGGAGAATTGGCAGTCCATTGGTTACATATGAACAGGGGGACTTAGTTCTCTGCATGCGTTGTCCTTCTCTGGTGTATCAGTTTGTGTAGGCCTAACCTGTGGACCTCCTGCTCCCTCCTGGACCTTCCATCCACCCCATTCTTCCCTGTAATTCTCAGCACTCTGCCCAGTATCTGTCCTGATCCCCTATTGGGTGGAGTCTCTCAGAGGACATCTATGTTGGGCTGTTACCCACTTATCAGTGAATATATACCATGGGTTTCTTTCTGGGTCTGACTTACCTCATTCGGGATGACTGTCTCTGGTTCCATCCATTGGCCTGAAAAATTCAAGACTTTCTTGTTTTTATAGCTGAATAATATTCCATTGTGTAGATGTACCATAGTTTCTTTATCCATTCTTTGGTTGAGGTACATCTAGGTTGTTTTCCGCATTCTAGCTATGACAAATAAATCTGCTATGAACATGACTGAACAAATGTCCTTGTTGTATGGTGGAGCACCTTTCAGGTATATTGCCCAGGAGCGGCATAGCTGGGTCTTGAGGTAGCACTATTCTCAATTTTCTGAGAGAGCACCCAGTTGATTTCCAAATTGGTTGTACAAGTTTGTGCCCCCGCCAGCAGTGGAGGAGTGTCCCCCTTTCCCTACATCCTCGCCAGCACGTGCTGTCACTTGCAATGTTAATTCTAGCCGTTCTTATAGGTGTAAGATGGAATCTCAGAGTTGTTTTGATTTGCATTTCCCTGATGGCTAAGGGACATTGAGTGTTTCTTTAATTGTTTCTTGGCCATTCGACATTCCTCTGTTGAGAATTCTCTGTTTAGCTCTGTTACCTCATTTTTAATTGTCAGTCTTTTGATGACTTCCTCCTGGCAGTCCACTGACTTGCCAGACCACAGAGGAGAGGACAAGTTCAGTTCTAATACCACTAGATGAGCTGGGGTGGACGGCAAGGAGTACTCCTCTTTTTTGAGAAATAGATACGGGAAAGGGTTTTGAGGAGAGGGAGAGATGATGGGACTGGGAGGTGAAGAGGGATGTGGCTATGACCAGGATGTAAACTGAATCAATACATTAATTAAAAATTATCAGTTAAGTCATTGATGTAACAAGGAAGTGAACTATCTATCCTGACTGGCATCTAACAGAGTGTTTCAGGGACAGTTCTGATACTCCATATGTCCTCTTCTATCTCTCATAAGCTGTTACAAACTGCAATAATCCTTTTCATGGAATTTTAAACAAAAATTCAGACAGGTAACTCAGACTTAAGAAGATCCATCTTTCTTAAATGGTTCAGGTAAAGGGTTTGTGCTTAAAAAAATATTATATTTATATAATAAAAAACTGACAATTCATTAATGTTGACAAAGAAAGAAAAATATTTCTGAAAAGGCAAGTCAAAGAGATGTTTTAATTTCATGGAATATATGCTACAGATAAATTCAGCTATTCAGTATGTTGATATTTATTGTGTTTTGTCAATTTTAAAGCTTCAATTATATATTCAAGAAATCATTATTGTTTTTTTACTTTTAAATGATCAGCAAAACTCTATGTATTTTTCCTGTACAATATGGTGTTTTGAAGCTGATCTAGCAAATTAAAAATACAGATCAATGTGTAGTTGGTATTTTGTGTTGAGAATACATATCATCCATTATCCTAGAATTATTCAAGAATACACTATGCCATCACAGGATAAATAATCACAATTAATAGAAGGAATAAGTTAAAGAGATTTATTTTACAGCCTGTCTCTGTAGCTAGTGATAATATACAGCAGGTGAACAAATACTTTCATAAATCTCCTATAATGACTACTTTGGATTATCAACCTGACTGAATTTGAAAAAACACCTTAGAGATATAAAGACATTTAAGCCAACAAGATGTCTCAGCTGGTAAAAGCAATTAATACCAAGTGTAAGGACCTGAGTTCAATACAAGGAAATCCCATGATAGAAGAACAAAACAAAAATCTCAAAAGTTGTTACATGATCTCCACATATATGCCTTGGCATACACCTATTCCTTCAAAAATAAATCAATCAAATAATAAATTAAATAATTAACTAGTGAGACAAAGCTTTAGGCATATTAATGATGCTGTTTCCAGGAGTTTTGCCTAGGGCGTAAAGACTCATTTTAAATAAAAGTGATATCAACCTTTGTGCTAAGATCCCAAACTAAATGACCTTTCTCTTCTTGCTAGTCAGCACCAAAGAACAAGCTGTTCCCACAGCCATGCCTTCCTCACTATGACAGGCTAAGCTCCTCTGAACAGTTACCCAGATTAAACCCTGCTTCCCCTAAATCACTTCTTAGGAATTAGGCCACAGCAGTGGGGAAAGTAACCATTACATAGTCTGTATCCTTGATGAGAATTACTTTTGGGAGCTTTCCATGAAACTGAAAGAAACCAATACTAACACATCACTGACTTATAACATGCATAATTTACCACCAATGTTCTTTATCAGAAATTTAAGAAAGAGGAAAATAGTGTACCCTTACTTATTTTAAAGGGAATAATTTGAAAATACTAGATAGAGCTAAACATAGTTATGAGAGTAAGTTGTAGTATGTTTCTTGGCTTACTATCTATATAGAAAACTTGCTGAGTACACACATATCTTGGCAGTAACCAACATCTTCCTAGTTGCCTTAATGCTTTCTTAATGATAAGGAAACTATGCCGGGTACTAGAAACCTCCCCAACTACCCAAGGTCAATGAAATCATGGATATTAAAACAGAAACTACAATGATCACTTTATTAAACAAGCATAATTCATAACCATTATGCTCTAAATATTTCTCCTTATACCCAGTGATAAATATTGTAGTTCTCAGTTTAACACAGAGAAAATATGAAGAACTCTGAAAACTGAAAAAGAAAAATTATCAAACATCCCGAAAAAATGTTGATAATGTCTGGACTCTTATCAATTCACCAGAGAAAAAGAGAGCACAAGATCACTAGCCTTCAAGACACTTGGAGTTAAAACTACTATCATATATCTATCTATCTATCTATCTATCTATCTATCTATCTATCTATCTATCTATCTAACAATGTTATATATTTGCATCTATCATTTATTATCTATCACCTATCTATTCACACACATATAGATTTATTCATATCAGAATAATATTAAAATTTAAAACATTTTGAAGTTTAAACATTAAAAAATATTGCCACAGACAATGCTAGAGTAGATATAGAGAAAGTGGGCTTTCATCTAGTATTGGTAGGCATAAAAAATGATGGATGTACTTTGAAGAATGACTTACCAGTTCTTTGATAATTAGCCATTTAGAGGTCATATATTTACCAACCACATTTCAGAGGAATTGTCCATACGCAAATGTTCATAGCAGCTTCATGAAAAATTGCTGCAAACTGGAAGCAACCCAGAAGCCTCCAGGTAGCTGATATTCACGAAACACACAGCATTACCTGTCAGTAATAAAAGGACACTTGCATAAACACATAGTAACTTGTACAGACCTGCTTATCTCCAGAGAATTACTCTGGAAGAAATGGGCCTATCCAAAAAGATAAAACAACCTGCACTTAAAATGCCATCCCTTGTTTGAAATGACATTACAAAAATGGAGAGCACATAAGAGGTTGAGAGGCTTTGAGAGGGAGAAGAGGAATCAAGGGGCTGTAGCTGCCAAAGGCACCATGAAACACTCTTGCAGTAATGTAACTGTTCTTTATCATGACTCTTTCCATGACAATATTTTGGTTTTAAAATTGTGTTAGATTTCTATAAGTTGTTGACATTTGAAGAAATCAATGATAGTGCCTGAGGTCACCCTGTAATATCAGACACCTTCCTTCGCTACGCAATTATGTCAAAATTAACCAGTTATTTTTTTTTTTAAATCATTGACAGCTAGAACGATGTTTCAAATGCTGAGTCTGGCTGCACAAATGAGAAACAGCATTTGGTTCTCAGCATCCACTTAGCAAGGTGGACATCTTGAACATATGTGTAACTCAGCACAAGGAATCTGGTACCTCATTCTGGCCTTCTTATATACTCAGACCTGTGTACTTGAACAACATGTGTGCAAATATTCACATAGACACAATCAAACACGGGTAAAATGTTCAAATCTCATTAAAACTACATAATGATAAGGAATATATATGTGCCAGAGAAAGACATTTTGGGTAGAGATAAGAGAAATTTAATGATGCTTCAGAATGCATCTGAAAGACATGGAGTTACAAAGCTACTTGACTGATATGTAATAAAGTTGTTCCAGACTAAATTTAGGAGAATAATGTAACTTCATTGCACCCTATCTCTAGGCACCTTTGCCCTAAGCTAGAAACAATAGCTGATCTATAAGTGGGTTTTATTGTAAAATATATTTGGGGATTTACACAAATGCTCAGAAAAGCATTCTGGCACTTTCTTGGTAGCCCTTGAATTGATTAATATTTTAAAAATTAAAGATTGAATAAACCTGATGTACTGAAATTAAAATCAATGCTTTGTTCTGTTTATTATGCTAAGCTACACAATGAACATACCTCTTTAATATAAATAATGTTATATCAATCTTGAACCATGAGATGGAGTATGAACCTATTATCTAATTTCCTTAGAATGGTGACAGTTAAATTAATGGTGCATAAAAAGAATGTTCAAAATTATTTACACTAAATCGTGAAAAAAACAACCATTGTGACTGATGGCTTTTTAAAATGTGCTTTTAAATGCATTTTATAGCTTTAGAGGTCCAAATAAAAATGATGACATTGACTCCCTCTTTGTGGAGTGGGAAGCATCCATTCGCCCTTAATGAGCTGAGCTGGCAGTCCCCAAATTATTCCTTCTGAGCCACACAGCTCCCAGCTTCACAGCAAAACCATCCAATGAAGTGTATTTGGTCAAGTAGTGAAGATTCAGCCATCAGAACTGTGCTGACAATTCGAATGCAGAATGGAATTTGGTGTGAGCAGCCCATTGCTCTTTCGAATTTGCAATGCTTGCAGGAGCAAAATGTGTCTTTGTAGGTAAAGTCAGCAATTGAGGCACTAAAGAGCAGTTCAAAACAAATAGGAGAATGGTTGTTTTGAGACCATAACTGTATTTTAATGACATAACTTTCTGCTCTCTAAGCACAGGTCAAATCTAAAAATCTAAACTACAGGGACTATTAGGAGAAAACATGTTGACATTCACAAGTTGCAGGCTTACTTGACAATGAGCATTGATTCATTCCTATTATCTAGGAAGGAAATGCCTAAGGATTATATTTATACAGGAACATGAATTCATATATGTACATATGTAAATTCATAAGCCTCTAATAGGTAAGGAAAATATTCTGGTCATATTTTAATGCCCAATAATACATCTAATGAATATAAAACACAGTCTAGGAAGATAAAATAGCATTATCATTTTAATGAAATGTTAAATTTGGTATACACAAATCAACTGAATGGTAATTTGCTGTGGGGGACAAATGTTACATATTACCATGAAGTGAGTGTGGATGCTTCTCTTAATACATGTTACATCAGATTACAGTCTCTGGGCTGGAAACCATGATGTAACTGGAGGATATTACAAATGAAAATTCTCAATTCTGGCTTCAGACCCACTGAATCAGAATTCAATTATTCGCAAGGTCTGCAGGTGATGTGTTTACGAGGTTTTGGTTTGCTTTGCATTTTTACAGTGGTGGGATTGAACCTAGGGTCTCTGCCTATTAGGAAAGTATTTACTACTGAAATACTCACCACCCCTATTAATACATTGAATTTTAGAGACACACATTCCATTTGTGTATTCCTGACATGTATACAGAGAACAATACCCCTGTTGAAGAATTGTTATAAGCAATATAGAAAAATTTGTGAAAGTTCTTTTAATTGTAAAGTCTAAAATGTAAGTTATCAGTGGAATAAACCATAAAGACTTAAGCTACATGATTCAGTACTGTGGAAGGAGGATCCGCAAGATGTTGAGTCTGGAAGGGTGCAGTTGCTTTGGGGCTCTGATTCTCTGGGATGCTGAGATCATGATCTTTCTCAAGCTGGGGAGTGTTAACTAATAAACTGAAAGGCAGAAAGAGGGCAAAGAGGATTAGCTTTTTACTTCATTTTTCTTCTTGTCACAAATGCTTCATCTCAGCAGAAACTATTGTTTCCAGACACTGTGCTCTTCTGTCTTTCTGTTTCTCCCATTTTCTCAGAACTTCACCTCTTTTCACTTTCACATTTGTGGGGATATTCCTTGATTCTTTTGGCTGTCTCTGGTTAGCTTAATGGTGTCCATTGCCTTTCAGCCTTTCTTGTTTTCCTTCTTTCTCTTACCCCACCCTTCCTCCTTGCTCCCTTCCTCTCTTCTTCCTTCCTTCCTTCCTTCTGTTCTTCCTTTCTCCTTTCCTTTTTTTTTCTATCATACTTTCTTTGTATGCATGTATACACTGTATTTGTCTAGAGGACGGAGGACATCAGGTGTCTTTTTAATTCTCAGAGACAGGTTCTTTCACTGAACCTAGAGAAACATGGCAACCAGCAAGTTCCCACCATCCTCCTGTCTCTATTCCACAGCAACAGCAATACATGCTAAATATTGTTTTCTCTTAAGTTGTTGCTAGTGACTTCAACTCATATTGTTGCTTTACAGCCCAACTGTCCAAACTTTTAATTCACATAAGATCCTATGCAGATTATATCAGGGGCTGATGAGATAATATGGCATAATGGGTAAAGTAGCTTTCCTCAAACATGACAACTTGCATTCAGTCCATGAAACCCACATGATGGAAACGGAAAACCATTGCCTGAAAGTTGTACTCTAACTACCATACATGCACCATAACATTAACATGCCCAAAGACATATATACATGATATATTTGCATGCATATATATGAGAAATAATAAATATTGTGTCAGAAAAACAGTATTGGTTCTATTTTCTTAAACAAATTCTTAAATAATATAAAGGTCAACAATCTGGGGTGAATAATTATGGTACTGCATGTCTCAATATATTCTAAGAATAATACATTCAAGTGTATGATGATTCTGTACTCTTGAGGAACAGGATGACAGATTTTCTCTTTTGTCACATATTTCAATATAATATACTCAGAAATCTATTAGTCAAGAGAATAAAATAAAAAAATTACTGAAGTCTAGTCACCATTAAGCCTACTACAGAATGCCTAAATGGATTTTTGTATTTAATACTCACTATAATCCTATAAAATTGACTCTACTATAACCCCAGGTTAACGGACAGAATGATTTAACCTCATATATTACCTCACTGAAAGCCACTTTAGAAAGATGTGTAATTGTGATTCAACTCAGGATACTTTTGTATAAAATTGTAAAACTTGAGAACCTTCTTTGTACATTCTTGTCTTCTGTCTTCTTATGTCTAGTCATTCATTCTGTCTTGATATATGTGTGCGCGCACGCGCGCGCGCGCGCGCGCGTGTGTGTGTGTGTGTGTGTGTGTTAATCTTAATATGTAGCTCAGGATGGCCTTAAAGTTACAACTCTCCTCTTTCAACTCCAGGGTGAGGTAATGTGTGTCACATATTCTTCATTTCAAAAAAGTCTCCCAACTAACCTTTGACCATGTCCCCTGGAGGGGGAGACCTGTTGGCACTCAGAGGAAGGACAGCAGGTTACCAAGAAGAGACTTGATACCCTATGAGCATATACAGGGGGAGGTAATCCCCCTCAGGAACAGTCATAGGGGAGGGGAATAAGGGGAAAAGAGGAGGGAGGGAAGAATGGGAGGATACAAGGGATGGGATAACCATTGAGATGTAACAAGAATAAATTAATAAAGGAAAAAAAAAGAAACAATGTTGATGATGCCCCAGACATTAGAGATACAGACATGTGTTCTCTACACACAAAAATGTAACACTTACTTAGAACAGACTTTGATTTAAAGAGAGAAATACAAAAGAGTAGACATTATCAAGTACATTTCCATTGGGTATACAGTTGAGACAGATGGGGATATATGAGTCATACTCAGTAAGAACATTAAACAATCTTGCTTTGGAATGGAGTTGCATGAGTAAATAAGAAATTAGCCCAAATATCCTCCTTCAAATCCAATGGATTGACTCTTTCCATCACTCCAGGTAAGAAGATACCAGAACAATCATATGGTTTTGGGTTAAGAAACAAGAGACTTCAATATTGGTAAAACATGCCCTCTTTATAAATACTTATATTTTGTTATAATTATAATATAAATATTAATGATAAAATTATGTCCCATGTATTATTATAATTATTTGATGATTTTTTTCCATTGTACAATCTTACTTGAGTAAATAATAGTGTTCTCTATTTTATGGAAAATCACCTGATGAATAAGCAGGTATGGAAGATGGGAGATAAGAGCACTGAGACCTGAGTTCAAATTTTTAGTCCCACCATAAAATCTGGGTATATCTTCCCACACCTGGACACTCTCAGTGTTGGAACAGCTGTGTGTGTGTGTGTGTGTGTGTGTGTGTGTGTGTTCACGTGCACGCACAAGTGTGTATGCATGCGTGCATACATGTGTGGCATGCATATGTGGGGGTGGGTGGTGGGTGTATAACTCAGAACTATCAGAAGTCTGCAATTAATCAGAGCTTTCTGCCCAGCCAGCCTAGCCAAAAAGTAAAAAAAAGAAAGAAAGAAAAGTATTAGGTTCAGTGAGACACTTAATGTTGAGGTTGCAAGGAAGGAGTGTGATAGTGTGATACACCATGACATCAGATTACCTCTCTGGCCTCTGCCTGTAGACATGGGCTCATGCAACACTGCACATGTATACAGATGCTCACATACATGCATATTCATTATACACAAATACATCATCACGCAGCTAAGGGATAAATCACTGCCACTTACCACTGTTTATTTTCTATAAAATTTCAAGGAAAGGATAAAGTCAGAAGGCTATCTTAAGCATTCTTCACATAGGGCAGCATTTGTCCTGGACTTCCTTCAGAGTGTCATTGGCAGACTTATGGAGACCTTCAGATTTTGAGGAACAAAGGATGTTTCTCTGAGGTAATCTCCTCGTGGACTTTCCCCTTTATAGTATCCATGCCTCCACTGATTTGTTTTCCTTGGCTAATGAAAATCAAACCTAGATATAACTTGGAAAACGCATTGCTGTGGCTATGTTCAGACATATCTCTGTTCCCGTCCCTTCATATAAATGTTTCTCTTAGCTTAGCAAGAGCATGATGTAGCTCTCTAACTCTCACAACTAATAGAAGTGGAGGTACATCTTAGCCATGACATGACAAATAAGTGAATTTTATGGTGGTAGTGAAACTTTTGGGGGAACGGAAAGGCCACTGCACACCCAGATGTTGTTTTCATTTCTGCCTTTTTCTGTTCTCTGCCTTTCCACAGCCATGTGAAAGATAGAACCAGAGAGATATGCAAATCTCACTTGTATCACTTGTATTACCTCAAATGAGCATACTCCTGTCAAGCCACTTCCTCCGTTGCCATCATACATACCACGTTATTAATGCTGTTCACGGTGGTTGCCCAAAGAAATAACAAAAGTTAAAGACTTAATTAGAGACCTGACATTCCTTTCAATCTTCTAACTAGATCAAATCTAAAGTTCCAGGAGATGGTGAGCAACCTGCTACGGATGCTGGGAACTAAACCTGGGTACTCTGAAAGAGCATTCATTGCTATTAATCACTGATTCATCTGTCCAGACACTTCTAGGATGATTTTTAACAGGCATATAGGACCTCATTTATTTTGTATGCATATGTTATATTGTCAAATAACTAATAAAATAAAAAATCAGGCTTTAGACCCCCCTTTTTTATGCTACAGAGTAATCTGTGTACTTTAAGTCATGCCTTAATGTTTCTTAGGTAAAGCACGTGATGACAAATAAGTGACAAGTGTTTGTGTAGATATTATATCATTTATATATAATATGGATTAATTCTTATAGTAGTATGCCTCTTGTAATTCATTAGGTTGAGATTGCCTGATGGGAAGTAAGTATATTTATCAGTTTAATTCAATAAATCAGGGACACAAACATAAATCTAATCAAGTGATGTCAATAGGTGATACATTCCGTATTTTATATGGTATCTTTATGTATTTTCTTCCAGAAACCCTTTTAAACATTGAAAATATACCTGTTAATATGATTTTTTTCATCTTTGTAGTTCATAAACTTCCCATAATAGGGTCTCATATTAAAACTTTTCATTCTATGGAACTCAATGTATATGTGTAAAATAAACAAACACAACTGATCCCTTCCCTGTTCTATTTGTATGGCAGATACGATAGAAAATTACTGTCATTATATTCTGTTTGTTTGACATTATAGTCAATCTGCATTATTCTAATTAATACCCAGTAAGTACTAGATACTTATTTTTTACAGTTAAAAATTTTCAGGATGTTGATTGAAGTATAAACAAGTATAAACTAGTGTAATATTTTCTAGTTTTTATTAATCTTTTAGTGTTTTTACATATACATTTATATTATACAGATATATATATAAGAAACTACCTATAGGAAGAAGAACCATAACACAATCAGGAATTACACAAATGTTACATTCTTAGTATTTTCGATATTTGTATTTGACAGCCTTGAAGAAAACACCTTTCCTATCTCAGTGCATCTAAAATTCTGAATGTAAATAAATATATATCATATCTCGTCATTATCAACCTAAAACATCTATCTAGACTTAAAAACATCTTAACTCCTAAACAGCTGAACTTGATTGTAAAATTAAGCTACTTGGTCTTCAACCCCATCAGAGACTTGAAAAGGAAGAAAACTGAGTATATCAGGAATGTAGATTAGTAGTTTTCTAAATGAGAAAATGCCAGAGACAGTTTGCTACCTAAGTAATCACCCAAATCTTTCTGTAACGTTCGAGCATCATTTCAGTCTTCTGGCCCTATATGTTACAGAAGATCAAATGGCCTCTACTGACATCCATAGGCACAAGGCATACATGTAGTAAACACACATACATGCAGGCAAATAAAAATTTTGTATATATAAAACAAAATTAAAACGTTTTTAAAAATGACAACTATATCATTCGCAACAGCGTGGATGAGCCTAGAGAATACCATTTTAAATTAAATACTCCATAAACTAAAAAGAGAATTACTTATATATGTGATTTTCAAAACTTTATCTTGATAGTTCAGACCAGAAAACATTTGACAGTAAGCGCATCAGCATCCACTTATGGTAAGCATCCATAACCTGCCATTATTATTATTATTATTATTATTATTATTATTATTATTATTATTAATTATTAATTATTATTGTTGTGGTGGTGGTTGCAAATTTTATTAGCCTATCTGCATTGTAACGAATGTCTTAATAAAGACATTTTCTTTTAAGCCTATTGTATACTTTGTGTACCATCCCATCCTCCTCTTTCTATCTGCTTCCTGTTATTTCCATTCATTTCATGCAGGAAGTTGTACTTCTTCTATGTTCTGTGGACCTACATAATTTTGTAGAAAGTAGAGATCAACAAAAATGATAGAAAGCATGTAGACATGCCTTTGTCTATTTGTTTTAATGTGACTTGTGTTGTAACAATTTTTGTACAAATAATATATCTTCTTTCCTTATGGAAATATGTATGTATGTATGTATGTATATGATTGTCTTTGTCTACTTGTCTGTTTATGGGTAATTAGGCTGATTCTATAATTTGGCTTTTGTAAGCAGTGTTTCAATAAACTTAGACGCACAGGTATCTCTATACTATGCAGATTCAAAATTCTTGCTATATATGCCCATGTATTTTTCTAACCTCTATTTCCATCCCATTCCTGTATATGAGAGGGTGATATAGCAAGAACATACACACTGAGTCATGCTATGACCACCTAGTTGTTGAGAGCCATCAGGGAGTCCATTATCATACAAATTTTAGTATTACTCAGTTAAACACTCATTGAAATAGCTGGTACATTTAGATGTAGCTATATAGGGGAGTGCTGGTATATTCTCTGCAGAAGTACCTGCCAAAGCCTCAGTGTTGCACCATCAATAAGAAACAAAACAAGTTTGAGAAGGAGGAGCAGGAGGAGGAAGGGAAGGAGCAGGAGAAGGAAGACTAGACACCAAGAAGTGGAGAGAAATGAGGACAGACTGGTTAGCTTATTTAAAATAACAGGAAGGTATGAAGAATAAGTTCTGCCATTCTGCTGCACAGTAGGGTCTCTGTAGTCAATGGTGGATACTGCAAGATAGATTTTAAAAAGGAACTTTAGGGGCTGGAGAGAAAAATAAATGGTTAAGAGCACTGTCTGCTCTTCCAAAGGTCCTGAGTTCAATTCCCAGCAAACACATGGTGGCTCTTAACCATCTATAATGAGATCTGGTGCCCATTTCTGGCCTGGAGGTATACATGGAAGCAGAAAGTAAATAAATCTAAGAATACAATACAAAACAAAACAAAAAAGAGCTTTGTATCTTTTAGTAACTAAAAAGATCATAAAAATTTTAGGTGATAATGTACTCTACACTAATTGGGTCATTAATTAAGCCCTGGGTGTATCAATACATATAATTACATCCATAAATTGTAGGTTTATGTGTCAATTTCAAGTAAAATTAAATAAGGAAATAAGGAAGGAAGAAAAATTAATGAAATCAATTTTCTCATAGGTTGAGATGATCTAGATAAGAGCAGAAAGTCTTCATGTCTTCTAAGAACACACACACCCACCAGGACTATGAGACAATGCTTTCAGTGTCTTGATGCTATGAATTAGCACTGCATGTCTCCTGTAGATTTTCAAGTGCTAAGGGAGCCTAAGCTACTTCCTTTATCCTGTTTCACGTCATGATTACATTCAAGAGAGATATGACATTTTAAAAATTTTATGTCTTATCAACTACAATAGTGATTAAATTTCAAAATAAATTTTGGGGGGTCTATACATTCTAAGCACATCAATTGAGTGACTTTTATTTCTTCAATGTTTTATTTTCATATTTTCTTCTTTCACATTTATGCTGCTTGTCACCATATTCTCTCTCTCTCTCTCTCTCTCTCTCTCTCTCTCTCTCTCTCTCTCTCTCTCTCTCTCTCTCTCTATCCCTCTCCCTCCCTCCTCCTCTTTCTGTCCTTCCCTCTTACCACTCTCCTTCCCTTGTTCTGTTCCTCCCTTCTCTTTTACAGTGGGTCAATTCCTTCCTGCATATAAGAAATTTATAATTTAAATGTTGGACAAATATATGTATAAACATCAGCATACATCAGACAGAAACAAAGGTATATTTGTATGATGTATGTGTGCAAGCATGTGTATACTTTTGTAGAAGAGTTCAGGTACATTCGTGGAGGTCAGAGGAAGACTTCTGTTTTAATACAAGGTCCTTTATTGTTTACTGTTTTATAACAAGCTAGCTGCCCTGTGAAACTCTGGGAATTCCTCTGACTTCATTTTTTATCTCAGGTTAGGGGCACTGGGCATACAGAAGTGCTCTACTGTAATCATCCTGTGTGTGTGTTCTGAGGATTTAAACTCAGTACTTTAGCAGCAAGCCATATACCCACTGAACCATCTCCCTGAGAGCGTTTTCACATGTGTGTTCCGTATCACTTCACAACTGCATTATTACAAGCATCCTTTGAATTCAATGTAAAGGAATTATTGCAATTTGCTATCTTTCCAATTGCTTTTCTTTAGTTGCTTTACATACACTATACATCCCTTATGTTTACTTATCTTTCCCAAGCTTGTTACCCCTTTATATTCACAGAGAAGGAAGGCTAGAAATCTTCAGAGAATTGGAAATGTCCAAAGGTAGGTTGAACTGACATTTGGTTTCACTTGTCTATGATAATAAAAAGGAAAATAAGTTGTACCCAACAAAAGATGATTGTACCTGACAAGCCACGCTTGTGGCTTATTAATAATTAAAATATTTCTGTGTTCTGCTACTGATGGAATATTTAATCGCTTGTTCAGTCAATACCAGTGTACCATTTATTATTCATTAAAGATAAATGTAGTGTAATGGCCCTGAGTTGCAATGTGCAACATTGAGATTACAAAGGGCACAAAAAGTTGATTTATTATTTAGGAATTGATTAAACTCCTTTACTGATCTCAGTGAGTAGCACAACCCATCAACTTGCCACAGTGACACAGAGTTAAAATTTTTAAAAAGAGAAAAGAAAAGAAGGACTCAACAGCATTAAGTGGCCCCAGAAACTCAAGAAAGAATTAAAGTGAAGATTCAAGAGTTAATGTAAATTTCTTAGAGTGAGAGGGTGTGGCACCCTGAGAGTGGTTGCCACATTCTCCAGGAGTGTTTATTTCTATTTTTGGTGTGAGCCAGTTCCAGGCTTTGGCTTTTAGCACATGCTGTGCTGGGTCACCATAGCCCAGCCACCCATGTTCCATCAAGAGCTTTGGTTTCCAGTAAATACTTTTCCGGTTGCAAGAAGAGTTGGAGTTTTTAAAAGAGCTTTATAAATGATTCATTTCTGTCCTTCTAGGTCTTTTAAATTTCATATTCAGATGAAGGCCAAATATCAGGAAAAGATGAGCTTTCTTCATTTCCTATTCTTAGATTCCTCTGCCCTCAATGCTCCCAGAAGTGAAAAGTCTGAGCTCAGAACTCACCTCTCCTCTCTTTGTGGGACCTGAACACTCTTTTCATTGCAGGGTTTGGACGCTACCTGCATATTCTAAAGGTGTTTTATTACTTTTTATTCATAAAATGTTATAAAAAGTGAAGGGACAGAAATTTAAAAAAATGCTTCTCCTAAGTGTGAAGTGCAGAACTTCTCCAGTGGATTTCTGCACTGAACCCACTTCAGTTCAAAGCCCTGTTTTTTTAATTGCAAGCAGTTTCTATTTGTGACAATGCGTGTGTACTCAAGCCACAGTACCGGATAAAGAAGGTTTTTAATTTCACAGAACATAAAAAGTCAGCATCTGCTGCAATACAGAAGCTTAGTTTTTGGTGCACAAATGGGCATATGTTGTTTGTGTCTGTAGGGAAAGATTTGTGGTTTTAGAAAGGAGTTAAAAATCACATCTTGATGCAGAAAGATGACAGTTGACGGAGTTCTGATGGGAGTTCCCAAATGTCACTTATGGTCTCGACGGTTGGGAAGATTGTATCTCTGCAAAATTTTAATTTCAAAACCAAACTCCCCATGTGGTGGACTGAAGAGGTGGATGTTTGGGGATCTGACTAGTCATGAGAACTCATCTTCACAGTGTGTAGGGGAGGGGGGGGGTTCTTTACAGAAGAACTTGAGAGATCTTATTTGCCTTCTGTCTTCTGGGAATGCAGCCTTTTTTCTACAACAAAAAAAAACGCCCTTACTGCAAACTAAGTCTGTTGTCTCCTGCATCCTGGCTTTATTTCCATAGCAATAATAGATTTATTTAAACAATTAATTAGACAGTTTTAAATCAATTTCAAAAACCAGTGGGTTGGAGGATGGAAAGTGCACTTGCTTCTGTGATGGACAATCTGAGGTCAATCTGAGGGATCCATGTGGTACAAGGAGAGAACCAATGCACTCACGTTGTCCCCTGGCTTCCATACATGTAATATCACACACACACACACACACACACACACACACACACACACACACACACACACAAATAAATAAATGTAATAAGAACTATTAAGTGAAAACTAAATTACTGGATTCCTGATGTTTCTTCTATTGCAGAAGACCATCATAGGTGGTAGCAATTGTGCATAAAATCCACACTTGGATAAAGTTTCTGCTTTTAGAAGCATCCAGTGTGTGAGTTCTACGTATCAACCATAATACTTAGACTGGATCTTATTATGAGTGAGGAGTATATTAATACTGATACCATAGTAAGGTATATAAAGACCTATCACTGAATCAGGGCATCGTCTGTCAGTTCTGCAGAGCTAGAATATAAACTACCCTCAACTAAAGACACTTGCAAAGGTGTATTTTCTTGGATTTTAATTTTGTTAGAATTGAAAACTTCAGTACGTGTTATGCATCACCTTCATGGTATGTGTGGTTCTTGAGCCTTCCTGGCCAAACACTAAGGTCTGGTCCATACCCTCTACCTGAGAACTTCAGGCACAGGATGTGTTGTGTCCACTCAGAAAGACTTGACACGTCACACTTTGAGCAGCTTCCCTTATCTCCTTTACTCATCTACTCTCAAGAGTGATGTCAGAGTTGACTAGTGCCTTACTGGGAAGATTACCAGTTGGCTGCTTCAGTTGATTTTTCCCAATTTATTTTTTAAAGGAATGAAAGCAATACTCTGCATATCTTTTAAAGTTCCAAAGAGTTTTTTTTCTTTTTTTATGGTTTTAATGTAGAAATAAGTGTATCAATACTCATTTCAAAGACAAATCTCATTTTCTGGTTCATGTGTGCATGCTTTCTGTATATCAGTGTCTGTGCACATGTGAATGTGAATGTGCACATGTGTTCATGTGTATACATTTAAGTGTGTGAACACATGTATATGTATGTTCATGTATGTATGCTTGTGTCATTTGTGTTCATATATGTTGTCTTCATGTGTATACATGTGAGTGACTGGGTATGTTCATTCCCATGTATTTTTATGTTCACGTGTGTGTTCCTCTGTGTGTGCATGCATGTTTGTGCTCATGTGTGTGTGTGCACATTCATATGTGTGTGTGGTTTTCATATGTGACTGGGTGCATGGAGAAGATGTGTGTGTGTGTGTGTGTGTGTGTGTGTGTGTCTGTGTGTGTGTCTGTGTGTGTGTCTGTGTGTATGTCTGTGTATTACAGAGCAAAAGTCAATCTTGGGTATTGTTTCTCTGGTACCATCTATTTGTTTGCTTATTTGTTTGGGTTATGCTGTTTGTTTTGTGAATGGGTGTATCATTGGCTTAGAATGTATCAAGTTATCTAGTATGTCTGTCCAGTCCTGGAGATCAACTCCACCTGCCTCTGTCAACTCAATGCTGGGATCACAATCAAGTGCCACCCATGCTGGATTTCCTTTTCATTCTTTTCTTTTGTATGTGGACTCTGGGAATCCGTGTCAGATGCTTGCAACAGCTAGTCAAGTCCTTTCCTGACTGAGCCTCTCTCCCTACTCCATCTTTTAACTTTTATAATGATTTTTAGTTAAGTAAAATTTCAGATCACATCTTCACTCCTCCTTGAGTCTGGATTCATTTTTAGTCATCACACAATATGTCTTTTCTGAGATGACACAGGTGTTTTCTCAGATGCAAGGCACATCAATTAGCACCGTGCATTTTTCCCATGGACTTCAAAGGCTACTGGTACTTTGGGAAGCAGGAGTACATGGGGGTGGGGGAGAATCAACGTAGCAATACAAAATATGGGAATTAAAAATTTTCAGAGTGTTGTAAGAACTTTGAAAATAATTAAATCTTATAATATAACATAGAGGGGCAAGATGAATTTTAGCCTTAACATCAAGGGAGGACTATCTGAGGCAAAAAAAAAATTGAGTTTGAACATGAATGACCTGCAAGACCTAGTATTTGAAAGATGTCAACCCATAAAGAACAGAAAACAAATACCCCGGGCTGGGAGCAAGCTTCCAAGCTCAATTCAAAAATAAGAGCCAGGGTAATGTGGGTAAGAGAGCACCAGAGGCATGATGGATGCCCACTCTTATCATCATATGCAGGCCTTATACCAGAAAGACATGGTACTCTTTTAAAATGAAAATCCAGAAAACAAAAGGAACAGGGGGCCCATGAAACATAAAAGGTGGTCGATCACATTAGCAGATGTGCTCTAAAGATGGGGATTGGTAATATTGTGCTTGCTGACACAAACTACGCTTCAGAAAGAGGGAGAAAGAAAAATAACCAAACAACTATGCTTGCCACATATACATGGGGATTCCTTTCCCTCTCAGTGCTTTGACCCACCAAGAGCATCTTTGTTCACACTGTCTTAGCATAAATAGGGAAGTTCCACTCACATTGCACATTGGAGTGCAATAAAGAATTCGCTGACATGTTACACTTCTGTATATGCAGCCAGGGATCATCAACATCTGACACACAGGACAAAGATTAGATCAATAGGTTCAGCAGTAACATTCAATACTGTTTAGAGATGAGCAAGGGCCAGAATCTCAGTGGCTCATGATGTAGCACAGGCTCTATTCTAAATAAGTTGGAAACAGAATGAGTTTATTATTCTAAGTAATCATATGACTTATTTTATGTTTTAAATAATCCTCTGTGGATGGTGTGTGTGTGTGTGTGTGTGTGTGTGTGTGTGTGTTTGTGTGTGTGTGTGTGTGTGTGTGTGTGTGTGTGTGTGTGTGTGTTTGTGTGTTTAATTAAAGTGGTGAGAGTATATAGTAGGGACACTAAGGCAGTGACCTCTGGGCAAAATCATCCCATGTCTTGCTTTAGAAATAGAATGTGAAGCCAAGAATAGTGATGTTTGCTTTCAATTGTAGCACTTACGAGGCACAGGCAGGCAGATCTCTGTGAATTCGAGGCTTTAAGTAATGAGCTCTAGACCAGTGAGATCCTGTTTTGAAACCCCTTCCCCCCCCCAAAAAAAAAGGAAAATAAAATTTGATTAGAACACAGCCACTGTCATTTTTCTTTCATAATGTGTACTTCCCTTCTGAATGCTGTGAGGAAGTCTGGTGCCTCCCACAGACAACTTGACTCCTGCAGAGCCAAAGGCATTTACCTGGCCCTTCTCAAGAAATGTTTTTCTGAACACTACCAGCAGTTTCAGCAACCTGCTGAATCTCAGCCTCATGGGTTTTTCTCATGTTGGAATCTAAGCTAAGATTCAGGCACATTTTCCAGGCTATAGTGGCCAATAGCGATTTATAGTAGCTCACAAACCTTTTGTCCATGATACATGAATTGCATTGTCTGATACGTCATTACCTTTTGAATGCTTCTTGGCCAAACCCAACAATAAGTGGATCCAAGAGAGGTAATATTTCATTTGGCTATGGACAGATGAAATCAGTCTTTAACAGTAAAGTATGTTAATATTCTACTAGCAGGTAAGTGAGAGGTGAAAGCAACTCATTAGTTTAACAACATACAGACGCGGCATGGAGTCTGCATTGCACTGCCTTGCTTTGTGATGCTCAAATTCGACACTGTGCACTTACATGTATGTAATCTATGGATTTAGTTATATGATTGGGCAATAAGGATGCTGGAAAAAACTTGCAAAATCAGTGACATAGCAAAAAGTTTTCTTCCTGGAAAGGTTTCCACATTTAGAATACAAAATAAAGGATACCTATTTAAGTATGGGTGTCAGACACAATGAATGGTTTCTTTATCGTATATATAAATCAAACCCAAATATTTCATTGGACAGAATTATACTTAGAATGCATTCAGTGTTTATCTGAAATTCAAAGTTAACTAAAGCCTAGCTTCTTCTGGTGTTAGGGTGAACATTTTGTGCATTGTATAAAGATTGTTTTTGCATTATTCAAATGCTGACTTCTGTACCAACAAAGATTGGATTATAGGCGAGACTTTGATATTGTTATTCATTGGCTGCATCATATTTTGTAAACACTCCTTCCAATACCTTTTGATTGATTTAATAAAAAGTTGAATGGCCTATATAGCAAAGGCAGGAAAGATAGGCAGGACTTCAAGTTGAGATAGGAATGCTGGGAAAGAATCAGGCAAGGGAAGGTTTGCCAGCAGGGCATGAAGAAATAAATATGTGCTGGGACTGAGAGATTGAGGAAAGGCAACAAGCCACATCATAAAATATTGATTATGGTAAGGGCTAGTGTAAGCTAAGGCCAATCTTTAATAACTAATAAAAGATCTCCTTGTCATTATTCAGAGCTAGTCGTCCAAGAAAGTTCCGCGATAAATGCCCTCAACATTTATAATTGGTTCCAATGTGAGGGCATATAAATCCAAGCTTATAACACTAGATTCAGACATTAGGCCAGAATTCTAGACAACTGAGCCATACCACAAAGCTAGGTATGGAAGCTGCAGAAGCTGTGTGCAGGTGAAGCTTCCCTAGTAGCCACATGTTGCCCTGAGTTGGGTCAAGTGGAGCAGCAGAGGTCAGCCTGCGATACACAGCTGAAGACTTGATGTAACGGAACCTCAGATTATGGCCCTGCAAGCCAGAAACTTGCCAGAACTGAGCTGGGTGGGCATGGGTCCCAGCTGGTGCCTGCATGAGGCTCCTCACTCATGGAATGGCTGCTTCATTCCCAAAGCCGGCAGGGTAGTTTGCTAGACTAAGCCAACCAACGAAACTGCCTCTTCCCTGTCAGTAGAAAGGCAGAGGTGTGGCCACCAGACAATGCAGTGTGCAAGCTGACACGCAGAAGGAGCCTGCACAATGCAGAAGTGCAACAGGGTGCATTGCTGCTGCCAGAGACGGGCAGAGGGTAGGACCAACATGAGAGGGTGAGGACCTCTGCCACTAATGGTTTCAAGCTGAACAGCCACAGAAGGAGCACCAAGGGCGATAGCACACCGAAGAAATCTAAGCCCAGACTAAAAACACTAAAAGGGTAATGTGTTAAATTTCAAAGCAGTAAAAGAGAAAAGAAATGGGCACAGACACACGAAGAAAATACAGGTTAAAAATAATAAAGTCAAGACCTTAAATGGAGGTAATATAAAAAAAGTAAGTCATAAAAGATGAGAAAAAGTTTAGAGAAAATTAAATGCAGAAAAAGATATTAAATTAGAAAGTAGTAAAAAGAAAAGAGTAAATGCACATAGAAAGTATAGTTTCCAAAGAAGAGAAAAAGAGAAATAGATAAAGATGTTTTTGAAAGATACATAGATGCTAAAGAAAGTAAACATCTTCATAAAAAGAAATACTGAGTTTCAATACAGAAAGTAAATTCTCCAAAGGCAGGAGAGAAACAGAAATAAGTTAAAATGCTTTGTAAATGTGCATAAAAGGTAAAGTCCCTGAAGGAAGAAGAAAGTTAGAGAGATTTAAAAGAAAATAATTTCTGTGTCAAAAAATGGAAAATACATTGAGAGAGGGCACTTGGATCCTCTATGATCTTTGCTTTGATTATCAGCAACAAACAATTATATTTTTGGTAAAGATTGCAATTTTATATATCCTCTTTAGGAAAGATCTGAGCAAAGAAGACTTAGACAAGGAAAGGACTGAACTGAAGAAGACTGAGGAAACTAACGGCCATATAACAGAGCTTAGAGGATACTATAATTCAGAATAAAGAATCTTTAGAGGGATCCAAGCTAAACATACAGCACAGCACAGCCAGGAGCAAGTTATCTATTTTAAAGCAGACATGTGTGTCAGGGGCCGAGCTTTAGTCTACACCTGCTCTTTGCATGGTGTTTCAGTCTCTGTAAATCCCCTTAGGCCTAGGTTAGATGACTGTCTTAGTCTTCCTGTGGAGTTCTTGTCCACTGCAGGCCCTTCTATCCTTACCCTCATCCTTCCAGGAGACTCCCTGAGCTCTGCCTATTGTTTGGTTGTGGGTCTCAGCATCTCTTTCAATTCACTGCTGGATGGAGCTTCTTAGGAGACAGTTATGCTAGGCTCCTGTCTTCAATCAGAGAAGAGCATCATTAGTCGTGTCAAGGGATGGCTCTCTCCTATGGAGTAGGTCTCAGGTTGGCCATTTGCTCAATCTCTCCTCCATCTTTATCCCTGCATTTCTTGTAGGTAGATTAGATTTGGGTGGGTTGGTAGCCTCCTCTCTCCACTGGAAATCCTGCCTATCTATGAGTTGGCCTCTTTAATCTCCATGTCCCCCACCACTAGAAGTCTCAGCTAGGGTGATCCCATATCCTCTCAGGGTCCTATCCTGTTGTAAGTCTCCAGTTTGTCCCAGAGATGCCCCTCCCAGTTTCCCTTCTCTTCCACAACAATCTTATCTCTCACTCCTGCTCTCCCCACATCTGATCCCCACCATCCTGTCCCTCTCCACACCCTCTCTGAGCCAATTCCCACACTTCATCCACGTCTGGTGTCAATTCTATTCCCCCTTCTTAGTAAGATTTAAGTATCCTTTCGTGGCACTGAAACCCAAGCTATGAAGAAACAAGGGCCTGGCCTGACTTGGATGGATCTGTGGCTGCTTCAAGAACAGGTGGTAATGGAGGCTCAGATCTCTGAAACGGAGAGGCAGTGGCAGCAGCAATCAGCACTGATATGTCAGTGAATTGCAGAAGCTCAGGAGTTCCAAATTGGGCAGATTCCACAGTGTTACAGTCCTTCAGTTAAGCCACCATACTAATGCATGACTGGTCGGTTCACAGCCAGAATGTAGGTCTGGTTACTGCTCCATGGTGGCCAGTGGCTCTCAGAGACAGCGACAAATTCTTCTGAGAGAAGGAATGAGAGAGACAGAGAGAGAGAGAGAGAGAGAGAGAGAGAGAGAGAGAGAGAGAGAGAGAGAGAGAGAGATTAATTTTGTGAAAGAGGAACATTATAAACCTTGGGCAGTGGAATGGATTTTGGAGTGAATGTTTTTTATTCACTGGAGCTAGGAGCGTTAGGGATACTTCACTTACATGTCGAGCACAATCCTTGGGGAAGAACTCCAGGTACAGGTGGAGGTAACGGAAAAAGTCATTGGTTGAAAGCTAAGGTACCAAGATATCTCATTGGAGATGTTATAGAATGTATTTCTCAGAATCTCCAGGTGCACATTGAATGAGTTCTTATAGGCAAAGATTTAGGTCTGTAGTCTCCCAAGGAAGTATGTGATATTCCTTTCAGGATCTGGGGTTTCTCCCAGATTCCACAGAGAGGAGGGAGCCCAGCTGAAGAAGAGAGTCCATCATTTTAGCACTGAGCTCAGGGCCTGTCTGGTAAAGGCTTTGGCCTTAACAGCAGGGTCCAACATATTTTTGGGTCTGGGTTACCTTACTCAGGAAGATATTTTCTAGTTCCATCCACTTGCCTGCAAATTGCATAATTTCCTTGTTTTTGACAGCTAAGTAATATTCCATTATGCAAATTCACCACATTTTCTTTATCCATTCTTTGGTTGAGGGACATCTGGGATGTTTCCAGTTTCTGGGTATCAGGAATATAGCTTCTATGAACGTAGTTGAGCAAGTGTGCTTGTGGTATGATGGAACATATTTTGGGTATATGTTCAGGAGTGCTATACTTGGGTTTGAGATAGAACTATTTCCAATTTTCTGAGAAAGCACCAGATTGCTTTCTAAAGTGATTGTACAAGTTTGCATTCCCACCAGCAATGGTGTTCTGCTTGCTTCACATTCTCACCAGCATGTGCTTTCACTTGAGTTTTTGCTCTTAGCCATTCTAACAGGTGTCGAGTAGAATCTGAGTCATTTTTATTTGCACTTTCCTGATGATTAAGGATATTGAGCACTTTCTTAAGTGATTTTCAGCCATTTGAGATTCCTTGGTTGACACTTGTCAGTTTAGCTCTCTGCCCCATTTTTAATTGGATTATTTTGTTCGTTAGTGTTTAATTTCTTGAGTTCGTTATATATTTTTTAATTAGCCCTTTGTCTGATGTAGGATTGGTAAAGATAGGCTGCTGTTTTGTTTTTATCACAGTATCCCATGGCCTACAGAAGCTTTTAAGTTTTGTGAGGTTCTATTTATTAATTGTTTATCTTAATGCCTGAGCTGTTGGCATTCTGTTCAGAAAGTTGTCTCCTGTGCCAATGAATTCAAGGCTCTTCCCCACTTTTGTAGGGATTTAAAAACCTATTTGGGTTTTATTTGGGGTTCCTTAATGCCTCTAACTCCCTTCTGACGCACCAATGCTAGGTAAGAAAGAAAAGTTAGTAGGGACAGGGAATGTAGACCTTTTGACTCAGATGGGGCAGGAGGATTTTCTTTTCTGTTCCAACCTATTTGGAGTTATGTAGGCTTCTTGTGTGTTCTGGGGCATTTCTTGCTTTAGGTTAGGGATGTTTTCTTCCATGTTTTTGTTGAAAATATTTTCAGGGCCCTGTGGTTGGGAGTCTTTTTCTTCTATCCCAGTGATTCTTAGGTTTGATTGTTTCATAGTGTCTCAGATTTCTTGGATATTCTGCATCAGGAGTGTTTTAGATTTAACATTTTCTTTGGCTGCTGTATCCATTTCTTCAGTCATATCTTCTATCACTGATGTCCTTTCTTCCATGTCGTGGATTCCATTGGTAATGTTTATATCTGTACATCCTGTCCTCTTCTCTAGGATTTCCATTTCCAGGATTATCTCAGATTGTGTTTTCTTCATATATTCTATGTCTATTTTTTAGGTCTTAAAACCTTTTATTCATTTCCTTCTGTTTAATTATAGTTTCTTAAAATGATTTGCTCAATTCTTTCATCTCTTTCTTTGTGTATTTCTGTTCTAGTTTGTGGTGTTTAATTTCCTCTTTTAAGGCTTCTATCATTTCTGTAACCTCAGATTTGAAATCCTTCTATTGTGCATTGGCTATAATAGTATCTGCAGGGCTTGTTGTGGAGGGACTACTGGTTTTGGTATCAAATGGTCCTAGGGATTGTGGCTTGTGTTCTTTGTGTGTGTGTGTGTGTGTGTGTGTGTGTGTGTGTGTGTGTGTGGCTTGTGTTCTTATGCTGATCTCTTCCCATTGTGATGTCTCTGATTCGAGTGTGTACCCTGTGCTTTGGTGGAACTTGGAACTTAGGGTGAATATTCTGGATGACCTGAGGTAGATATACTAGTGTTCCCAGCTGTGGTGTCTGCTGGGTGCTAGAACCCACAAAGGTTGAGTTTTTTCAGGCATTGGCTTGATCTGCATTCCAGGGAGTTCAAGAGCTACCTGATAGCCTGATGTGTGGTATGCACATCCACCCAGGAGCTTTCTGTGGCTTTTCAAGGTGACCTGAGGTCACATCCACTCATGATCCAGACTGTGGTGTCTGCTTCATGAAAGAACCCACAGACACTGGTATTTTTGCAATCTCCAGCTAGCTCTATGTCCCACAGAGTTCAAGAGCTGCCCACCGCTAGGAGTTTGGAGGAGCTAGCCTTTGGCTAGAACCAACTGTGCTCCATACAATTTGGAACCTTCTCACCTGTGGGTCACCAGTACTGGTGTTTTATGGTTCTCAGATTGGTCCTTGGGTTGCTGAATCGTCACTGCTAACCTGCTGATCAAACAATGTATGTGTTAGGTGCCTCCATCTTGCCCTTTCATTTCTGCCATTTTGATATGGTTGTAGTAATGTGAGTGTGTGTGCTTCCCTTCTTTTGTTTTTGCTGATGTGAAATTATGTATATCCTGTGTTTTCTTGGGTGTAGTGACCCTCTTTGTGCTGAAATTTTCTTTCTAGTATCCTCTGTAGGCCTGGGTTTATGGAAATATATTGTTTAAATTTGGTTTTGTCATGGAATATCTTGTTTTCTCCATCTGTAGTAACTGAAGGTTGTGTTGGTTATAGTAGTCTGGGCTGACATCCGTGGTCTCTTAGGTCCTTATGGCTTTTAAAATCTGTGTTGTGAAATCTTTTGTAATTCTAACAAGTCTACCTTTATATATTACTTGGCCCTTTTAGTATTCTTTCTTTGTTATGTACACTGTGCTTTAATTATTATGTAGCAGGAGGATTTTTCTTTTCTGGTCCAATCTATTAGATGTTCTGTAGGCTTCTTGTACGTTTATAGGCATATTTTTCTTTAGGGGAGGGCAATTTTCTCCTATGATTTTGTTGACAATATATTCTGGGTCTTGGAGCTGGGAATCTTTTCCTTCTTCTATTCTTATTATTCTTAAGTTCGGTCTTTTTGTGGTGTCCCAATTTTTCTGGATGTTTTGTGTTATAAACTTTTTAGGTTTAGTATTTTCTTTGCTTGATATATGGATTTCTTCTGTTTTATCTTCTATACCCAAGATTGTCTCAAACATCTCTTGTAGTTTGTTGGTGATGCTTATATCTGTAGTTCCTGTTTTCTTTCCTAGGTTTTAAATCTCCCAGATTATATCAGTTTCTGTTTCCTTTCTTGCTTTTATTTTCCTTTTCATGACTTGAACAGTTTTATTTATTTTCTTCACCTTTTTGCTTGTATGTCTTTAAGGGATTTATTCATTTCTTTCATCTCTTTGATTGTATTTTCCTGTATTTCTTTGGGGGATTTATTCCCTTCCTGCTTAAATGCCTCTATTATCTTCATAAGATTAGATTTAAGGTCATTTTCCTGTGATTCAGCTGTGTTAACATATCATAGGCTTGCTAGGGGAGGATGGGGGTTCTGGTTGTGCTATATTTCGCTGGGTCTTGCTAGTGTGTTCTTATACCTTCCTATAGCATCTGGTTGTCCCTGGTGTTGGCAGGACTGTTTCTTGTAGTTCCTGATGGCTGATGCCTCTGATAGCCCATGATGACTGTTGCTTTGAGGATTGCAGGATTGCAAAACAATTTTAAAGAAAGGATGCCCCATTCCCAAGAGGTGAGTTGTTTTGGTTGTTCTTTGGGTGATAGATGTTTGTTGCCATTTAAGGGGGGCTGGTTACAAGTTGTTAATGGTTTTTGTCAAGGCAGAGATAAAGTAAAAAAGGTTTAATTCAGGGATTTCTTCCTCTCTTTTTTTTTTTCCTCTATCTTTTCTCTCCCAGCTAGTGCTGGGTGAAGACCTAAAAGGAGTAGGGATGAAAAGGAAAAGGGGGGGGGGATATAGAATAAAAGAATAAAAGGGTAGGTTATTGCATCTACTTTTAAACTAAAAGGCATCAGCAAACCAAATATTTTACATTGGCATAGCTTTTTTTATATTGATACAAATTTAAAGTTTTCTTGTGACAACATACTTTTTTTTTTGTCTTGACTAAGTTTTTGAACCTAGGCAACTCATTTAAAAATGCAATATAAAGTTCTAGTCCTTTTGAAAGCTATTATTACAAACTCTTTAGGATAATTACAAATGCAAGTTAGTAGTCAGTCAATCAAACTTGTGGTCTTTTTAGGTACTAGTTTAGTTATTTGTGGATAATTTCAAAGTAAATAAGATAATCAGATAGTAAATAGGTAGAAACAAACATCATTTGTCTATTCAAATATATTGAGATAGTTAGATGATATTCAAACACTTCAGAGATACATAGACTATAGCATTTAAAGATATTTTAATAATAAGTGGATTTGTTTGACAGTGAGATATGTCTGCTCCTGGCAGCATACACATCCTACTTCAAAGAAGATGATGGACATCGAAGAACTTTTTTATGGAATTTGCTTCAGATGTGGCAAATCTATCCACCATACAAAAAACTGCCCTTTGTATGCACCAACATAGGATAAATAATGGATAGTTTCTCCAAGATTGCTAAATACAAATGGACTGGACACTGTGAATGTAATTCTTTCTAGATAGCATATAGTTCTTTGATGTTATATAAAAGGTCTTTTATTGGACAAACAGGGAGATATATTGGTGTGACCTTTTTATAAACTGTGTAAAGATTTTCTCTGTATTAATCAATTGCTGATTTATGTACCAGCAGATCTGATTACAGGGCAGACTTTGGCACTGTTATATTTTGTCTGCATCATATTTTGTAAGCGCTCCCTCAAACATCTTCTAATTGATTTAATGCATAGCTGAATGACTTATTGCAAAGGCAAGAAAGATAAGCAGGAGTTCCAGCCGAGATAGAAACGCTGGGAAAGAATCAGGCACTGGCTTTTTTTTTTTTTTTTTTTTTTTTTTTTTTTTTTTGAGAAAGAAACAGTTGCTGGGACTGAGAGACTGAAGAAAGGTAACAAACCATGTAGCAGAACATGGATTTATATAAAGGGGTTAATTTAAGATAAGAGCTAGTTGGAAATAAGTGTAAGCTAAGAACAATCTTTAGTAATTAACAAAAGATCTCCATGTCATTATTAGGAGTAGGTGGTACAAGAAAGTACATTATAAATGTTTCCCACCTTTCATATTCTAGCTCTCATATCCTGGTTCACTTAAGTTGATTTGGGGGGGGGGGAGCATTGGCAACATCATGGAATAGGAAGCTTGATCGCAATCATGACAGAGAATCACATTTTAACTCTAGCTTTATCTTTCAGTAAGATTTTTTCCAATGGTCAGATTCAAACCGCACCCTCTGACATGCTTATGGCCTGAATGACATTTTTATCACTATGATGGTGTTTAATAAACAAAACTGAGACATTAATGAAACCCCTGGAATGGCATAATTCAACTCACATGTTACCTCATAGAAAAAGTCCTATATTGTATTGTGTTTATGATTTATGCAATTAAATGATTGGAAAGTTATACAGAGACTTAATAAAGAATAAGGCAAATTTATCTCCTGCTCATTCCTTTCTGTATTTACATCTCTTTGATTATTTGCACAGATATTAAATAAGAAAATTTAAACATTAACTTTAAATAATTAACTGTTCCCTTGTAGTCAGGACCTGGGGATCAGTGCCTGCTTTTCTGTCCCTGTCTTATGCTAACTAACAGTGGTACATTATTTCAGAAGAAGAATTTATCCATTTTAGAGATGGAAAATTAGGCAAAATTAAATATTTAGAGGATAGTTGCTACTCTACATTGACCTGTATTCACATAAAAGTTCAGGTGTGGAACTCTAAGCCCTGCCATTCAAAAATATGACCTCATTGGAAAGTAGGTCCTTTACAATTGTCATCACAACCCATGCCTAGGTTCTGAATATGGATGAATACCAAAGAAAGATGATGTGTAGAGGCACAAGGACAAGGCAGCTCTCCATAAGGAAACCTGAGCTCTCACTACCTCATTTTGGTTCTTTCAACTTCCCCCACTGTAGGACAATGACTTTCTGCTGGCTAAATCACCATTCAATCTACAAAACTGTTTCTGAAGCTGCAAAACACCACAATGATTGCTAGAAAGTACTTTGTGTGTAGGAAAAATACTGAGGATGTTCTCTTTATGTTTTCCTGATAATAGGGAGGGATGTTAATATACTGGCTTTTCTGTCTTTTTATGAAAATAGCATTGATGAACACTGAACTTGGAGAAGATGTAAATGCAGCAGAGGTGTTTCTAGTAGTCTGGTGGAGTGGATAAAGAATCTTACCAATGTGAATCATATTTCTGTTTTCTGTTCTTTTGCTGTGGGTAAGTGAGGTCAAGGAAACCAGTTTCAGCTTCTCACAGCACTTAAGGTGAAAGAACAGAATACTGACTCTTCCCAGCATTACTGACCTAGCAGCCCCAGTTTAGCCAACTCTTTAGGTGATTAATATTTACCTTAACCAACAACTCAGAAGAAAAAGACGTGAAAATAATCTTTGTTCAGTGTACTGCTCTCCTGCTTGGCAATTCCTAGAGCAGTCTTTAGGATTGTGAGAGCTAGAATGTTGGAAGCACTGTCTGTGTTTAGCAGGTCACAACTGCATCTATTTGATTCACAGATGGCTTGAAATCAATTACCCAAAACTGAAACGCCTCTCAAAACTCAATAATGTGATAATTGCTCTTAATTGTTTCACTGTGACTTTTTCCTACCTACTTGTTATTTGGATCTTAATAAATGGGCCTCAAATCCAGGAAGAGCTTTCGGTTTACCATTGATAGATGCCCAAAGACAGAAGTTACACATTCAGTTTCACATGTCAATATTTTGACTCTCTGGATAAAAGAAAAAAAATCAAGTAAAAGACAAAAATGTCGGCCTGAGAGATTGATTGCTCAATTACTAGAGTGTGTGTTGCACAATTATAAAGGCCTGAGTTGTGATTCCCCAGCACCCAGGCAAAGCATCAGGTATGATTATGCTTTTATGTGGCCACTGTGTTAGAAGTGGAGATAGGTGAGTACTGGGGTTCCTCAGGCTAGGAGGCCATCTTCAGCATGATGCCTTCTCAAAATAGAGTGAGGAGTAGAGTAATAGAAAATTGCTAACATTGACATCTAGCATGCATACTCACAAATATATTTGCATGGCATATGCAACACATATGTACACACATGCACACACATACACACAAGAGCTTTTTGGCTATATGAAACTACTTTTGTCAACCTAAGATGTACGCTCAGCAAAGTTAACCACTATCAGAACAAAACACTTGGCTTTTTTTTTTTCCTGCCAGAATTCGTGTTGGAATTCTGTTCTGTTGGGACCTACTTACTTCATTTTTATTTTAGATTATTTATCCTACTACAAGAAGAATCTTGATGCACTTCTTTCACTGGATTTGAATCTTCTCATTTTTATTGGGAGCATGATGAAAGTATCCTCTTACTTCTGGCTGTTCAAAACAATGGGCCCTTCACTATTTTTCCTTATTGGAGTTGGAAAAGTAAAGTCTTAAAACAGAGACACTCAACACTACTAGGAGGATAAGTTTGTAAAAGAGGGGAAAGAAAAGAAAGAACTGGAGGTTTTCTGGCAATTTTCACCAAAGCATTAAGTGTACATATTTTAAAACTCAATTTTATGCGTAAGTCAGTCAGATGTGTGTGCCCATATGGATGTGTGCATGTGAGTGCAGGTGCTTGTGGAGGCCAGATGTGGCATCAGATATCTTGGAACTGGAGTTACTGGCCTCTGTGAGCCACCTGATATGAGAGCTGGGAACTGAACCGGAGTCTTCTGAAAGAGAAGAACGGTTTTTTAAGTGCTGAGCCATCTCTTCATTCCCAGCATGCATAGCTTCTAACCTTGTAACTAGACTTCTAAAATTAACTCTTGACTTGTTCTTATGTAAGTTACTTATTACAGCATTATTTATAGAGACAAACATTTGGAAACATCTGAAGACATCAGTGAGAACTTGTTATACGTAATAATTTTAGAAATGGCATTTGGTACACAACTACTTTCATTAAAAGGGGAGAGGAATAGAAGTGGGTACCTTTACCTCATATTTGCAACAATTTATTGGAAGCTGCCTAGTGTAAATAAAAGCATGTAAACAAGGTACAAAAGGGGTAAGAATCTCTTCCTTATGCTCCAGCATGGTTTTATGTTGAAAACCTCAAATAAAATTATATTAAAAGGGCACAGGGTCTGCAGCTCAGTTGATAAAATGCTTGCCGAGCTTGCATGAAGCTCTCCTGTTCTGTCATCTGTAATGCATAAAGCCAAGCATGATGGTGCAAACCTGAAACCTCAGACCTCCCAAGATAAAGGCAGTAGGATCAGAACTTTAAGGTCACTCTCATCTATATAGGAAGTTTGAGGCTAGCCTGAGCTGTGTGAGTCATTTTCTAAAAATCCCAGTCTTTGAGTAAGACTTTGCAGAAGAACTCTGGCATACCATGTATAAGATACTAGGCTTGGTTCTTAGTTCTTCAAAAGTTACAACTTTAAAGCTACAACTAAAGATATTCGACACTGCAAATATACCTACTGCGATGTTATATGTCATTAGATCAACACCTTTATAAGGCTTCAAATAACATGTTCGCTACTGCATAGTCTGCTAAAAAAAAATACACAGAACTTCTTGTGTTACCATTTTAACACTGGTGCAAAGCAAGGAGTTTGTTTTAATCTTGTGTTTGCTGAAGGTACACATTGTGAAATGTTCAGGGGTGACTTTACAGTTGTTCTGAATTGCAATGAACACTGCTGTCTTAATCTAGTTTGCTTGTGTAGTTCCCCCCGTGTTCAATGTTTGTACTTCCAAACTGTGCTACACAAATTCTAGCGTGCTAAACTGCATGAATGATGAGCTAACCTCACGGTCCCAGAGAATCTAAACATGCCTCTATTTCATGCCTCAGGGCCTCTTGGCCACTCCTCACTCCCCAGCAATTAGCTTCTCAACATGGTTCCTTTACAGGATGGCTAGCTGCAGGTGCTGGCTGCTCACAGGGTCATCCGTCACTAAATTCATTGAAGAATATTCTCCTTACACAATGCAAGTTGTTAGTTAAGGCAGAAAATATCATATCTTTTTCCTGAAAAAAGAAAATGCGTTGTAGTGATCACAGCGCAGTGAAGACATATCATACCCTCTGGTGGAGTTGCTGGAGACAATCTTGAGCTTGGCTTCCTATTGCCTTACTCCCACACTAACGGAGACAGCCATCTGCCATAGGCTCTATACAAATAAATCAGCTTTCTTAGTCCTTGGTCATTTTATTTCCCATAACAAAAACATTTCTCTCTCCAGCTTCTTTTTGAATTCAACATACTCTTTGCGATAGAACCTTCTCAATGAAGCCCTATGGGACTGGTCTTCTGTGTTTCCCAAGCAATCAGTGCTTCCTTTATTTGTAATTACTGTTGCCTCAGCACATTCCTGCTATCACAGGTGTAGCTGAACTCTTAGAGTTCCTGTCTTTGTAAGTGTAAAGCCAAAATGAGCACATTCAAGAAACAAAAAGAATAAAAAATGATGTATATTAACTTTAGGGGGAAAAAAAGGACTGTGTGAGAGTTAGTTGCAAAGTAATGCCCTCCATAAAGAAATAATAAAAACAAAGATTTTCTTGGAGGCATCATGTTTACTTAGAAAAACATTTTTGGCAATGAATACATTTCTGATCATGCTCAATTAAGGAGTACATTGTGGAAAACTTTCAATTTTAGATCAAAATTTAAGAGGGAAGGATGACAAATTACATTTGAGGGCATGCTTATCTCTAGGTCATGAGATACATGCTTGAGAGGTTAATATGGCATACACCAATGCCTTTGAGCATGCACAGTGTGCAGCATACAGTTTAAGCTGAAAATAAAGGACATTTTAAAAAAATGTTCAAATACAGGAAGTTGTCCTGAAGTGTGCCAACATCTTTTAGCCAACATAGTAATGCCAGTCTTGCAATCTTCTGTATGTATACCAAAGAAACACATTTTCTTAAGAATTATTTATATGTGCCAGGTGGTGGTGGCACACGCTTTTAATCCTAGCACTTGGGAGGCAGAAGCAGGTGGATTGCTGTGAGTTCAAGGCCAGCATGGTCTACATAGTGAGTCCAGGACAGCCAAGGCTACACAGAGAGACCCTGTCTCAAAAAACAAACAAACAAACAAAAATAATTATTTATATGTTTTATGTATGGGTGCTCTATTTGCATGTACATCTGTATGTTAGAAGAAGGCTTCAGATAACATTATAGATGGTGATGAACCACCATGTGGTTGCTGGGAATTGAACCCAGGACCTTGGAAAAGTAGGCTCTAAACTGCTGAGACATCTCCCCATCCCCCGAAACACATTTTTTAAAACATCCATATGTTTTCTGATAAGTGACCTGTAAGTTTTATGTTTCTACACCCAATATTTTGAAAACAATTATATACTTACTATAAATGTGAAAGTAAATTAAACATTTCATGACTCAATTTTACTAAATTAACTTGTCTGGGAGTGGGCTGTTTGATAAAATATGGATGAGTAGCTATCATAATACCAATGTTCATTAATGTAACATAGTATATACCACGTGCGAATGCATCAATACACATATATGCATATATATGAAGGGCTGTAGTAAGGCAAAGCACAACCAACATGGCTCTAGCTGGTTTTGCCCTCTCCCATTCCCTCTTCCTTATTAAAGCTTTACGTTACAGTCCTAAAGCTAGCCACCACATTCTGCTCCCTTATTTGTTCACCTTCTCCTCCTGAGGCTGACCACCAAGGTCCAGCTATCAAAGTGTTGAGATCCAGCAATCAAAGCACATTTTTGGTTGTCCCAATTAACATGCCCAATCAAAACAAACCAAGTCCTCCCAGCCAGGGGTTCCCCCTCTCCCCTTATAAACTTCTGTTTGCTTACAGGCCATGTCAGCTTTCTTTCTCTCCAGAGGCAGTCCTCTTTCCCTCAGGGCAAATGTCCCCCTCCCCGCACCTTGTTCTTTGTTCCTTTTTTCTTCACCCTCAACCTGGATCTCCTGATTCTGTACATTATTTCCTGTCTTTTGTCCCTCTGCAGCAAATAAATCTCCTTTGTGTTGAGAACTTGGATTTTGTGTGCTCTGTTCCAAGTCCTGTCCTTTCTATGTATGTTTGTAAAAATAACTTAGGAACTTGATACTGATACACATATATAAAAAAATGTATATTTTCACAACCTCTCTCATATGCCCTCAACCTTCTCTCACAGAGAAAAAAGTTACTAGTTTTTGAAGTCTAGACTGTGAGTTTCTAGGTTCTGGTCTCTTATTCGAGGATGAAGTAAAATCTCATACAGATATGGAATAGAAGTAACATAACTTTATTTAAATTGAACCAATAGTACAGATTAGAAACAAAGCATATGTCAAGATTGACAGCAAGGCAGATGAGGGGAAATACTTAAAGGCACCTGGAATTATTTGGGAATCTGGAAAAAGGAGAGTTTGGTTACTAGGCACATAGGATGATTTTCGATTGTAACTGACAGCCCTAGATTAAATAGGTTTTAGCTCATTGTTCATGTCCTTTCCCACAGTGCACCAGATTTTAATCATATGAATGCCCAATTATGCATGAGCATAAAATTATAGTATTCTCCCTAAGTGTTTACTTTTTGAGCGTGCACCAAACCAGTCTAGGGCATATTGGCTCATTGCCCTGGGTTCCTAAACTATATCTGAGAGTGTGTTTGAATAGAAACATGGAAGTGGAATAGCTTATTCGCATTGTTTAAAGCAGGCAAGCAGCTTGCTGTAGGTTTGGGTCCTAGGTAGGTTTTAACAGGTCTGTAGGTGCTTTTTTGAGAGAAAGCTAGGTATATAGCCATCAGTTATGCTTGTCTTCCACAGAAACACCATTTTGATCAAATACATTGCAAAATAGCAATTGGCCTATGTTTATGTAAAGACAGGGGTCACTGGGCTGCAAAATGCATCAGCATATGGCAGTGGATTTCCAGAGCTGAAGACATGGCTGGAAGGTTAAGGGCTTGCTGCTCTTCTTGGGAACCTGTGTTTGGTTTCCTGTGCACACATCAAAGGGTTCACAACTAACTCAAGCTCCAGAGGATCTGATACTCTCTTCTGGCTCCAAAGGCATCAGCATACATATAAAAACATATTGACATATATACATATACATAATTTAAAATTAAATCTTAAAAATGGATTTTTGCTTCTATCTGCTGCAGCTATCTTGTGATGTGTGTCTAGAGTGTGATTTGGACTTAGTCTCAAGGCTCATTTATTTAGCCTAATCTGACTCTCCAGAGATGGTCATTGATCTGTAGGGCTTGAAGAACAACTTGTGAAATAGAATTTACTTGCTGAAGTTTCTTATGTTTTGTGTTCTCCCAGAACCTTGAAAGGCAAAGAAGCAGGAAAGCCTGAGGCAAACATCTGGAATTTGTGTATTCTCTTGTCATATGCTCTTCTACTGCTACCCCAGTTTTCACAGTCCTTCAGATATATGAATAATCCTTTAGTCCTTAACAAGGGTCAAAAGAGATATTAAGTTTGTGTCTACTTTAAGATACGTCCATGCTATCCACTTGAACTGCAAAGAACTGGAAATATCTGAAAGGTATGACTTGGCAGAGCACCTTTAGGCTAGGATTGTTAGTGGAGCTTACACTGCGCATTTAGTCTGTGGGTAGAAATCCAAGGATTTATAAGTACAGTCATTCTGAGCTACAGTATTAGCAGTGTGATTGGCATGCTGATGTGCAGTGGGAGTGAGCAAGGGTAGATACACAGGCCCCTGGGGTGTACAGGATCTACTAAAGAAATTCCCATTCCTTTCTCAGGGGTCCAGGTCTACAGAGGTGACACCTGAATGCTGTCTTTGAATCCAGAACAAAACTGTGGTCGGAATAATCGTTCAACAAAATACTGTTGGTGGATGGCAAAGTGGAATATTTTTCACTTCTATACTACTCAGTACCAGTGTGAGGGAAGGCAATAATGCATGTTTCAAGTGTCTTGATTTGTTTTGTTTGCCTTACCCTCCTATTTGAAAGACCATGAAAACACCAGTAAGTATTCTTGCCAAGGAGTCAAGATGTTTGATTCCAAGAGTGTGGAGACAATGTGTGCTACCAAAATTCAGGCTGACTAATCGGCAAAGAAAATATATATCATTAGCAAAACTTAGTTGTCTATGAAGAGAAGGCGTATTCAAGGACTGGGCTTTATTCAGGCCAGAAGGCTTTGACAATAACAATGCTTTATCCAAAAAACGTATAAAGCATTTTAAAAGCTCCTCAAAGTGACTTTAACAACACCCAGGCTGATTCATGCAACACATTTTAATATCAAACCACAGATGTAAAAAGAAAACTCTTAGGCAAACATCTAACAAGATGGTACTTACAAACAAGTCAGCATGCAAAATTGGATAATAAAAACATTCCTTTGGCAAGAAATGGCCTTGTTATGCAGAATGCAGGAGTCAGGAAACCTGCAGGGTCCTGAAAGATGAGGGATGTCATCATCTCCTTGTCACCATGTGCCTGGGTTTATAATGCAGAGCTGGGATGTTTCTATAGAAGTGAATTATTTGAATATGACTGTGGCTTGGCATGCAGTGATTACAAATTCAATTTATCCAGCTCATCTTTGCTTTAGCCTTTTGAGGTTAATATGCTAAATGATAATCACTATACAAATCACTTTGAAATTTCATATACATAACATCTAGATATTTTAGGGAAATAAGAAGACTGCCTAGATTTGAATGAATTTTGGATATTTGGCTCAGAATCTAGGCTCTGGGTGTGTGGTTCCTCTTATTTGGGGGTACCTTTTGTTTTGTGTTCTGTTCTTTGGCAAGAGATCTTGTTGTAGCTGAAACTGCCTTTGCGGTCCTCTTGTTTTTGTCTCTACCTTCCACACTGGACATGCTTCTTCATGATCAGCTTCCCTTCTCCTGATTTAATCCACAGAGTTTGTGTTTCCTTATTACAATACCCACAGGAACCTGATAGCACATGGCACAAAACAACTTCTTTTTAAAAGGTGTTCTGTTAATGCCCAGCTGCGGCTCTAAAGAGGTCCAGGGTAGGGTCTCTGGTGCTGGATGGGGATGCCCTTCCAGTTTGCTTTACCTCTTGGGTGGCCAGAGCTGATGCCTCAGACAACTGAACAGGATTGAAAGAGAAAAGAGAGAAAGTGGAAAAGAGCCCAAGGTTTATTCTCTAGGGACTGGCTGTACTGTGGCAGTGAGGAGACCTTAAACTGACCACTGGCTGAGGCTGTGAAAGCGGCTTCTGGCTAGAAACTGCATAGGAGTCATAAAAGAGGCTCTTTGATCTATAGATAGGCCTCTTTGCAGAAATCTCCAATAAGTTTGTCTAAACTTAGGCTTATTAGCTGTAGAAGGCTGATGGGGCCTGAGTCTGCTAACTTATTTGCGAATCTACAGAGAACCAAGAAGTAAAAGAGAGATAGAAAATAAACGACTCACAGATACATTCAAGAGAAAACGTGGATGGAATTAGGTATCTCGACTTCAACTGAAGTCAATCTTCCCAATTTTCAGCACATACATTCAAGGGAAAAGGTTCAAGAGGTGGATGAAATCAGGCATCTTAACTTCAACTGAAGTTAAGCTTCCCAATTTTCAGCACTGTTTATTGTAGATGGCCATACTTCTGAGAAAAGGGAATTATCTCTTAATCAAAAGAGTACAATTAATCACAAAAACAGATGAATTCTAAAATATAACAGGTTACCTGTTTTAAATCTAAACATTTCTTATCCATGTATCCATTACATAAGTTCCTGGTGAGTTCAGAATGACAAGGTCTAAGGATAATAGGGTCTGAAACTTACAAGAGTATACAACTTATGAATTAGGAAGGACCTAATTATACATTATCCAGCTATCTCTTAGTTCATTATGAGCTCAGGAAAATAATTTTATCTGTCTTTCATTCTAAGAAATGGAGTAAATTCAGAGATCTTCAGGTAGCTTCATTCCACTTAGGTTCATGAGAAGTTTAAACAAACCTGCCTATATGTATGGTGAAATATCAGGATTAGTGGTGCCATCTGCAGTGCAGGCTTATCTGAAGCCAAAATCTGCTATTAGGTTATCCTTAGTGAGGCAGCTGGAGGTCCACAAAGGTATTTATTGCAGCCCTAAACTAATTTTAACTTTTACAATTATTTGAATCAATTCAGGAATTCCATAATCAGGGATTAATTCATCTGAATTACAAACAGTACATCTTCACCAAGAGCCTGTAGGAAGTTTGCTCAATCAGAGCTGGCTAGTACCCAGAAAATAACAGTTCACATCAATGCCAGATGTATTTGCTTTTGGTTTTTCAAGACAAGGTTTCTCTGTGTAATCTTGGCTGTCCTGGACTCTCTTTGTACACCAGTCTGGCCATGAATGTAGTCCTGCCTTTCCTGGACTCCCCTTGTAGACCAAGCTGTCGTTAGACTCACAGTGATCTACCTGCCTCTGCCTCCCTGCGTGCTGGGATTAAAGGCATGTGTCACCATGCTCTAATGCCAGATTTTAGAGAGATGCAGCAAAGCACAATTAACAGGATAGTCAGAGGTTGGAAGCAATTCTGGGGTACATTACCATACAGACCTTGCAAATACCGGATCACCTCCAGAGATCTCTCATGTCTACTGGACTTCACCAAATCAATGGCTCCTGACAGCATGTCAGAGCCTGGAAGCAGTTTGGGGTTGCATCATGGTACAAGACCTTGCAAACACCAGATCACCTCAGACAGCCCACGTGCCTAGTGAGCTCCCTTAACAGGGTGGCTTTTGGCAGTGGTCTTTACTAATGTGTGTACAGACATGTGTACACATGCAGTTTTGCGCGTGCAGAAATCAGAAGGCAGCTTTGTGAAGGGGATCCATTTTCTCCTCACATGGCTTTTGGGAGTAGAACTCCAGTTATCAGGCATGCTTGTGTCACAATTCCATCTACCTGCTGAACCATTTCATCAGCCAACCTAAAATAGTTTCTGAGAGCTACACTGGATAATACTGAATGCCCTGGTTTCTCTTCTAGTGCTTTCCATGGTGTACTGAAACAATCGTTTTCACACTTGGGATTACAGCCAACTCATTTTTGAAACTCTCCCCCAACATACTTGATAAATATAAATATGTCATGTAATATATGAGATCTGAAGAAAATGTATAGCCATTTCTTTGTCATTCCCCAGATATTAAAATGTTTTAATTTTGAAAGGTGTATATAATCAACTCGTGGGTGATAATTAGGCTTTGCGTTTTAAAGGTAATCTGTACATTTTGAACAATATTCACAGTGATCTCAGAGATTAGCAACTTGCTTTGAAGTTGGTTTGTTTAAGCTTTGGAGGCAGTAACTGCACATTAACAGTAAGATAACTATGTAACCTTTCTAAATTGCTAGCATCACACCTAGCGGTCTTCAATAATATTTTCACTAGTAAGATGTGATATTCAGCGCCGATCTTTTGAAATAATAATAATGGAACATAGGAACTATTATCACACTCATGATTTCCCCCTTCCTTCCTAAGAGTCTGGTATCAGAACTTGCTGGCTAGATATTTTATCAAGCACCTGTGTCTACATGGTCAGCATCCCTTAAGGAAGCAGAGGAGGGTGACGACTCTGCATCTCTTACTATTTGTGAGCTCTACAATGCCTGGGTCTGGCCCTCTGATTTCCTTATTGCATGCAAGAAAAAAAATTCCTTAAAAGCCCATGCCATTACAGATGTCTGTTTCTAACAATTTGGCTTATTCCTTAGTGGTATTTAAAGATAGTCTATTGTTACTTTTTAATGTTAAGAACCTGTATTAAGTCAATTATTATAAAATACTTTCCATATGCCCTTATATTGAATCTTCACCTACAATTAAATCCTATTATTCAGCAATTCACAGACGTAGAAGCTGAAACTCAAAGGGAAATATGGTTTTAAATAGGGTACTGTATGATGGGCTTTACCTTTGCTGACATGGTTTTCTTATGTGTAAGCAGGGGGGAGATGAGGGGCTGGGGAGGAGAAGTAATACTATTAGGCTTCCTGGGAAGGATAAACAGGTTTGAACAGAGTCTGGAAGGTCATGGAGGCTGGATATGTTACAGGAACATAAGTTTGTAAATGCAAGTGCCTACAAAATATGTTAATAACCATACCATGTAATGTTATTCCTAAGGATATGTATTTGAGAAAATTAACAACAACCAAACAAACAAACCATTCATTTATAAGAGATCTCTGGTCTGGTGTGCTTTGAGGGTCTCATGGCCTCACTTTACAAATATAGTTATTACAAATGTTATGAGTAAATGGAACTTTGGTTCTCAGATGAAGTCCTCTAATTTTGTGTCATTTTCTTGATAATACCTCAGCTGTGCAACACACACACACACTCCTACCACAAACTGACTTTTAGTAATACAATATTTAAAATTCATCTCTATATTTTCTAATTTCAAGATAGCCACTATACAAGTTACTTCAGTACAATTTCCAAAGCCTTAAACTCTTCCATATTTTGAAATACCTTTGGGTATGTCGTCAAACCTCTTTTCTCATCCACAATGCCCAATACTTTAGCTCCTTTAATGTATTCTAGCACCACACATTTCATTTTATCGTTTTTTACATTTTATTTTTATTGTATTTGAGAATTACATGCAAACGAGAACTGCATTTATATCAGCTGCATTTCTTTATCTCCCCTCCCAATTCCTTCTATACCCCCTTCCCCTTCTTCTCAACTTATTACTGTTTCACATACAACCTGCCATGTCCACTTAGTGTTGCTTCGATGTATATGTGTTTAGGACTGACCTCAGATTGTATAAGTCTTTTCCAAGAACAAGCATTCCCCCATACTAAACTATTCTTAATTCATTTGACGATTAGTGTGTATGTCAGAAAGTTCATTTTATCAACACAATAATATGGATGCACATTTTTTTCTACACTATATTTTGTGTTAAGTTCAAAAGCATGTATGAAAAATACCAATTCAGAGCTTAGAAAAGAATGGGTGTGAGGATTTGCCGTGGCCTGCCTTATTATGCTGGTACTGGTATTGCAGATGAGAAATTATGAAGGAAAGAATGCACTCTTCCCAACAACTCCTGTATTCCCCAATGGCTGTCTGAAGTGTGTTTTTTTTTTTCCTAGAGCAAAAGAGGCCAAGGACCAATCTACATTTCAATGTCAATCTAACCTTGCAAGCCCTCAGATATTTCGCTGGGTACTGGCTTCTTCTTTGTAATTGGAGCGAGGTCTGTCTGTCACTGCCTTGCATGGGGGGATCCCTGGAGAATTGTGTTCAAATTGGAAAGGAGTTTCCTCTCATTAAAAGCAAAAGAAACCAAGTGTAAGCTGCGCTGCTGTTAGGAGCCGCCACATACATTGACTCTGTGGATCCCAGCGGCTGCTCTTCGGGTCCAGAGGGAGCTTTCCACAGAACAGAAAAGAACAGCTCTTTCCTTTGCCTATTCAACTCCAACTTATGGGTCCCTGAACGATGCAATGTGGAAACACAGGTCTTTTTTAATTTTCTTTTTTCGGTGACAAGACACACATTTTCAAGTTTTTAAAAAGATTTGGATTAAAATAATAGAGAAAATAATTTAGTTATAAACTTAAAAAAATAATTGTCTAACCTATATTAATAGTATTATTTATAAATGCAACTATTAATTGAGAACTTTTAAATGTTATAACTTTCAGTCACAACTGAATGGTTAATTACCTCAGGTTAAATAACCTCAGGTAATCTGAGAAAATTGTTGACAGGAAAGTTGACTTGATCACACCTGTGGGCTTTTAGAATCCATGACACCTCTGACAGACTATCGATCAACGTTCCAGCCTCTGCTGGTATCTACCACTTTGTGACTACAGGGAACTGACCAGCAGATGAAATCTCCCATCCCCAAAGTCCCATTTTCTGCCAAAACCCCTAAGCAAACAAAAACAAAAACAAACAAAACACATGAAGACCTCTGTGCTATGCACACATGGTATCCATCCCATAGGAGAGACATTTGTCTTTCATTATCTGAATAAAGGGCAATCTGCTCTGCAGAAGCCAGTCTACTAGCTCTCTTTGATTTCCATATCACCTGCATCAATCCCCATCAACCACCACAGAAAAGAAGAAGTGGGCTGAGTTATTTGGAGTCTTTGATTTAGAAGAACTTCTGCAACTCAAGGATCAGCAAGCACATAAAAAAGGCACAGTTTACTCTTAATTTTCCTCAGTGGCACATATTCTTCCTTAGCAAAATTAGTTATTCATACATTACAAAGTAATCATAAACCAAAGCTGATGAGCTCATGAAATTAGAAGGTCTTACTAAAGAAAATTTTGATTATTACAGTTAAAATTTATAGATTATTAAGGTTAGTAAGAATGGTAGAGCTCCAAACTGGACTCTACAATGGTAGAGCTCCAAACTGGACTCTACAAACATATACTATTTTTAAAGAGAAACTTCTTAATTATGGGTACCTGAATAACATTTCTTGAAAAGTTATATTTGGGCCAGAAATTAAGGTAAAGAGAAGGTGGTAGGACCTGAAGTTTTTCTTTAGAGCTTTCCTGAATGCAAAAGAAGTATCTAGAAAAGCATTGTGCTTTGTGAAATCTCTACTGTCCCTCCTATCTCAGAAGGCTGTGACTCAGGAAGGTAGCCTGAAAGTTAAGAGGATGTATGAGCAGAAATGTAGGAGCACCAACTGTTTCAGCATTAGGCTCTGGCCTCCCTGGAGATGGATGGCCAGGCCATGGCCATGGTTGTAGACAGGCCAGCCTAGGCTTGGCTAGCCAGGATATGGGGAGATGGTTCAGAGGAATGGGAGCAGAGATTTAAAAAAAATGAGACTGGCACAAGGATTACAAATGAAAAGACACAAAACTGGGGCGGTGACTGGGCACTGACATTACATATAGTTCCAGGTCTGGGTCCACAGCCATGATTTCCTGGTCATCAGTTGAGTTTATTTGGTGGGAGGTGGCAGAGGTTTTCCAGACAGGGTTTTTCTGTGTAGCCTTAGATGTCAGAGACTTGCTTTGTGGACCAGGCTGGCCTCAAACTCAGAGAGATCTGCCTGCCTTTGCCATCCTGAGTGCTGGGATTATAGGAATGCACCATTGTGTCTGGCTATCAAGCTGTGTTTCTAAGGCTGCAGTTGTTACAAAGGGCATATGGGGCAGACTGACCTATAATATGGTTTCATCTATGCCAAGTATAACATGTACTGTATTGGTAATTGGTCTTGTGCTGTTTGAGGTCCTGGAGAAAAAAGGCTTTGGAAGTAGGGCTGGCCTTCTACTCCAATTCACATTCAACCCTATTTTCTCAAAATGTACACTAAGCCTCTATTTCCCCCAAAAGCCTAAGAGTAAAACTCCCTTTCCTTACCTGACCAGTTAGAAGGTGAATTATTTCCAGTAGATTTTTTTTTGTTGTTTCTGTTGTGACCTAAAAGAGCCTACAGTGGCAAGGAGAAACTGGAAGCTCAGCTGTGGAAGGCCCATACAGGAGGAAAAAGCTTAACTGGCTTCTCCATATGATTGCCCTAATTTTTCTATTTAGTTTAGGCTGGATATTGTGAGTGCCCTGTCAGATGATGTTGGCTCTATCTGCTGCTTCTTGTTACTTTATTTGCAAGCTCTGCCCTCCCAGAGACTCCCTCTACTGGGAAATCCAAAGGACTGCCTCAGCTGGGGCTTCCCAGAGGACTTCTATAGGATGTTATCAGCACCTGATCTGATAATGCTTCACTATGTATTGCTTGCTATGTATTATTTTACTTTGGCATGCTATATACTTAATATACTCATTCATTCACAACTAAAAGTACAACTATTAAATATCATTCTCTTAATGAAATAGAGCATCAAGGTTATATATTACCATCTACATATCATGATTACTCTTCAACAATTCTAACTGCATACTTCAGAGACTTCTGCCATTGTGTAACTTGTGCACAAGGCTGAAGACAAAGCATTGCTTTCAATATCATTATCTCAAAATTATATGTTGTATGCACTGTGCTTAGGTAATCATCCTAAAAGGGGTTTTAATCAGTAGTTGCAGTAGCATGTACATGTCATGATTTCTCTTCTAGAAAATCTCTGGAGAGACTGCACACATTTAAAAAGAGCTCATATTGATTTTGCAACTATGTGCATTAGACTAAAAGTAGACCTCTTTCAGTATCAACAATTCAATATTATATCTTCCTAAGGTAGTAATACCATTGTCTAACTATATCAAATGATCACAATCTCTTTATTATATAAATAAAAATTGTTCTTTGTAATTTTAGTGTTGCATAATAGGTGGCACTTGAACTTAGTGGAGAAGGGTACATAATGTTGGCAAATCTGCTTTGTAATACAGTAATTCTCTTGGGTTATTTCCACCAGGTTACTTGGACTAACACAATTACATATTGTAAAACCATCTTGCAAAGAGCAATTCTGAAGGGAAGAGGAAACTGAACATAGAAGAGGGTGACAGCAGGCAGAATAAGAGTACAGATATCTGAAAAGTCACAAATAGCTATATTATTTAAAGCCTCTATAATCCATGCAGCTCTGTACACACACAGAGAGACACACAGACGCATACACATCTGCATAATTTGAATGAGAAATTTCCATCTAGGTTGACAATACATACCAAAGACTACCTAACAGACTTGTTAGTTAGGGTTATCTAGAACACTATCAAACGCTATTGGCTATTGTCACTGCTCTTGGTTGCCCCACAGAGGTGGAAAGTAAATTCTTATACCTGTTCTGAACTCAACATGTACTTCAGACACAGAGCCCTTAAGCCCCTGAGCTGGAAGTGACCTGAAAATATCTTCCCTTAGAACCAAAATGCACCATGCAAGCTTCCAAGGAAAGGAAACATCCAACAGTACTACCTGTCTTTGATACCTATGAACCTGAAAGATTAGAATGGCACAATAACCTTAACAGTTTAATGTGGAAAACACTGTAAGTTTTGTCACAGGTGAAAGCAGTCTTGGCGGGCTTTACCCTTGGGCACCCCATGGATACCTTGAGATAGACTGAGTGGAGCCCTCCTGGGCCTGGAACTCAGGTAGCAGATCTGGGGACTCCACCTGGACTATTGTTTTTCTAATCGACCCTCAATGAGAGGAGGTGAAGCCCTTCACTGCCTGTGACTCAGGCAGGCTGAGAGGAGAGAGCAGCAGCAAGCTCAGAGCAGGCTTGAGCGCACATGGATCAGGGAAAAGGCTGGACCAGCAAGCAGGCCAGAGACACCTAAGGACCCATCCTGTGGAACAGATACCAGAAGGTTCACTCTTTTTTCCCCTTTAACCTTTTTTCTCTCTTGTGTAAGCTAGTTGGGTTGTATAATAAAGTTTAATTGTTAACAAACAGAGCCACAGTTTAATAGTGGCACATATTGGTAGTAATCAGCACTTATCTAATTGGACATAAGATACACTAAACAAGTGAAAAACTATGCCTGGTACTGGAAACATAAACAGCTATGCAGAACTAGTGAAGGTATAGACTTTGAAGAGAACCTAAAATTATCACTTTTCTTAGCCACCATCATTCCTAACTATATTTTACATACTTGTACTCATACCCACTATAAGTGTAGTCTTCTCAGGGTACAAGGACATCAATTAGTTATCCAAAACCAAATGAGCAGCACTGAACACACTCCCATACCCCACACACAGATACGGGGGGGGGGGGGGGAGGGAAAGAGGGAGAGAAGAGAGAAAGAGGTATTTTAATGAAAAATTCTTATCTAAGCCAATAATGCTTAATCTAAGAGCCAACGACCGCCTACTAAAACCTCCCAAACCTTCATGAGAATCCCTCTTTTGAGTTGTATGTCAAAATAATGTAGGTTACTGATCTCTCTCTCTTTCTCTTTCTTTCTGTTGTTATAAGACTGAGTGGATTGAATATGTATATTTATATATTTCTGTAATAATTAATTTAACAATAGATCATGTATTTGTTTTCTTTTAGATTTATTTATTTATTATTTATACAGTGCTCTGTCTGCATGTATCCTTACATGCCAGAAGTGGACATCAGATCACATTATAGATGTTCATGAGCCAACATGTGGTTGCTGGGAATTGAACTCAGAGCTTCTGGAAGAGCAGTCAGTGCTCTTAACCTCTGAGTCATCTTTCTAGCCTCAAGATAATGAACTAGAAAAGGAGCAAGGAGAAGTATATGAGAAGGTTTAGATAGAGGAAAGGGAAAAAAGTATTTCATAATTATAAATTCAATATGCAAACAAATAATTTTAGAATATCTTTAAAAATTGTTTAAGACTGGATAATCCATAAAGATAATAAGCTTATTCCTTATAACCATGAGAAAAATCTAATGTCAAAACTGTACCTATTTGATGGTAAATGTCTACTTTCAAGATGGCACCCTGTAGCTATGTCCTCCAATAAGGTTAAACCTGAGGTCTGCCTATGTTAATAGGAGGAACACAGAAGAAAAAGAAAAAGAGCTTATCCAGTTCCATTCACCTATTTTAAGAAGTAGATAATCTCTTTCATTGGAGTTTCTCTCACATTAAGTAATCACTTTGTAATAACTCTACCTCAGTACTATCACAATAAAGCTTAAATTCCATTATAAAGTGTGGAGAGAGAGCACAGATGTCTAAGCTATAAGGGTCAACATCTTAAATTTATAGATTTAGATTTGCTGCACCAATTAAATGAATGCATTCAATTAAAAATATATTCTTGGCAACTGAAAAGGACCACTTTTAACTGTTCTTAATATCCTTAATACACATCTACTCTGTTTTCTTCCTGTTCTTATAGTACAGAATGTTACAGTAAAATGTATTGGTTCAGCCTAAGATGGCTAATAAGTGACACAGAGTCTGAAGCGAACCTTAAAGCTGCCAGCACTATGCTGGGAAGAATCTAAACTGATACAAATCTACCCCTAAACTAACATAAACAAACTACTCTAAAACTCATATCATACATATACTCCACGCACTTGCCACTATGGTGATCGTTCGGCCATTCCTCCCCCATGACCCTAACCTCCTCAACTATAAACCCTCTTTCCCTTCTCCTCTGTCCATCCTCGCTCCACTCCCTCTCCAGGAAGTCCCACCTTCCACTTCGTGTCCTTCTGCCCAGCTTATTGGCTAAGCAGTGCTTTACTGACAGTTGTTACCTCCATTCAAGACATTCCTCCACAACAGAATCTTGGATACTAACAGACATGTTTATTTGACTTTATAGATCTATTTTCTATGTGAGAAAATAGAAGTTCTGGGCTTGAACGATGCTTTGGTGGGTAAGATGACTGCTGTGCAGTCTTGAATATCTTGTTTCATATCCCTGGGACATACGAGAAATCAGTGTAGTTGTTCATGGCTATAATCCAAGTCGTCTACAGGGAGGGAACCAGTAGGCAGAGGTCAGAGAATCTTTATAGCTTAGAAGGCCACCTGTTTTGCAGCTTGCATCTACAAACAGCAATGAGATGCTATCTCAAACTAGGTAAAAGGGGAGGGCTGATATCTGAGGTTTTCCTTTCACTTTTATATGTATGTTGCAACAGATGTCTATCCTTGCACTGACACACAAGAATAGGCACTACAAATATCAAACATGCACACGAAGAATTAAAAATAAAACTGCGGTGCTGGAATAATATTGAAAGACTATAATGCAAAAGAAATCTGAAGTATCACTTTGCATTTGACATGTTTCTTCTTTTTTCTCTTGCAGAGGAAGTCTGTAAATATTGCTTTTATTTCCTCACATGAAAGGATGAGATGAAAGCCGTATCCAAGCTTTATGAACACATGGCTTGGCCTGATGCCAGAGTGTTTCTTCTCTGTTCTGTCTATCCCTAGGCCTAGGCCTGGAAGCTTCTAACCTCTGTACAATCTAATCTGTAAACCTGAGCTTTAAAGGCTTCAGCTTTCAGCCTCCATTTGCTAAACTAGGCCTAGAATGTTTCCAGCCTTGAATACTTAATGCTGAATATGCTCTCCATTTCCAACTCTGTCAAAACTCACGCTGGTTGCTTCAACTCAGTTGTTCTGCCTGAAACTCCTCTTCAATGTAGCTGGTTCAAAATGGCTTCTTTCAACATCTCACTGAATTGCTCTGCTTAGATACACTGCCACTGAACTCCATGAACTGAACTAGAGCGACTGAACAGAACTGAACTGAACTGCACAAACTCAACTGAGCTCAACTGCATTCAACTATTACAAAATTCAACTCTCATCTCTCTCCCTGCACTGCTCTTAAGTAGCCTCTCTTTTCTGTCACCCTGAGAGTTGGGCATATCCTATCTCTGGCTCACTCTGTCAAGCTTCCTCTGATTCATGACTTTGTCTGCTCCTCAGTTGGATGTCATTGTTTGGGTTTACAGGTGTATACTAAGGGATTCCAGAAGGATCACACAGACCTAAAAGTTCTTTGGATGTGATTCCTTCGCCAGAACAGTCATGTTTGCTGGATTAAAATTCCTCTACAGAAATCACAGAGTACATAGAAATCAGTCCATACCTATACAAATTGTCCACTTGTGACGCTTTAAATGGTTGAAGTTGAAGAAGTAGAAGAAATTTTTGTTAAGCTAAACGTTTGAAAGAGCACAATTCACTGAATCTTGAATTAAAATATTAGGAAAAGACCTTGATTTCAGTAGACATTTAATTTCAGCTATAACAGAAATACTTTAAACTAAACATATACAAGGAATAGATTTCCTTAGTGTACAATATTTTCATAATTATATGTCTTTGAATCCAGCAAAAATTTAACTTTTCTACAAAGAACAATATTCTAAATATAAAAGGTGACTAGAAATTTCAGTATACAACAAGCACCACAGAGCTGCAGACCAACATATGGTCTTTTCTGTATATTTTGCTTTTTCTTTTAGTATTCTCTATTAGGTTGTTTTGTAAATATTTTCAGAAATTAAAATATAAATACATAGTTTTCCCCTGCCTTTTCCTCCCTTGATTTCCTCCTATACTCCCTTGCTCACATATTTATAACTTATTTTTTCTTTAGTTTTTTGGAAAACTGGATATCCAAATGCAGAAGAGTAAAATTAGGCCAGTGTCTACCATCTTGCACAAAAACTGACTCCTAAAAGTATATTTTATTTGTTCCTTGTGTGTTGAAGTGCTGTGTCCCAGTCACCCAGGATGAGAAAATTAGCACTTATCTCCTGCTCAGTAAATACATATTGACAAATTGAAATGCTGCAATTCGCTGGTTTTTCTTTCTTGGCTATTACCAATATTAATCTCATACAGGAAATAAAGACAGAGATTAGGTAAAAGGGAGAACTTGGAAGAATTTTCATCCAAGTGGCTCTATCTTGACTCTGATTTCAGATCTATGTTGGTATTAGAAGGTATGGGAACTATGATTTTCTCCAACACAGAATGTACTGGAACTGGTATTTCTGAGCCTGTAATTAAATGTGGCACTTATCTTAAAGAGCACATGCAGCTCTTCTCTCCGTGCAGAGCCTCTCCAGGAAACTGAAAAAGCCTCACTATTGCAAAGAGCCCACTGCAGAATTCCCTGCATCCTGCCGTACAATTAGTTTCTCTAACAATGTGGATTTTTTAAAAGTGTGTGTTTATCTTCATGAGGCAGAGAGTGGAAGAACAGGTGGCTCTTTCACATGGAAATGATTTCAAGTAGGATGTTATTTGAAGAGGGATCAATGGTCACAAAGAGTTTAAGTCTCATGTGAAACAGAGGAAGGTACACTGGATCTTTTTTTAAAATTTTATTAATTTATTCAGATTACAACTCAATTGATATCACATCACTTATTTCCTCTCATTACTCTATTTCTCCTGCTTTTACCCTATTCCCCTCCCCTAGGTCTATGACCAAGGGGACCTCCTCCCCCACTATATGGTTGTAGGCTATCAAGTCTCATCTTGGTAAACTGCTTATTCTTTCTTTGAGTGCCACCACACCACACCACCAAGGGGAGGTGGTCAAATATGGAGCACTAGAGTTCACGTCAGAGTCAGTCCCCACTCTCCATATAACAGTGGAGAATGTCCTGTCCATTGGGTAGATCAGAGTAGGAATTCAATGTTTACTATTGTATTGTCCTTGGTTAGTGCAGTTAGTTTGAGCAGACTCCCCTGGGCCCTGATCCACCCATCATGATGTTCTTCTTGTAGGTTTCTAGGACCCTTTGGGTCCTTCTGTTTCCTCATCTCTTATATTTCTCTTACCTACAGTCTCAGTAGGATGTCCTCACATCTATCCCAATCTCCTGGTAAGTTAGGACTTTTATGGGATGGGCCTTTTGGGCTAGTGCCCAATTATAAGTGAGTATATACCATGTGAATCTTTCTGATTCTGAGTTAACTCACTCATTATGATCATTTCTAGTCCCATCCAGTTGTCCACAAATTTATGGATTTCCTTGGTTTTAATAGCTGAGTAGTATTCCATACTGTAAATGTACCACAGTTTCTTTATCTATTCTTCAACTGAGGGACATTTAGGCTGTTTCCATATTCTGACTATTATAAATAAGGCTGCTAGGAACATGGCTGTGATATTTCCTTGTGTGGTAGAGTGTTTTCTGGGTATATGCCAAGGAGTGGAATAGCTGGGTCTTAAGAAAGCCCTATTCCTAGTATTCTGAGAAAGCACCAGATAGATTTCCAAAGTGGTTATACAAGTTTGCATTCCCACCAGCAATGAAGGCATGTTCCTCTTTCTCTGTATCCTTGCCAACACATAGTGTCACTTTAATTTTTGATCTTAGCCTTTCTGATAGGTGTAAGATGGAATCTCAGAGTTGCTTTGATTAGCATTTCTCTGATGACTAAAGACATTGAACATTTCTTTAAGCATTTCTCAGCCATTCAATATTCCTCTGTTGAGAATTCTCTGTTTAGTTCTGAGCCCCATTTCTCAATTGGGTTATTTGGTTTGGTGGTGTTTAATTTCTTGAGTTCTTTATATATTCAACAAATGGTGCTGGTCCTACTGGATGTCTACATGTAGAAAAATGCAATTGGACCCATATTTGTCACCATGCACAAAACTCAAGTCCAAGTGGATTAAAGACATGAACATAAAACCAGAGACACTAAATTCATTAGAAGAAAATGTGGTGAAGAGTCTGGAACACATTGGCACAGGAGACAACTTCTTGAACAGAACACCAACTGCCCAGGCCTTAAGGTCAACAATTAATGAATGGGACCATAGGAGCCTGAGAAGCTTCTGTAAGGCAGGAGACACGGTCAGCATAACAAAATGACAGACTATAGACTGGGAAAAGATCTTCACCAAACCTACATCTGACAAAGGTCTAATATCCAAAATACATAAAGAACTCAAGAAGGTAAACTGGATCTTAAGTCTCCCTTCATACCTCAAAACCCTCTTAACCATAGAAACTAAACCCTGTCTCTTACTTTTTAGCTTGTGCCTTAATCATGCCCTTTAAATTGACTTGGTGCACTACTAACCATTGGCCCTATCATTATGAAGCTGTTTACAATTGAATGTTTGCTACTAACATTTTAAAAAGTTAGTTCATACTAGATTAGAAGAAACATTAAATCCATGATTAGCATTCATAAGAAAAGAGAGATTTGGAGAAACAAGATAGAGTGGAAAAGACTGAGATTATGATTGAGGCAGGTATTGGAAGGATGGACCTGAAAGGCACATACTCCAGGCCACAGTGACTGGAACCATCAAATGGTAGAAAAGCACAGAGAGAGTTTGTCACTGAAAGGCTTTGATTTAGGAATCTGCCCTCCATACTGTCAGGTAACATTTTCTTTTAAAATTTTAACTCACCATGGAGGTTCAAGACATGGCTTAGTCAGCAGAGTTCTTACCCTGTAAACTCATGTCTGAGTTAGGATTCCCAAGAACTCATGTAAAACACCAGGCATGGAGGCATACTCCAATAACCCAGGTTTTGACCTTGGGGGAGCAGAGCAGCATTGACCTGTGGAGCCTGAAGTTCATTGTACTGACTATATAGCTAACCTATCAACAAGCTTAAGCACAAACCCCTGTCTCAAAATACAAGAAAGGCAGCCATATACACAAGACATAGTCATTCACATACAGGAAATACACAAGTGGGTTGGTGCTGGGGGGTGGGTGGGGGAGAGAAAAGGAGAAAGACAGAGAGAGAGAGAGAGAGAGAGAGAGAGAGAGAGAGAGAGAGAGAGAGAGAAGAGAAGAGGCATACAGTAGAGTTCAGGAGTACAGTATTGTTTGATGTAGTTTGGTTGAATGAAGTTGAGTTCACTGGGTTTGTGCACTGTAGTAGTTCAGTTTATGGAGTTCAGAAACAGAGCAATTCAGGAGAAGTTGAGAGAAGTCCGTTTGAATCAGTCATCTTGGAGTTTGGAGCCAGAGTAGCTGAGTTGAACCAGGCAGCAAAAGTTCAGAAAGAACTAGAAAGGGTAAGTTTATTCAGAAGTAAGCCTCCAAGATGACAATAACATCTTTTGAATAAGTTACTTTCACATCGTTTCTATTGTAATAGTTAAACTGTGTATATTTTTAAAAATATCTTAAGCAGAAAGGAGGAAGATGTAGAGAAAATTTAATCCAGAAACATGGCTGCTCTGGTCACATACAAAGACCTTCTAGGTCTGTGGAATCTGGCTGGGATACAGAATTACCCTTAGTATTCACCTTTAATCCCAAACAATGATGCGTAATTGAGAGAAAGACAAAGTGACAAATCAGGAAAAGATTTGAACAAATAAGATATGCCCAACTTTCATGAGACTAGCTCAGGAAAGAGAGACTTATTTAAGAGAGTGCATGGAGGGGCAGTTGAGTTGAGTTGACTTGAGACAAGTTTGTCAAGTGAATGCAGGTCCTTTCAGTGAGAAGCCAGGAAGCCAGGTTACCTCAGTGAGAAGAGAGGAGTTTGAGCCAGAATAGCTGAGTTGAACCAGTCAGCCATAGTTTAGAAAGAGCTAGAAAGAGTTAGTTTATTAAGCAGTAAGAATCCAAGACAACAATTACATTAGGCAAAAAAAAAAAAAAAAAAAAAAAAAAGGATACTGTTACAAAAGCTCTAATCTCTGCTATAAAGGAACATAGCTGTTTATACAGTAAGAAACAAGGAAGGGACCCATCACTGAGCTCCAGTCTGTTGTTTTCTGTGAATGTAACGAATGCATAGCTACCCAATACAACTGTCTCTGATGAAAACACTCTACTCCATCTAAAAGAGTATCTGCAGCCATAAATGCTTATTAAACATTACCAATGGGATAATTTAAATTTTGTTTCTCTTAAATTCATTTGTCTTTCACTTTAAATAACCGTATGGAATGCATTAAAACATTGCAGAACAAGACTAACATTTTAATTATCAACTTACTGCTAAATGCTGTGTCTGTCTTGTTTAGAGTTTGCATTACTTTCCTTTGCTGTTTTGACAAACGGCCACGAAATTTGTGACTGAAACCGTAGAAAGTGATTTTCTGAGTGTTGAAGCTAGACATCTGAGTTTGAAATCTCATCATTCTTAGCACTATCCCTTCCAGCTTCTTCCAGAATCTTCCAGCTTCTGGTGATTCTCTACAGGCCTGGATCCTGAGACTGATGCAGATCATTCCTTCATCTGCCTGAACCTTCATATGGTTCTAAGTTAAAGATGTTAGCACATAGCAGGGGATGGTGGCAGATGACTTTACTGCCACTCTGAGGCATTAACTCAGGAGGCAAAGGCAGGCAGATTTTTGTGAGATTGAGGCCAGCTGTGTCTACAAGGTAAGTTCCAGGACAGAGAAACCCTGTCTTGAAGTAAACAACAAAACAAACAAACAATCAATAACAACAAAATGTTAGCACATTATTCTGAATTGTATTCTCTCCAAAAATGTCCCAATTTATTATCTTCCCAGTTTCACATGATTTCTTTTTAAGTTTAAATGAATATTATTACAATGTTGTCTTTAATTACATTTGGTGTTATGTTCTGACAGTTAGAGTCCTCCAAAATTTTGTGTTGATACTATAATCCTTTATGATATTTTGAGGTAGGGCTTTTGGAAGGTGACAAACCATGAAGGTGAAGCTCTCATGAATAGGGATTAGCATCCTTTAAGATTTTGTTTGTTTTTAAAGATACACCAGCAAACAAGGGGTCCCTCACTGTTTACCAGTCTGTTTTCATCTTGGATTTCTCAGCTTGTCAAACTTTAAACCACAGCATCTATAGTGCCTCCATTACAGCAACCTGGATAGACTAAAGTAGTTGTGTTTTATCCCAGCAGATTTTCAAATAGAAGAACACTGCTGGCTATGGAAGTCAGAACTTATTCCAGGGGGATTGTGTATACTAAGGTCATGACTGCATTCCCACACATTTTTTAAATGTTTTTTTTTGTTTTGGTTGTGGTGAGGGAGTGTGTCATAATAAATCCAGGTACAGATAAACATATGTAATAGAATATATTATGCTGTCAAAAATTGATTGGAAATATAAACAGAAATCTTCAATATAGTACTTTCAGAATTAGATGCATGTAAACAAAGATCAACATAGATAATCAAATGAGTCAATTATTATGCCTCATTATGTGTCCGAAGATGTTTAACAAGTTTCTCATGTATCCAAAAATTTACCTACATTCTAAGACACAAGACTATGCTGTAACATTGAAGCAATAGAGACTTCATAAGTCACATTCTCTAATTACAACCCAATAGAAAAAAACTAAAGCATTTTTTAAAACTCAGCAAAATACATGTAATATCACTTGAATAGGGGAGTATTTTAAAACTAAATTTAAAAAGATATGAAGAAATTGGGATATAAATTACAAACATTTCACAACAAAATTTGTACATCTCAAGAAATTAGACAATACTTTTTATGTTAGCTTACTGATGATGGCATGCTTTTATGATATTAAAAACAACAATTATGTCACCAATCAAAAAATGAAAACAAGCTACCACTAGGAAACAAAGGGATAAAAAGGAACTACAGGGTTTTAAAGTAAGATTAAATAAACCTAACTGACTTTAATGGAGTCATTATTGACAAGTGCATTATCCAATAAGCATTATTGAGAGCAAAATGATATTGTTCATGAATAATAAAGATAAATATTCTACATAGAAGACATGGTAGGATCCTAAGAGAACAGTATATGCTGCTCTATGGAAATGTATTTGAAAGTTATCAAAGAATTTGTTTTCCTAGAAAAAGGATACATTACCAAAATTTACATTAAAAAGATTTTACATTTAAAAAGTCATTGAAAACAGATGGTTCATATTTTAAGGCATTATTTAAAATAGCTTAAACTCTTCTAGAGTATAGAAAACATTAGAAATTTCAATATTTTAAACATTCATTATAAAAACTTTACCAAATCTGATAAAGATGAAAAAAATAAAAGAATGACTATATTCTGTCCTGTGAATTCAAATGCAAAATTATTCTAAAACATTTAAGAAATAGAATCTACATTCCAGCAATTTGAGAACGTCTTAATATAAAATTGTAGAGTAAAAATATAAAGATAATTTATTATATCAACAATTAAAGATTTCTTTCTCACTTTCCTGCCTTTCCCTGTTTCTTTCTTTTTTTAATTTAATTAATTTATTCAGGTTACAACTCAATTGTTTTCCCCTCACTTGTATCCTCCTGTTCCTCCATCCCTCCCTCTTTCACCCTATTCCCCTCCTCTAGGTCTGTGACTGAAGGGGACCTCCTCCCTCACCATATGGTCACAGCCTATCAAATCTCATCTTGATAGCCTGCTTATCCTTTCTCTGAGTGTCACCAGGCCTCCCCACCAAGGGGAAGTGGTCAAATATGGGGCACCAGAGTTCCTGTCAGAGTCAGTTCCCACTCTCCACACAACTGTTGAGAATGTCTTGTCCATTGGCTGGATCTGAATAGGGGTTCAATGTTTACTGCATGTATTGTCCTTGGGTGTGCATTAGTTTGACCAGACTCCCCTGGATCATGATGTTCTTCTTGTAGATTTCTAGAACCCTCTGGATCCTTCTATTTCCCCATTCCCCCATACTTCTCTTACCTAGAGTCACAATAGGAAGTCCTCACATCTTTCTCAATCTCTTGGTAATTGAAGACGTTCATAGGCTATGCCTTTTGGCCTAGTGTCCAATTATAAGTGAGTATATATCATGTGAGTCTTCTGCATCTGGGTTAACTCACTCAGGATGATGATTTTTAGTTCCATCCATTTGTCTGTAAACTTCAGGATTTCCTTGATTTTAATAGCTGAGTAGTATTCTATAGTGTAAATGTACCACAGTTTCTTTATCCATTCTTTGACTAAGGGACAGCCAGGTTGTTTCCAGGTTCTGGCTATTATGAATAAGGCTGCTATGAACATGCTTGAGCATATGACCTTGTTGTGTGGTGGAGCATCTTTGGGTATATTCCTAGGAATGGAATAGCTAGGTCTTGAGGTAGCCCTATTCCCAATTTTCTGAGAAAACACCAATTGATTTCCAAAGTGGTTGTACAAGTTTGCACTCCCACCATCAATGAAGGAGTATTCCCCTTTCCCCACATCCTTGCCAGCATTTGCTGTCACTTGAGTTTTTGATCTACCTAATGGACAGGACATTCTCCACAGTTATGTGGAAAGTAGGGACTGACTTTGACATGAGCCATGGTGCTCCATATTTGACCACTTCCCCTTGGTGGGGAGGCCTGATGGCACTCAAAGAAAGAATAAGCAGGATACCAAGATGAGACTTGATAGCCTATGACCATATAGTTGGGGAGGAGGTCCCTCTCGGTCATAGACCTAGGGGAGGGGAATAGGGTGAAAGAGGAAGGGAGGGAGGAATGGGAGGATATAAGTGATGGGATAACAATTCAGTTGTAATCTGAATAAATTAATAAAATTAAAATAAAATATTTTTTAAAAAGGGTATACTTTGCCTTGTAGATTCTTTTCAGTTTCATGAGATCTCATTTATTAATTGCTAAACTTAAAGCCTGTTTTTGTTTTTGTTTTTTTGGTTTTTTTTGTTTGTTTGTTTGTTTGCCAGTACCATGTGTTTTTATTTCTATTACTTTGTAGTACAACTTGAAATCAGGGATGGTGATATCTCCAGAAGTTGTTTCATTATAGAGAACTGTTTTAGCTATCCTGGGTTTTTTATTTTTCCACATGAAGTTGAAATTTGTTCTTCCAAGAATGATAAAGAACTGTGTTGAAATTTTAATGGGAATTGCATTGAATCTCTATATTTCTTTTAGAAAGATGGCCATTTTTACTATATTAAATCTACTATTGATAGATGAACATGGGGTATCTTTCCATCTTCCGATATCTTCTTCAATCTTTCTTTAGAGACTTGAAGTTCTTGTCATACAGGTTGCTTGGTTAGATAGTGACAACGATAATCTAATTAAAACCTGAGTGTACAGAACAAACTGAGGATTTCCAACAGAGGAATTTCTAATGGCCTAAAAGCACTGAAAGAAATGTTCATTATCCTTAGTCACCAGGGAGATGCAAATTAAAACAACTCTGAAATTTCATTTTATACCTATCAGAATGGCTAAGATAAAAAACTTAAGTGACAGCCCATGGTGGAGAGGATGTAGAACAAAAGGAACATTCCTCCATTGCTGGTGGGAATGCAAACTTGTACAGCCACATTGGAAATCAATCTGGTGGTTTCTCAGAAATTTTGGACTAGGTCTAATCAAGAGCCAGCTTTACCATTCCTAGGCATATACCCAAAAGCCAGAATATTGGAGAGTTCGCTGTGAGATTGTGTTTCTGAGTAGTGTCAGAAGCTACAGTCACCAACATGGCTGCCTGAACATAAGCTGCCCAAGGACAACAATATACAAGCCAAAGTATATGGAGAAAAGCTCATGAAGCCTCAACCCTCACAAAGAACTTTAGACAACAAAGAGAAGTGAAGAGCTTGGGAAACAATTTCCTAAGGAAGAGCACATCAATTGCCTAGCCATATGTTCAGTCAAGACAATATACATACAAGTAACATTTTACATATTGGGCAGGTCATATTTAAGAAATTATATGTACGTATACATATATGAATGAAATAACAATTGATGAATAAGGAGAAAATTTTATAGAGAGCAAGAATGGTTACATGAAAGAGTTTGGTAAACAAAGAAGGGGAAGAAAGAAATGTTATAATTATATTAATCTCAAAAAAACTTGTCTCACATTTATTTCTGCTGGATATATCAAGCTATTAATGAAGAACTGATACCAAAGTCCACAAACTATTGCATAAAATAGCAAAGGAAAGGATACTATTTATCTCATTTCATGAAACTAATATTACCCTGATAAAAATCAGATAAAGATATATACAGAACAGAAATTTATAACCAAGCATCATGATGAACAGACACAAATATAGTCAATGAAATATTTGGGAACAAAAATCAAGAATAGCATAAAAAAATGGCATTAGTCATGATCAATTTGACTTCATTCCATAAATGAAGCAGGTTTGCTTCAACATATGCTGTCTTAGTTAGGTTTCTATTGCTGTGATAAATAGCATGACTGCAACAATTTTTGTGAATAAAAAGGTTAATTTCATTATCAAACTACCATCTCAGAGTTCATCACTACAGAAATCAGAGCAGGAGTTCAAGGTAGGAACCTGGAGGCACAAACTGATGAAGAAACCAAAGAGAGACCACACTGTTGATTAACTTACTCAGCTTACTTTCCGTTTACAAACCAGAGCCACCTGTAAAGGTATGAAACCATCTGCAGTGGGCAGGACTCCCCAACATCAACTACCAGTCAAGAAAACGCCTCTACACACTTACCTACAGAACAATTCAGTGGAAACAATTCTACGGTGGAGACTTCTTCTACTTTTGTGTTACAATGTCACAACTAACCAGAACACACAGAAATCCTATATCACATACCTTAATTAAGGAAAGAAATCATATGACTGTCTGAATGAAATCACTATTAAAACGTCCACTACCAGAGCCGGGCGTGGTGGCGCACGCCTTTAATCCCAGCACCTGGGAGGCAGAGGCAGGTGGATCGCTGTGAGTTCGAGGCCAGCCTGGTCTACAAAGCGAGTCCAGGACAGGCAAGGCTACACAGAGAAACCCCGTCTCGAAGAACAAAAACAAAAACAAAACAAACAAACAAACAAAAAAAACAAAAAAAGTCCATACCAAGTTCCAGGTTACACTAAAAGGCAAGATAACCCAAACAGCAGAATGCTGGCACAGTAACAGACAGGAAGAACAAAAGACAGATAAGAAGCCATGCAGCTTTAGACATCTGGAAAATAATGCCAACAACACCCTCTGGAGAAAAAACAGATTCTTTTAAAAATAATGCTGGAAAAGCAATATCCACATGGAAAATAACGAAGCCAAATCCATTCTGCTCACGCTTTTCCATAATAACTTTAATGTAAGACCAAAAACTTACGCTGTTCAAGAAATGATGTTGGTGGACTAGTCAAGATACAGGCTTAAGCACTGAACTTCTGGCCAAAACTCTAGTTGCTCAGGACATAATGCCAAGAATGGCTAGATGTGATCCCGCGACAAGGGAAACAATGGACGAAGAGAGCGCCTAAAAAAACAGGAGGCAATCTTGGTCAGTTACTTATTTGGCAGATTAATATCTAAAACAAACAAATAATTTAAGATTCTAAATAACATGAAAGTAAGAAACTCAAGCAATAAGTGGAACAATGAAACGAACACCTTGTTCTCAAAAGATGTACAGATGTGGAATAAACATAATAAGTGAATTCATTAAGTCTAAAAATGGTAGACATCTCATGTTTTCTCATGGGTGGTTCTGAGAGTTTAAAAACATGTAAAATCAGTTATGTATATATGACATAAAAGAGAGGTGGCTATTCGATGATTGACTATATAACTTAGTGTGCCAAGAGTAGTACCCCAGGGAGTTGGGAGGCCTGGCAAGCCCCTGCAACATCCTTGAAAAATATGTGGACAGGCCCACTCCTGCCAGGCTTTGGGATGTAATCATTGTTATGAGTTCATAGTGCAATAGCCACATTATATTTTAGTGACAGCATCCCACAACTTAATACCCTTTCTTTTTTCTCGTACATTCATCCTGCTTCTCTCTAGATGTTTCCTGAGCGACAGAGGAGTTCACCATGGTTTGTGGGGAAATTTAATATTTTGTTGAAATCTTTAGGATTTTGTTTGTTTATTTTGGGGTTTTATTTTTTTATTTTTTATTTTTTGCTATCTTGTTATGGATAATAACTTTGGTATGTTTCTAAGCAATATTTACTTTTTGTTTGAAGTGGAAGTTTTAGTTTGTAGTTTTAATATTAGAATGTCAATCTATGGTTTTGAGTAATATTCTTTTTTTTTTAAGATTTATTTATTTATCATGTATTCAGTTCTCTGCCTGCATGTACATCTGCAGGCCAGAAGAGAGCATCATATCACATTATAGATGGTTGTGAGCCACCATGTGGTTGCTGGGAATTGAACTCAGGACCTCTAGAAGAGCAGTCAGTGTCCTTAATGTCTGAGCCATCTCTCCAGGCCTTGAGTAATATTCTTAGCTTTACGTTGTAGCTGTTAAAATTTATACATAATTGGGTTGGTTGAGGTTTATTGTATATAGACTGTAAGTTCTTCCAATATTATTTGATGACAAGAATCTTTCCCTGTAATAAATTTTATTCTATTTATCTTTTTCCTAAATAAATTATTTGTGTGTGTGTGTGTGTGTGTGTGTGTGTGTGTTGGTGTGTGAGAGAGAGAGAGGTGAGAGAAAGTGAGAGAGAGAGAGAGAGAGAGAGAGAGAGAGAGAGAGAGAGAGAAACAGAAAGACAAAGAAATGGACACACACACACACACACACACACACAGACAGAGGGTTTCCTGTTTGTGGTTTGTGATTATTTAGGAAAAACCTTAAAATTAATTTTTAGTTACATCCAAGGGTCTAGTAGTTAGAATTTGACATTCTCCCAAATCTCAAAGTTGGGATTTGATATTCTTTATTATTCTTACAGAACTCTTTATTATTCTCATAGAACTCTGGACCTCTTGACTGTTATTTCTTAAAATATCTTATTTTCCCAACTCATTATCTGTTTTTATTCTTCTATATTTGCTGATGTCAATGGTGTGCTAAAAAAAGTTTATAAATATTGAAGACTCTTCTCCCAAAATCTACTGTTGCAGATCCAGTTTCCACCGTGATTGTGGTTAGAGACAATAATAAGAAAAGGATATCTTTTAAGGAGTAGAGCTAGACAGTTTTTGGCTGATAACTATCTTTCTTTAAATTTGAGATTAATTGAGGAGTAGCCTCATTTTACTAATAGGCTCAAGGACTATACTGAGCTTTTGGGTTATTTTTTTCTAATCCTTCATTAGATGTCGACTTAGAAAATTTTCTGCTCTCTCTTGTTTGGCTAAACCAATGATTCCTTTTTATCTTTTTAACAAGATGAGTAATCGTCATGGCAAGAAATATTTTTCATTAGTAATGTGTATTCTTTCCCTTGTGATATTATTTTTGTAGTTCACAGTTTTTTGTTTTGTTTTGTTTTCTCTTGTTGTTTTGGTTTTGTTTTTGTTTTGCATAGATTTTATTTATGTGATTCATTCCTACTCCCAGCCATAAAAGTGAATAAAATCACATAATCACCCTTTTCTAGTACTGCTCTCTGGGGACAAAGGAAAGTCTTTGTCTGCTCAGAAGTCCATAACAGGAAGGTCAAAGTCAGTGGAGATTCAGCCTTCGGAAGGTATTTTTCATAGTCATGGCATGGTAGGTTCAGTTTGTGGTGAGGGTACGTGGTATGTCTTTCAGCCTCACAGATTGTCATGTCCTGATCATGTTTCCATGGCCTTTCTTGGAGAATGTGAAGAGACACAAGAATGGCTAGTGTCTACTCAAATAAATTTTCATTTAATGCAATAGACCCATGTTTCACTGAATTCATTTTGAAGGTTAATTTCAGGTACGTTTTTGGAAATACACTACTCAGTGCACAACAATGGTTTTAGCACATCATTGATGTCGGTAATACAAGAGTGCAGAGTTTGCTTAGAGAAAAACCATTTTAGGACTCCATTGTACTGCTACAAACTGCACCAACATCTTCTACACGTGTTATTCAAATGGCATCTTAGATAAGCTGTTCCACTGGAAAATTTTAAGTTAGTATGTGGTGAAGTGCCTTTTCTTTTGTCTTATTCTTAAAATTCAAGTAGCTTCCTATGAAGGAAAGTGAAAGGTCACTTTAAAGAGACTTTACTTTTACTCTGAGTTCATTCTTTACTAGGATACTCTTGCATAAGGAACATGGATGAAACTATTGTTGTTCAGAAACTTAGCTCCTAAGGTTTGCACCAAAGTAATACTGAGTTTGAGTCCTTGACTTCAGGATACCATTTTTAGATGGGATATCATTGTGTTGGCTGGGATCATCTCAAACAGCCAGACTCAAGCAGTCATCAGATCTTGGCTTCCCACCTCAAGGTGGGTATATACTACTGCATCTCAAAGAATATGATTTCTGCCTACCCAACCTCTAGTCTTGATTGTGGGATGAAATCTTTGTGTCTTCTGCCTCTGAGACCTTGGGTGCTATGCTTCTGGGTTTCATAATCAGTGGAGGCTGGCGCTTGATGATCTTCCCGTCTCCTACCTAGAATTTTAACACTACAGATACTAAACTCCCATTTTCATGTCATCTTCTTTATTTATTGGATTTCTTATCTTTAAAGAACTAAATGTGACATGTTACTTTGTTTTTTAAGATGGTAAAAAATTATATTAATAGCAGAAAACATATTTGAACTCTCATACTTTTTTATTCTTGGTAAATTACAAGTCCCTTGGCATAACAGATCTAGTTTTATTAAGAGAGTTCTTAATTAACTTGACGTTTACCTTGACTGAATATATACATCACTTCTTCCACATAACCACACATGACATTTGTTTGCATTTTCATGGGTATTTATAAGCTAAAACAGGAATATTTTCTCTAAATACTGTCATAACAACCCCTCCAAATAAGTTCATGTCAAAAAATTAGTGTAGTCACACATAAGGGAGGAAGTTATTTATAAAACTTTGGTACTTTTAGTAAGTAAAGATAGTTTTGATCTTGTAATACAAAAGTCTGAGAGTGTTTTGCTTTTGGTGACTATGTTTTAAAATATTATAATACCAAAGAATTCAACAAAATATGGTACTGATAATGAGGAGGGGTCAGGCACAGATAAAATATGCCATCCCTGAATTACAACTTCTGCTAAAGAAACAAAACAGAGTTTCATTGTGTCAGATAGGTGTTTCATGCTTTCAATTCTATGCTTTTCTGAATTTTCAAGTCAGCTATGAACATATTGCAATTCTCTAGAAAAACATATATAGCAAATGTTAATGTAGTCAATGTAATTGACTGACTTATCTCGCACCATAAGGAAAATAAAAAGATGATTCTAGTCTTTTCACACATTTTCACACATAATAAGCATTATGTAAGTGAAATATGAGAAAAATATTAAACTTAAGTTTTATGTCTACCTGTGTGTGTTCCTGTGTATAATTGTACATGTGTGTACTGCTGCTCCTGTGTGCCTCTGATTGAGCATGTGGGAAAAACTTGAGTGTAGTCCTTGATACAGTCATCTACTGCTGCTGCTGCTGCTGCTCCTGCGACTGCTGAGGCTGCTATTGACAGGAGGGTTCATTGACCTTCAACTCACCAGGTAGACCAGCTGGACTGGCCAGAGATTTCCATAAATCTTCCCAGTCTGTGTTAAGCACTGAGATGGGCCAATATACTCAGCTTTCTTTATGTGGGTTCTGAGATAGGCATGCTAAATTAATGATTAGTTAAACAGATAAGCTACAGTCTGCTATCTTAAAAGATAAACTGTCTCAAATGTTTGTAAATGGGATAGAGCTGGAGTCAGGTCATTATGGAGTGTAGTCACAAATGTTTCTTGCCCAAGACCTACTTGTCAGCGTACTTTAAAAACTATTTATTTTAATTTATGTTTCCTTATATCTTTCTCCCCTTTCTACCCCAATCCCTTCAAACACTCCAATCTTTAGTAGGAGAGAAAAAGTTTAGTGGGGAGAAGGAGTGTGTTTTTTCTTAACTACTTCCTGCAGGTTAGAATCATCAGGTTCCTTGGGGCAATCCAAAGTCTTATTTCAACATATCTCTAACTTCTTCTCATAACACTCTATCAACAGCAAACCAGAAACAGTAGCGTACGGTCAGGTATGTTTCTGTGTCAAATATCTGACAGGGTCCACTTCTGCAAAAGTCCGTATTGATTTTGCATACATAAGGAGGTGGTGAATTCTTGTTTTAATTCTTTAGCAAATTATTGGTAATCTTAATGCTTATGAAGAAGTGTAGATAGACAGCTGCCTGATGCTGAGGTTGTGAATATTAATGAAATAATAAAATTTAAGCTGGTTATCATGGCACATGTCTGTGCCATGTGAATAAAATCACAGCACTGAGGAAGGCAGAGGCAGATATATCTCTGTGAGTTCGAGGACAATCTGTTCTACAAAGTGAGTCCAGAACAACCAAGGCTACACAGAGAACCCATGTCTCGAAAAACCAAAAATTTAAAAAATAAGTCAATAAAATTTAGTTTTTTATAAATTCAGTCTTAAAAACTACACTAATTGTTCTAACTAGTTTGTGTGGCTCTGGTGCCTCGATTCAGCAGTTAGTACAGAGAGACTGAGGTAGCATTCTAAAGCAAAGTTCTAAATCAGGTGAAAAAGCTGCTCGGAAGCTGGGTGTGATGTCCATGTCTGCAGACCCACTAGGAAGGTGAAGACAGGAGCATCAGGAGTTCAGACCAGCCATAGCTACATACATACATTTGTAATAGCCTGGGATATGTAGACTTTGTCTCACCTTCCCCTAAATCTACCTAGAAACCTACTTATTTTTATGTTTGAAAATATATAAATTCCAAGTTAATTAAGAAATGTTATATACTTACCTTTTCGCATTGTTCATTAGCATACACAAAAAATGTGTACTGTTGCTAGGTGTCTGGCACAAGACTTTAATTCCAGCCCACAAGGGACAGAGGCAGGCAGATTTCAATGATGTCAAGGCCAGCCCAATATACTCAGTGAATTGGCTATGTAGTGAGACCCTGTCTCTAAAAACAAAATAAACAAAAACAAAAATAAAACAACTAACTTGTAATACCTAGCTGATATAGTTTAGGCTCTCCGTTTAGTAAGGTTGAAATCATAGCAAGCTGCCTCAAAATTAGTTAATCCAAGCTATATTCAGAAAGCTTCCATCTTTCCTAACACAGCCCTTCTTTTCAAACGTTTCTTTCATTTCCTTATATCACATTAATTCTATACACTTGCTTATTTTCAAATCTCAAGTCATATAACCTATGTACATTTTAATTTTCTTAGTTTTACCTCCTAATGAACATGTTGCCTTTATAATTAATTTTTAAAAATACTATGTAATAGTGCATTTTTGCAACAAAAGAGAAAGTTGCATATAGAAGAAAATAGAATGTCTTTGTTTAATAATTTCACCATAATAATTTTATGCCACATAAAGTTTACAAAGGCTTTATGTAAAGAAAAGGCCAAAATGCTGAATTTTTACTTTAATTTTTAGTGTGTGTGTGTTTGTGTGTGTGTGTGTGTGTGTGTGTGTGTGTGTGTGTGTGTGTGTGTATGTGTGTGTGTGAGTAATATGTGGATGCCCTTATTGGCCAGAGGAAGTTATTGGTAACATACACTGTATCTGCTAGCATTGGATAAGAATAGAAATACTGTCATGGTTATTTGTATATTGTTGCCAAATTAATTATATCAAGTACAAGTATCTATAAATACTGCATCTTCAGTAGAACAAACAACAAAATCACATAATACACATACACAGAAACACTAGGAATGATAGGAACAGCTAAGTTGTTGTCTTGGTAATTATTTATATTCTTTCCACACACAAAATGCATTTGCTCCCCATGATACTTGTTAAGTTTTATTTGATACTGACATTAAGCTTACAGACTTGAATTCTATGCTCTGCGGTAGGTTGATATTTCCTTCCAGGTTGGGAGATGACTGACAAGTGTGACATACACATATCAACACAGGGTCAGAACAGTTACACTAAAAAAAAAAACCCCACATTTTAAACAGTGATAAATAGGCAATCAAAACTATTTTTGTTACTTACAAATTCTAAAGACTCATTAGACATACATTTCTGGGTATAGACTCTGTATGAAACTAGTATACACACAGAGGTATCGTGAGAACACACCTTTTACTTTAGACTTACCTTGGGCCTTTCGAGCAACTCTACGTTATTAGTGGAGAGAATCTATAGGTGGCTGCCTTTTCCGGAGCTCTTAATTGATGATATAATGGTCAGGACTTTCTCAGGGCTCATGACCCTACACTGTTTGTCAGCAGAGATGCTATATACATTACATTGTCATTAGGTTGTAAATATATTTTTTAAACTTTTATTTTGTGATAACAAAAAGTTTATTTTTTCAGTTTCAATAAGTTCCAGAAACCCTGGAGTCTACAGTCTCTTGGGTCTATCAACTCCCATCTGTGTTTTTGTAAACAAGTGCTTGATTTCTGAATATGCCCGTTTCTTGAGGAATCTAACTATAAGTCACAGAATTTACTTTGCATTTTTATGTCCTGCTGAAAATCTCCCTTTAATAAGACCACAAGTCCCTCTGGTAAACTAACGTCAAGTAGTCATAGACAAGTCACTGACAAGAGTGGGCCAGTGTATGATATGAGTAAGTATTTTCCCATAGGGTTTTTCTAAGCTCATTATGTAATTCCCTTGTAGACTCAAGCCTAAACCCATGTTCAAAGTCACAAAGTTTTTATTAGAGATACATTATAATCCTAGGTATATGTTTCTATATAAGCTAAATATGGACAGAATTATACAGTGGTACAACAAAGTACTACAAAAATAAGTGACTTAACCACAATTATTTCTTCTTATTTATATGTTTATGAGACAACTTGAGGTTCAAATATTTGCACAGGGTTTTACTTGTTTACTTTCTGGGTGTATCTCAGCTTCAGCTTTACTTGCTGTAATGAGTAATCTTCTTGGATGACTTAAATAAGAAGATCATATTCTTCCCTGGACCCAGATAGAACTAATACTGAAAAAGAGAGTATATGATGTTCCTTAAGTCTAGTATCAAAACTTACATGCTGCCAATTTTGATAACATTTATTTAGCCAACTAAATTTCTAAGACCACAGTATCCATAAGTGGTTTCAGAAAATATATATTGGTATTAATGAGAAGACATTAAATGTCACTTTAGAAATGAAGGATAAGAGATGAAACTGTCATCTTATGTCATTTTGTCCACTGTATTTCACCTCTATTAGTAGACTCCTTTGTTTTGAGGTAGACTGTTGTTCTGTCGTTATGCTTTATTAACCAATGCTTTTTATACCTCATTTTAGAAATCTACTTACATAAAAATTTTGAAGATAATTATCTAATTGTGACATTTAATATTTTTAACTTATAACTTTCATATTTTAGTCTGGAGTCTCAATGGGATTTATCACATTTTTATGTTGTGAGATGAGGCTAAATACATTTTTTATATGGACAGGCAGTTGACACAGAAGCATTAACCTGCAAAATTATTACTTATCTTTTGCATAATATTAATTGTCAGGAAAACTAAAAGAAATGGCAGAATGTGTGTCTAATTTTAAATTTTGTTTCTATTCCAAATTTTAAGTTTTTTCATAAACCATCATCATGTTGTGCACACAAATGCTGACATAAAGGTCTTATTACATAGCATGTAAGCCTCATAACTTTATTCTTTTGCGTCATTGCCTTCCGGCTACAGATCTTCTATATAAATGACACAGTCTTTGTATCAATATCCTGAAAGTTCCCCCCACCACATAACCAATGGTGTCTTAAATTTATTAGCACTAAATCTATAAAATAATTTTTAATAACCTGATATGCTTACAATATTACAACCTAAAATATGGTTTATTGTATGGTGTAGGTTATTTTAGTATCTCTGTTTATCATACCATAACATTTTAAATATATTTTATTATATCTAAATTATTATCCCATCCTTTGTATCCTCCCATTCCTCCCTCACTACCATTTTCCCCTTACTCCACTCCCCTATGACTATGATGGAGGGGGACCTCCTCCCCCTCTATATGCTCATAGGGTATCAAGTCTCTTCTTGGTAGCCTGCTATCCTTCCTCTGAGTGCCACCAGGCCTCCCCATCCAGGGGACATGGTAAAATACGGGGCACCAGAGTTCACGACCCCCCTCTCCACTCAACTGTGAAGAATGTCCTGTCCACTGGCTAGATTTGGGTAGGAGTTCAAAGTTTACTGCACGTATTGTCCTTGGCTGGTGTCATAGTTTGAGCAGGACTTCTGGGCCCAGATCTGCCAGTCATAATGTTCCTCTTACAGGTTTCTAGGACCCTTTGGATCCTTCTATTTCCCCATATCATGCCATTTAATATGAAGCTATTATATTCTTTTTATTAGTCACATTTAAACATTTGATAATTCCAACTATTTATCATAAACAGCAATTTTAAAGTTTTTCCTTCTCATTTTACCAATCTATAAAAGATGATAGTTTCCTTCTACTTGTTATTGATTATTTATTAAATCTTAATTAATGCTCTAAAATCTTATTATATTTTAGATTACACATATCTGAACCTCCATTCACATTGCCCTATCTTTTCCTTGATGATACTGGACACTTGCTATAAATGATGGAATTTGATTCATCAGATTTTTTCCCCTGCTTTTCATAAAACTACATTTTATCTTTTAACATGAACATTGTCTTAAATGATTTCTATGCTTCAATCTCAAAATATTTAGACAATAATTAATGTCCTTTTTAAATGGTAGTCATTTTATTTGTTCCTTTAAAATCTATAACCGAGTACGTGTGAAAGTCATACGCCACTCTCCACTCAACTTGGATAATTGACCACATCCCCTGGAAGGGGAGGCCTGGTGGCACTCAGAGGAAGGATAGCAGGCTACCAAGAAGAGACTTGATACCCTATGAGCATATACAGGGGAAAGAGGTCCCCCTCAGTCACAGTCATAGGGGAGGGGAATAAGGGGAAAATGGGAGGGAGGGAGGAATGGGAGGATACAAGGGATGGGATAACCATTGAGATGAAATAAGAATAAATTAATAAAATAAAATTTAAAAAAACTTAAAACTAAAATCTATAACAATGTAAATTTCTATGGAAGGTTTAACATTTCCACATTGGTTAGATGACGAGCAGTGTATCACTCATTAAATCTGACCAATACATATCCTTCTAGTTTAAGAATATTTATTATAAATACCACACAGTCTTCCATTTATATTTATTGACTTTTACAATTTTAGCATTTCAGTTGGAGAATTAGGAAGATTTATTTTTAATTTAATTGCTATTGGCTAAGCAACAGTGCATGATGGTCATGAGATGTACTTTGCTGCTCTCTGACTGACGGATATGTAACTTTTTCATCAGTGTGTTCTTATGTTCTTTGTTTTACTACTCTTGTATTCTTTTAGAGTAAAAATTTTACTATTACATTTAAATATCAAATATAATTTTTATAAATTACATGGTTAGTCATAGATTTTATACCATAAATTTTATTTACCTTGATTTATAAACTATTACAAATAGTTACATTTACCATTTTTGATACTAGAATTTTAACCTTTAATTTCATGTATGACCATCCCAGTGTTTATACTGACATTCTGACTTTAATTTTAGCTAAATATTAATGAGATTTATTGAACTAAATTACATAAAGAGAAATAATCAATCATAAGTAAGCATGAAATATATTTTAATTGGTGTCAATGATAATATACTCACCATAACATTCATGTTATGAGATTCCTACACAGTCCCAAAGTTTTTCTTTGTTATTGATTTTCTTTTCCTTCCTCCACTTACTTGCACATACTAATGCATAGCTTTTTGCCATTCTGTTCAGCCATCTTGTTTCATAGCATATGAATGGAGTAAAAATGTATAGTCTTTATAACTAGGTTTTTTTCTTTTAGCAAAGTACTATTGACACTTATTCATATAATTTAATAAATAAAAGTGGTATTTTCTCCTATTTTCTTAGGCTACTACTGGATCTATGAAAAAAAAGTGAAGCTTTTATGATGTAGTCTTTGCCTTTTGTTTTACATAGTCTTGTTACAATGTGCTTCTGTATAAAAAAAAAAGACACATTGATTAATAGAATCAAATTGAAGACCCATATATAAGTCCACACACCTATTTTTATCCAAAAGAGCATGTCAAACCAAAAATACACACTGTACAAAGAGAGGGTATTTCAATAAATTGTGGTGGTCGAAGTGAAAAGCTGCATGTAGAAGAATGCAAATAGATCCTAAGTTGTCGTCCTGCAAAAAAACCAACTCCAAATGGGTCAAAGACCTCAACATAATTCTAGATGCACTGAATCTGATAGAAAATACAATGAAGCATAGTCTTGAACTCACTGGATTAGGAAAAAAAGACTTTCTGAACAGGAACCGATTGTGCAGGCACTAAGAGCAAAAATTAATAATATTGAACTCACAAACTAAAAAGACTCTGTAGGGCAAAGGACACCACAATTCAAAAAATAAGAGGATACAGAATAGAAAAATGTCTTTGCCAATTACACATCTGATACAGGATTAATATCTAAATTTAAAAAATGAAACCTAGGACATCAAAACAAATATCCCAAATAAAATGTACAGAACTAGATATTTCTTTAAAGATTAAACATGAATGGCTTAATGACAATTAAAGAAATGTTCAATAATCTTAACCATCAGCAAAATGCAAACCAAAACAACTTTGAGATTTCGTTTTTTACCAGACAGAATGGATCATATTAGTAAAACAAATGACTATCTTCATGGTATTGGGGAAGTGGAGAAAGGGGAACAGGTGTCTATTGCTGGTAGGAGTGAAACACTGGACAATCATTATGGAAAGCAGTGTAGTGGTTCATTGGGATTAGGTCTAATTTAAGATCCCGTTATAATATTCTTGGGTGTATATGCAAAAGATTCTACATCCTACTACAGAGACACTTCCTCATCTGTGCTCATTACTGCTCTATTCATAATTGCCAGAAGTTAGAAACAGACTAGATTTCCACCAACAGATGAATAGATAATGAAAATGTGGTACACATGAACAATGGAATAGCATTCAACTTTAAAAAAAAATGGAATCACTAAGTTCTCAGATAAATGGATGGTGCTAGAAAAAAATATCCTTAGTAAAGTAACTCAGAAAGAAGCCCCTACACACAAAAAAAGCTGAATATGGTATTTTTTAAAAATGTAAACCTTCAGTGGGCATACTATAACCCATAGACTCACAGAGGTTGTATATAGATTAAAGGAGTAGGGGGGAATGGAAGATTCCCCCAAGGAAGGGGAAATAGATTATAGATACATAGATAGACTGAGAGTAAAGTGGAAAAATCATCAGATTTCTCCAGTTGAATCCCACTTGGTATATAAACCACACTTAAGAGTAGGCTTCATGCCTAGCAGCATATGGTAAATACAAAGTGGGTTTTCTTTGTTTTTGTTTTTTGTTTTGTCTAATATCGTTTTGCTTGGGCAGTTTTTAAAATCACACTGGTCCTTTGGTTGTGTGTTTTATTTTCTGATTTTGTGTTTGGTTCCTAAAGAGAGGAAGAAGACATGGACTTGGAGTGTGGGAAATGGGAAGGGGAGCAAAGAAGGACACAGGGCAGGGGCTAGAGGGAGGGACAACTAACACAAAGGGCCATTTGAAGGATGTATGGAAACCCAATACTGTGGAAGAAGCTTTTTTAGATATATTTTAAAAAATTAAATTTGAGGCACCAAATTATAAGGAAGATAATGCTTCAATCTGACCTCTTGCAACAACAGATGAATCTTCCCGTGCCAGGAATGGATTATATCTAATTTAGTTTTTGGCCAAAGGGGTACAATATAAATTCCAAACAATTCAGGCTATTTTCAATGCTTTTAGTTGTTCTTCACAAACTAATGGTAAAGCTGACTTGATGAATACAATACTTACATATCCCAATGAGTATAGACAGCTTGATCTGCTGTCTAAGTAGAGCCTTTACCACTGCTGACTAAAGTTTATGCTACTGGCTTTTACTCTGCATGCTGAGTACAAAGATAACTGCCAGCCTAGCTACAAACCCGGTAGCCTACAGTGGTTACCCACTTGCAAGATATACTTGTATAATAATGACACAAACATAGTGGAAGGAACCAACACTTATTTGACTGGATTTAAGGCCACTCTGAGATGGAAGCCATACTTAACACTGAGAGTATAGCCAAGAACCTGGGACTAGACAAAACATCAATCAAGGAAAAAACAAATACTGTTTTTCATTTAAAGGAACAGCAATAGAAATGATTCCTAATGACATTCTGCCAAAATAATAGGTCAGTGTCCATATGGCCATCATCAGAGAAGCTTCCTCTTGTAATAAATAGGAAGTGAAAAGGAGACTAAAACTGGACGATGATCAGAGAGTGAAAGACTTTGAAATATTCATTTCTCAGTGGGATGTCTTCTTCAAACCTCTCCCTGCAGGGCTCAGGGAGCTATGTAGAAAAAGAGGTGGAAAGATAGTTAGAGCCAGAGGGAATGAATGCCCACAAGGAAACTGCCATTCAGGCAAAGTAGGAATGACTCACAAGTAAACTTAGAGGGCCTATAGTGGCATGAACAGAGGCTGCACAAGTCCAAGCCAAATGGGAGGTCCAGTGCTGAGAGGGGGAAGCGGACATCTCTAACCAAAAAGCTGTCTCCAACTGACAACTAGTAGCAAGGTTAAATAAAATCATCAGTTTTCTCCAGTTGAATCTCACTTGGTACATAAACCACATTTAAGAATAGGCCTCATGCCTAGCAGCGTATGTCCAATACAAAGTAGGTTTTGTTTGTTTGTTTGTTTTTGTTTTTGTTTTGTCTCACATTGTTTTGCTTGGGCATTTTTAAAAATCTCACTGCTCCTTTGGTTGTGTATTTTATATTCTGATTTTGTGTTTGTTTTCTAAAGAGAGGAACAATGCATAGACTTAGAGTGTGGTAAGGTGGAGAGTATATGGGCGAAGATAGAGGAGAAGAAACCGTGAGGAGAATATACTGTATGAGTTTCAGTAAGCAAAACAAAACAAAACAGTGTCTACAATTACGTTTTGTTTGGTTTTTATTTGATCCTTTCATTTTCATTCACTTTGGTGTTTACTAGATTCTTAATTTGGATATTAATTTACATCTTAAGTTTTGAAAAATTCTTGTCTATTACCTTTTCAAACACTGCTTTTGAACCATTTTCCTATAATTCCTTCTGGAATTGTGTATTAGATGGATTCTCTGAGCTCTGTGATACTCTGAAGTTTTTATTTTATTTTGTGTTTGAGTTACAAAGCATGAACTTATATTTATTCTTCAAGGATAACTTATTCAATCTAATGGCATTATATAATGATTAATTAACATATAAAAGTATTGTGCAGAATAGATTTACTCATCCCTACCCGAAGACAGGGTGATTGATTGCCCATGTTAATGTACACATGGATGGTGTGGAATTGAAACCAGATTTAAGCCTGGATAAGAATGAAAATCTTCCATTTAAGCTTTTTCTTTCTAGGATTGGACACCAAGAGCCATTTGTATTCTGTGGCACCCCAAATCTTCACAGATCACAAACTCCTATTTCTCTATTCTTTTTTTTCTAATTAATTCTGCATATGTTGGGCCCTCCTAGGTATATTAGATATGTCACTAAACTATGTAATATCTGTAAAAACTCTAACTTTCTCTATCATGATTAACCCTCTGGGGTCTTACTCCTTCCTTTTTTAAAAATCATTTTCTTTTTTCATTATATATTTATTATTCAATTTCTTTCCTTTTCCTAGTGTTCAGGTAGATCATCTTCACATTTTGTTGGATATTTCTTTTTGTTATGAGTGGAGGCACTTCTCTGATATCAATTACCCAATTGTATATGCAAACAACAGCTTTTTTATATTCTATATCAGATCAGACAATGTGTATTTATTTCCTGAATGAGAACATGTGACTCTGTATATCTTGAAAGCAGTGATTGCCTTTAATAGAATATTTTATGCCATCCATAAAAATTTACATTTGAGAAAATGAATTATAGTATAGACTTAGTTGCTGAGTCTAATAAATTCTATGGACACTAACAAAAAATAATAAGTCATATGTAAATATTCACTTAAATATTTGTATATATTTGCTGAGAATTTAAGAACATTCAATGACTACATTAGATGCCTAGCTTTTAAATTACTTGGCTAATAAAATCCACCAACCAGCTTATTGGTAATCAATAGCTTCTCTTGTTTACTTTAAACAGACTTTGATAGAAACCTATATCATTATGACAAACATTATGCTAATACAACTACAGGGAAGAGGATGAGAGCCTACCATAGATGTTGCCTGAAACACTCCACACAGCAGGGGATCTAGGTGGGTACTGAGTCTCACAGGCAAACTTTGGGAAGGTGCCATCTCTGACATAGATGCTCTTGTATGCTCTTTGATTATTTACCACAAGGCCACAGAGGGATAGGATGCAGGCAGTCCTGATGAGACTTCATACACTGGAGTCTGTTGGTAGGGGAGGAGGACTCCCCTTCTCAGAAGAGTCAGGGAGGGACATGGGGGACAAGGGACTAAAGCTGGGACCTAGAGGAGACAGAGAGGGGAGGCTATGATACAGATGTCAAGAGAGTACATTAAAGAATATTTTTTTTTGTTGCGTGTCCTCATGGTTTTGTGGTTGGGTGGGATCTTCGTCTGCCAACACTGAGGATTAACATCTAAGGAGAATAGATTTCTACATGTGGAGGATTTTATTGCCTAAATTGTATGTTGTCTTTGTTGAAATTGTTTTAACATTATTTGAGAACATTGTAAGTCAGTCAGTCTGTTGGCAATGGTCATCAGCTATCCTGTAGGCTTCTTGGGGCATGTAGGCAACTTCTCCATTCAAATGTTTCAAGAAATGGAATTGTCCCCATCATTGGATCACTCCTGTATTGTTGTTCCAGAAAGGGATGGTGACTGGAAGAAGTTGAGAATGGAGTTGGTGCCTTCTGGTGTTGTTACCTTGTAATGGAGTGTCTTCAGGTTTCCATTTGAATTTTCTCCATTATTCCTGGGATTTTCTCAGGATGCCTTTTCAATACCTTCTCCATTTTGATTATTTTAAATAGTTAACTAACATAACCAGATATACATGTTAAAAAATAATTAGGCTTCTTAGCATACTTATTTCTCACTATCTACTTTCCTTCTGGAACAAACATCCAGAACTACAGAGCCAAGTCCTAAGACAAGCATTTTTCTTGTTATTATTTATTTATTTATTTATTTATTTATTTATTTATTTACTTTACATTCTGATTGTAGGCCCCTCCCTCCTTTCCTCCTGGTCCCACCCTCTCACCCTCATGCCCAATACCCCCTTCCCTTCTCTTGTTTACTTTAGAAAAGAGGAGCCCCTTCTACCAACCACCCCAGCTCATCACGTGATCTCAGGACTGAACACATGCTCCTGCCCTGTGGCCTGAAAAGGCAGCCTTGCCAGGGCCAAAGTGATCAAAAAGCAGGCAACAGAGTCCATGTCAGAGAGAGTCCATGTTGGCCTTACTAGGGGTCCCACATGAAGCCAGAGCTGCCCATAAATAGGGGGCCTAGGTCCAGACCATGCATCGTCCTTGGTTGGTGCTTGAGTCTTCACAAGCACCTCTGGACCTTGGTTAGTTGGCACTGTTGGTTTTCTTGTGGTGCTCCTGTCAACTCCAAGTCCTTCTCTTCTTCCCTGACCCCAACAATTTTCCACAAGACTCCTTATGCTTCACCCAATGTTTGGCTGTGAGTCTCAGCATCTATTTTGAACTGCTTCTGGGAGGGATCCCTCAGAAGACAGCTATGTGAAGCTCCTGCCTGCAAGCATAGAAGAGTAGCCTTAATAGTGTCGGGGTTTGGCTTTTTCCTATGGGATAGGGCTCAAGTTGGGACAGGCATTGGATCAACATTTCCTCAGTCTCTTCTGTATCTTTATCCTTGCACATCTTGTAGGCAGGGTAAATTTTGAGTCAAAGTATTTGTGGGAGGGTTGGTTTCAGGCTCCCTACTAGGATTCCTGTCTAGTTAGAGGGTTTCCTCTTCATTGTCCATGATCCATGCTACTAGGAGACTCAGCTAGAGTCATCCCACATCCTCCCAGAAGCCTGCCCTGCCATATTTCTCCAGCTTGTCACAGAGATGCCCCTATGTATGATTTGGTTTCTCTTCTCTCTACAGGCCATCTGCAGCATACTTTATTCTATTCTATTCTATTTTTACATATATATATTTATATTATTACACATATATACAATAAACTACCTATAGAAAGAAGAACCATGACACAGTCAAGAATTATATAAATGTACATTCTGAGTGTTTTTGGCTATTTGTATTTGACATCCTTGAAGAAGACAACTTTCCTATTTTGGTGTGTCTAAATTTCTGGGCGTAAATCAATCTCTATCACATACTGTCATTATCAACTTAAAACACCTTTCTAGACCTAAAAACATCTTACCACTAAACAACTAAGCTTCATTGTAAAACTAAGCTACCTGGTCTTCAACTCCATCAGAGATTTGAGAAGGAATAAACTAGATTACCTGAGTATGCTAGGAATACAGGTTAGTAGCTTTCCAAATGAAAAGATGACTGAGGCAGTTTTATACCTAAATAGTCACACAAAACTCTCTGTAATGTTGGAGCATCCTCTTCAGCTTTCTGGCCTAAAATATCTGACAGATGTATTTGTGAGGCAGGAACTATTGAGGACTTGCTTACCCTGTCTTAGCAGAGTTTGGCCTTTGAATCTGCCTGCATCCACACTTGCCCTTTTTTAAGGCAGAATTCAGTCTGTGGTAGAAATGAGGACCTTTTGTCCAGTGGCTAGTTTGCCACATTTGAAACTATCTATATGAGGAGGTTCTTTGATGTTCATCATCCTCTTTAATGTAGGCTGAATATTGCCAGGAGTTAATCATTCTCATTGTCAGTGAACCTTTAAAGTAATAAAAATATTTTTAAATGCCATATTCTGCATGTCTCTGGAGTGTTTGAAGTTTGTCTACTTATCATTCCTTATCTTTCTGTAGAGTCATAAATATCTGCTGCATCTAAGATATATAGTCTTGTCGTAAGAGTAGGCTAGCAATTGATATGACCATCATTTAATCTACTAACATTTAATTTGTATAATTTATTTCTCCTAAACAGCTTGCTTGGGCACTTTCAAAGCATTGGAAGTAAAACTTGTTTTATATTGGAGTTATATGGGTACAATACCTCATATTTGAGTGTATATATTATGTGTGTGAAGAATAATCTTATATTTGAATTCCATACCACTGTATGTAGTATTAAACTTATTTTGTATCTATATGCAAAATTCTATACCAGTGAATTAAAAATACCTTTTGAGTGACAATTGAGGCATTAAGTTGTGGGGTAGATTCACTAATCTAATTTTTGTTCTATCTTCCCTATATATTTCTATATTCCCCCTTCTTTCTTTTCAACCCCTTTTTCCAAATATGATGTCAATGTCCAGTATGATGTGAGGAATGCATCCTGTCAAGTAAAGAAATCTTGCAATTTGCAGGCAAATGGATGGGACTGGAGAAAATCATTCTGAGTGAAGTAACCCAGACCCAGAAAGACATGCATGGTATATACTCACTCATAATCAGACATTAGCCACATAATACAGGATAACTACGCTACAACACAGAGTCAGAAACATCAACCAAGGACAATGTATGATATGGACTGAGACTCACTGCTCAGATGTAGTAGCACAGTTTTCTTGTGGATCCCATGTGTGGAGAATAGGTACTACTTCAGACATGCACTCTGGCCACCAAACTTAGATCACTTCTCCCTGGCAAGACAGCCTTGTTAGGCTACAGAGGAAGAAGTTACAGCTAATACAGATGAGACTTCATAGGCTGAGATAAGATATTAGGGGAAGTGGGCTCCCTGTCTGGGTACTAAGGGAGGGAGAGAGAGGGGATGAAGGAGAGATGGGGGGTTAGGATGGAGTGAGGGAGGGGACTACAATCAGGATGTGAAGAATTTAAACTGTAGAACAAACATGTAACTTATGTTGTTAATCTCACCATATTGGACTAGCTCTGAGACTGGCTGAAACATGAATGTCTAGGCATAGACAATGCTTCTTGTTGACTACAGAACCCCTATGAATTACTATTAGGTGTCATTCTGCATATGGCATGAATGAAGATTTACAGAGATCTTCTTTTCCAGCTCATACAACGAGCAGAAATTCAGCCTTAATTGTTCTGTCCATCATGTGCAGATTATACACTTATAATTTTCAGTCTTTATAATGCTTGCGAGAAATTATATGCTTTCAGAACAAAAGAACCAGACATTGACATTGGCACAGTCTTGACTGAGGGAAAAAATGAGCATTGTCACACAGAGCACCACATGGGGGCAGCAGATATTGCTATAAACTGAAGATACTGCCAAATCCTGTAAATTTGTGTTTCCCCCTTTAATGTTTATCTGAAGTGAATACCATCTACACCATCACTACTTTCAGTGTTTCCATTCCCATCCCTTAGTCTAAATAGGGCATAATAGTAGCTAAGGCACTTTCCTGTGTGTTCACATGTTGCTCCCTCTCTGTGAGAATAGAAATGAATATCTGTTTATAACAATAAAATTATTAATATATGAATTTAAGTGTCCAGTATCTCCACTACCCATCAATAGTTATGTGACCACAAACACACCTCTTTTGTAAACTTTGGGTTTCATCCTTGGAAAGAGATTAGTTACATAGTGTTATAAGGATTCAACAGGATTTGGTATAATGTCTATATTGGGAGAAGAACTCAAAAGCCACTTGAGACCAATTCACCAGTTCACTCATTTTTTTCTGTCCAACAGAAAAATAATTGAACATTTAAACCATTGTTTTAAAATACCAACCATCTATCCAAAATAACTAATTAAGTAGATGATAAAATAAGGTCACATGCTTTCTTTGTCTAGGTTCAGAATTCTACCATCACACTTTAATATAAAATTCATGACAATAAATTAGTTGTCACATGCATAGGAAGAGTAAAAATATACTACAAGATGGAATATTTACCTATGGGATTTATGCTATTGTTCCCAAATGGGAAATAATTTGAAAGCAATGAATCTTTATGAAACACATTGATCTTTATATCTGTACTCTAAATATTCTCCAAGGAAAAGGCATTATTGAGTTTTGCTGAAGAGATCTGGAAATCCCCACAAATGAAATCAAAGCCTTCCAGAATAACTGTATATTCTTGGAAATACGAAACAAGCCAGACAGCCTCACTTTGAATGAATATGTTTTTGAAATGCTCAAGAAACCACAAAACAGAAAAAGGCTCTCTAAATATGAGAAGGGAAATGTGTCTGGTGCATAAAAACCACGCATTCAATTTACTCTAGGGAAAAAAAATTTAAAGATGCTAACCTTGTGATTTAAATTGACTTTATTCATTTCAAAGAAGCCATTCAAAAAGTAATAGTCACTTGTAATAAAAATAGAGAAAACAGCACAGGTGAGATATAGGATGAGAATAGTAAAAAAGAAAGAAGTCAGCCCAGAGTCTATGCAGTATGCATAATATTTTTGTAGACTGTTAGCTGCTGAAAGAACATTGAAGGTATTTTTCCATTATTTTCCCTTTAGAGAAGCAAAAACACAGAATCAATGGAAGTTGATTTAATTATGTCATCCTTAACAATTAGGGACAAATCCAACTCTAGACATTTGATTCCTATACTACTGCTTTCCATATTTCAATACAAACGCACTTTCCCAACAGTGTATATTCTAACTTTGAATGCCAGCTTTGCACTCTTAGTAACTGTCGGGTCATTCTTTCTTTCTTCTTTCTTTTGAGACAGGATTTCTCTGTGTCCGAGTATTTTTTTGTTTGAATCTGGACCAAGATGTAATACCATGTGTCAAAAGTACAAATGCTTCCTCTGTTCTAACAAATGAAATTACTCGTAATGGGTAATTCAAACATACATGAGAATTCCTTTACAATATATAGATCAGGGGTTTTGCACACAAAACATGAAATTTAAAATTTCAAGTAGGTCAGCCAAGTGGCACTTAATGGCAACCGTTAATTTCCACTTGTATTCACAGACAGTCTTTTGCACCAGTGACAACAGTAAACTTACCTAGAGGTCTATACAGAAGTGCTCACAATCTGAGGCATTCTGGAATGAGTTAGGGACCACTGTGGAAACAGAGCCGGGAGGAATAAAAACTGCAACTGTACTTTTATTCCATGTCCAGATTCTAAGCCACCACAAAGATTCATTTGTCTGTCTGGGCACTCTGCTTCCATACCACTGCTGTCTTCCTGTGCCTGGATCATCTCCAATAATCAGATTTAACTAATTCTTCTCTTGATGTTGATTTTCAGATTATACATTTGTTGCCCTAATTGCCTAGGTATTATATCATGTGCTCAACATGTGGTTAGATTTTTTTTTCCTAAATATTCAAGTCTTAGCTCAAATGTCTTTCTGGTCATCATACTTCCTCTTCCATTCACAGCAAACATTCTCTGGTCCATATCCAGTGTTAACTTTCTGTACTACTTCCTGCTATATTAGCATATGTAGTTCTGAACTTGGACATACTATACCTTTCCCACACAAGGAAGCCTAATGCTTTATGAAGGCAGGAACTTGGGATTTCTGTGCTAAAATATGTCTTTTATATAGTGGGAGACTCAGTAACATTTGTTAAGTGAGTGAATAGATGAACACATTTGAAGTGCTTGCATTTCCCATATATTTCAATGTGGTTTTGATACCGAACTGATAAGTCTACAATTTTTTACAACACTGACTTACAGGATCTGATTAGTAGGTGCCCAAGGAAAACTTCCTCTCTACAGGCTCTATATGTTTGGGGGAAATGGAGAAAGTACTATGGCTTTAGCTACCTCCTACCATCTCCCTGACTACATAATTACCAACTCCTTTGCTCTTGGATTCTGTTAAACCTATTTACGTTGTAACATCTACTGCTAATTGGACTAAGGGGTGCTTTTAATTCAGATAATATTTATAAAGGTTTGCAGAAATGCAAAGTACAAATGGGTTTTGAATGATGTTGCTTCATCCTTATGTAGGTAATTCATCATTTGAATGAGTAGTTGTGTGCGTCTTCTGCACCAAATTACAAATCTGGGAGGCTTAAAACATCGAATGTGTGTTTTATCAGAGCTATGAGCTAGAAGTACAAGATCAATCTGTGTGGCTGCACTGTCCAGTAGACTATGATAAGGGCCGAGACTGCTCCTTCCTTTTTCCTGTTCCAGTAACTGGGCTCATTTGATTTGTACTTCATATCTGCTTCCTCCCCCTTTCTCTCCCACTGTATGCAAACATGTATGGATGTTTCTAATATTCTTATCTACCTTCTTATTCATTCTTGTATGTGAATATGTGTGAGTGAATGTGTGAGTGTGTGTATGTGTGACTGGAGGTGATTGTCACTGGATGCAAAGGACCATAAATACAAGCAATACTGGAAATTAACTGCTGCCACTAAGTGCCAATTTGCTTACCAACTTGAAATTTTACATTTTATGTTTTGTATGCAGGACTCGTGATCTATCTTGTGTAGGTGTTTTCAGATATAGTATTCTCTCCTTCCAACCTCCAGGAGTCAAACTCAAGTCATCAGGGTGCCACAACAAGTACTTTTACTTGTTCAGCCATCATCCTGGTTCTCTAGAAGTAGAAATCATCCCAGAATTGAAGAGCCTACTAAAGGAAGCATCCTCCATGGTTAATGTCTTTTGATAAAGCATCAGCAAAATATGCTATTAATCCTTGGGGGTAAAATGTTTCTCTTTCTCAATACAAATAAAAAATCTTATTCCATAACTTTAATTACAGATTCTCTATTTAAGGTAATATTTCTTTAATAACTCCAACTGAACCAGCAAGTCACATATATAGTTTTGGAGCTTTTTGTAGTTATACATATATAGCGTATGGACTTTTAATATAACTGAAGAGAACTGTAGGCAGATGGAGAGGTAATACACTGTGTAAAATGCTTTTTGTATAAGTATGAGGGCCTGAATTCAGTTCCAAGCATCCATGTAAAAATTTAAGAGTACTGGCATGAATCCATAATCCCACCATTGAGGCAGAGGCACAGGCAAGAAGATCCTTGGAGCTATGTTCTTGGTCATATTGAGGAATTTCATGTTCCATAAGGCATCATGTCTAAAAAAAGGTGGAGTGTTGGCAAAATGGCCCATCTGGTAAAGGTACTTGTCAAAAACTTCCATCCTTGGGACCCACATAGTAGAAGAAGAAAACCAATTCCTGTAAGTTTTCCTCTCTCTTTCATGTGCTATGGCATATGTGTCCATATATACAATAAATAATTAAATAAATTTAAAAGCAAAAAAAGATGGAGAATGACCAATAAAGACACTTGACCTTAACTCCTGACATATGTGTATATGTACATTTATGAGAGCATGTACACACTATCACACTACACAAAGGAAAACCAAGAAAGGTGAAAAGGCTGTCTTTTGTAAGGAGGAAAGTTCTTATATGTTAAAGCCATGTCTGTTTCATAATAACCTGTAGGGAAACAAATATGGTTAGGTAAGCAAACGTCAGAAGTTCTAGCATGAGAAGATTTTGAGAAAAAAACAAAAGATGAAAATGGTACGCTACTGACTTTGTCTGATTATTTTGTATATTGCCCTCCTGAACTCTGTTTAGTTTTTGTTTAGTCCATGGTCAAGAGGTTGCATAGTGGCTACTGCATGTTGTGAGGGAATCATAAGCTTATTTAGGCACTAAGAGATCAGTTGATAACTAGCTCCTAGAACAATGGTTGACACTTATTATGTAAGTACTTTCTAGTGAGTATATGGATGTATGATAAGCTTTCATGAAGGCCATGATTCAGGTCTTGAGTGGGGTAGAGCCTCAGCAAGTAATAAGTCAGATAGACCTGGAGACTTCATCTTCTTCTGCTTCATCCCACTTCATCTTTAGCAAGTTGGTTGTCATTTTCACGGATATAAGACACATCTATGCACACACAAACAGTCAGCATTATTGACTTTCATTGTTCCCCTTATAATTTTTTGATGGCAAGAAAACTATATGCTATACTTTGAATTTTGAATCTTTCTCGGACTAGTGATGGTGGGATTCTCTCTTGAGGTTCTAGGCAGTGACTTCAGTCACAGCCCTCAATCAGTCATGTGATCACAGAATAGCTGCTCTACACTGTGCTGGGTCACTGAGGAATAATGTTCCATATGTTATGTGTACTAACTGATTTCTGACTCGTAATATGCTCAGCTTGCAGCTGTTTTATTAGTTTATCACCTCCTTGTAAGTTAATGAGCATGTATGTGTGTGAGTGTGTGTGTGTGGGGAATAACATGGAACCATTTGTTACAATATAGGTTTCTAAAAGTCAAAAAATTACTGCTTTTGTTTGTTGGCTTTAATTTTTTGAATTGTTTATATATTTGGATATAACCTTTTTTGGCTGGAGGATTGTTAATTTAAAAATGGGACACAAGCTAAACAGAGAAGTCTCAAAAGAAGAATATCAAATGGCCTAGAAAAACTTAAAGAAATGTTCAAGGTCCTTAGTCATCAGAGAAATGTAAATCAAAATAACTCTGGTATTTCATCTTACACCTTTCAGAATAGCTAAGATAAAAGAACATAAGTGACAACACATGCTAGCAAAGATGTAGAGAAAGGAGAACACTCCTCCATTTGTGGTGAGAGTGCAAACCTATACAACCACTTTGGAAATCAATTGGACACTTTCTCAGAAAATTGAGAATAGTTCTACCTCAATACCCACCTATACCTCTCCTGGGCATATGCTCAAAAGATGCTCCACCACACAACAAGGATATTTGTTCAACTATGCTTATAGCACTTTTTTCTTAATAGCCAAAAACTTGAAACAACCCAAATGTCTCTCAACTGAAGAATGAATATTTTTTAAATGTGGTACATTTATTTACATATGGAATGGAATACTACTCAACTATCAAAAACAAGGAAATCATTAAATGTGTAGGCAAATGAATTGAACTAGAAAATATCATTCTGGCTTCTCTGCTCCTCCCTGTTCCAGAGACAGCCGCATCTTCTTGTGCAGTGCCAGCCTCGTCCCTTGACATGATGGTGGAAGTTGGAGTAAATGGATTTGGCTGTTTTGGGTGCCTGGTTACCAGGGTTTGCTTCTAATCTGGCAAAGTGGAGATTTTTGCCATCAATGACCCCTTCATTGACCTCCACTACATGTCTAAATGTTCCAGTATGACTCTACCCATGGAAAGTTCTGCGGCACGGTCAAGGCTGAGAATGGGAAGCTTGTTACCTATGGGAAACGCATCACCAGGAGTGAGATCCTGCTAACATCAAGTGGGCTGATGCTGGTGCCAAGAATGTTGTGGGATCTACTGGTATCTTCAACCCAAGGAGAAGGCTGGGCCCACATGAAGGGTGGAGCCAAAAGGGTCATCATCTCTGCCTCTTCTGCTGATGCCCCCATGTTTGTGATGGGCATGAACCACGAGAAGTATGACAACTCAATCAAAATTGTGAGTAATACTTTCTGCACCACCAACTGCTTAGCCCCGTGACCAAGGCCATCCATGACAACTTTGGCATTGTGAAAGGACTCATGACCACAGTCCATGCCATCACTGCCACTAAGAAGACTGTGGATGGCCCCTCTGGAAAGCTGTGGTGTGATGGCCATCAAGCTGCCCAGAATATCATCTCTGCATCCACTGGTGCTGCCAAGCTGTGGCTAAGATCATCCCAGAGCTGAACAGGAAGCTCACTGCCATGGCCTTCTGTGTTGCTACCCCCAACGTGTCTGTCATGGAGATGAAATGCAGACTGGAGAAACTCTCCAAGCACGATGACATCAAAAATGTGGTAAAGCTGGCATCTGAGGGACCAGTGAAGGGCATCCTAGGCTACGCTGAAGACAAGAGTGTCTCCTGAAATTTTAACAGTGACTCCCACTCTTCCACCTTTGATGCTGGGATGGCATCGCCCTCCATGACGACATTGTAAAATTCATTTCCTGGTATGACAATGAATTTGGCTACAGCAACAAGGTGGTGGACCTCATGGCCTACATGGCCTCCAAGGAGTAAGAATCCCTGGACCACTCACCCCAGCAAGGACACGAGAGCAAGAGTGAGGCCCTCAGCTGCTGAGGAGTCCCTGTTCCAACTCAGACCCTAATACTGGCATCTCCCTACACAGTTTCAATCTTAGAGCCCAGAATAACAGTGCACCTGAAAAGAAAAAGAAAGAAAATATTATTCTGAATGAGGTAAACCAGACCCATAAACACACATATGGTATGTACTCACTTATAAGCAGATATTAACCATATAGTACAGGATAAGCACAGGACAATTCACAGACTCAAAGAAGCTAAGTAACAAGGAAGTCACAAGTGAAGATGCTTAAATGTCACTCAGAAGGTGAAATAGAATATAGAACAGTTATAGTTGAAGAGAGGTATCAAGGCAGAAGGGGTAGAACAGAGAAATAAAGGTGGAGATGAGACCTGGGGGAGGGGGAAGACAGAAGACTGCTTACATAGAAAAAGAAACTGTGGGCAGGGGCATCGCAGTGACAAGCTGGAGACCTAAGTGAGCATAAGGTTCTGCAAGGATATGAGGGGGACCCTAGCTGAGATTCCTTAGCAGCAGGGACCATGGAAACTGAAGAGGACAGCCTCTAACTAGACAGGATTTTTTAGTGGAGGGAGGGGGAACACCAGCCCACCAACCAAAAATTTGACCCCAAATTTACCCTGCCTTCAAGATATGCAAGAGTAAAGATAGAGCAGAGATTGAGGGAATGTCCAACCAATGCCTGGCCCAACCTGAGACCCTCCCGATGGGAGAGACCCAACCCCACACATTATTAAGGATACTCGGCTATGCCTGCAGACATGTGTCTAGCAGAGCAGTCGTCTGAGAAACTCCACCCAGCAGTGGTTCAAAAAAAGATGCTGAGACTCACAGCCAAACATTGGGTGAAGTATAGGGAGTCTTACAGAAATGTGGGGAGAAGGATAAAAGGACCTAGAGGTGATAGGAGCATCACAAGAAAACCAATAGAATCAACTAACCTGAGTCCAGAGGGGCTTTCGGAGGCTGAAATACCAACAAAGGACCATGCATGGATTGAATCTAGGTCATCTACACAGATGTAGCAGAAGGGCAGCCTTGGCTTCATCTGGGACCCCTAATAAGGGAAACAGGGTCTATCTCTGACATGGACAGTGTGGCCTGCTTTTTGATCACTTCCCTGACGGACCTTGACAAGCTGGAGTGGGAGAGGTCTCCCCTTTTCTGAGGAATAGAAGAGGGGAGGATGGAGGTAAAACCCATGTTACAAAGACAGGTATGGTGGCACACACGTGTGATACAGCTACATAAGTAGAAGGATTTTTGGGGCTCACTGACAAGCCAGACTAGTGTACTATGTGAGTAAGAGGCCTTGTCTCAAAAGGCAAGGTAGATGGCTCCTGAGGAGTGACACCCAAGGTTGTGCTCTGACTTCCACAGACAAGATGTATATTCATAGTGGCACATATGTGAACACACACACACACATAGACACACTCACATGATACATAAGCACACACATATGCACACACATTCATGCATACATGCTTGCACACATAGATTTTTAGCCCTTGTCTATGGGGCACTATGTTCTTTATGCTTCCTACACATTTTTGTCTAGAAAATGTTTTGTCATCGTCTTGGACTTTTTTTTTTTTTTTTTTTTTTTGCTACATAAGCAGCCATGTGAGACCCACGGGCTCCTACTATCAAGATAATTAGAGTGTCAGTGCCTGTGATTGTTTATAACCTTGGCTTGTTATAACGTGTGAATGTGTATTTCAGCAGATGTTTGACATCATCTGTCTCCCAGTGCACACTGTATACACCTTGATTTGTGTTGTGATGCAAATTCAGTTTGGGAACTGCCATCCAAATGAGTTCTGCATGAGGCTGTTCACCAGCAGCACCACGCTGCTTCTTTTAAAAGATGACTCAGATCCTTAGCTCCTGTAGGAGGAAACATGACAGGTTAATTTAAATACCTCTGCTGATGCATTATGCTTTCAAAGCCACATTCTCTGTAGAGTAGTCAAGTTCTATGCTGTCACTTTATTGGCTCCATCACAGTTGCAGGCTGACAGAAAAGGAGAAGGTGGTTACCTTTGAAGTGGTCATGCTGAATCACTAGCACAGTGGTTATGAACTTGTCTTCTGGGAGCAGCTCCTTATTTTGAAGGAAGACTCCGCAACTGTCTAGCTTTGTAGATTGGGCAATTGACTTAAAGCCTTGACTTCCTCATCTGTGAAATTGGAATGACCCACAATCAGGTTTATCTCTGAGTCACTGTGAAAAATCAAAGGATATCATTGAAGGAAGGCACTTAGAACACTCAGCCAAAGGCAGTGACTTTTACTGTTTAGCACAAACAATACAGTGAAGCATAGAATAATGTATAAGATGAGCTAATCAGAAAGGGTCGGTCAACATGGAGTACCCTAATGAGAAAAGATATAAATAATTAACACAGGACAGAGTGGAATCTCACACACACACACACACATACACACACACACACATACACACACACACACACACACACACACAAGAATAAAATGTAAGTACTGTGGAATCCAAGAGAAAGGGAAAATTCACTGAGGGTTGAGGATGTGGGACAGAAAATGTATCCAAAGCAAACGACCTGATTTATTTAACATTTAGTAATTCAGCCACATCTAAAAAGAAACAAGAAGTCTTGAGTTTATAAGCAAAGATAGTTGTATAGTGGTATTTTTCTTTACAAAAATATATGCATTTATGTATATTAATGTTCTCTCTGTATGGCAGAAGAGGACTTTGGCTCCCATTATAGATGGCTATAAGATGTGGTTACTGGCAGTTAAACTTAGGACATCTTGAAGAGCAGCCAGTGCTCTTAACTGTTGTACCATCTCTCTAGCACTTAAACTACTGCTCTTAATATGGGCAGTTCAGAAGCTTTTTCTCTCATGAATCATCTTTCAATGTCTAAATGAGGATATAGGATTCATTAGTATCCATGATAAGTGGGAATCTGAAGCAGGTCTTAAACACTTCCTACTAGTTGCTGATCCAAGCAACGAGTTTCTAACTTTACCACTTCTTTTTAAGAAAGGTGGTTTCTATTTACTGGATGGAAACTGAATCTGAGCATGGTGTTTGTCAGTATGGTCTTTAGGGGGTGATTAGATAAGATAATATCGTCTCAGGTTGATGCTTCCATAGTTAGAACATAGTAGATTAGAGTAAGAGAGAGTGTATATTTGTTACTTTTCTATTGTTGTCATCAAATACCATGAACCAAAAAAAAAAAATGGTAAGAAAGGAAGAAGTTATTTTGGCACATAGTTTCAGAGTCTGTATTGATATGCAGGCATGGCAGCAGGTAGACTGTAGCAGGAAGCAGACTGATCAGAATCTTAACCATAGGCACAAATCAGAGATTACTAGAAAAGGGAAAATGCTAGAAACCTTCAAAGCCCACTCCAGTGACATGCTTCCTCCAGCTAAGACATGCCTGTCAGTGTTTCATACATAACTTTTCTAAACAGAACCACCAGCTAGGATCCATGTTTTCAAACCAATAAGCCCATAGTTTCTCTTTGAAAGTACCACAGAGGAAGAGAAAGAATAAATAATAACACACAGAGATACATACATACATACACACACACATGCATATTCACATGTGCACACACTTCCTGCCTCTTACCTTGCAATGCACTCTCAGACCTTGGTACTCAACCAGAAGGAACGATATCTCCAGATACTTCCCCACAGAGGTGGGCTTCCAGACGCAGGAACCAAAATAAACCTCTCTCTTTGTACGTTCCTGTGTCTGAGGCACTGTGTTATTGGCAACAGAAGAAAGAACCAATGCAGCAATGAGTAAACAATGCAACAATGAGTAAAACCTCCATGCAAAACTTAGCCCCAAACTGAGTATTCTCTATACAACCATTCCACATTCTGATTGTGCAATGAAACATTGTATGTTCAAGTGTTTCTTTCTCTTTTCTTTTTCCTTTTTTCAGAGCTGAGGACTGATCCCAGGGCCTTGGGTCTTGCATTTGCTAGACAAGCACTCCAACACCAAGATAAACCATCAACTTCATATGTGAGCTGGACATGGTGGCACATACCTTTAACACCAGCAGTCTGGAGGCAGAGGCAGGAGGATCTCTGTGAGTTTGATGCCAGCATGGATGACAAAGGGAGTCCAGAACAACCAGGATAATGCAGAGAAACTCTGTCTCAAAAAACTAAAAAAGAAGGAGAAGAAGATAAAGGAGGAGGAGGAGGAAGAGGATGAAGAGAAGGAGGAAAAGGAGGAGGAGGAGGAGGAGGAGAAAAAAGAAAGAAAAAAGAAAAAAAAGACCATATGTATTTATTTCACAAGGATGTTAATGTTGAAAGGAAAAATCACTTAAGTCAATTTTCACATTATTGCAAATGATGAGGAAAGATCATTTTGTTTCTTTCCCACGGGTAAGAAGACAATCTTTGCATTTCTTCTCAGTCATCAGAAGGACTTAGTGGTTTTTTTTTTTCATTTATGACAATTCTCCTTCAGGAGTTACAGTGCCATGTGAGCAGTTGGTATAAGTTTCTTTTCCTGAACAAGCTTACATTTCATAAAAACATATTTATAATCCTATCTCATTTTCTTCTTCTAACTTTCTTATTCTTTTTAACTCATCAGGCTTGCTGAGTTTAGAATTTTATTCTGCTCCATGACCTTCAGACATATCCAGACACATGCTAACATGGCTCTTTCTATGTAACAGGTTTCCTAGAAAGCCATCTTGGGCATAGCTCCAGGATCCCTGCTAACCTGGATGAGTGGCAATGAGGCAACAGAGAGGACAAGAATAGCTCCAGTCATGGCAAATGGGTAGAAATTGACTCACCTGTATATATGACATATTCCAGCTCAAAGCGAAAGGTTCATTTCCCATGAGCTTTTATGAATTACAAAGTATTTCTCACAGCCTGCTGTTTCAAACATTAGAAAGTCTGGGACTTTTGCTTTGTTTAGTTTATGGCGCTGAGGTTTGAACCTAAGCCTTTGAGCAAGCTAGGAAAACCTCAATCATTGATATCTACTGTTATCATAAGATGAGGCTAAAATAGCCATGTCCTAGAGCTTCAATAGGAGTCCTTGTTTATTGTGCTGATTCTGTGAGATGTAATAGCAACCTTTATCATACAGCCATGTATAGGTCTCAAGTTCTAGACATATCACCTTTATTATCATATCATATATATCCAAAAAGGGTAGGGCTGTTGCCGAAACTTAAAATAAGAAATCAAATCTACTTATTGAGGTTGCCTTCAGGAAAAATCAGATTAGAGAATGATCAAGATATTCTAATAATAGCTAAGGTAAAGCAACAGCAGAAGGAAAGAATATTCAAAAATATTATGTAGGAGAAAAAAGTGGAATGAGTGGGAAATGGAAAGGAAATTCTTTGATATCCTTTACAAAAACCTTGATGTTGAATTAAATGAAATCTATGTGTTAAGATGGGTGTATCAGTATAACTTCAGTGATATGAAGGGAAAGAAACTCTTACTATGATGGCCTTCAGTTTAGTCTTGGAAAGAGAAGGTCCTTTCTGTCACTCAAGGCCTTAGCCTGTCAGATACACAAAAGGCATGTCTACACTCCATAACAAACACTCTCAATCTCATCAGAAATATAATAGTCACATTTTAGGAATGTGTCGTCTACTTTATTGTTTTCACTGAATCTACTTACAAATGTAACATGTGCACACATGCATCCAACAAACACACATGCACTTCCATACTATCCTTATATAGACACCCAGGAGTTACCCTCTTACTTTTAGAGAAAGTATTTCCATGATTTCAAAACTCATCTGTCTTTTTATTCAAAATGTAATAAAATGAGGATTCAATAATTCCCAATCTGAGATTTGTCATAACTTGGAAATGTGTATAAAAAAAGTACATAGTCCTTTCAATTACATAGCATAGTTCACTTAAGCATTATAAATATGCGACACTTATTACAACTCCACTCTATGAGGACACAAGAGTAATTCTGCAGTTTTACAATAACAAATGAATACCTCACTCTCATCCTTTACCTCACTTATGCCCAAACTCCACAAGATTCTTCCATTCTCTATTAGCCTGTAAATTCTAAAAATCTAAAACCCTTCAAAATGATTTCTACAGTCTATAATCTATCATCAGCAAACTTTTCTGTGTCTTCTCTCTGTCCTTTGAGATTGTCCTGTCTTATCCTTGCACAGGAAACTGAGCAGTGCCCTGATTGCCCCTATAGTCCTCTAATGGGTGGTTACTTTCCTACTTACATCTTTCAAACCATGATCCAGAAAATCAGATGGCCATATTCCCCTTTGCCATATTTTTCTTTAAAATCCTGGTAGATATCTAATCTAATGTCTTCTTATTGCATCATGTCTCTACCACTCTTCACTACTCTTTATGTTTACCAAACTTTGAGCTATTTCTTTTGATAGATGAACAATTGCAGTTCCTTCAATGTTAGGTTCTCTTAGCTGTTGCTTAACTTTTGACAGTTTCAAAGCATATAAAAACATTCCTCGAAAATCTTCATAACCTCAGTTTCTTGACTTAGGATCTCATTATCTGGGTTTAACAACATCCTTATGTGACCACCTAAGTCAGCTTCACCCTCCCTTTAATTTCACCCTCAAGTGAGTTACCTATTGTTGTTGTGTATTTGATTATCATCAAATCCCCCCTTGGATTTACATTCCTCCAGTCTGTTGACTTCATTCTGTGGTTTTATAAACCCTGGAAGTCCTCCTTCTTTCTTACTCAGCTTAAAGGCAGTGATTAGTCATAATCCTTTCCTCTGTCACTCAAATAAATTTCTCTTCTTGTTGTCTCATTTATGAACTTTCCTTCACAAAACACACACTTAGAAATTATGATCTCCATTGACCTAGAATCTATACTCTATAGTGAAACAAAGGTTTATGACAGAAGTAGGTTGTGTATATATTAATGACTACAAGTAAAATAATGTCAGTCCCAGAGGAGGCCAATCATATTACATTATGTGTGTTTTCTTTATATTGTGTCTCAACCTTCTGAATGATCATGTTTCTGTATTTACCGGCATCACTGATGCAAACACAGAAAAAGTTTCACTCACATATGCTACTATATGGATACTGTTGCCCATACCTCTTTCCAAATCAGTCTATCTATAGTTCTACACTGAGTCCTATGCCTCTTCTTGACTACTCAGAAAATATTTAAGAGAACATTGACTTTTTTCTCTGTCTGTGATTTTTTTTACCTCTGCCTTAGCATCACTCTAATAATCAAACATGCTCTAATTTTTCACTTTTGAACAAAGTATTAGCATCTTATGCCATTTTCTGCTTCCTGTTGTAAATTAGAACCTTAAAACTTTGTCTATTCTATCTGCCTCAAGTTTCTCTTTGCCTTTTTCTTCTTTTTTTATAATTTAATTAATTTATTCAGATTATAACTCAATTGTTACCTCATTACTTCGATCCTCCCATTCCTTCCTCTCTCCCATTTCATGCTATTCTCCTCCCCTAGTTCTATGACAGAGGCAGACCTCCCTCTCCCACTATATGGTCATAGGCGATTTATCAAGTCTCATCTTGGAAGCCTGCATATCCTTTCTCTGAGTACCACCAGGCCTCCGCACCAAGAAGAAAAGCTCAAATGTGGGGCACCAGAGTTCATGCCCACGTTACTACCCACTCTCCACACAGCTGTGGAGAATGTCCTGCCCATTGGCTAGATCTGAGTAAGGGTTCGATGTTTACTGCTTGTGCTGCCCTTGGTTGGTGCAGTAGTTTGAGCAAACCCCCCGGTTTCTAGGACCCTCTGGACCCTTCTATTTCCCCATTCTCCCATGCTTCTCTCACCTAGAGTCACAATAGGAAGTCCTCACATCTATTCCAATCTCCTGGAAAGTGAAGACTTTCATGAGACATGCCTTTTGGGCTACTGCCCAATTATAAGTGAGTATATACCATGTGAATCTTACTGCTTCTGGGTTAACTCACTTAGTATGATCATTTCTAGTCCCATCTATTTGTCCACAAATTTTGGAATTTCATTTTTTAAAAATAGCTGAGTAGTATTCCATGGCATAAATGTATCACAATTTATTTATCCATTGTTCAAGTGATGGATTTAGGCTGTTTCCAGGTTCTGGCTATTATGAATAAGGCTGCTATGAACATGATTGAGCATATGTCCTTGTTGTGTGGTGGAGCATCTTCTGGGTATATTCCAAGGAATGGAATAGCTGGGTCTTGAGGAAGCCCTATTCCCAGTTTTCTGAGAAAGCACCAGATTGATTTCCAAAGTGGTTGTACAAGTTTGCATTTCCACCAGCAATGAAGGAGTGTTCCTCTTTCTCCACATCCTCATGAGCATGTGCTGTAACTTGAGTTTTTGATCTTAGCCATTCTGATGGGTTTAAGATGGAATCTCAGAGTTGTTTTGATTTGCATTTCTCTGATGACTAAAGACGTTGAACATTTTTTTAACTGTTTCTCAGCTATTCGATATTCCTCTGTTGAGAATTCTCTGTTTAGTACTGAGCCCCATTTCTCAATTGGGTTATTTGGTGGTGGTGTTTAATTTCTTGTGTTCTTTATATATTTTGGATATTAGACCTTTGTCAGATGTAGGATTGGTAAAGATCTTTTCCCAGCCTGTAGGCTGTCACTTTGTTCTGTTAACAATGACTCCTGATTTACAGAAGCTTCTCAGCCTCATGAGGTCCCATTTATTAATTGTTGACCTTAAGATCTGGGCTGTTGGTGTTCTGTTCAGGAAGTTGTCTCCTGTGCTGATGTGTTCCAGTCTCTTCCCATCTTTTTCTTCTAACTGATTTAGTGTCTCCGGTTTTGTGTTGAGGTCCTTAATCCACTTGGATTTGATTTTGTACATGGTGACAATTATGGATATAATTGCATTTTTTTACACATAGACATCCAGTTAGACCAGCACCATTTGTTAAAGATGCTATCATTTTTCCATTGAATAGATTTGGAGTCCTTGTCAATCATCAAGTGACCATATGTATGTGGGTTTATTTCTGGGTCTTTGATTTAATCCCATTGATCAACCAGCCTATTGCTGTGCCAGTACCATGCTGCTTTAATTACTGTTGCTCTGTAGTACACCTTGAGATCAGGTATGGTGATTCCTCCAGAAGATCATTTATTATATAGCATTGTTTTAGCTATTCTGGGTTTTTTGTTTTTCTATATGACGTTGAGAACTGATCTTTCAATTGCATTGAATCTGTAAATTACTTTTGGTAAGATGACCATTTTTACTAAGTTAAATCTCTCATCGCAGAAACAAGGGGATCTTTCCATCTTCTAATGTCATCTTCAATCTCTTTCTTTTGAGATTTGAAGATTTTTTCAAACATGTCCTTTAATTGGTTGGTTACTCCTAGATATTTTATATTACTTGCGACTATTGTAAAGGGTATAGTCTCTCTAATTTCTTCATCTGCATGATTGCCATTTGTATATAGGAATGCTACTACAATTTTTGAGTTAACTTTGTATCCAGCCATTTTGCTGAAGGTGTTTATTAGCTGTAGGAGTTCTGTGGTGGAATTTTGGAGGTCAACTATGTACAATATATATCATCTGCAAATAGGGATAATTTGACTTCCTCCTTTCCAATTTGGATCCCCTTGACCTCCATTTCTTGTCTTATTACTCTGGCTAGAGCTTCAAGAGCTATATTGAAGATATATGGAGAAAGCAGGCAGCCTTGCTGGCCCCCGATTTTAGAGGAATTTCCTTGAGTATCTCCCCATTTAATTTGATGCTGGCTATTGGCTTGCTGTATGTAGCCTTTTAAGTTTAGTTTTGTGCCTTGTATCCTTGCTCTCTCCAAACTTTAAACATAAACGGGTGTTGGATTTTGTCAAATGCTTTCTCTGCATCAAAGGAGATGATCATGTGGTTTTTTATTTTCAGTTTGTTTACATGGTGGATTACATTGATGGATTTCCATATATTAAACCATCCCTGCATGCCTGGAATGAAGCCTACATGGTCATGGTGAATGGTATATTTGGTGTGTTCTTGTATTGAGCTTGCAAGTATTTTATTGAGTATTTTTGTGCCAATGTTCATAAGAGAATTTGGTCTGAAATTCTCTTTCTTTGTTGGGTCTTTGTGAGGTTTAGGTATCAGCATGACTGTGGCCTCATAGAATGAATTTGGTAATGTTCCATCCATTTCTATCTCTTAGAGTAGCTTGAAAAGTATCAGTATTAGCTGTTCTTTGAAGGTCTGGTATAATTCTGTGCTGAAACCATCTGGAATTGGACTTTTTTGGTTGGGAGATTATTAACTACTCCTTCTATTTCTGTAGGAGAAATAGGACTATTTAATTTGTTTATCTGATCTTGATTCAATTTAGGAGAGTGGAATCGATGAAGAAAATGGTCCACTTCGTTTAGATTTTCAAAATTTGTGGCATATATGCCTCTAAAGTAGGATCTTATGATTCTTTGTGTTTCTTCAGTGTGTGTTGTTATGTCTCCCTTTTCATTTCTGATTTCGTTAATTTGGAAAATGTCTCTCTGTCCTTTAGTTATTTTGGCTAATGGTTTGTCAGTCTTGTTGATTTCCTCAAAGAACCAGCTCCTGTTTTTGTTGATTCTGTGAATTATTCTCTTTGTTTCCAATTTATTGATTTCAGCCCTGAGTCTGATTATTTCCAGATGTCTACTCCTCTTGGGTGCTTCTGCTTCTTTTTTTCCTAGGGCTTTCAGATGTGTCATTCAGAAACTTATATGGGATATTTCCAATTTCATTACAAAGGCACTTAGTGCTATGATTTTTCCTCTTAGCACTGCTTTCAGTATGTCCCACAGATTTGGGTATGTTATTCTTTCATTTTCATTGAATTTTAGGAAGTATTTAATTTATTTCTTTATTTCTTCCCTGACCTAGCTGTCATTAAGTACAGAATTGTTTAGTTTCCATGTGTGTGTAGGCTTTTTGATATTTCTGTTGTTGTTGAAGTCAGGTTTAGACTATGGTGATCTGATAGGATATAAGGTATTGTTTCCATCTCCTTGAATCTGTTATGCTTGCTTTGAGACCTACTATATGATCAGTTTTGGAGAAGGTTCCATGGGGTGCTGAGAAGAAGGATAATCCTTTGTGTTTGGGTGTAAAGGTTTGTAGATCTCTGTTAGATCCATTTGATCATGATATTGGTTAGTGTCTTTATTTCTCAGTTTACTTTCTGTTTTGCTGACTTATCCTTTGGTGAAAGTGGGGTGTTGAAGTCTCCCACTATTAATGTATTGTTTAAGTTTTGTTAATAGTTCATTTACAAATGTGGGTGCCCTTGTATTGGGAGCGTAGATGTTTAGAATTGTGATGTCCTCTTGGTTGACTTTACCTTGAGGAGCATGAAATGACCATCTTTATTCCTTTTGATAAATTTTGGTTGGAGGTCTATTTTATTAGATATTAAAATGGCTACACTAGCTTGCTTCTTGTGTCCGTTTGCCTGGAATACCTTTTTTGAGCCTTTTACTCTGAGGTAATGTCTATCCTTGTGGCTGAGATGCATCTCTTGAATGTAGAAGAATGTTGGGTCTTGTTTATGCATCCATTCAGTTAGTTTGTGCCTTTTTATTGCAGAAATGAGACAATTGATGTTGATGGATATTAATGACCCATGACTGTTAAGTCCCTGGTTTTTGATGTTGGTTTCAGTAGAGTGTTTGTGTGGTTATGTTTTTGTAATGGTGTAGTTATCTATTTTCCTTGTAATTTTGGTTGTACCCTGTCCCTTTGCTTGGAAGTTTCCTTCTAGTAACTTCTCTAAGGCTGGATTTGTGGATAGGTACTGTTTGAATTTGTTTTTGTCATGGAATATCTTGTTTTCTCCACTAATAGTTATTGATAGTTTCACTAGGTATAGTAGTTTAGCCTGGCAGCTGTGGTCTCTTAGGGCTTGCAGGACCTTTGTCCAGGCCTTCTGGCTTTTATGGTCTTTGCTGAGAAGTCTGGTGTAATTCTGATAGGCTTGCAATTGTATGATACTTGGCTTTTTTCTCTTGCCACTTTTAATATTTTTTCTTTGTTCTGTATATTTTGTGTTTTGATTATTATGTCCTGGGAAGATTTTCTTTTCTGGTATATTTTATTTGGTGTTCTGTCAGCCTATTGTATGTTTATATGCATCTCCTTCTTTAAATTGGGGAACTTTTCTTCCATAATTTTGTTGAAGATATCTTCTGGGCCTTGAAGTCAGGCATCTTCTCTTTCTTCAATGCCTATTATTCTCAGGTTTCTTTTTTTATCACTAGATGGCATTTCTAAGACACCTGGGATTTGAAGCCACTTCTCATCAGATTGCACCAACATTTTACCTGAATTTAGTGGGTAAGCATATTGTTTGCACAGGAAAAAGAAATTGCCTTTGTGTAGTATATGTGTCTTATTAAAAACAACATTTTTCTCAGTTTTCAAGTTCTAGTTCATATCAGAAAAAGATTCCTGGTATGTGTGTAGATGGAGGTGAGATTTGACTTCCTGTCTGACCCCTTGAGCACTCTTAAAGGTAAAATCCTTTTAAATGTAAAACCAAAACACTTTTATCCAAGATGTGAGTTCTATTTCTTTTATATGGATTGCCATACTACAAAAAACATGACATGGCCCTGTTGGAAAATAAAGATTTTTTCCATTCTTTAAAATTGATATCATTAGGGCTAGACAGAAATAAAGGAAAGTATTTCATAGTTGTTAGCCAAAACACTAATGGATAATGGACCAAATTTAGAGAAACTTGGTAGAATTTCAAATGAAATAAATAACAAAACAAGATTTATGCTACATGTGTTCTCACTCTTTCTCTGCCTTTCACTTCCTCTTCCTGCCAGTACACCTTTTACTTCTCGCTTTGGTACCAGCTTAAAATAAAAATAAGCAACATTATAAAGATTTTTAAAAACAAATTTGAAGATCCCATCAAGGATTGATCACACTGATAAGTGAAAGAATTTCTAATGAAATTAGAACTTTATAAGGATTCATTTATATTTATGTTCCATGGTTTGGAAATGATGATTTATTGATAATCATTGTCTACAAAGAACAAAGGAGGAAAAAAAGAAACTGTGTCCTTCACTTTTCTTGTGGAAAATGTACATCTTTTTTATGAAGTATTTTTTCACTTCATGACCTGAGTATTGTTCTTAGCAGAACTTTCATATGCTTACATGTCAAATTTAATGTCCAAGGAAATCCCACCCATTTGATTTCTTACCTGTGCTAGTACTAACCTATAAGTGAATGTACATACTCGGGATTTCTTATATTCTGGCTATAGTCAGTTTGGCATTCCTCAAACTTGTAACATGAATCAAGCTCTATTAAGTGTCAAGGGAGTAGTAGTACAACTCACAGGAAGAAAGGTGTTCCCAGAAATGAAGCACTTGGGAAATTAAAGCTCCTTTTTAATTTAGTACTTCAGTGAGAGTTTTTACAAATGTAATATGAATTGCAAAATGTCCCTGCTGAAAACAACGAATGTTCCTTGCTATTGTTTAACTCTATTTCAAGTGTTGCTTATTCTTTCCTGTTTGAAAAAGATGGAAAGACCATGTCACACCTCTGAATTAAATTTCCATTTTACTTGATTCACACTAAGGGGTAACATGGAACTGTGCCTCAGTGAGGGCAGTGGTACTCCTATAGGACTATTGCTTCTGTCTTATGATCCATTAAAAAGAAGCCATGTGCAGGCTTCATTATATAAAATCAGGTTTTGCTAAGTAGATTTTAAAGAAGACCATGACTTGTTACATAAAGCAAACAAAACAGAGAGTATGTTAATGAAGTTAGTGAAGGCTAGGGTATTACTGCATAGCAAAGTGTCTCAGTTGCTCTGCTTTTCTGCGATCAAACACCATGACCAAAGCAACTTAGAGAAAGATGGAATTTGCGGGGTGTTTACAGCTCCAGAGGGTTAGGGTCTGTGATGACTGAGGAGACATGGTACAGGCACACTGAGAACTCATATCTTGAACAGTAAACAAAAAAGCAAAGAGTGCACTGGGCACAGCACATGGCTTTTGAAATCTCCAGCAATGCCATACCTCCTAAACCTCTGCAAACAGTGTCAGCAACTGGGAACCAAGTAGTTGAGCACCCTAAGACTTACGAGGGAAAATTCATTCAGATCACCACAGAAAGGAAATCAACACAGAATAGCTATTGTGATGTGGCCACCAATCTACCCTAATTACTTGTGATTCTGTCATTATTCGAAATCTAAGATTTAAAACAGAATTTTCATTTCAACAGTCTGTCATTAAACCATGAACATAGACTAGAGGTCCAGTTCAAATTTCTTTCAAAATGTCTGCACACATGACATCTCATTTACTCCCAATGTCTAGGTAACAATGGGATGGTGACTATCTACATGCCAGTGTGTGTGTCTCTACATGGCACGTTCTCAAGGGACTCCCCACAGTCTCTGGGCATGAGGGTACTGTCTCAGGGCTTCAATTATTCACTCAGCTCATATGGAAAGGACCATGGAATATAGAGAGTGCCTTATATTTCTTCTCAGGTTCTACAAGTATAATGAAACCAGTTCTTGTACACCAGGCTGGCCTTGAACCCACAGTGATCTGCCTGCTTCTGCTTTCTGAGTACTGTGATGAAAGGTGTGTGCCACCATGACCGACTATGAAACCAATTCTTAAAGCAGGTAAAATTGGAAGTGGGAACACATGACGACTATGCTTTCATATGTTTGTTTCTGCAAAAATATCCACTATTGTGAAAGATCGTGGGGTGGGGGGTGGGCAGGGACGGACCTCCATGAGATCCTTGTTTATATGGAAGCTCTCACAAATTGTAAAGAAGCAGATGAAACATTTCCAACATTCGGTGTGCTAATTTCTTCTCTTAGAAAAAAATCTGAATTTTGTCTCAGTTTTTATGTTCAGATAACAGTTATCATGGAATATCAAAAATGAGAATTCTGTACTAACTAGTGTTTTGCCAATAGAGGCTGTAGTCATCTGGGAAGAAGGAACCTCAACTGAGAAAAGGCTTCCATCAGATTGGCCTGCTGGCAAGTCTACAGCACTTTTTAAAATTAATAATTGATCTGGGATGCATTGTGCTCCACCCAATAAGTGGTCCTGAGTCCTACAAAAAATCAGGCTGAGCACGCCATGGGGAGCAAGCAGCAGTGTTCCTCTGTGGTCTCTGCTTTGGTTCCTAACTCTAAGCTCCTGCACTGACTTCTCTCAATGAGATAAAAACATGTAAACCAAATAAACGATTTCTTCCTCAAGCTGTTTTTGGACATAATGTTTTATCACCAGCAATAGAACCCTTACTAGGTCTAATGTCCAGGAAGGATCTGCTTTTTGTTCTGAGGTCTCTGGACAGATTTCTGCTCCTTATTTGTTTTGTTGTTTTCTTAAATTTCACTTGTGGGAACATTTTAAGCATCATAGAGCATATTGTTTTATAATTTTAAAAAGTGTTGAAGGTTTGCAGAGTATCTTTTTTGAGAGGGAAACTAAGCAGCTTATTCTTGATTTATATGATTAAATGCTCTTCCTTTAGCCTGAGGTGATGTGAACTGACTTCTCTATTGCTGGCTTAGATAATTGCATAATCACTTTCATTGGTTCCTTTGGTGGAGAATAGATATATCTTGTTCTTGGAAACCAGGCTCCATGGCATTCCAAGCCTTTGTTCACAGAATTTACCTGGCTTTTGTAAGATGGCCATATAGGAAGGATGCTTGCTCTATCCATAGCAAGAGGTTAGGTGAACAGAGATGCCTGAGGAGAATCTGCTCTTCTTGCCACCCAGCCAGGTGCCAATGTGAACAAAGAAGCCTTCACATAATTTTTTCTGTTGTTATTAATTGTAAACACATGAAAAGTCCTTCCCCAGCAAAGCCAGCCCAGCTGAGTTCAGCCAAGTTTTGAAATAAGGTAACAGTAACTTTTACATTTATCAGTTTAAAGCTGGAATAAGCCATGGGAAATTCAGGAAAGTAATGGCTTAAAGTGGCAACTGTTCAAATGAGGCTCAAAATAAAGTACAAATTATGATGGAAAAGGAGTTCATATGAATTAAGAAATGATAAAAATAGAATTATAATCTTTTATAAAACTGTGTTCTATAATTAGCACTGGATCTTTAGCAAGTTGACTATCTTTTCTTTTTACAGAGTTCTAATTTTAGTTATTAAATTTAAATTTTTAAGCTAACTCTTTGCCTTTGCTTTGCTTTTTCAGTTGTAATGTGGATAATGCTACCTACTTTGGGGAGTGATTGTGAATATTGAGGTAGAAGGATATCTGGCTTATAGCACATCTTTAATATGGATCATAGGTTGATATTCTCTCTCTCTCTCTCTCTCTCTCTCTCTCTCTCTCTCTCTCTCTCTCAACATTCCTGAGAATATCACTGGCCTTGCTATTCAACCATTTACTAGCCCCCAAAGCTAGAATAATTCCATTTCCTTTTTGTGTGGTAGGAAGAAAAGGAAAGAATTCCTTCCCTCCCTCAGACCAACAGACTACAGTACCAGTGATGAGAACAGGAGATGAAAACTACTCAGCCTATGGATAAAAGCATCCATCAAGTGGTTTTGGCCTGATACCAGGAAAGCAGTTGGTTTTGTCCTTGCAGGAGGCAAACACTGCCAGAGGAGGGCTCTAGTTTCTTTCTCTTCTCCTACATAAATATGTGTCCCTTTTGGAAGATGCATAACAGAACCTCCAGTCCTGACACTAGTCATTTCTGGTGAACAGCTTTGGAACTGGATATGTGGATTTCTATGTAAAAATGGGTTAATATATTATATCTAAATTTTAGCCCAGTTCCTAAATGATTTTAGGATGTCAACTCTTCAAGGGGAATGTGAGGTAGCAAGGCACCGATTAGTAGCCCATAGGCCATCAAGCCTAGATCCCCCCTTGTGTTTAGCCATAGACCTTACCTCCTATTTCTCTAGTAATACTACTGTTAGGGGGCCAGTTGTGTTCCTTATTTATTTATTTAGCATTCAAAAATCTGAAGTTCTCCTTCTGCTTATTTCTAATTCTTCTTTCAAAAACTTAAATATGTTTTCCCCACCTAAGTGTGCTTATGCTGACTTTCTGGGATTTTTTTTTATTCCATTCTTTGACACCTTGCCCTTTCCATCAGGCAGTGGTACACCTACTTCCATTGCTGGGCATGCCAATGTTCCTGAACCCTAACTCAAAAGTCATAGCTTGCTTTCTTCCTTTTCTCTTCCACCCTATTCCCAGAGGCCACCAAGATTGCATGACTATTGCACTGATGTTTTTCTTATAAACTCAATAAGATTGTCCTGAGCCTTCCTTGAGTCTGTTTCTAAATTCTCTTGTTAACCCTAAAGGAAGTGTAAGTTTCCCTACTAACTCTGTCACTCAGGAAGTGACCTGTGTATACAGACAGGCAAGACTAAGCCTTTCTCTTTCTAATTACTCAGGAAAGTTTTCTCATGACAACTTCATCCAAAGTGGGAAGCCCAGAATCCTGTGGAAACTGGATATCATTTGGATATCATTCTGAATCCATTTTCCTGTTTTCTCTCTCAGATAATTTAAAATATTGTAAGCAGACAGATTGCGTCTTCTCTAGTAAGTCACTCCAGGACATGGTCCTTCTGTTTCTTTCCCAGTCGCCCATAATGAACAGTAGCTGTACTTTCTGGACTCTGCAGTGTACATCTGATCCTTTGTAAATTTTTTTTCCTATGGGTTTTCTGTCTTCACAGTTTTAAGTTGTAAAGTCTCAAGACAACATCAATAGAGCAATTAGAATTAAAAAAAAAAACAGGTCTACTCCATTGGCTAAATCTGGGTAGCGGTTTGAAGTTTACTGCCTGTATTGTCCTTGGCTGGTGCCACAGTTTGAGTGGGACCCCTGGGCCCAGATCCACCCGTCATAATGCTCTTGTAGGTTTCTAGGACCCTCTGGATCCTTATAGTTCCCCATTCTCCCATGTTTCTCTCATCTAGAGTCCCAATAGGTTGTCCTCCCCTCTGTCCCACTTTCCTGGTAAGTGGAGACTTTCATGGGACATGACCCTTGGGCTGGTGTTCAGATATAAGTGAGTATATACCATTTGACACTTTCTGTTTCTGGGTTAACTCACTCATTATGATCATTTCTAGTTCAATCCATTTGTCCACAAATTTTGGGAATTCCTTGTTTTTAATAGCTGAGTGTAAATGTACCACAGTTTCTTTATTCATTCTTCTATTGAGGGACACTTAGGCTGTTTCCAGGTTCTGGCTATTATGAATAAGGCTGCTATAAACATGGTAGAGTGAATGTTCTTGTTGTGTGCTGGAGCATCTTCTGGGTATATTCCAAGGAGTGGGATAGCTGGGTCTTGAGGAAGCCTTATTCCCAGTTTTCTGAGAAAGCGCCAGATAGATTTCCAAAGTGCCCGTGCTAGTTTGCGTTCCCACCAGCAATGAAGGAGTGTTCCTCTCTCTCCACATCCTCTCCAGCATGTAGTGTCCCTCGAATTTTTGATCTTAGCCATTCTGATGGGTGTAAGATGGGATCTCAGAGTTGTTTTGATTTGCATTTCCCTGATGACTAAGAAGGTTGAACATTTCTTTAAGGAGAGTGGAGACTGACTTTTACACGAACTCTGGTGCCCCATATTTGACCATGTCTCCTGGATGGGGAGGCCTGGTGGCACTCAGAGGAAGGATAGCAGGCTACCAAGAAGAGACTTGATCCCTATGAGCATATACAGAGGGTAGAGGTTCCCCTCACACAATCGTAGGGGAGGAGAGTAAGGGGAAAATTGGAGGGAGGAAGGATTGGGAGGATACAAGGGAGGGGATAACAATTGAGGTGCAATATGAATAAATTAATAAAATATATAAAAAACAGATCTGCAACCAACTTCACAAGTGACATGATGCACAAAGAATGGACTTCTGGTTTTGTTTGAATTTGAGGCAAATAATATTCCAAAGTGATCAATCCCAGTGTTTTAGGGACATTCATCTATAGTTCAAACTGAGTTGGAGTTGTGTATTATTGCTGGAAAGACCAGAAACCTTGCACAGAAATATACTCAGCTTTCTTAACTTAAAGAACAACTAGCACTGGTTTCACACAATTGTTTTGCCTTTAAAGTTCACAGGACAAAGTAGCTACTCATTTGCTTTTGGTCTTTACTCACATACTAGCTTCCTCTAGTGGCCCGTGGTTGGCTTGTCTAAAGTATTGACAGTCTGAATGAGAATATAACTTGGTGGCAGTGCACTTGCATAGAATTTAGGCCCTAAATTCTTTTTTTAAATTTATTTATTCTTGTTACATCTCAATGGTTATCCCATCCCTTGTATCCTCCCATTCTTCCCTCCCTCCCATTTTCCCCTTATTCCCCTCCCCTATGACTGTTCCTGAGGGGGATTTCCTCCCCCTGTATATGTTCATAGGGTATCAAGTCTCTTCTTGGTAACCTGCTGTCCTTCCTCTGAGTGCCACCAGGTCTCCTCCTCCAGGGGACATGGTCAAATGTGAGGCACCAGAGTTCGTGAGAAAGTCATATCCCACTCTCCACTCAAGTGTGGAGACTGTTCTGACCATTGGGTAGATTGGGGTAGGGGTTTAAAGTTTACCACCTGTGTTGTCCTTGGCTGGTGCCTTAGTTTGAGCGGGACCCCTGTAGGCCCTAAATTCTAACCCCATTACAATTATATATATATATATATATATATATTATGTATCCTGATTTGTTCGCTGTCCCTCCTAAATCCATTTGCTATGTCATATGCTGTATATTTCATTTTGTTATCATGTTTCTTGCCCATACTACCCAGGCAGATAGAAACATCCATGTGTTTTGATCTGGGCGCTGTTGAATACACAATGTCCAGGGAGTGTCAGGCACATAAATAAATTTCTGCTGCTACACCAATGAATGAACCATTCTTCTTATTGTCACTATCATCTTTCTATACCATAAAGCATATAACACATGTTCTAGTTCAGACAAATGTATTGATTGTACAAGCAACTGAAGGTATGGGGGGCACAACAATTATGAGTTAATAGATATGCAATATATAAGTAGATCTTTGATGGCCTAGGTTTTAAGTATGAGGGAAGGGACTAGGTTTAAGTAGGAAATTAAGAACTGAATTTACCGTGGGCAAAGTGGCTGTAGTTTTAGAAGTGGTCCATCAATCATTTGCCTATTCAGTTCTCAGTGGTGAAGCACTCCCTTGGAGATATAATTAAAACACACAAAACATTTTTCATTTGAAAGAGCTGAGCCTAAAATTGAATTAAGAGGTTTAACTAAGTTCATAACTTTAAGGGGCTCTAATCTCACCTCTCTGATATGGCACACAACTGCTTAAAACCTATGAGAAACTCCGAAACAAATTTGCCCTGGCCTTGGGCAAATTCCTAAACCTGTATTTTACAGACTCCTTATCCATAAAATGGGATAATGCTGCAATCTGCCTCCTAGGAGCAATTAGGAAAATTTAGCAGGCAGTCTGACCTAATGCTTGGGGGATGGAAAACACACTGTCACAAGGATACTAGCTGCCATTGTGTGTCACCTAATATCTTAAACCCCAGTTTCCTGCAGTTTATTTTATGATTATCTGACTGACCAATGGTCAGTACCTGCTTTCCTTTCTTCTACAAAGTATACTTAAAACTTCACATGAAAACTAATTCATTTTATTACATTTGTGTGTGTGTGTGTGTGTGTGTGTGTGTGTGTGTGTATACCTAGGCAAACACATATCATAGGGCTTACATGAAATTCAGACAGAAAGTAACTTGCCATAGTCTGCTGATTCCTTCCAATATGCAATCAAGGGTCCTCACCCAGTGGAAAGCTTGCTGGCAGACCACTTAAACTTCATGTTTTTTTGTTCTATAATGCTCTGAATTATCACTGTGTATATGTGATTATACATACTTAAATATATAATATACAGCTATTTGTTGAGTTCTCAGTATGATTTATCATCTTCACGCAGTTTTATAAATGCCTCTGTCACTTTTTCAGGATGTATAGCCTCTGAGGGAATGTATCTTGTTATGATTTCCCACTGATTCAGCCTTCCACTCTCTGCATGTAGGTCTGACCCTCATAACTTTCAATATTTAATCAGAAAGAAATGTTTTTATGTGTAAGGCTACCACAAAATGTGTTATCTGTAATTGAATGAAGTGTAAGTAAAAGAATAGGAAGATTGAGACTGTGTTGTTGTCAAGGAGAAACAAATCCCCATCTACATCTCTATAAATAAACAATGCAAATAAAGCTGAGATGAGTGTTTCTATCCCAGGTCCAGTTGTCAAACCTTTTTCATGCAATACACACACACACACACACACACACACACACGTACGCACGCACACACACACATACACGCACGCGACAATTAGAACATAAAATAATGTTGTTCTTTTGAAAAGAGTCACTCTTACCCAGAGGAAGTGTAATAGTAAGCAGAACAACCCCCAATACCTCAGAATCTACTCCTGAAATACATTCATCATTGGGAAATTCTATCCTATAGAAAGGGATGTATATTCCTTTAAATATGAATTTTTGTGTACCAGGTAAGCACAGTCTATAGAAATATCATTGGCAGGCAAAATTCATATGCTATTTACTTCACGTCAGATGGTCACCTAAAGATTTTCCATTGGTAATTGTTTAATCATCAGAACACATGCTAATATCAGAAGCATAAGGTACATTTATGTTTCAAAACAGAAAATTGGCTCAGATGGTAAAGCAGTTTCTCCAATGTTGTATATCTAGGAAAAGGAATAGCTGAGATTTGAACTCAGTTTGTCTTCTAAATTCCTGATGTCCCCTAAAGTTCCACCTGAAGGGTTTTAAGGGACCTTATTTTGGACAGTTGGTCTTTTATTATTATTATTCGTTTTTTGTTAATTTATTCACTTTACATCCCTATTGTAGACCCCTTCCTCATCTTCTCCTGGTGGTTTCACCATCCCTTTCTCTCCCCCCATTCCTGTCTCTTAGTCTTCAGAAAGGAGGAGCCCTCCTCCCTTACCACTGATCCCAGACTATCGAGCTCTCTTCAGGACTGCCTGCATCCTCTTAACTTCCAGTGACTGTCATTTGGAGAAATGCTGAAGTTTGGTCTGCAAGTCATTGTCTTGGTGACTCCTGCATTTCTAAAGGAAATTAACTGCAAATGAAATTGCCCAACTATTTTATTGTGTATATTTATTTTTGTAATAGAGCAGGAGAGGTAACCTTGTTAAATCACCACTCACAGTCAGACAATCCCTTAAACATCTTTATAAGACTGTAGAACGGAGGTGACATAGAAGACTTCAAAGCATGATACATAAAGTTTAATTAACTTGGCCCAAGCACACACACAAATAAATGCCTGAACCTGGATGCAAAACCAGCCTGTGTGAGTCACAGTATATGATACTGTCAGTTGAGATCTATAAGGTTGTATATGTATGTAAATATACATTTATGTAACAGAAGCTAAAATATAGGACAAAACAAAAAAAGAATACAGTGACAAAATTAAATACGTCTAATGTGGGTAGTCTTTCTGTCTGTTTGTCTAGACTATTACATCACTACAACTCAGAGCATTTCTATTTGACTCCTTTTGCTCTTTCCATTTCATCTTGAAAGATATACATAAATTAGTCTATAGGCTTGGATCTGCCTTTGTGACTCCTTGGTCCATACAGCTTATGCAGAAGAAAACTTTAAATTTTTATCACACACACACACCCCTTTGAATTAGTAAGGCAAGACAGTTCAGTCCTTTATTTCATGGGGAAACCTGAAAAGACCTATCTGTTAAAGGAGTAAAAGCCCATCAAATGTTTACAATGTGGGATAGTTGTAGATGGGGAAAGCAAAAAAATATTGAATAGTTTTCTTCTGGGGACTGTACTTTGTCATTCGCGGCTACAAGAAAGCTCCATTGTGTATGCATAATACATTTTCTTCTTGAGAATTAAAAAAAAAAGAGGCCATGGATTTGAATGAGTGTGGAGAGTAGTATACAGGAGGGTTTGGATTAAGGAAAAGGAAAGGGGAAGTGTGATTATATTACATTCTCATTTTTTTAATGGAAAAACCTATCTTTTAAGTTATTTAACTTAACTCCTAATTCTTATCAAATTACATTCATAAGGACTTGTTATGGATGAAAGTGAGCTTGTGAATTGACAAAATGAACCTTGTTGTGCATCTGGTTTCTCTGGAAGAGAATAGAAGTCCTAAGTCATAGAGCATATTATTCCAGTATAAGGAGGGCAATGTTCTTCATACAAATTAGGATGTCTTCAGTTTTTTATTACACATGCATAAAAAACTACATATGGCAGGAAGAACCATGTGACAATCATGTGTTATATAAATGTTATATTCATGGTGATTTGGCTATTTTGTTTGTCACACTTGAAGTGAACATCTTTCCTGTCTTGTTGGGTCTAAATTTCTGAATGACATTCAATATCTATCATATCTCATCTCTATTAACTTAACCCCTTTACCATGATCTAAAAAGATTTTATCCCATAACCATAAACTTGATTGTAAAGACTATCTTGTCTTCAGTGCCCCTCAGAGACTGGAGAAGGAATAAGACTTACATGCCTGATTGAACTGGTAGTGCAGGACAGTAACTTCCAAAATGAACAAAATGACGGAGACAGTTTACTGCCTTCCTGAATAGTCATCCAACCCAACACTCTCTATAACGTTGGGGCCTCATCTTTGAACTTCTAGTCTAATATCTCTTCCAGACTTATTTGCAAGGCGGGAACTGTTGAGGACTTGTTTATCCTGTCATGGCAGAGTTCGGCCACTGACTCTGCCTGCATCTAAGCTGCCCATTTTTAGGCATAATTCTGTTTGTGGCAGGAATGAGGACACTTTATCCAGTGGCTGGATTGCCACATTTGAAGCCAACTCCATAAGGAGGTCCTTTGATGCTCATTATCTTCTTTGAGGATGGCTGGGTGTCTTCAGTGTATGCCCCTTTGTGATAGTAAGAGTCAATGTTGATAGAGGTCTGCTTAAATCACATCTCACCTTGGGGGTGCCTTGCATTCTCATACAAAACCCTTTTTAGAAAAAGGACTTTGCAGGCTGAGGAGATTGCTCACTAGGTAAAGGCCTGCTTATGCAAACCTGAATACAAGAATTCTATCCTTGAAGTGCACTTCCAAGGCAGATCTTCAGCTAAAAAAGAGCAGGCATAAGACAGACAGCAGAGAGAAGAGACCATGGTCCATCTAGAGGAGATGAGAACTGAATCTAGAAAACTGTTTTGATTTATGCATGCATGTGAATGCGCAATCAATCATTAAGCACTTTCTCTCCTTGCTAGTAAGGATTTAAAAACGTAGCAGGTAAACTATTTTATGACTTTTGTAGTGTTTTTTTTTTCAATCTGATTTGATTGTTTACTTTTCCTTTAAATATTTACGCACTTTAATTTTCATTTTATTAAAGTGTAATTATGCAAGAATAAGAGTAGAGATGTATTTATCTTACTAACTTCAGAAACTTTATTATTGACAAGCCAGTTTTCTTGGAATACGTTATGCCAAGAGTATAGGAAGGCTTCCCAAAAAAAAAAAAATCACATTTGGCAATAAAATACAGAATTCCATTATCTACACTTGAAACTTTAGACTCCTATTTGCTGGCTTGGCATATTGGTGGCAAAGCGTTTCATTTCGCATGCCTATGTTAATTGATGGAGAACATCAAATGTGGAATGGCATTAATAGTAATACTATGGTAATATCTGTGCTGAGTAGAGATTCCTAGATCAGACAGTGATGTCTGTCAGGATTAGGGAACAGGGCATTGGCCAAACCCTGTCCAGAGTCTTTCCATATTCAGTCTTGCACATTTGGATCTGGCAATGCTCTGTAAAGGGACTTCTGAAAATAGCATGGCTGATACTGTGTTGTTATATCCTTCAGCCACAGCTAACTCAGTATACCTGTTTGAGAATTCTTCCTAATGTCTAGGCTTCCAAGACCTTCTACAATCCAAAGTGATTCCCACTTGTTCAGCTCTGTTCAGAGGTGTATTTGCTGTACAATAACAGCTCTCATATGTGAAGGTCGCTATTAAAGACCAGGCCTACAGAGTGCCCAGGAAGGGATGGAGGCTGCAAATTGGGACAGCCACAATTGAGATGCCCATTGTGTTATATCTCCAGGCTGAGAGGTTCATCTCTTTTCAAAAAAAAAAATGCAGACATTTCTGTTCTATTGCAGCAGAAAGGAGAGGTATTTTCTGAACAGAATTCAGGAACAAAATAGCTACAACCTACACAATGCCGACTCAGAATGGAAAACAAATTTGACCCATTTTCTAACAACAAAAAATGCTTACTCCCTTTGGTGCTTTGTGGTCCCATTAACTGTCTTTGGACTGATAGAAATTAACTACACCATATTGTCCAATTATTCTGTTCTCTCTTTCATCAAGGCCTGCATAGAGTGAGGAGAATTTGGAAAAGTACATCATCAGTTGGTCCCAGACTGTACAGATGGAAAAAGAGATAAAAAGAAACATGGAAGGTTTGCAAAAAATAATAATTGATGTGTTATATTATCCTGATATAATAAAATACATAGTGGAGTAGGCAAGACTTTGATTTTTAATCAGTTGAATAATCTTTAAACCATGTGCAAAAGAGGCTGTGGTCTTAAAGAAAATGGACATTTGATGATGTCCTGCTTCTTATTTCAACGTTTGGAACCCGTGAAGGGAAGTACACAGGAGCTCAGAGTGGGATTCAAAGCCTTTGTCATTGACTGAGCTTTATACCTCCAGCAAATAGATTCAATGTGGCTCCAAAGAATGAATTACATAATTTTAAGTACCATTTGGAGTATGAGTCCTTGACAGGCTGTAGTTATTTCCAGTTTGATTTATCAAATTTACGTTTATTACTCAAAAGACAATAATGAAGTTCAGAAATCTCATAGTTGGAATGGTCTTAAACAATTGGATTAACTCAGGGTATCAAGGAAAGCCTAGGTTAGTAGGGGAGAAATGTAAACTTGACTCAGATACCAGAATTAGACATAAAATCTAGAAAGGCCTTATTGTATAGATATGTAATAATGTAAATGTATATGTAAAAAAAATTAAAAATATTTAACAGAAAAAGAAAAAATAAAGAAAGACACTAAAGTTGACTGTTCCATATTTACATGAAAAAAAAAGAGACATATTTCTTTAGAGTGAGTTTAGTAAGTAGACAAAATGAGCATGGATGCAGAAAACTGGTATTGGAAGTTAGTTTGAAGGATGTGATTGAAAAGAAAGGAATAAGGGCCAAGGTTGGGCAGGAATAGGAACAGGATAGAACTGTTAATTATCATTAGGTAACAAAAGAAGTATATGATGGAAGAAGTCTATTAGCCAAGAAGAGAACATAACATCACACAGGGAAAAAAAATACCTCCAAGAGTCCCAGGTGAACCATTTTGAAGGCATGGATTCAAAGCTGGACATGGGGATCACATCAGAAGCAAGAAAAGGTGAAAACTGATGGACCCACGTTAAAGAGTGAAATGATGGTTACAGATGGTTTTAAGATCTGTAAGACGTCAGCCACGTCAATAGAATTATAACACAAATGAAAAGGGTATATTCTATCCTTTGAAGGAATTAATTCTTAAAGTACACAGACTTAGATCTGAATGAAAATGCACAGGAATGACTTAGAAAGGAAGAGGCAGGTTGTATAGAACACCCCCTCAGAGCTGTGTGTTTCATGTTCTGGTAAGAAGAGCTTCCTTAGTGTTTCCTATTTAGACACCAGAGGGTGTATTTTGTTTTGTTTTGGTTGGATTTTGCAGTTGCTTAAATTGTGAGTTCTCACAGACTAAAAATTATTTATCTCATTTGGAAATGGTATATGAAAGAGGGTGCAGTCTGATGTATCAATTGTTAATGAGACTGATAGAAAAGTAAGAGCTATAGTTTCCTGGCACCTGTGCTGTTTAGTCTTGGCTGCAAAGAGAGAGGCTCAACTGAGCATTTGCCTCCATCAGATTGACCTGTGCTTCCGTGTTCAGGGAATTCTCTTGAATGTCAATTTTAGGAGATCCCTGTCCACCGTGGGTGGTACCATATCTGTGCAGGAGGTCCTGGGTTGCATTTAAAAAGAAAAGGTGAACCTAATGCTGAAAGTGACCTTGGGAACAGACTATCTGAAGGTGACCTAAGGAATAGGCTAGTTATCAGGCAGTTTGTGCTTCAATCTCCTGCCTTCCTCCATGATGGACTATATATCGTCTCCCTTGGCCTCCCTCTATCATAGACTAAATATCATCTAAAAAGTCAAATAATCCTTTTTTCTCCAAGTTGCTTTTGACCATCGTGTTATGTTTATCACTGTAACAACAACAGCAAAAATCCAATTAATGTCCCTATAGATGAGAGAAGCATGGGAGAATAGCAAAGTATACGGATCCAGAGGGTCCTAGAAACCTACAAGAAGAACATGATAGGGAGATTTGGGCCCAGGGGTCCCGCTCAAACTAAGGCACCAGCCAAGGACAATACAGGCGGTAAACCTTAAGTCCCTACCCAGATCTAGCCAATGGTCAGAACATTCTCCACAGTAGAGTGGAGAGTGGGATATGACTTTCTCACATACTCTGATGCCTCACCTTTGACCATGTCCCCTGGAGGGAGAGACCTGGTGGCACTCAGAGGAAGGACGGCAGGTTACCAAGAAGAGACTTGATACTCCATGAGCATATACAGGGGGAGGAAATCCCCCTCAGGAACAGTCATAGGGGAGAGGAAGAAGGGGAAAATGGGAGGGAGGGAAAAATGGGAGGATACAAGGGATGGGATAACCATTGAGATGTAACAGGAATAAATTAATAAAAAAGAAAAAAGAAAAAAAAAGAAAAAAATCCAATTAATGGAGTATGAAATTTTGATGAGTGAAGGGACGAATCCCTAAAGTATATGAGGCCTGAGGCAGGGTGACTGGCAAGTGTAGGCACAAAGAGTCGTCACAGGAGTGTGTATCTGGAAAAGTAAGTTCCTCTCCATTCTGTCTCTCCCTGAGGATTTTTATTTGTGTGTCTCATTCTTTTGCAGATAAGCATTTATCAGGTGACAGGACCATGCCCTGGGGCTTTTCATTTCTAAAACCATGAGGCAAATAAACCTTTATAGCTGATAAAATATCCAGTCTCTGGTATTCTATTCTAGCAATACAGAAAAACTTTAAAAGTTAGAAAACGTAATAACCCCTCAGATTAAGCAATTATTCCCAAACCTACATGTGAGAAGGAAAGAATGAAAGAAAAAAGGAAGGAAGGAAGAAAGAAGGAAAGAAAGAAAGAAGGAAGGAAAGAAGGAAGGAAAGACCTGTGGCTCTTGTCTGGGGTTTGGAATGGGGGAAAGACTGCATGCAAGCCATCTTCTTTTCCTGTATTTTATAGCTTTGCTTATTCACTGTGTTTACTTATGTAGTGTACAAGGAAGGGAGATAAAATGCAGTTACTTAGTGGCAGTTTGCCTGTATCTTTATTCAATCCTAACCAATCTACCCTTCTCTGATTAGAGTTTGCTTGCTACCTCACCTTGCCTACATATGGATGGTACACAGTTACCAGCTCTTTCATGAAATTTCTTCCCCTGCTGGTTTTTTTTTTACATGATGTTACAGTGGGCATTCCTTACTCAACTCATTGGCATCAGTAAAGTATATAATAATCACTCCCTCTTTTTCCTCACCCTGATTCTTAAAGTGATTTCCTAAACCACTTATCACAGTTTTCTGGTTTAAAACTCACCATTCTGAGTGGAACAGGGAGGGCAATGTAGTCAGGGTAAGCCCCATCCTTTGGAAACCGTGGGTAGCTTCTGTGTCAAATGGTCAGACACTAGGCTGCTTCCTTAATATTCTCTTTCTTATATCATTTTGATGTTCACATGTGATCATTGGAAGAAATAACTGAAAGAACAATTTATAAAAGAAAAAGCTTGTTTTTGGCTCATGATTTCAGTTTTCACTCCATCGTTGATTAGTACTATTGGTTTTGTGACTCTGGACAGTTAACAACACATCATGGGGAGACAGTGTGCCAGAGAAAATTGTTCAGTTCATGGCAACCACAAGAGGGAATACAAACAAGAACACATTGGTATCCTAATAACCCCATCAAGGGTATCCTTCCCAGTGGTTTAATTTCTCACTGGGTTTTACCTACTAAGCCTTCTACTACTTCCCAAAGCACTACAGATTCAATATCCAGCCTTCAGTGAATAGGCCTTTGGAGGATGCTACAGACCTAAACTACTGCATCCATAACTTCCTCATCTGCTGCTGTGTCTAGTACAGCTATGTTTAGTAAGTCCACCACTATTTGACTGAATGGACATAAAGTCAAAGAATGAAACAGCAGGCAAGAATGAAACTCCTTCCTGCAACCACATTCTGTATGTTAATATAAAATCTTCTCCTTTCTTCAGCTTTAATAAAGGGAAGTGGACTGAGTGTCCTGATTGGGTTGGATTTCCACTTTCAAGGCTACTATTGCTCACTCTTTGGCCCCATTCTCAGCCATATTTTGATCAGGACACTAAATCAAAATCAATCAATCGGATATGTTCAGTACTTGAGGCCAATCTGGGATCTCAATTAAAGAGCCAATGCTTTCTCAGAACACCTCCTTAGATTAGTGATGATTTGCTTCTTCAAAAAGCAGCCACCCAACAGCAGTGCTTAGCACCTGTGTGTGCTTCCTGCCACATGACATCGGATTCCCAACTTTCTGACCATGAACTTCTCCAAATGGGTTTGTCTGGGCACTAAACTTGAACAAATAGGATTGATGGCTTTTAAATGGCCTTCTAAGGCTTGGCTTCCTGTCTTGCTTTGACCAGGAGAAGGCAGTGGCTTCTGTTCTTCCTGGGCTGGCCTCAGAATAAAAAAACAGGGAAAGCAGACTTGAACCCAAGCCCAGGCAGCTGACTTCAGACTCATCATCCAGGAATGAGACATGACTGTTTGAATATTAAAGTCCTGTAAATTTGAAATTATTTTATGACATAGCAAACAGATCAATACAAAAACCAAATATTTATGCTAGCTGATGTCTCTAAGTACCTTGTTCAAACCTAGTTTATAATCAAAAGCATCTTTTTAGACTTGTGGTCTGCATAGCTACATGAGACCCACTGCTTGACTCAGACTTCTGTTGGGATGGGATAACCATTGAGATGTAACAAGAATAAATTAATAAAAAAATAAAAATAAAAATCATGAAAAGAGAAAAAAATTCTTTTAAAAGGTATAATAAATACATTCATATTTTTACTTTTAGAAATGAAATCTAATTAAAATTTCTAAGGCAGGCATAGTGGTCCACATCTTTAATCCCAGCAGTCAGGAGACAAAGTCAGTCAAATCTCCATGAATTCCATACCAGTCCCTTCTACAACCATAGTGAGTTCCAGGACAGCCAGGATTACAAAATGAGACTTTGTCTCAGGAAAACAGTAAATAAGTAAATAACAAATAACAAATAAATAAATAACTTAGTTAATTTCTACCTGCTCTTGTGTGTGATAAAGAAACTTAAGTGAGAATTTAGTAGAAAGCAAAGAGTCAACTCTAGTCACAGGTACAGTAACTGATTTATACATTACTATGTAATTCACACATGCCAACATGTGCACTAACACAGCATTTGATTATTTTTCTCTTAGAATGATCTTGATTTCATAACTATCAAATGTGGAAAACTGTTCAGTTCTCTGGGCCAGATTTAATTTCATTGTCAAATGGCTTGTATAGCAGTATTTATAATTGTGAGAATGCTGTGAGAGTTAAATGATTGATTTCATCGAGAGGAAACGTCTCTCATTCTATATGACACTACATGAACAAGATGAACAGTTATTATCTCCACACCATTGGTACATAAAGTTTCAATTGCAACTGTTGCAGTTTGAATAAGAACGGGCCCTATAGATTATATGTTTGAATGTTTTGTTCCCAGTTGGTGGAGTTGTTTGGGAAGGATTAGGAGATACGTCTTAGTTGGAGAAAATATGTCACTAGTGCAGGCTTTAACATATCAAATCCCCATGCTATTCCAAGTTAATAGCCCCCCATGGTTGTGGTTATGTACTGTTCAGGGACATGCCTGCCTGGTTACTACCATGTACCCCTGCCATGGTAACCAGGTATTCATCCTTTGAAACTGTAACCAAGGCCACAATAAACTCTTTTCACCCAGTTACCCTGGTCATAATTTCTCTCCATAATAATAGAAAAGTAACTAAGAGAGAAAGCTTCATCAGGAGACTGAAAACCCAGCAGGCCATTAGGATTAGGACAACAATAGGGAGAGATGAGAAATCATTCCCTTCTGGGGTCCTTTTGTGCCATAACTTCACAATCTTTTATTAACGGTCTATTTATTCTTTGCGTCATCAACTTAGTCCTCAAAACATCAAGGCAATCTCTTTTTATAAGCCTTGATCATCTTTGGTAAAGCAGAGTCTGTTGACCTCTATCCAGCACGACCTCCACCTGTGAGTATTTACTTCTGACTGCCCTGTAAGCAACCAAATGGACTGAAATATGCTCAACAGCTTTTTTCTTCTGCATAATTATTCTGACAATGTTTTAAAATAGTCATAAGACAACTGGTATGAGTCCCCAGAATTGGAATTTCTTCCACTTCACTTTTATAAGGAGTCCTGTTACAAAAAGATTTTTTTCTTAGGCAGGAGGCAGAGAACCAGGAGTAAACGCAAGCTGGTGCCTCAGAGTTTTCCAGTGATTGAGGAAATTGCTTTTGCTGTTCCAGTTTTCAGCTGGGCTACTTAGTTTATATTGGAGCTCTCAGATCATTGTTAATAAGAAGGCAATATTATGTCCTTTCTGCCATCAGATGTCAATCAAAATAACTGGGAAGTATGTGAAGGCCTTTTTTTAGGGCTTGATTCACTCAAGTTTATCCCCTCCAAAACATGTGTACCAATTGAGAAGAATGCTTGGTGTTGAAGACTAAAGGATTAAACATAGGGGTAAGAGATGTCCAATTGTTTTTAAAGACCATCTATCTCCAGACAGAATGTTTAGGGGATTTTGTTCCTGAATTCTGGGTCATCGTACATACACATATACTGACTGACTGACCCTAATCACCACAGATGTGGGCTTGTTTAAGTTTGTTTAAGTTAAGAAGGCAAATCTAGTAATTGATGTTCAAAAGAAAAAGGAGCACAGAGGAGTGGAAGAAAGAATTAAGTCTGTTAGCTCTGAGCTGGTGGGGGATACGATGTTGGTTCCCAGCTGTTTCAAATGCTTTTCTGACTGTGCCTCATACTTGGAAGCAGGTGTTATGGATCACTGTGTACTAACAGATTAATCATTCCAGAACCATACTCAGCTTTACTGCATGTGACGAACTAAATTATTTTCCTCAATTGTGTCAATATAGATTGTGACTCAATAAATCTATGTTACTCTTCACTAATGGACCATGACTTGCAGTTAGAAAAACACAACCACCTATTAAACAAGACACAAAACACAAGACACAATAACAAAAGACTTGTTGTAAATAAGAATGTAAACCAATACAAAAATCACCTCAAATTAAAGACTCCCCCCTCATGTGTGGTGTGTATGTGTGTTTGTGTACTTGTGCTCACATACACATATGTGTGTATGTATATGTATATGTATGTATGTATGTATGTACATAGGAAATTTCAGTATGTGTTCTTGAGAATCTAGAATCTATACTAAGAAATAGTTCTTGTATTAAACATACTTTTATTTTTTCTAAACTCTCTTAACAATAGAAAACGGCATATTATTAGCTTTGCCCTAGAGGAGCTAAGAAATAAAGCAATATCTGTCCTTCAGTTTCTTATCATATAATTGGTGAGCTGTGACTAATCCATGCAAAGCAAATAGTGGGTAATTAAATGTTAGGGAGGTAAGCTGAAATACCAAAATATCTTAGACCTTAGAGTCAGAATGCAGGAATTCAATTAAAAAGAGCTATTGAACTTACAGCATGTTAGGTTTTATTTGGGGGCACTGGGCTTATAATGATGAATAAGTCAGTTTCTGCCTTCAAGGAGCTAACAGTCTGGAATGGGGAAGAATATAGAGAGAGGATTTTCATTCGGATGCGATGGTGCTACATCGAATGTGTTGGAAGACACATAAGAGAGACTTAGTCCAAGGACAAGTATGAGGCAACAGAGACTGGTGACCTTGGAGGTGAGAACCTGAGCTGAAAGGGTCGCAGGAATGCAGGCAGAAAGAAACACATGGCAGGAGAAGAGCCGCCGGAGCAAGAGGTTTAACTGTGGGCAAACTTCTTCTAATAGCGGGTGACTGGAGGCCAGGGAATGGTCATAGCGAAGTGTCATAGGGAAGAAGTCATCAGGAGATGGAACGTGTAGGATCTTGAATATTATATGAAATAATCATGACTGTTTATAGAATAATTTATGGGGATGGTGGCTCATAATTAGATAAGAATTGAGGAAGAGTATTTGGACTAATGAATAGAAGGCAAAAAAACCAGACGCTGACTGATACAGAAGTATATGACCACAGCTATTTTTTTTCCAAATGGAAAGAAATCAAGATGCACTAAGCTATCATCCTGTGAACAGAGCAGATAGGTGATAAAGTGAGAAAAGACTAATGGACCTGAGAAGTTATGGAAAACATATGTTCTAAGTCAAATTTTCCTACAACCCTGAATCTGTACCTTGTGTAGATCATTTAACCATTTTTACATGTACAAAGTGAAGAAAATATTAAAAAAAAAAAAAGAACAATGACAACTAAGGAATTTTTGCTTACTTCAAATTTATATAATAACAAATGTTGTAGCATGTTCCCTAAAGAGGTGGATAAACAATGGTTCTCAGTATGGGATGAACAATTTTTTTGGGTACTAAAAGTTTTAACATATTTTAGATGTTTATTAAGATTGTTAGGATAGCTGAAAACCCTGACAATTATAAAATAAGCTAGATGCATTGACTTATGAAATAACCTTCAATGTGTTGTTTTGTAGATATTCATGGCCAGGAAGAAGGAAAAGCCCATCTCTTCATTCTCTATCTCCTTTCTCAGAGCTACAGGGCAGAAGTTTTCTGTATATTCAATAGAAGCTCCTTGCAGCTTCAGACTTACACTGCCAAGGTCTGATTTTCTTTTCCTCTGAAAACACGTGTTGTAGTTGTTGGGTAATTTGTAGCTCGCTGTAGATATTAACATTGCTTGTCTCTTGTAGCTAACTAATGTGCTTATTTTAGGTGGCTCATTCATTTGACGGTAAAGATTATGTGCTGAGAGATATTGAGTGCCAATTTCGTGGAGAGATATTGCTTATGCTAATTCACATGCCTGGGTATTTAATTTGGTGCGTTTACAGTTCAGCAAAATGACTTGGTTTTCCTTTTGTAGTGTAAGGAGAAATAGATTTCCACAGAGTTTGGACTATTATTAAAGGTTAGAGAAACTAGAAGGTAATAATCATCATAATAATCACTACCATTCATCAACTGCTTGCTGTGTGCCAGGAGTTAGTCTAGGTTCTCTCATATAATTTGTGTGTGTGTGTGTGTGTGTGTGTGTGTGTGTGTGTGTGTGTGTGTGTGTGTGTGTGTGTGCATTTTCCCAGAGAACACTTCTAGGGATTTTGGATGGCAGGTTCAGTCCAATTCTCGTTTTAGAGATGAAGAAACTGAGGCACATGAGCTCACATTCCAGTTTATGTGATTCTGTTTTATAATTTAGAAAGACTGATGCTTGTGTTTCACTCCTCTCTCTTTATACTTCTTTCTTTCATTCTTCAGTTCTTTCTTGCTTCACGGTTCACTTTGTCTTTAGGGATATTCTGATTGCTTTATCCAATCACTTAGCAAGTTATTGCCTTGTGTCTGCTGTGTAGCTGTTTCCTGCAGACTGAAACATTACCTCATGGTTACAGTGCTCATGAAGCTCCTAGCAGTGACTTAAGTCATAAACAATTGCCATGGAGGAAGGAAGAGGCTCCTCTCTAAGATAGCGTTCTGCACATTGTGCAATGAACGTCACCGATGCATTAGTGGGTCTGTCTGTCACCTTTGCTTCAGTGGACTGCCTGACATCACTCAGGCATAACGAACCCCAGTAAACTCACAGGCTCACCAGGTATACTTAAATGAAGTGGCTTATTTGCCTTGTGAAACCTTTCTCAATCTGTAATAAAGGGGTATTTTTGTGTATCCCTTCAGGAAACGTAACACAATAGTGCCTAACACAAAGGCTGTTCAGTCATCTGTGTTTTCCTGGGATTCTCATGTATTGACCAACAACAAGCAGGTGTGCTTAAGACACAATATACAGTCAAAAAGTCTAACTTGGCAAGTTTTTATAAACAACATTGGCTTTTAATCTTTAACCTGTTATAGCCAGAACCGAATTGCAAGCACATGATGGTAGATAAATCGTTTGCACCATCGGATCCCACACAGGAGCCTTGAGAAAAGTCATCTTTTCAAATTTATTTTTAAAATTTTATTCACCTTACTTCCCAATCATAGCCTCCCCTCTAATCTCCTCCCAGTTTCATCCTCCCTCCCTCTTCCCCCAGGCTCCTCCCCTAGTCCTCAGAGAGGGGGAGCCCTTCTTCCCTATCAACTGGCCACAGCCTTCCAAGTCTCATCAGGACAGCCTGTGTCCTCTTTCTCTGTAACCTGGTAAGGCACCCTGCCGGGGGGAAGTGATCAAAGAGCAGGCAACAGATTCCATGGCAGGGACAGCCCCTGCTCCCCTTACTAGGGGAACCACATGAAGACTAAGCTGCCTATATGGCTGTTGTATGTTGTGTGTCTTATTCCATCAGGGACAGCTTTTCTCTCTTCACAGATTGAACCAGCCACACCAAGAAACTCCCCTAGATCTTACTGTCTTCCAGCATCATTAGAATCAGTCTTGGTTCCACATCATGAATGACATTGAGTCCAGACAAACTGGCAGTAACACGGAGTCATTGTGATTCAAGGAAGCATGTAAAAGCAGGACACATTGTACCAGGAAAGGAAAGCAGTCTCCATAAAAACTGTACATCAGGTTCATCACAGGGGACTCCTCTGTTACATTGTGGGGTTTGTTTGGTTTTTAACACACTTAATAAAAAAATTTCATGCCAGGCAGAAAAACACACTTTTATTGAATTATGCCTATGGCCCTAAAATACTAAGTCATTTTACGTTGCAGCATCAGACTGATCATCCATTACAAGGAGGCAAGAAAGACCATGTAGACATGTGTATGGATTTGGAAATTCAGCTGCTAAAGTTGAAGCTGCAATTTACACCCACCTTAAAAAAAACATTTTCTGTGACTTAATCTCTTGCATCTTGGCTTGATCATATGTAAAATGGTCCAACAAGAGTCTCACTTGGGTAGAGCTATTCAAAGATTTATTTTTATTATTTTTAAATATGTGCATGGGCTGGGGGTATGCACATATGAATCCAGAAACCCATAGAGGTTAAAGAAATTAGTTCCACATAAGCCTTCGCTACAGGTATTTGTGAGTACCTAGATGTGAGGGCTAGTTGTAGAACTCTGGTTCTCTGTGGTTATTCACTTTTTATGACTTGTTTTTAATATATTGTGATGTTCAGAGAAAAAGGTCTGAATATAGACTTCATGCAATGGTCGTCATTCACACTGAGATGGGAACCATTAAAATTAGAACAGCAGCTGGATTTGAATTTGGGTGGAGAAATGTTTTCTCAGTATATATGAGGTTTTGAATTTGATCTCCTACACCAAAAGTAAGCAAATCAAGGAATAATAAAATGCTAGCATGCATGCACGCACATGGGTGCACACATACACATACACACATACACACATACATACACATACCACACTCCTTCATCTCTTTGTCTGAAATATGATTTCTTTGCTTTTCAACTCAAAGAAATATTTTTATGCAAATATGCTCTTATAGACAGCATCTTCTGCCCTCTTCTGGCTTCTGTAAGAAATTCAAGTGTATGTGTTAATTACGTACTATATTGTTTTCATTTTATTTAATGGGCCTTAAAGTTTGTCATATCTCAGGCTCTAAACGAGACAGATACAAGTGAACTACAAACAGGTTTGAATATAGAAATTTCCAAAAATGTTTGAGATTTTATTTTGATCCCTTTCTTGGGAGTGCCAATTCTGAAAATTGTAATTATTAAGTAGATATTTGAAATAGGAACTATACATGTTTTAAAAGACTGTTATTTGAGATCTTTAACATGTCTGAAATTATGAACTAACTGTGTGTTTAAAATAGAACCTACACGTAAGTAACTTTGATTATTGTAAAAACCCAGGGCTAGGCATTCCATTTGCATTACCTACTATATTGGATTTTTAACTGCTTTCAACCAACCTTTAAAGAACAAAGAAAAAGCACATATTTTTGAAGAGTTGTTAGGGATTACACCAAGAGGTGGGCATAATTTTTAAGTAGGATGATTCAGATTGCTGACAAATGAGTGCACGCCTCTTTGATTTCAGATACAGTACAAATGGAACATCAGTTCAGCTCACCTTTGACTGAGCAATGTTTGAAGCTACCTGAACAATCTCACACTCAGCCAGAAATGTCAGAGTATGGCAAAGCTCTCCGATTAGAATACAGCAACAAAACAGGAGTTTGTGTTGATGAATTCAAAGCAATTGAAGATAGCTTGCTGAGACCAGACGTGTTCACTGTCAGCAGAGGTCCACCTGCTAAGAGAAGGTCCGACACATCTTTGTGTTTCCTGCAGTTGGGAAGGAGGAGTCAAATGGCATGAAAGGAACTTTGATGGGGAAGCCCAGTAGGCATGAAGAAAGTGCAAAGAAAAAATAACCTTAAAAAGCAGCAAAATATTTTGCATGTCAATTGTTGCTTTGCCATCTGTATCTCAGTACATGTAATGCAAGTACATACAAAGCTGCAGAGTCACAATCCAGCCCGTTGTTTCCCAAACAGACTGCCATAGGTTACTACTAATCTATTTCTAGGATATATGCCACTATAAAATATCCAAGTGATTTTATGACAAGAAATTTACTTAGCCACTAAAATACGTTTTCCGTCTCAAGAATTAGCCCATGTAATTATCAGAGTGGCCTGAACAAAAAGAACCATAGGGACATCTTTCTTCTCAAACACTGAAGCATTTAGTAAAATGACACAATGCAACAACATAGTGTACATAAAAATTTTTGTGGATTTGTGCACAGGTATGATTATGATTAATTTACATGATACAATCAGAATAGTGGATCAAGGTATAAATATGAGCAGTAAATGCTAGCTCCTAACACATATGGTATAATTCCAGGAGAAAAAAAGCAATTGTCAAGGATGCAGCTGATATAATTGCCAAAAGATCTGGAGTAAGATGTTAAATCTTTAATTAACATTTTACCAAAGTAGATTCCAGGAAAGGTTATATCATTAGAGACATTTAAAAATTAAATAATGAATTTAAAGACATGTTTATGTGTTTATATAATGGCATATTTCATTCGACCCTGGATGGAATTTTTGATAAAAGTCTATTGTGAAAAGAAAGTAACTAGGTCACTTAGAATTTTCTGTCACAAAGCACAGAAATGTGTTTACAAATTTATACAGTAAATTTAATAATGAGTATTATTTCACGCTATCTGTTGAACATTCTGATAATTACAGTCTAATGACAGGCAGCCATGAAAAATACCCAACTTTTACTGTGTCTTAGTATTGGCACTACTCTCCATCGTAAGCAAAAGCACGGAAGGTTTTCTTTAGAATCTGAAAGGGATTCCTGCCATGAATATCACATATATCTATTGAGGTCCCTGGAGACTCTGTGCCTCTGTCTAAGAAGTGCTGAGAAACATGGCCCACATGTAGTTCTTTCCTTGTGTCACTCACTTCTCTACTCATCCAGTGCTTGTTACTGCTGAAGACTTGATCAAGTAGATACTTTTCTAACTTTCTTTTTTTTTAATTAATTTTATTTTATTACACATGTATAAAACAAACTACATACAGCAGGGAGAACCATCTGACAATCATGAGAATAACAAGTTCTATACATGTTACATTCCTAGTGAATTGGACATCTGCATTTGACCTGTTTGAAGTAAGTGTCTTTCCTGTCTCCTTGGGTCTAAATTTCCAAATGAGATTCAATATCTATCTTATCTCAACTCTAATAGCTTAATTCTTTATCTTGATCTAAAATGATCTTGTCCCCTAACCAACTATACTTGGTTGTAAAACTATACTATCTGGTCTTCAATGCCCCTCAGAGACTTTAGAAGGAATAAACCTTAAATTCCTGAGTGAACCAGCAGTGTGGGTTAGCAGCTTCCAAAATATACAAATTGAGAAAATTAGGGAAATGCAGGAATGTCTCTCTTTACCTTTATCTTGCATACATAGGCAAGGAGATGGGAGCTGAAAGGAAAGAAAGGGAGATTTAGGAACATAGAGGGAGGATAGAACAAAAGCTAGATGATTGAACCTACTCTTTAACTCAGGGCCTTAAATGTTACTTATAATGAACGTTATGTCTAAGTCATTGCTATAGAATTTAGTATATTGATACAAAGCATGGGCATGTCAAATACTTGGCAGATTTTAACACAATAATATATATCCTAAGTCTAACAGATAGATATGACTCGTGGTAAAATAGTTGAATAAGGTCTTCAAACGCCTCAGAGACACACAGAATATGGCACTTAAAGTTGTTCTTACAATCCTAAATTTCTTCAACAAGACAAGTTAATTCCTGACAACACCCAGCAAACCTCAAAGAAGATGATGAGCATCAAAGAGCCTCCTTATGGACATGGCTTCAAAGGTGGCAAACCAGCCACTGAGCAAAATGTCCTCATTCCTTCCCCAAACAGAATCTGCCTAAAAATGGGCAGCTTAGATGCAGGCAGAGTTGACGGCTGCACTCTGCCAAGTCAGGGTGAGCAAGTCCTGAATAATACCTGCCCTGCGAACAAGTCTGGCATAAATATTAGGCCAAAAAGCTGAAGATGAGGCTCCAACATTATAAAGGGTACTGGGTGACTGATCAGGCAGTAAACTGTTTTAATTTTCTAATTTTCAAAGAACATCAGTGATCACGACATGTTTTTGATTCTGTGTCAAGGTTCAGGGATGATCACAATCACAGGTAAGATGGAGAAAAGAGGACGAGTACCAGTGGAAACAGCTATTTTCTCTATACTCTCCTGATGAAATCAATATATTCAAACACCCCAAACACAGGAGCATCAATTATTCAAACCATAGTATACATTCATGAAGACAGATAACAAGGATTTTGAAAAATAAAACCTGTAGTATATTATATTAAAGAAAGAAGAATAGGTATAAGTTAGTGTACTTTAAACTTTATTTTTTGTGTTTTCTAAGTTCTTCTCAATATATGTATCTTAATTTACACAACATGCCAAAGGAGACATCTGAGCTTGACATCATGAGTTCTATACTGGAGCCAGTATCTGCAGTATCTGATTTGGCTTTAAAACTATTGCAGAATTTTAAAACTTAGATCTTCTGAGATAGCTCACTCATTAAGGTGATGACCTTTACATGCATGAAGGCCTGAACTTGATCCTAAAAACCCACTTGGAAAAAAAACTAGATGAAGTTATTGGAATGCCAGCACTGGGGAGGTCCAGAAATATGGGTCCCAACTGGACTACCCTACTTCCTGAGTTCTAGGTCAGTGAAGATCCTGTCTCAGAGAATCAGAATGGACAGCACCCAAGGAGCAATGTACAAAGATCAACTCCAGTTTTCACATATGCATACCCACATGTACTAGAACACACACACGACACACACACACACACACACACACATACACACACACACACACACACACACACACACACACACACACACACACACAGTGTAAACTCTGTTCCTATAAGAAACTGAGAAAAGAATACTGAAAAGACAGTTTTATGTGTTGACGATTGGAAAACCGAACACGAAATTAGTATTTACTCTGCTTATAAGCTTGTGGATTTTTGTGCTTCATCTTGAATACTTGTGTTTTGTGAGTGGCACCTGGACAGAATACATGGGCATTTTGTTTTATACTCTGTAGTTAACACATAACTCACACTTTCAATATGAGAATTTCCAATTCCCTTACAGTTTATCATGAACATCTCTGTTAGGAAGAGGAAATAATTCTCCATTAGTTAATCAATTTTTTTCTGTCTGACAACTAGCATAGTTGTTTTCACCCTTGTTTCTCTACACAGTTGTGGAATGGGATGCACGAAGCTAACATCACCTCTGAAAAGTTATTTGGGATTATCTTTACAGAAAGATCCACACCAGGGGATTGTGCACCACAGTACTTATCTCCATGAAAATACAGTACTAATTTATATAAGAGCTTATAGGAAGATCATATCTTTTGTCTTAAAAAAATAACAAAATGGCCATAGCCTAAACTGAGAAATCTTTTGTAAAGGTCAAAGTTTGTTGAGCTAAAAAAAAGAAAGAACAGATTTTTGTCACAGACCTATCTCACTGTTTCCAAGATCTTACTAGTATTTAAGTTATGGTCAGTGCCTCATGAAATGTTCATTGAATGATGGCATAGCTGAGGTTTAAATGTATGTGTGTCATCTTTAAACGAATTATGGGTTATTATTGAATCCTTGCTACAGGCCAGATGTTATATAAATATTTTATGTGTCCTATGTCATGAATGTTTCGTGAGAAAATTTCGAATTGACACAAAGTTTCCACTGTATTTTTCAGTTAACGGTGTTTTCTCTTTTCTGTTGGGACACCACCTCAATGTATGACCATAAGTCACTCTTGTGATGTTCGGAAGCCTGTCTTCTGCTCCACGGTAATTGGGTTATAGTTGGAAACTCACTGAAAGAGGGGGAAAGTTTCTGTGTCCACACATGATATTGCCAGTGAACATAAGACCGGGGACTGGTAATAGTTCTTCAGGTACACCTGGAAGGGCAGCTCAAAAATGGTGATTCTTGAGAATAGAGTGGATTGTAAATTAGATTCATAAAAAAGAGAAAGACATCAAGGGTACACTCTTGGCAATTACCTCCAGTATCTGTTATTTCTTATACATGGTTTCAGTAAACTGCAAGACCATCCTTTCTTTGTACAAAGTATCTAGAATGGATAATGAAGAACAAAAGTAAAAGCATCCATTACTTTTTTTTAAATCCATTTAAACATGCTACCCCTTTTCCTCACAGTAAATACAGAACTTGATATTGTCATTTCTATATTACAGACGAGGAATGAGTTTCTGAAAACCATTCATTTAGAACGGGAGTTGATATTTAATCTGCATTTGAAACAGCTTCAAATCTTGTGATCTTCTGAGTCTGCATTTCGTGCCACATCTAGATTCATTCATAATTTTAACATGAGCTTAAGGAGATTGCTTTAAGTTATGGATGCTGCATTTCTATGGTTTCTCTAGGCTGTCAAGCTGTTGTCTTTACATGATACTGCATCCCTCATGTGTGCATGTTGACTGCCAAAGGGATACTTAGCTCATAGCTCAGGAACAATTTCTAAGACTCATTATTCATTCATTACACTCCTTTTGAAGATAAAATTAAGGCAAAAATCCATTTTCTGAAGACAGAAAGGGGTTATGAGTGTCTTTTAAAATATGAAAATTTCTGAAATACAAGCATTTATTAATCTGACATACACCTTCTAACCTGATCGGATTCCATCTGGTAAGATTTTGTCCCTCGTCTTCAGACAGAATGTGGATTGCTAATGAGCACCTGCTGATCCTGATTTTATTGTTTTTGTTTAAGATCATTTGGATTTTATATGCTGTACAACCAGGTGTATTTTAGACAACATTTAGGCATCATTTCATATGGAGGCCTGGGTGAGATATTACAGTTTGATGGCCCCATAAGGTCTCAAAACTCCTACTTAAGTTAGCAAAGTCACTTAATGTTCTCAAGGTCATAGAGTCTGTTGGCTGCACAAATGAAAGTTGCCAGCTAAAATCAGCTGCCAAGGGAAATCATTTTAAATAATTTAGCTTATTTTTATATCTCCAAATAATAATACATGTCAATTAGATTTGTGTCAGAATACACTCAGCCTTCTTTCCCCACAATCTGTCTTTCCCTGAATTAATGAAACGTAAAATGGGAAAATTACAGGTTTTAGAGTCACAATCTGGGATACATAGGGTAGAGTGTAAAAGCTTCTTCATTAATTATGTACATTGTAGCTTATTATATAATTGTAACGTTTTGCAGAAGCAGTTGCCCTGAGTGCTGAGAACTAAGAGAAAGCACTCTCCTTTACAGTTTGAATTAGAGTCTCAAAATATCTCAAAGCATACACAATTGACATGCCACACAATATCTAGGTTTGTAGATTCTTGAGTGCTGTCTTCTGTAGAACACGGAGTAACAAAATATATGGAATAGTGTGTCTCACAGGATAAATATGAATATGTGCACTTTATATAATTATTTTAGTTTCATTGTATGTAGTTTAGACAAAAAAAGGAAGCCTTATAATTGCTGAGACTGGGTTTAAAAAACAACGGATTCTGGGGGTAAACATTACAATTCTACTTTTATCGTGCCCACTTTCTCTGAACCTGCATCATCATCTACTCCCCTTTCCTGAGACTCAGAATTCTAGCGTGTCGTCAACAATCACCAGGGAATTATCATTACTTTCTGATCTTAACTCCACTTGCAAATTTAGGCCCAAGAGGGGGTTTTAATATCCCTGTTTCAGGAAACTGATTATTCTGCAGATGAAAATTATTTAGGCTTATATGTCTGATAGAGTGTCTGAGTACTATTGCAAAGATAATAATTACAGCCACCACGCACAGAATGTTTAACAGGCACTGCTCAGAGAGCTTCAGCATTCCTGAGTTATGATCATATGTAAAGTCAGGGATGCTGCTATGCCCTGATACAGATGAGGAACAGACATTGCCACTGTGGCTGGTCTGACTAAATAAATATAGATCATTCTTTTTTTTTTTTTAAAGAAGGGATCACATAGCCCATCTCATTCTGGAACCATCTTCCCCCATGGAGGATTTAATGAATCCATAGGGAAAAGCCAGAAGTTCTGTGGAATCGACTGCTTTCCTAGACAAACACTTTTGAAGGAATAATGAGTAAATGTGTCAGTTGTGCAAACCGTGTCTGATTTCTTCAGGCTTTGCTCAGAAATCTTGATTCTCCTGAACATGAAAAATAGGCATGCTTAGCTCACACAACTGAGAAACATGGCGATAGAATGTTCTGCAGGTGTGCTTGAGTGGACCCAGGGGATTCAGTCGGTGTCACACCACGCGGTTTACCTTCATCTCTGTTCTCCTCTCAATTTGAACCAGAGGCACATTCTTTCTGCTCCTCTTATATTGCTAAGAGTAAGATGGGCATCAGCATTCTGCATCCATTTGAGGGAGTAGTTACTTCAGGGAAGAGGGCTCCAGGTCTCAAAATGTTTCTCAAAAGAAGCCAAATATTGAATGGTATTCCATAACATATGCTTATGAGAAAAATACTTTTTTAAAAAGCTAAATCATTTAGCCATGTTACAAATGTGGTCAAAATCAGCATTAGCGTTGGGCCTGAGATAAGGAGAAGCTTAGCTCAGCACACAGACATGTGGACAGTCTTCGAGGATAAAGGAGATGCATTTAGGGTAAACAGCCACAATAAATGTCCCCACATGTGACATTCCTGTCAATGGATTGATGGACCCAAATGAACAGGTGGATCAGCAACAGCGAAACTGTTTGTAGGTAAAACAGCATTGTCTATGTTTTCTTTACTCTTAAATGTTATCACTCCCCCATCAGAGCCAACCACAGAACCATATTCACTTCTGTTAGTAAGAAATCAGACTTTCTTAAAATAGCCGGATTGGGAAATCTTTTCACTATACAGAAAGTACTATTGTTGTGATAATTGTGGCAATAGAAGCATGCTGGAAACGAGTCAAGAAGTAGAGAAAAACAGCAACAGCCATTTCTGCTCTTACATAAAAGGAGAGTATGAACAACTGGGAATTTTTGTATTGTAATCTTCTCTCTCTCTCTCTCTCTCTCTCTCTCTCTCTCTCTCTCTCTCTCTCTCCCCCCCACCTCTCTCTCTCTGTATATATGTGTTTGCTTTTACTCTTCCATCCTTATCTCCCTCTTTTAATCCACTTCTCAGTCTGAATATCTTTCCAGTAAAAAACATCATTTACTTGAACATGATTTAAAAAAAAAAAAAAAGCATTTACTGAACAGAAATAAAAATGTTGCCCAAATTTTCACCTATGTGGTATGTGTCAGATTGTATTGATTCACATATGAAAGAGAAATTGTCACATTACTCATTCCTCTTTAAAACACTTTTAGAGGTCTGCGTGATCCATGCTGATCAGAGGCACAGACCCTTTGTGCTCCTCTGCACGCTGGCTGGGGTATCTTTGGCAGCTTTGCCGATGGCCTGGCTGTGTTCATTCTAATGTCCTAATTTTATTTTCCTCACTCCCTCTCTTGCTTGCTGTTTTTCTTTCTCTTTTTTTCTTTCATGTATGAAAAACACAATGGGATTGTCTTCTCAGCATGCGGATATCTGCATGTGTTAAAATTACATTTTCTATTTTAAACTCCCTCTATTTAATTTAAGAGGTCTTGTCCGAACATGCAGTCTCCCTCCCCCACTCATGGACTATGAAAGCTTGATTTTGCGTACACCAACTTGCAGGGGATAGAAACAGATAACAACTAAGTACACAAACAAAAACAGGGAAAGAAAACAAGATACCTGCAGGTCGGCCTGCTTGCTGAGCTGGAGTTGAAAGTGATCAGCATTTTTAGGGGGTAACTGTATACAATAATAGCAGCAGGGTCACAGGGAGAGATAAGGAGGGAAATTTTCTTATCTAGGTATCATCACACTGTTATACTGTTAACCCCTTCATCCTAGTTTCCTAGAAGATTTCAAAAGGAAACATCTTTGCTACTATTACCAGTACACAGACTTCTATCTCACAAAACCAGGGAAGCAGCATAAATTTATTAAGAACCTTTGAACAAGATAGTTCAGTAAGCACACACACACACACACACATGCATGCGTGCATGTGTGTATATGTGTGTGCGTGGACGTGTGCGTGTGCGTGTGCGTGTGCGTGTGCGTGTGCGTGTGCGTGTGCGTGTGTGTGTGTGTGTGTGTGTGTGTGTGTGTGTTTGGGTGTATCTCAACCCAGCATCTTAGAGTGTGTTACAGAGCTTATTATGATGGGCAAGCAATATTTGCCAGTATGACACTATTAAGTGATTGTACAACCATTAAGAGTTGGATCTTGATGTGAGGTCTTTATGTCATTTTTGGATGTTCCGGAAAGCAATGGTGGACTATTACCTCCTCCTCTTGCTCTTCATCCTTCCCATCCTTCTTCTGCACTTCCACACTGTCAATCCTGCTCCAAAGTAACAACTGCACAAAAGAGAAGCAATGAGATTTTTATTGCAGTTACTAATAAAACTTTGAGTGAGAGGGTCCTTTACAAAGAAAAAGGATGGCTCCAAATCAGATCCACCACAGAAGTGGCCATCCTAACACTGGTGATAACGCTCTAAAGCTTCAGCCCTGGAGCTCTCTGCACAGCTTGTAAGCATCTCCACAGTCCAAGAACATCTTCTCTTCAACTGCCTGGCCAGTCTGTCCATCTTGCACTTGTTTACCTTTTTATACTCTTAGAAAGAGGCCCTGGGGAATCTTCTAAGTTTTTTTTTCCCCAAGCATAGTGACCTTTTCCTTACCTCCTGTATCACCTGAGAGAAGCTCCCTCGTGGAAGTCAAGCTTCAATTCAAGAGAAACCAGCATCCAACGCTGCTAGCCACGTGCAGTGTACTTACTGGTTGTTAAGACAGGACAAAAGCTTTACCTCTTGCCATAGGTCTGAAAGGGCTGTTTTTATATTTGTTTCTGTTTTTTTTTTTCCCCTTGGAGCAAGGTATCACTCATATATTTCAGACTAGTTCTGATTTTATTATATGACAAGGGTGACTCCAATTTGTATCATTCTGTCCTCACCTCCAGAATTACTGGATTAACCACCCTTGCATTTATGCTAGGCTCCAAGGTCACTCTAAAAGTCTACTTTAGCTGTAAAGTACCGAGAGATTGTGGACACAAAGTTAAAATCACATAGTTCTTCAGCTTCTTCTGGCCAACCTTGGCTCCCCCCATGAATCCTCAAGAGATTTGATTGATGCATATACCTGGTACACATTTATGTATCAGTCTTTTGGGAAAATCCCAGTCTAAGCAACAGAAGAAAAGTTTGATGTTGAGGTCATTTACCAAGGACAGCAGAGGTTATTTTGCAGAGCCAGAGAAGTGAAGTGGAGATGTGGCTCCTCTGTGCTTTTATGCTAATGTGTGGAGCCCTGGTATTTTACACCTGGATACCAAGGAGCCAGTTACACAATGGCTGATTTCTCCAGGAGGTATGTGCCTATAGCATAAAGTGAATCTGCCCCAAAGGCTGCTGGCTTACAAAAAGTGAAGACCAGACATTTTATTGGTCTTTTTCTTTTTCTCATGCTATTGCAATGTATAATAAGGGAATGTGTGGTCGTCAGTGTCTGAATGCCACTGTCAGTAATAGAAACGCCTTCTGGGGAAATAAGATTGGTGCCATGACTAGAATATAGAAGGAAACCTGAAATAGTTTCATTTCTATTTTGGAATTGCTTTTAAATGGTAGACAAAAGCAGGAAGAAAGTAAGAAAGAAAGAAAGAAAGAAAGAAAGAAAGAAAGAAAGGAAGAAAGAAAAAGAAAGAAAGGGAAGGAGGGAAGGAAGTAACAGAGGGAGAGAAGAAAAGGAAGAAGGAAGGAAGGAGAAAGAAGAAGGGGGAAATTATTAATAAAACAATTTTTGAAGATAGCTGTTAAACTGAGGGACTTGAGTGAAAATACAACTGTAGGTTTGTGTCACCACCTACACATAAATGCAAAACTCTCTGGTTCACATGTGATCAGTGTCACTATAATTTTGTCATATTGTTCTCCATAGTGCCTCTTCAGGAGCCTTTATGTTTATTTTTAACTGTAAAGACAGCTGTTGCTTGAGCAAAACTAAAAACAAATGTGTAAGAGATAAAAAGGAGAGGTGCTACAAAGGTAGTATATGCTTAACATAGTCATCTCTCCCTACCAATAAGTATAGACCAATAAAAGAAAAAAAAAAACAAAAAAGAGTAACTTACTAAAAATTAAGACTGAGAAGAGGGAAGAATTGTGAAAAGAAACTAGCTTCCCTTTGTATTCATGTATGAAAAGAAACTAGTTTCATACTGTATTTGTGTGTGTGTGTGTGTGTGTGTGTGTGTGTGTGTGTGTGCAACATCTTATCTGTAACAGTAATGGAGCATAGACACTAACACAACTCAGTTTTTGTTGTTGTTTTATTTTGTTTGTATGCTTGATTTTGGTTGGTTGGATTTTTGCTTTTAGTTTTTTGTTTTTACTTGCTTGATTTTCTCAAATTCTTGACAAAAAGAATCTTGCAAACCTGAAGGATGAGGGCAGATATCAGAGAGAAGACATCTGGGGAATGACACTGCAATATAAATTTTGCTCAGATCTTGGACTTACTCTGAACCATCATGTGCAAGACAGACAATGTTTTGGTTTGAAACCAATACGCATATTGTGTAGATCAGCTTCAGGGCATTGATAAGACTAATAGCTTGAACCAAGCTCTATCGATCATTTGGCATAAACAAGAAAAAATATTCAGCTGAGGACTTTAATAAGGCCTAGTATGTATGCAATCTAATTTATGTTTTTACAAATATAGCACAATCAAATTTAATTTAATGTACAAAGCACAAGGAAAACTAGCATCAGATGTCATGTATAAGGTGAACCAGATATTGGACTGACAAACCAGACAACAAATATATTCAGTTATGACAACTATGTTCTCTGACTTAACTGTACACACAACCAAAATAAATGGGAGAATTCAGTAAAAAAAAAAAAAAAAAAAAGAAGAAAGAAAGAAAGAAAGAAAGAAAGAAAAAGAAAAAGAAAAAAAGAAAAAGAAATCGTAAAAAATAACAATATGAAAACTCTAGGGTTAAAAGCATTACACCTGTGTAATGTGTCTGTGACACACACACTGCTTTATATACATGACAGTGCTATACAAAATAATGGGTGCAGGAAAAGTATATGAAGAAACCATCACTGAATACCTAGGGCATTTGGTGGAAGCCACATTACAGACAAATGCCTGTGAGACTTGCCTCCCTCCAAGAGAAGTTAAAAAGTGAAAACCATACAGAAACACAGTGCCTAAACAGAAGAAAAAACAGAAGAAAAATAAATAAATAAAAGCAGCAGGAGAAAACAGAGGCATTTTGTATGGAAGCAAAACTCTCAAGTTGTTTTCTATTTTTTACAGAGCAATCTAGGTCATAAGACAGCAGAACAATAGATTTAAATAGCTGAAAGAAAAACCCTGCCAACTGCAACTTAAGTGAACATTGAAAATAACCTTCAGGACTGAAGATGAAATAGAAATGTTCTCAGATGAGGGAGAACTAACTATTTGCCACCAGTAAATGTACTTCAAAGAAAATGTTAGTAAAAGAATTACCATAGCCAGTGGAAAATGAGTCTGAAGATAAACTTGGAAGTTTAGAAATGAAGTAACAGTAAGAAATAATAATAAATATTTGTTTAATTTAAAGATCATTTGTTCCTCCCTTGAATTCTATAAACATAATATTTAAATTTTTTTTTACTTTTTTTTGTGTGTACATATATAGAGGTCAAAGGACAACATCCAGGATTTTGTTTTTGCCGTCCAGTGAACCTTGGAGGACAGACTTCATGTAAGTGTTTTCATCAATCACACAGCCCTGTGGCTGATGCCCAGAGGATATTGAAAGCACACTGTCTTGTGGCAGGTTTGTTCATGTGTGTGATCATGCTGTGGAGAAAGAGCAAAAGAATCCAAGTGACTATGATAATTTACATGTTCAAATGATAGGTTTTCATAAAGTCTGAGAGTATAATAATAAACATGGTAAACATCTGAAGCAATCACAAAAGTACCCTAATACAATGAATCACCAGCAAATAGATAATAGTTTAATGAAAAGTACAAACAAACATTCTGACAATTCAGTGCTACAAAAACACGAGATGCCTTCTTCCCAAACGGACCTTCAGATGGAATATCATTCCCAAGAAATTATAATAACATTCATTCATAGAACAAATCTGATTTTAAAACTGTCTGGTGGAGTAAAAGAGCAAGAGTAACTGAACAGTTCTGAAATGAGTAGTAATAGTGTCAGGTGCCTGCTACTTGAATTCAAAATTATTATAGCATTATAATAACCACACATTTGGTTGTTGTGAATCACACATTTGGTTGTAGTGAAAGATCAGGCCACAGTGGAATCCACATATATGGGATTTATACTTAAATATAATTACTTTTGAGAAAAGGTGCTATGAAAACTCACAGAAAAATAAAATTATTTCAAAATTAGATTAAAAAACAAAACAAGAAACAAACCAACCAAACAAACAGAAAATCTGGATCTTAAGAGGGTTCCACAACTAAGAACGCCTGCTGCACATCTGAGGGTCCCCACCCTCTCTCTTGATGTCTAAGGCACTGGCACACTCCTGATGTATATTACGCACATCCATGCATGCACAGGTACACATTTTGTTATTTCATAAAGCGTAGCTCCATTACCAACTTTTTTCTTTTAGCTCCATATGGTAGCCAAATCTTTGGCTTGTAATGTTCTATACTGAAGAGATTTGGGGCAAAAACTTTCTAGAGAATTCAGTTTAAAGTGTGATGAGATTCCATAATTATGCTTTGGTCAAATCTACTTCGCAACATGTAAATAAGTTTTAAACAAAGATCTCTTAGTCAGCACTTTCTACTCTTTCAGGAATCATCAGGAGTAAGTTGTGTCTCCCTTAAGTTTGACACAGTGGTGACGTGGTGGCTGAATAGTGAATTAGGAGGAAGGTGAATCGAGGGCCATATTTTCTTTTAGAATTTGTTTATATTTATATTATCCTTTGGACTGTCAACACCATCCCATGTTATTTCGTTTCCAATTTCCATATCTTTGGAGTCTGTGTTTGTGCATAGGTACATCCACAAATCATTTGCTCTCTTGCCTAGATCTTTGTCCTCTGCACACTCTTCATTGTGTGTCTTTTGCTGTTCCATTTCTTCACTGAGGAAGCTGTACTATTAAAAAAAAAAGTTATGTTCCATGGGTAAATGCCCAAAATAAATATAAAATAATTTTAAAATGGAAAGAGTTATTTAGCAAGATGTAGGCATAGAAGGGGACAAGAAACTGATAAAGTAGAAAATTTTACAGGAGAAATTTTATGTTTATGGCTAAATTTCTGCAAACGTTTATCCAAATGTTTCAAATTTTATTTTCATGTCCCTTCTGTAACTTTCTATATTAATTCAGATGTTTTACTGAAGTTCTTTCTCCTTTTAGAGTAGTCATTTTAACTTGATATAAATCTACATAATCATTATTCATTGGCAACAGCATATCTCACAGTAAAATTGTTCAAAGTGGTAAAAATTAACATATACATATAACATAGAATGTACCTATTACATATGATTGTCATATCAATATCCATAGAGAAGGTAAACTATATATCAACTTCAAATTAAGTTTCTTAAGTGTTGTTTCAATATTCTGTGTTACTTACATATTACCCAGTTACCTAATGAATATTCTCTTTATCAGATCTAATTAGTAACAGTCAAGTTTAAAATTAGCTTAAGGTCTTGGAAATTATCTTCAAACTATATAATAGGAAATATAATTACCATTGAAATTACGTTTATTAAAATAATGGATCAATTTGGCTGAGTGATAATAAATGATTTCATATTAAGAACAATAATCCTCACTTATCTGAGTGGTAAGCCTGCAAGTTTTGAAACAACAAAGTAGTTAAAATGTGTGTTTTTATATCACTGATAGCTATTGTTTCAGAGGAAGCAAAATTCTTTATATCAAGCCCAAATTATTCACCTGGTTTTGTTTCTTCAAGTTCTATAATACTTAAGGTATTGGAGAGAGAACCCTTAAGATAGCTCTTAGTTTAAATATTAATGTCTTTCTTAATTGAAATGAAAATTATTTTTTCTTATATTTTGAAAGTTTATAAATATTTACTTATGTATGTGCCTACCTCTACAGTGCTCCTCTTATGAAAAGGTTTTTTTAACCTACTTAAAATACCTAAAGATGAAACATATATTGCATATACAGAATAATAAAAGATGTCTCTTTTTAAAATATCTTATATACAAATAAACTTAACATGATTATAGCTTGAATTCTGAAAATCATTTATAACATAAACATCCACCAAACAAAAAATATACAGCCCCGTACAAAAACTACTATCTTTTAAAATGAATTCTTAATATGTTTGAGCTCAAAAATGTATAAAGAGAAAATATTCATAATCTTTGTAGTTCAGCTTGATGCAGTATAGAGTCACCTAGGAGACACAATTTTTGACAAGTTTGAGAAGGTATTTCCAGAAAAGTCCAAGAGTGGAGGGAAGCCCACAATGGGCTGGAGATTCATTCCAGCAGGGCCTCACAATACATAAAGGAGGAAAAAAGACAGAAAGGAAGAAAGGGAGGGAAAGAGGGAAGGAGAAAGGAAGGAAAGAAAGAAGGAAAGAAGGAAGAAAAGAAGGGAGGAAAGAAATGAGGTAAGTTCTAGTATTCATTTTCTTCTCCCTTCCAACTGTGAACCGGGTGGGACCAGCTGCCTCCTGCCTCCACAGCCATAGCTAGAGGCATTTCTTGCCACTGCTTTTCCTCCGTGGTATACTGACCCTTAAACTGTCAGTCAAAGCAAGCCTTCCTTTTCTTACATTGCTTGTGTCATACATTGTGCCACTAAAATGAAAAGAAGTAATATAGAAAATTTGGTCCATTGTCGCTCTTGTGGTGATAAAACTTAGTAGGTGGTTCTTAGGACTTGGGAACTGGATGGCAAGAGATATGTGGAAGAGATCGGAGTTAGAGGGTAGAGAAACTCTACAAGGTCCTAAGCAGAATTTAACGTGGACACTCTTCTGGAAGCTAAAAAATGTCTATAGAAATGCAGACAGGGAAGGTCCATATCATGAGGGGTCAGAGAATCTAGGTAATCTATTCGGTACTGAGAGCCTATTCACATTATTTCTGGCACCTCCACTTACTGTAGTCTACTTATGTCCTGAAAGTTTGAGTTCAAGAATAATGTAACAAATAGTTTCTCCTAGTATATTTTAAGCATGGCTGCCATCCAGGTTGTGGCATGGCTACTTCTAGTGGTTCTTAGACTTCCATGACAGACAAGAAAGGTAAGTGAAATAGGAAGCTTGGGAGGAAAGAAATCTGAGTTTAGAGTTGGAAAGAAAGAAGATGAGAGGAAAAAGCAGCTGTAATACCTAAAGAGATTAGCTCCATTAGAGAGAAAACTTATCTTCTGTATTCAGACAATTGGAAAGCTTCCTGGAGGGCACAATCCTACTCACTGATGGCTGTGAATTGTGAAAATGCAAAGTCATTAAAAGGAGGGAGTCTGAACATAGAGGAAGGTACTCAAGCGAATCCCCAGGGAACAACACAGCTTAGCGTGTTTCCCTTGCTTCAGTGAACACAATTCACAGAAACCACTACAACTACAATGGGGCTGGAGTATACCTTGAACTTGCAGGTAACCTTAGTCTCATCATGCATGTGGTTTTTCAGGATCGTAATGGAGCTACGAAAGTGTACATGAAAGTTCTAAAAAGCTCCTGGGGTCAGGCAATATTTTTGAAGGATTAAATTTGCGAGGACATCTGAGGAGATATTGCATGAATATGTGAAAATGTAGCCTAAAATGTATAACGGAGACCTCCATATTTTGGAGATGCTGGCACGGTGGCCTTGTCCAGTAGTGAAAGCTTCAAGCATGGGGTAGAGCTAGCCTAAGAGAGTAGCTATTTATAGTTAAGGAAGCATATCTGAGGGATTGGTGCTACTAAAGCTTGTTGGAATCTCGGTGAAGCCCCCAAGAGTTCAGATGCTGACCACAGAGCTGAAGTGTGTGCTACTTACCTTATTGGATTTCAGTCCTAATTTGGCACAAAATTTTTCTTGTTACACTCATGTTCCTTCTTTTTGGAATAGGTGTGTTATCTTTGTTCCGTTGTACATTGGAAATATAAAACTGGTTTTATGACTTTATATGGGCTCATGGATAAAAGATTGCCTTGACTCTCATAAGAGACTTTTAGGTTTTGAGCAGTTTGATACTGTTAAAGACTATGGGATCTATTACAGATGTACTAAATGTATTTTTATTATGATACAATCATGAGTGTTTAATGGCCAGGGCACATTGTTTTATATTAGAATGATATACTCATAAATCAATTTAACAAGATGTTGACTTGTGATGAGTAATTATCAATCTGATTAGTTTGAGGATCCACTTTTAGGTAAATTCCGTTATAATCCTCATATCCTGTAATGATGACTATGGATTATAAAGTGGAAAATATCTTGACTATATATACATTGGTCATTGAAACTGAAATGTGGAAAGAGGAGGCAAACTTTTCAAGTCTCACAAAGCCATACAACATTCAGAGTCCATGGTATCCAGTCAACACTGATACAATATACATTGTTTAATTTTCACAAAGAAAAGATATTTTCTGCTTGTTTTACAATGATTTTCTCATAGATGAGACCTTAGTAAATATCTGAGGAGTGAAAAAAAAGAAGAAAAATAAATAAAGAAAAATCAAAATAACATTACCCACTTTTTAGCATATATCTCTATATCTATATCATACATATATATGTGTGTGTGTGTGTTGTGTGTGTATGTATGTATATGTATATATGTACACACACTATATATATATGATATAGATATAGAGATATATGTTAAAAAGTGGGTAGTGTTATTTTGATTTTTCTTTATATATATATTCCTTCTGTCCCCTCAGGATAGAAAGACAAACCACACAAAGCAGCTTTATCTCCTTGTTTGTGTACTCCAAGAAAAACAATTTAATCACGTAGGAATGTGCATTAATTATGCCACAAGATAACAGTATAAATGATCTTGTTTTGCTATTGATCAAAATTGGGAAGCAGTGACCAATTTGGAAATTTAATTATCTGTCTTTATATCAATAATTAGTTGGTATAATTGCTTCCCTCTTGATTTAGCAAATGGAATCATTCACTCTGAGTGTATCATTATGTACAGCTCCTGGGGGTACAGTTGATATCCAACAAATTCTAATAAGAAAACTTAAATGGGAAGCTTTCTTTTTAAGTAGGGAAATAATTAATTCTTGTTGATATGATCTACATAGAGTCAAAGAATACTCAGAGAAAATGGAAGATTTGTCAGAATTTCTAACATACAGAATCCAATGACTTGTAGTTTGGAATGCAGCTTTAGACTTTATATTAAAAACACTACACACAGGAATGTGCACTGACAGAGAAAGTTAGTCAGATATACTATCTTGACGTCATTGTTACAAGATTCTGACATAAACAAACCTTATGAACAGTAGCCAGAGAAACAATAAAGCTACAATCTGAAAAACAAAGCAGAAGGAAATCCAAACTATTAAAATCTTGAATTTACTCTCTACAGTCATCACATTAATTCGGAAAAGGCATTTGGCAGAATAGGTTTTTCTATATATTCTTGATACCATGTGGTGGTTAAATTATTTCTAACCCTGGCTCTTATCTTGGTTATACATTGTTAGCAACTGGGTAGTTTCTTTGATTTCTTATTGAATAAGAGGTATTTGGGGGTTGTTTTTATAACCTCCTTCAATGTGAAAATAGGTCTTTTGTAGTTGTGTTTCCCATGCATTTGGTTGTGCAACAATACTTAGGAAACATGTTTACACCTTCAGTGAGAATGAACAGACCGTTTTGTCTGTCATTGTTCTCCAAGAAGCATAGAATGAAAAAGGTTTACACAAACATTTGAATTTGCATTGGGTATTATGAGCAGTCTAGAGATAATCCCACAATGTAAATATATTTAGGAAAGACTATAACTGTAGTGAATGTTTTCAAGCCTTTCCTCCTTGTCCCTATATTTAAAGTTACAGTATGAAAATTCCTGATATAGGATGTCCTCAGTATTTGATATTGTAAATAGACTATAGATGATCTTATGATATAAAGTAAAAAAAAGAAGAGAAGATGTGTATCTGTTATATGCAAATGCTATGCTATTTATGTGAGGAACATGAGTTTCTGCAGATTTTGTTATCCACAGGGCATCTGGAATGAATCCTCCATGGATACCAAGGGAAGATTATAATTTTCATTTTATCCTTTGTCATAACATTAATAGGAATATTTATAATGGTAAATGGGAGTGTTTATGATGGTATTTATAAGGATTTTAATAAATTACTATGTCTGATCTCTACTGTAGGACTGTTTTAGAAGTAGTTTATTTTAAGCGTTTAGCTTTTGGTAAGAAAATGAAAGAGAAATTTCCTTAATATCTCATGACACTCAGTCTTAGTGACTTGACTTCTAGTACAATAATCATATTAATATAATGAACTAATTGACTTATTCTCATACTTTTAAGAAGCTGGAAAATGATTTTGCAAGGTATTATTTTATTATAAAATATAAGTTACATTTTATTATTTGTAACAAACAGAATCTTGGTTACCTATATCTGTAGGCACTAGAAGTAGATCTTTGCTCAGATTTTCTAAAAATCTATATCAAGACTTTTTGGAAATCACATATTTTAACTTGAGATATGTTAACTGATTTCTTCTCAGTCTGAAATGTCAAGCAGAAACAGTGATGTGTCAAATTCTCCTAATCTTCTGTGTTGGAGAAAAGTCAAAAGTAATTGCTGTTCTATGAAGAGCTTATCACACTTCAATAACAAAAAAGCTACCTTTGCAGCAATTAAATAAATGGGAATATGGCATCTGTAGCATCAAAGAGTAACATTGGAAGAAAAGAGTTTTATAACATTTTTTTTTGGTGTTTTGGAAGTTTGGGACTTAGAACTTTCAGGAAAAGTTGAGAATAGCTACCTAATTTTCTGCATAAAAAAAGACAACAAATACATATTGCTACATTCTCATCTCTTCTTTCCATATAGAACTCATTGTTGAAGATGAAAGGTTCAGAGAAATCAATACATCTATTCTTCTAAAAGTGGCTTTTGAGGGAGGTCAAGTGCGTAAGTATTGCTAATATTATTAATACTGCTCTTGTGATCACGACTATTTGCTAGGAGAATGCATAAGTCATATATAGGCAGTGTAAGAGTGCATCTATGTATGAAAGTTTGCACAACTCATCATCTTTAGGTAGAGGTGTCCTTATAGATTTCCTAAATTCCAACATTAAGTTATTAGAAGCAATAGTTCAACTGTCCAACGAGACAAAGCTCTCAGATTATCAAGACAAGAGGGAAAATTGTACTTTAAGTTTCAATTAATATTTCCCATAGTAGTGCACTGAAATCATTATAGTAACAAAGGTGATAAACTTGTTCACTTTCTTTACCCATCATGGTATCAATTTATGCTAGCTTTAACATAGAGACAGTAGCAAGTTTAGGAAAATCACCAAAAAAAAAAAAAAAAAAAAAAAAAAAAAAAAAAGAATAGTCTATTTAAAATTACTTTTTTGTTGTTCATTTTATTTATTTTTGAGCAAATATCAATTTTTTAAAAATTTATTCTTGTTACATCTCAATGGTTATCCCATCCCTTGTATCCTCCCATTCTTCCATCCCTCCCATTTTCCCCTTATTCCTCTCCCCTATGACTGTTTCTGAGGGGGATTACCTCCCCCTGTATATGCTCATAGGGTATCAAGTCTCTTCTTGGTAACCTGCTGTCCTTCCTCTGAGTGCCACCAGGTCTCCCCCTCCAGGGGACATGGTCAAATGTGAGGCACCAGAGTATGTGAGAAAGTCATATTCCACTCTCCACTCTACTGTGAAGAATGTTCTGTCCATTGGCTAGTTCTGGGTAGGGGTTTAAAGTTTACCGCCTGTATTGTCCTTGGCTGGTGCCTTAGTTTGAGCGGTACCCCTGGGCCCAAATCTGTCTATCATAATGTTCTACTTGTAGGTTTCTTCAGGGAACTGCACAGATTTCTGAGCCAGGAACACCAAGGTTCCACCCTATTTAAAATTATTAATCAGCGATGCCAACCCTCCCTTTCCCTGGACAAACATAGTTACAAGATTAGAGCTGTCTCATGACCTTTGTCATTACTTACTTATTGGCTTACAGTGTATATTAAAACAGGTTGTATGCTTTATTTCCCACTTTCGTATGATAGGAAGATACCACAACAACAACAATGGAAAACCTATTTCCATCATCCCTAAAAAAATTGGTTTAAAACAAGACTCAAGGTCCCAAACAAAACAAGGAAGGTAGGTGGAAAGAGGATTTCCCAAGTGAAATATCACCATCTTCCAACATACTTTCAAGATTAAAAGCTGAAGAGAGACACTACTTGCAAACACAAGCCTCTCTGTCACCATATTTAGGTTTCTGGCCTGAGCACGTTCCTTCTTTTCTTTTTTTTTAATGTTCTAAGAGAGAAGCAAATGTAAAGGAATCTTTGACCCAACTAGCTGGGGGCACAAGGAGGACAAAAGACAAGGAAGCAAAACAGTTTTTTGTTGTTTTGTTTTGTTTACTTAACAATGCGGAAGTATGCTCAGATCAAACATATCTGTTCTTATGTGATTTATTTTTCCCATAGAAGTTTATGACAGCATCTCGAAACACTTCATTTAACGTTGCCTTCTTGCAAAGTTTGCCTCTTGAAAACAGACATCACATTTTAATGTAGCAAGTTCCATTCAATGCTGCTGGGACTTTTCCTAAGGTAAGATGCTGCCTTTAAAAAATCCCTATCATTTTCATAAGCAATAATCCGGTGGGCCACAGTAGTGATTAGAATTCAAAGTGAGGAAAGCTTGGAAAACAGCTGAGTTTGTGCTTATGAGCAAATCTTTTACTCTTTGAGTGAGTGATGCTTTCAAGCAGAACTTAAACTAGGTAAATTTCTGTTTCATTAAAGCTATGAATATATAGATTCTATGGGAAAGAGTATAACCTCCACCAGTGTTTTTGTTCATATATCCATGGCTTTTTCTGAAATAATGAACTACCATGATTTCAGCTTCTCTACACCTTCAAAGTAAGATGAGACAAAACAATTCATGTTTATAAGTAGAACTTAAATGAGGGCAACATAATGGATACTTTTAATGACAATTAATTTCTTTGTTACTTGAAGGCTGATATGAACTGGGTTGTCCTACTTATGGCTGGGTGGACCTGAGGTCCTAAGTGATCACAGTGAACTGAGCTCTTCTGAGAAGAGTCAATAACACACTGTGTGACTGTTTTGGTTAATTGGCTGGACTATTAAAATATATCATATCAGAATCTGTTTTATCCTGTTTGACTCTAACATGAGGTTCTAACTCTTCCTCACTAATCTAGCACCATGTTAATAAAGAAACATTATTGGGGAAATTTTTTATTGTATATACATGACCAACAAATAAATGAGTTAGTAACTTTTCAGACTTGATCTGTCTGTATCACACAATAGAGGCAGAAATGTCTATAAAGACTGATAAGCTATCATGAATATTTGTATTGCTATTACAGACTGATATTTTATATTTGTTCCTCATTTTGCAGGGAGTGAACAATCCTTAGGGCTTTCTATAGTTAAATAATCATTTAATTATTAGTGCACATGATACAGGGGGAGGTGATCACTTGATTTAAAACTATCTTCTAGCTTACTGAGAAAATTATAGTCTCCAATTTGGTCACAACTTTTAAACTATCTAAAGTGTCTATGTACGTTTGTGTGCTAGTTTACTGACTATATGATCTCATCAGCACAGACTCCTAAGTTGTAGAGATGTGGTTACTCTGATTCAGGGCAGCTAGAGAATAAGGGCTAATATAAAATAGGTCATTGCGATAGTTAATTTTATTGTAGGTTTAGCTGGATTTAATAATCAGCTATGCCACATACCTCTGGGGATATCTTTGAAAAGGTTACTAGAGATTGAACTGAAGATGGAAGACTAACTCCAAATGGCACTGGATTTCCAGGCTGAATGAAAAGAATAGAGTTGAACAGTGCCTTGAATCTATCTTTTCTTACTGCAGACACTGTGTAACCAGCTATCTCATGATCCTAATTTCATGGCTTCCACACTATGATGGAATAATCCTTTCAATTATAAGCTAAAATAAACCCATTCTCTTTAAATTACTTTTGTCAGGAATTTTCTCACAGAAAAGAAAAAAAAATTCACTAGTGTATCGATCTCTCCTCTCTTTCTTTCTCTCTCTCTCTCTCTCTCTCTCTCTCTCTCTCTCTCTCTCTCTCTCTCTCTCTCTCCATCTCTCTCACACACACAAACACATACACTGATTTAATTTGTTTTTAAATATATTTTTATTAATTTATTTATATTACATCTCAATTGTTATCCCATCCGTTGTATCTTCCCATTCTTCCCTCTCTCCCATTTTCCCCTTTACACCCCTCCCCTATGACTATGAATGAGGGGGACTTCCTCCCCCTGTATATGCTCATAGGGTATCTCTTCTTGGTAGCACGCTATTCTTCCTTTGAGTGCCACCAGCCCTCCACATCCAGGGCACGTAGTCAAATATGAGGCACCACTTGTGTGAAAGTCAGTCCCCTATCTCCACTCAACTGTGAAGCATGTCCTGTCCATTGGCTAGATCTGGATAAGGGTTCGAAGTTTTCTGGATGAATTGTCCTTGCCTAGTGCCATAGTTTGAAGAAGACCCCTGGGCTCAGATCTGCCTGTCATAATGTTCTTCTTGTAGTTTTCTAGGACCCTTTGGATCCTTCTATTCCCTCATTCTCCCATGCTTCTCTCACCTAGAGTCCTAATAGGATGTCCTCACATCTATCCCAATCTCCTGGTAAGTGAAGACTTCCATGAGACATAACCCTGGGCTACTGCCCAGATATAAGTGAGTTTTGGATCCAATTGCATTTTTTTTACACGTAGACATCCAGTTAGACCAGCACCATTTGTTGAAGATGCTATCCTTTTTCCATTGAATAGATTTGGCTTCTTTGTCAAAAAATCTAGTGACCAGATGTGTGTGGGTTCATATCTGGGCCTTCGATTTCATTTCACTGATCAACCAGCCTATTTCTGTGCCAGTACCATGTTGTTTTAATTACTCTTGCTTTATAGTACAGCTTGAGATCAGGTATGGAGATTCCTCCAGAGGATCTTTTATTGTACAAGATTGTTTTAGCTATTCTAGGTTTTGGTTTTTCCATATGATGTTGAGAATTAACCTTTCAATGTCTTTAAAAAATTGTGTAGGTGATAGGGATTGAATTGAATATGTAAATTGCTTTTGGTAAGCTGGCCACTTTTACTATGTTAATTCTCCCAATCCACGAGCAAGGAAGATCATTCCATCTTCTCATGTCATCGTCAATCTCTTTCTTCAGAGTTTTGAAATTTTTTTCAAATAAGTCCTTCACTTGCTTGGTTAGAGTAACTCCCTAGATATTTTATATTGCTTGTAGCTAGCGTGAAGGGTGTAGTTTTCCTAATTTCTTCCTCTGCATGATTGTCATTTGTATATAGGAAGAGTACTGACTTTTTTGAGTTAATTTTGTATCCAGCTAATTTGCTGAAGGTGTTTATCAGTTGTAGCAATTCTCTAGTAGAATTTGGGGATCACTTATGTACATTATCATATCATCTTCACATATGGATAATTTGACTTCCTCCTTTCCCATCTCGATACCCTTGATCTCCTTTTGTTGTCTTATTGCTCTGGCTAGAACTTCCAGTACTTTATTGAAGAGATATGGAGAGAGTGGGGAGCCTTGCCTTGTTCCTAATTTTAGAGGAATTTGCTTTAGTATCTCACCATTTAATTTGATTTCTGCTATTGATTTGCTGTATATCGCCTTTACTATGTTGAAGTATGTGCCTTGTATCCCCGATCTCTCTAAAACTTTAAACATGAATGGGTGTTGGATTTTATCAAGTGCTTTCTCTGCATCTAAGGAGATGATCATGTGGTTTTTTTTTTCAGTTTATTTATATGGTGGATTACATTGATGGATTTCTGTATATTAAACCATTCCTGCATGCCTGGAATGAAGCCTACCTGGTAATGGCGAATGATATCTTTGATGTGTTCTTGTATTCGTTTTGCAAGTATTTTATTGAGTATTTTTGCATCAATGTTCATAAGAGAAATTGCTCTGAAATTATCTTTCTTTGTTAGGTCTTTGTGAGGTTTAGGTATCAATGTGACTATGGCCTCATAGAATGAATTTGGTAATGTTCCATCAATTTCTATCTTTTATATTAGCTTGAAGAGTATCGGTATTAACACATCCTTGAAGGTATGGTACAATTCTGCACTGATACCATCTGACCCTGGGCTTTTTTTGGTTGGGAGACTATCAATGATTGCTTCTATTTCTGTAGGGAAAATAGGACTATTTAGCTTGTTTATCTGTTCTTCACTCAACTTTGGCAAGTGGAATTGATCAAGAAAACCATCCATTTCCCTTAGATTTTTAACATTTTTTATTAATTTATTCTTGTTACATCTCAATGGTTATCCCATCTCTTATATCCTCCCATTCCTCCCTCCCATTTTCCCCTTATTCCCCTCCCCTATGACTTTGACTGAGGTGGACTTCCTCCCCCTTTATATGCTCCTAGGGTATCGAGTCTCTTCTTGGTTGCCTGCTATCCTTCCTCTGAGTGCCACCAGGTCTCCAGGACAATACAGGCCATAAACTTCAAACCGCTACCCAGATCTAGCCAATGGTCAGGACATTCTCCACAGTTGAGTGGAGAGTGGGGTATGACTTTCACACATACTCTGGTGCCTCAGATTTTCAAATTTTGTGGCATTCGAAGTAGGATCTTATGACGCTTTGTATTTCTTCAGTGTCTGTTGTCAGCTTTTTCATTTCTGATTTTGCTGATTTGGATACTGTCTCTCTGCCTTTTAGTTAGTTTGGTTAATGGTTTGTCTATCTTGTTGATTTTCTCACAGAACCAGCTCTTGGTTTTGTTGATTCTTTGAACTGTTTTCTTTGTTTTTAATTTATTAATTTCAGACCTGAGTTTGATCATTTCCAGATGTGTACTCCTCTTGGGTGTTTCTGTTTCTTTTTTTTTTTCCTCTAGGTCTTCCAGATATGTCATTAAGTTGCTTATGTGGGATGTTTCCAATTTCTTTTTAAAGGCACCTAATACTATGCATTTTCCTCTAAGCATTGCTTTCAATGTATCCCACAAATTTTGGGTATGTTATTCTTTCATTTTCATTGAATATCATTAAGTCCTTAATTTCTTTCTTTATTTCTTTCCTGACCCAGGTGTCATTAAGTAGAGAGTTGTTTAGTTTACATGTGTTTGTAGGCTTTCTGTTATTTCTGTTGTTGTCGAAGTGCAGCCTAAGACAATGGTGATCTGATAATATACAAGGTATTATTTCAATCCTCTTGTATCTGTTGAGGCTTGCTTTGTGACCTACTATGTGATCAATTTTGGAGAAGGTTCCAGGGGATGTAGAGAAGAAGATATATTCCTCTTTGTTTGAGTGAATGGTTCTATAGTTATCTGTTAGATCCATTTGATTCATGGCATTGGTTAATGATGTTATTTCTCAGCTTAGTTTCTGTTCCAATGATGTATCCTTCCATGACAGTGGGGTGTTGAAGTCTCCCACTATTATTGTGTGGGGATTGATGTGTGGTTTAAGCTTCATTAATAGATCTTTTACAAATGTGTCTGTGCTTGTATTGGGAGCATAGATGTTCAGAATTGTGACATCATCTTGGCTGACTTTACCTTTGATGAATATGATTAATTTCAGTTGAAAGTCTATTTTTTTAGATATTAAAATGGCTATGCCTGCTTGCTTCTTGTGACCGTTTGCTTGGAATATTTTTTCCAGCCTTTTACCCTGAGGCAATGTTTATCTTTATGGGTGAGATGTGTTTCTTGAATGCAGAAGAATGTTGGATTTTGTTTATGCATCCATTCAGTTAGTCTGTGTCTTTTTATTGGAGAATTGAGACCATTGATGTTGAGAGTTATTAATGACCAATGACTGTTAAGAGTCTTAATTTTGATGTTGGTTCCAGTAGAGCATTTGTGTGGTTGTTTTTGCGATGGTGTAGTTATCTATTTCCTGTGTAGTTTTGGTTGTAGCTTGTCCCTTTGGTTCAGAGTTTTCCTTCTAGTACCTTCTGTAAAGCTGGATTTGTGGATAGATACTGTTTGAATTTGGTTTTGTCATGGAATATTTCGTTTTCTCCAACAATGGTTATTGATAGTTTTGCTGAGTAAAGTAGTCTGGCCTGGCATCTGTGGTCTCTTAGGGTTTGCAAGATCTCTGTCTAGGCCCTTCTGGATTTATGGTCTCTGCTGAGAAGTCAGGAGTAATTATGATAGGTTTACTATTAAATGTTATTTGTCCTTTTTCCCTTTCAGCTTTTAATATTTGGGTTTGTTGTTGTTGTTGTTGTTGTTGTTGTTGTTGTTCTGTATATTTTGTGTTTTGATTATTATGTGACGGATGTTTTTCTTTTCTGGTCTATTCTATTTGGTGTTCTGTAGGCCTCTTGTATGTTTATAGGTATCTAGTTCTTTAGATTGGGCAAGTTTTCTTCTATGATTTGTTGAGAATATTTTCTGGGCCTTTGAAATCTGGCATCTTTTCTTTCCTCAATGTCTGTTATCCTCAAATTTCTTCTTTTCATGGTATCCTTGATTTCTTGGATGTTTTGTGTCAGGATTTTCCCAGATTTAGTATTTTCTTTAATGGTTGAGTCTTCCTGCGTTTGATTATGAATTTTAGTTGTTTCCTCTATTATCATCCTCATTACTAAGGATTTGTGGTCATTTTCTTGTATTTCCATTGTGTTGGAGTTCACTGGATTGTTTTCTTTGTGATAGCTGGGATCTGGAGATGCCATATTGTTTTGGAATTTTTTGCATATGATTTTACACTGTCCTTCAGTCATCTTGCCTTCTCTGTTTTTGGCAGGTAGCTTCCAGAGTTGGATGGAGGGAGTCTGAGGATAGATTCACACGTTTTCTCATGATTTCCCTAGGCCAGAAGCTCTGAGGCTTCACTGGCCTGGAAGGCAGGAGGCCAGCCCTGTACTTTGGGTGTCTCACAGCCAGTGATCCCCAGCTTCCCTGTATTCATCTTAGGTCTCAGAGTGTGTGCTGGGTCAGGTCAAAGTGTCCATAGCCTTCTGGGTCCACTTGTGGCACTGGAGCTCTCCAGGGACTTAAGTAGGTCAGGCAGAGGAGGTCTGATGGCCACTCTCTTCCTTGTCTCCACAAGATTTCCTTAGTCCCAGAGTTCTGATTTACTGCTGGTCTGTGGTTCTCGGTAGCGTTTTGGGACTCAGACCATTCGCAGAGTCCAGGTTAGTGTCTCGGGGCACAAACCACTCACACACTTAGTCCAGTTCGTATCTTTGCACCCAAGCAGGTCTTGGTGCCTAATCCATGCAATTAGTACAGTTAGGGCTGAGTCCAACCAGGGTCATGGGCCCAAACCACACACTTAGTTTGCTGAGTCCAGCCAGAGACTCAGGGCCAGGACTGTGTGCCAAGCTCAGCTAGGTTCTTTGGGCCCAAACATCTCCTCAAGTTCAGCCAGGGACTCTGGTCCCAAACCACACTCTGAATTCAGCTAGGGACTCTGTGCCCCAACTGTGAGGTGAGTCCAGCCAGAGTCTCAGGACTGGGACCGTGCACCAAGCTCAGCTAGAGTCTCTGGGCCCAAACCGCCCACCAAACCCAGGTAGGGACTCTCGGCCCAAACCATGTACCGAGCTCAGCTAGGTCTCAGGGACAGGACCATCTGCCAAGCTCAGCTAGGGACTCTAGGGTCTCTTGGCCCAAACTGTGTGCTGAGCTCTGCCAGGGACTCTGGGCCCAAACTGCATGCTGAGTCCAGCCAGAGTCTCAGGACCGGGACCGTGCACCAAGCTCGGCTAGAGTCTCTGGGCCCAAACCACATGCCAAGTTCAGCCAGAGTCTGGGCCCAAACTGTGTACCAAGCTCCGTTAGAGTCTCACCGCCAAGTTCATCCATGGACTCTGGGCCCAAACTGCTTGCATGCAGAGTCTAGACAGAGCTTCAGGGCTGGGACTGCAAACCAAGATCAGCTAGGGACTCTGGGCCCAAAGCGCGTGATGAGCTCAGCCACAGCTTCAGGACTCAAACTGCCTGCCGAGCTCAGCTAGGGTCTCAGGAGCCAAACAGCCTGCTGAGTCCAGTTTGGGTCTTAGAGCACAAGCTGTGCACCAAGTTGGCACCGAGTTGAGCTTGGGTCACAGGGCCCAAACTGCTCTCCGAGTTCAGTTAAGGTCGTGGGGCCCAAATCTTGCAGTGAGTCCCCTCTCCTGCAGCAATTCCCACAGGTTACCACATCAGTAGCCTCTGCTGGAAGGTTCGCAGCTGCAAACCTTACCTGCCACACCACTGCCACTGCCACTGCTGCTGCCACATCCACGTTCCTTCTGTGTGCAGGAGTATCCAGGTTTTCTGTATTTTTGTCCTTTCAAACTGTGGAGTGCTCCTGCTGTAGTGGGATGGGGAGCTTGGTGTTCCTGGTTAAGAATTCCATGCAATCCCCTGACTCATTTACTGGAGCTTCTAAATACAGTCCACACTGCTCACCGCCATCTTGGATCTCTTCACACTGATTTAATTTGTAATTTAGGACTTCCATATTTAACCAAACTAGAACAATAGGATACAGATTTGCTCTCATTATCTAAAAAATCAAGAATATCCTAGCTGAAATATTTGACAGAACAGATTCATTGGATAACACTTAGCCTTCGACAATAATCACTGAGAGTTTCAGGCAACGATGAGACAGGTTGTGTGTTTATCTCAGTATACTACCTGGAGAATTTCTTTGCCACACAGTAGGGAGTTAGGGAGAGCAAACTCTCACTCACTGTGGGAGCAGTCTCCCTGTGTTGACACAATAGAGCTTGGATTTTGATGAAGTTAATCCATTTAAAATACAGAGGAAACCATCACATAGTCCTGGTTAGTTGATTGAATGAGGGGGAAATAATTTACTAGAAAGGGAATCATGTAGCAATAGTTTGCAGGGAGACAAAGATGTTTTATGTCTCTCCAACAGAGTTGATAAGACATTAAAATAATTGGGATATACAGCAGAATGTGCACAGAGACATGACTTCCAAGGTGGAAAAAGAGAATCTTAAACCAAAGGTTCGTTTCATTTTCTTAACAATCTCAAACAAGAAATCTTCAAACTGCTTCTTAATAAGTAGATCACCAAGCACATTAAGAATAATCTTTAATAATGACAGTTCAATAGGAAAGATTACATTTTTTTTTCTGTAAAAGAATAAGCATTGCCAGGAAGCATGAAAATAGTAGTTTCTGACCCACTGTGAGTGGGAACCATAAATAAATTGAAGCTAGTCTAGAAATAATAGAGTTTAATGTTGAAGAACTGAGGAGAGGCATAGATAGATAGCTTGCTAGTCACCATGCAGACTTTCTCTGAGGGCAAAAGGCTTCATTTTTCATGTTGGACTGGATTTTTACAAATGGGGGTTTCCACTGATGGTGGTGAGCATAGGCCAGAACTGACTGTGACTTGAAAGGCCAGACCTGGGTAGCTCCTGGTGGGGGCTGCTGCTGAAAGCATCTAGCATCTAGAAAAGAGGGAAGAAGAAGAAAAAAGACACCCATACCCCCCCAGCACACACCATACACACATTTACACATTGAATGGATGGATCCAAGCTCCAATAAACTTTAGTTTTTCTCCCATAGCTTATATATATATATATATATATATATATATATATATATATATATATATATATATATATATATATATCCTAGGTAAATCTTTTCAGCAGGACAAAAATCACAATGTAGTTACATTCTATTTTTCATTAGGTGAACGATTACAATGAGTATATATAATAAAAACATGTTTCCCAATACCCCTATATGATCAAATGTTTTATGTATTATGAGTGAAGAACAAATACGAAAAACAAATTATTCCCAAGAATCCATATACATTCGTAACTAAGCAACTTGTTATATATTAACAAAGTATGAGCAAGCAGCTTTCCTTTACCTGCAGACTGCAATTTTTGGTTACAAAGAGAGAATCACTTATCTTACAAGATAATCTTATAAGAATCTTAAAAGAATCACAAATCTAAACTTCTTTTTCTGTGATAGGGTTTCTCCATGTAGCCTTGGCTGTCCAGGACTTGTTTTATAGACCACACTTGCCTAAAATTCACATATACACCTGCTTCTGCCTCCTTGAATGCTGATATTAAAGGTATGGGCCACCAAGCCCAAGCACAAATCTAAACTTTTAGATAAAAAAATATTTAGCCATTTCTACTTTAAATTCTCAAGTTACACATCTACTCATTAACAATTTTTATTAAACCATATCAGAAAACTAAAGGCAAAAGCAAGAACAATAAATTAATCACCTTAAAACCCAGTTTCAATGAGCAAGTCACCACAGCTGGTACTAATTGCCATATTGTTTTTTTTTTTTTTTTGTTCACCAATATTAAAAAGTCCCTAGCTCAACTCTTATGAGCATAGTTTTCTGAACTTGAAGTTGTTCCCTAAGATTTTCTACATCAGAACCACTGATGAAAACATCTTTACCTAATCTTGCTGAACAACTTATCTTTCCAAATTCTTTCTAAAGGTAGTAATCATTGCTAATAACATACATCTCTAAATTATTTTCAAATGCCGTGGTTGAATCTTTAATCTTCTCCAGCAGCAACTGCTGAAAGAGATCAAGCATTATTATTGTGAGTGCCAATGATATTGCCCAGTGAGGGGTTAGAAGCTCCATTAGAGTTTTTGTACAACTCATATATTATGAAGGATGTGATGCCCACAAGGGTAACAAGCAGAGTGATGCTCCATAGTAGCAAAAGGTCCTCAGGACACATAGATCTCTGGTCTCTGCTTCCTGAGTTGGAACTTGTAAGATTATCAATTATGGTTGTGCTACATAGTGAGCAAGATTCCATGAGTTGTGTTTTGCTGTTCCTCTTACATGGCCCCTGACAGATGAAAGACTGAGTAGACAAAACAAAGATAAACATATACACATAGATATATACAACCTACATACATAACTACATACATATATATGTATATAAAACGACTGAATATCATGCTTCTAAGAAATGATATAAAAACAAAATATATTAAAGGAAAGCAGGAATCAAGTGACAAGATCCAAAATATATTGCCATAGATGCAATACAGAGTCTCAATGTCATAATATCTGAGATTTTAAAGAAAAATAGACAGAGTTGAAAGCACATTTGACTCTCAAGAAGAAAACAGTAACAAACTTGAAGATTCATAAAATGGAAATTCCATAAAAATGAAATATAGATGAAAAATGATCAGGAAAAAAGAGCCAATGTTCAGTGGGGTGGACAGGTATATGATATACATAGAAATTAGGGTCAGAAAAGAAGACCAATAAACAAATAATGTAAACTTACTAATGCTTTAAAATGATTACAGTTTTGACAAAAATCATAAACACACAGACCAACAACATCTATAAGACCAAAACATAATATGAAAAATAGCAAAGTATATATTGACTGATCAAGTTATATAAAATAAATTATGAACCAGCAGTTATAGCAAGAAAAATGGAAGTTGAACAAATGAGTTAACAAACGTTCCTGGTAGCATGCAGTTATCATTTCATCACTCAGGAGGCTCCTGGTCTCCAGACTACCTTCTACTACATGACAAGTTCAGATCAGCCTGAGCTACATAGAGCTATCATTTCTTAAAGAAAAGAAAAGAAATTAAAATTTAAAATTAAACAATGAAATCAAACACAGAGACATCTCCAAGGAGAACAGCAAAACTGATTAATCTCCAGCTAGACTTACAAAGCTAATGCAAGTGTTTAATATTAGGAACAGCATCAGGTAGGCTTTAATAGAGCAAATGTAATGGTTATAAATCAATGCATGAATAAGGAAGTATTAATTTCTCTTTACCACAGCTAGCTCACCGTGTACTTTGACTACCATGACTCTACTGAGAAGCTCATGTTCAAAGGAGTAAATGTGAAACAAGATGTACTATACCCTAAAATTGAGTTGTGTGTTAAATTTTCAACAGTAACACCAAGATTCACCTACTGCTGGCAGTTTGGGGAGATGTGTTAACTCTCTCTAGGAAACAAATAAATTATAAAAACTGGTCCTTTAAAATGAATATTATAATATCCATATTACACATAAAATTATGAACTACAAATGCTATTTGAAGAAGAATTAAATAAGTATTTTTTTTTAATTTATGAGCAGGATTCAATATAAGAATTCAGGCCCGAAGCTTGGGAGAAATGTATATGATACAAATTTCAGTATTTATGCTACAATTTCCTAAGCTTGTGATTTGTGATATAAATAACCAGGTTAAATAATTTGAAACATATGATGGTGTTGAATGCTCAGAAACTTGCTAAAACACTTTAGATAAAAGATATAAGCTATACTTAAGCTGTGAACAATGAAAACTGCAAGAGATAAACTGATGGGCTGCAAGCGTTCAATAAACTCTGAGTCTCTTGCTCTACCAATTGGGGTAGGTGGCCAATCATACTAGGAAACCAATACAGAGTGATTGGAGGTCATGAAAAATAATTTTACAGCCAGCCACAGAAGACCAATACCGAACCTCATTTGCATTCTTCTGTCCTTATTGCTTATCACATGACACAGGGAGCAAGCAGAAGCAAGACAGCATGAGTTTAAAGAAAATCTGAAGTTGGAATTCTCGTGTGAGAATTCTGAGAACATTATATTAATTGTAATGGGATCCTTTTAAAATAAATTATTAATTTCCCCAAATAAAATATGTTAGTGTAACTCCTAAATCTACTGTCCACCCTAGATCGATTCCTTCTCCTGTGGAAGTTAAGAATTTTAGGATAACAAGAATATAAGGGTGTAAGAGTGTCCTTAATTCAAATATGCTGTTGAAAAAGTCACAGAGCGTTTGCCCATCTTTTAAAATTGAAGTGTACTAATATAGACATCTAAAAGAGATGCCTGTTCTAGAAGATAGATGGAAGAAATACCCCCTTGGAAGGGCCATCTTCTTTGAAAGTCTCTTTCTATTATTACATGTATTTCACCTTATGGCTAGGGAATCATTATAAAACTAAGAATAGAATAGAAGATAATCCTTAAAAACCAACCTGGTTGGTAAAAGAAGTTTTGCTTAGCTGCATTATACAAGTTGTCCGACCTATAGTGGCATGCTCAGTGAAGGACAACAAACATCCAAATTATATGACCTGAGCTTTTTATCTAGTATTTGTGTTTTCGAGGCAGGATGTCAGATATAATTGACACTCTGTGACCACCATCTTGGTTTTGTTTCTTCTTGCCAAATTACAAGATAGATAATAATTCATCAATGATCAGTAGCCAAGAAGTTCAGTGTTTAGGCTGTTAAATTGATATCTCAGTTGTAGTGATAATTGGTGTGTTCTGGCATTTTTTCACCTGGGTCATAGCTCAATCAGTCTCCTGTGTGAAAGCACTATAGAAAGCACTATGGGCAATATAAACAGCATAAATAGATTTGTTTCTGTTTTGGAGGACAGTTAAGTTCACAGTCAAGGTGTCACTGGACAGTTTGGTCCTGGAAAGGATCCCCATCTTGGATTGTAGATGGCTTTATAGTTAACTGCATCATCATAAAGAAAACAGAGGTCATCTCCTTTATGTTTCTTCCTTGGAATCCCGCTGATGAGGGTAAAGCTAAGACTCCTGCAGGAAGAAAAAATAATATGTTTCTGCACCTATCATAACGTTTCCACCTGAAGACTCTATAATAAAAGAAAATTTCGCTATCTAAAATCCTGCAAACATAATTAAGATAATTTTCATGAGACATAGAACCTTCAGAGACAAAGATCCAACAGAAAGTATCTGTATTTTTGTGAATAGATGTTTAAAATAATAAATGGGATCAGAGAAACTTTGAATTAATAGTAATGAGTTGGGGAAACCTGGCTATATCCTATTCAATTTTTTTCTTACCTTCAAGAATAAAACTGAAATTCTGGGATTGATGAGATATTTCAGTGGTTAAGAACACAAACTTTTCAAGCACAGGATCTGAATTAGACTCTTAGTACCTGTATCAGGCAGCATACCATTGCCTGTAACTTCACCTCCAGGTGATCTGTCACTCCTTTGTCCTTCTCATATGCAGACATACACATAAATAAATAAATAAATAAATAAATAAATAAATAAAACTGTTAAAAAAAGCCACCTGTGTGTTGCCTTTAGGTTGCTAGCAGGGCATGCCATATCAAGAATGAAAGCTTAGAGGAAAGTCAGCTAGGTTTTATTCCCTGTTTAGAGGAGAAGGTATCCCAGAAAAATGTCTTGTCTGTTTCTACAGTTTATTTAAACACCAAAGTGACAAGCTTGGAAGTTGCTATTCCTTGATCCCATCACTCCAACCCCCACATGACATCTCACTGGGGTTTAGACTTTCCACCCTAGTGGATTACAGACTTTCAGTTGATTGTCTTACTAAGGGCCAGTATCTGAGGTTTAGGTGACACTATTGACATCAAAGTCTCACACTAGGAAGCAGTGCTTGGCCAGTGCCTGGTCTTTCTATACACATACGCATTTGAGTTCAGGTGTCAGACAATCAAGCAAGTGAAAATTTCTCCTTTATTAGTCTTGAAACAAACAGATGAATGCAAGTATGGATATATATATACAGATTTAAGGACCACCAAATTTTATATACCTGTATCCTTACAAAAATAAGATAGACAGTATTTATACAAATAAATTTTAAAATACATCATTCAGTACCAAAAAGATTGACCTAATTGATTGAGAACACCTGATGACTTACTTAGAGGCAGAACTAATATAGTAAGACTCAGTATCTACTTTGTTCATTAACCATATCAACACTTACATACAAGAAGCTATGCTAATCAATATATCAAGCATACAATAAATATTGATTTATTCCAGTCTTTATATAACTTTATTTAGATATAAATGTTCTCCTTTTTTTTTTTTTTTTTTTTTTTTAGTCTTTGCGAGACAGGGTTTCTCTGTGTAGCCTTGGCTGTCCTGGACTCTCTTTGTAGACCAGGCCAGCCTCGAACTCACAGCGATCCGCCTGCCTCTGCCTCCCGAGTGCTGGGATTAAAGGCGTGCGCCACCACGCCCGGCTTATGTTCTCCTTTTTAAATGGAAGAAAAGAAATGATGTCAAACTGACCTCTGCCTCATCACCAAATAAAATGATACAGAGGCAAATGGTTTAGTGGAGATTACCTTAAGAAGGTAACCATGAAGTGTGAACCCAAGGCTATGTCAATTCTAAAGCCCAATCTTTCAACACCATATTCTATTGACATATGGACCAATTTGTGCTCTGAGGTGGTAGGATTTGATTAGTCACATTTAGCTAAATAAAGGCTAAAATGACATTTAGATTTATTAAAAAGCTGTCACATAATATGTGGAGGAAGTGAAGTTGTAGCTTATTTTCAGGTTGTAAGTTTAACATAAAGAGGATACTGGGTTCAATCCTCAGCACAAAATAAACCTTAAAAAACAAGCAGATAACTCAAATAGAAACCAATTAGTGAAAATGCTTTGTATGTTATGATTATGTACTTCTTAATAATGTATAGCAGTGATAGTAAACAATAATATAGTAGACAGTAATAATAATAATCTTTCAGACTAATGTTTGTGACCATGATCAAGATTATACAGGATTATTGCTTTGAAATTAAAATATTATACATTTTATTTATTAATCTTAAACCATCTAATTTGTTTCACCCCATGATCTGTTGCATGTCTTCAGCACATATTTACTGTATTTTTGAAGTAATATTGAATTCTGTATTACATAAAGTAAAAAAGTCATCAGAGACAAAAACCCAATCTTAGACAGTGGTGTAGGATTTTCTGTAATATTAGTGGCAGATTATCAACCACATAGAATGGTGACTTGAAGGAAATACTTGGAAAATGATACATGTCAGGTTCTTTTTTGGGAACTTTTTTCTTATAAATTTTATAAAATTTTAATATTACAAATTAATGTCATTCATTTTCATTAACCTGTGTTTACTTAGTCAAATTAAATGTTTGCAGTTCTGGGTGACATTCTTTTGCCTGCCTCCTCTTTTGTGACATCTGCTGGTCATATCCAGTACTACAAAGCTCTATTTCACTCTTAGACTTTCTCCAATTGTCCAGTTCTTTTCCAAGAATTGGTTTATTGCAGTTTAGTTGAACTGATGGAATTCAGGGAGTATGCATGACAAAAAGAAGTAGTATTGTAATGTGTGTATCAGCTTGGAACGAAGAAAACGGGAGTCCGTAAGTATTGGACATAAGTTTAGCAATATTGGAGATACATCTTCTTTCATGTTTTGGTTCTGAAAGTGATATTATGGTGGCTGTCAGTTAATCCCTTTAATGTCAATGGACAACTCAAATGTTCTTTACAACTTAATAACAACAAGAACAACATAAGTGTTCAGGGTTGTTTTTAAATCCACATTTTAAGTGAATGAACTTTGAATTTTAGCACACATTGGATGCAGGATAGGAAGAAGAAGGCAAGAGGAAACTTTATATCCCCAGAAATCCATTTATGCACTGTCCTGTCAGTCAAATTCAGATACTTGTTGCCAGCTCTAAGATTTATAGGCAAAAGCCGGTTTTTGAAATTGCTTTGTGTTTCCATTTAACAGCTAGGGCAGCAGCATGTTAAAAATCTGCCGTGGTCTCCTTGGAGCCTATTTATAAAGCTAATTTGTCTCCCTGGACATTTTTTTTTTCGCCACCTCTTTCAAATACTAGCTCTAGGCTTCTAAACCATTAACCCCCACTTCTTCATCCCAAGCAAAATACTGTCAGAGACAATGGATGCAGGACAGTGACGATTCTGATGATATAGTCCTCTCCAGCAGAATGCAAGCCATCTCTCCTGCTGGCGGGAGATGGATTTGCTGCCCTCCCTGCAGACACACAGGCACACACACGGAGCCCTGGGAAGTCCACATTTACTGTACTGTGTGCCGACTGCCTTGAAGAAACTGTAGCTAACCACCTTATTAGTATTCTTGCCTCCACTGTGTCTCACTTGCAGCATCAGAGCGCTGAGCAAAATGCAGTAGAGCAGGGACACGCACGGCTCTGGCAATCATCTCAATGCAGGCTGCCGAGTGCTGGGGGGTGGGGGTATGCAGCGCATCAAGATTAATAACCTTGCCATAATCCGAGGCACCGTGCAAGCAGACACCTCTGCTGATTGACTCGCTCCTGGCTTGATACATCTGCCTGGGGAGAGGAATCCGGAATCTAGTTCCCACTCCCCACCCCCCTGATTTTGGATGTTCTTTTGATTCTCCACAGACCTGGAAAGGTAACCGCAAGCCATACCATCTGCAGCTCACAGCACCTCTTGGAGGTTACTACTGACAGTTTTCATTACACAGGCTTCTGTGAGTGCTTATGTGTCTGTATGTGTCCCTGCGTGTGGGTGCCTGCTTTCTCGTGGAAGAGATTGTGTGAATGTCCGTCCTGTGTGTGGGGGCTTGTGTGACAACCAAAGCAGGTATAACGTACAAGACGAGGTCTCAACAGCGTGAAAATAATCTCCAGGCAGTGGGGCTCACACTCTGTAGCCCCGCCACCGCCAACCGCCACCTCTCACCGCCCCTTCTCTGCCCGACTCCCCCTGCTCCTCTCGCCTTTGATGAGTTTTTGGCTTACTTTTTGGCCGAGTCTCTTGGACACGTACTTGCTGTTGCTGGAGGATCAGATAAATGGAACCTTTGAAAGTTGATTATTTTTCTCTGGTGTGACAAACAGAGAAAGAGAGAGAGAGAGAGAGAGAGAGAGAGAGAGAAGAGGAAAGGAAATTAGAGTGGTGTGTGACCAGCTAGAGGATTTAAATTTTTCCTGGGTGAACTTTGAGGATCCACTAAGAAGGTAAGTAACAGGATTACTTGCCTACAGTAGCTTGTTTTCTTACAGTGTTTATGTTTTCTGGGTTGTTTTCAGAAATCCATATACAGTTCAGAAGCGCGCACTTCCAGATTGTAATGCAGAGAGGAACCAGTGTGTGGCATTTGGGGTTATTCTCATGCCAAAGACGTTATTTCCATTTGTGTGACCCCCCCCCACACTCCTTTAACATTTTATACCCTTCTTCTTACTGTTTCCATAAGGAATTCTGAGTGTATTAAATCAGCAAATTTGTGATAAATAGATAAACCCCAGCCTCTTTTGAAATGAATCTCTAAAACGGGGATGGGGGGGTTGTTCTGGTTAGCTGCTGGCACCAATGCTGGGGCACAGCAAAACTCATTCGACTTTGAGACTGGCAGGGGATGACTGTGGGGTGTAATTCTGACTTTTATGATAACTTAAAAGTAGATCCCCGACAGAATTTTTTTCAAGAACAGTTATATCTGCTCTAGGGATGTCTGTGCTTCCACAGCTCTTAATAGGAGCAAATGAGAACAAAGTGGGAATTGTTTTGTTTCCAGCCTCACTTTTGGCCCGACTTTCTTCCTTAATCCTTTTAACCCTTTTGAACGAAGTGTCCCCTCATTACGACTAGTCCTGTCGTTTTGGAACGTCTTCTTACCCCATGCAGTCCCTAGAGAAGGAAATGTGGATGCAAATTGCGCTTAATTGTGAATTCTTGGCTGTAAAAGCAAGCAGCGTCAGAATTCATGTGACTTCAGTCAATGTCTTGCTGAACTCGGTCTCCTCAGTGTTCCCTGGTGGTTGGTTACCTGGGCCTTAAAGTGTTGCCTTTCTCTTCCTTCAAACTGAAATGCAAAATGATTTTACCTTTTTTGAGCTCAAGAAAGAAAAATATTGCTTTGCATTGACAGTATCTGCATCTCTGTATTTGCAAATATATTTATATCTGAACTGGCACCTAGCTTCTACCAAGTAAGAAAATTAAGCTTTAAATAGATTTCTAAAATGCTGCAATCTCCAAGTGAAAGAGGTAAAAGGTTAGTCTTTCTTGGTGAATATGAGAGTGTATCTGAATTGGAGTGGTGATGGTTCATGGGCTGTTAGCCAACTCTAAGGGCTGTTGTGATCACTTTCGTTGTAGAGATGACAAGTATGCTAACTAGGTAGAGGAGGGCACACCTTGGTGATTTTTTCCAACTACTGATGACTATATTTAGCTGGAAGATGCTAATTGCAGCACAGAAGATCTATTCAGAGATGACTGATCTGGTCAAAGATTTATAAGTACATCCAACTTTGAAGCTGTCAGACCCTGTACTCAAAACACTGATATTACTTCTTCTTTCCTAAAAGGGAAACTACCAAAAAAGCAAACAAATAAAATGTAAAGATTACAATATCTAATGATCGTTGCACAGGAATGGTAGAGGCTCTTAACTGCAGCTGTTCAGAGATGGTCCGTGGCCCCAGCTGACCCTGTGACTGGCACTCCACACAGTAACCTGATGGACATACTGGGAAAATTCAACACACAAGTCATGATATGATTTCTTGCTGGTTATTTTTAACTAGTATACCTTTCCTCACATTTCAGCTACAGGTTCATGATCAAGAAAGGAACATTTCCTTTTCTTTGTTTTTCGTTCTTTTTTTTTTTTAAATGCCTGTCACATAATGCTAGTCATAAACAAAATTTCTTTTTCTTTTCTTTTCTTTCTTTCTTTTTATAAGAGAGAATGAGCTAAGGATCATGAAACACAGAAGCAGGCATGGATACAGAAATAAGAAACACAAAGTTTAAGGAGAGAAGGACAGGGAAGCTCCAGATACCAGCAGGTCCCAGCAGGCCACCAGAGGCCTCCCAGACACAGTCAGGATAGGAATTATACCTTTCCTCTCAACTGCTCACTCAGCCAGAGATTCTGATAACAAGTCCTAGAGGCAATGTTTTAGGCCATCCAGTTGATATTGGAATGACTCAGAATAAAGAGACCTATCTTAAATGCCATTCTGGAACTTGGCAGACTCGTGTTTCCTCTTTTTTGTTTTTTTTCTTTTTGAGATTATCTTACTTTAACTGCCCACTACCCATTCACATTTGTATGCACTGTGAATACATATTTAGATTGGTGGTGTTGGGAAATTAATTGCATAGATTAATTCCCAACACTATCTAAAAACAAAAGAACATTATTTTGTCTGTTATGCATTTGAGATTTAATAATTGTAATGAGTGAATCCTCTAGCGGTAGCAATACTTTCATTATCAGTTATTTTAGGTTAATAATAGCAGTGGAGTACCAGCCAACCCAGAATGTGCTGACTCCAGCACATACAACGTCTAAAGCAAACCCTTTGCATCTTGAGGGCTCCAGATGCTGGTTACACAGCTGCAATTTCGCATCACTCTGTTCAGCTCAGGTAGGTCAATGATAAACAGCTTTTGCTTAGCCTTGACTCTAAGGCTCATGGAGAGCTTTCTTAAACTTTGTTTTTTGGTAGAGACTATTTTTGAGGTTTAACAGGCTTAGTTTTTTTACTTAGTGAATGCAAAACAAAACAAAACAAAAAACAAACAAAAGGGAGAGGCCAAAAAAGGGACAGGTGGGAACTTCCATTTCAATACTTCCATGTCAGTGTAGCCAAAGAAGACATTGATGTTCTTTAAAGAAATAGATGGAAGGTTATTTTTAAGGAGTGAATTGATAAAGGACTGCCTTGAATTTATTGGGGGAGAATAAGGGATCCTCCATTTCCTCCTCAGTTTAGTTCCAGTCAATGAGGAGGCCTTTCTCTGGCTCTTTGCTCAACTAAGCCAACCAGACCCAACACTCTCCAGTGTGTTTCTATGCTTTTAAGACCCAAACATTTAACACATAAATAGTTCCTTTCCTTTACAACAGACAGAGGTGACAACTGGAAAGTCAACTACTGAGATCACTGAGATCCTTTAAAGGAAGCCAGGAAGATTATCCAGTAAGTTCAAGAAGAGAAAGAGCTCTTGGCTCTCTGGCCCTGGCAATGAAGACAAGCATCCTGAGCCTAAAGCTCTGATTGCTGAGTCATCACTACAGCTTAGAGCTGCACACTGTCTTAGGCCAATGCTAACAGTGGTGGTGGGAACAGAATCAGAGCATTAATCTACAGAAATGAATACAGAGTTTTGGGTCTTAGAATGAAGTAAATATTATACAGTTAACAGATGCTTTATATGTCCTTGCTGTTGTTCCTTACCACTTAAAAACTATTTCTTGGGACTCCCTGATGGAAAAAAAAAAAAAGTTATTTACTTCTATGCGAATTGGATAAAGAGTTTGAAGTTTGCAAAAGAGTAAATAAACCCACTCAGTTATCTGTGCTGCACTTGGGACTGATGCATGTGCACGTTTATATGTATGTATTATGTACATGTGCATTTATACATGTATAAAATTTAAATGATTGGTCAGGCTAAAGGATCCATAACACTAGATTCATGGAAAATAATGATCATTGGTCCTGGGTTTTCAGAAACGACTGAAAAATAAATGGAGAGAGAAAGGAAGAAAGGAAGGAAGGAAGGAAAGAAGACAGAAAAAGGTTAAGAAGGAAGGAAAGGAAGAAGCAAAATAGACAAAGAAAGATATTTGGACATTCTAACTTTATTGGCAAGGGTAAACAGGCTGTTAGTGAGTTTGTAAGCTCCAAAACCTCTAATCCATAATAAAAGTGCTCACTAGAATTTTAAGGACATTTGGAAACTGTATTTATCTATAATAACAGACAAGGCATAATGAGAACAAGCATTATCACACTGAATTGCATTTATTAGACAGATCAGGGATTAAAATGAAGAGATGAAGACAATAATAACAGTATTAGCTTTGTAGTTGAACAGACTAGAGATAGATCATTTCTCAGAGCCTCAGTTTTAGATTCTATAAAACAGAAGCAGGCAGTAGTAAAAATTTTCTGTGATGGGTGAATAAAAGATGTATAAAATACAGTTAGTAAAACCTTTTCTTATAAAATTAGGTCTATATTGGTAGCTCATACAGATTTTTTAAACCCTTCTTAATCTACTTTAATGAAGAAAAAGACCAACCGAATTCAAGATATTTTTATCCTTATCCAGAGAGCTAAAAATGAAAAGCATAACTTGAGAGTTAGGTAAAACTGGAGAGCTGAAGCTATGTTTTATAAGTTAGCTTGAGGGCTTTATCAGATCATCTCAGAGAAGACTAAGCCCTTTCCAGATGCTGTTGTACTTATGCTCACAATTTCAAAACGATACTGAATGTAAGTAGAATCATGTACATCCATCCATTTGTGGTTGCAGAAACAATTCAAATATCAGCAAGTGGGGTGAACATGGCTTTTTATCTAGTGTCTTTTTTTGTTCACAGAAAATGAAAGTATCTTATTATTTAGCTATCTGGCAGGAACTAGTACTGTAGTCCCTGCTCTGAAAAGTGTGCTAGGTCTCTCTTCATTTCTCTTTGCTGTAATTCCAGCATTTGGACGTGGCATGCTGCAGTCTGCAAGACTGCTTCTTCGAATTTTGACTTGATAGTTAAACAGAATTAAGATTCCTCTTCCAGCATCTGGCCCACATGAAGCTATGTCATTGTGTATGACCCTTATTTAGTTCAAGAACATATTGCTAAAGATGTAAAAAGCCTTGTTCCTATTAATGTAGCTAGCTGAGCTGTCAGAGATGAGGCCAATTCTGCTTTGCTAACTCTGCACGGCTGGTACCACTTGACCCAGGTATTTCTGTTCTGCCTAGTCAGCCTTTGCCTGTACATGAAGAGAGCTGGGCTTTGCCCTTCAGAATGTGGGCTCTTACTATCTGATAGTGAATGGATGGACTCTGCTTCATGACTTGCAAGGAAGAAAGATCAAATCCAAACTCCCAGAATTTTACATTCTTTTTATAAAATCCAGGCCTAGGGCGGCAAAAAAAAAAAAAAAAAAAAAAAAAAAAAAAAAAAAAAAAAAAGGGGGAGAAAGGATGTCAGTGAGTCATAGTAGCACAAATACTTATACTTACACTTACATGTGTAGTCTCAAGTTTCACAACCTGGGGATGGAACTCTGAACTACAGTAAGGGAATTCTCTCCATAATATGCTACAGATTATATTGACAAGCTAAAGCAATATGTTATAATTACCACAAATAAAGAATGGCTGTATTCTGCATGCCATACAAATAAGATTATGTATGTCTTCTCGTAAAATTTAAATGAGTTTAGGGGTTAAAAAAAATGGACCGGAAGTTCATAGTAATTGCTGCTCTTTTAGCAGCACCTATGTAGTAGCTCACAATCATTGGTAATCCCAATTCCAAATGATCTGATGCCCTTTTCTGATTTCTGGCAATAGGCATGTATGTGGTATACAAACATAGGCGTAGGCAAAACATTCATACATACAAAATAAAGATTCTAAAAAATTAGTGCGGTAGTGAGGGAACTATTTTTCTCTTGTAAATGAGACAAAAAGAGATTAAACATTGATGCCATAATTAGCACATTTCAAAGCTTATGTCTGTTCTTCTGCATCATAGCGTGTGTGTGTGTGTGTGTGTGTGTGTGTGTGTGTGTGTGTGTATGTATGTGTGTGTGTGTGTAAATGATATCCTTCTTGTTTCTAAGAGGCCTGAGAGTACTTTCTTTAGGGACCATTAATATGTGATATAGTACATTATTAGTGTGATATTTTTATGGTACCTAGAAGAGTCTAGAGCCTGAGGCAGGTGTCTGATTCTTTTACGATTGTCCATGAATTCTTGGAATGGTTGGCATCAGATGGGGTATTATACTTCTGTTTAAAATGTGGATGAATTGGAAGAACATACTTTATGGGCAGTAGCACTATTGTGTACCCACCTTTTAGTCATGTAACTTTGGGTAGGTTAATTCTATATCTGTCCTTAAGTACAATGTCTTACAGAATTGCTGTAAAATTACTAAGAAATGCCATTCTTAGGAAGCACTGAGAATAGAGAGAGATTGGGATGAGAGTCATGCTCGTTAAATGCAATTTCATTATGATACTGATGACCCTTATTTACTTATAATCACCATAATAGTAATTACGATATTTTAGAATTTTAGCTCACAAAGCTGTTTTGGTACTTTGAAGGTATTAAAACCATTATACTACACAAATGAACAAAACACTGGATGGTTTTTGTCTGTCTGACATACAGGTACAAAAGATATGAAAAAAAAGTGATTGTTTTTAGAAGGCAATCCCCAGTTTGGCTATAAAAAGGAGGAAGGGAAAAATCACACTTAGAACATCTGCATGTATGTATATGTTAGTGTGCTCCTGTGTGTACTGGTGCACAAACATGCAGATCTGAGCTCTTGCAAAGGGTATATCAGCCCATGTCTCATTCCTCAAAAGCACCTAACCTTTTCCTCAGTCAGAGCCTTTCACTGGCCTGGAGCTGACCATGTAGACTAGCTGACTTGGTGGCTAGCAAGCCTCAGATTCTGCAGCAGTGGAGTCACAAGTGTGCGCCACTATGCCCGATAACTTTTCAATGGGATTTTTAGAGTGAGATCAGAACCTCCTACATTGCAAAGCAAGTACTTCTCCTACCAACTGAGCCATTTTCTCTTCTGGAGAAATTTTTTAGTTAAAAAGAAGACATAGCAATCTTCCTTCGACTTACTATGTAAAAAAATAATTGAAAATTTTGAATCTCTCATGAATGAATAAATGTAGATTTTGAACATAATGAAAATATTTGATTACATTTCTATGTCATTGGTTTAACTATATTTTTCTATGCATGCAAGTATGCATATGTGAAACAATTTGGCTTTGTAATGCTTGGTAGTAACCTACCCAGTGATAACAAGTTTCAGTCCTTTACACAAGACTCATCTATCTATCTGTCTGTATATCTATCTATCTAACTAACGATCATCTATCTATCTATCTATCTGTCTATCTATTTATGTTTTTTCTTTCTTTCTATGTATGTATCATGTATGTATATATGTATGTAGGTAGGTATGCATGTATGTATGTGTGACATATCTATATATCATCTACCTGTCATCTATCTATCAATCTATCTATCTGTCTGTCTATCTCAAATCTATCTATCATCTATGCTTTATGTTTCAGGTCATGGAAGCAAGGATGGACTAGACACATAATTTTCGGAGCACATTTGTCAATAATAACTAAAATCAAGACTGTGACCATACATATGAGGAATCTATTAGATAATCAATATAAAGATATGCTTAATTTAAAAAAGACTTTCTACACATATCAATAAAATGTTTGAATAATAGTAAAAATGTAAATGAAAAATATTTTGAATAATTGCTCTAATAAAAGTAAATCTTTTGCTAGAAATCTAGTAGCAGGCAAATTAATTTTCTGATTTTTGCCTGATGAAGATGTTATATGTCATGATCATAAGCAATCTGGAATACAGGTTTAGAGGACGTCAGAATCCAGTGCTTCCATATTTAAAGGGAAACTATGTGTGGATGGTTTAGTTTGGATCTTTCATCTACCAAGGAATCTGAGCTATTGAGAAGTGTTAAGCATCAAATTAGTAAATCTATTTTGATCCTAGTGTCAAAGAGAACATATTAGAATAGGATTAAAATGTCTGCAATGGCTACCAGAACTTTTCTGAAATAAGGTGTATCCAGCATTGGAACAGAGGAGATCTTCATATTTTTTTCTGATTTCTGCTAATTCCATCATTCTTTTAATTCTCTTTGTCCTCTTGTTCCCCCTTGCCACCCCTACCTCAGTTTGTGACTCCAAGTCTGAATTTCCTTTCTATCATCATCGTCAGCATACCTACATTCAATCATCCTACTCCCACAAGATTCTGAAAAAAGTAACTCTGTTCTACTTATCTCATATGTTCTGTTCCTCTGACATTCACTTAATGGGTAACCATGTATTTAAAAATAATGAATAAGCAAATCAAGTTCCTACATCTGAATTTCATAAGTATGTCACAAATCTCAGTTGAGATAATTTTACGTAACTAAAACAAATTTTTCAATGAGTGTTCTGAATGAGACGAGTCTAACCTTTGATCATTTTCTTGGTCTGGTCTACTTGGTATTTGTTTGTTGAACACATATATGTGGTTTTATGCTATGTATAATATTGTTATCCTGTAGAAGACAAGATGGAAGCAATATGCATTCATCATAAAATATATAGCCTTACTATTGTCATTACATTGATAAAGGAGAAGATAATATTTTAATCAAAGTAGCTCAGAGTTTAGCAGAAGCAAAGCTGAGGCATTCATAGTTGGAGACATTTAAGCACAGAAAGACAGTTTGGGGTGCATAGTAAATAAACAGTTCAATAGTGAACTAAAAGAAAGAAAGGGTTTGAGATCCTGAGGGAAAGAAGGAGGGAGGGGTGGTGGGAGGGAGGGAGGGGTGGTGGGAAGGAGGGAGGGGTGGTGGGAAGGAGGGAGGGGTGGTGGGAGGGAGGGAGGGACAGGGAGAGAGGGGGCAGAGAGAGACGAGCTTAAGATACACACAGTGAATCTGTTTCAAAGTTATGGTAGTGCAGATACACTAAGAGCTCCACAGTCATGTAACGAGGGACATCTTTATTCTGGAGATGCTGACATGGAAACTAAGATTCGCCCAACGTGAGATTTTTCCTAAAGAAACAGAAAATTACAAACTGCGCAGACATCTGTGTTACTGCATCTGGCTGCACAGACCAGGTGCTGAACTCTTCTAATTTGAGGCTTTACTTGGCCTGAAACAAAGTTTGGCACTATTATCTATTTTTCTCTCTGTTTCTCTTATAAATTTACCAATACCCTTTTGGATAAATTTTGCTGTGTTGCTGGAATTTTTTTCCACATAAAACAATATTTCAAAACTTCCTCTACCTTTTTTATTCTTGCAGACTGAGAAGTTGGAAATCAAGATATACACAAACACTCAACTGGTTTCTTTATCTTATCTTCCTGTTTACAATTTGATTAATTACTTTTGTTTCTGGAAAGAGTCCTAGTACCTTGAACTGATAGTCTGTTAACCATCATCTGATGTTATGTTCTTGAGGAAAGTATACTGAACCACGCAGACCTTAGAATGGAATAACGCTTCACGAAAGCCTGAGGATCTGAGAGAAGGCTAGCTCCTAACCTTTCAGTCTTCAGCATGACAATTTGGCTTGTATTTTGAGAGAGCTGAGAGGTACTTTCTATGCTTCAAGGAAATAAGTTTCTTTTTCTCTCAGGCTGGAGGCATGACAATTGAACAATGGGCAAATTACAGATGTGCTTTGTTTCTTTGTAGAGTGATCTAGATTTCGAGTTAGGGTCTGGATTCAAGGTCAACATCTAGGGAAAACAGCAGAAAAGCTCTTTGAAAACAGGGTACGCTAGTTCCAATAGTACCATATCACCTACCTGAAGAAGTGAGATTTTTTTCTACCAACAAATAACTTCTTGATTAGATATAATCTTCAGTCACTGCTGTGCTAGCCAACATGTTGATTCTGATTTTTACAGACAGGAAGAGTAAAGAGTTCATTTCTTCCCATGTTTGTGCTCAGGATTGCTTTCAGGAAGATTTTCCATTCCATATTGCAATCACCCTTTTTAATGGTCTGTAATTTGATCATCCAGAATCAGAAGAACCCATATCTCCAATCAAGAGCACCCCTCATCTGCCACACTTACTCAGATGACCACTTCCCTCCTGTCTACCAGGATTTCCAATACCTCAGCATTCTGCTCACCTTCAGCTTTCCAACACTAGCATCAGGTGCACTTTCTCATATGGAAGTATCTCTGTGTCTTTCCCAGTCTTCATCAGTTGTACTTTCTGATGTGTGCACTCCTGGTTTTAAGCAGTCTAGAGCTTCACACTGCAGCACCAATTTGGTTGGCTGCAGCCCTTGAGGCTGGTCTCTCAGCCTCTTCAGTGGGCGTATGACTCTGATTTGGCTTGAAGATTTACAAATCTCCCTAGTCCACTGACCAGTGTCAAACATTTGACAACTGCCTCAGTTTGCTCTCAGTAGATGTAAACATCCTTCAGAAGAAATAGTGTTTTATTGGCCAAGTCACAATCACAATAACTCGCATGTATTCTGTGTTTCTCATTTGTCTACAGCTTCATATTAATTTCCAAAATATATTCTTGATAGCAAAGTCTGAAGTAGATATTTTTAAAATTGAAAAATAATGAGGTTAAATGAATGTCAAAAATCTTGGAGCACACATCTGGATAAATTAAATATCTGATGTTGGAAATATATTTAAAATGTTCTTTTCTAGGTCATTTAAACTATTTAATATTTTCCTTCTTAAGGAAGTGTGTGTGTGTGTGTGTGTGCTCGCACACACATGTGCATGTGCACTCAGGCATGCACACACTTAGATATAGCTTTAAAAGCTGTATACACTTTAAAGTTCTATGCAAATGACAATTTTGTTGTGTTTTTATCCAAAATTATTTATGGATTACATCACATACGGTTGTGTAGCCCAATAAAAGAAACAGCTGATTAAGGAGCAAACATTTCTCAGTTTTAAAGCACAAATATTATGGATGATTATGAAAGAGAGCAGCAGAAACAGATGTGTGCAGCAGCCTTGTTTGTGTGCCTGGTGAGGTACAATAGAACCTGGCTAAATTACACTAATGAGCAGGAGACCCATTACAAATCATCACATTTGCCCAATTAATGGAGGAGCAACATAGAGAAAAAGATTGTTAACAAGCCTGCTGACATAAAGTGAAGAAAAACTTTGAAATTAACCTAAAGGAGTCATGTACATGCAAAGATATACACATGCCTGAGTATTCATGTACACACATGCAGTGTGATGTAGACTCAGGTTTTATTATATGCTGCTAGAGTTTTTCTAGCATCACAAGTACATCAATAAGTGCTGCCATTTGGGCTCTTGTCAGTTTTGGGGCTCTCAGCAATTGTTCTGTACATATTCTCGGGAAGGACTGGTTTGTTGCTTGGGGGTGGTTTTTATATGTTTGGTTTCCTTTTTCCAGACAGGGTTTCTCTATATAGCCTTGTCTGTTCTGGAACCTACTCTGAAGACCAGGGAGGCCTTTAACTTAAAGAGATCCACCTGACTCTGCCTCTTGAGTACTGAGATTAACAGCATATGCTACCACCCAGAAGGAAGCATTATTCTTTTTTCCCATTTTTACCTTGGAAACTTACCTACACACACACACACACACACACACACACACACAAAGAGTGACAGGGGAGGCAGACAGAGAGCAGAAAAGGGGAAAATCAAGGGACAATATGTGTTTCAGATAATATGTATCATACTTTGAGTATTAATACATTCTTGGAGCAGAATTTGAGAAGATGCACATCTTATCTCTAAGGTGGTTTTAGCATATCATACATAGGGTCACATGCATTTTATATGTTAGGTCAAAATCATGCCTTCACAATTACGTCTAGGAATTCTTTCTAATTTAAAGATATTTTATTCATTCTACTTTCTTTTCTTTCTTTCTTATTGCTATCAGACTTTAGTTGGTTGGTGAATGCAACACCATTTTTCCTCCTTGCTCCATGATTTCAAAATGCCCTTGCATTTTACTTTGAACCTATATATCCAGTTTCCTAACGTGAAAGCAAATGATCTTTCTGGAACTGCAGTCTTCTTGGCAGGCATATTATATCTGGGTTGTCTTCTAGCTCAATCCTTTGTTGTATTCCATTTGAAAATCCCTTTGTGTGTGTGCTAATGGCCTTATATTTTTCTATCTACATCTTCATAGTGGAAGATCTAAAAGAACAAAGATCATGTTCCTTCAGTATTTAGTCACTCCTTTCTATGTAATAGATTTACAATGTATGTGTTTTAAATATCCCAATAAGTTATGTTGGTCTGAAGACCAAAGAAGAAACTGAGTCTTAGTATTATCTAAGCCCACGTAATAGGCATGTTATTTGTAAGAACTCTGTTCTTTTTTTTTTTCCTTTATTCACCTGGTTCTATGCCTCAAAAGACTGTGAACTTCAGTAAGACAATCTCAATAAACCACAGGCTTTCATTCCCAGATCCAACATGATCTCTACCACACTCACAGATAAAATCAAAGCACTTTTGTCCCTAAAAATATCATGAATGAATGAAGACAGTCTCAGACTCAAGGGAAATTGATTATGAAACATTTTTCATAGAAATGAAGAGACAGTATAGCTTCAAAGGGGCATGGGGAAGAGAGCAGACGAAAAGCATGCAGACTGTGAAAGTATAATCTGTGGAGGTTTATTTGGTCTCCTCTTCCCCAGTGAATCCCTACAGACAGTTCTGAACTGTGGGTGTGTGTGTGTGTGGTATGACGATATGTCTGTGAGAAGCTAGAAAGAAAAGATTACAAGACGATCTTCTAAACAATAAATGACAGTATAAGTTTAGAGGGCTTAAACCATATTACTAATTAACTTGAGCCTTATCTTTTCCATAAAGCTTAATCTTTTAACATTTGATTGCATTTGTGGTGAGTCCAGTCAGGATGCTGCAATAAGGGTTAGGGAGTAAAGAGGTTGTTGTCAGGTACGGTCAGTCTAAGTTTCAATGACTGTTCACTTCCAGAGACTAAACTGGAGTTCTGTCAGCTAGAAACCATGTTTAGAAACAGTATCACCCTACATCAGTAGAATGACAACAAATGATTGAATATGTGGGTTCACAATGAAGAGATTACCTGGCAAGGTTTTCAGATACACTCTTACTTTCATCTGTTCACATACCTTCAGATTCAGGCATTTATTAAATTCATTGGGTTTTGAAATATAAAGTCATCCCAGGAAAGGTATTAATCATTAGATCAACCCCACCCCCTGTACATGTTGGGCATTGAAACTCCATGTCAAAGACACCAATTCTTGAAAGTCTTAAACTATGTGCAGAGTTTTCTACGCCACTTATGGGAAACACTGGTAGAGGTCATTTGGAGCTGAGCTGTGATGTTCATGGAAAAATGATTTGAAGAAGTGGAATTTTATAGTCTGCGTCCCACTGGCTCAGCTTCAGAAGTAGAAGCTAGCATTATAAAATAGGCTCTCTATGATGATTATGGCCATATATAAGATTTCTGTACGTCAGGCGGTGAAAGCTGGTGACTCATTTCTGTAAAAGATTTTCTGCTTTTTTAAACCAAGTTCTGAGATGTTATTGCTGCTACAGGACTTTGACAAGTTGAATTTTTTTACCCAAGCTTTACCATGGATGGGTGTACCTCTTTGTGAAGATATTCTGATATCTTTAAATTGAGATCAGTTGCATAAGACCTAAAATGATAGGAATATATATGTTACCAGTAGTGGGGCTGCTTAAAAACAGGGACCATTACTTCAGGTTTTTTTTTTTTTGCTGTTGTTGTTGTTTGTTTTTGTTTTTTAGCTATCTTTCAAGGGTAGATTTCAGGATCTGTCATGGATTAGGAAGGGTTTAAAATGAAATCTGTGGAGCCTCTTACATTGTTAACAATAAATTTCTTCTTTGATTCTTTTTGGTTTAACAGTAAATTCCATTTTGTCCTGAATGCTATCAAAACAATAGGAAATGAAGAGAGGCTAAATTAATTATAATAAAAAGGGATACATAATATGGTCTTGCCACTCTTGGCTTCTTTAAAAGGATGTATGTATATGTTACATAATTTCCATGAAAAAGCATCTAATATACTTCCAAATTCAAACACTACCATATATCCAAGGAATAATCTGGTTTTGGGGTCTCACAGGTCTGTAAAATGCCTCATACTATTTTTTTTTTTCTTTTAAAAGATATGCAAGGAATGGTATTTGAAGAATTTGAGAAGTTTTGTATTAAACATCCATGTTTAATTTGATCCAATTCATGTTTTCCAAATTCATTCAAGTACAGGACATTGTTTTTGTGGAACATCTGTTAACATTTAGCAAATTAATAGTTTCCCATGAAAGACATGTAGAAATAATAAGTTATATCCCAATTGTACTATGGATAGGAACATGGTTACTAGATAATACTCACGTGATTCATATGTGAGTGTATAAAGGCTTGATGTCACTTTATGACACAAAACCAGAAGAATATAACCTTTAGAGTACTTACTTATCTTCAAAATGGCACATAAAGCATGCACCTGAATGCTTTAGTGTTTACCACTGCCAAATCATTAATTCACATGGGAAAGCAACCACTTATTATGCTATTAAATGTCAACTCATTCTCTTGATTAATGGAACATGTGACCATTTGTTCATGATAATAGCACTCACATTTTCACAATATATGACTATGGGAACATGTTTATATTGTTCCAATATGCATGTTGCTTTGCAAGTACAGCACATAGTATGCAACAATGTCATCTTAGATAAAAAACATTTTTAATCCTAGAGCCTTTCCATCACTTTTATTGATTGAAATTGTACTAAGGGAAGTGAACATCCAGAAACTTAAACCTTGTGGACTTTTAATTTTCAGAGTCTTTCAGATGTTGTCTGCTTTTCTAGAGGACTTTGCTGTGGTTGGCTGAGAGGATTCAGTGGTTTGCAAAATGCAGGATAACAAGGAAGTGCATTCAGATACTGCTTCTTTCTCTAGAACCTAAGCCTCAAAACAAAACAAAACAAAACAAAGAGCAGGCAAGAATAGAAAGAGTATTCTTAGCTGAGCTAGCATGGTATGAATGCTGCATTACCAGCTGCTCACTGAGCTGCAGCTGAGCAGATCTGCAGTTTACAGGCTGCCCCACATTCTCCCTTTAACAGGGACTGCAGAAATTCCCTTGTGTACTTCCCAAGCAGGAAGTCTAACTTCCTCAGGTTGAATGATCTTTCCAATCTCTATAGCATGGGAGCTACCAGGGCACAGATGGCAGGAATGCCTTAAGGCACATCAGAATAATAATGAATTTCTATATTTATACAACTCATGGTCATTCCCTGTGCAATATATAATTAGAGGATTAAACAGCTCAGTGCATCGTGTTTTGTAGTCAAATGGTGAGGTTGAGGAAAGACCGACAATTGGACTAAAGACTTCACAATATATCGTCACACTTAAAGTCAGACGCTGTCCTACATAAATGTAGGAGACAGTGAAGAAGATTTTTAAACTTATTGATTATTTTTTTCAAATAAAATCCTCTGAGAAGTCTGTCAAACAGACTTCCATGCCTTTGTGTAGTTCCTCTACTTCCAACAGCAGTAGGAATTCTACAGGCTTCATGTAAGAGGGTTCTGACAATTGGTGCAATTGATTAGATATTCTTTAACAATATTTTGTGTATCTCCATGTCCTCACTGAGAAGTCTAGGATCATAGGGGAGGCTTGAGAATGCACATTTGTAGGATGAGTCCATGGACAGCTGTAGGGCCATGGGTTAGTATTGAGTAACCATGGTGGATGCAGCAAAGCTCAACTATAGGCCATCCATCCATCGGCCAATAATTCTGTACATTCAATCAGAAGGGCAACACATGGAATTGATCTGCTTTTAACTGAGAATCTAGACATGTAGAATTATGGGTTAGAAAGAACGACTTTCAAAAAAAATAACAAATATGGAAGCCAGATTTAGAATCCATGTTGCTTTTCTTCTTTCAGAATCACTGCTTTTAATCTAAACCTATAATGAAAACTGCAGAGGAATCAAGAGCTGCAGGAAATGACCGAAATTACTGAGAAAAAAAGGAAAGTTACCCATACTTTAGGGTAGGAATTTTCCTCCTAAAACTTGTACTTTAGATTATCAAGTTATATCTAAATATAATTTTCATAATTAAGTATATTAGTTGAATTTTAAATAATCCCAGGACATAATTTTCAAAACCCACCAATTTCAATAACATTTCTTTCTATATTTTATTATTCTCTGAACATCTTATTTTCTTCAGTTGAGACATTGTGGCATTTGTTGAATTCAGGATATTTGTTGAAGTGTGGAGGATTGAAGACAGAATGTGGCCATTTGTTGCCTCTTTCTGTCCGTTACATAATATCTTATGGGATAACTGATAGCTCCAAATTCTTTATTATAGTATTTCCAGGTTTCAGGGGTGGTTTGGAGTATAGCATGTGGAGAGTAGGGTTTATTATTTAACCTTCTACTATCACAGAGACTAAAATGTATTGGTACTGATCTTTCTTTCATTATTTTGGATTTAGATGGTAATGAAACAAAATGATTTAATTTTGCCTCATCAAGAACATTGGCCATTGGGATGGAATCTAACAGGGGATTAGAGAGGAGAGTGTCGGTGATGCACATGTTTGTGTGGAGACAGGATGAGCACATGTGTGTGTCTTCAGTGTGTATGTCCCTCACTTTTTAGTTGTTTTTAATCTATTTGTCTTCTTCTCAAACTACTTTTAAAATTGTAGAATCACTTCTAAACCACGTGTTTTTAAAGGAACTTTGATATTTCAGTATGATTTTATTAATTAAAAATCAGGTCATGTCTGATGTTGCTACAGCTCTATGATAGTGTCCATCCCTGTTATCTTGACATTCTTCTTCTTTTCTGAAAAAAAAAATTGTGGATTGCTATGTTTCCTGAATGATATATAACTCCTGGGACCCAGCTATTTACCACTCTGAGACTGACTTCCAGAATATCTGGGAGTGTCTATTACCATGCCCTGTTAAAAAAAAATACTGCTTTAAATAGTCCATGCCAGACTATCAAGTTCTGCTCTGGTTGACTTCTAGACATTTTTTGATCAGACTCCTACCACAGTGACAATGGGTGTCCTGATATTTTTTTTGTCAGTTAAAGAGAAATCTAGGAATTTATATATTTATTGAAAGAGGGACCTTTTTTTTTTTTGAGACAGTGTTGGTCCATGTAGCTCAGGCTGGCCTTGAACTCAGAGGTCCTCCTGCCTCTGCCTCCCCAAGTGTTGGTATTACAGGCAAGCACGACTGACCCCAGCTGGAAGAGAAAATCTTAACTGAGAATATGCTTCTATAAGACTAGCTGGTAGTCAAGTCTGTGGGGCATTTTCTTGATTAATGGTTGATGTAGAAGGGCCTAACCCTCTGTGGGCCTTGGCACCCCAGCACTCCTTTATGGCTGCTGCTGCTGCTGCTTTAGTTCCTGACTCAAGGTTCCTCCCTTGAGTTCCTGCCCTGACTCCCTTAGCTGATGCCACAGCAACCTGAGATCAACTCTTTCCCCCATAAGCTGCTTTTGGTCAATGGAGTTCATCACAGCAATAGAAGAACAAACTAAGAGATATTGTAAAGCAATACATTGTGCTTCCTTTTTAAGAAGCTGGTATTTGATGTGCCATGAAGACCACATACTAAAGTTTCTATGGTTAGTATCATCATTTATGAAATGAGAAAAATTTTTTGTGAGGAGCCCTCACGGTACTGGTAGGCACTTCAGATAACATTTTATCTTAAGTTATTATTTACACATATCTTCTTTTTTTCCATTCCAAAATTTTCCATCCTCCTGAACAGAAGAGCCTTACTAATTGAGCATAATGGACCATCTCAACCCATCTTTTATCACTGGGTACCACTTTCACGGATGGGTGCCTCTGTGGAAAAGACTCCACTTCTGTATTCATTTTCCTGTGATGTACTCCTGAAGCTGACCACTAGATGTCTCTGTGATTACATGCTGGGCCAAATCAGACACATGGTGTACTACATCAGTGAAGGTGAACCTTGGAACAGTCCTCAAACTCCAGATACCTGCTATAACTACAATAGCCTGCTCTATAATAAACTAAGGTAGAGGCTCTAGACACGCTGCTTGACTGTGTCTATGTGATAGTGTAACTAAATATAAAGAGTTAGGTCCATCTATCCCCAAGAGAATCCATGGGTGTGGAAGTTCCATGTATGTGCAAGGGGATATGCATACATATCTATATAGACATACACAGAAAACAAAAATAATCATTAGACTATCACATAAATATACATGCATGAGAATTTTGAGGTGATGTTTAGTTTTCAAGATAAAGCAAGGTAACTGTGGGTAGAATTGATCCCTTCCCATTATACCTTGGCTTATAGACATATCATGCTTCAGTGTTCCCTTCCTCCTTTTCACTCCTCTTTTATTTACTTTCTTATATTCTCCCTTTCAAAAGTAACTTTATATCAGGAAATAACAAGAATTTTCTATTGAAAATTGTCCATTTGTTTCTAACCTAGTGCTTAAGAAAGTAGCCTACATCCCAGCTTCTCAGTAAATGCTTTGGCTGGCATTTTAGCAAATGAGTAGGACACTCTGAAGAGTAAAAACTTTAAAGTTAGTGGTTAACATAAACTGTTATTAACATACAACTACATAAATATGGTTATATATATTTAGAAGTTTTTATAAAGGACATCTTTAAATTTTTGAAATAATTAAGTTTGCTTTTAATATTATTAAGCAGTTTTAATGTATCTGACAATACAGTTTCAGATCAGCTGAGGGAAGGAGGAGAACAGATCTTTAAACTCTGACAGGGTCCATCAGTCTTTTACTAGGTTACCTTATAGGAATTCCACAGACTGAAATAGTCATGTAAAAATAAGTTGACAGGAAATACTGAATAAATGTTTTTAATGGATTATACTCAAAAGAAAAATCACAATTTATATAATAGTGGTGCACTCAAGCTATCTGAAAATATTTTGAAATTACGTCATAATTATATTTTTTGCCTAGTTATTTATGAATACATCCTTTTCTACAAAGAATATCATAACAAAATTGAGTTGTATTCCCATCCATCTCAAATGGTTGCAGACTCACATGAGGTTAGAGGATAAAACAGTACCTGTTTGTTGTGATTTGTAACAGTCACTCCCTGTGTATTTGGTCAGTAGTTCAGTAGATCACACTGATCTCCTTTGAATTCCTGAGTTCAGTCATTTCCTGGGGCCAAGAACAATAGTTGTTAGGAATTGGCACACAGATGTTGGAAATATACTTTTTAGCCACTTAAAAGTGACCAAAATACCTACAAAAGTTTACTAAGCCCATGTTATTTCCGGGATATCAAAGAAGAAACAGAGAGGCCTGGCATTTTCAATTCTGAATGGTATAAAAATGGCTGATAATAACTAACAATTACTGATCTTACTATGAGTTGTAAATTATAATGCACTGTATCTTTAAGACAATAGCTCACATTATTAAGTGGCTTTTATATAGTAGCTGCTGTTCTTTGACCTTTGCAATAAATAAATCATGTACCCTTCAAAGCCAACCTTATTACTGTTTCTGGGATCTGAGGCACAGAAAGGCTAAAAAACTTGTTAGTACCTACAAAATCAGACTTAAACCCAGTTTAGCTCTGCATTCCCTGGATCGTTGGCTTCCTAGGAAAGTCTTGAATGGTTCTTGGGTTGCTTTAATTGGTGTGATTGATTCCCTTTATCTGCTTATTTTCTAAACATCATCATTGGCCAATTTAGCCAGAATAAGAGCAGCCATCATTTTAAGCCTCTTTTTCTCCATTGAAACTCTTAGCAGCCTTCTGAGTTCCTAGGTCTGTTGCCTTTTGAACATTAGGTAAATCAAGAGAACTTTGTTGTTGCTGTATTTTATTTCTTATCATTCCTGTTTAACTATGACTCATAGTACAAGAACTCATAAGGGCATTGTCAGATCTCCTAATGCTGTCTCATCCTCCTGTACCTAAACCCTCTTTTCTATTAATTTCATTCATTACCTACAACACTGCTCCCTACCTTTATGTTATATGGACAAACAAAATGTATATATTTTATAAAATTTAAAATCCACAAATGAGAGAAAACATATAAGGTACATCTTTCCAAGTCTGAATTATTCACTTAATATATTTTGCAATTGCATCTGTTTTCCTTTACATGATACAATTTTATTTTTATAGTTGACATATATATACATATATATATATATATATATAGCTTATATATGTATGTATTATGTATGTATATATGCACACACACATTTCCTCTCCATACCTCTGTTAAAACCCTTCGTAAAACTTTCTGCTTACTCACTACTGTCCCTATACTCTTCCTACCTTAGTCAAGAACCACAGTGATGCCCTGAACTTGGGCTATAAGATGACTTATCAGTCACATAGTCATTATTCCTACAAAGCAGAGGGTCGGGTTTCTAGGCTTGACTTAAGCTATAAAAATGCCAGGCACCTTCACAAAATTTTGTTCCAGAGGCCTACTTCTTCGTTCAATTTTCCATCTGCACATCCTTTTTTCTTTCTTTTGGACCATGGTGGTCAAGACGACACAATTTCATGAAAGGCATGCATGGCTTAAAAAAGTAAAGGATACCCTGGAAATCAATGGTTTCCCATAAGGAAGCGTGCATCTGTGTGCATCATTTACTTCCTTCTCCGTGGTACTCATTGTTGCATAAATTACAGCTTCATGGACCTTGAGGAGTCTCTAATTCTTTAAGCTTCAAGCTAGTATGTTATAATCTATGTTCTGAGTTTTAGGACTATATTTGATATACAATAGGGAATTTAGTAGTTATGACAGGGAGAGGAGAGAGAAAAAAAAAAGGAAAAATATACCATTTCACTACCTCCAGTATGATCTTTATCTTGTTGAAAGAACGTTATTGTCTAACTAACAATGTGACAAAACTACTAATAGTTGAACATTTACAAAATGGAACTCAACCCTTCTTTTTAATATTCATGGAACTACAAGGTGATTTTACTTCTAATAGCAGCAGCACTACCAGCAGTAGCACCACTATCACAGCCATCATCACAGTCACCATCATCATCAGTACCAACCATAAGCATCCCTATCACCACCACCATCATCACATAAAAATCACCATTACTATCAATATGACTATCATCATCACCCTCACCACCACGACCATTATCATCATCATCACCATCACCAACACTATCGTCATTACTACCACCATCATTACCACCACCATCACCATCATCACCACCATCACTATCACCACCACCAAGAAGAAAATTTCTGGTTCTCACTAGACATTTCTTTTATTGATAATAAAGAATAATTCTACAAGTGTACTGGAAGGTCAGACTTTACCTATCAAAAGGAAACATCTCACTTTAAATTTTCTTTGCCCATGTATCTGTTTTTGTTTAAAAAAAAAAAAAGTCATGACTTAGACCAGACCTGACATTTCCTACAAATACCTCTGTAATCAAATATTGGTTACTCTTCTTTCTACCTCAGTATCTCTTCTCCACTGTATGCTTTTAGATTCCATGTTATTAGGGTGCCTGTTCTTTGCCAGTCATGCCAGATGTGCCGTTGTCTTGGGGCTTCACACTACCTATCACCCTCTGGTCACTTGGATTTTAGATGAAATATTTCTTCTTTGGATAAGCTAACTCAACTTTCTAATCAACAGTACATAATTTGCTATGTGAATTCCTTGAAAAAACATATCATTGTGTTATTTTGTCGCTGTTCATCTACCAACCTATTTATTGATTATGAATGATGGAGTCTAGTTCTCATCGAAAAAAAATATGTCATCTTTGATTCATCATTATGTTCCTATACTCTAAAGGTATGTGAGGCATAAAACAAATACTAAAAATAAATAAATTAAAACAAATAAACAAGTAAAAGTACCAAAATTGAAAATGTAATTTCCAATTTCCAATTATTATAAAAGACAAATGCATGTACACCGGAGAATCTCCAAAGCCACCTACCATCAGTCTTTCTCCTTTCTATGTCTGTTCTATTTATACAGTTAAAGAGTAATGTGGCAATCTTCTTGAATATTAAGGTATTTGTTTGTTTTGAACAAACAATTGCACTAGAATTAAGGTTAGTGCTTTGACTGATGGTTTCATAGTTGCTTAGTTTGGTCTATTTGCTTTGCTCTGGCTCAAACGCAAGGTCTCACAAATGCTTTGAGACTAGGCTCCATTCCTAACTCTGAGACCCAAACCTTTATATAAGGAGGATTTGGGACTTGAGGTCACAGGTTGCAAAGATTATAGAAAATTGTTACTGAAGATAGTTAAATGTTCTGTGACCATGAGGAGAGAGGCAAGGAAGACAGGCATCATGTCTGTATATGCTAGCATGCCTCCCAGCAGATCCTCACTGTACAAAAAACTCCAAACTAAATGATGTGGAACAAATAATTGACAAGATGAATCTGGACCAAGAGGACTTTGGGAAGTTATTGTTTTAAGCCCAGTAAACCGCAATACAATTTGTATCTCATTGAGAGATTACTGAAATATAGAGATGATGTAAAAATAATGGATCAGGAAATAGGACAATGGGCACTGCACCTTCTTATTTCTAGAGGAAAATAATTCTAGTCTTGTAAAAACGCATATAAAAACTCAGTATGTGCTCCCAAAACATCCAAGGAAGCACACAACTGGGTTACACATTGCTGTCAGTTCACTGCTGTAGCCCTATAATATAAGACTACTTTGAGGGTCATTTGCATAGTGATGCTTCAGCACAACATTAAACTGACAGAAGAAAATCTTGGTGAAACAGTGCCAACACTGAGACACTGTAGACGTAGTACTTACAGATCCAGTTTGAACAAGTATGCTAACTCATGGAGAGAGCCCAACAAGTCCTCAAAGAACGTGAGCCATCAGAATCTAAACTGTATGACACAAGCTGAGAAACAGGAAGTAGGAAGGAAGTTAGCACTGTGAAGGAGCAGACATTTGGAAAAAAGCCTGCAGGATGTTTTGACTATATTCTACCTAATGTTGTCTTCAGGGCAAGATCTCTGTGACTGTCTATAAAAGACAATTCTAAATGTGTTCCTTGTTCTGTACACGTCTCCTAAAATGCAACTCTAGTTTTCCAAATTATGAAGCTACTCAGCTATCAAATAATGCCTTAGGCAACTTTTCTAGGATGGACTCTTGACTGCTTTTCTTTTTGTTGTATACAAATATCTGAAAAGAAGAAAGCAAAGGAACTTTGTTTATTTCAGCTTGAACTTCATAAGGATATTGCTCATCATGGTGGAAGGCAAACAAGGGCATCTGATCATGTTATACCCAAGTTGCGAGACTCTCCCAAAGACCAACAGAGATCAGCTGGATGCAATTCACACACAGTCTTTTATTGAACAAGCTCTGGAGCTTGGACAGACAGTTCCCCAGTAACTGGAGGAAAGTATTGGCCTTGTCTCCTTGGGGTCCAGGGTTTATAAAGGCAAAAACAGCAAGCGAAACTTTCCAAGCCTTGATGCTACATGATTGGGTAAGGGGGTTGCAGGGAAGTTGGCCTTAATGCTGATAGGGCATGATAGGGTAGGGGCTTTGGGCCAAGCCACAAGGGTAATCTTATCTAATTTTTTTAAATCTACTGTAACATTGTGGGTTTTTCACCTTGTAAGTTGGCCCCCAGGTGTAAGGGAGATGTTACCAGGCATACTTTTGTGGGCTTTTCGAGAATGTGGGGAACATGGGGGAAGGGGCCTAAAGTTCACTCTGGGGGCAAGACAGAGGCTTGGTGAAAGACTGCTTTTGTTTGGGCCCCACAGTCAGAATATATGCACATTTAAGAAGCAGAGACTGACCAGGAAGTATGTCTGACCTATAGAACTTTAAAGCCTAACATGCCATGTTCCCTCTTGACCTACTTCTGTCAGTGACAATCTACTACTTTCTAAAGAGCCCTCAACTTTTCTAAGCAGTGCCATTCATTCCCTTGGGACTAAATGAGCCATGAGCCTGTGGAGTATATCTTCCATCTGAACGTCAACACACCACATTTCAATTCAAAAGATTAAAATGGGCTTCCACACTACAAAGGCCCTAAATAGGTGGGAGATTGGCCTCTCTACCCAAATGAGATCTTTTCCCTTTCCTTCTCCCCATGCTTGGCTTCTTACATCATGTTCTCTCTAGAGGATCTTCTTTGTGTGAACATATCACCTCATTTTATAGTTCAGTTCTCTTTTATAAAACTTGAGGAGTTTCCTTTTGTCATCATGCTACATTTTGAATTAAATAATTAGTAATTTGTTAAACACGTTGGCAATGCTAAGTATTTTTTTAACTTAAGGATGATTTACTTTTGATTCATTTGCTGTTACTTCATCAGAGTGTGATTCAGTAGGAGCTGTTTGACGCATCACATATCTGTGGGCCTTTCTTGTTAGATTTTCATTTTCAAAATTGTTAGAAGGACTTGCCAACTAGAGCACTTTTGCTTTGAAATGCTTACAATAGTGTAAACACCAAACCATCAAACCATGCCTTACTCAGCTCTATGCCCATTAGGAACAAGCTAAGCCCAGAAGGTGAATTCATTCCTACATTTGTCTGTAATGATCTCTTACCAAAAACATGAAGCAAAAAGGACCCAAGCCAGGCCAGATCTATAGCTAGAAATTAGATGTTATTTTGGTCTTCCATACCTGGAACATTTGCAGCTGTGTAGGAATTTCTCATCCTCCAGTTTCATCTACTTAACTCTACCTTTCTAGAAAGGACATAGGTATATGTCATTTGGAGGACTAATGAGATGTACTTTGCTGTCTTATAAAAGGAATCTTGATGACTCATGAGAGATGATTTTCAAACTAATCTCTCCTTAAAGCAGACTGACTGAAAATTCGCTCCCATGACCTGATATAGCCCATTACAGACAAGGTATCTTGATTTTTCTTATACTATACCATAGCATTCTAAAAATAAGATTTGTATTACTTATGGGTTAAATTATATCATTTTTTCCATCCACACGTGTATAAACATATCAATTTTATTTATTTTGTTCAATTTCTGACACTTTCCAGGATTATCTGAACATTTGTGGAGTAGCATGACGCCAGAAGTGATCTGTTTAAAGAGCATTTTAAACGTAGCTTGTCATCTTCCTTCAGACATGTAGGGTGAAGAAAGAAAAAAATCAACATAAAAACACCTGTATATCCCTTAACAATGTAAACTAAACACCCCCAAAAGCAAAATGTGTTTTTCAATCACTCCATTAGTTTTTGTTTCATTTCTAAACTGCTTAGTGCATGGCTGTTTTTCCAAACAAGCTATAGACTGAGTCATTATGAGCCCTGTGCTGACTCTCAAGCCCAGTCTCTCAGAACTGTACTGATTACTCTTACTTTAATTGCATTTTAAAAATTATTATGCCTTCCTATCATGTATTTCACAAAGTACTTTCTTTTCAGGACAAAAATATCAACCAAAGCATGGGAGAATGGCAAAGTTGAAGGATCCAAAGGATCCTAGAAACCTACAAGAAAAACATTGTGATAAGCAGATTTGGGCCCAGGGGTCCCGTTCAAACTATGGCACCAGCCAAGGACAATACAGGCTGTAAACTTCAATCCCCTACCCAGATCTAACCAATGGACAGGACATTCTACACAGTTGAGTGGAGAGTGGGGTCTGACTTTCACATGTCCTGTGGTGCCTCATATTTGACCTCGTCCCCTGAATGGGGGAGACCTGGTGGTACTCAGAGGAAGGATAGCAGGTTACCAAGAAGAGACTTGATACCCTATGAGCATATACAGGGAGAGGAAGTCCTCCTCAGTCACAGTCATAGGGGATGGGAGTAAGAGGAAAATGGGAGGGAGGGAGGAATGGGAGGATACAAGGGAAAGGATAACCATTGAGATGTAATATGAATAAATTAATAAAATAAAACTTAAAAAAGGAAAAAAAAGAAAAATTATATCTACCAAAAGTATTACAGCTAATGGTGTAAACTTTGTTCGTCAAACATTCAAATGGGGATAGTGAGTTCTTTCTGACTGTCATAATGTATGTGGCAGTGGCTTAATGATGTGAATAAAAGTTGCCACATTGCTGCGGTTCTTCTCCCTTTCTGGAGAATAATTCTTGTTCCGTTGTATTTTCCTGCTCAGTGTTGGGTTAGCATCTGCAGTTTGCAAGGTGATTAAGTTCCAGGCATCTATTTCTTCACCACTCCTCTCAACTTCCTGTGTTATTTTCTTTTTCCGTCAATCTGTCCTTTATAATGTTTTCAGAGCAATATCTCTCAAACATCATTAGTTTTTGTCATTTTATAATTAAACCTTTACGTGACACCCCATCATTCACAAGAATCAGCTTTTAAAGTCTTCTTTACAGATATAAACTATCAACTTTATGTCATTTAACACCTCCAGCCACTGATGTTGTTTTATGTAAAAGAAATAGAAACAAATTTTAAAAACTGAGTAAAATTCAAGTTTTATGACATCAAATGCAAGCACTTTTAGTACCTGGTCCCTTTTCCTAGTGAAACACAACAGTTGATTGTTCCCAGCCTCTGTTTTCTACCAACACCACAGCTATTTCCCTGTAGACATTGAAACTGTTCCTTTTACCTATCATAATTCCTCCACTAATCTTACAGAATATTTTGAAAAAAATCTTTTTTTTTTTGCTAAAAATCCATCCTAATCATTACTACTTGATATCCCATCATTTGGTATTTCTATCCTGCATTACAAGTACAAAGAGATATATGTTTTCTACACTACAATATTGCTACTACTTCTCTATACCACTATGCTCCTTACAACTCTCTTACTGAGAGAATTGAGCCATAAAGAGAACAATGTTATTTTTACACATCTTTCATTTAATACAAAGTATAGCATCAAAGAACTGTTATTCAAACTTCTACTGAAGTGAATATAGCATGGTCGAAACTAACAAGATAGTAAAGTATAGATAGCACTGATCTTAATCGTCATTGCCAGTTTGTTTCCATTCCAGCTATGTTACCTTCCAGATAGGACACTGGTGGTGAATGGTTTATTTTATTTGAACACTTTTTCACTTGTAAAAGTGGGAAATTCCTTCCTGAAATGCTGTTGAAAATATATATTAATGCCACAGAATATTGTGAATTTTGAATAAAATAGTTTAGTTCTGATTAGTAGAAAATTCATTAAAAGGGGAAATTATGTTGTGTAATCAGATGTCCAGGAGGGAATGGATCTACTAGTCAACTAATTAGCCATCCAAGAACACCATCAAAGATTCTCTTTGCTGTATCATTTTCAAGATAGTTGACCTCAAGATAGTTGTAGTAATCTGGAGAACAGGCTTTGCACAAAGTTCTTCATATAAGTATTACTTGGAAAACAAGGAAGCTTTTCTTACATGAGGTTCTAGCAGACTTCCCTAAAGAGTCATAGATAACCACTACATCACAGGGCCTTTTCTACACTGATATCTGTAAATAGGAAATAATTACTAAAGATAGTGCTAGTCTAGCAGATCTTTAGACCCTTTAGAAGACAGTGACCAAGGTACTTTGGAATACAGCCAATGTCCTGTCAAAGTAGAAGCATCAGTGTACAGGCAACAGAGCAAGTAACCAAGACATCCTCTACCAACCTTGTACTTTCTTCTCTCATCACCCAACTCTAGGGAAGAACATATTCAACTTTCTCATGATAGCAGTTCCCTTTCATTGACTTCAGCCACTTTCAGTATCATTATGTATTCTTCAGTATCCTTGTGAGGGCACAGGATTTGCAATGCTTCTTTCATGGGCAATATGCAGCAAGAGCCATGAGGGGCAAATGGGTCAGTTATCAGCCTCACTCTGCTCCTGTCCTACAGCCACAAACTCCTTTCTGCTTAATTAAAACTGCGGGAGGACAGCGTCACTGCAAGTCAGTTCAGCTTCCTGGATCGACAATGATGCTGATTCCACATTCATAATTAATTCTCCCCAGCGTTAAGAATGGAGCTTCGGCTGATTAAGGATTCTTGGCGGACTATTGCAGATGTCTGATTTTCTAAAACAACAGCAGCAGCTATGCAGTGTCTTCTTGATCTACATAAACTTGGGATGCAGAAGACGAGAAGAGGCATTTTACGTTCCCCTCCAGAAATCTCACTTGACATTTAGCAAGGGACATTTGTTAGAATGTCAGTTTGATAAAAACTGTTTGTAGGAGTCACTCAGCATTTGCTACTGAGCTGTAACAATTGTTAAGAGCCATAATTACTCCAGGCAGGTTTAAGGAAAAAATATTATTAGAAGAATTGGGCAAAATACCCCCAAGCTAGTAACCATGCATCTTCTGTCTTCCTGTTGAATTAGTGTCTCTGTAACATACTCCAATATCTTGGCATCAAAGTTAGCAACAGCTGCGAGGGTAGGTAGAAGTCAGTCATGTCTTTCGAAGAGACAAGCAGAAAGGGCTGCAGACATAACTTTGTGTATAGAGAACAAAACTGAGGAATGAATTGTGTATGTCATGTCATGATAGCTAATAATTATATAACAAATGATAATGACAAGCATTTGGACTGAGTTTTCTATGAACTGCTATGTTATATAAGCTTTTTTTTTATCAGCACTCATCTCACAATTTTGATCCTACGGGGAAGAGAATGTTATTAACTTTACTTATATATCAGGACACTGACATGAAGACATGATATGAGTATCACCAAACATCATAGTAGGCCTTGGTCTCTAAAATATTTATTTGATAACCTCACTGCTTGCTGATGCACCTCAGTATCTAAGTGTCCTATGCTTACATAGTGTATTGTGCAATTTTTGTGGAACAATTTATTTATCTATGGAAATGTAGCAATAGGCTAAATTTTGTTAACAAATCTTTACTATCATATAGGGGATGCAATATTATGGGCATCTCTTGGTTAATTCTCAGCACGACCTCACACTTGGGCAGGTATACTACCAACTCCTTAAGATGCTTTTGGACTTGGAAATGGAGGAAGATAAAAACTGACTGAAAAGCTTCAAGGAAGTAGAATCAAGAAATCATACAGGAGTCTGGATTTGGAAACGGTGGATTTTTGATAAACAAGAAACAGCAACCAAACTAAGAAGTATTCTGCACTTTGTTTTTTTTACAAAGTCAAATATGTTAGAATAAATGTTTTTCTAAATCTACATTTATTCATTCATTCAATGAAAAAATATTTTTGAAATCAATTTTCAGTGGAGCCTTTGTACAGTACTGTTTGTAGAAAGGCAAAAATGACAGTCTTCTTTAAAGGCTCACATTAGGTGTGAAGAAACAATCATGGAATTACATAACTACAATACAGTGGTACTCAGAGAGGCAAGATCTATTACTTCCTCTCAAGCCTTCTTTTGAACCACCTCAGGGCCTTGTTGTGTCTCTATTTGTAGCATAGTGTCTGGGAAACAGTTATGTGGCCCCAAATCACTTTGGAGCAATGTAGATTTTCAAAAAAGGACTCCTGTAGAGTGCTTGGAAGGTTTCAAGAAAAGTTACCTCATTATTACTTCAAGGTTCTCTTATCCCTGAATGCCTCCTCCAAAGCAACAACAGCTCCTCTTCAGACTTTCAGAGCTACGCTGCACAACACATGAAGTGGGACGTTCCTGGAAAGGAACAGAAGTTTCCCTGTGGTGCATACTGTTGCCCCTCAAATTCATTGTTGCAATAGAATGCCTTTTGTGGTTTGTATTTTTCTTGTTGAGTTAAGCAATGGCACATGTTAGAGTCTCCAAAGGTGAACAAGCTTCTTTCATGAATGTGAAAGGACTGAGGAAGTATATACTTATAATTCTAACATTTGGAATTACTGTGAGTTTGAAGCCAGCTTGAGCTATGGAGTGAGACCCTATCTTTAAAAATAATTATACATCTCTCTCTCTCTCTCTCTCTCTCTCTCTCTCTCTCTCTCTCTCTCTGTATATATATATTCATACACGTACATACCACACATATAGTATAAATATATTTCCTCATTAAAATTTTTCCCTTGCCTTAAAGCCAGGACTGACTCTTGTTTCTTTTGAAGTATGTGTAAATCATACTGGACATATTAAGTGCTTAAATATAACTTAAAATTTTACTAGAGATTTGTAAAATGAATAGATATATATCAAGAATTCTCTACCTCCACTTAAAGATATAATGTTTAAACTTTATGTAGTCTTTTACTTGTAAACTATTTCAGTATTTTACTTTTAGACTTTGTATTATATTTTTATTATATGCCATATGACTTAGTCTTTCCAATCACCCTATAAGGTAGAATTTATTATTTCCACTTAACATATGAGAAACTGAGTACTAGGAAATAATGTACTTAGATTTACAAAGTATTAACGAGAGAAGCAGGCTCTTTTATCTCTCAATCCCCAGAGACATATTTCTTCCATTTCAGGGTTTGAGATACAGCTTAATCACTTATGATATGCCTCTGTACGTTTATAATAATATTTATATAACTTCTTTTGCTATGGGATATGTATCCTATCTAATATCTATTATCTCTTCTTATGTCTTTGTTGTAGGGGAGTTAATTCTATGCCTTCTGTTTAATATTACTGGGTAATGTATAGAACACTTTTACCCCATGTGTGTGTATGTATATATGCATACACATATGTGTGTTTTAAAATGCTATTGTCTGGTGTAGTGCATGGCAGAAAGATACATTTTATCCAAATTCCTGAAGAAGTTGGTGCCTGTTTACTAGGAGCAAAAATCGGACTTTATATACACATGTCAGAATCTAATAATTCTTAGAAATACTTGTTCTCTCATCAGCAACATCAATTTTCTGGGTGGAGTGGTGTACACATATGCATGTATTCATGTGTGTGCAACTGTTCTCCGTGTGTGTGTGTGTGTTGTAAGGATCCCATTTCCTCCTTCCCAGCAGTAGCACTAGAGGGAGTGCCATGTTGGCTTTTTATATGGTTACTATGGATCTGAACTCAAGTCCTCATCCTTTCATAACAAGCGTTGTACTACCAAGCCATCTCCTGAACTCAATATTAGATTTTTAAGGTTAGATTGTGAGAGAAATGCATATAAGACTAAGTAGAAATAAACATTTGGACTAGGCGTGTAATTTTCTCATAGGTTGGAAGACATGTGGTCCAGGAAATATATATAGAACTTGTTGAAAATGGATATACAGACAGAAAGAGAAAGATGCTTAGGGAATATTAACACACACAATGTTCAGAAAGTGGGTATTTGGGGCACTTTTATGCATATAGAACATTTATATTGAAGACTAACATGCCCACTGTTATTTGTTAGTACAGTTAGATAATTTGGGATTAAGGGATCTGAATGCTGGTAAAACCCAAACAGGATTTTCCATCTGATAGAAGCTGAAATGTTTCGGAGTTGGCTTATTAATTTCAAATTCTGGTCCTGAGAGACTGTGCTCATTTGCTGATTTGTAGATTTGCATGATTGCCAGTCACAACTGTGAAAATAAGCTGAGAGCTATGCCAAGCTCTCACATAATGGATTTCAGTAAGAAAATTTGTTCCTTCAAGATACTTCAATCATCCCAAGTGTAGAACCCATGTACATAGAACATTTAGGTCCTCCTCTGTTCCTAGATCTAGCCTTGTTCAAGAGAAGGTCTTTTCTCTTTACCACAGAAGGGACTTCATCTCAGACTGCGCTACTGCATTATTCACTCTGAAGTTCTTACAGCCAATAATTAGATTTCTTTTCGCAAGCCAATATTGGGACATTCCTTAGAAACCTGAACCATAACTCAATGTTTCTGCCTTTTATTCTATACTTGCAAATTAGGAATTGTGAATATTCTGTTTGTTGTCAGAGTTATAACAACACACAATAGTATTGATAGCATTCCACCACAATTTCTCCAATAGCCATGCTATTTTAATTATCATGCAGACTGGCCTATTAATGAGTTACTAGATTTTTACTCAGCTATAATGATCTATTCCTATTTTAATTCACTATTGCTATCCTCTAAGGAAATACAAAAATGCTTTCCATCTGGAATTACAAGTCCTTTATTTTTGTTGGGAAAAGCTGTACTCCTGGGAACCTCTTAAGTCTGGCTCATTACTCCACTGTTGTGCCGCACAAAACGCAAAACATCAGAGGCTGAAACATCTTAAATATCACCAGGATGTGACTTGTTTATAAAGAAATGGAATGTTAGCTATCACAACAGTGCTGCAATATAGTTAGGTAGCCATTAATAGGAATTAATAGTGATAGTTTTCTAAACAGAACCAATGAGACACATTCTTTTTAGAGTGTCACTGAAATTTTACAAGCAAAAATTGTGGCTTCAAAAAGATAAGGCAAGAATAATTATTTGCTCTAATTTTCTGTTTAATTTCTTCTTCTCCACGACTTTAGAGAACCTAAGAAATAACACATAATGTTGTGTGTGGTGGTGGAGAGAGAGAGAGAGAGAGAGAGAGAGAGAGAGAGAGAGAGAGAGAGAGAGAGAGAGAAAGAGAGAGAGAGAGAGAGCGCAAAAGAACCATGCAAACAACAGAATCAACAGAATCATCTAAGGCTTTTAAAGGGGTATGGCTCCTCATGACCAAAGAAATAGCACAACCTAACATCATTACTTAAGGTTCTTTGTGGGGTATGGCCTACTATGTATTGTCCAGGATCCAATGGATAGCTTTATACTCATGTATATACAGGCAGTTATGATTAGACTCAGTGGGTTATATGTTTTTTTTAAGAAGAAAAGGAAAAAGAAAAGAAAAGAAAAGGATATGAATTTTTAGGGTGTGCCTAGGAGAAGTCTGAAGTGAGAACCTGGGTATGTATGCTCAAAATGCATGTGTGACATTCTCAACAAATAGATAAATAAAATTCAAACAGTAAGACTGGGAATGTAGTGTATCCTCCTATTTGCTCTGCATTCTAGACCACAAGTCTTAGATGATGAGAATTAAAGGCCAAGAGTCATGCAAGGAATGTGAAATGGAGAACAAAGAGGCCTGCTTGGGGCAACAGGTTCTCTGGCACTAGTTACTGCATTTCAGGCAAGACAATTCAGACAAATGTCTTTCCTCACCTTTGCCTCACAAGCACTGAGGGACCTTGAGGACACATTCTTTAGCTTCCTCTTATAGAATTAGAATTTTAACTGAATATGCTACAAGTGTTTATTTTATTTATTTGTTTATTTATTTATTTGGTTTTTCAAGACAGGGTTTCACTGTGTAGCCTTGGCTGTCCTAGGCTTACTCTGTAGACCAGGCTGGCCTCGAACTCACAGTTATCTGCCTGCCTCTGCCTCCCTAGTGCTGGGATTAAAGGCATGAGCCACCACGCCAGGCTCTATAAGTGTTTATTGAAACATACATTATGAGTTTGTAAACACTCAAAAAGTCACAGAAAATCAGAACTGCAAGAGAAGTTAGAGATCACCCTGAAGGACTATTATAGGATCTCATAAAAAAAATCCAACATCTAAAATGAATTAAATTGTTGCTGATCTCCTGAGCCAGAAAGGAGACTCAAAGCTTTTGCTCACACTCTTCAGGGAGACCCTGTGCCATCACAATGTACTTAGAAAATCATGGTTCTAATCCAAACGGCTGAGTTCACACTTAATAGTTTCAAACCATAAATAGATTTAATCATTTTCCCAAGATCACTGTGAATTAGTGCTTAAATTTCAATAAGGACATAAATCCTCATTCTTCTAACTTATAACTCTTTATAATTCAACACATTCTTTGCTCAGTCATTCTGGGCCTCTTCTTTGTAAATCAGGTTGCTATGGAGAGAAAAACCAGAGATCATTGCTCATTTATTCATTCATGGGACTAATCATCTTTGCTTTAGGTGATATCATCCATCTATAACTGTCTGACACTCACAGAATGTATTTGTCTACATAGGGCTTATGAAAGACATAGCAGAGAAAAGAATCAGCATGCGGGAAGTTGACTTTTGATTTAAATTCCTTAAATGCTTCAAGCCTCAGTTCTTTCTGCATTAAGTATTGCTGATTATTTGTGGGCAACCTGTTCTGCTGTGAACAGCCTCTGCATTGAAATCAAGGCTAGAGGGTCATTCCCAGCAGACGCACTGTGTGTGGAAAGAAGACTGTGTCTAAATAGGCTACTTTTTCATGTTGTAATTGGTCTAATTACTTCATGTTTGGAAAGTGCTTTGAAGGTGCAATATTAGTGTTGCTTGCTATTATTTTAGTTATTTCAGCAGCATTTACCAGTTTCTTCAGTTTCCTTTCTTAAAGCGACCTAATAATCAATTGTCAGAGATTTCTTCTTCCTTCCTCCCTCCCTCCCTCCCTTCCTACTTTCCTTTCTTCTTTTTTATCATTTTTTATTTTTAATATTTTATTAATTTATTCATATACATCTCAATTGTTATCCCATCCCTTGTATCCTCCCATTCCTCCCTCCCTCCTGCTTTCCCCTTACTCCCCTCCCCTATGACTGTGACTGAGGGGGATTTCCTCCCCCTGTATATGCTCAAAGGGTATCAAGTTTCTTCTTGGTAGCCTGCTACCATTCCTCTGAGTGCCACCAGGCCTTCCCTTCCAGGGGACGTGGTCAAATATGGGACACCAGAGTTTGTGTGAAAGTCAATCCCCACTCTCCACTCAACGGTGGAGAATGTCCTGTCCATTGGCTAGATCTGGGTAGGGGTTCAAAGTTTACTGCACGTATTGTTCTTGGCTGGTGCCATAGTTTGAGCAGGACACCTGGGCCCAGATCCGCCCATCAAAATGTTCTTGTACCCAGATTCTTATACCCAGAAAATGCTCCACCACACAACAGGGGCATATGTTCAACCATGTTCATAGTGACCTTATTCATAATAGCCAGAACCTGGAAACAGCATAAGTGTCCCTCAGTAGAAAAATGGATAAAGAAACTGTGGTATATTTACACTATGGAATACTACTCAGCTATTAAAAACAAGGAATTCCCAAAATTTGTGGACAAATGAATTAAACTAGAAATAATCATAATGAGTGAGATATGGAGAGAGTGGGCAGCCTTGAGAAAGGACAGTAGGTTACCAAGAGGAGACTTGAACCCCTATGAGCATGTACGGAGGAGGTAATCCCCATCAGGAACAGTCATAGGGGAGGGGAATAAGGGGAAAATGGGAGGAGGGAAGAATGGGAGGATACAAGGGATGGGATAACCATTGAGATGTAACAAGAATAAATTAATAAAAAAAGGAAAAAATCATAATGAGTGAGTTCACCCAGAAACAGAAAGAGTCAAATGGTATATACTCACTTGTATCTGAACAGTAGTCCAAGGGGCATGTCCCATGAAAATCTTCACCAAGTAAGTGAGACAGAGGGGAAGTCATCTTCTTGTCTTCTTCTTCTTTCTCTCACCAACTTCTCTCTCTTTCTCTCTTTCTGTATCTGTTTATCTCTCTTCTCTCTCATCTCTCTTCTCTCTTATCTCTCCTCTTTTTTCTCTCTGTCTCTCTCTCTGTCTCTCTGTCTCTGTCTTTGTCTCTGTCTCTGTCTCTGTCTCTGTCTCTGTCTCTCTCTCTCTCTCTTCTCATTTTTAACTTACCATATTTAAATAGGAGAAAATCTGGGAGACTCATGACATATAATATTTTCTTCAGTTAATCAGGTAACTTTATGTTCCCAGTATCAATCCAGAATTAAGGAAAAATTATTTTGTCCAGAATAAATGTTTTAAGGTGTTGATTCCTGTACAGATGTTACCACAGCCAGTATAATATTCTTCGATGGATCTTTTTAAAGACTAAGGCTTCTTGGGCCCTGCAAAAGACTAGGAAAAAGAAAAGAAAACATCTACTCTCCAGTTTTAGCTCTGTTTTTTCTATGAGAAGTGAGTGAGAAAGAAGCTTAGGCAGATTTCTGCACTGGTTAGAGATTTGTGATGATGTAATTTCCTAGGGAGCTGTTTTCTTTCTTATAATCCTGGACTTTTTTTCTTCACATATAAAATAAAACTGGAACTCCCTCCCTTGTCATACCTCTGCTTTTATATGAAAAGATTGATTTTTAGAAAAATGTTCTCAAATGCTGCTTTCTTTGGGCAGTGTCTGTACTGAGTGTTTCCAGGTTCTCGATATCTTATTCATAGTTTGAAATATAGGCTCACGCAGACTACAAATTAACAAAGGAATCAACTGTCCAGGTGAGAAATGTATTGAATGTCATCAATGGGCCAACTGGGAGAAGAAAGGAGATGGAGAGAGATAAGGGGAGAGGAAGAAGAAAAGGGAGAGGGAGGGAAAAGGGGAAAGTGAGGAGGAGAAAAGGAAAAAGAACGAGATCTAAAGGGACTCTTATTGTTTGGAATTTCTATATGTGGGCTTCAAGAGAGAGAGAGGAGTTTGGTTGCTAAGAGGCATAGCAGAGTTGGTTCTTTGTTTTTATTGACAGGTTTGGATTTTACAACACTTTTCTCACCACACACATTTTCCCCATGTTGCATCTTATTTTAATAATTTGCTTCTCCATCAGTGAGTGTGCAGAAAATGATAAACAGGATTATTTTTCTAAGTTTCACTCAGAGAAAGCAGTTTGTCTTAATGCAAATACAACCTTAAACCAGTTCAGGCCATGTCATTTTATTTATCTTCATTCCAGGAGATGTACAAGGACATGATCAAATAGAAATTATTTTTATCAGAGCACTGTCAAGAGGAGTAAATTATGTTCAATATTTAAACTAGGCAAATGTGCAGCATGATGCAGGTAGGGTCCCAAGTTGCCAATAGGTTACTAGATTTATTTTAAGGGAAGGAATGTAGGGGCATGGTATATGTAGGTGAGGTAGGCTGCCAAGAACGTTGCTAGAAGAAGGAACACATCTAATTCAAGCCATGTGGAGTTCCATGTTGCTAAATTATTCAGGATGCATACATGCCTCACTCTTTTCCACCTTTTATTAAACATAGATTCTTTTCTTGTAAAAATAATAGAAATACATTTTCCCTACCTGTACTCCTCTCAGTTCTTCCACACTTCTTCTCCCTTTCTGTCTTTTATTAGAAAAGAATGTGTTTTTAGGAGACAACAACAAACAATAACACAATATAATAACATTAAACCAAACCCACCATACTGAGCTTAGCTAAGCCAACAGAAAATTAAAAGAACCCAGGAGAAGGTGCAGGACTAAAAGACCCACTCATTTTACACATTCAGGAGTTCTATAAAAACAATAAACTGAAAGTTAGAGTATATATGCTGAGGACCTCGTGTAGACCTGTTTAAGCCTTGTAATTGCTGTTTCAGCCTCTGTGAGTTCATAGAAGCTTTGCTAGTTTGTTTTAGAGGACCTTGTTCTCCCAATGTCCTTCCATCCTCTCGGTCTCCCCGACTCTGCTTACTCTTCTGTGAGGAAGCATTCTGGGAAGGGAGTGATGGAGACATCTCATTTAGAACTGTGTGTTTCATGGTCTTTATTTTTTATGTAATGTCTTGCTGTGGGTCTCTGTGTTTGTTCTTATCTGCTGCAGAAGGAAGCCTTTCTGATGATGGCTGAATAAGACGCTGACCTATGAGTCATTACATTATTATATTTTTAAGGAACAGTAGTATTTCCTTTTATGCTAGCTCACTAGGCTGTTTATACCCCAATTCTTGGTCACCCAAGCAGTGCTGGGTATGGGTTCTATGCCATGGATTAGGCCTTAAGTTTTATAAGACAACAGTTAATTAGGTTTGTGCCACCATTTCCTAGCAAATTTTGCAGGAAGCATAAATTATGGATCAAAGGATTTGTGATTATGTTGGTTTTTACATTTATCTTTTGATAGACTGCAGAATATATTTCTGTGTCATAGACACTTGAGCATAGGCTTTATGTAGGTACCAGCTTTCCTTTTAATATTCAAAGAGTTGTGTGGTGTTGTCTTCGGCAGTGGAGCCTTGCTGTCAGATTGTGAAAAGCAATCTATTGTATTGGATACTTGCTTGTTCTTAAATTAAAAGAGAGCATCCACGGTTTACACAGCTAGGAAGATTCTTATTTCTTTTCCTCAAATGCAATCAAGTTACTTTAAACTTTGTAATGGGGCAAGTCACACAATTGTTCTATAGTTATTAATAATTATCAAGTATTATGAGCTGTCTGTGTTCTAAACAGTGAGGAAGGCATTATTTGTATATGTCTTCAGAGTTTTATAAAAACTCTGACTCCTTGTGTAGGTGAGAATGTAGCAAGGCAGAAAGATGTACGTTTGACTAAATCACATTGAGATTTTGCTCAGTGAGAAAGTGAATGAGCCAAAATTGGAACCTAGATGTGTCTACCTACAGGGCCCCAAAACAAGCTTCTTTGTAAAAATACTATGAATATATTGCAAGGATTTCTGTGAGGCTCTAAGTGGCATATCTCATTGAATTAGCCATTGGATTCATGGTGATCATCAACGGCCTTCCAGAAATCATAATCTCAGTATTTACCTCTGAGATATCCAGCAACATTACCCAAACTTCCCTTCCTCCCATTACCAGTTACTATTTGTTGAATTCTGTGACACCATAGAAGTTTAAGGCAGATCTGTAAAATAGAATTTACCCAATTATAATTCCAATGAAATGTTTCTACATTAATTTAAGATTTCAAGAAATAAATTATAGTTTAAGTCACTAATATGTTTGGCTTTATACCTGTATTAGTAACAGAAACACACAGTTTATATTATTAATAAAGTCACACAGCAGTCTAAGAGATCCTAGAGGCTGAATATAGGTGAGTGGAAAAGTTATCTGGCTTAATGCTGCTGCTGCTACAATTTTGTTAATTCAGGTTTCTCTGAGGTTAATGCCAGAATTATATATATGGACCTATATTTCACAATGATAATTATAAACACACACACATCACACATGCTTTTTCTATTCATTTACCTATAAGGAAAATATGATGAAATCTTGAAGGCTGCACATGTGTCTAACCTGCTATCAGAATATAAGCTTCCTTCCACACATGCAGAGCCAGAGGTTGACCACATACTAGGTCAGTAATTCCCCTTGCCCCTGTGTATAAGAACCAGACAGATACATGAGGAATAAATAGCCATTGTATGTATGATGCAGTGGATGTGATAAGATCTGGAGCCAAAATATAGCCCCTGGAAAACATTTTAATTTTCAAATTATAAAACATCTTGTTAGAGAAAAATGCACTCTTGAGTATATCTTCTGATTGCATTGTTTAAGCTGTTTTCTTAAACAGCACACAGTTTCTAGTTCAGTAATTAAGGTGATAGAAGATTAAAACACAATGACTCATATTTAAAGTCATATAAAAGGAGCAGCATGGCTTGTTACCATGTTCAGATGGTTTCCTTTTTTGGTTTCACAATGGGTCAATATTATAAGTGTCAAAATCACTTCATATTGACATATATCTTATAATGATGAATAAATGTCTTAATTGTATAGAACACCAGGAAAGTGAAGTAATTCTGAATTGCTTTAATGATGGTTTTCTTTTGGTTGTCAATTTTGGCTTTCTATTTGAGCCCCAGTAACGCCCAACAGTTAAAAGGTATTAGACAGACCTTCTGCCACATAGCTTTTGAATCATGGAGAATAAATGTAGTACTTCAAAGACTCTGATTTTCCCAGTGCAAATAGATTATTTAAATTGTTAATGTCAAATTAGTGAGTAAATAAGAATATGCTATGAAAACTTCATAAAAGAATACATGCAATATATTTGGCCTTTAGTCAAGTAAGCACTGAATATGTAGCCTTCATTTATCATTCATCCTAGGCTACTTTCTTTCCTTAGAGCTGTTCTTAAGAGTTGAATGATTTACTTGATCAGGTTTAGTTTTTTACAACTGTCTGACAATTTAGTTGATAGCTGAAAATTTTCACTGACTTTAAAGAAAAATGTACTGACCCGAAGTTTCATTAATTAGAAAAGCTGTGTTAATTCCTCGATGCTAAGAGGTGGTCCCTCATAGATGTAATCAAGTACAGAGGAAAGATCAGACAAAAGTCTCCAGCCCAAAGAGAGCATCAGAGTGTCAATCTGACACAGGCAACCCTGAAGTTCTCACCTTGAGGCCCTGAAATTGAATGGCAGTCTCCAGGCTGTCAGTGGAGTGCTTGCCTTATGGCATGCTCTATGCTATATTGCCATTATTATCTTGAAATTGCCAGTGATTGCAGTTTATCTGGGTAAACAGAAGAGGGATATTAATGCAGATAGTTTGGTGGTTGAAATTTTGTTTATTTACTTCCCAGTTATGCATTTAATCATTGAGAGACTCAGTTTCTTCATCTAACGAAAGTATTCCTCTCTTAGAGTTGTTATGATAAACAAATGGTATAATTTGACTACAAAACTCTTGACTGGTTACATTGTAATACAGCCATCATTTTTAAAATTTATAATATGATACATTGCCTGTGTCCTCCTAATGAGAGGGTTAGGGACCATGATCCTTAGGTAGCTCACCTCAGTTGGTTTTCTGGTAGAGTGTGCTGATATCTTGTTATAAAAGTAACTGCAGTCAGGCTGGGTAGTTGCAACCAAGCAGATGTCTAGAAAATATTCCTATCAAACATTTATCCATGGTCAAAGTGGAGTGCTAGGATGGCCTCTAGATAGTCAAGAAGTTGGTTAGTGAACTCTAACATAAAAGGCACGGTAGCTGCATTGCCGAATGACTAATACCCAGCAAGTTCTCATGCTTTTAACTTAGTTAAGTTTTACCTCCCTATTCTGAAGCAGTCCTAGCCGTTATTATAATTCTTATTATGAGGTATAATAGAAACACTTTGGAATCTAGCTTTACACAGAGGTGGGCTCTAATTCTAATTCTGTTATTGCTTTAAAAATTATTACTTTTCTGATCCTATGCAAATTCAGCCATCTCACTGAAGTTCTTCACTCTTGACTCTGAACATTAAGTGTGTTTCGCCGCCAATACTATCAGCTGAAGGAATGAACTGAGAAGTACCAAGATGTGTGCCATATCTGCCTTGTAGAGGCAGAGTGTGTACTAGTGGTTCTGGTGTTCTTGCCTCATTGGCAGATCCCTATCAAGGCTGGCCAGAGGTCCTCTTCACCTTGACTCAAGAAATATGATTAGGGCCCTGAAAATGAACTTAAATGATGCTCAGAAGCCTCAGGTCCTGTCACATGTCACTGCTTGGCCAGCTTGTGGTGATGTCACCTTTGCCAGTCTTGAATCTGAATTGTTACCCTTGTCAAGAAAACAACATGTTTGAAACAAGACATTACTGAAACACTGCAAGGATAGTTTTGATGCTAGCCTAGCTGTACCTTTATAGAGAGGTCTCGCATAAGAGTAATATATACCCTGCATTTTCTCAGAATCGAGGAAATTGTAATTTAGAGAAGGCTATTTGAAAAGCAGACCTGGATTTACCTCTCTGTGAGCAATATGAAATCAGAATGCCTTGTTAGGTTGGGAGAGTCCTGTGATCTTCAGTTTTCCTGTTTATTTGCAACTCACTAAATACTGGAGTGAGAATAAACAGAAGTTTCCTTCTAGACTGGTAGAATCAAAACCTTTTCAACTTTCCACTCGTACCCACTTCCATACATGCAAGACAACACACACGAGCATGTACACACTGACATGCATGCATGCACACACACACACACACACACACACACACACACACACACACACACACACACCACCCTTCATAATTGCTCACCAGTCCACTTAACGCATGTTAGGAAACCTGGATGTATAAAGCAACAGTTACCATCTGTACCTGTGGAATTTCTTTTTTCTCTTCAGAATCTATATTCCTTTCTTCCATCTGTTTTTTACATACTAGAAAAAACATTATCATTTGAGTAAGCAATCACTCACAACTGAGTGTAGCTTAATAAAAATGATGCTTTCTTTTACTCAAGAACTTTGTGTTTTATCATAAAGACCAAAGGTGTTGCATCACATGCCTTTAAATCAATGTATAACAATGTTGGTATATAGTATTGAAACTGTATTCTGTAGTTAAATATGTACACACATATATGCGTGGAGGTAGGTTGGGAGAAGGGTACTTTGGAAATTTAATGGAAGATGGTATGATCAGGTCTAGTAAACACACATGATCTGAGATGGTAGCATTCCTGCACTTTGAAGGAAGGTTTCTCTATTTTTTAATTTATTCACTTTACATTTTAATCATAGCCCCTACCTTCCTCTTCTCTTGGTCTCACTCTCCCTCCCTCTTCCTCTATCCCCCCTCCCCTACTCCTCTGAAAAGGGGAGACTCTCCCACCAACCCACCCTAACATATCAGGTCATACCAGGACTGAATGAATCCTCTTCCTCAGTGGCCTGGGAAGGAAACCCTGCCAAGGGGATGTGATAAAAAAGTATGCAACTGAGTCCTTGTCAGATGCCAGCTCTGCTCCTGTTACTAGGAGACCAATGTGAATATCAAGATGCCCTAGTTAGTTGACTCTGCTGGTCTTTATTTGGGGTTCTTGTTCCCTCTGTGTCTTTCTATCCTTTCCGTAGTCTTTGACAAGGTTCCCTGGGCTTGGCCCAATGTTTGGCTGTGAGTCTCAGTATCTATTTTGATGCATTGCTGAGTGAAGCCTCTCAGAGGACAGCTATGGTAAGATCCAGTCTGCAAGCATAGCAGAATGTCATTAATAGCTTTAGAGGTTGGTTCTCTTCCTTGGTATGAGTCTCAGGTTGGCCAGGAATTGGCCCCTTAATCTCTGCTCTCTTTGTCCCTGCACATCTTGAAGCCAGGGTAAAGTTTGTGTCAAAGGTTTGTGGGTGGGTTGGAGTTCCTGTCTCTCCACTAGAAGTCATGTCTAGTTAGAGGGTGGCCTCATTTGTCTCCATGACCTCTGTTAGAGGCACCTTCCATATCTCCCCAGAAATGAAAGGGAGGACATAACGATAGACACTGAGGAAATCTGAATTCCAGAAAATTGCAAAATCTAAAGAAAATGGATGATTTTCTTAATAAACTTCACTTACCAAAGTTAAGTTCAGGTAAACTCAAGATCAGGTAAACAATTTACACAGTCCTGTAACACCTAAGAGAATAGAAGCTGTCATCAAGGGTCTCTCAAGCAATAAAAGGCCAGGGCAAGATTGGTTCAGTTCAGAATTCTGCAAGATTTTCTTTTTTAAAATATATTTTATTAATTTATTCATACTACATATCAATTGTTATCTCATCCCTTGTATCCTCCCATTCCTCTCTCCCTCTCATTTTCCTCTTACTCCCCTCCCCTATGACTGTGACTGAGGGGAATGTCCTTCCCCTGTATATGCTCATAGGGCATCAAGTCTCTTCTTGGTAGCCTGCTTTCCTTCCTAAGAGCTCATATCAATACTCCTAAGCCTTAACAATAGCCACAAATGTATAAAGTATCTTGGAGTAACTTTAATGAAGCAAGTGAAAGACTTGTATGACAAGAACTTTAAGTCTCTGAAAAAAGAAATTGAAGAAGATATAAAAAGATGGAAAGATCTTTCATACTCATGGATTGGTAGGATTAACATAGTAAAATGGTCATCTTATCAAAATCAATCAGTAGATTCAATGCAATTTCAATCAACATAGCAACACAATTCTATTTATTTATTTATCTATTCCCTTTACATCGTGGTGGTAGCCCCATCCCTCTTCACCTCCCAGTCCCACCATCCCTCTCCTCCACCCCCCTCCATTAATCCTCAGAAAACTACACAATTCTTTCAGAGCTTGAAAGAACAATTCTCAACTTCCTACAGAAAATTAAAAAAAAAACTCAGAATAGCTAAAAATATCCTCACACACACAAAAAAATCTTTGGATGTATCTCCATCCCTGACTTCTAGCTGCAGTACAGAGGAATGGTAATAAAAACTGCCAGGTATTGGCACAGAAACAGATTGGTTTATCAACAGAGTCTAATTGAAGGAAGATTACTAAGAGATGAGTTCTATGTATATTAATGGGAAAGACACAGAATTCAACACACAGTAACCTTCACAGGAACAGGTATTTCTATCTACTTTGGCCCTTTATAGCACTTTCGTAGTAGCTAGCACCGGATGTAAACTCAAGCAATGTTTGAGGACTAGAACTCAAAGTAAATGCTTCATTTACATGCAGAATAAGCCAAGGCAGAAAAGACGTAAATGAAATGACTCAAGATGTAATTCATGATCACCTTTCCAGCAAAGACATTGTGCCATGTGCCCTTAGCATTCTTTATCAATTACAGATACTCTCTGCTTCTCTTAATTGTGTGTATCATTCCTTTGCTGTTTATATCTTGAATGTATGCATAACTGCTAAAGATGTCCTAAAACAACTGAGCAATACTTCAGTATTGGACTTCTTCCAACTCTTTAACATCAAATTGGTATAAAACTGCCAAAATGAAGATTCATTTTCCTGTGCTCAGAGAGTGTTTTTCTATAAATGAGGTCAGTATATCATTAAAAGAGCAATTAGAGGTCAGGTGAGATGGCTTAGCAGGTAAAGGGACTTATTCCATAAGTTCGACAACCAGAGTGATTTCCAGAGCCCACAAGAGGTCAGGAGTCTGGCTACAGAGAGTTGTCCTATGACCTTCACAGCAGGCTGTGGCATGTGCATTTATTGCATACACATAGCCATAAATATATTTTATTTATTACTAAATAAACAAAAAACCTAACCAGTTAGTGCATGCATGCTTCGATTTCCTTTTATATTTCCATCTTTTTAAAAATGAGAACAAAAACTCACACAGAGTAGGATCAAGGCTCATATACATTCTTTCTTCTCTTTCGCTCTCTGTGTGTATCGGTGTGTATCTCTGTGTCTCTGTCTCTCTGTCTGTCTGTCTCTGTCTCTGTCTCTCTCTCTCTCGCCTTCTCTTTCTGTGTGTCTTTCTCTCTGTGTGTGAGTTTATACAAGTGTTCATATATGTAGGTACACAGGTAATAAGTGTGTACTTGTACATGTGGAGGCCTGACTTGGATATCTTTTCCAATAACTCTCCACTTCATTATTGGATATAAAAGCTCTCATAGACCTGAATTTCATTGATTATGTTGAGCTGGTTGGCTAACAAGGCCTATGATCCTCCTGTCTCTATGTCCATGCACACAGGATTATGAATGTGCATACTGCTACAGTTCACTTTTCAGGAGGAAACTGGGGATCTGAACTCAGGGCCTTACCAAAATGCCTGGAACTTCTAAAGAGCATCTCCCTTGCCCCTTTCTTCTGTCCTCAGACATTTGCAAAGGTGGAAGTATAAAAGGTGTTAAAGTAACATAAACCACAATACATTACTGTGAAGATCCTCATCCTTCCCTCTTTTTACCCATTGCTATTGTAAAATAATTGATTTCCTTTTATCATAAGGGATAGATTCTGCCTTTTGCTTGTTCCTGTCTCAGACTAGGATTTAAGAATCTATCAAAGTCAGAGTCTTAATGAAGAAACATAGTCTCTCTGCAGGCTAGACTTCCCATTAATAGTAGATAAACTGCTACATCTCTAAGTATCTTCTCCATTTTTCCATCAACTATTTGAATAGCTTTTGTGCTTTTGCTTTGTTTACTAATTTTGTTTAATTGTCCATCTTAAACAGACTAGCACAGGTAGTATTTTTGCAGTTTAAACTTTTTTACTCTTTTTCTTTGATTTGCTTTCCCACAAAAATATAGAGAACAGGCTATTTGAATAAAGTTCAAAAGAAGAAATCTATTGGAAGCATTCATTTTTTCTATGTTTTCTTGCATTATTTTGATAATAAACTGCATTTATGGAATAATTTTTATCAAATTTAAAACCCTAAAATTTATTTTTTTTATTTAAATTAGTGATTTTACCTAGGTTCATTATTATTACTGGAGATACTGTAATTCCTGAAAGTCAAATATCACACACTGTCATTGTGGCATATTTTATAACCATTCTAAAAAAAAAATGAAATAACTTTATCTCTCTTCCTTCCTTCCTTTCTTTTTTCTTTTCTTCTTTTCTCTTTTTCCCTTTTATGTTATCAAAATATAAAAATTTACTCATGGCAGCAAGAATGTATTTCAAATGTTCCAGATAATAAATTGTTTTTCAGTTTTGTATTTGATTTTTTAAATTATGGCTATTTATTAACATACCTACTGCTACGGTGACTTTGTTATTAATTGGTGTTCTGAAACTTCTGAAAATCCATAACTACATCACACTTAACAAATGCATCATTTTTATTTTAAAGGCAGTCTACAGACAGGGTGCAGACTGAGACAAAACCTGTCATCATCACTATTTAAAGCTACACTGTTCCTATTGTGGTGGTATGCGTTTTCAATAAGTTTCAAATCCTTCACAGGAAGAAATATATGCACATGTATATTGCAGCATAATGTCCCATGGTCTTGCTATCCACATCCTATAGGTTATCAGAAATCACCCACAGACTGTCTAGAACAATGCTAGAGAAACTAAGGCCATATACACTCATAAAATAATTAGTCACATCTGAAAGGCACTAGGTTTAGGTGACAGCTTATTAGAAAGTAAGCCTGACCTTTATAGATCTCTACTCCATCTAGTACAATTAATAGGCATGAACTTTTTTCTTGGGGGAAATATAGGAATTTCATAAAAAGATGTACATAGTTGAAAGGATGACATGATAGAGAAAGGTTGCATCAATCAATCAGGAGCCAAGGTGATGATGGAATGGGTCCTTTCACCTTTCCAGATATCAGGTATTAAATTTAATGACCATTCACCTGTTGGTGTCACCAAAACACACCTTCTGACACCTCTGGAAATTTACTTGTCAGTTGTGTTTCATTTATCACTTTCAGTCCAACCACAGCTTCTGATCTTGATGAAGTTATTGCCTCATATTTGTGTGGCAGGTGGGGGTGGGCAGATGAGAGCGTGCCCATGTATACACGTGCACCTGGGGACAAATACATTCATGTGTGTACGTGTGGCTCTTGCTCTTGCAAAAAGTAAATAAGTGCCATTAGTGATCCCCATTTCTCTTGAAACTATCAATTTATTTTGAAGTAAACTAATGAAGAAGAGGGTGAAAATGCAACCAACAGTGAATGACAGTGATGGTGTGCTCGAAGGCGTATGATCAAGGAAGAAGACAAAAATGAAACATGGTGAAATATGCTATTTTTTCATATTATAGAAAGACAATAATATGGCCTTGGCAGAATCACTCTCAGCAAAAAGCCAAGTTTGGGGTAATATCTTAAGTTGCCTGTTTGGTCTTAATCAGTTGTCTGTCAATGCCTGACACAACAGCTTGAATGGTTAACAACATTTACACTATTTTGTAGCGAACTACTCTGAGACGCTTGTTGCCATAGTAAAACTCCTAAAATCCATAGATGATCCTTTGTCTTCTGTTTGAAACTATATGTTTTGTGTGTTTATAGAAAAATTTCCATATACACATTTGAACTCTGTGGCTGTGCTTATTGTCACTTCCTTTACCTCCTGTGGTTAGCTTTAGATAGGGTCTCAGAAATTTAAAAACCTGAGGTATAGCCCAAAGTTAGCTTATGACCTAGGGATAGTTCCAATCTGTTTAGTTGATTTGCAGAATAATTTCTATGCATCAAACATTTCTATCCCGAAAGACTCAACAATCAAGCTTAAATAAATGTTCAGATGTCACTGTTGGAGGCTAGAATCAAAATGTATTTCTATCAATGATTTTAATATGCTTTAATTTTGTGGTCTCAAGTAGCTTTCTTACTTTATGTCTTTTAATCTATGTTCCTCATATTTTAAAGTGGCTTGATAATACTTACAATGTTGTTGTATAGCCATAATAGGTAATGTCCAAAGATGGCACTCAGTGCAAGCTTTGGAGTATATGCCTCATGAAACACAAGCCACATCATGGCTTTCTTTCCGAACATTATTTTTTAATGGTATTTTCTCTTTGTTATTTCCTTTTTGTCCTCATTCTCTTCTTTCTAAAGTATCTACATCTTACTAGCATTTTCACCTTAAGATTATTGAAGAATAAGAAGAATATGCATTCTCACCTTGAACTTCTTAAATCACATTGACAGCTGTAACCTTTAAAAACAAATATAATTTATTAAATAACTTAAATAAAAGTTCATTAGTGACACGTGGCACACACTGTATATATGTGTGTGTGTGTGTGTGTGTGTGTGTGTGTGTGCTCTTAAAGCACTTAACACAGTCCTTTTACTTAAACCCACTGCACACAAATACACCAAAAGGAATGTATTTAATCAATTCAGGTGGATTCTCTTCAAGCATGAAAGTAAAAATCCTTAACATGCAGTTGACAGATTATTCTGTCATTCTTCCCTAGAGGTGTCTCATTTGTTTGTGTGGAACTGATTGTCATTTGATGGATTATAATTGAGCATGGATTTAAATAGTGTTCAAGGGTTTTTATTTTTGTTTGAAGATAGCTAGTGAATTAAATGAGTCATTCCTTGGATACTAATAAGAGGAATTGTCCCCTTTGAATGTTATTTTTAGATTCTTTCCATTTTATTATATAGATCTTATATTCCATATCTCAGTCACATTGTATTGGACCTTTTTTGTTTCTTAATCTATTCCACAAAATACATTTTGGAAAATGTTCATTATTTTTTATTAATAAGCTTCTAATGTGGTGCTTAATATGTAGCTAATATTTGATGATATCTATTTCATTTTGGTTGATTCATGAATAAATGTGGTAGCTCTAAGCACAATGAGAAAGTCTCTTAGGATGCTATCCTTACTTAAGTCAGCTTAAGTAAGAAAAAAAAATAACTAACATGTGACTGGTAAATCCAACTGTATTGAACTAGATGCTAGCTATGGAATTGCAAATAAATTGTCTGACATGCCAATTCATTCATTCACTTCTTTACACTTTTTTTTCTACTCATTAATTTTCTCTGAGTGTTTAATAGATGAGATTTAAAGAGTTAGGAATAATCGGAGTTGTATATTATTTTTCTGTGTGTGCCTGTGTGTATATGCCTGTGTATGTGTGTGTTCACATACAAGTGACTTCCTTGGTAGTCCAAAAAACGACATTATATCCTCTGGAAAAGGACTTAAAGATGGTTTGAGTTACACAATATGGTTCTGGGACCATATAATCTTTACCACTTAGCCATCTCTCTAGTACCAAAATGTGAACCATTTGATCCATCTCATTTTTCCTGAAGAATGAATTGATTATTCCTAACTCTTTAAATCTCATCTATTAAACACTCAAAGAAAATTAATGAAGTAGAAAAAAAGTGTAAAGAAGTGAATGAATGAATTGGCATGTCAGACAATTTATTTGCAATTCCATAGCTAGCATCTAGTTCAATACAGTTGGATTTACCAGTCACATGTTAGTTATTTTTTTATTTGCGTGTGGAATCTGAATATCTAACACTTGTGTGATCAGTGATTGTGCTATAATTCTGCTAATGTTTGTTTAGTCTGCCAATCTTCCCAAGGAAACTAGAAATTACTTCATACCACGACAATCCAGGACTTTGCTTAAGTCCTCCTTGTACACCTAATATCAGAGAGAAGAAGATAGAGGATAAGTCACAGAATAAATCGTAGAAGACGTCTTAATTTTGCTTGTCTTAGAATGATCCTACAGACTATCATACAACAGTGATTATTGTCTTTAATGTACTCTACAAAAACCCAGACCAGACACAGCTACCTAACGCTTGACATGTCACCAGTGTGGATAAGAAGCAAATGCTTAATGGTGTTTAATCTTAATTTTATTAAGATTGGGAAGGTGCACTGCATAACCTGATACTTTATCGAACAATACAGCCTTATGCAACACTTCACTTTTGACTGTTAGGTCTTGTCTTCCAAAAACCATAGTGTTTCGTTTCTTCCCATTAATGTATACAGTAAAACTTGATGTGTTTCTCTTAGAATCATTCCACATTTGTTACATTGTCTTATTGCATGGGTGTCTCTCAACATGGTAATTAATTTTCTGACATTAACCTCTTTCTAGGATGACTTCTGAAACCAATATTGGCCCGAAACTTCTAACATGACTACATTTCAATTTTCCTGAAGCACTTTTCTCTTGATCCTTATGAGGATATCCCATATTTCCAGCCTTTAATATGGAAAATAGTCATAGAATGACAGAAAAACATTCTTTTTAACACAATCATATGAATGGATTTAATTACTACAGATTTATCAGTGAGGAGGAAAAAGCAGGTGAGAGGAAAATAGATACCTAGTGATGGCATGGCACATCCAGTTGAGGAATGTGTATTAAATGTTATGAATTAAGGTTAGCATATTAAATATGCTGTAGTCATCAGCCATAGTTTACTCTTACTAAAACCAATATTCAGTAAACCACATTAAATTGTCCATAATGCACATAGCTGCTCTAAGTATTGGACCCACAATATTGTTGTATTCCTATTCAGAGGGTTGAAACATGCTTGCATCAGCTGTTCTTAAAGTATAACAGTGAAGACGAGTGAATTCTTCTTCATTGATCTTCACTAGGATATTATGTTTGTTAGCTTGTAATTCTCAGTGGTCCATTCATATTCCAGAATTTTCTAAATCTAATTTTTAAATTTTCATTATAATTTTTTCATTTTTACTTTCAGCAACCCAACTCAGCACCATTAAACAGGAATATGGTAATTCTGTGAACTTTGCAACAAATAACAAATTTTCAGTTGATGTAAAAAAATTAGTCATCAAAAAAATCAGCCATCTGCTTCTCTAATCTTCTTAAGGTGCCATATCAAATTGGCAGATACTATTGGATTTTTAAGGAAAAAAATCCATAGTGTGAAAAACTGACATTCAAGGTTTATGTCCTTTTCTTGTGGCCCAATAAACAATATTAATGGTGAGGCATGCAAAGGATTAATAGCTCTTCCCCACAAGAGGCTCAGTTATAGCAATCCAGAGGAATTCTGCAGGCTAAAATATGAGCCGTACAAATCTTCCAAAGCATAAATTATTTGTTTTTTCTTTTCTGTGAAGGAAAGCCTGTCACTCCAAAGGCAATTTTTCTCTTTGATCCTTTGTACTGTAATTTCATGCCCTGGTTGTGATGTGCCCTCCCACGTAGAGTATGTTCTTCTTGCAACTCTTAGCCTTGAAATCCACTCCTCTGCATCAGCCATCCTTCCAAAATAAACATAACACTAAGAGAATTGACATTTTCCATTTTTGATATGTTCAAGACGTATCCAGGAGAGTTTGATGAAAATAAGAGATAAAAGCAAGGCAATGTGTGAATTACAAAGCTTATATTTCCTTTTTTTAGACTTATTGCTTTTTGTATGTTTATTTTATGTGTATGCCTGCATGTGTGTATGTGCTCCACATGCATGCAAGTGTTCATGGAGGTCAGAAAGAACTTATCATTTCACCTGGAGTAGTAGTTACAGATGGTTCAGTTACAGAGTGTTTGTACTAGGAACTAAACTCATGTCTTCTTGAAGAGCAACATGCACTCTTAACATCTAAGCAGTCTTCCTAGCTGTAGAACTATAAAGTTTCTTGGGTCAATGTCATCAAGCCATCAGCTGAGTTTCAAGGATATTAGTACGTACTGATGTAGCTGTTTTGTTTTGTGAATAAAAAGGCTCAAATCAGTGGCATAAGAATATGTAACTGCTGGAGAGGTACTTGTTTTCCAAATTTCAGATAACGTTACTTATTTTCTTCTAGACTATTATAGTTTATTCATTGCAGACTTTGTTTTACAGGAGCATGGGTTTAATATAGACATTTTCTTATGGGGTTTTTGGCCAATAGGAATAAGGTTGACTGTAGTCAATATTTGTTGCAAAATTTTTTTGGAGAGAACCCAGTAAGACCTTTTATGAGACTGTCTCAAACTTGCATGTAAAACCTAACCAATGTACATTGGGAAGTGTGTAGCACAATGGCCTGTGGATTGCTATTGTTATTAACATTGTAACACTAATTGCCATCATGCTTAGCATAATTATCAGCAAGTTATTTAATATATTTTAGTTTAAATGTCTTAAAACACTAATAATAGGTATAAAAATATATGTAGCAATTTAACTAGAAGCTATATAACAGATGACATATGGTATAGGTTTCGCCTGTAACAATTCTTCTTGTCAAAATGGTTGGACAGCTGTGTTTGTATTTTTACTAATATGTAAGTTATCAGCTAAGGCAGCAATGATATATTGATATACATCCTCAGAGAGCTAGCCTTAGAACATGTTAGTACATTAAGTGTTGAAGACATAGAAATCATCTCATCTTTAGCTGGAGAATGGGTTTAGGTCGCAGAGAACATACAGAGAAGAGAGTACACATTAGGAGATTTCTACTTCAGCCATGTTCTTACACATGGATCTCCTCTCACGTGTTCTCAGGCCCACAAGGAGACGATCAAGGCTGGTGGATTTGGACCCATGGGGGGATTGTGCTAAATGTTATGCCAGCCAAGGACCATGCATGCAGTAAACCTAGATTCCCTGTTTAGATCTAGCCAATGGACAGCTCATTCTCCATGGATGTGGGGTGAGCAGGGACTGCCTCTGACATGAACTTTGGTGCCCCCAATTTGAACATTTCCCCTTGGTGAGGAGGCCAAGCAGCACACAGAAGAAGGTGAGGCAGGCTATCCAGATGAGAACTGATAGGATGTAGACATATGGTGGGGGAGGAGGTCCCTTCCTGTCAGAGGTTTAGGGAAGGGGAATAGGATGAAAGAAGGTGGTAGGTGGCAACTAGAAGATACAAGTGAGGGGATAACAATCAGGATGTATGTAATTTGAATAAATTTAAAAAAGGAAAAAAAAAAGAAACTGAAGATGCAAATTGTTTATATGGTATGGCCTGGCTACCTTGGGGTCTTGGGGCAAGTGTCCTTAACTTAACTCAGTGCTATTTGAGGATGGAATTCATGGTTGTCATTTAGTATTTTGCAATTGTAGCTAGTAACCACAAGGTCCTGCATTGCATAATATAACCACCCATATTGAAGATGTATCCAACCCACAAAGGGAAAATTGACCTTGAGTAAATTAAGGGGAGGAAAGGGAAAGGTGAAAATGCTAAGAGTGGATGACCAAACTGACACTATTAAAAGTATGTAAGGATAATTTTCAGTTATCTCTTGCATTGCATTTCTACCTCAAACATATCATTGCCTTTCTACAGTTAACTAAGGTGAAATCATTCCTAAAGTTCTTAAAAGTATGCCTTAGTTTTCTAAGGGCCTTAAAAACACAAAACCAAATAATATTAACAAAAATAAGTCTAAGGAAATAGATATGTTTTATTATTTAACTCATATGTATGCTTCCAAAGAGCTTAGCATGACAATTGGTTCTGAGCTCTAAGCTGAACAAACACAGCCTTGCTATGGCCTTACTGTGTGACTTTTGATCTTACTCATTGGCTCAGTCTCTCTCTTTTTTTTTAAAAAGAAAATAATTTGTATATTTATATTTTAGTAACAGTATTGAATATGTCAGTATACATGGAATGCTTAAAATTTTATATATAATAAATATTTATATTAACTATTATTGTTAGTGAGTAGCCCAAATGAGGTACTACAATAAGATATTTGAGAAACACATGCCATATTACACAGCAAAAATTAGAAGCAAAAACACCAACCTTAAGAAAACACAAAAGGGAACTTGAAATACACATGAGACATATACTTATCACCTAACCTTAAAATTACATTCTGCATTTTATCCAACATACATGAATTCAGTAAGACACAGTAATTTATTCCAATTTCAATCCAGTCTATTTTTCTAATATGTAAGATGGAAATTGGACCATATTGTATTCCATAAATGGTCCTGTAACTTTCTTCTTGAGATGTTTTAGCTCTTTACTTCTTTCCTTTCCATTACTTTTCTAGTAATCTATGATCTGATTTTCTCACTATGCTTCTATAAGCTTACTTAAACTACAACCTAAGATGTAGACTATTTATGAAAAGTAAGAAACATTAATAATTCCTTTTGTATTTTCTGAAAATTTCAAAAAATACTTAGCAGAATAGTATTAGCAGATGTCAATGCTGGAGGATATAAACCAAGAAAGATGGGTGGATTTGACAGCGAAAGACAGATTAGAACAAGGTAACATAAAGACATTGCATTTTTATGGAAGAAGAAATCATAGGATCAGAGAATCTAGATTTTAGTTGTAATCCAAGTTTTTATATAACACCAAAATTAGTAATAATCTTTTTTGAATTTATTGTCTGAGAATATTGTGCACAGATACAATGTATTTAGTTCGTCCCCCCATAATCTCCTTCTCTACATCTAATTTTTACAGCTCCCCTAATAATTATTCCCATCATGTAGTCCTGTTTTAATCTTCTGAGTCCATCTAGTGTCCATGGTGTATGGAGGAGCAGTGCACAATCACCCCTGTAGAACTCTGCTAGAGTTCCCATCCCTTGACTTTTCCTCCCTGAGTAACCATCACTTCCCAACAGCCTCTCATCTAGGAGTGAGACCTCATAGACCCGTCTCACACCCAGGCTGGGATTTTGTCTGGTTTAACCTACAGATCTTGGGCAACTAGCCCTTTCATGGAAAATATACTTTAGATATGGAAGCAATCCATTATTAATTTGTATAATTTAAGGCATCAATAATTTTTTGTGTGTTATTATTTGATTATTTAGTTAGGTTCATTAAATGAGACTAAATTATAGTGATGGTCCAATCATAGTCCGCATTGCCCCAGCTGCTGTTTAATCACTTTGCTGGCGTTTTAATTCTTATGTAACTCAGATGCCTGTGGAACTCATTATTCATTGGGTTTGAATGAGGTCATATGACATTTTAAAATCAACATTTTAGGTCATGTTTCTCAAATGTGCTTGGACAGATCTGAAACACCTGCTTCAAGGGTGTTTCTATGCTGAAACGCTCACAGTTATCCTCTTATCTTCTATTTGTTCGTGCTGGTACAAAGATATCAGTTATTATTATTTCTGACATTATTTTATTTTAACTCTGATAACTTACCCTTGTTATGAGTATTCTATCACTGTTTCATCAAGATAATGCAACTGTTAGCAGGATTTTGTCTGCTGGACCCTGAGATAACCAATGTTTTCACAGTGCCTTCTGTCTTCCCTGGAGAACAGATGCCCTCTCTTCTTGGCAGAAATGGAGATAAGGAACTCTAAAGAGATCATCATGTACAAAATAATTTGCTAATAGATCACAACTCATCTCTGCTTTACTACCCTTCTCTTGCTTCCAGTAGGACCTGAGCATAAACTTCCCGATAGAAGTTTACCATGCTCCATTGTAAAACATTATTGTAAGTTATAAGTTTCTGTTTAGGTGTTGCCAATCTATAACTAAAAAAGGAAAGAAAGAAAGAAAGAAAGAAAGAAAGAAAGAAAGAAAGAAAGAAAATCCATAGTATCACTGAGAGCAGCACTAAGTAAAAGCCCCCAAATTCCTTTCTATTAAACACTTTTCTGAAGATGGTCTGCATGTTTACTACAATGGAAACATGAAGAAAGAAGAGCCAAGGTACTCTCCACTCACCCAACACTGCTGTAAAAGTAGTTTTATTCACCAGATGTAATTGTCTTCTGCGGGGAGTTCTTCCCTCTGTGTGCTGACCTAAACTTAGTCCTGGAAGCTTCTAGCCTCCATACAATCTAATCTAGGCCTAGAAGGTTTTCAGTCTTTGAGGTTTACTGTTGAATAAATTCACTCTTTCTATGTCTTTCTGAACTTGGGTTGGTTGGATCAACCCAGCTGTTCTGGCTAAAGTTCCTCTTTAAGATGACTGCTTTAATCTCACTTCTTTCAGACTCTGACTGAATTGCTTTGCTTGGTCTCAAACTAACTCTAGCAATATGTTTTAATTTGTATGGGTTTTCTTGTTTTTTTGGGTCATTCTGTCTTTATTTCTGTCTATCTTGTTCTTGCTTCAACTTGTCTCTGTAAATTATCCCTTTAAAGCTGCCTCTTCTCTCTCTCCCTCTCCACTGTTCTCTGTTCAGTTGCCTCTTTCTGTTCTTGTGACAGTTGGCCATATCCTATTCTGCCAAATCTTTCTATGATTCGTCATTTTATCTGTCCTCAATTAGACATCACTTTCAATCTTGGATGTTCCCTTCTACCAACTAATTTTACCTTCACTGTTTGGGAGTAAAAGTTTGTACTAAGAATATGTCTTATTCCAGCTAGATCACACAGGCCAAAAAGGTTTAAGTGTGATCAGAGGAGCCATATTGCTAGATTAAAATTCCCCTCCACACTATTATGATCCCCATTTTATAGATAAGGAAAAGGACCTTCTGAGGAGCCAAAATGTACATCCCCATAGTTGCTCAATGCAATCATGACAATAGAGAAGCACCCGTATTAGAGGTTGTGCCTGGAAATGTGCTCTTCGAACATGAATAAGAGTTTCAGGGACAGGTCTCATGAAAGTCTTCACTTACCAGCAAAGTGGGATGGAGTTGAGGACATCCTATTGGGGCTCTAGGTGAGAAAAATACAAGAGGTAGGGAAATAGATGGATCCAGAGGGTCCTAGAAACTTACAAGAAGAACACTATGATGGGTGGATCTGGGCCCACGGGTTCTGCTCGATCTAAGGCACCAACCAAGGACAATATGTGTAGTCATCATCAAACCCCTACCCAGATCTAACCAAGGGAAAGAACATTCTCTCCACAGTTAAGTGGAGACTGGGGACTGACTTTCACAGGAACTCTGGTGACCCATATTTAGCCATGTCCCCTTGATGGGAAGGCCCGATGGCACTCAAGGAAGGATAGCAGATGAGCAAGAAGAGACTTGATACCCTAGCATCATATTCAGGGGGAGGAGGTCCCCCTCAGTCGCAGTTATAGGGAAGGGGAATGGAGTGAAAGTGGGAGGGAGGGAGGAATGGGAGGATGAATGGGGTGGGATAGCAAATGAGATGTAATATGAATTATTTTATTTTTCAATAAAAAATATGTAAAAGGGGAAAAAAAGAGTTTCAGGCCTGAATAGAAAGTGAACTTTGGAAACTTTGTAGCTAGTTTACCTTAATGTCAGTATTCTGGCTCTACAGATGTCTATGACATTCTTTCATATGCTTGATGATAAGGTATGGGGGAAGTGAAGGAGTTATGGCTGCTCTCTATCCTTTCAATTATTACCTTAACAATATGATACAGTTAATTAAACCCTAACTAATAAATGTCTAGGTTCGTTAGCTACATGCAAACACATTGTAAGCAAGGGGCATTATGTGATTCAGTTGCATATGGTAGAAACATTACTGCTACTGAAAACATGCCCCACTCCTGGCAAATTTGTGAGGTGACATTTCTCAAATATAAATAATATGGCAGGCTACCCTGTGGTAGCATAATGTGTTAATGTAGCAGAGTTATTTACATAAGTTTTGGCAAGTCCTCAATATTTTTTCTTCAAGTTTATTGCCTCTGACTGCAAAGTGTAACAACCCATAAGGTATATGGAATTTATGCCGAAGCTCTATTGGAACACTTTTATCCTTTCAAATTTAGCACTGTCAGTGGTAGGATAATAAAGATTGTCAAGAAACCACCAGTAGTTTATTTTTGGAAAGAAACTGAGAGAGAGAAAGAGAGAGAGAGAGAGAGAGAGAGAGAGAGAGAGAGAGAGAGAGAGAGAGAGAGGGAGAGATCTTCTGGCACTCCAATATTTACCTTCCTCTGTACTGAGACACATGAATTACTCTACCACTTCACCTAGCTTTGGGAGCTTCATGAGAGCACATATTTTCAAAGCACATCTTAGTAAAATATAAGCCATGTATTTATTCTTGACCACTAGGAGACCTCTCTGTTATCATGAATCCACTGAGCATCTAAAGGGATATACTTTACCCCTTCTCACACTGGTTTCCATAAATTGATGAGTAGCATTGATGTGGAGTTAAAGAAGTTTGAATAACAGAAATTTATTTACAAAAAAAATTGTTTTGGGCTATTGTGGTTCCTCTTCATAAGTTGATAGGTATTAAAGTGAAAGTGCTTATGGGCACTAAGGATTTACTGCGTTTCACAACAGCAAACATGTGTTATCTTCACTGTTGAAAATTCTGTCAGAGTTTCTGTTTTTGTTGGAAGAGCAGCAAAATAACGTAGGTGCATTGTCATATTGATCTATGCCAGAGGACATCTGTGATAGAAGCCTCAAAGAATTTCCCATGTCTGCCACAAATTTTCACAAATCGGGTTCTGCAAGACTATACAGATTTATTATTTTGCAATTCTGAGCCCTTGCTTTTTGAAATCAAAGTGTCAGCAGGATTCTATGCCCTCGGAATCCACCAGGGAAGAACACTTCCTGCTTCCTTCTCTATATCCCAGCATTATCATTACATGGACATAAACCCTGTGTTTTTTTTTATGACCTTGTTTTAATATCATCCATTGGATTTTAATCTCATTACAATTCAGTATGTTTTTTTGGGGGGTTGGGTAATTATTTTTGCAACAAACTAAATATAAATGAAGCCAGATTCTGAAGTTCTATGCTTCATATCCTCTGAGTAGGAAGGGGCTAAGCAAGTCATTCCAACACAGATCTTCCATACACTGAGTACTGAAGACAGCTTGCCGGTAACTGTTTGACTGCTATCCCAGTGGCAATGCTCTGCAAAGGATATCATCGACATGCCAAATTACATGAAGCCCAGTGGACGGTTGGCTGTAGCAACTGAGTTCAGGCTGATCACATGCATAGGACCAGATGATACTGGTTGATATCTGAGATGCAAAGTGGGCAAACACCTTGACAGGAAAATTCATTACATGGTATATGCAATATAAGAGAAATGGGCATGAGCAAAGTTCCACTCAGATAACTTTCTAAGATAAATAGGGACAGATATGAAATTGTCTTATTAAGAGTTCTGTAATGAACATTTTGCCTATATTCACTTATTACATTTTCCCCTCTCAAATGGTTTTCTGATAACATTTTTATATTGTTTCTTTAGTTACCTAACACCCATCACTTCATATTGAAGCTACTGTGTAATTTAGTTTATTCTTTTATCATACCTCCTGGGTTAGTGATTTTCCAGAAGTTGCTTATGACTAAAAATTATTCTTACATCTGAGGATCACTATGGTAGGTTAATGAAAGAAAATGAGATATCTATCAAAAATACCAACATAGCATTTATGAGAAACTTCAATATAGAATTTTATTTTAGTATATATGAAATTTCTACAGGTACTTGATGGTATATATATTTAGTTACCTTTTCTACAATATTAGAAGAACTTGAAGGAAAAACAATATTTTTCATTTGTAAGACTCATATAGTTAGAGTGAACCAATGGCCATAGCATTAGAAGAGAGATAGTTTTCACATCATCCTGTATTATATTGATTCTCCAACTTCGGCTTCATTTCTGCCTCCATCATGTTAGGTTATGCTTATGCATCATCTTGCCTCAATTTCCCCAGGCCATAGTTAGTACATACCATTTGCTCAACAACTATAATTTGAGTTACATCAAAAACATTTGGCCTACTTGTTTATTGATGATTCCTAGCTTTTTAATGACTATTAAATCTGAATGAATAAGAGCCAGGGAGCTCAGGACAGAGAAATGTTGTACATTAAAAAATTATATACTGTTCATCATGAAATCCAGATTTCTGTGTATGAATACCGTGAAGAGGGAGAATTGTAAACATTAGGATTCTAGACAAGAGATGCAGTCTTCTGGCTTTGAAGTAGAGGTGATCCAACAACAGTTCATTTGACACTTGAAGACATAGTAAGAGCCAGCCAAATGAAAAAATGTAGGATGAGTTTGGGGTAAAGTAGTAGAAAGCTGAAAGATGTAGAAGAGAAAGAAATTCAGGAATCTTCTTTCAAGTCGTGTTCCTGAAGCAGTGTGGTCCAGAAAGATGCTTTCAAGTGGTTCTAGGTACATGCCTGCCAGATCATGCAGGGAAAATAGGTCCTCCCCAAATGGTTATGATTGAAGTCATTGCCTCTCTTTTCACATTTGTACTCTAGGAACATTTTCACATCTCTGAAGACAGTTTAGACATATCTGTCCCTCTTAAGTGAAGGCATTACAGTTGAGATGTAATATAAATAAATTATAATAAAAAATTTAAAGGTCCATCCCTTTCAATCCTCTGCTCTTTGTTTTGCTATTTAAAAGAGGTTAGTAATAATGCATATATGTAGGAAATGAGGTCAAGCCAAGTCATCTTAAAGCACAGGATTCTTGTTCTGTATTCCACGAGTCCTTTGTAAACAAAATAACTTTCAGAATATTCTTACACAGTTCCATTACATATTAGTCCTTTCTCAAATACAAGTTCTAGATAGATATATTCAAAACAGGACAAAATAGGAGATAAAATGTTCTCATTATCTTGGTTCATAGTTTTCACTGTGTGTCATTAGTACAATCCCTTGCTAGGGGAAGTTTCCCTCATTAGCATAATATAGTGTATTATGGTTTCTTAAGCATGTTAATTTAAGGGTATGATGGGAGTGAACAATATATTCATGTCCAAGGTTAGCACAATGAAAGATACTCACAATATTGTCCATTGCTAATTGTGGAAGTGTGAAGAGCCTGACCTCCAATTAGCAGTCTGAATATGTGTTTGTCAAGCTGCCTGTCTTTTCAGAGTCTAGCAGATGGCCCAGATGTTACTTTGTTGCAAGCAATTACTGATGAGGGAGAAGCACCTCTTTTCTAGACCTTTCTCTAATTGCTTCTTCACACCCAAGCTTTCATCCTGGATTAGGCTGGGCATTGTCAAACTTGCAAAGTTGGGACTTTTATCTTTGGTGCATTTTCATCTTTTAAGTTTCTTGTGGACCCTTGCTCCAATCAAGTACGGCATTCTTCTGTGGCCTCTGTTCTACCTCTTTCAACCAGAGTAGCCTGTATAGTATATCTCCTCAGAACCTCCTTACCTTGTGTGTCATCTGCTGAACATTGCTCATCTTACGGGCAGCCATGATACCAATGATGATACTTGAGGTCAGCGTCTGTGCATAGGGGTTAAAATTGAGATTCCACTCATAAAGTTTGAGAATTTTGTGCCGGATGTGGTGGCTCACGCCTTTAATCCCAGCACTGGGGAGGCAGAGGCAAGCAGATTTCTGTGAGTTTGAGGCCAGCCTGGTCTACAAAGCGAGTCCAGGATAGCCAATACTAACACAGAGAGACCCTGTCTCGAAAAACAAACACAAAAAAATAAATAATAAAAATAAAAAAATAAACTTTGAGAATTTCATTTTATAATTTTATTAAGTTATTTTTATAGGTGAATTAGACTTCTAAGAATACCACATGGCAATATTCCAGAGAATTTATATAGAAATCGGCGTGTTTTTAAAGCACCAACTTCTACATGAAGAATTAGCTCATTTTTCACTGAGTCTATGTGAATATAGCCTACACTAGTTTTCTCATTAAATTTATGGTAATATTTATCGGATCTCATCCTTACTCTACAAAAGAGAATCCAGTGTCTCGGTCGACTTTGATCTATACTTTCTGATTATGGCTTTTGTTTGTTTGTTTTAATTCTAATATACTATTTCAAACTACTCATTAATAAAATCTAATCTTTCCAAACTGACTCTTAAAATAATCTACTTGCTAAATTGACTCTTTTAATATTTAAAATAACAGCCATTTATTTAATTAAAGAACTACATAACTTTTACTTTTTCTGGTGTGTGTGTGTGTGTGTGTGTGTGTGTATATGTGTGTGTGTGTGTGTGTGTGTGTGTGTGTGTGTGTGTGTGTGTTTTAGGATCTTATTTTAAATGAACACCCCTTGGTTTCAGATCTTTGTATAATAGATTAACATTTGTTTCTTGTTTTGTTGTCCACTGGTGAGTTACTGCAATGTCTTACAATTCCTCTCTCTTTCCTATTGATATGACTGTTTGATCTCCTTCAAATCATAGTTCAAACATAATGACAGCTGTTGCCTCCTTCTTACCAGGATAGGAGTGCTTCAGCCTTCCATTCCAGTGCATTCTATGTCCTAGTTCTTAGATAGTACTTGCTGTATTTTGTTACCTGCAACCATGCCCAGAAAGCACTTTAAATAACTCGAAAGCACCATTTTAAATGGTTTTATAAGTAGTAATATGTACTATATAAATATTTACTTGTTTTAAGTTACTTGGTCCCATTTGACAATATATAGAGAATATATCCCCTTTGCCATCAACATGTCTTTATAGAGAATCACTATATTTAATGCAGAACTATCACAGTCTCCTCCAACGCTATCAAAACTCCTTGTCTACCTCCTATTCTCTGACCATTACTCTTACCATTCCAGTGTCTGGCAAAGTCCAGAAATATAGGAATAACTGAACTAACATAGGGATTGAATGTGTACATATATGTATATATATGTGTATGAATATATATATATATATATATATATATATATATATATATATATATAGTATTCTATATGTATTCAGAGGAAAACATTCCTAAGGTACTGTATATAGGATGTCTTACACAATTCTGTGAAGACAAATCTTTCAATTCACTCTCTACTCACTTAACTTGATATCTTTTGATGCCTTTCAGAGAAAATTTGATGTATTTTTCCATTGGGTTATAGAACAATCAGCTTTTTTAGAAAAGCATCAAGGCAAACAGGATTTGGGGGATGGAACAGATGTGTCAAATTGTGCACAGTGATAGAAAAAGTAATCTACTGAGATCATTCTGGCATGCCTCTTCCCTGAAGAACAGTTGCTAACTTCACTACAATACACTTACTTATTTCAGACATAAAAGAGGCTTCAGCCAGCAGCCATGGTTATGTCTGATTATAATTTTGAGGGTAAATTGATGTCTGGAAAACTCTTCAGCAAACTATGAGAATAATTTCAACCAGGAAAACATCTGTGACAATTGGTCTACAGTGATTAGGGTAGTATATAGTTAGATACAATCATTTTTTAGGTAACATGATTTCAACTTCTAATAACTGTTTATATCCAATACGTAAAAACATTTCTCTAGTTATTTTAAATTATCATAACTGTGACTGGCAAACTCGGTAGACTGTATCATACATGTTTCTAAACACTCGCTTTGCTGAGAGTCACCAAGAACTATACATGTAAACATGTGTTTTAAAAACTTGTATTTTCTTGGTTTTATCAGATGCAACATATGACACAAGTTATTTGTAACAGGTTAGACTGCCTGAATGGCTGTTATCATCCTGATCAGTTAATTGAAAACTGAGAGACTATCTGACTCATTAATGAACTTTATAGTTTCTGCTCACAAATTCTTTGAATTTATATAATATATAATGAAATTATTACAAATTTTGAATTATATCCTTATGCCTAATTATACACTGACTCTTTTTTAAAATTATTTTTATTAATTTATTCTTGTTACATCTCAATGGTTATCCCATCCCTTGTATCCTCCCATTCTTCCCTTCCATTTTTCCCCTTATTCCCCTCCCCTGTGACTGTTCCTGAGGGGGATTTCCTCCCCCTCTATATGTTCATAGGGTATCAAGTCTCTTCTTGGTAACCTGCTGTCCTTCCTCTAAGTGCCACCAGGTCTCCCCCTCCAGGAGACATGGTCAAATGTGAGGCACCAGAGTACGTGAGAAAGTCATGTCCCACTCTCCACTCAATGGTCAGAACAGTCTACACTGACTCTTTTTAAATTTTAATAATTCTTTTGCTTTGAAATATATCTGTGTGCTTAATTCCGGCTATATACAGTTACTTCTTAAATTCACATATATTATTTAATAATATTGATAGGCAAGTGATAGAATTGCATGTATAAAGTTATGGATTTCTCTGTCAACCAAAAATGAAGGAGTTCATCAAATTATAGCATCTCCTGAATACTTAATATGGGTAGCGCACATATACTTTGTCCTGCAAATGGTAGAATTTGTTTATTGAGCAATAGCAAATTCTTAACCTGTTTTAACATTAACAGTTCTGAAAGAGTGTGAATGGGTCACTGTTTACATGTTTTCTACCTTATATCAACATGTCCTCTTCCCAATTGTTCTATCATTAAGTTTATGTGTATGTTCTATTATTGTTTGGAGCGTGAACTTAGTCAAGTGAGAAAGGCACTCTCTCTTGCCTTAACTGAATGAATGGAGAAGTAAATATGGATATACTTAAAGCACAGTTAGGACTACCAATGTTATGCTTAAGTGAATGTGTGATCTATTCTGAGGAAAGAGTATCTTTTAGTGAGATAGAGAAATAGAAATAACCTGTATGAGCAGAACCTTAAGTAGTCCTCGTAGCATGTCATATCAATCTTTAACAAAACAGAGAACAGTTTTCTTGTGTCTAGATTATGGATTCAATTTTTAAAATATGACATTTATAGGTCTTTCATTTACAGAGTGTATTCGAAGATTAACAACAAAAATGATTGAAAGCTGCAGTGAGTAGATCCAAAGGAAAGTCCTGGGTGGGGACTAAACCACAACCGTAGAGTTGTGCCCACTTACTTTTCCCTACAACCATTTCTTCAAGCTTTTGTTTGTTAATATTTACTTAACATATTCTTACTGGAAACACATGTTTTTATGTGTTTTTAAAAATTCCTTGTAAATAATAAAAAAGAGATATGATTTTTCCTTCACTTTGTCCTTTATCTATGTCATGGAGTCAATATACATTTCTCTTATTTTAAAAATGTTTGGATTTATGCATTTTATCAAAACATTTGTTTCTGCATCGATATGAATTATCTTTTCTCTGTCTTTCTGTTGTTTTTTCAACTGTTTTATTTTGAGTTGACTTTCAATAGTTGTTACATGACTCCATATAAAGTATTTATTTCATGTCCCATTCTAAGAGTGGTTATCACAGCAACTATTCATTGCATACAGACCGAGTGTGAAGAAATACAATATTTATGTTATACGATATATCTAAAAGATAAGGCTTTTAATGTATTTGCTCTAGCAACTTCAACCATGACATGTATCATCATGGCCAAGTATTTTAGTTCTCATTATTTAGAGTCCACACCACTATATTTCACAAGTTTGTTGATTTTACTTAACTGTATGTGTATCTTTTGAAATTTTAAATCTGAAGCTCAGACTATGTGGGTTTACTAGAGTCTTACGAATAAAATCCAGTATCAGTGTCATAATTTTACTTATAATTGCTTTTCATTACACACACACACACACATACACACACACACACACACACATTTTTTGTCCTCTTTTTCCATCAACAACTGATTTTTATACTTCAAGATGTTTCTTATTATATTTCCACAAGTTTTAAGACAACAGTATTAGGGGAACAAGTTGGATAGGCCTAGGTTTGTTTGTAGATGTCTTTCCTTCAAATTCTTTATATAATTTTACACAAAACTAAATATCTAACTGAAGATAAGTTTCTATCTGTATGCTATCTTCTTTATAGTACAAGGAGTAACAAATATCACAGAAGAGATGCCATTTTCTCGTAACTAATCAGTAAATACACTAAAAATGCACCCTAAAAAAGGTTCACCTCTCCAAAGTAATTGATAAGATATACTGAAAATGTTTTCTCTCACTCTATTGCTAAGATGTAATATTTTCCTGTCGGCTGCAGTGCAAAGTGTGTCCTGTGTTATATTAAAGTTTTAGATAGGGTAAAAATTACTTGTGTTTATAAAAGTCCAGTTTTAAATGAATGTATTTTATTTTCTGTTTGTCTGCCTCAAATATATGGCTCCTTATCTTGGACTTCCACCTTTTACCCTGACATTATGTTACTGTCTTAAAATTTATCAATGTGTATATGTTATGTTTTGAGCTGACTATCATTTAGGAATAGTGATGTGTGCGTGTGTGTGTGTGTGTGTGTGTGTGTGTGTGTGTGTGTAATGATATAGTACACATCACTGCAGGTTCCTGCGTTTACCTTGCACCTCTCTGTTGGAAGGAATGGAACCCAGCTGGTTTTAGACAAGAAGACTGAGGAGAGTGTAAAATTTCATACTGATAATAATTAGGATAATGTATATCTGGTTTAATTTCAATGCACTGTTCATAGTTAGGCACATCATTTATTTTGCCCTTTTTATTTTATTTTTTAACATGACTAGAGGCACAGAGACAGAAATCACAGCAAGAAAATCCAAAAGACAGTGACCACACATTTTACCAGCTTAGCAATAGGCAAAACTCTGTGAATCAAGACTTTATGGAAGTTTAAAGTTTTATAAAAATTTCTTCAACTCTCTAATAGTGGGACAATTTTATCCAAGTTCACTTTATTGTCTAGTTTTTATACTGCCACTCATCTGATGTACTGAACTTTTTTTCCTAAGAAGCCAAGATATTAAATCTAAGATAATACTAATTTTCTGCTTATTATCAGTACTACCCGGTATCATCTTGTTGGCTTGCAAATTTATATCCCGGGGATTTTTTTTCTCCCTGCCACTCATTCTGTTATTGTACTCACAGAAGATGTTAATAGAAGGCTCTACAGGAAGGACTGGTAACCATGGTGACAGGAGAGTGCTTTCTGCAATAACTCCACTGTACAAAATAATTTATGCATGAATGTAAAATCACAGATGTTTTGAACCATATGCAAGCTATATTTAACCAGGCTACAAGTGACAAGTTACTTGGGAGTTACTAATCCAAAGGAGGGAAGCTACAATTGGGTAGTAATTCTTTCTTTTTTTCATGCCCTGGCTGAATACTCTAAGTACGGGGGCTCTGTTGGTATAGGGAGTGAGGTGTGAATGTGTATCGTTAGTGTGAGCCACTGTGTGCCAGTAACTGCTGTGTGCAAGATGGAGTGGTGTACAAAAGTGAATGTAGTGATGATAATTTCCATAAGAGAGGATGAGGCAAAGATAACGTAAAAGGAAACAAATAACAACAAAGAATCTATTCTTACTTTTTTGAGTTAGAAATCCTTGGATACAGAGGTAATGATCTTAGACATAACACTTATTTTTCAGCTTAAAAAGAATATCCAGGTGTTTATTTTAATGTTTAAGCTATTAATTACTGCCCTTAGTTATCAAGAGTAGTTAGCTCTTAGGGCAGTAATGATTATAGCTCAGTAAAAGAACTTATCTTTGCAGCAATTATTTAAAGTTCAAATTGCATTTAATATGATTTGGTTATAAATCCAAAGTAATATTTAATTCATGTTTAAAATGTTTGTATCTAAACTTTCTTCTAAACCTCGTTTTTAAAATAAGAGTAATTCCTTAGCTACTCGGAATCTTCACAATATCCTGTGAACTTTTACCAGAGTTGGCCCCACAAATTGCATTTGTAGTTCTAAGACATGAATAAGTTTCTAAATTCATCTTTCCACTTGTAAAAATAACTGCTGCTTTTAGAACTGGTTTTCTAAAAGGGAGGCTCGCAGAAATCATAAAATTAATGCAATACTTTGTGCAATAGAGCTATTTTAAGTACCAGTGGACTTTTGGAATTCAGAGCTAAAGGAAAGAAATGGGAAATGGAAATGAAACAATTTGCATTGCAAAACTTTTCCTTTCCCATGACATCTTATGTCTATGGTTGCCTTGTCTTCTTCATTCCCATGTTTATTATCTCTCTGTAAAATGTTGCTTCTGCCTTTCTTTGATTAAAGTCTTCCTAGACCTTTGCCCCAACCCTACCTCTTTGCTTACTGCTTTTCCTTTTATTGCTTCCTCACTCTCATTTTAATATAAATTGCCTCACTTGTAATTAAGTACACTTTTGCAGATCCAACAGAGTCTCCTGTTAGGCAATTGTGTGCTCCCTCCTTGCTGCTTCTTTTCTGAAGCATTAATGTGCAATTAAGCACTAACAAGGAGCCTCCATATTAACCCAGCTTAAATTTAATAGGAAGGGACTAGTGTATAGTTCATGAGAGCAACTCTTGGTATACCAGTTTTGCTGGCCTATTGGTAGGGTGCTCTCAATTCAGATAAAATAAGGAATTTATATTAAAATAAATTGATGAGATGGCACTAGAGCTAATTCCCTTTGACAATAACAGGTTCTGGGTTCTCAGTAGACTACAGCAGGAAGATATATATATATATATATATATATATATATATATATATATATATATATATATATATAATGAGTAATGAATTAAAGGGATTTCTGGGTGGCCTTTATCCTCCTATTAAAAAAAAAGTCCATTTGGCCAGGGTGTGGTGTCACCTGCAGTTAATTCCAGCATTTAAGACACAGAGGCAAGTAATCTCTGTGAGTTCAGGATGAGCCTGGCCTAAATAATTATTTCTATGGCAGTCAGGGCTCTGTAGTGAGACCCTGTTTCAAAACCAAATGCACACATACAGACAGACACAGAGACAGACAGACAGACACACATACACACACACACACACACACACACACACACACACACACACACACACACACCAAACCAGAAAAACACTTTTTAAAAATCAAGAAAAAGAAAAAGTACATATTTGAAAATGCTTCCGAAGTATTCCACTGTAAGTGGAAAAATTTTGCCTAACATAACTTATATTGGCTGAGGATTCTTGAATACTTCTGTACCCCGACATCAAAAAGAAAATAGACTGAATGTATTTAGCTACTTCACCTTTTTATCTTCTTTTCTCAACTTCAGAAACATAACTGCTGATGGCTGTCCTGGTCTTTGCACTGATTGTAGGAACAGAAACATATGAGGGATGTTTTCCTTTTTGCCCACTGTGTTTACAACATAATCAAAACACAGGTGCACATTTGTATCTGCTATTGAGATTGTATTTGAGGGGATAACATGTTCCCTCTTTGAAGAAGGACACTTCATATCTTGTTTTCAGAATAACTGTCAAATTTTGCCTAGTACCTGGGACATGAAAATTATCGATAAATGTCTCTTAAGATACTGGGGGGAAATAAGAACATGAGCTTAATAAGAAGTTAATTAGACATAAACATAACATTCTACGCCCATTTGCTGTGATTGCTATAACATGTTATTTCATTGAGCAATGCACGCACTTGCTGCCCAGAATTGTTGAATATACCATATGAGTATGTCTCACATCTATAGCCCTAGAAACCAAGATACTATCTAGATATCAGTTGAGAGTTCAGTGAGGTTGGAATATTATTCTAATACACTTCATTTGTTACTAACTGAATATCTTTTTCTTCTATAGTTCTTTTCTATTGACATATAATTGCTTCTGGTTGTCCATTTATGTTCATGACTACCAGTAATGGGTAGTGAATCTACCTATCTATCTATCCCATAGAAAAACAAGTCATATTTCAGTATAATACACATTTTTAAATTACATTAGCAAGAGCTGACTTGCACTTTATTATATGTATATCTATCTATCTATCTATCTATCTATCTATCTATCTATCCATCATCTACCTATCTTTATGTGTGTATATTAGTGTATATTTGTTTGTATGTATCATACATCAGTCTATTATCTATGTAATAATTATATAGCAACCTATATATAATATATATTTCTTTCACATTTTGAACATTTTAGTTGATAATAATTCTTCATAAAAGCAATGAAGTGGCTAGATCTGGGTAGGGGTTTAAGGTTTACTGCCTGTATTGTCCTTGGCTGGTGCCTTAGTTTCAGCAGGACCCCTGGGCCCAAATCTGCCTATCATAATGTTTGACTTGTAAGTTTCTAGGACCCTCTGGACCCTTCTACTTTGCTTTTCTCCCATGCTTCTCTCATCTAGAGTCCCAATAGAATGTCCTCCCCTCTGTCCCAGTTTCCTGGTAAGTGAAGGCTTTCATGGGACATGCCCCTCCAACATTCTCCACAGTTGAGTGGAGAGTGGGGTATGACTTTCACATGAACTCTGGTGCCTCATATTTGACCATATCCCCTGGAGGGGGAGACCTGGGGCACTCAGAGGAAGGATAGCAGGTTACCAAGAAGAGACTTGATGCCCTATGAGCATATACAGGGGGAAGAAATCTCCCTCAGGAATAGTCATAGGGGAGGGGAATAAGGGGAAAATGGGAGGGAGGGAAGAATGGGAGGATACAAGGGAGGGGATAACCATTGAGATATAACAAGAATAAATTAATAAAATTTTTTTTAAAAAAGCAATGAAGTGTGAGTAATAGGACTCTTTATGTTTATATATGCATATAGATGTATATATGGATATTGATTGTATCTTTACTAGTACTCATTTTAACTATCTCTAATGTTTAATTATCATAAAAATTATGACGGTCTTACTTTTATTGAGAATAAAATAATGATTGTCCAAAGACCAATTGTTTTTGGTCTAGTTATTACTTGGAGAGTATCTGTATTTGAAATGTTGCAATGAATATGTCATCTAATTATGTTGACCTTTCAGCATCATTTGTAAACATTTGGGCCATTAGTAAGGCTACACATCTTCTCAGACTGTCCATTGTCTTTTTCTACATAGAAAGTCCCAACTAGTGCAGTGAAGCAAGGCTGATAAAGTGACAAACTGACATATTCTTGTTCAGTCCCTTGTGGTCAAAAAATGAAGAGTTCAAGGAAGTATTCAATATGTGCTTGTAGTATGATTCCCCTGGCCATTGGTTCAGGTTCAGAGGTGAAATTATATTTACTTTCTATGGAGAGTAAATTTCTTCTGTAAAAAGATAATTTTGTAAAAAAAAAAAATGAATGCTAACTTTTTACTCTTATCTCTCCATAGCATCTAAAATAGCTTTGAATGTGATATGAAAAAAAATCACATTACACTTGAGCACGTCATAACGGCATATAAAGTTTTCACAGGTTGTTACACAATTTTATATCCACCAAAATCTCTTAAAAGTCTACGCAGACTTCATAGGAACACATAACCACATCTCCTCTTTAATTGAAACTCTTCTTTTACTTGAACTTGGAACCTGATTTACAAACCTTGTAGAATAATTGATGTAGGTTGTAAACACTCAAACTGTGGTGCAATTTGTAAAAAAATACTTAAGAGTGCTTGTATTTGTTTATTTCTATTCTTTGAAACTCCATGCAGGGAAATAATCTTGAAGATTCATATCGCTGTGTTTATGTCAAAGGTTATCACGTTGTCAGGAGATATTCAGATAGTTCTGTGATACAGTGATGTGGAAACAACTATGCAAAAACACAAAGCTTTTGTTTAAGTAATATGATAATCCAGCAATCCTTACTTTTCCTATTTCCTCAACCCATCTACAAATTAGGAAGTACTTTAAAATTCTATATGTTAGACTCTTTGATTTTTCTGGCTATTTTACCCAGTATATAAAAATATCTCATTCAGTGATATGAAATGAGCATGTGTATTTTGAAAGGTTGTGGGTGTGTTGTGTGTAGCATACACAATAAGACATGGGCCTGAAACAATGTGTTAGCTTTTAAGACTGCAAACCGTTTTTGCAGAAGAGCCGGGTTCCATTCCCAGAGGCTGCTTTGGGAGGCTCATAACAACATTTAACTCCTAAATCTGGGGATCCAACTCCCTCTTCTGACTGCCACTAACACTGCACTCACACATCCAAACACACCCACATACATAAAAATAAAAATGAAAATTAAAAAATCCTAAAAAAATTGAATACTTGGTTTAAATAACCTGCTCTGAGATTTTAAGATAACAATAAAGAAGAATCTCTAGGTTGCTAAAGAGCTGAGGATGCTGGTAACCATGGAACTAAGGATGCATTTGTGATTTCAATCTAAGTAACAAGATCTTATGACAACCCACATAGACTTTACTACCTCTTATTGTCTATTACTATATAGCCAACTTCCCCCAGGATGACTTTATGAGGAAAAGGCAATAGTAGAATTTCAGAACATCTAATGAAAAGATGAGATCACATCATCTTTAATTTATAAAAATGAAACTGTATTAGAGACTTTAAATAAGAATATAGTATTACACTAAATAGATAAATTTAAAAATATATATATTTTATTAATTTATTCATATTACATCTAAATTGTTATCCCATCCCTTGTATCCTCCCATTCCTCCCTCCCTCCCATTTTCCCCTTACTCCACTCCCCTATGACTGTGACTGAGGGGGACCTCTTCCCTCTGTATATGATCATAGGGTGGGAAATAGATACATTTTTTCCTGATTAAATTGTATAATAAGTTACATAATGATATAGATAACCAACTAACAGTTTTTTAGGGAATGAGGAACTTGAATAATCTTGTTTTTGTTATAATATATTATTTGTAAACATATAATCTGACAATTTTATCTTTCTTGGTCCCTGTTATAAACATACTCTATGTGTATGTGAGTGTGTGTGTGTGTGTGTGTGTGTGTGTGTGTGTGTGTGTGTGTGTGTATTCATTTTTACTTTTGCCTTTTGCTTTATAGCTTAAATTTGTACTAGGACTGGGTGTTCCATTACACTTGGTATCAGAGATGGGTTACAGTTTAGCAATGGGTAAGGACCGACCACTGTTATTCTTAGACTTGAAAGTGTAGCAGGTTACAGTTTAGGTAATACCAAAATGTCTGCTTGCCCTTGCTCATTCCACAGGCCTCACACATGTATTTCTTTAGAGACCTGCTGATGAAGACAGCTGAATAAAGGAGAACAACGGAGTGATATGCAGCACAGAATATGTTACAGAATCTTGCCAATCTAGTTTTTCATTTGTCAAATAATTATTCTATTAGAATTTAGTCAATCAATTTAGATAACAGTATTCACCATGCGTCATGAGAATTCAATAAACATGACTCTTCATTTCATTCTGTCTTGTGCGGCGGCTCCTTTCTTTAGTCACGTCAAATACTATTTGCCTCTGCCAAGGACAGCCTCTTGTTAATGTCTATCTGTATGTTTTGGAAAAATACTGTGGTTTCTGTGGAACTTTGTGAATATATGTAAGGATGTCTTGGCTTACCTGGTACTATTTTTTAAAAAGCTTGGGCAAAGAATTGATGGGATCTCATTGTCTTCTTCCATAGGAATGTTTTTGTTTATTTGTATTCAGTTAATTTAAAAATCTTCTTTGAAGAAAAGTTATTTCTAATAAATGCTAAAATATAACTCTTTCTTCAGTTTCCAATATCTCTGATTCACATTGTGTTGTCTCTCTCTTTATTTGTATTTTTAATATATTATTAATTTATTCATATTACATCTCAATTGTTAGCCCATCCCTTGTATTCTCCCATTCCTCCCTTCCTCCCGATTTCCCGCTACTCCCCTCCTCTATGTCTGTGACTGAGGGGGACCTCCTCCCCCTGTATATGTTCATAGGGTATCCAGTCTCTTCTTGGTAACCTGTTATCCTTCCTCTGAGTGCCACCAGGCCTCCCCATCAAGGGGACGTGGTCAAAAATGGAGCACCAGAGTTCGTGTGAAAGTCAGACCTCTCTCTCCGCTCCACGGTGTAGAATGTCCTGTCCCTCGGCTAGATCTGGGTAGGGGATCGAAGTTTACTGCCTATATTGTTCTTTGCTGGCACCATAGTTTGAGCAGGACCCCTGGACCCAGATCTGCACATCACAATGTTCTTCTTGTAGGTTTCTAGGACCCTCTGGATCCTTTTATTTCCCCATTCTCCCATGCTTCTTTCAGCTAAAGTCCCAATAGTATGTCCTCCCCTCTGACCCACTTTCCTGGTAAGTGAAGACATTCATAGGACATGCCTCTTGGACTAGTGTCTTGATATAAGTGAGTATATACCATTTGACTCTTTTTGCTTCTGTGTGAACTCACTCATTATGATAATTTCTAGTTCCATACGTTTGTCCACAAATTGTGGGAATTCCTTTTTTTTTAATAGCTGAGTAGTATTCCACAGTGTAAATGTACCAGTTTCTTTATCCATTCTTCTACTGAGGAACACTAAGGCTGTTTCCATGTTCTGGCTATTATGAATAAGGCAGCTATGAACATAGTTGAGCATATGTCCCTGTTGTGCGGTGGAGCACTTTTTAGGTATATTCCATGGAGTGGAATAGCTGGGTCTTGAGGAAGCCCTATTCCCACTTTTCTGAGAAAGCACCAGATATATTTCCTAAGTGGTTGTACTAGTCGTGTTTAAAGTTCTGGAGAGATCAGGAATACAAGGCACATACCTAACATAATAAAGGCTATATACAGCAAGCCAATAGCCAAAATCAAATTATTAAATGGAGAGATACTCAAGGAAATCCCTCTAAAATCAGGGACCAGACAAGGCTGCCCACTTTCTCCATATCTCTTCAATATAGTTCTTGATGTTCTAGTTAGAGCAATAAGACATCAAAAGGAGATCAAGGGGATCCAAATGGGAAATGAAGAAGTCAAATTATCTCTATTTGCAGATGATATGATAGTGCACATAAGTGACCCCCAAAATTCCACCAGAGAACTCCTACAGCTGATAAACACCTTCAGCAGGAGTTTACAGGTGGATACAGAATTGACTCAAAAAAGTCAGTAGCTTTCCTATATACAAATGACAAACATGCAGAGGAAGAAATTAGGAAAATACACCCTTCACAATAGCCACAAGCAATATAAAATATCTAGGAGTAACTCTAACCGAGCAAGTGAAGGACTATTTGAAAAAATTTTTATTTTTATTTTTTATTTGTATTTTTAAAATCCATTTTTCAAAAAAAATGCCCTGCAACTGACACAAAATCTGGGTTTCCATATTCAAAATAAAAAACAACAAAAACTATGGACTTATAACTTGCAAGTTTGCCTTACCCACATCCAATTTTCAAGAAATGTGAAACCAGAATTTTTCTCTGTATAACATTAAAATCTAGCTTCCTAATATAAGTGATAACAAAACAGTAAAAGTTGAAGATTTTTGTAAAGTTTTATATTGTCCCTTAATCCATCTTTCTATGAGTCTAGAAGGGAGTTTCCAAAATAGCACAGCTGCTGAATCAGATGTAATAAATTGCTTCGGACATTTTATCAGCATTGTCTCCCAAGAGTAACTGTTAGTATGACATGATCTCTGCCCAGATGTCAGGGCTTGAGATGAGACAGTGCTGACAGGTGAGGTACATTTAATCTATCAAGGTAGCTGAGAACCTTCAGAGAAATAATAGATCATTCCGTGGAACTTGATTTTATTTTCATTTTAAAATTCATTTACATTGCATTTTAGCAAGAAGAAAATTATCTTCCCATAAGAGTTGTTTCAAGAGGAGGAAAACACAAAATATTTTAGTAAATCAGTAAAAATGACAATCTCTTTTTCTAGTTAATTAAATCTACAGAGAAAGAGAACAGCAGGCACGTTGTCCAAATAAAATTTATTCTTATTCATTATAATTTAAATGATGTGGAGTTACCCAGGCAGTCTTACTTAAAAATAAAACTGTATGAGATTCTGAACGGAGTTTGAAAATGTGTGCTCTCTTTCTCTCTATACATATATATCTTAAAGTTTACAATATATCCATGAAAATGACTGCCCTATTTAGTGGTTTATGTTCAGAAATACCTTTCTTTGGCAACAGAAATCAAACTGTTTGTTGAGTAATTTAATATATGACTTTTGTATATTTATATCTCTGCTGAAAATTGAAATCTTCATTAGCACTAGCCTGATGGTATAAAACTGTTTAATTACTCTGTTTACATCTAGTCCTTTTTATCTTGCAAATCTACCTTGTATATTATTTGCCAAATGGACCATTGAGACCCCCACATGGAATGAAACCAGTTTCCTCCTTTGAGCACTTCACTGTGTCCACATGGTCACTAGGATGAACTCTTGGCTTCCTTTACAATTATGCCACTGTGCTGAGTCATACTTTACCTTCTGTTTTGGACTGCCATTCCATCCTGCTCAGCACTATGTGCCCACAGAATCAGCATGGATTTTTTTTTAATTAATAATTTTTTTACATATACATTTATATTATTACACATGCATTCTTTACCAGTCCTCTTAGCTCTTGCTCACATTCTCCTGTTTTCACCCCTGTTTTTCTTTATTGTTTTTATTATTTTTATCATTATTGTTATTGTTATTATTATTTATTTATTTACTTTACATCCTGGTCAAAAACTTATCCCTCCTCACCTCTAGTCCCACCTCCCTCCTTCTCCCTCTCCTCTATTTCTCAGGAAAGGGAGCCTCCTCTTCCCATCACCCCAGCTCATCAAGTTACACCAGGACTGAGCATGTCCTCTTTCCTTGTGGCCTGGCAGGACAGTCCCACCAGGGAGAAGTGATCAAAAAGCCAAAAACAGACTCCATGTCAGAGAAAGCCCCCCTCTCCCTTTACTAGGGGACACACAGGAACCCTGAGGGGCTCATTGGCTACATGTTTGCAGTAGCCCTAGGTCTAGATTATGCATGGTCTTTTGGTGATGCTACAGTCTCAGCAAGCCCTACTGGACCTCGATTAGTTGGTGTTGTTGGTCTTTTTGTGGAGCTCCTGTTGCTTCCAAGTCCTTTATTCCTTCCCCAGGCACATTTGCACAATCCCTACACATCACCCAAAGTTTAGCTGTGAGTCTCAGCATCTGTTTTGAAGCATCCGGGCTAGAACCTCTCAGAGGACAACTCTGTTAGGCTCCTATCTGCAAACATAGCAGAGTATACTTAATAGGGTCAGGGGTTGACTCTATCCCATAGGTTGGGGCTTGGGTTAGGCCAGGCATTGGTTGGACATTCTTTTAATCTCTGCTGTATCTGGTCTATCTTTATCCCTTCACATCTTGTAGGCAGGGTGAGTTTTGGGTAGAAGTTTTGTGGGTAAGTTGGTGTTTCCCTTCTTCTCTAGGAGACTTTTCTAGTTAAAGGGTGTCCTCTTCAGTCTCTACAGCCCCTGCTACTAGGAGTCTCTGCTATAGTCCCCTGCATGTCCTCCAAAAAGCCTATCCTGACTTGGGTCTGCAGCTTATCATGGAGATTAATTCCTGTTTTTCTAAACCTCCTAAATGAACTCTGGCCTTTCCAAAAATCTTACCCTGTGTAATTGCTTCTACCTCCAATTTGTTCTTTTCTGCATCTGCTATTCCTTGTGGGAAACACCAAACTTTCTGTGTTTGGGGTCTATACTAAATTTGCATAAAAATTAACATTTTAAAAGAGTTTGACTCTTATAATAATGAAAATTGATAAGAGAAAGAGTATTGTTATTCATTGGTTTTGGGTGTTAGAAAATTTTACTTGAATAAGCCGCGTATTTGATCTACTCCGAGGAGACCAGGGACATAAATGGAGCAACAGATTGCTGGACTTTGAGAACCGTAGGTGAGTAGGGCCCCAAAGGCTGCAGTCCAAACAGGGGGCTCACCCTCCGGGGACAAGCAACATCCCTGAGGAGGTGCAAAACACACTCCCCAAACTCTGGAACGGAATCCACATGCAAACTACAGCCTGCATATAAAGCACAGACTCGCTGTTTGGGGAGGGGATTTTTCCAGAGTCCCCAGCCAGAGGAGTCTCAATGAAGAGGGGGAATCTGTCCTAGAATTCCTCCTTCCACACCACCCCAAACTGCAGAGATCACCCACCTAGGGCAAGTGGAAACGCAGGCGGGGAGGGTCCCAACAGAGACAGCTAAGGGGGACTGCAGCTCGCTGGCCATCCGGGGTCCAACCTAACACTAATCACAGCGGATTGAGCCTGCAAACAGCGGCAGTGAGAAGTCAGCTTGGAACTGATTCCACAGACCTATCGGGAGACGTGGGTCTTGACTAGAGTGATAGCTGAGCATCAGAGCCCAGCGGGAAGACCTGGTTCTGATCTGCGGGCTTCCTCCAGAGCTCTGCAATGCTATTGTGTCTACCCAGCCAGCCACAAGGCACTGGCCCTGCACTCTCTGAACTAGAGAGCCTATCTGGGGCCCTTGGCCCGAACAAGGCAGGCACTCTCACATTATCGGAGACAAGACGTGGGTGGGTAGTATTTGCAGTGTCTAATTGCTGACCTAGAGCATTAGTGGAGCATCAGAGCCCAGCGGGAAGATCTGGCTCCGATCCGCGGGCTTCCTCCAGAGCTCTGCAACCCGATTGTGCCTACCTAGCCAGCTACAAGGCACTGGCCCTGCACTCCCTGAACTAAAGAGCCTATCTGGGGCTCTTGGCCCGAACAAGGCAGGCACTCTCACAATATCAAGAGACAAAATGTGGGTCTTGCTTGCAGTGTCTAATTGCTGACCAGGAGTGACCTTGGTCCCTCCAGGCATATAGTTCTGGGAGAGGTTGAACACCTCTACAGGGTATAGAGATAGACCTACAAAACAGCTACACCTCCAAAAGATCTAATTTACCTGTAGTCTTGACTACAAAGCCACAGGAAGGGCAGACCACCAGAACGTTTGTGTGTGGACCTTAGTCTAGGTCCCAAAACTGCTGATCTGAATCACAGCAGTAAAGTCCAAACAGAAATCTACTTTGGCTGACTCAGCCTAGAGTCCACGGTGCAGAGGAAAATCACCAGGAGGGAAACCAGATCACCTACCTGTTCCACGGAAATACTCCTTGGTCCCCATAGGCAAGAGCACCTGACCTATAATCAGTCATCAATTAACCACTCTCAACCAGCGAAGGTCACTACAAAATATCTTCCAACATCAGAGCCATCAAAATGACAAGAGGACAGCGAAAGAATGCTAACAAATACCAAAACAGTTTGGCATCTCCGGATATCAACATTCCCAATGAAAACAACCTGGAGAACCTAACAGCAATGGATAGTCAAGAAAATGACCTCAAAGCCCTAGTAAAAACGATGATAATGGAAGAAACAATTAAAATCTGTAAACAATTGCAGGAGGAGGCAAACAAGAGGGCTGAAGAATTAAAAGAATCATATAAAGAGGCACTTGAAGAATTTCAGAAAAATATAAATAACCAGATGAAGGAAATCATTAAAACAGGCCAAGACATGAAGATAAAAATGGAAGCTATGATACAGGAACACACAGAAGAAAAATGTGATCAAGAGGCATCAGAGAAGAAAGCAAGCATCTCAGAAGTGGCCTTATCTAACAGATTGCAAGAAATGGAAGAACGAATATTGGGACTTGAAGATACAATTGCAGAACTGGAATCAACTATCCAGGAAAATGCTAAATCTGAAAAGTTCCTGACACAGAGCATTCATGAAATAAAAGATAACATGAAAAGACGAAACTTGAGAATTATAGGGATAGAGGAAAGCGAAGGCAACTGACTCCACAGTCCAGTAAATATCTTTAATTGAATAATAGAAGAAAATTTCCCCAATTTGAAGAAGGAGATGCATACAAGCATACAAGAGGCCTACAGAACACCAAAAGGAATAGACTTGAAAAGAAAATCTTCCCACCACATAAAAATAACAACGCAAAATATACAGAACAAGGAAAAAATATTAAAAGCAGCAAGAGAAAAAGGCCAAGTAACATATGAAGGCAACATATGAAGGTCTCAGCAGAGACCATGAAAGCCAGAAGTGCCTGGACAGGGGTTCTGCAAACTCTAAGAGAACACAGATACCAGGCAAGACTATAATATCCAGCAAAATTATCAATAACCATTGACGGTGAAGACAAGATATTCCATGACAAAAACAAATTCAAACAGTACCTAGCCACAAATCTGGCTTTACAGAAGTTACTAGAAGGAAAATTCCACCCCAACTGGTCAAACTACAACCAAAACTACATAGGAAATAGGTAACTATACCATTGCAAAATCACAACCTCACAAAATCTTGACTGTTACAAATACCAAAAATGAAGGGACTTACCAATCACTGGTCATTAATATCTCTCAATGTTAGTGGTCTCAATTCTCCAATAAAAAGACACAGACTAATGGAGTGGTTGTGTAGACATGACCTAACATTCTTCTGCATTCAAGAAACACATCTCAACCACAAGGACAGACATTGCCTCAGAGTAAAAGATTGGGGGAAAATATTCCAAGCAAATGGTCACAAGAAACAAGCTGGGGTAGCCACTCTAATATCTAATAAAATAGACTTTCAACCAAAATTAATAAAAAGAGATGAGGATGGACACTTCGTACTCATCAAAGGTAAAGTCAACCAGGAAGACATCATGATTTTGAACATCTATGCTCCAAATATAAGGGCTCCCACATTTGTAAAAGAGTTATTAACAAAGCTTGCCCCACTTACTGATACCCACACATTAATAGTGGGAGACTTCAATACCCCACTTTCACTCAAGGATAGGTCTTTGATTCAAAAACTAAGCCAGGAAATAACCTCATTAACCAATGTCATGAATCAAATGGATCTAACAGATATCTACAGAACTTTCCACCCAAACGCAAAGGAGTATACCTTTTTCTCAGCACCCCATGGACCGTTCTCTAAAATTGATCACATAGTTGGTCACGAAGCAAACCTCAACAGATACAAGAAGATTGAAATAATACCTTGTATCTTATCAGATCACCATGGTCTAAGGCTGGACTTCAACAACAACAGAAATAACAAAAAGCATACTAACACGTGGAAACTAAACAACTTTCTACTTAATGATACATGGGTCATGGAAGAAATAAGGGAAGAAATTAAAGACTTCCTAAAATTCAATGAAAATGATGGAACAACATACCCAAATTTGTGGAACACATTGAAAGCAGTGCTAAGAGGAAGATTCATAGCACTAAGTGCCTTTAAAAAGAAAATGGAATCATCCCACATAAACAACTTAACAACACATCTGGAAGCTCTAGAAAAAAAAGAAGTAGAAACATCCAAGAAGAGTAGATGCCTAGAAATAATCAAACTCAGGGCTGAAATCAATAAATTAGAAACAAAGAGAACAATCCAAAGAATCAACAAAACCAAGAGCTGGTTCTTTGAGAAAATTAACAAGATAGACAAACCCTTAGCCAATCTAACTAAAAGACAGAGAAACACTATCCAAATTAACAAAATCAGAAATGAAAAAGGAGATATAACAACAGACACCAAAGAAATACAAAGTATCGTAAGAACCTACTTTAAAGGCATTTATGCCACAAAATTCGAAAATTTAAGGGAAATGGACAAATTTCTCAACCAATTCCATTTGCCAAAATTGAACCAAGACCAGATAAACAAATTAAATAGCCCTATTTCACCTATAGAAATAGAAGCAACCATTGATAGTCTCCCAACCAAAAAAAAGCCCAGGCCCTGATGGCTTCAGCGCAGAATTCTACCAGTCCTTCAAAGAGGAGCTAATACCAATACTATTCAAGCTATTCCGAAACATAGAAATGGACGGAACATTACCAAATTCCTTCTTTGAGGCCACAGTCACATTGATACCTAAACCTCACAAATACCCAACAAAAAAGGAGAATTTCAGACCAATTTCTCTTATGAACATTGATGCAAAAATACTCAACAAAATACTGGCAAACCGAATACAACAGCATATCAAAGACATCATCCACCATGATCAGGTAGGATTCATTCCAGGAATGCAGGGATTGTTTAACATACGGAAATCCATCAATATAATCCATCATATAAGCAAACTGAAAGAGAAAAACCACATAATCATCTCTTTAGATGCAGAAAAAGCATTTGACAAAATCCAACACCCATTTATGTTTAAAGTTCTGGAGAGATCGGGAATACAAGGCACTTATCTAAACATAATAAAGGCTATTTACAGCAAACCAACAGCCAACGTTAAATTAAATGGAGAGATACTCAAGGAAATCCCTCTAAAATGGAGAACCAGACAAGGCTGCCCTCTGTCCCCATATCTCTTCAATATAGTTCTTGAAGTTCTAACCAGAGCAATAAGACATCAAAGGAGATCAAGGGGATCCAAATGGGAAAGGAAGAAGTCAAATTATCCCTGTTTGCAGATGATATGATAGTGTATATAAGTGACCCCCAAAATTCCACTAGAGAACTCCTGCAGCTGATAAACACCTTCAGCAAATTGGCAGGATACAAAATAAACTCAAAAAAAGTCAGTAGCTTTCCTGTATACAAATGACAAACAGGCAAAGGAAGAAATTAGGAAAACTACTCCCTTCACGATAGCCACAAACAATATAAAATATCTAGGAATAATTCTAAGCAAGCAAGTGAAGGACTTATTCGAAAAAAACTTCAAACCTTTGAAGAAAGAGATTGAAGATGACATCAGAAGATGGAGGGATTTACCTTGTTCATGGATCAGAGAATCAACATAGTAAAAATGGCCATCTTACCAAAAGCAATTTACAAATTCAATGCAATCCCTATCAAAATACCTACAAAATATTTTGAAGATATTGAAAGATCAATTCTCAAATTCATATGGAGAAATAAAAAACCCAGAATAGCAAAAACAATCCTATACAATAAAAGATCCTCCGGAGGAATCTCCATCCCTGATTTCAAGCTTTACCACAGAGCAACAGTAATTAAAACAGCATGGTACTGGCAAAGCAATAGGCTGGTGGATCAATGGAATCCAATTGAAGACCCAGAGATGAATCCACACACATTTGCTCACTTGATTTTTGACAAAGAAGCCAAATCTATTCAATGGAAAAATGATAGCATCTTCAACAAATGGTGCTGGTCTAACTGGATGTCTACAGGTAGAAAAATGCAATTAGACCCTTATTTGTCACCATGCACAAAACTCAAGTCCAAGTGGATTAAAGACCTCAACTTAAAACCAGAGACATTAATTCAGTTAGAGGAAAAAGTGGGGAAGAGCCTGGGACACATAGGCACAGGAAACAACTTCCTGAACAGTACACCAACAGCCCAGGCCTTAATGTCAACAATTAATAAATGGGACCTCATGAGGCTGAGAAGCTTCTGTAAGGCAGGAAACACTGTCAAGAGAACAAAGCGACAGCCTACAGACTAGGAAAAGATCTTCACCAACCCTTCATCTGACAAAGGTTTAATATCCAAAATATATAAAGAACTCAAGAAATTAAACACCACCAAACCAAATAACCAAATTGCGAAATGGGGCTTGGAACTAAACAGAGAATTCTCAACAGAGGAATATCAAATGGCTGAGAAACACTTAAAGAAATGCTCATCCTCGTTAGTCATCAGAGAAATGCAAACCAAAACAACACTAAGATTCCACCTTACGCCCATCAGAATGGCTAAGATCAAAAACTCAAATGAAACCAAATAACCCAATTGAGAAATAGGGCTTGGAACTAAACAGAGAATTCTCAACAGAGGAATATCAAATGGCTGAGAAACACTTAAAGAAATGCTCATCCTCGTTAGTCATCAGAGAAATGCAAACCAAAACGACACTGAGATTCCACCTTATACCCATCAGAATGGCTAAGATCAAAAACTCAAATGAAACCAAAAACCCAGTTGAGAAATAGGGCTTGGAACTAAACAGAGAATTCTCAACAGAGGAATATCAAATGGCTGAGAAACACATAAAGGAATGCTCAACCTCCTTAGTCATTAGGGAAATGCAAATCAAAACAACTCTGATATTCCATCTTACACCCATCAGAATGACTAAGATAAAAAATTCAAGCGACACCACATGCTGGCGAGGATGTGGGGAGAGAGAAACACTCCTTCATTGCTGGTGGGAATGCAAACTAGTACAGCCACTTTGGAAATCTATCTGGTGCTATCTCAGAAAAATGGGAATAGGGCTTCCTCAAGACCCAGCTATTCCACTCCTTGGAATATACCCAGAAGATGCTCCAGCACACAGCAAGAAAATTTGCTCAACCATGTTCATAGCAGCCTTATTGATAATAGCCAGAACATGGAAACAGCCTAAAAAACTGTGGTACATATACACTATGGAATACTACTCAGCTATTAAAAACAAGGAATTCCCGAATTTTGTGGATAAATGGATTGAGCTAGAAATGATCATAATGAGTTAACCCAGAAGCAGAAAGACTCAAATGGTATACTCACTTATATCTGCATATTAGCCCAAGGAGCATGTCCCACGAAAGCCTTCACTTACCAGGAAACTGAGAAAGAGGGGAGGACATTCTATTGGGATCTAGATGAGGGAAGCATGGGAGAATGGCAAAGTAGAAGGATCCAGAGGGTCCTAGAAACCTACAAGTAGAACATTATGATAGGCAGATTTGGGCACAGGGGTCTAGCTCAAACTAAGGCACAAGCCAAGGACAATACAGGCGGTAAACCTTAAACCCCTACCCAGATCTAGCCAATGGACAGAACATTCTCCACAGTAGAGTGGAGAGTGGGATATTACTTTCTCACATACTCTGGTGCCTCACCTTTGACCATGTCCCCTGGAGGGGGAGACCTGGTGGCACTCAGAGGAAGGACACCTTGGTAACCTTACCAAGAAGAGACTTAATACCCTATGAGCATATACAGGGGGATATAATCCCCCTCAGGAACAGTCATAGGGGAGGGGAATAAGGGGAAAAGAGGAGGGAGGCAAGAATGGGAGGGTACAAGGGATGGGATAACCATTGAGATATAACAAGAATAAATTAATAAAGGAAAAAATAAAGTGAATAAATTAGTAAGTTTTAAAAAATAAACAATGCTTATTTCTGGTTATCCATTTGGGCTCAAATAAAGATATGGAGTTATAAAAAAAATGACACCACATGTTGGCGAGGATGTGGAGAGAGAGGAACACTCCTTCATTGCTGGTGGGAATGCAAACTAGTACAACCACTTTGGAAAGCTATCTGACGTTTTCTCAGAAAAATGGGAATAGGACTTCTACAAGACCCAGCTATCCCACTCCTTGGAATATACCCAGAAAATGCCCTAACACACAACAGGGACATATGTTCAACCATGTTCATAGCTGCTTTATTCATAATAACCAGAACATGGAAACAGCCTAAGTGTCCCTCAGTAGAAGAATGGAATAAGAAACTGTGGTACATTTGCACTATGTAATACTACTCAGCTATTAAAAACAAGGAATTCCCAAAATTTGTGGACAAATGGATTGACCTAGAAATTATCATAATGAGTGAGTTCACCCAGAAGCAAAAAGAGACAAACGGTATATAATCACTTATATCAAAACACTAGTCCAAGGGATACGTACCATGAAAAACTTTACTTACCAAGAAAGTGGGTCAGAGGAGAGGACATCCTATTGAGACTTTAGGCGAGAGTAGCATGGAAGACTGGGTAAATAGTAGGACCCACAGGGTCCTGGAAACCTACAAGAAGAACTTTATGACAGGCAGATCTGGGTCCTGGGGTCCTCCTCAAACTAAGGCACCAGCTAAGGAGAAATAGGCAGTAAACTTCGAACCCCTACCAAGACCTAGCCGACGAACATGATATTCTCCACCGTTGAGTAGAGAGTGAGATCTGACTCTCACATGAACTCTGATGCCCCTTTTCTGACCACGTCCCCTGGAAGGGAAGGCCTGGCGGCACTCAGAGGAAGGATAGCAAGTTACCAAGAAGAGACTCGATAATCTTAGAGCATATATAGGGGGAGGAAGTCTCCCTCAATCACAGACATAGGGGAGGGGAGAAGGGGGTAAGTGAGAAGGAGGGAAGAATGGGAGGAAACAGGGGAAGGGCTAACAATCAAGATGTAATGTGAACAAATTAATTAAAAATGGTAAAAAAAAAAAGAGAAAATTTCACTTATCATATAATTGATGAACAACTTAAATTACTGAAATTAAAATGACAAAAAGTTGTAAAGTTGGAGGTCTTATATTTTGTTTTCTTTTGAGACATAGCCTCACTATGTAACTCTGACTGTCCTTGAACTCACATAACTAGACCAGGCGGCCAGGTATTCACAAATATTCTTCACCCTCTTCCTCCAGAGTGCTGTATTAAAGGTATGCACTACCATGCCTGGCTAGATTTGATATTTTTAGTGACTAATTTGAAGCAAGGTGTATTCACTTCAAAGATGGAGGAAAAAGTGTACAGGAAATATGTAATAAAATTGCATAGTCAAAACTTGTTAATATTCTCCATTATCTATACATAAAGCTCAAATTTGGCAAGCCTATTTATAGTTTCTTAAATAGATATCTAGAACACAGAACAATGCTTCTGTAACCAGAGAAAATGTAAAACAAGACTTCTTCAGGCTAAAAACACTAAGGATTTGGAGCTGAAAAACAGCAAGTACTCTTGTATCTAAGATTATCCTCCTGTCTTGCCTTGATTTTGAACCATGTAGCAATTTTCAATGGACTGTTTCTGCTCTATCAAAGAATTTTTTTCCGAATGTTTTGTGAGTAGAGTTATGAGTGATGGCTCGCAGACTGCACAGGACCACAGTTCATCTCATTATAAAGCCATCGATGTTCTTGCCTAAAATATTATTTCCTGCATAGTTTTGAATTTTTGGCTATTTTGGCATAAAAATAAATTCACCACTTAATTAATTTATTCTGTACATTTATCTCATATCCTTTGACAATACTTTGTTGGGACAGAGGCTAGCTATCTGGGCTAATATGATTTTCATCCACAGAAATGTTCTATTTTGCTTTCATTGGCATTGAGCAAGATGGCACAAAGGATAGCTGAAGGAAAGGGTAGAAAGTAGTAATAGTCAAACAGATTGCACTTTGGTTGTTCAGGATAGAATGGCAGAAAGACTGATGGGTGAATCTCATTCTGTTTGGTTGGCAATTTGTAGAAGTGAAGGATTGCCAAGCTGTCTCTGGCTTTCCACTTTCTAAAACAAGGAAGAAGAAATTGGTGATTAGTGCTTAGGTATGTGATATAATTTAAGGCCTAGGATCTGAATATCCTGAGAAAATTCTACCCAAAATAGATGAAACGCTAACTCAATATGTGTCTTTGGCTTATCACATTGAAAGTAATTTTCCAAACAATTTGTAAAATGACCTGGTACATTTTGTCTAAACACTAAGACAGAAGAATTGCTTTGGAACAGAAATGTGGGATGGGTAAAAATCAGAATATCCTTCTGGGATTTCATTGGATAATCTTCTTCCTGGCCTGATAACCTTTTGAAATACAGATCATGAATCATTAAGGCAAATGTGACTCTGGTAGCCTGGGTAACAGGGAATGCATATGGTTGGCAGGCCTTTAGATGCTCTTTGTGGATAAATTTGCCAAGAATCTGTAGCCAGATATGAGGAGCCAAGTATTGAGAGCAGATCCTACAATCAGATTCCCAGAAAGTAAATACTCTGTTTTTCTCCTTTTTCTTCCTCCTCCTCTTCCTCCTCCTCCTCCTCCTCCTCCTCCTCCTCCTCTTCTTCTTCTTCTTCTTCTTCTTCTTCTTCTTCTTCTTCTTCTTCTTCTTTTTCTTCTCCTTCTACTTCGCCTTCTGCTTCTTCTTGTTCTTTTTGCCCAAACCTGTGAAACAAAGCAAGCAATGAAGTAAGTAAGAAAGCAAGCAAACAAGCAGGCAAACAACCAAATATAATTAAATAAATTAATTAATTAACAGCAAACAACTGTTTAAAAAGGAGTTCTAGCATACAATTTGTACATACAAATATATTCACATGTCTGTCTTCACAGCAACAGTTGCTTTTCATTGTACATGTAAAGAATCCAAAGTATTCAATTAAGAGAAGTATGACATTTGGGATGCAAAGTGAACAAATTGGAGAGAGAGAGAGAGAGAGAGAGAGAGAGAGAGAGAGAGAGAGAGAGAGAGAGAGAGAGAGAGAGAGAGAGAGAGAAGTATGAAGTGGAAGTAATTGGAGTTGATGTATATGTGCTTCAAGTTCATCCATGACTAGCTCTCTACAGCTAACATTCTCAGATACCACATGGCTTTCTGTGTGACAATATCCCAGAAAACTTTATAAAACATACAAGTTATGTACCTTTTCCAACTTAATGGTTCTTAAATGAAGGTCCCAAAACTGGCACTTTGAAAAATACCTCAGAAATTACTGATTTTCCTCATATCTCATTACACTATAAAGGCAAGTGTCATGTTATGGGAGAGGAGATATGTGGGTTTATCATTCTGTTGTTAATGCTCAGTCCTCTTATTTTTAGTTGAAGACAAATTTTCACTCTGGTAACCCCATTCTTCAAATAAGAACTTAATAATATGCCATGGTTGGTTTCTAGTGATATCCTAACACAATAGGCTCATTTAAATTATTTTATCACAAGGAGGCCTTTTCACGTTGCCCATGGTTAGAAGTCTAAAGTCAAGCTCTTTACCTGTCTCATAGATGGCTGTTATTCCATACAGACCATGCAGACACTTCTCAGTTTGTGCATGTTCAGTTCCTTTGATCTATTGATGAAGCATCCTGTCATGCTGAACTAGGGCTAACTCTAATGACTGCATTTTAACCTAATTTTAGAGGCCTTCACTCTAAACACATTCATGTTCTTTGAGGTATTTGTAGGATAGGAATCTACTAAGTGTTCTTAGAGGCAGTAGGCATGATTTATGTTGCATAATTTGTAATGAAGTCAGTTTATATACTATTTTGAAGAATGCACTATCATAGGTGACATGGTTTAGTAACTGAAAAGTATTAATCCAGAAACACGAATTCATTTAAAAGTCTAAAATTTTCAGTTGCACTGTTGCATTGAGGATATGTTATTGCCCTTACTACTAGAACTAAAGCCAAGATGAATTATTTGGTTAAATTACTATCCTGTGTTGGTGAAGATGATATCTTTCTATATTAAACATTGTCTAAAATTGGTATTAATTAATACAAAAGCATTGTGTTCATGGGAGACTAATAAGAATAGATATCTCATGGTCAGGAAGGTGGTTCAATGTGGAAAGTATTTATAAATCAGGGCTGATTATTGATATTTATTAATCCGTTGAAGCTCAATAAATGGGGAAAGAGAGAATGATGTCACAAAGTTGTTCTCTGACCTCTGCATGTGCACAGTGGCATAGGCCTAAGCATGCACACACACACACACACACACACACACACACACACACACACACACACACACAAACACACTCACACACACACAAAGGGTGTGGGAGAGCACTGTCATACATATGCATAATACAGACAAATACTTTACTGTGGTAGTTTAAATTAGACTCAGGATAATGTCCACACCTAAACATATATATTCTCATGTAATTCACCATAATGGTGAACAGCCAAATATGTCTATCAGCTATTTTGAAAGCACAAATGCTTAACAGGCAGAAACATGCAGCTCCATTGAGAGATTAGTTTGTGCTAAAGATTGCTATTCTGTATATTAAATATACATTCTGCTTCATTCAATTGTGTACCTCTCCAAAAGCTTTGGTTTTGTTCCACTTTAAATTGAAAAACTAAAACAAACAAACAAAACAAAACAAAAAACCAAAACAAAACAAAAACAAAAACCTAGCTGAGTGATTAATTGTCTTTGTCTTGTGATTAATAAGTTATACACTCTTAATTCAAAATTAGCCTTTTTCTGATTCTTTTTTATTTTTTAATATATTTTATTAATTTATTCATATTACATCTCAATGGTTAGCCCATCCCATGTATTCTCCCATTCCTCCCTCCCTCCTATTCTACCCTTATTCCCCTCCCCTATGACTGTGACTGAGGGGGACCTCCTCCCCCTTTATATGCTCATAGCGTATCAAGTCTCTTCTTGGTAGCCTGCTGTCCTTCCTCTGAGTGCCACCAGGTCTCCCCATCCAGGGGACGTGATCAAATATGAGGCATCAGTATTTGTGAGAAAGTCAGTCCCCACTCTCCACTCAACTGTGGAGAATGTCATGTCCATTGGCTAGATCTGGGTAGGGGTTCGAAGTTGACTGTCCTTGGCTGGTGCCATAGTTTGAGCAGGGCCTATGGGCCCAGATCCACCCATCATAATGTTCTTCTTGTAAGTTTCTAGGACCCTGTGGATCCTTTTATTTCCCTATTCTCCCATGCTTCTCTCATCTAGAGTCCCAATAGGATGTCCTCCCCTTTGTCCCACTTCACTGAAGGGCATGTCTCATGAAAGTCTTTTTATGATTCTTTAGATTAGGATTCACAGAAAATTCTTTACCAGGTTTCCACTGGATAATAAGTTCTTCAGTATCATGATATCTCCAGGGGGAATGTTTTCTGTACAGTTCATAGGACTTAGGTGCTATCAGATTCCTTTCTCACTGATAGTCTAGAAATGAAGTGATCAGATCAAACGCACCTGGACAAGCTCAGAGCTCAGTTCCAGAAACTCTGACCAAGGTCATTCAAAGTACTTATGAAATGCTGATTCATATTTAACTGTTGTACAAAAAAAGCACTCCCCACTTCTTTTGGTGCTATGATATAATACTCAGAAAAGGCAATTAAGTAAGAAGGTGTAATGCTGGCAACTGGCCACATTGATTGCACAATCAGGAAGCAGAATTCAATAAAGGACAGTGACCAACACAAGTCCTCAGTTGTGCCCAGTGCAGGAAGCCAGCACACTGAATGATGCTGTGCACCATTGGGTTTGGTGGTCTCACTTCACTTAACATAAACTTACCTAAACCCTCAGAGGCATGCCCAGAAGCTGGCCTCCATGGAGCGTCCAGATTCTCTCAGTCTCACAGCCAATATTAACCATCACATTAATTCAGCAGAAAGAGTACACACTCATATACACAGACAATCATCAGGACAAGGCTTTTTTGCATGATAAATTTAGCAATGAGCATTTTTGAGTAGAACGAGGAAATTTCCCACTTTTCTCCATAGTAAGCAGGTGCTTACTATCTAAATGAGCCGTGTTCAAAATGTGGATTGAAACTCTCAGTGAAATTTTAATTTGCTGAGTTTTATTTCAGCATGCATTTTTCTTATACATAGAGATGTTGAGGGAATCAAAGTTTATTTGACTCAGACACGTTATTCAACAACAGTCCTTGAAAATAGAGTGTAGTTTGTTTTGAACAATCTGAAGGGAAACCAAGCAGTATATTCTCTTTGGATCACTTCTCCCACTGGTGACTGACATCTGTCATAAAGATTTATTCACTGAATTCTCTCAGTGTATTTGAAGATCAGTCACAGTCTTCAGTACATTTCTGTTCTTTTATGAATGCATTTGTTTAAACCACTCTTTTTAAAAATGACATAGCATAACAAGGACATTTGCTCAACTATGTTCATAGCAGCTTTATTACTAATAGCCAGAATCTGAAAACAACCTAGATGTCCCTCAACCAAAGAATGCATAAAGAAGCTGTGGTGCATTTACACAATGGACTACTACTCAGCTCTTAAAAACAAGGAAATCTTGAAATTTGCAGGCAAATGGATGGAACTAGAGATGATCATCCTGACTGAGGTAACCCAGACTCAGAAAGACATGCATGGTGTATAATCACTTATAAGTGGATATTAGCCCAACATAGATGTTCTTTCAGAGACTCCAGAGGGAGTTCTGGACAGATGGTGGAACTCACTGCTGGGCCTCTGGGTGGAGCACTGAGTGGTATGGCAGAATGGATGGATGGGAAGACCCAGAGGGTTCGAAAGCCCCACAAAGAGAACATCAAAGCCAGCAGATCTGGACCCAGGGGGGCTTGCACAAACTATTGCACCAACCAAGGACAATACATATTGTAAACCTAGACTGCTGATCAGATATAGCTCATTCTCCACAATGTGAGGGGGTAAGGACTACCTCTGACATGAACTCGGATGACCCCATTAGATCACTTCCCTTTGGTGGGGAGCCCTGGCAGGCACACAGAGGAAGAGGAAACACAATTGGATGAAACAGATAGGCTGTGGCCAAATAGTGGGAGAGGAGGACCCCTTCTGTCAGAGGTTTAGGGGAAAGAAATAGGGCAGAAGAGGGAGGGAGGATGGGAAAGGGAATATACAACTGAGGGGATAACAATCAGATGTAACCAGAATAAATTACAATAAACTAAAATTTAAGACAGACTGCACTTGGATCCCAAATACCCATGAATTGTCACCAGCCAGATGAAATAAAGACTTTTAATTGCCTCAAAAAACAAAACAAAACAAAAAACAAAAACAAAACATAAAAAGCACATGGCTTGGATTCTGTTTCGTTTTTCTTCTTGTTTTTGCTTGGTGGTTTTTAAGTTTCTTTTTGTCCTAGTGAATAATAGGGAAAGTTACAAGTGCATGTTATGTGCAGGGTGAGGAGCTTTGACTTATGGCCTTAAGTGAAAACTGACCAAATGCTAGAGGGACACGAACTCGACCCCTGGTAATATCCTACTGCTTCCCAGAAGACATCTGTGAGTAGTGGACTCCTGTTTTCAAAGGCAAAATTTGTAAACGTGCTTCTTAATGTTCTTTATTGGTTTTGAAGGAAATTCTTTAAAAATAGGTCTATTTTATTCATTTTTTTCTGTTTCCAGTGCTAAGGTTGAAGTATTATAACTTTTTTTCTGAATTTGTATACTTATATGTGTATTTATGTATGCATATACACATATGGGTGTGGTGTAGTGTGCTTAGTGTGTGTGCATGTACGCAAAGCCACAAAACAACTTTGTAGGCTCCAGCCCAACTATTTTGTTTGTTTGTTTGTTTTGGAGACATCAACAGTCCCTAGTAAGGAGCTTGCCCAGTAGGCTAGACTGGTTGACCAGAAAGCTATGGGCTTCTCCTGTATCTGCCTTTCCAGCACTGAAAGTGTAAGTACCTGTCTTCTTATTGAGTTTTGGGAACTAAATCTGATCCTTAGTTTGCAAGGCAAACACATTACTTAGTCACTTAGTATTAGCACTATAACTTTTAACTGAAACTTTTATCTGTCAAAATGTTAGCAAATAGGTCAGTAATAGATGTAACCTGTATAATGCAAGGAAATACCTTTTTGCTATTAATATACATGAGAGATAGGAAATGGGAGATTGTAAACATGCCATGATCTAGAAAAAATAATTTCCAAGAAAAACCAATCAAAAAACTTCACATAAAGAGCATAGATTAGACTGATCTTTTACCTCACATATGATTTGTCTATTTAGCTCATAACATTATGGACAGAAACAACATTTGAGCAGAAAGATATAAAGAAATTGCTGTGATATAAAATGGTTATTCACTTTGACTCATATGCTATGACCACAGCCAAGGGACTATTGTCGTGCATTCTAGGAATGAAAACTCACGCCACAGGTATCATCAGGAGAGGAATCTACAGAATGGAATTGAAAACCAGACATATGAAGATCCACAGCACCCTGGGCACTAAGCCACTAATGCACATGATTTATAATAGAGTGATTTTGCTACTGAGAACTCTCAGAATATACATCTTGTTTTGAAAAAACTAGATAAATGATATGAGTGTTACACACTTAATGTATCTACTGTGCATACCTTGAGACTCAATCAGGAAGGAAAGCTATTCTATCTAGATGGGTACCAAGCAGAGATGCCAAATCATGATGGATGGGTTTTAGAGATGAACTAGAAGAATCTCTAATTCCCTATACGCAGTAGGATAAATATGGCTATTCAAGGTTTGCCGACCATGACAGAAGAACCTGTAAATGACACCTTCTGTAGTAAAGGAGATTTTGCAGATGTGATATTGCAGGAGGGAAGAAAGCCATCTGACAGAGCAGATGGCAGCTGAAGGAAGCAAAGGAAGACAGGAAAGATGGTAAAAATGTAGCTGTGAAGATGAACGAAGGGACTATGAGCTAAAGCATCTTAGGAATGTAGTTGCTGAAACTAGAACAAAATAAAACAGAGCAGGGGCAGCTTTCTCCTCCACAGCCTTCTTTGAGAGCAAACCCTACTTGGATCTTAAAAATGACAAGATAATTTTTATACTTGATTCAAGACATTAACAGTGTGTGAACTAGTTGTAGGGTTTAGAGACTATCAGTATATCACTTGTAAAAATCATTTAAGGTACTTGATCCTTCTTTCATGATTCTAACAGATTGTATAACATTGACTAGCGGTGAATGTGGGCAGACAGGGACCTGTGTCATGAATAATCAGAAGGAAAGAGAGAAAAAAAAAGAGAGGGGAGGGAGGGGAGGAGGGACAGAAGGAGAAAGAGAGAGAGAAACAGAGACACAGACAGAGACACAGAGAAAGAGAACACATAAGATAAGGCATATGGCTATTGATATACTTAGTGTTCTGTTAGCTGCCCAATAATTTTCTTTTCATGTATATGTATATATGTCTTGAAGTAATGCTACCACTCCTATAGAGAAGTGACTTTTAAAAAATATTTTATTTATTATAATTTATTCAAATTACATCCTAATTGTTATCTCCTTCTCTTATCTTCCCATTCCCACTCTCCCTTCCTCTTCTGCCTATTCCCCTCCCCTAGACCTCTGATATGGGGGGAGGGCTCTCCTATTCCAACTGTCAGGCAACAGCCTATTATGTCCTATAAGGGTAACTTGTATCCCTTTATTCTATGTTCCCAGTAGGTTTTCTTGCTAAAGGTCAGTGACCAAATCATGGGCATCAGAGTGCATGTCAGAGGTTCAGCAGCAGTTGCCAGTCCCCTCCATGTGGAGAATCAGCAGTCCATTTTTTACAGCTGAACATAGGGTCTTGGATCTCTGCATGCATTGTCCTTGGTTGTGCATCAGCTTGCACAGGCCCTCCTGTGTCCAGATCAGCAGGCCTTGATGGTCTCCCTGTGGAGCCCCTGCTCCCTCCTGGACTTTCCATGTCCTGACTCTTCCCTGTAACTCTCAGCACTCAGCCCAGAATCCAGCTTAGACTCCTCATATCTGTCCAGATCCACCACTGGGTGGAATCTCTCAGAGAATATCTATTTTGGGCTAATATCCACTTGTAAGCATGTATATATTGTGTGTGTCTTCCTGGGTTTGGGTTACCTCACTTAGGATGTTCTTTTCTAGTTCCATACATTTTCCTGAAATTTTCAAGATTTCCTTGTTTTTAATAGCCGAGTAGTATTCAATTGTGTAAATGTATCACAGTTTCTTTATCCATTCTTGGGCTAGAGAGATGGCTCAGTGGTTAAGAGCACTGACTGCTCTTCCAGAGGTCCTGAGTTCAATTCCCAGCACCCACATGGTGGCTCACAAACATCTATAATGTTATCTCATGCTTTCTTCTGGCCTGCAGGGGTACAAGCAGGCAGAGCACTGTTACATACATACATACATACATAAATAAATAAATAAATAAATAAATAAATAAATAAATCTTTATCCATTCTTTGTTGAGGGACATCTAGGTTGTTTCCAGATTCTGGCTATTAGTAACAAAGCTGCTATAAGCATAGTTGAGAAAACGTCCTTATTGCATGATGGAGCATAGGAGTGCTATAGCTGAGTCTTGAGGTATCGCTATTGCCAGTTTTCTGAGAAAGCGCAAGATTGATTTCCAAATTGACTGTACAAGTTTATACTTCCAGCAGAAATGGATAAGTGTTCCCCTTTCTCCACATCCTCCCCAGCATGTGCTGTCACTTGAATTTTTGGTCTTAGCCATTCTGATAGGTGTAAAATGGAATCTCAGAGTCTTTTTGATTTGCATTAATGAAACTGAAAATCTTCTGTAAGGCAAAGAACATTGTCAACAGTACAAAGTGACAGCTTTTCTGAGTTCATATGAGCTCTAATCATGTTGGCTTAGAGGGTCTTGTTTTCTTGGTGTCCTCCATATTGTCTGGCTTTTACATTCATTCTGCCTTCTCTTCTTCAGGGTTCCCTGAAGCCAGAGGGGAGGTAATTAATGGAGGTCTTTCACTTTCTGCATAATGTCTGTGTGTGAACTTCTACATTTACTCACATCTGCTGCAGGAGAAAGCTCCTCTCATGATGGCTGATCAAGGGCATGGTTAATGAGTATGGCAGAATGTCATTAGGAGTTATTATTGCTATGTTTTAAAATTCATTTTCTATAACAGAAGTCTTTGGTTTTACCCCAGGTCCCTGGGTGATCTAGTCTCTGGTTTTTGATCACCCAAATAGTATCAGTTTTGAGTTCCATCTCATGCATTGGGCCTTGAATCATATATTGATTAGTTACTCCCAAAAGCTTTGTGCCACCAGTGCACCCAAACACCATTGTAGATCAAAAGGTTCCTGACTAGGTTCTGTTTATGTTTCTCTTTTGGTAATATGCAAAATAACTTCTTGTATTAAACATGTTATAATGTAGTGGTGAAGGCGCTATGTAGGCGTGAGCTCAACTTCTCCATTTTCAGTGCGTGTTAAAGTTTGTCTTCAGCAATGGGGCCCTGCTGTCATTCTGTGAAGAGCCCAGTGTGGAAACATCCTGGTTGTTTGAGGAATCTCTTGGGACCTCTTTGACTAACAACTCAACTAGATATAATCTAATTCCAGTATTGAAATGGGTTCTGTCTACCCCATTATTTGGCTATCTTAGGTAGATGGCCTTCATATATGTAAATACTTAGGGGGGCTTTACTCTGTTAGGTGTTCATATTGCCCCTCAAGTGTGTCTCCCCACCTTTCCTCCTTGTTAAGTTCAATAATTTTTCTAGAATTTTGTAATATGCCATGAGTATTATCAATTATTATTTGTATAAATGAGTTTATGGAAAAAGGTATTTTCCATACATGTTTCTCTTCTCTTTCATATATATATATATATTTTTTTTCCACAGTGAAGTTACTTTGGCTATATATCAGATCAAAAGAATTATATAATCATCAGTTGACATTAAAATAAAGTTAAGTCTGTTCAATTGCATTTATGAATCACTGTGTTTCCTAATGATTCTAAAATGTGTTTAGTCAGTAAATTTAGTTACAGATACAAGGAATAAAGTAGGATTAAGGCATAGAATTTAAATTTCTTTAACCATATGTTTTATATTGAAATTCATGTATTGTTTTGCCTAGGAATTTACATGGACATGACCATAATTTCATAATTAGTATTTATGATTTAGAGAATTGATAGTCACAGAGCTAGAAGGTAAGGGAGGGAGAGTGATGTGAGAGGACAAAGAAATGTAGAGTTGGCCGACAGTGGTTAAGGGGAGTCACAGAATGTGAGAAGGGTGAGGGGATATGTGGAAAGGGGAGGGAGGGAAGGAAGAGGGCGTGAAAAGGAAGAAGACAGGGAGAAAGATTAAAATATAAAGTAGGGAGACAAGGCAGAAGGTAGATGTGGCAAGGGAAAAATTGAAAGGGAAAAAAGGAAAGAGATGACAGGGATAGAGAAAGAGATAAGGGATGTGTACATCTCTCTGTATAAATAAAACTTCTAGAACTAAATGGTGTCTACAAAGCTAATATTTAGAAAAACAAAGTAGAGTGGCTAAGTTGTGCGACCAGCCACAGTTCATATTATTTATGGTTTTATACCTTATATCAAGACTATAGAACCTTATGCATATTTCAAGAAGATATTAAGAGAAATTGCTGTACATTTTGGACAACGCAGGGCCTATTGAAGATGGAGTCTATACAACAGACTGTAATTAGTATTTAGTATATTTTACTGTTGAAACAGTAATGAAGGTAGAAACAGTGGGCAAGCTGAGCCTTAAAAGACACCTTTCCACTCAAAATTACCAGTGAACCAAAGCGACCTTGTCTTGCAGTGAAGTCATTGTGCTTGTGAGCTAAACACCTCCCACCCGAGGCACATGTGACAACTGGAAAAGCAATCAGCCTGTTTCATAGCCAAAATTGTTTTCTTGTTTTATTTTTCATTTTAATTTTATTAATCTATTCAGATTATATCTCAGTTGTTATCCCATCACTTGTATCCTCCCATCCCTCCCTCCCTCCTGCTTTCACCCTATTCCCCTCCCCTAGGTCAATGACCAAGGGGGACCTGCTCTGCTACTATATGGTCATAGGTCTCATCTTGGTAGCCTGCTTATTCTTTCTTTGAGTGACACCAGGCTGCCCCACCAAGGGAGGTGGTCAAATATGGAGCACCAGAGCTCATTCAAAGTCAGTCCCCGCTCTCCACATAACTGTGGAGAATGTCCTGTCCATTGGGTAGATCAGAGTAGGGGTACAGTGTTTACTATTGTATTGTCCTTGGTTAGTGCAATAGTTTGAGCAGACATCCCTGGGCCACAATCCACCTGGAAACAGCCTAAATGCCCCTCAGTTGAAGAATGGATAAAGAAACTGTGGTACATTTACAATATGAAATACTACTCAGTTGTTAAAAACAAGGAAATCATGAATTTTGTGGACAAATGGATGGGACTATAAATGATCATAATGAGTGAGTTAACCCAGAAGCAGAAAGACTCACATGATATATACTCACGTATAACTGGGCACTAGCCCAAAAGGCACATCCCACAAAAGTCTTCACTTACCAGGAGATTGGGATAGATATGAGAACATGCTACTGAGAGTCTAGGTAAGAGAAATATAGGAGATGGGGAAATAGAAGGACACAGAGGGTCCTAGAAACCTACAAAATAGTTATTCTTGACCAGAGTTTTATCGCAGACTCTTGTTTTAGGTTGAATTGTTTTTATGATTGAATGGTGTAATTAGTTTTTAAGGATTTGTTTTTACTTTCAGTTATGTGTGTATGTGTGCATGAGTTATTGTATGTGGGAGTGCAGGTGCCTACTGCATCCAAAATAGAACATTGCAGATGCAATAAAGCTGAAATTACAGGTGTTTGTCAATCATCAAACATTGGTGATGGGAACTGAGCTTGGATATTCTGCAGGATGGGTACTCTGAGTGAGGAGCAAGTGCTCTTGACCTTGGAGCCATATCGCTATCCCTATAATTGAGCTTTAATATTATCTTATTAATATTGGAAGCACAGAGCATTTTGAAAATTTGTGGAGGATACCAGTATATAATTATGTGAGTTTGCTTAGTTATGAAGCCTTCTGTATGAATGATAAATTTTTATGCACATGAAAAATGAAATTCTAAACAGTTTTTAAAATCCTTCTAAAAAAATCAGTGTACAGGAGTATATGCATATGTCCTGTGTGTTCTCCTCATAACCTCTGGGGATAAGTTTCTAATCAGCAATATGTGGTTTATTCCCTTTTTTTCCAAAACTCCTTTCTTTTTTCCAATTAAATGTTCTTTGTATATGCTGTGTTTCCTGGCAAAATACTCTTTGTTGCAATTCATTTAATTAACTGCTTCTTTCCATTAAGGATCAGCATTAACACCACTTCCTTCTTGAGAAAATTATTTTGTGTCTTGTTCTACCTTATTCCTCAATCTATATTCAATTAAAGGCTGGTGACTTCTTTTCATTTCTGATTTCAGTATAACACTAGATATATTCCTGATTTTTTAAAAATGTATTTTCTTCCAAAGATTGTGAGACTCATAAAATCAGGGGTCAACTACAATTGCAAATTCCTGAACTGAAAAGAGACCAGTCACAAATTCAGATGGGCACACTAAACACATTTATTCTGCAAACCTTCTGAAGCTAAGGGTCAACCAACCGGGCCAGTGGGATTTACAGTGTTCCAAGAGAGTGAGGAGGCACATGCATCAAATCCAGTTCATTGCGTAGACTCAGAGAAGGCAGATATGAAACATTATCAGGGAAGTAAGCAGTTCTGTAAAACTTTGAGAAAGTAGACTCTGGAATTAAGAAGCAAGCTAATATTTTGTCTTGCTGTATATCATAATAGTGCTCACATTGAGGATGCTACTCAATGCTATTTTAATAAAATAGAAATATGCTAAAAAAAAGACACTTTAGTTTGAAATTCCTGTAAGCCTGTTACAAGTAGACATTGATATTAATTCTTAGCTAACATTTCTCACATTTTTGTCCTGTAAACAACAAACAAACAAAAAAATCACCTGCTTCACTCTGTCATCAAACTTAACTTGGCATTGTACTTCAACAGTTTCCATAATTTTCTTCTAACTTTTATAAATATTTTACCCCTTTCTGTGGCTTGCCTACTTGTTCTCTTAATATTACATCTCATAGTTTTAGATTTAAATGGCATCCAGCTGTCCAATTCTTTCTTTAAAAAATTAGGACCTTGGGTACATACTCTAGAAGTGCAATACCCAACCAACAGTCATCTAGATTTTTCCCATATTGTCTTCCAAGGCTTCTACAGTTTTGATGTATATATGTATCTTTATATACATATTATAATTGTATATATTTGTTATACGTATGTATAAATAAATAGTAGACATATATGTTTCTACTATGTATTAGGATTAAGTCATTGAAGTGTCTGGGGTCTACATTTCAATTAAAATCTTCTCATAGTCTCATTTTCAGAATATTTGTAAAAACTATTCTTTTTCTCTGTCAAATTCCCTTTGCTCATTTGAAAAAGATAAGTGGTATGTTGGAGACTTCTTTTTGCATCTCTCTGTCTTTTTTTTTATATATAATCATATTATTTTTATACTGAAGCTGTATAGTGATCCCTGATTTTGGAAAATTTTGTTCAATTTCAATATTGTCTTAGCTCTTTCTTTTTTTCCCCCCGTATACTTCAAAGTGATTTCTCAACATCCTCCAGTCAACTTACTGCCCATTTGTGTAAGACTGTTCTGTGTCAATAGATCAAGTAGTGAGGTGCTTAACATCTTGACCATATAATGTGTCCCAACTAGTTTTTTAAAAAACAGTTTCATAGAAGTCATGAATTTGTCCTGATAGTTGTTTTTTATGATATTATTTTATAGACCTTTAGGTTTTAAAAGTGTTCTTACAGTGTGTAAAACACTTAAAAGTGTCTTGTGAGCCAATAAAAGTACCCGAATGAATATTGTAGTGAAGAAGTTAAGAAATTGAGCAATAGATGGGAGACAGCTTAATCCAGTCATCACTTTATACCAGAATCAAGTGTTTTATCACAGGTTTTTTTTTCAGTCTCACTCCTTCATTCTTTACGTCCTTCCCTCTCTCCCTCTCTCTTTTCCTTCTTTTCAATCTAGATCAGAGAGGACACATTCGCCAATGAAACATGAGGATTTACCATTTATTTTTAAGAAGAGGAATTATAAATAACATATGATATAATATTCATAGTTCTTGGGAGGACATAGCCTATGACAGTGCTCAAAGGTATTAACTACTATGGATCCTGGAAAGGATATCAAGTGTGAAATTCATTGCCACAGACTAGGTAGTAATGGGGAGATGGTAGAGCCCACTGATTAACATAAAAGTTCTAGATCTTTAAATCTATCTATCTATCTATCTATCTATCTATCTGTCTATCTATCTATCTTCCTATCATCATCAACTTCTATCTCAAAAACATGAATATGCGGGCATGAATACACTTGTCATCCTTTTTATTTCTGTTTAAACAAAGTAGCAAGTTATGTTATTCTGGGAGCTCTGGGAGATAATCTGCTACATATTCAGTCTGCAGTCTCACTCTTGTAAAGCTTTTCAGTTTAGTGACCTGCAAAATGTAGTTGGAGGAAATGTTGACCTTATAGTGCATCTTTAGCGCAGTCACATGATTAAGTGCTTTATTCTAGCAGCATAACTATCACTGAAGCATACATGGGAAATTGACTTACTTTGACATGTACTGGGCTGAATTGTCAAAAACAAATCAGCAGCAAATGTGCTATTGTGGAACATGGCACCCGTACAAAGCAGGTTGTCTTTGACTAATGAGACCACAGGACACACTCTAGGAGTCTCCTGACTCAGTCATCATAAAGTCTCGGGTGAGTAATGAGGATTAAAGTTATGTTACAACACTGTAATGTACGACTTGAAACATGGATGTTACATGAGCCTCTGATTTGAGAATGCTAGTATCACCTAGCAGAACAACAGCTGTGTCCTACATCATGGCACTTTGCTAGGTGGCATTCAGGACCGTAAACCAAAAGTCCTCCCTTTGCTGATATTCACTGCCATGCACAGCATGTCTTTTGATACTTTGCCTTACACTAAAGAGACTCCTTTTTGTAGTTGTCAGTAAAAGATAGTAGCAGCTATCTGTAGTTATGGATTGGAAAATTTAGAACCAAACTCTACACAAAAAGTTTCAAGCTACATTTGATACCAATGCCCTCACTCATACAATTCCTCTTGCTCATATTTGTCTCATTTCTTTTTAAAAATATTTTTTATTATTTTTCTTTTTTTTTACATATACACTTACATTATTACACATATATACAATAAACTACCTACAGCAAGAAGAACCAGGAAACAATCAGGAATTATATAAATGTTACAATAATGGTGCTTTGGCTGTTTGTATTTGGCAACCTTAAAGAAAACATCTTTCCTATACTGATTAGTCTAAAATTCTGAGTGAAAATCAGTATCTATCATATCTCATCTCTGTCAACTTAAAACATCTATCCAGACCTAAAAACATCTTAACCCCTAAACAGCTAAATTTAATAGGAAAATTTAATAGGAAAACTAAACTATCTGGTCTTCAACCCCACCAGAGACTTTAGAAGGAATAACATTAATTATCTGAGTATACAGGAAGTGCAGGTTAGCAGCTTCCAAAATGAGAAAATGACAGAGACAGTTTGCTGCCTGATCAGTCACTGAAAACTCTCTATAACGTTGCAGCATCATTTTTAGCCTTCTGGCCCAGTATATCTGACAGACATATTTGTGAGGCAGGAACTGTTGAGGACTTGTTTGCTCTGCCTTGGCAGAGTTTGGTTGTCACCTCTGCCTGTGTCCAAGCTTGCCTTTTATAGGAATAATTCTGTCTGTGGCAGAAGTGAGGACATTTTGCTCAGTGACTGGCTTGCTACATTTGAAGCCATCTCCATAAAGAGCTGCAGTGAGGCTTATTATCTTATTTGAAGTAGGCTGGGTGTTGCCATGAGTTAACATGTCTTATTGTCAAAGAATCTTTAAAATAATAGAAACATCTTTAAATGCCATATTCTGTAGGTCTCTGAGGTTTTTGAAGACCTTATCTAACTATTTTACTTTATCTATCTATTTGTCTCAATAAACATTGTGGAATTAATCAAGCACTTATTAATTAGTCAGGGAGGAGCAGGGGATGTGTGCCTTAACATGATCAGTTGCACGACATAATATTGGATCCTATAACATTCAGACATACTTTGAGAAAAAAATGTAATTTTGCAAAATAGCAGGGTGATAATGATAGGTTTATCGCCGTTCCCATTTGAAAATCTCCTTTTATCATCCTGTTACAAGGAAGCAAACTTGTATTTTAATTACCTCTTTTTGTGCAAACATATTAGGTAGGTAAGTACCCGAGCTTTAGATGTTGATTAGGATATACATTTAAGTCTTCACTACAATTATGCTTTTATGAAAATACATTTGTGAGTTTTATCAGTTTGTATGTGTTCCTTGCCCCTGTCCTTTCAAAGTGTGTTTTACTTATCAGCTTGAACTAGACAAGGAAAAGCAGAGGATCCAGTACTCTTGATAGAGTGCTTGCCTGCCACACATAAAGCCCTGGGCTCTGGCCGAGGGCTGCAAATCTTGCTTATTAGTGTATACCTGTCTTCTCAGGATGCAGGAGATAGAGGAGGAAAGATTCAAAATATAAGGTTCTCATTAGCTATATAATGAGCTGAAGCCCAGCCTATGCCACACAAGAACGCTCCAAATACGTATCGAACCTGAACAAATTGCCAATATTAACCACTTTCGTCTCAAAATCAATATTTTTACATGGCTCAACTGATAAGTACTAATTGAGAAGGACAATTTTGATATCTCCATTGATTACAATTGCTATCATTCATCAGAAAAAAACCAGAACATTAATTTGGAAACACAAATGTGGATCATTCTTATAACTAATCTATACATTAGAGTATATTTGGGGATGCATTCCTGATATACCAATTTGGATATAACTCAAAGCAATGAACACCTTCTACATATGGGCCACTCAGGAAAAGGTTTCTGGCAAGTGTTTATGCTCAATTTCAAAAAAACTCTTACTGGTGCAGTCCAGTAACAATATTTCACAACTGAACATCTCAAATAAATTGCAAGTTCTCATTTCTTTCACTTACTAATTATATTAGGTAAATGTTACATGGATTATCATGCAGCGTATATTCTCATGTTATAAGCTGAAGTTCCTGGAAAGACATCTCAATTTATAACAATGTCCTCAATGAAAGAATACACTCTTTTCCAGAAGCTGATTATGCAATGCACTTTGATAATCATAGTCACATTAACTTTAGAAGTACCTGTAGTTGGCCTCCTTTTCTTCTTCATCAGCCTTCCACCATCTGAGGTGAAGTGTTTCCTAATGTGCAGCAGATACCTTTGGGTCAAGCTATGATGATCTTGCTCTTCATCCTACACCCAGCCCTAGATCACAAGGTTCTCTTCTGGTCAGAGCTCACCAGTCTTGGATTTCAGATATACAGGTCTCTCCACTGCCCAATCACTTATAAAATGTGGAGCATTCCTTTCTTTGCTCAGTGAATTTGCGACCTTCTCTTTCTCTGAAGTACTCACTGGTGGCTTTGATCAAATCAAATAAAACAAAACCAACTAAAATGTGCTATATTCACAAGATGGCCTTTGGCAAAATCATGAGCATGATTATTTCATGACTTTATCTTAAATCTTTTGTCTTGATTAAAATCTCCCATGTGGGCTGGAAACATTCTGTTTCTCTCATCCCACAAATGGCAACACTGAATAAAAATACTTAATAAATATTGACTTTCTAATGCAATGTAGATAAACGGTAAACATAAATATTCAACAACTGGGTAAAATATATATTTGAAAACAAAGAAAAGTAGGAAGGATAATGTTAACATTAACTGCTGTGCTACTAAATGCTGTTCTGAAAGTGGTGCAAACTTCATCTAAGGATTGTTATTTGCTGCTCACCCCAAGAAATTAAAAATGATAATTGGATTTCTGTCTATAATTTGACATTTTTTGACTTTTGTTTTGTTTTACATTAAAACAAAAGCAAGAACAAAGCTGCCTCTTAATCACTATATCTCCATGTTCGAGAGTAACATATAATGAAGGCATATCTCTAATTCAAGGTAACAGTGGAGAAAGACGGGCAACAGGGGTGAGGTGCTGTGATCTCTATACAGCAAGCTCTCAGCATTTGCCAAAGGTTTCTTCCAAGTGCCTCCTCAGGTGTTTAGATTTGAGATCAATTACTTAACATAAAATAACTTCATATTTTCAAATAAAACACACATATTCACTCAACTATTCCTAAAAATATCTATAGATTATTTATGATTCATAATGCCACACAAATACATTTAACAGTTTTACACTGTGTGGCTTAATGAATAATGACAAGCTTGTGTACAAATTCTTTACATATGCAATTTATTTTCAAATACTTTGGTCCACATTTATTCACTCTACAGAACTAAATCCAATGGATATGGAGTGACAACTGTATATGTATATTTACCTACATGTGATTTGTGAACATATACATGTAAACTGAAATTTTAGTATTAAAATAAATTATGTTCCTTCTGGTCTTCATTGTATTTTAGTTGCTATATAATACAAATTGATAAGAATTAAATTTATGCGACTAAGTTCGTCCTAGATTGCAGAAGTCCAGTCTACATTCCATGTTCTTCTACTGGGTTGATATAGTGGCATTCTGGGTGGTTTCCCACCTTCCTCTTTTGCTTTCCCATATCCTGATGTCACTAAAATGACAGAAGCGTTGTGTAAGAAGCAAGGTAGACATAAACACTTTACCCCTTAAAAAAAAAAGACTAGATATGATGGTGCCTGAACTTCCACAGGATCTGGGTGGTGCAGATTTCTCCTACCTCCTTCATATCTGGCCCTCTGCATTAGAAAAACAGGATTAGATTGGCAAGGATTTCCTACTTCAAATGAATAGAAATAGCTGAGCCCAGCTGCTAGATTCATTCTGGATTACTTAGGTGTTTTTAAAAAGCATTTGTGAACTGAGCTATAGAGAATGAATATGTAAATTAGAAATGATAAACAAAGTGCAAACTTAAGGTCATTGCACTACACATGGCCTCCTTCCCCACATTATAATACAAAAATTTAAAAGCTGATCACCTAAATGTTCAAAGGAAGACTGGAGCTCGAATGAGAATTCTGGGTCCTCCCATGCATATTCATTATGCCTTCTAATTTATTACCATATTTACCACTAAAATTGCAGAGCAAATTATATTCTGTATCAGGCCCCAGAGGGGTTTTCATCTTCCTGGTTTGGCTGGGCACCAAAACAGAACACATTAAAGAGAAGGATTGTGTTGTCAGCTGTGAATACTTAACATGATAGAGAAGTTGGTTCTCCTTAAAATGAATACTGGTCGGCCTGCCTTCCAATGACAAATTATGTCCACTCCACTCATCTTGCTCTTCTGTGCATGGGGAGCTATTGCCCCAAAGAGGCAGTGACAGTACAAGTATGAAAAGACTCTTCTCACTGTAATTCCTACAGAAATGATTCTGCCTTCGTCTTTGTCCTCCACTAGAACAAACAACAAACGAGAACTTGGCCTGGTACTCTCTTCTGTTTTGGTTTAAAGAAATTAAACAAGAACTGGTGACACTTTAAAATAATCTTCCCTTAACAAAACAAACCACCAATTTTGTAAGAACATTTACCTAAATACTAATAATTTCAGTAATAATAATAATAATAATAATTTTTTTCTTAGGAAATCTTATATAATTACACTGCATTAATAAGAACATACAAAATACTGAAAATACATCATACCCTTGAAACTTCATAACATAGATTCATTTTAGAGAACGGTATACAATGTGAAGAATCCAACTAAAACTTATGTAGAATAAACTGAAAAGTTGGCAGAAAATGGTATTATACCAATGACATCTGGAGTATGGTCAGGCAACCCAATTAGAGAAATTAAGAGTACTAAATATGACATAAAAGTTTTAAGCAGGGTCTTTTGCTTTCAAGATTTAAAATACTGAGTTTACAGCTCAGTGCTAAACACGAATGTCAGTCATTATGCAAATACCTAATGTAAAAGATTCTATTTTCGCTTTCATGATTATATAATTGATACACCATGAGAAGACTTAAAATGCTTGGTATTAATTTCACTGAAAAAATACACACATGAAAAAAATAAAGAAAAAACGTCATGTGCATCCTCAAGGAATGTTTATTTATACCCTAACTTCTATGTGGCAATGCTATGCATGTTGCATTGTGGGACCCACTGGAGAAACCGGATGAGTGCATTGAGTTGCAACAGAGGTCGTTTATACTCTACTATTCAGCTTTAGTAACTGTGAATAGTTGTGTTGCACTCTCCCTACCTTAATTCATAGCCTCTTGTTTCTGTACCCATGGACTAAGTGACTAGGAGTATTTCAGAACAGCTATCAGTCTTTAGCTACCAATCGTTAAGATAAGAGCGTGAACGTAGACTGCGTATGTAGTATTCCAATGCCAGAGTGGATCTATGGCATCCCTGAAATCCTAGCATATAAATCCTCTTTAGTCATGTGTCTAAAAAATAGAGAAGTCTGCACACGTCAAAATGTGAAATTAAATGCCTAATAATCTTTGTGAAGTAAGACATTTCTTTTTTTTAACTTTATTAATTTATTCTTGTTACATCTCAATGGTTATCCCATCCCTTGTATCCTCCCATTCTTCCCTCCCTCCCATTTCCCCCTTATTCCCTTTCCCTATGACCGTTCCTGAGGGGGGATTACCTCCCCCTGTATATGTTCATAGGGTATCAAGTCTCTTCTTGGTAACCTGCTGTCCTTCCTCTGAGTGCCACCAGGTCTCCCCCTCCAGGGGACATGGTCAAAGTTGAGGCACCAGAGTATGTGAGAAAGTAATATCCCACTCTCCACTCTACTGTGGAGAGTGTTCTGTTCATTGTCTAGATCTGGGTAGGGGTTTAAGGTTTACCGCCTGTATTGTCCTTGGCTGGTGCCTTAGTTTGAGCGGGACCCCTGGGCCCAAATCTGCCTATCATAATGTTCTACTAAGACATTTCTAAGTTTACAGACTACTTGAAAAAAAGTCTTTCTATTTGTGTTCTCCCAGTGCATATCAGTAAAGTACCGCAAAGGCAATGTACTTATCGGAGGTCAAAGATCTCTGATTTTTACAAATGACCTAAAATACTGCAGAAATGGAAAAAGTCGGATGAAAGTCTTGCATTTTGGCCAACATGATATGAAGTAGACTTACCTGGGAAGAGGAAACCTCAGTTGATGAGCTGCCTTCTACAGCTTGGCCTGTGAAGAGATGTCTATGGCACATTTTCTTGATTACTTATTGTTCAGTGTGGGAGGTACAAGTCCTGGGCAGGTAGAACTGAACTGTATTAGAAAGCAAACTGATGAAGCCATATGGAACAAGCTCTCCTCCTATGTGGTTGGTCAATGCTTCAATTCCGGCCTCTAAAGTTTCTGCTTTAATTTCTTGTGTTGGCTCCCCAAGATGGTAGACTACAACTTTTAAGCCACACAAATAATTTCCTCCCAAGTTCAATTTGGTCATACTGTTTCACCACAGCAACAGAGAGCAACTAGGACACTGATTTTTAGAACGAGTTGTACAAAGGTGCTTTTGCAGTCATTGTCATTGAATAGGGGTATGGGGTGGTTAGTAGTGAGAGCCAGTGTCTCCTTTCCTATCTTTCCTATTCTCATTTCAGATAGGGTTCTTTAGTATTTTAATATCTTTTCATATTATTTATCTCAAAAGATAATATGTTGTTTCAAAAAGAAAGATGACCTTTTTGTTTATTGACTACATCTATTAGGCTCTTCTTAGTTTAGACATGAATGCAAATACATGATAAGAAATGGAAAGACTAGTGCTTTTAGTTACTAATTCCTGTCTTTCCACTATAAGGCCTAGGGAGAATACCCGACTAGAAGGCCTCAATAAAATGATGGCAGCAGTTGCATACAGAAAGCAGTACTAATATTTATTCATGGTTCATAAACTTACTCAAGAATATCAATACAGAGAGACAGAAAGAAGGGGAAGGGAGACAAAGAGAGAAGCAGAGACAGAGACAACCAGACAGAGACCACACAGAGAGACAGACATTTATACACACAGACACACACAGACACACACAAACACAAGTACATACAGACACAAGAGAGAGAGAGAGAGAGAGAGGGGGGGGGGGTTTATTGTTGCTTAATTATTTCCTCATTTGTATTCCAGGAAGATTTGCAGCACATGTTGTAATAACTGATCATATCACAATATCAATGTCAAAGTACACATAATTGGAGGACTTTCACAGGACGGATGGATTATACAAAATAGCCATGCAATGTGCATAGGTATAAAGTGAAATTTATTAATCTAGGTTATTTAAGTGTCAGTTTGGGCTTGTTTCTTTTGTTTCTAGCTCAGTAAGATGTTCAAAAATATGTGTTATATAATTACGTTAATCCTTCATTCAATGCTACTTTATAATTGAGAGGTGTTATAGTTTTTAAACACAACACTTAAAAAAATAGCCAAGACATGAAAATATCCTTGGTTCAGGTTAATGGAAATGAATGAAAGCATTTTGCTGTCCCTTGAGAAGTTTACATTGTGCTGGGAAAAATCTTTACACAAAATGATGCATTCCAATCTATATACAAGTTCTAAATACAAGTTGTTCTAACATTAATCTACATAAGAATTTGAAACTATATCCACAATGTCAGCAATGGATGGTTAATATTGGTTGTCAACCTGACACACCTGAGAAGATAGAAACTCAACTAAGAAATAGTCTAATTGCCTCCACCAGATTGGCCTATGCATATGTCTATGGTGGGATTTTATTGATGTTAACTGACAGAGGAAGGTTCAGCCTCACTCTTTAGGTGGTACCATCTCTGGGCAGGAGGGCCAGGGATAAATATAGTAAAGATAACCTAGGAAGAACTTAGCAGTCAGCCAGTACAGTGTTCCTCCAAGTGTTCTGCTTTAAGCTTCTGCCTGGTTTCCTTCAGTGATGGCGGTGTCATGAAATCCTAAGCTGAAATAAGTCTTTTCTTCCCCAATTTGCCTTTGAGCAGTGTGTATTGCAGGAGAAAAAGAAAGTCTAGGACAATGCCCCATGCCTTGTCCATACTTTCTTTAAAACAATGTTGCTAATTTGAAAAAGTATCACCAATGGATATAGCCAAGATTTGGATTGTGAGCTTTGCTAGTTTTGTTATTAAAACAAAACAAATACCAGCAGACTCTTCACCAAAACAGAAATTAAAGTCATACTCTATTTTGCCTTAGATATTTTATATGTATTCATGTATATTTTATATGTATACAACCAAGTTCATCCATTTGGCCTATATTACCCCTTTCAGTAAAAAAAAAAAATGAGCCCAAATTCACATCTTATTAACAATTACAATGCAACTTGCTCTATAAAATGTATCAATTATATTTAATTAGCATTACCTTACAAATACACAGTTTGCCATTAGCAAATATTAGGCCTGAGCCCTTTTTCAAAGATGTATTAGAATTGAATAGTTTTATGAGCTTTCATCTTTCTTTTCTTTTCTTTTTTTTAGTATGTAATTTTTTTTGTTTTTTTAAAAACTTTTTTATTAATTTATTCTTGTTACATCTCAATGGTTATCCCATCCCTTGTATCCTCCCATTCTTCCTTCCCTCCCATTTTCCCCTTATTCCACTCCCCCTGTATATGCTCATATAGTATCAAGTCTCTTCTTGGTAACCTGCTATCCTTCCATCTTTTTTTTTCAGGCTTTCTATAACCATTGTTTTGATTTTTCAGTAAGGTTGCAAATCAGTAGGTTACTGTGTTACAACATTACATAATAGTTAGGAAATATTCTTCCTTGTTGGACATGCACTAATAATTCCTCTGAAATGCAGAGACATGTCGCTTAGATCAAAGATTATAGGGCAAAGAAGCAAAACACTCAGGAAGCATCTCTTTTGGGGCCAGTAGTTCAGGTTCTTTCTGGAACAGGTAACATTGCTACCTCAAACTATTACAAGAATGTGTTGTTTAAAAAACAAACAATGTGTATTGATGATTCTATCTTGCATTCTTCAAGGATGTAGGAATAATTTTCTTTAAAAGGAGTTTGGCTCTAACAATATTCCAGGATTTCTATCAGTAACCCTATGGAAAGATAATGGATTAGGCAGAAAGGGGCTGGAAAAAGAGTTCTTGTTCAACAATAAAAAAAATGTTTTGCATCATTTGGTTTCCAGTATTTAGGTGATTCTGGTGCGTTAATGCAGGAAATTGCAAGACAACCTTTGCATTGCATTTGGCTTCATGTTGCATAGTCACATAATGCTTACTAAGACTTCTATGAGAGTCATGTCATATATAGTTACTGTCTCAAAGGATTAAATAATTATCTATGAATTTTTGTAAATTCACCAATTTCATGGCTTATTCAAATGCATGGCTGCTTTATATATAATCTGGGTAAAAAGAAACATCTTTGAAAATTCAAGTTAAGATCCTTAGTTGGCTTCTAATATTTTGTCTCTGTTAAACTGAACAAGATCAAGAAGGAAGAGATCAGTAAGGTGAATCAGGTGGTTTCCTTTGTGGCATACCCTTGCTAATCTAATAAAAACAGATTATTTTGCATTTCAAATATATTGGGTTCACTTAAAATATTAATCTATGGAAATTTTATCAGTTCTATTTTAAAAATAAATTTTATATGTCATTCACTTTTAATTACCTCATTTTATTTTTTATTGTGTTTTAAGAACCGGTTTAAGAGAGATATTTCTCTTTTAATAATACAGAAGGGTGACTAAGCAATGTGATGTTCATCATCGTGGTGGCTTTATTTACCATTAGGTAGCTTTTAGGATAGTTGAGATTCAAATCATACTCACCTTATTACACAAAGTTTGCTGTTCGCTTTTCCCATTTCAAGTAGTTAGCAAAAAAAAAAAAAAAAATGAACACGAAGATGATACTTGGGTAGACATTGTTTGCCTTAACATTCTTAATTTTAACTTCCATCTGAAATGTTATTCTACCAGTATACACATGTATTTCCCTTTTATATACTTTAATTTACTGTTTTAGTCTCCTTGTTCATTCCTTGATTATATTTTTATCAATATGATAATGTACTAGCTTGGATTATTTGAAATCTTAAGCCAAGTGTAGTACATTCAAGAACTTGAAGGAGTACAAGGCAGAGGAATTTTAATCCAACTAGATGACTGTTCTGATCTTCTATGTCTGTGTGATCCAGCTGGAATACACACACTCTCTTAGCACATAACTTTAATCCAAATAGTGAAGGTAAAGTTAGTTGGTAGAAGGAAGCACACTTGTTTGAAAGTGATGTCTGATTGAGGAGCAGAAAAAAAGGATGAATCAGAGAAAGATTGGACAGAATCTGATATGCCTTATTCTCACAAGAAGAGGAAAGGAAAAAGAGGTGAGTTGAGAAATATCATCATCATCATCATCTGCAGCAGCAGCAGAAAGAGAGAGAGGAAAGTGCAGTTTTACAGGGAGAGTTTTACAGAAATGGGTTGAAGAGAGAACGAGCTAGCTATAGATGAAGTCAGAATAAGCTAGGGAATGCGGAATCAAAAGATTAGAACATATTTCCAAAGTTAGTATAAGGCCAAGGTGAGCAATTCAGAAGCCACCCAGAAGCAAGATTAGATCTGTGAGCCAGGAGAGGAGTTTGAACCCCAAACAGCTCAGTTGAATCAGCCAACCAGAGTTCTGAATGAGCTATAAAGGATGAGTTTATTCAGCAGTAAGTTTCAGAAGCTGAAGAGATTCTAGGCCTAGATTAGATTGTATGGCATCTAGCAGCTTCCAGGATTAGTCCTCAGTCAGCAGATAGTGACAGTAAGCCTCAGAGACTACAATTACACATGATGAAATAAAAATGAACTTGACAGCTCAACAAGTCTTTCTCTATTAACTCTAGCTAAGATTAAGACTTTCTTGATGGCTTTATATTTCTGAAGACCTATGCCAAAAATGATAAGAGATGTCAGATTGAACATAGAGCAGTTTCCAACTAGCAAATTGAAATTTCACATTTATTTTCATGATTAAAATAATATTTAGGTTCATATTAAAATTTTTGAGTGAAAACTGAAGAACAATGCATGAATTTTAAAACAAACCAAAACCCCCATTTCCTCAGTAATAAGGACACCATGAGGTTTAGTCTGTAAATAAGATGGTCTAAATATTTGTTTCATACTCAAAAGTTTGTCTCTTCTATTGGAAATTCTATAGTGAACTAGACATAGTGTAGTGATACAAAAGGGAAGATAATAATCCCTCCCATCCAAGAATTGAAATTTTCTGACTAATATTTACGTAAGTTTAAAGGAAAATGGAATTCTGTGGATGAACGGTGAATGTTGATGAAGCACCATCTCTTTATGTTTTCATCCTCTTTTCAAAACAAAAATGTACAAGAATTCTGCTGTCACTTTAAAAATACTGTAAGCAGAGAGGCTGGAGACAAAGTTGAGAACCTTTATTGGCACTCATGAGATACTTACTGAATGAATATATGAAAGGATAAATAAGCATGTATACATAGAATTTTTGTTCTTATGAATATTACATTTTGAAGGAAGCATACTATAAAAAGGAATTATATTTAATGATATACTAATTATTCACCTAGTATAAATATAAATATTGAAGAAATAAATCTCAATATGCATTTAAAAATAAACAGGAGAAAGTAGTTAGGTATTTGCCATCTCACAAATGCATGTCCTAACAAGTATTCAATATGAAAACTGGTTAAATTTTTAAAGGTTGAAAAGAAGATTGGTCCTCAACTAATTCTGTATCTTCTACATTGTTGACAATTCTGAGGTTTTCAGTGTACACCTTTCCTTCTCCCAGTGAAACGGTGTTACTTTTATATGCAGGATAATGTGTGTAAATTTGAGGGTCTGATTGATATTTATGGATTATGTTAATTTGTTGGTAGTTAACACAATAAAAACAACAGAAATGATATGTCTGCTATAGGATATCTGAGGATTTTGATAGACCTGTATGATTGGACTACAGATTTTTATAGATGTTACTAGGTACTCGAACATACTCTTCAAAATGAATTTCATGTGGCTACAGAAAGGACTGATGTCATGGAATGCAGATCAAAGGGCTTAGAACTCACTGAAGTTGGGTATCACTGAGTAAACCTTAAGGGAAGAAAAACTGAATAATATTGTGTACATAAAGTACCAGAACATGTAACGTCTGCTAGGTGCTAGAAAATGAAGGGCTAAATTTGTCAACTAGATATTAATTTTATATACATTTCCCTCTATTTGAAAATGAGCACTGAAGGAGGAAGAATATCCCAAAATAGCTTGAGATGTCAGTGTAGAATGACTAGAAGATTGACAAAATGTTAAATGGTAAGCACATCTGGAAAAGACTACCATAAAATCCTAACATTTGGAGATTCTGATTTTGTCAATAATGCGACAGGATATTTGTGCAGATAATTGCTTATAAAATAGACAATAATTTTAACATATTACTATTATTGATATCTCTAGCACTTGTGCAGTTAATTGTCTGGGTAAAATTAAATTTGTGTTAATTTATATTTGAATATTGTTTAAATTACTGTTCCGCAATATTAAAAGTAAAATACAAGGATTCAGTAGCTTGGATCATGAGCTAAATGCCTCATTCTGGAATATAAATTAAATTTATTGTTATATTAGTTCAAATATGTGCAATTGATTTTTTTTAGCTGAGAAAAAGGTTAGGAAGAATGTCCTGAGTCAAATAAAACTAAAATATAAAATATTCTAGGATGGTGTCTATCATATTTGAAGCAGCATGAATAGTGGCAAAGGCTAGGTCATTTATTTATTTGTTTATTGGAGTTAACTCTATTTTTAATTTTTATTATTGCACATTAAATAAGCATATGTACTTTATGATACCTTTATATATGTATCATGTATTTTTATCATGTTTACTCCCTATTGAGTTATCTTATCACCATTTTATTATTGCTCACTGAATGCTCCTACCCTGTCCCTTTTACTCTCTCATTTCTGCTTTTGGTGACTCACTGGCTTACACTACAGTTGCATACAGAAACACAGATGAGGAGATGTTTGCAAGAGCTTGAACATCTTCTACTGACTTCACCACTAAAGAAAATCTTCCTCCTACAGCAAAGATGCAAAAGGATGAATGAAGAGTGAGACCACGTTTTATTCTTTTAAATATTATTATGCAATAAATTACCTCAATAGACCTCATAGACCTAGTAAGGTCAGTACACAGCAGATTATTCATTGATAGGGATTTGTAGAGCGTTTGTGTTTATAAAAATAATACTCGGTCTGTTTTTTTCCATTCATCCAGTCATGTAGTCAGTCTTAAAATCATTCAATGGATTAAGAGGATTTAGGTCTGTGGGCAACTTTGTCTATCATGTGTGAGAGGCTGGGTTCTATTCCTAAACAAAAATAACTCATTATATTTGTAAATATTGCCTTACTGTCTTTTCTTTTAGTTTTTTTTTTAAATCAAATAACATATTTTGTTCAAACCATGATTTTGGAAGGGATGACATCCAATTATCTTCAGAAGAGATAAATTTTCTCTTTTTGTTCCTTTCAGCTCCAGATTTCAAGACAGAAATATCCAATAGTCCTAGATTGCATTCTGGTTATCTCTATAGCTGAGCTAGTACCAGAAAAAACTGAGCAGTCAGCAGGGAGGAGAGTGCATGCTGAACAGATGAATTACCTACATACTTACTACAACATGTTAAGAAAATGCTAAGGATGTAAGATGCACTCATTTATAATTTCTTCCTAGAGTAAAGATTGGGAAAATTAAATATGTACACATAAATGCAACGTTTTAGACACAAAGGTTACCAAAATTAAAATCTATATTTAAGTAGAAAATTCAGGTGCTTATATGTGTGTGTGAAGAAGGCTGCAGGTAAATGAAGCCTAAATGCCAGCGGCCTCATTATAGTAGACTAAGAGTTAGGGAAATGAATTTCAACCATTCCAAACTCAGCAACCCTTTCTTGAAAGTCTTATAACTTTTCTCTAGACATCCTCAAGTCAAATTAATATAGTATGTAATTTATGAAAATTAAAATAATCAAACTAAGTACTCAAAATTGTAATTATGTTAATAATTTCTAACAAACTATGCATTTCAGAATATACGTTTTTTGGAAAAGTTAAAGAAAGAAACCAACCACCAGGTGCTTTCACTTGTTCCCAGACTGAAGCACAAGCTAACATACACATATCACCTTTAGCTCCAACAGTGCTGTTTGGTGGCTATGCTAAATTATATTATTTACCAAAGCCAAAAACAGATTCTATACTAAGCAAACAAAGTTTAATTTTCTCCCAGGTACTATGTATTGTAGCATTTATATTATCTCTGATATCAAATACCAGTAGTTTTGGTCACAATGACAGCAGAGAAGACTCACACACCCAAATATGCCATAATAGATGATATTGTACCCTTTGCAAGATTGAAGTGACAATAAAAATACATTGGAGACAGGTCAATTTCCTTTATTAACTATGCAGATTCGTAAAAAATTTTGCAAGAGGTGAGGAATCAGGATCATCTGAGATAGAAATAAGGCTATGAATATATTTGAATACTATTCCAATAGAGGGATGTTTTTGGATATGAATGCTGAGAAAGATATAAATATTGGATATTTCGGTCCTACTTACACTTTGCAGTTTGGCCACTGGCTGTCATTTGCTGTAAATGAGAGACAATATACAGCAAGAAAAACAAATAGTAACTACTCTCCTTAACATGAAGTGTGATGAATAACTGTGTAGTTGCCAGCCTGAAACATTGGTCTGGAGCTCAGGAGGATGATCTTTGCTGAAGATACAAATTTTATTCAGGATAACAGAATGCAAGTAGAGGAAAGGACAGAGACTTGAGGCCAGATAAGAACAGCAAATATACTTTGGGGAATTAGCATATTCTTTTCTTTCATAAGCTACCAGGGAGTCATACACAAATATTCCTATAAGCACACAAAAGGTAAATGTGCTCATGACCTTTAAACACTACAGAAATCTTATGTAATTACATAATGAGCAAACCACATGCGATTCCTCAGTCTTATTACATGGGTGTCAATTCAGCTCACTTTTGGGATTAAAAATAACTTCAGTTCATGTCTTAGCTCTTACTTATGTTACTTGGATAAATTGGATCACAGGTTGGGAACTCAGTTTGCCCAAACTAAAATTAGGATAAAATATCCAAGTCATAAGATGCTTCAGATTAGCATGAAAAAGTAGCCAAGAAACTAAGGTGCCACTTTTAGTGTGAGAATAGCTCTATGCACGTGAACACCTGGGGCAGCAACTTGCCAGATGCCTGTTCATGTCATTCTACAGAGCCTTGAGAAATGCCTCCAGTAGGAAAGCCTGCAGCTGTTCCAGAAATACCCACAATTAGTAAGTGCAGTTGTTTATTTAAGCGAAAACCACAGTTGGTAAGACTATCATGGATAGTGACATTAATGGCTGTGACTGACCAGTAATGTTTAAAAGCTGTGTAAAGCCATTCGTCAAGATCAATGGATTATGGTAAGGTAAGGAGAAAAGTAAAGAGCTGTGGTTGGTAAATGGATTTACTTGATACCTGGGTACATAAATTTAGCTTTGTGTTGAATATACCATTAAGTCACTGTATTCACACGCACGCAAGCACACACACACACACACACACACACACACACGTGTGTGTGTGTATTTCTCTGTCTCTTTCTCTCTCTCTCTCTCTCTCTCTCTCTCTCTCTCTCTCTCTCTCTCTGTGTGTGTGTGTGTGTGTGTGTGTGTGTGTGTGAGAGAGAGAGAGGGGGGGGGACACAGAGAGCATGACTAGATGTCAAATTCTTTAAAAATGAAATGCATATTCCACTATTTTTCAGTTTTAAAAACTTGTTCTTTGATGGTTTCAAACAATGTATAATCAATATCATTCACTTTTCCTCCTGGTCCTCTTTCATATCCTGCTTTTTCTCACTGAGCTTCATTTTTTTTCATCTCAATAATCTTCTTTGTAGTTTTGTTTTCTCTACCACTTTTCAGAATAGTGAAGCTCAAGCAAACACTCCATTGGAAGGAAAATTACAGAAAATCTGGCAGGGCGGGGCATGTATCTCAGACCGCAACTATATCTTAACCAGTACAAGGCCCCAGGTTCAATCTCTAGCATTCAAAAAGTAAGAATTATTCAGTCAGGAATTGAAAAGGCTCTGCTGCCTTTGCAAGGAATGGGACCATATCCATGGTTACCTGAGGACACTGCTCTCCCTGGCGTCAGAGAGGAGAGGAACTGAGGAGGTCAGTTAGGCAGCTCTAAGGCACATTATTGTGCATAGGAGCCTGGGTTCCAACTAACAAGACTTGGTCTGCTTATGGATGCACAGGAAGGGGCAACGGACTCACAGAGAGTGAAATATGAAAGGATGAAAAAAACCCAACAAAAGTGCACATGCCTTTCCTACATGAAGAACACAGCTTGGGCCTTGAAAAAAATTTAGCAATTTGGAGTAATAAAAACATATGCATTATCCATAAGTCGGCTGGCTATATTAGGGAGATTTATGTATAGTTTTAGGTCTCTGACAAATAGAATCCATTGACAAAAAGAATTGATAAGAGAGAAAAAGCTCAAAACTGTGATACTAATATATAAAAGAGAGAGAAGGTGGTGTTTTCACTCTTTGTTCTCCAGATTATGGCATTCCCTCTAGGAAACTGCCTGCGGCTACTCAGAAGCTTCGCCTACAAGCTTCATAGACAGTGACATCAGCCAGAATGTAATTGAAAAATCTAGCGATATTAGCCCTTACCTTTCTTAATTAAAATAATAATTGTGATACGCAGACCATGAAGAAGGCTGGCTGCCTTCTCCCGGAATATGTTATTACATAAAGAAAGAGAATGGGATTTAATGAGTACTACTGCATTTGACCTAATTAAATCCTCAGTCTCCTACACCTCAGCTTCCATCTGGCCTCTGTAACTCATAAATACTTACCAGGATCTGCTCATTGACAGGGCCACTGTAGAAAATGGGCTTCTTGTCCTAAATGTGTATTATGATTGACAGTGTAATCTGCAAGGATGCTGTGGTGTCATGAACACCGTGGGATATGCAAGAGCTTTGCATTCCTCACCAGGCTTTTCTTAATTATGATGGATACAGGAGGTTACAGGTATCAGAATGCAAATTTGTGAAGGATGGAGGTAGCTCTTCTTCTTAATCTTTAGAATAGAAATCTGTTATACTGCATCGCCACGTGGAAGCACTAGACTTGTTTTTATGAAACTTGAGATTTATGTGTATATGTATAAGCAAGTGTTAGTATTCACATGTTCAGTCGTTTGTGTATGTGTGTGTGTGTGTGTTCTCACACGTTTAGTGGCAACATAAACTTTATACCCTTTTGTGTAACAAGATGGAGAAAATCTTTAAAGGACAGTAATTCTATCATATACAACACTTGTCATATCAGCTATTTTGTCCTTTATTGTGTGTCATTTTAAAAAATATTGACATTTAAAAAAATTCCATACTGGCCTCACAATAATTCTCATGACTCACTCTACCAAGTGTTGGGATTACAATTGTGAGTCACCATGATTGGCTACGACTTTTTAAATTTTTGATGAGTCACAAAGCTCTACAAGACTGTATGTAAATTATTCAACTCTCTTAAAAAGTAATGGAGTATATATTTGTTTCACAATCACTTTTATCATACAAAATGCCACATATACATTCCAAACAAACTTTTCCTTTTCTAATAAAGACACAGAAAATTTTGAACATTTGAGGCAGATGATAACATAGGTCTTAAAGCACAGTAACCAGTACACACCATCGACAAGGACAAAAGACAGCTCCTAAGTGAAGCATGGTTGATTCTGTTTTGAAGAAGAATAAGTTACACATCGGATAATGTCTGAGACACAGCCACTGTTCATCACTGAGTACAAATTCCAGAAAACACTGATCTAATCATAATTACCTTAAACACAGAAGTTAGAATTCCTGAACAAATTCTAGTATTATTGGACATACTTCGGGTAAAAGTTGGAGTGAATAAAAAGAAATTTTGAGCGGACAGGATTGTATTCTAATCTATTCACAAGAGTTTGAAAATATGCATTAAAAAGCCTACTTTTTGACCTTATATTTTTGTCTCTCACCTTTATTCACTGAAAGAGAATGAAAATATCTTACCCAAGGTAAAATGATTTCTTTTGAATGATTTTCTGCATAGGATGCATGATGTTTTAAAATTGATGAACAGTCTTGGAACAGTACTGACTTTACTTACGCATCCTGTGAATTTGACTCAACACTAACTATTCCACTCCTTGGGGTATACCCAAAAGATGCTCCACCACACAGCAAAGACACGTGCTCAACTATGTTCATAGCAGCCTTATTCATAATATCCAAAATCTGGAAACAACCTAGATGTCCTTCAGTCAAAGAATGGATAAAGAAACGGTGGTGCATTTACACTATGGAATACTACTCAGCTATTAAAAGCAAGGAAAGCCTGAAATTTGTAGAAAAATGGATGGAACAGAAAAGGATCATCCTGAGTGAATTAACTGAGACCCAGAAAGACACACATGGTATATAATCAATTATAATTGGATATTAGCCCCACATAGATGTCCTCTGAGTGTCTTCACTCAGTAGGGGAAGATGCTGAGACTTGATGTTGAACTCCAGAAGAGAGGGGTGTGGAAGAATGGGGAGATAAAAGGACCCAGTGTGTCCAGGAACCCTACAAGAAGAACATCAAGGCAGCTGGATCTGGACCCAGGGGGGCTGCACAAACTGCTATACTAACCAAGGACAATGTATGCAGTAAAGCTAGACCCCCTATTCAGAACCAGCCAATGGAAGCATATTCTCTAAGTTGTGGGGAGAGCAGAGACTGCCTCTTGTATGGAACTGTGGTGCCATTTTTTTTTACCTTTTCCTCTTGTTGGGGAAACTTGGTGGCAGTCAGAGGAAGTAGAAGCAGGTTATCAGGATGAGACCTGACAGGCTTTGATCATCTGTTTGGGGAGGAGTCACCCTTCTGTCACAAGTCTAGTGGAGGGAACAGGGTGAAAGAGGGAGGGAAGAGGGAATGGGAAGATACAAGTGAGGGGATAACAACTGGGATGTAATATGAATAATTTATTTAAAAAATTAAAAAGAAAATGTCACATTAAAACATATTGATATGTATGATAATTGAAAAAATAAAATAAAGTGGTATAGTTAACAACAACAACAACAACAACAACAACAACAACAACAACAAACAGGGTACCCGATCTCATTATAGATGGTTATGAACCACCATGTGGTTGCTAGGAATTGAACTCAGGACCTTTTAAAGAGCACCCAGTCCTCTTAAGCTCTGAGCCATCTTTCTAGCCCCAACTGCTTTCTTAAGGAAGCATATTTAAAGTTGTAATAACTATGCATTTGCATAGCCACCACCACCATCAAGATCCTGAGCAGTGACCATGGCTTCCCAACTGTTTCCGCCCCTGTGTTCCTAGGTCTGGAAAACACTGATGACTTCTTTCCTTCCAGGGTGTCTTGTTCAAGAATGTCATGTGACTGGAAAGATGAAATAAGTAGCCTTTCGAGTCCTGCCAGGATGCATGTGCTGTTCGTGCATGTATTGTACCACACCACAGCCTATTCCTTTATAGTCTATGAATGTACTATGTGTGGTTTGTTCATTCAGGGAAATTTCTGTTATTATTAATAAAGATAATAAATTAACAAAAAGAATATAAAAGAAATTCATGTGAAATGTTTCCAAATTATAAAGCATATATTTATGATGCAGAGATCTGGGGTACAATCTCTAGCATTCCACATTCGTGACTCTCCCTAGTCTAGCACATATAAAGGGGAAAGGGGGGCATTGAAACATATTTCCTATCTGTTATAGAAGGTAAGCAGGCAAATCAGGAGTGTTTGTCAGAAAAAAATTCAAACTAAAGGTAAATAATTATCCCACCAATTAGGTGTACTGAGAACATGCAGCATCTTCTGATATCCTGGCTTCATTACATTGGAGTTCTAATTAAGAAAAACTGTACACGCCCTGACTCATTGAAACTTTTGCCTGTATCTGGAGGTAAAATGTGTGCACTTAAGCATGCATGATCAAGCAGGCTGATTCATTTACTAGATCTATAATTTGTTTTTTATTAAACATTTTAATTATTGTTTTTACTGTATATATGTTTTGCCTGCATGTATATTTGTCACTACATGTGTGCAGTGCCCACGGAGACCAGATGATTGCTGCCAGTTCTCCAAAACTAGACTTACACTTTGGAGTTGTCTGAACCTCCATGTTGGTTCTGTTAATCAAATCCTAGTCCTCTGGAAGGAAAACAAAGTACTCCTAACCAGGTAACAATCTTTCCAGCCCTTAGACAGATAATCTTGAACAAGTTAATCGGCTTTCCAGAGCTAACTCTCCTCATGTATAAAGCAAGGCAATGTTGATGATGATAATGAGTTTCTGCCTTGATTTTATTGTGGATAATACATGAATGAAATTCAAAATGCCATGAGTGGCTGGCAGAGCACAAGTCATTAAGACTTCCTTGCTGTGTTGCTATACCATCTCCGAGGAAGGTGTAGGTTGCATATTAATTAAGAAAATTAGATTACTACAGTTCCTCTGACAATGACTCATTTAGTTTTGGTACTAGAACTACCTGTACTAAAAGGATATATATATATATATAGTTTTTATTGTATTTCCTTTATTATGTATTTAATGTGTAAGTCTGTGCAGTGCATATACCACTATGAAGTACCATTATCTCTTGTTCTGCACCTTAGAATTTTTCATTTTTCCTATTTTTTATTTTTGATATTGTAATATGATTACACCAGTCTAACCTTCTCTTTCTTCTCTACAAATCCTCCTATATATCCATCCTTGTCTCTTTCAAATCCACAGCCTCTTGTTTTTGTTTCTGCTCATCGTTGCTCTGTGCGTATATGAAGAATCTATAAACACTATTTTTTTTATAAACACTATTTTACTAAACAAGAATGGTCCTTAACAACAATCTAAACATTCTCTTTGTACTCACAGATAAGTGTAGTCTTTACCACTCAGCAGGAAACTTCTTTTTACAGTAGGCAGAGACCATTAGAGAAAACAACAACCAATCAAACTGCAACATTTGGAACCTGTCCCAGTTCGTACATCTACAAAACAACTCCCTTAGTGTTTGAAGCAGCATTTCTCTCACTGATCCTGGAGCTCCCTGCTTTATCTAGACTTGCTGGTCCTCAGTAACTAGTGCATCCTCCCCTCTCCATGCTCCAGGGCTGTACAAATACTCACTCTGCATCCAACTAAAAATCCAAATTTAATTCTCCATTTCTCCAAAGTAAATATTTAACTTTCTGCTATACCTCTGCCTAAGCCCTAAGTTTCTTTTTAAAACAATAGCATCCTCTTGACTTTTATTTGTTTGTTTGTGTGTTTATTTATTTATTTTATATACATGAGTACTATATCTGCATGTATACCTGCATGCTGGAAGAAGGCATAAGAGGGCACATTATAGAGGGTTGTGAACCACCATGTGGTTGTCAGGAATTTCACTCAGAACTTCTGGAAGAGCAGAAAGTACTCTTATGCACTGAGCCATCTCTTCAGCCCTTACTTGACTTTTAAGTACTGTGATATTTTTAGGTAATCTACCCAAACATCACACTTTAAATCTAATCTTGCAATTGTTACCTTGTCCTCAGCTCCCTATTGTACCGTAGGATTGTAACATGAGTGGAAAGATTTGCAGATGTGATTAAAGCTGTTAATCAGTGGACCTTAACCTAGAGTCCCAGAGATGTTAAAGGCAGTGAATGTGACTACTGTAGAGAGAGGTAAAGGGTAAATACAACAATACACCGAGTTCTTGCCCTTGCTTGTATACTAGAAACTGGTCCTTGAGACATACCTTACCAGGAGACCGTGCATAAGCTGGCTTTAGGCTCCAGCTTCTTAGACACTATGTTACAACTCAAGATAGCATCACACAGCTGAGCATGCGGAGTTTGCCAAACAGTTGGCGGTAGCAATAGGCTTCTGAATGCTAGACAACCAAGAATGGATTCAAAACCAAATGCAATGTCAAGATGGTAACAGTCACCTAAAACACAGTGTTCAGGAGGCAGAAGCAGAGGCAGAGGTAGAGGAATAGGCAGGGCTCAAGGGCAGCAAGTTCCAGGTAAGACAGGGTTACAAAATGATACTCTATCTCAAAAAGCAAAAACAAACAAACAAACACCAAAACCCAAAACAAACAAACAAAAAGCCCTGCTTAAATAAACCAAAAGCATAAATGTTCAATGAATTTGTGGTGGTTTTGGCAGTGCATGCCTGTGTGGAATCACAAGACTGCACTGCAGCTTTGGCTCTGAACAGTGGATGTGAGCATTTTGTCCTGGGCTCATGTCCCTCCTCCTGATGCCAACAGATGCAGCTTCTATCTGAATGACCTTGAATCAGATTTGAAGTTATTCCATGTGAGAAAATTGTTTCATATAAAGTTTTCTGCTTAACAGAACCTGATGTTTTATTGTGGGAGGTGATGAATTTTAACAATTTCAGTCTTTAAGTATCAAATTAATATGTCTTCAGAGTGTACTGTATTAGGATATTTCAATTTAAGAATTGCTGTTTTAGTTACTCATTTTAGTTTCATGAAAAAGAAAGAAAAATTGGCTTCAGGTTAAGATAAAACTTTTAATAATTTCTGAATGATCTTAAACACACTCATACCATTTTGTGTAATGTTTTCATGTGAAAAATATTATCAGCATTGATGCTTGTAAAATCAAAATAACAACTAATTCTGAGAAACTTTGAAGAGGCCATATGACCAGAAATGTCACACATTCGGCCAAGATTTCATTCTTTTGGTAAAAGTAAATGAGAATCTCATTTAGTATGTAAACATTTTTATTCTTATAAAATAGTAAAGTTATACGTATTGCAAATAAATTGTCCTAAAATCAACTCCTTGTTAACTTGTTATCATAAAATGTTTGACTTATGTAGCCTAATTTTTTTTACCTATTTTATGTATATGGATGTTTTATTCACATGTACATCTGTGTACAATGAGGGTGTGTATGCTTGGTGTTCATGGAAGCCTCAGAAGGGCATCTCATCCCCTAGAAATGGTGTTAACATTGTTCCGAGTCCATGTGGGTACTGGAAATGGAACCTGGGGCCCCTGGAATAACAACACATGGTATTAACTACAGACCTGTTTCTCCAGACTTGGTGTAAATAATTTTAATAGTTATGTACTTTAGATTACATAAAAATATATTGAGTGATATGAATCAGGAGTGGAAAATGTTTAAAAATTATTATCATAGATTAGAGTTGATAATGACCACGAAAAGAAGATGCCATTCTTATGACCATAGAGATATAGAATTAACTAACGACCTGGATGTTCCTTAAAGTAGGTAGACTCCAAGTCCCTCTTGTAATCACAGACAGCTGACACCTAGAAGGAAACCCTGAGGTGAACGTAGTTTAGCTAGTCTGCTCTTGTTACTCATATGCAAATAGATCTCGAGAAATCATCAGAAAAGCATGGTGATGAGCAAATATTGTTTCAAGCCATTTAATATTTTGTGAGTTGTTATGAATATGTCAAAAAATGTACAGTCACTAAAAGGAGATGTAAAGGTTGAGCTGATTTGGAAAGAGCCATTTTCTGTACTATAAGTGTTAGCTGGACCACTAAGTTTTCCAAATGTGTGTGAAGAGCTGATGAAAAGGGCCATGTAATGCTGAAGACATCTAATTAGACAGAAGTGGAAATCACCATTCTATTGAAATACTTTTTCCTGAATCAAGAGTGATTCACCAGCTGAAAAGACCTTGACCTTCTGACTGAAGTATGCTGAACTACTTGTCACAAGATTTCTTTCCTTGTGGAAACCAAATTCACATCTTTCAAATGTAGTCTGCTATTCTTAAAATTATAATCACAGTCACTTGTGAATCTTAAATTTTATGTATTTTATGCAATATTGTATTGTAAATAAAACTGCTAGTTACAGTTTTACTGATGAAGAAGTAATTTCCACTTAGGATCCTAGACAAAAATAGTTATATAAGTCATATTCTATTTCTATTTTAACTGACCCTTGTACTAAATGGACTTAAAATGAAAAGAAAATGAAATATTATAGTCATAATTCCAAACTGTTGAACTACAGCTTTCAAGATCAAAGTTCTATATTATAACATAGCTACACTGAATTTGATTTAATTTATGTTATAATGAGCCATGCCAACACAACTGCATCCCTTAATCTTGAAAAATATCCTTTCTATTTAAAAGATAGGAAACCATAGTTATATAAGTAATTTATTGTATGGAAGTCAGTATTCACAAGTATGAATTTATTTGTCAAAATTTATGCATGTAAGTTTTAAATACAGAACTTCAGTGTTTGAACTCAAATTACTTCTCTTGGGCCATTTTATATCTTCATGAAACATGATAATATTTACTAGTCATTTTACTCTTCTCATGCAGAACTTTCTTTGTTTCTAAGCAAAGTCTTTTGGTATCATGTAGCCTATCACAGAAGTTCTGGTCATGTCACTATCAAATAGCTTAAAGGCCATCACATACGTCCAGGGAAGGCAAAGAGGGTGGAAGGGGAAGGGAGAGTGTGAACAGGAAGATACAAGCGATTGGATGACAATAGGGGTGTAATATGAATAAATTCTCAATCTGTTGTATGTTGTCATGGTGTCAGCATATCTTAAGTGCTTGTAGTTCTTTGGCTAGGGTTGAAGGTCCCTGAGCTTCTCTCCTGAGTCCATACCCACATATTTGTGTCATCCTTGTTCAGGCTTTATTTGAGCAGTCATATTAATGACACTTCATGGCTTTAGCTTCACATAGTCTTGTTGAAGGCAGAATCTCACAACAACTTCTCTGTTCTTTTGGCTCTTACTATCTTTCTGGCTTCATATCTACAACGATCCTTTGACATTAGGTGTAGGTGTTGTGTTTTAGATTTAGCAGTGGGTCTAGGCTCCACAACTCTCCTAACCATTTAGAATAGCTATTATTAATCTTCCACAGTTTTACAATGAGAGAGAGGTAATTCTTCACAGTCAAATCACTTGTTGTAAGTAAAACATTTCTGAAGCAAGAATACTAGAATTGAACCAAAGTTGGCCTGTTCTAGACTGATTTTTGGTAGAGCAGGACATGATATAGAAATCTATCTTCTTTAGCATGTGCTATCCAGAGGACCTGGAGCTGACTTCTGAGAGCAAATTATCTGTACAGAGAAAAGATATCTGTTAACTCCTTTAAAGGATCCTGGTTCTGAAATTAACGAGTTCCAGTGTCTGATAGAAACGACTTCCACACGGTTACATAAGAGAAGTCAGTGATTTCTGACTGTGCACTTGGTTCAGTCTCATGCAAGTGCTCTTGAAAGCATCCTTGCAGTTTCATTTCATACTGACAAGGACAAATTCTGGAATCTGATTTCAAGTGAATGAATAGAGTGGAAAAAAACGGTAGTGATGAATTCTGATAGTGGCCGCTGCCTTTCAAGCATTTAAAGTAATGGTCTGCCCTCTTTTTTGAATAGAAATTTTTTTTTATTGTTGTCATAATGAATGGTGAGATACAGCATTGAAGATTAACAGAGTATAATTATGATAAGAGGGCAAAGAAGGAGGAGACAGTAGCTCTAACTATAAGCAGTTCTGCATTGGGAAAACAAATAAGTATATAAGATCCATAATTCACAATCCAGTGGCATTGAAGTTCTAAGAAATGAGAACCACAGTGTTTAAGAGAAACTATTTTTATCCTTATTGATGATAAATAAAAATATAAGTAATGCAATATAAAACTGAAGTGATTATATGAATATGTGTTTTTTTTAATGTAACATTTCAATCAGTCAGGATGAGATTGGACAACAGTGGAATACTGTGGCTTACATGATTGAAAACGGAAAAGAGCGGGTGATTTCATGTCAGTTAGCACAATATATCATTGCCAGAGTCTCTTTGCCCATGTTTTCTCCCTTCTGGATATTTATGGATGAAATATCCATAATCCACAGTCACACCTGGATATTGAAAAAGAGCATGACATCCAATATTTCAAACAAGACTGAGATGTTCTTAGTCACATGTAAAATCCAGAACTAGCTTTCTAAACCTCTCACCTGGGACTAGATATCAAGTCCCTTTACCCTGAAGATGTAGTTGCTCAGCTCATGGCCAGACACAAGAGAAAAAGAAGGTTCTAGGGTCCTTTATTTCCCTTTGAGGACATGTCTTTATTCTGCTCGAAACCGCACAGAAGATGCCATGTCATAAAGGTTCCTTGTGATTGCTCATACATGACAGAAAACCAGACTGGTTATAAAATACATAGCTGATACATATTGAGTGCAAATAACAGCGTGCCAGTAGACATTCATCTCATCACTATCCAGTTCAGGAAATCTCACCAAGACATGGATGCAGAGCTCCTCCACACATTTCTCAAGATTATAGAGTGTGCAAACAGCTCCTCTGAGACCTGAGAAAGGTGGCTGTACAATCTGAGTCTCTAACTATTAGTCTGTACTGGCCTTTTATACAGCAGTGAAGGCTATAAAACTGCTGCATCAGCAGAGACCATAAAATCAGTTTAGTCCCCTTTACCTTTATACTGTTTCATAGGAAGATATGTGCAAAACAGTGAGAATGCATGGAATCTGGTTCTAAGGCAGGGTGACTAATAAGGTGTTGAAAAGTTGGAGGAATACTCAACAAGATGAAAGAATGTGTAATGTGAAAAAGTAGGCAGGCGGAGGGGATGGGAAAAATAAATGTCCATAAAGGGGAAAAAAAGTATTTCCTAGGACTTGTCATTATAACATTTTCACATTAATAAACAATAAACAAGCAGCACAAATTATTTTTGTCAATAGCATGAGGGAAAGTCATGGTCATCCATTTTTAAACCTTCAGGTAAATTTATAAAACACTTCTTAACTCACTAGATACTTTCTTCTAGTTCCTGTACCTTCTGAGGCAATCTTGGTGGTGTGGAATAATATTAATAAGTCCAAATGAACTCTTTTGTTAACAGTCACAAAACATGAAAATGGAGGAGACGAGTCACACATGACATCTATGACTTTTTACAAAGACCCAGAAAGCTGATATACTTCCTTTAAACCATTCTTAGACCCTTATCTTGCACGTTCCACCTTTGCTCATTTAGTTCACCATCATTTAATAAATGAATAATTTTCCTTGGTAAAATAAAGGGTAGGAGTTGTTCCACTTCACTTACAAAGAATTTTTTCTGGGTTTAGACAGATCATTTAACTATTCCATACCAAATGGATGACTTGATGCCTGCATTATTAATAATACTTAAAAAGAACATATGTAAATTTCACACTCTAATTTAAAAATGCAGTAAAGGAAGGTAAATTTTATCTTTATAAAGTTATTTTAGTGTAATGAAAATACTCACATTAACTTGCAGAATATTATAAAACAGTATTTAGCCTTTCTTCTATTTCTTTACTCCACTCTCACTCATTTTATTAAAGTGAGAGAGAAGATTGATGGGTAAGAATTTCTTTGTGCTGCAATAATCAAACAAACAAAAACACCACAAATCACAGAATAAGTTGGTAGCTCTAGATTTTTCAGCACTGAAAACTGATTCCTTAATGGTTCATATTTTTTATGAGAGTTCAGAATCATCATCTAGATCTAGAATGTAGTCAAACATGGCAGAAGTGTGACAATGGCTTTCCTGGAGATGAAACAGGAGGATTGTGGTTTTGGTACCACATAAATAAACACTGTATCTGATATGTACAATAGAGCAAACAAAAACATTCCTAAACCCTAGCATAGTTTTATCTGGCTCTAATGAGAAATTTGAGAGGTTGAACTGGAGAAAGCTTTAAGTTCAGAATGGCCCTAAGGCATTGGTTCCTAGAATCCTTTACTTGCTCACTTAACAAGAGTGAATGAAACGCCTGGTCACAGGACTCTGCTAAGATTAATATCCTGATACATTGCCATTTTAAATATATATGCAGTCTATCTACAAAACCAAAAAGTATATCAAAAGAAATTTACTGGATGGTTTACAAGGCAGGTGCAAAATTGCTTCATAGGGAAGACAGAGTTATATTTCAAATTTTAGTTTGCATTTTAAAACAAAATATTTTGTATCGATGTCAGTATATGAAAACACAAACATAATTTTGGTTGTTTTTCTGATAATGGCTTTCTTCCACTTCTACCTACTTTGCTCTGGTTTCTATGGACACCTTAGTAAGGAATTCTCACTTTAAACCTAATCGAGGAAAAGAATGTAATAATACTGATCATTAACATTGTATGTTTGCTTAAGAGCCAAACTAACTTAAGTGATCTTATATTAACTTTGAAAAGTATAAGCTAGAATCTCTTTGTTGGTAAGTTGAAGAGATTGAGTCACAGAACTTGTTCACAACTTGAGGGCCGCCATTGAGAATTTACAAAAGATATATTGAGGAGTCAAGATCTGAAGCCAGGCAATCTCACTTGAAAATTCTGCCATCTAACCTTATATAACTTACCTTCAGAAAGATAATAACTAAACATCCAATACATTTATGCTTTTACATTTTTAGTGGTCCAGACATGGGAACTAATGTTGAAAATTCTCAAAATATCTGCTACTGGATGTTAACATGTTGTATGCACCGAAAACAAGGTCTTAGTTAAGAAATAGAGCCTGGTGAGTGGCTAGGGCAGACAGACCATCTTTCTTCTTACTTACCTAAGATGTTGACTTAATTCAGATGACTTTCTGATACTAGCTTCTCTGATTAAGTTTGTGCTAATCTAAAATACTACAGTCTTCCAATCTGAAAGACCTGGGAAAGGAAATTTACTGATAAGAACATGGGTGAGACTGAACAAAGGGAATGGACAGTAGACTTTAGGGACAGGTGGGAAATAAGTACATACAAGCACTGTTGAAGAAAGAAGAAGAAACCAAGGTTTCAACATAATATGAAACAATGGTCAAAAACAGATTACAGCTGAGTTGGCTGGCGTGTGTTTTCTTAAGGTGCTACCATGGGACAAACACAAAGGAGCTCAGAGTAGAATTGTGACTTTTAAATGAGCAGAAATAATGGAGAACATTCAATAGGGAGTTCACACTCTGGTCTTTATTTATAAATTCTGTATATTCTATGAAGTTGCCACAGAAACCCTGTCATCTTGTACCACACACTTCAATTCAGATTTGACAGTAGGAGTGTGGGAGAGAGGGTGCAGCATGCACATGAGTCTTAATTAATCTCATGGTTGACAGATGTACAATAGAAATATTCTTTGTGTAACTTCTGTTTCCCTGATTCCCATCCTCCAAAGACCAACCTATGTCTTTCTAGAAGTATTCAGGGACTTCCATCTGCAGGTGCATCAAGGAAAACAACCAGAGAGCTCAGAGCATCTGCTCTTCCCCTTTTTCCTGCCTTCTTGGGGGAATCCTTGCAGCAACCTGTGGTGAGTGGGTGTGGCTCCTCAGTGGATATTGGTCCATGTTCTGGTTCACCAGGTTACACACCCTGTTATTATCATAGCAGGCTATCTTAATTTCATATTGCACTTTGGCCATGTCCACTTTTGTGAGGTCACCAGGTCTACCAGGACTAGCTGGTACTGATGCCCAGCCACATTCCACTCGACCTGAGTCTCAAGAACCCATGCATAAAATTTCATTGGATATCCTGCTGGGTTTCCAGAGTGTCTTTTGTGGCTGATCTGGAAGATGTACCCAAGTAAGCATCTTAAGTAAAGAATCTAAGTCGTTGGAGCACAGATAAATTTAGTCTTTCCCTAAGTTTGTTATATCAGCTTTCCATTCCTTTGAGATGTGTTTTGTTTTGAGGAACATGAATAGTTTTCTGATGGACCCTCTCATCAGTTAAACATACACATTAGCATACGCTGAGCCTGGAACAACGTTTGCCTCACAAGCATGTAATATGCTATTGACTTTGCAGCTTAAAAGAAAATACACATAAACTGTTTGGCTAGCACCTTATTTTTTTTTTCTATCAGTTTTCATGGTGTTGCAAAAACAGCAAACCAACAGACAGAAATCAGAACAAAACAAAAACTATCAACAGGTATATACAATTTTCTTCATAGGAAAAAACATGCACTCCCTCAGAGTGTTTTCTCTGTTTGTTTGTTTGGTCTTCAAAAGCAAATTGTGACATTTAAAAATTTTTGTCTTGGAAGTCTGCAAGTTGCTGCTCATGGAAGAGGGACATGAGGACATCTTTACCTTTTGCTATTTGAGCCTGTGATAGCAGAACTATTTATTTCAGGGCAATGCTTTGGGAAGCTTCTTGCATATCTACTAAGAGAGAACACTGAACATTTGCATCACTAAAGTCTAGGTCCTAAAGACCATACATTCCCAGAGAAAGTCCAGAGTCCTTATGTAGTCAGTGGGGATACAGGGATGCCTGTCACCTCCCCGAGACCTCTGGATGTTACTTACGGAAAGGCTTCATATATATTTTCATTTCAATGTTTGATCCCTTTGAGAGTGCTGTATCAGCTGAGCTCTTAAATGTAGATTTTAAACGGAAAGAACAGAGGAAATTTTGGACATTTTTTTACCCAGAAGGATTTCCAATTGTATCTCCTATTGATGCTGATGTTTAAGATGCACTGGGAAAAAATCAGAGTTTTGCAAGGGTGGCCTCTCTCCCAGACACTGAAGCCCTGCACAAAGTCAGTTAGTAATGAAATCCTGCTCAGCAGCAAACTGCACTGTCCATTCATATTCTCTTCCACCTGCCCCCACAATGGTGACTGTTTGTTCAGCCCACATGCAACAAGGCTGTGTTTGTAAGTAAGGGTCCTTTCACTGGCTGCCTATTTAGAAGCCTTGACAGAAAACCCCATGAAAAGCTCCTCCATTCAAATTTATCTTTAATGACTTGCTCCATTCAGTATAGATGGTAGGCAGGGGGAGGGTCCTGGAGTTTGACTTCTTCCACTACGGAAGAAAAGAAAACATTTCTATAAAGCCTCTGACGTGCCATGGTTATTAAATAACAGGTTATAGTAGACAAATTGGATTAGAGGGAGAAGTCATCTCAGGTATAAAACTTTTTTTTCCCACTTCACAGGCCATGTAATACACCACTCTATACCATGTTCTCTTTTTCCAAGTGCTGTTTCTCTCTAGTTCTTAAGATTGCTTATTCTCCTTCAATAAAACTTCTTTCCTCCTTTCCTAGAGATTTGTCTACCTACCCAGGGTTACAGGCTTTCCCCTCAGACATGATTAACTTCCTGAAATTGTTTCCTTTGCACACATTAATACCTTCAACCATTTTCTGTTTTATAATTTATTATTTGTGTGGGTGAGGTGTTCTCTTGTGCACATGTGACTATCAGAGGGCAATTTGTGTTCTACTTTTCTGTGCTGTCCTTCAGACTTTGTATGGATTCTGAGCATGAGACTCATATCACTAAGTGTGTAAAACAAGTACTTGACTTGCAGAGTCATCTCATCCCAGCCCCTTGACTTTCTAAAGCAGAACTATTCTATATTTAATAAGGAAAGTATCAAAGAACCCATGAGAGCGGGGTTTCTTCAAACAAGAAATACCCCTCACTATCATTTTCAGTAAAGGTTAGTTGTTAAATTTGGAGATTGTGAGCGTTGTTTGACCTACTTATTACTGAATGCTCTCCACTCAGATCTTCACATAGCATGTGGTGAATACCTAGTCCATGGTTGTCATTATTTCCCTTGAATATCACATATCAGACAGTGATGGTCCTTGTGTTTTTTTTTTTTCAAATTTATAGTCTGACATTCCTGATGACTATTTAGCGAGAGTGTTCATACAAGAGTTTTTCTAAGAGAAGTAGACAACAAATAGAATAAAACTAAGTAAAGTTTCCAATACCACTGGATTCTTCTTGCTTTTAATATAACATCTGCTTCAGAGAGTGCTAAATAATAATAATGAGACAAAGTTCCGTCAGCTTTTTTCCTCCTTGGAACTAGCAGCAACTATAGAAAAAGTAGAACTGTTCCTATTCATTAAAGATGAAGTAACAAAGAACTATGGAAACCTAGATAAAAGAAAATTTACTTTTATCTATGAAATCAAATATTTCCACACTAATGAAATAGCTTTGAGGCAAAACCATATGAATTTCTTGCCTGTGGCACAAAATTTAAAGAAGTGCAAATAATTTTAGTTATTAAGATAAATAGTATTTTAATGCACCATGTTAGAAACTCTATATTAATACCAGAAATTTTGTACTGAACAGTGTACAGATTTTTCCTTATAACTTTGCATGACCTTGGTGGCTAATACTAAGAAGAATGTTCTTTAAGAAATGATTTTGGAAAGTTGGCCTTAAACATTAGCTAAGAAGGTGAGTGATCTGAAAACCAAATGGATACTTCTGTTGTTTTTGTCTTTCTTCTTCTGCCAATATTTCAGAAGCTTGCATTAATTTATCCCTTTTCACGTTTATCAAATTAAAACACAGAGTTTTGGATTGGTCTAAATATTTACTTTTTAAAAGCTTCCTTGTATGAAATATGAGTGAAAACACCAGGGAAGCTGTACCCTCACTCAGAAGGCGTTGACGTATTAAATATCATTCAAACTGTGCTGCCTGAGTTTCCTCCTGTCAATCTCAATCTCTTCTTACTGTGGCTGGTGGTACGATCACCTTCGTTTCTAAGTGATACATTCATTCTCCAGGATATACTAATTTCCGTTTGTTTGTGTTCCCTTCTTCTGTTCTTCTTACATATTTTGTGTTTATAGTGATATTATATTTTTTATTATATTTTATAACATTGTGATCTTCTATCCTTTTTGAATTAAAATAATATTAGATCATTTTCCAAGTAGTTTCTTTCCTCTCTGAACTGCTCCTATATACATGTTCCCTGGCACTCAAATTCATTCGTACCCACTGTTCTTTAACATATACATACACACACACACACACACACACACACACACACACACACACACACACACACAGTAAGCTAGCTAAGTGAGCCTTTCTGAGTTTCCCTTCTATGTCTTTTTAAGCCCCTGTTTCTAGCTGAAGTCATATGTGCAGTGCCCTGGACTAGTTGAGCCATCTCTTTTTGTGCTGCCCATCACCTCCTGGTTCTATCCAGGATCCTACCACCTACTCACAACATACAGGCCCCTCTCACCCCACACCTATCCATTGATTCTTCTCACCCACGCCATCCACATCTTATTCTAGGGCCCTAGCTTTGGTAAATTTGCCTGATCCTCCCCTCCATATACCCTTCACAACCCCTAGATAATACCTCTAAACTCCAAGTTTGACCCAAGATGTACATCAACGCCATTAGCCTAGCTCCATGAGTCCACCTGTCTATCTTCTATATAAACTATATGCAAAATTTAGGCCCAGTATGACTTGAACATGCTGTCCTCTCTCCTAGCTGGCTGGGTCCATATAAGACACAAATTAAAATTAGAAGTTCATGTGCACAAATCTAATTGTAAAATGCGTACATTATGAAACAAGATGAAAGCATTAGTTTAGCACCACAAAATCCTTGAGTAGCAGTATGCATGCCATCATCAATGAGAAATACCTAAATAAACATCAGAAAATAAATAAAACAATACCAAGTAACAAAAACAATAAGTAAAAACTGAGTGTATCCTTGCTCTAGTGATTGAAGGAGTCTAAGGAAAACATGAGGAAATAGTTGAATGAACATGTAGAGAATGAACTTCAAGAGAATAAATGCTGATAATATGCAAAATATCTTCAAACATCAGATAGTAGTGACAAATCCAATTCAGGATGTGAAAAATAAAGTTAATAAACATATAGAAATGTTGAAGGTAAGTCAAGCTAAAATGAAGATGGCATTGAAAAGCCCAATAATACAACTAGTAAACTCTAGAAAAAAAAAAGTGCCAAGTAGAATTAATCACACAAATGATGCCATTTTTTGGACTCAAAAATAAAATGAGGAACTAAACCAAACAATCAAAGAACACAAAAAAAGTAAAAAGTTAAAAAGAAAGAAAAGAAAAGTAAAAAAAAAAAGAAAAAGAAAAAAAACTAGAAAGTTAATATATAAGAAATTTGGGAAATCATGAATATAACAAATCTTCTAATTGTACAGCCATATAAATTTAAGAAAGATGCCAAACATACACTATACAAAAGACATAGTCTTCAACAAATGAAGAAATGTATAGTCATTATCAGATGTGTGTGTGTGTGTGTGTGTGTGTGTATGTGTGTGTGTGCTTATTTTAATCTTTAACTTTGAGAATGCAAACATTTTTACTAATATCAGAATTCTGAATTGAACCTTCACAATTGCTACTTTTTAATTCTGAGTTTGACTGTGTTTTTCCTAACCACAGTTGTGATCTTTCTACTGTACTTCAACATATGGTTGATGGTTAATGTTTCCTGTGCTGCTATAGCAACAAGACAACATGTTCTAATCTAGTCTCATATAGTTCAACAAAACCAAATGTTGGGCTAGAGAGATAGCTCAGAAGGGAAGGGAATGGGATCTTAATCACTGGTACTCATAAAAAAACATTCAACTCTCTCTGTGTTGTTCTGTAAGCCTAGAAATTGAGGGGGGGGCAGACACAGGAGGACCCTGATAACTGTCTGTCCAGCCCATCTATCTGAAATGCTGAGCTTCTGCTGTAGCGAGAGGATATTTCTCATAGTAACAAGCCAGAGAGTGGTAAGAGGATGACACAGGACTCTTTTCTATCCTTGAAAGGTTTATCTAGGGATATGAACACCTCCACTCTAATGTTTATGTACCACACACACACAAACATAAACACATACACATGTGGACCCACATATACACTAAAAACACTAGTCATGAAACAATCATGCAAAAACTACATAAAGGTGGATAATATAAATTTTTAAAATTCAAAATAATTACGTCAAGAAAACTATTGGTGGTCTGGTGTGGGATTATTATTTATTGTTCTTGCATGGCAATTTTCCTCCATGTTTAAAGCCTACCAGCCCATTTATTTCAGGGACCCCATTGTCTTAATTCCTCTCATTAGTAGGTGAAAGGAGAGATGTGTCTAAGCTGTGCGAATACACAGCTTGGGCTGAGTCCAGAGCATTTCCTGAGGCCTGGAAGCTTCTAGCCTCCATATAATTTAATCTTCAGTAAGCCCAGGCCTTGAAGGCTTCAGCTTCCAGCCTCTGCCTACTAATCTAGGCCTAGATAGACTATTTCAGCCTTCTAGACATATTGATGAATAAGCTCACCGTTTCCAGCTCTTTCTGAATTCTGACTGGCTGTTTAAACTCAGCTGTTCTGGGTCAGAATTCCTCTCTAAAGTATTTGATTCATACTGGCTTCTCTCAGCTTCTCACTGAATTGTGGTTCTTGGAAAAACTGACTCTCAGTTCCATGAACTGTACTGCACAGACTGCACTGATTACGTGAACTCAATTGCACTGAACTGAACTACACCAAATTCAATTCCACCCGCTCCTTCTACCTGCATCACTCTTAAAAAATAAGTAACTATAATTTATTCACAATACATCCCAATTGTTATCCCCTCACCCTTATCTTTCATTTTCACAATACCTACCTCTTCTGCCCCATGCCCCTCAGATCCCCAAGCAAGGAGTCTCCTCCCTCACCATTTGGTCACAGTCTTTCAAGCCCCATCAGTAGAACCTGCATCCCTTTCCTCCATGTGTCCCCAAGGCTGAGCTGGCAAAAGGTAGTGATCAAATTGCAGGTACCAGAGTTCAAGTCAGAGACAGTTCCCTCTCCTCGCTGTTCATACACATGGAACATGAGCTGTCCATCTGCTTCGTCTAAATAGGGGTCCAGATATCCTGCATGCTTTGTCCTTGTTTGGTGCCTCAGTTTGTGCAGCCCCCCTTGGGTCCAGATCCACTGGCCCTGGTGGTCTCCCTGTGGAGCTCCTGACTCCACAAGGTCCTTCCAGCCCTCCGCCCACTCTTCTGTAGAACTCTCAGCTCTCAGCTCTCCGTCCAAGGTCCAGCCTTGTATTGCTCTTAAGTAACGTCTCTTTCCTGTTTGTTATCAGGAATATCCTATCTCTGACTCATCCTGTCAAATCTTTCTCTGACTCATCATTTTGTCTGCCCCTCAATTATTCATCATTGTTTGGGATTAAAGGCATGTCTTTATTCCAGCCAGATTCACAAAGACCTAGGTCTTTGGATATTTGGATGTGTTCTATTGCCAGAGTAACCATGTTTCTGGATAAAAATTCATGTACCCATCAAGTTATTCAGGAAAGTTTTTTGTTGTTGTTTTTTCTTTATTTGTTTTTAATTAGGAGTTCCAACTTGGTAAACTTTAGAGTGGCTTTGGTCTATTGAGTCAAAAAGCTGCAGAAAACATAGAAGCATAGCAAAAATGTTAAAGAAATTACCCAACTTTATCTTTCAAATATGATAGACTGCATTCTGTCTCAGAGATTCCATAGGTCCTATAGTATTCACAACCAGGTTACTTTCACAAAAAGGTTACTTCAAAATAATTAATTCTCTTTTTTAGTTTTTCATATATATATGCAACATTTTAAAAAGAAACTTGCAAAGTAATTTACATGGAAAATTCATTTCCACCCACTACATGATTTTTCTCTATGCTTTTTAAGGTTTTTCAACTTATATCAATTTGACAACAAAGGGCTTAATGACTCACTGTTACCAAAACTAATAACAAGACTTAGAATATTTTACTTAGTTTTAATGGAAATGGGACTGTTTCATTTTGCTTTTATACTTATTACATCAGTGTATACAATGGTTAATTAAAATTCAATAGGTTTGAGAAAGATGTAACCAGACAGACAGAACTTAGTATGTACCCATTTCAATGGGGAGCAGAGGTGCCGATGCCTACTAGAATTTGAAGCATTAACATGCTGCCATCATGTTTAATGTCCCAGTAAAACTAATAGCTCCAGTAAGTAGAGGTTATTGAAAAACAACTGTTCTTGTTTTCATTTAATACTCAAACAAGTTTGTAAAATTCAAATTATTTACATTTTCTTTTAAAATCTTCCATGTTTATCTATAGCATATTGCAAAATCTCCAACTCCTGCAGTCAGTTTCTGATTCAGAAATTAAATTCTTCTTGAGATGTACATGTTTAATCATTTATATGCATGTTAAAAAGGAGAATATCCAAATCCACTGATAAGTTGCCAAGAATTCAGAAAAAAATTTAAGATATAGAATCACCACTGGCCCTTGACTAGTGGCTTTTAAGAGATTCTGATGGAAGCTTACATTCACTAGTGACTTTGCGGGAGAGGGATGCAGGTGTTGTGGGAGGTATAGAAATGTTAATGTCATGGGACATGCCCCTTGGGCTAGTATGCAGATATAAGTGAGTATACACCATTTGAGTCTTTCTGCTTCTGGGTTAACTCACTCATTATAATCATTTCTAGCTCAATCCATTTGTCCACAAATTTTGGGAATTCCTTGTTTTTAATAACTGAGTAGTAATCCATAGTGTATATGTACCACAGTTTCTTTATCCATTCTTCTACTGAAGGACACTTAGGCTGTTTCCATGATCTGGCTATTATGAATAAGGCTGCTATGAATATGGTTGAGCAAAGTTTCTTGTTGTGTGCTGGAGCATCTTCTGGGTATATTCCAAGGAGTGGAATAACTGGGTCTTGAGGAAGACCTATTCCCTGTTTTCTGAGATAGCACCAGATAGATTTCCGCACCAGCCAAGGACAATACAGGCCATAAACTTCAAACCCCTACCCAGATCTAGCCAATGGACAGGACATTCTCCACAGTTGAGTGGAGAGTGTGGTATGACTTTCACATGTACTCTGGTGCCTCATATTTGACCATGTCCCATGGAGGGAGAGACCTGGTGGCACTGAGAGGAAGGATAGCAGGCTACCAAGAAAAGACTTAATACCCTATGAGCATATAAAGGGGGAGGAAGTCCCCCTCAGGCACAGTCATAGGGGAGGGGAATAAGGGGAAATGAGAGGGAGGGAAGAATGGGAGGATACAAGGGTTGGGATAACCATTGAGATGTAACAAGAATAAATTAATTACAAAAAAAGAAATGTTAATAACAAAGTACTCTCTTCTCTGCTAGCCTTTGAGGAGTTGTAGACTAAGAACAGAAGTGAATCAAAGCACAAAGAACTCAAAAGCAGTTCAGCAAAACTTGGTTATATTTGAATGTATTAAACAGGATATTTTCTTAACAGAGATCAGTGACAAGATACAATATCTCTGAACTAAAATAAAGCTTTTTTATCACCCTCTAAGAGGGACCTATGCTTCATGGAAGAAAAATAAATATGGGTTCTAATTTTCAAAGCACTTAGTAAGAGAAATTAGCCCTAGCCCATAGAAGAAATGAAAATTAATATGAACATTAAACGAGTCAGTATTTTAGGGAATATTTAAATGATAAGCCATGGGAATGTTGAATCATTTAAAGTTTCATGTTGCATGTTTCTGATGAAGCACTCCAGTAAAAATAGTACCTTACAAATGCTAACCTGCAATTACATAATTAAAACTACAGTGGTAGAAAATGACTTTGCTACTGACTGTTCAAGTTCTAAATGTTGAATTCAAATTCATCATGGCATAACTCGTACTGTCATTTCTTTTGTGTGTGCTAGCCAATTATTTTTGTGGCCCCATTATTTGATGAACATACCTTTGAATCACCTTGCTATTCAGGCTAATACAATGACTATATCCTGCTCATTGTGCCCTTGAAAAACATCCCACGTCCAGAGAAACCAGTCAATGTGACCATGGGTATAAATTTAAAACAGATTGTAGCTTCTATATTTAACTGTCATTAGGCTGTTTTTTGTGAGCTAATAAAACACCATCATTCTTCTGTAAATGGTGGCCTTTTAAATAAATGAAGAATTATCTACTCCACATGAACAACTTCTTGTTGTATCTATAAGAAGAAAGATGAAAATTTTATTCTTTCTGAAAAACATGAATAACTATTTAATAACATTAATTTAATAAAAATCAGTATTTACTGTTTGAAATACCGATTTATTTTTATTCAGCCTGATATTTCATGCTTTCTAATGTTTTTATCTTTTAAAATTCTAAGCAGACCAACATTTTTCTCTATTCTTCACAATGTTCTCCCTCTTCACCTTGATGATTCTATTCTTACATATGTTTATATAAAAGATATGCAAGTTATATTTCTATATATTATTTATTTGTGTGTGTATATATATATATATGCATATAAACATGCAAAACTGTCAAAGAAGGTGACAACCTTTTTCTGAATGACACACCATGATAATTAGATAGCCTCCACACTATAGAAAACATCTAAGGTTCCAAGACATTTGGGGCATTTCACATAGTTTAAGAAATTAAGAATAATTAGTGATATTTCTCCAGTATTATTGCAAAGTTCATGAACAAAGTTTAGTCAAAACTATACACGATGTTATCATAAATTTAAAAAATGAATTTTGTGGTTTGATATCTTGTTTATACAATTTTAATTATAGTGTTGTCGTTAACTCATTTCACTGCAGTATTGTGGTTCTGAGACAGTAAGAATGATAAATCGTAAAAAAAACCAAGATTGTTGGTTTCTACTTTATTTGAGTCTTATTATTCTGATTATATATTTGAATAGGGAATAGAAATATCCTAATTTATTTGTAGTGTGGCAAATTCTGATATTTCCATGTCATATCCATACCCGTTTCTTTCTTATTAATACAACAATTTTATTTAGGTCACAAGTAGTGATTTTTAAGTACTTTTTCTTTTTTAAAGGCATTTCCCAGCTTCACCTCTCTAGCATGGTCATATGATATATTTCTGACCATTGTGATAAATAAGAAAGTCCTTCAAGATAGAAGGCTACCAAGAACAGACTTGATACCCTATGAGCATACACAGGAGGAGGAGGTCCCCTTCAGTCACAGTGATAGGGGAGGGGAGTAGGGGGTAAGTGGGAAGGAAGGAGGAATGGGAGGATACAAGGAATGGACTCACAATTGAGATGTAATATGAATAAATTAATAAAATATTAAAAAAAGAAAGTCTTTCAAGAGAACCAATACTCCTGTTATAATAAAAGCCTTTGGGAAGAAACATTCTCTTCCCATCTTGACTTCTTCCTTATTTGGAGTTATTACCCAAAGCATGGAGCTCTAGCACAATGCTGTTCAAAATTTGAAGAGATAAGGAGAATAATGTTAAACACCACAGAGTAAAAATGGTTAGGCAGAAGGTCAGAAGTTCCCCACAAGTTGAGTTATCCCTATTGTCAGGCCTGCCCCTTAAGAACAGCATGAACATATTTCTGGTGGACAATTTCTATTAGTTTCAGCTGAGTGCATTTGCAACTTAAGCAGAGGCATGTGTTCATCAAAGAGCAGTGGGTCTGGTTTATTCCAGATCTAGATAATTAAAATATAAAAAATAATTCATCAAGAAAGCAAATAACAAATAACTGGTTAAGATGACAAGGGAGGAAATATCCCCATGCATTGTTGGAGAGGATGCAAATTTGTTCAACTACTCTGGAGCTTCCTCCAAAACCGAAAACTGTGCTATCACATGACACAACTATTCCACTTAGAGTTACATAGCCAACAGAGCCTGTTAGCATATCACAGAGATACTGCAGATCCATATTTACTGTCGTACATTTTACAATTCTCATTATGTGAAACAATCTTACATCTGAATGAACTAATAAATGTGTAAAAAAAAGGTGGCTTAAATACGCAGGACAATTTTATTCAGATGTTATGAAGCATGAAATGTCATTTGAGAGAAAATTGACAGAATTCAAGAGAATTATGTTAGCTAAAATTAGCAAGACATAGAAGAGGAAAATGACAAGTTACTTATTTTCACTCATATTTTGGAGATTATATGTATACATATATATGAGATTATAAACTATATATGTGTGTACATATGTACATCTATATATGGGATGTATATACATCTATATGCATGCATGTGTGTGAGTGTATGTGTGGGTGGGTTTGTGCTGAATGAAAATATATATATATATATGCTGGAAGAAGGTAGGAAGTGAGTTTATAGAATGATTGGGGTTAATTTAGTTGCTAGGATACAGAGACAACAATAACAAGGATAGGGATGCATATGAGTAAACTACATGATAAAGATGAGTGGAGAGAGAAGTGGGAGAGAGTGATTTTGCTAGAAAGGGCCAGAAAAGGAAAAATAAGGTAAATTTTTGTTACTTTATTTAACAAAAATATATGTGTATGTGTGTGTATTAAATGCTACTATGAAGACATTCATTTTGTAAATACAATACATTCCTTTAAAAAGCTAAGCTAATGATGAGCTAGTCATTCAAGCCTTTAGATTATATTCACTCACCATATACTTTTAAATCTTAGATTATATGGCAATAAATATACTTACCAACCTGTATACCAACCATTATATTTTTACAGACCTCTATTTCTGACTGGCTTTTACATAATTCACTTTTAATTATTTTTTTCACATTGATGGCATCAAAGTTCACTTTTACTGCAGAGGATATTTTCTATTTTCTCTGGGATTGTGAGGTTACCATTCACAATAAATTTAGTTAGTATACTACACAAATATTTCAACATAATTTTCCATTTTTATAGAAATCTTTTTCTTATTACAATCTATACTATATAACAATTTTATTCAATACCAATTTGAGTTTCCTTTGTTCTAATCATTCCCTTTTAACAAACTTTTTTCTTTCATGCCTGGCAAACATCAATATTCCTTAGTGTCTTCCAGAAAGCACAGTTAGAAGGAATGGATCCAAAAACAATTTGTGAGGACAGCATCACCTTGGTAGCTGAGCCAGAAAGAGACATCAAACAAAAAGAAAATTAAATATGTGATGGGTATTGATGTAAAAAATCATCAATAAAAAGTTTCCAAAACCGATTCCCACCAAACATCAAAAAGAGTATTTATCCTGACAAAGTGCAATTTTTCCCTGGATGGGGAGTGTAATTTTACATATTTCAATGAATGTGATTTTTCACAATTTAAAAGAAACAGAAAAACAACAACAACAACACAGTCATTTCAGTTGATATGGAAAACCATTATATACAGCCTCTACTATGTCTTAATAAAATATTTTTTAATTTATAAAATAATAGAATTCCATACCTAAATATTTTATTTACTTCTTTTCCACCTTTTTTTCCTCCCAAGTCCTCCCATACACTCCTGTTCTTTCTCAAATTATTGACTTCTATATTCACTGTTTTACATACACACACATATTAAGTAAATTTTCTGGATGTAGCATTTTAGATTGAAAGGGTATATATAATTTGAAGTAGGCTTTGAGAAATTAGGAGTATGAATAAGAGTCTAAGGGTTTCTTTTTAATGTCTTGTCTGAGTTTCCTCAAGAGAAAGTTCCTTTTGCTTTTCTACTATACGTCTATGAAAAATCTATAAAGTAAATAAATAAGGAAACAAACAAATAAATAGTATTATTTGGCACCAGAGTTATCACATATATGTATGGCAAGCTAGACCAAAGAACAGTTCCCAGAAGCTCTTTGAAAGCAGAAAGAGATCTAGCTATCTCTCAGGGTTCTTAAATGCCTGATGGTCACATGGAATCCAGTGCCAATTTTTGTTGTACCCTATAAAATATAGGGAACTTAGATCATTTATTCAATTTTATGCTCTCTTAGATCTCTATTGTTTTCCAGATCAAGTTCTAAAACACAGGGTTCCAGAATCTTTTAGTAGGTTTGGACTTGAATTAATAATTAATTTTGCTTTGGGAAATACCTCTCAAAATGTTGGATCGGGTTGGAGGTATAACTATCCTCAGGTCAGACACTTTTGAACAGGTGTCACCTCTCTTGGAGCTTCTTTGAGCAGGGGTTATAAGGAAAGACCATTCAACCCTGACAAGAAATGTCTGTGTTAAATCACTCAATCCAGTCAATCATAAGCTCTTCCTGCGAGAATCACTTGACTTTAGTGGAGAAAATATGTAAAACATTATGTAAGTAGGTGTAGTAAAAGGGCAGTTTGGAAAAGGGAAAGCAGGGTATGATGTACTCTCTGATAGCTCACCATTCAGCAGAAAGCACAAGTTTCAGCCTTGGTGAAGGGAATTCCTGGGTTAAGTGTGCGCCCTAGGCCTCTGTCAGCATTTTTTGTATTATTTTTGCCCTGGAAACATAAACATGAAAATCGCTTTGCATATTCCCCTCTATCTATTTTTTTGATAAGGTAAAAACTACAAAATAGACATTGTGCAACAGCCAGTTTTCTGAAAGAAAGCTATACGAAGCAAAATACCCACCAACTAACACAGCTATAAGTGCAGCTAAGCCCCTTTCTCATTTTTAACTCACATGACTTGGTATTCTAAATGACCAAATAAAAAGAAACACTTCTTTGTTGGATTTCATCTCACATTATACGATCCATTACGATGGTTAGAAATTTGTCTAAGACACTAAAATACTGAAGATAATCTTATATGTTTTCCATTGTTGTTGATATATATAACTACATTTTTCCTAGTAACAAACTATATAAAAATAAAATATATAAATTTCCTATATTTTAATATTTAGTTAAAATTTCCATTATTATATGTATATATAAAACACTTAAATTTTTATTGAAAATAGATATTTGTCTTATATAGTATAGCCATACCCCATTTTACCCTCCCTCCATTTCTCTCAGCTCCTCCCAATTTCCCCTCTCCCTCTCCATTTCCTCTCTGGAAAAGAGCGGACCTCTAAGATATGACAGCCAAACAGAAGACAAGATACAATAAAACAAGCAAAAACATTTCTTGCATTTTTTTGCTTTTAATGACCAATAGCAGAGTGACAGATTACAGGCATCTCAACACTAATTGCTCATGACTCAAGCCTACAATCATGTTTGTATTATCAGCAATAAGTTCATGTATTTAATGTGTTCGTTTTTATAATGAACAGTATTATGGAGAAAATTCAGTGTCATAAAGGGAGTTGTTATATTAAGACCTTAGCTTGCTCAGAATTTCTAGGAAATATATTCCTTTAAGTCATTGCTACACTTAAAATTAACTTTCTGGACTTTTTGTTATGACTCAGTTACCTGTATCCTCATTAATCCCCTTTTCTTCACATAATCATTTTATTGGGATACATTATGAAACGTGTAGAATCATAAATACCTATGAATCCTTCGGTGTTCCAAGAACAATTCTATTGGAATGTAACTCTCATTGAAAAATACAATCTACACACACTCTAGCCACAAGAAAAAGTGTCAGGTGGTGTAGTTATTTTTACCTTCTATATAATGCATATGCAATGTGCTTTCTTTCAAAAATGTTATGACACAGTAATGTAGATTTACATTTTTAGGATAATTATTTTTTCTGCATTCAGCCGTTTAATTTTCTATGGAAACCTTATTTTGTAAAGAAAGGTATGCAACTGTGGAGAGTTGAGGTCAGGGTCTAAACTGTCTAATCTGAAACATAGTGAGTAAGCCTGAAACCTACTTTTGAAGTCATTCTTTGGTGAAGGCCTTTTCTCTCACATTCTCATATTCTGTTACCTGGATCCTTGAATTAGAGTCCCTGTCTTTTCCCAAGGTGATATTTTTGTATTTGAAACATATTCAGGACCAAAGCCTGATAAATGTTGGTGTGGATGGTACATTCCCTAACTGAAAATGCTTCTGGAGCTAAAACCTATACTGTGTGGCCTTTATAGGATGATCTTAATTTTAATATTTAAATTGACTTTGATATTTTCTAGTACTGGAGTAACTCTTTTCCATCCCTATTTGTTGAAGACATCAGGAAACGATACTGATGCCAATAACATCTATGGCTCTTTCATGAGGCTAAAAATAAGTGTTTATAAATTTGTACATCTTTGCACATATCTCTGCTTTTATTTAAAATGGCAATAATAAAGTTTAAAGGATTACAAATTAATGAATGCTCGTTCAAAAAGTCTGTGGTATTAAGTTTTAGATGACTAAATGTTAAAATTGTCTCCTCACTTTTCCCTAAAAGAATTCCAAAAGTTAATATTAACTGCTTTATATAACTTCATCTAAATAAAATTTGACATGAAAAGTGGTAAAGTTTGACTTGATTTTCATTTACTAACATATCATATATGACTATTTTTCCATTAAAATAACAAACATATAGAACTAATTAAAACTATTTAAATTGTTCTCATAAATATATGTGTGGGAGTATGGTACTTACTGTGTCCAAGGCTCTGTATTTGATCTCCAGCTCCACAAACACAAAACAAAACAAAAATAAGAAACAAAATATAGATGAAAATAAAAGAAACATATGCTTTTGTTGTACTTTTAGTCATGTGTATTATTATGTAATAACTCAATTTTCTCATTTATTTTTTTCCTGTGAAATATGTTTATAAAATTTTCAAAAGAGCTAAACATTCTTTTATGAGTTTGTATATGCTGTCTTCTTGTTTAAATATATCCTAGAATTTATTTGCCACATATTCTATTGCTGAATATTCATGTTGTTTTTCTCATTTCTATAATGCTTGCTCATAAAGTTTCATTCATAGTTTACTGATTATAATGTTCTCTGAAAACCCCTTGTGCATGTTTATTTCAAATATAAAATTTGTAAACATTTGATGAAATTTTACTCACAGGAATGTTTTAAAATGATTCTACTAGGAAATGTTTCACAAAAGAACCTGTTTGTGGGGAGGTGACCTTTTTACTTTGTTGAAGCCTTAAAACACAGTTGAGATGAGAACCATGGATAAATATTAATGTAATTCTGTACTGGCTTCAAGTCAAATGGTTACAAATGGTCTACTTTCATCATTCCAGTTTACTTAAATGTGAAAAACACTTGTTTTGTCTCTCCTGAACATTTAACCTGCTATAGTACATATTTAAATAGTGTATATAAAATAGCATTATTGTACAGTTCTTGCATCTTCTTTTGTTACTAGTTTATGTAAACTTAAGATAGAATGAGGTGTCTTATGGTAACAATGTCTCAAACCCTTGAAACACAAGGTTATCTGCTTTAGAAAACGCTCCTAGGCTGCTTGTAGCTCTTTTGTTCTCCATATTCATTGACTCTTGAATCTGTGCTATAGAAACGGCCTTTATATTAAAAATTAAGGTTTGGTGCCAGAGAGAAAGAAGATTCAGTGGGACCATGATTATGTCTGACCTTCCCCTTTGACTCGACATCCAGCTCTTACACAATGGGCAATGCCCATTAGTCAATGTAAGCAAGCTACATGGTCAACTCTGTTAGCAAATTAACAGGAAAGCTCAAGTCTTTCCCCAGGAGCAGCAACAAAGCTTTAGCTCACTATGAAATCTATTTTCTTCTGCTACTGCAAGACCTCTCAAAGTTGAAAGCATCTTTATTGGGACCTCATGTTATATTGCAACGCTAGTGTATGTCTATTTACTCTGAACATTCCCATTATATTACTGTAGAGATAATGACCCAGATGAGCACTTCCATGAGAGGGAATCTCCACATATTCACTATTGTGAGGTTTTAAACTGTTGCCTTGTCCACACAGTCTTTATTAATTGGGATCCCCTTCCCTGATTGCTTTTGTATTGCTGCTCCAGAAATCATCAAAATTTAAGAGTGGTTTGTGAGGCAATTCTGTAATTCTAAGTTAGAAGCCCCACTTCTATTTATGTTTAGAAATATATTCAGTTTTCAAAAGAATATGGAGAAACTTTTCCATTCTCTGTAATTTTATATATTTTTATGTGTGTTGACTAAAAACAGTATTTTTCTTTAAATATATATATATTTCATTGTTCAAAAAGATTTTCACGGTATTTGTGTTTTGTCTGCACATGTGCATGTGTACATAGGGAGAATATAAAGTGGCCCAAGTGCCCAGGTCAGTACATCTTGAAGGATTCTGTATTCTCCTCCCACCATGCTGGTTCCAGGGCTTGGGTTCAGGATGTGCTTTTTGGCAGTAAGTTATGTGGCCCACTGAGCAATCTTATCAGCTTATTATTTCCTTTCTTATTATCAGTAGTAGCTCAACACAAAATGTTTCTCTGAGAGTGTATTCAATTGGCAAAGCACTTGAGTAACCTTTGAATTGGAGTTGATACCCAACACCTGTAAAACAAATAATAATCAACACAGTAAACAGCTGAAACTTTTATGCTTGTGACAATTCAAGAACGATAGATGTGGTGGTTTAGATATGTGTTGCAGTGCACAGATGCTACAGAACTCCGAAAGGACAGAAGCTTCCAGAATCAGCTTGTATCACAAGAGAGAAACTAGCAAGTGGCATGTCATAGGAGTTGGAAGGTCATATGTTTCTATGTGTGGTTGCTGAGTTTCAGCTCGATTTATTATCCTTCTGCTTCACAAAAACATATACATCTTTCCAATTACAGTCTCCGAAGTCAGCCATATTTCATATTCCATTTCTTTTTCTTAGGTGGCAAATAAATCTCTTGACTCTCATGCACATCTTGAATACTATAAAATGCTGTTTTAAATTCCATTCTCAATGTTCTCCTGTCTTGATGTTTTATCAGTATGCTTTCTTTCCTCTGGAATATGGCCCAGCCTTGAGAAAGTACATTTATTTGAATTTTAATTCTTATTATATGAATGATGGTTGCTGTGAGTGTTTACACTATTTCCCATTTTAAGCATTAAGGTGTTAGTTTTCTAGAAATTTCCACAGCACTTGTTAGTTAAAAACCACAAGATAATTTGTTACAGGATACAACTGGTCCGTAGTTTGCCTGGATATCAAGGAATACTGAATTAATGAGCTGCAGTGTAGCATCTGCTGGCTTTGAGATCTTAGGCCAAAAATCCTTTTCTTTCCAGTTTTTTTTCATTTTTTTATTATATTTCTTTTTTTACAGATACATTTATATTATTACATGTAGATATAATAAACTACTTGGAGCAAGAAGAGTCATTAAACAGTCAGGAATGAGATAAATGTTAGACTCATAGTATTTTGGCTGTTTGTATTTGGAAAAGCCTCAGTGACCTACAGAATATGGCATTTAAACATGTTTTCATTATTTTATTTTATTTTTTTAAAGATTCTTTCACAACTAGATAAGTTAACCCCTGTCAATACTCAGTCTATTTCAAAGAAGATGATGAGCATTAAAGAACCTCTTTATGTAGATGGCTTCAAATGAGGCAAAGCAGTGACTAGGCAAAATGTCATTTATTTCAGCCACAGACAGAATTCTGCCTAAAAATGGGCAAGCTTGGATGCAGGCAGAGTAGACGGCCAAACTCTGCAAGATACAGTAAGTGAATTCTCAATAGTTGCTGCCTCACAAATATGCCTGTTAGCTATATTGGGCCAGAATGCTGAAGATGATACTCCAACAGTATAGAGAGTTTTGTGTGACTGTTCAGGGAGCAAACTGTCTGTCATTTTTTTTTTCATTTCGGAAGCTGCTCACCTGCACTTCCTGTTTACTTAATGTAATTGAGTTTTATTCCTTCTCTTGTCTCTAATGGACTTGAAGAACAGAATTTAGTCTTACAATTAAGCTTAGCTGTTTAGAGGTTAAGATGTTTTGGGTTGAAAGAAGTGAGATATGTTAGATATTGATTTCCATTCAGAATTTAGATTCACTAAGATAAGAAAGGTGTTTCCTTTTCAGTTTGTTGTGTGTAGGATTTTGTACATGCTAAGCAATCTATATTCTAAGAGTTGGAATATTGGGGGATAAGCATATCTACCGTAAAGTAGATTCATTCAGAGGTTATATATAATGAGAGAGAACAAAGGTAGACCTTTTAAAATGTCTCCTTAATTCCATGTTGCAGACCACTATAAACAATCCAATTGCACCAAATTATGGTTTATGAAATATGTCTCATAAGTTTGAAAGCTTTCTGGCTTTGAAATATCACTGAGGTTGGGGCACTCCTGAGTGTGCCTACATGTAAAAAGAAATGCAATGATCTTCAGTGTTCTGCAGTAAGAATGAGTGAACATTTCATATATCCAAGGTTAATGTGTTAGTAGAACATAATTTTATATGTAGTCTACTCACTAATATCTTTTTAGATATATTTCTCTATATATTTTATTCCTCTTTGCCTCTCCAAATTTCTTAATATTGTATCCTGGTAATATAAAGAATGCCACTTTTTTTTTTTTTACTACATCTGTCTCTGAACTATTCCTTTTCATTATATTATAAGTACAATGCCAAGCCAGTGAGATGATTCCATGGGTTAAGGTGTTTACTATGTAAACCAAGGAACACAAGTTCTATCCCTGGTGTACAATAAAAGAAAAAAATCAGTATGCACCCAACTCTGTAGAGTTGTCCTCTGACTTCCTTTAACACTGTTCCAGGAACATGTCCCATCCTATTTGTACATATATACACAAAAAATATCAAATTAATAATTAGAAAAAGCTATGAAGCTTGAGTTTCAATACTAATTCACCCATTCATTTACTTGTATTTTATAGTGCTTTGTTGATCATGTGGGTGCGTGCTTGTCTGTATGTACATGTGACTATTCATGCATGTACACCTTAAGGACAGCGGTCAACTTTGGATTTTGTTCCTCATGTAATGTCTACCTAGTCTTTTGAGACAACATTTCTCAATATCTTACCAAGTAGTCTCTCCTACCCCAAAGTAGTCTCTCCTACCTTCTCCACCACAGATGCATGTGTATGGCACTGCACACAGCCTTTTTATGTGTGATGTGGAAATGCAGTTCTAACTCCTCATGATTTTGTGGCAAATGTTTTCCTAGCAGAGCTCCTATCCGTACATTTTATCCATTAAAAGATTAATTTCCTCACCACTTTGTTGAAGTTTCTGGAGTGCTCTATTGTATCCTCTTGGTAGGCACTGCATTTTGAGATCAATCTATAGAGTATGTTTGAAAAGTGTATACATCATGGCTACACTATTGTGAATTAGTCTGCACTGTGCAAAAGTACCTATTGTACATTTTAAACACTTTTCCTCATGAAACTCGAAATACTCAAAAAAACCTTTGCTTATATGATTTAAATCTATTAATATGTGAATATAAAATTGTTCACAGATAGTTTATTCTTTTATTTTTCAACATATCTAATATTTAACTGCCATTTTTACACTCTCCTGTATTTTGGCTGTTTACATTTTATCATATTGTCCATAATTTTCTTCTGAACTCTCTGAGTTTTGTGGTCCTGTCAAGCAGCTGGCATCCCAAACAGAAGACACACTCACTAGATGTCTCAAACAACAGACATTTTCTCCAAGACCTAGAATGAGAAATTTCAATATCAAAATTCTGGCAAGCACTTCTTTCTGGAAGTGGTTGCATTCTGAACATCTTGATAGCAATTTCAAGGTGTGAGCTGGGTCCACATATGGCGGTCTCTGTACTTTTATGGTACCTCCATGGTTATAAGGACATAAGCTCTATTAGATTAAGACGCTACTCTATTACAACTTTTGCTTGCATCCCCAAAGGCTCTACTTCCGAACACAGTCACATCTGATTACGTATGTCAGCATAGGCATGTTGAGTACATACAATTTGTGTCGCAGAAACATTATGCGCAAGTTACAATATAAAATTCACCTTCTATGACAGGTGCCCTTAATCTTGCTTATTATGAAATTTAAAACTGGATTAACACAAAGTTTATAACTTAAGAAATTTTTGTGTTCTCATTTGTAGCAATTATATGTACAGTGATGAGTTAGAGTGGTGGTCTTATAGAAGTTTTAAGAATTTTGACTATGCCAGTGAGATAGCTCATCAGGTAATGTGCTTTTTTGTGTACGCCTAGAAATTTTACTTCCATTCCTGAAACCCACATGGAAAAGCTGGGTATGGTGCATGCACATCTGTAATCTGATAGGAAGGGACAGGAGGATATCCCAGAAGTTTGCTGTCCAGCCAAGTGTAGTAGGCAATACAACATAAGCAAGAGCGTCCTTGCCTCTTGAAGAACAAGAAGAAAACAGACTCCTGAAGTTAGTTCTTTGACCTCCATGCAAATACCCTAGCATGGATGCCCCTCCTCCTCACACATCTTATGCACAACAAATAAAAGAATAAGAAGAAAGGAAACCAAAATAGTATTCAAAATTCAACTCAAAATATCAGGCAAGTGTTAGAAAAAAAAAATGAAGAAACAAAAACATGATTTCATTAGCTATCTTACAAATGATTATGGCAGATCTACAAATCCATTTGCACATTTTATCTATCAGTAGTTGTAGAAAATAATTTCCAGATAGTTGTTGAAATCTAAATTTCTACTTAGATATTCATGAAGCTAGAAGATTTTTGTATTGTGAAAAGCAAACTCCCAGATCTGTCTATTTTTATGTTTCAGAGCATGGCTTTTTCTCTCATGCTTTTCTTAATCCTGGGTTCTGGTTAGACTTAAGGATTTTATCTTTCCTAAAATAGGACACACTGAGTGACAATTTAATTTTCCTCATTGTTCTTCTCACTACATGATATGCAAACAATGATCAACTTACATAATGAGATTTAACAAGATCCATAGGCTTCACTACTGCCCCCAGACCTGATGGTGCGTGCATTAATGAAGATTATTAGAAAGTTTTATTCTCTGCTATTAATTTAATTCTCATTTTGTTGTTGCTATTGTTTATGGAACCATAAAAATTCATCATAATATCAATTAAGGATATCTCCAGGCATTCCAGATAATGGTCTCTGTATTTAATAAATTCACAACCAAACCTTAATTTATCCTTGTGTTCTTTGTATTTTCAACTCTAGAGAAGACATCAAGGTTGCAGATGATCTTGTACATCTACTTTTTCAGTGTTAAGGTTCTAAACCTGTTCCTAATTTCTATGACACAGCATTAATCGCATTGTCATTTCCCTCTTTCTTTTGAATGGCTATCTGCTTCGTAATAGTGAAATGGAGTAAAGGTAAAACAGCAAAAGGAAATTAACCCATGATTGCTGAGGTAACTGCATTTGGACATAAAATGTTGATATTACATGCCTTTACTTATATGAATTTTTTGAGCTCACACTGTATGACATAGAACATCACTCACTTCCATGGATGGCTTTTGTCTCGTATTTAAAAAAAAGATTGTATTTATTATTATGTATATAGTACTCTATCTGCATATACCCTGCATGTCAGAAGAGGGCATCAGATTACATTATAGAGAGCTGTGAGCCACCATGTGGTTGCTGGGAATTGAACTCAGGACCTCTGGAAGAGGAGTCTGGGCTCTTAACCTCTGAGCCATCTCTCCAGCCCCTCTTATCTGGTTCTTGTAAACCTTCTATGACTGGTTTTGCATGAGGTAACTATTTTTTTTTCATTTTTAAAAATTTTATTACTTTATTCAGATTGCATCTCAACTGCAATCCCATCACTTGTATCCTCCCATTCCTCCCTCTTCCCCACTTTCGCCTTATTCCCCTCCCCTAGGTCTATGACCAAGAGGGACCTCCTCCCACACTATATGGTCATAGGCTATCAAGTCTTATCCTGGTAGCCTGCTTATTCTTTCTTTGAGTGCCACCAGGCCTCCTCACCAAGGGGAGGTGGTCAAATATGGAGCACCAGAATTCATGTCAAAGTCAGTCCCCACTCTCCACATAACTGTGGAGTATGTCCTGTCCATTGAGTAAATCAGAAAAGTGCTTTGATGTTTACTATTGTATTGTCCTTGGTTAGTGCAATAGTGTGAGCAGACCCCTCTGGGCCCTGATCCACCCATCATGATATTCTTGGAGGTTTCTAGGACCCTCTGGGTCCTTCTATTTCCCCATCTCCTATATTTCTCTTACCTAGAGACTCAGTAGGATGTCTTCACATCTATCCCAATCTCCTGGTAAGTGAAGACTTTCATGGGACATGCTTTCTGGGCTAGTGCCCAATTATAAATGAGTATATATCATATGAGTCTTTCTGTGTCTGGGTTAACTCACTCAGTATGACCATCTCTAGCCCTTTCGTTTGTCCACAAATTTCAGGATTTCCTTGTTTTTAATAGCTGAGTATTATTCTATAGTGTAAATGTACCACAGTTCCCTTATCCATTCTTCAACTGAGGGACATTTAGGCTGTTTCCAGGTCCTGGCTATTATGAATAAGGTTGCTATGAACATATTTGAGCATATGTCCTTGTGTGGTGGAGCATTTTCTGGGTATATTCCAAGGAGTGGAATAGCTGGGTCTTTAGGAAACCCTATTCCCAGTTTTCTGGGAAAGTGCCAGATAGATTTCCAAAGTGGTTGTACAAGTTTGCATTCCCACCAGCAATGATGGAGTGTTCCTCTTTCTCCACATCTTCAGCAGCATGTAGTGTCACTTGAATTTTTTATCTTAGCCATTCTAATGAGTGTAAGATGGAATATCAGAGTTGTTTTGATTTGCATTTCTCTGATTACTCCATTGAGCATTTCTTTAAGTGTTTCTCAGCCATTAATATTCCTCTGTTGAGAATTCTCTGTTTAGTTCTGAGCCTCATTTATCAGTTGTGTTATTTGGTTTAGTGATGTTTAATTTATTGAGTTCTTTATATATTTTGGATATTAGACCTTTGTCAGATGTACGGTTAGTGAAGATCTTTTCCCAGTTTGGAGGCTGTCGCTTTGTTCTGTTGACAGTGTCTCCTACCTTACAGAAGCTTCGCATGAGGTAACTTTATGGTGACCACATTTATTTTTAAGTACTACCATGGGACATTTTAAGTATGATAACAATTAGGAATGGCCTGGATGTGGAGATGTAGGCTTAAAACTTCGGCATTTGAGAAATAGAGGGAAGTTCAGCTGAAGTACAAGATAATTATTGTCTATACAATGTTTGAGGCCATCCAGGAGTCCCCACAGTCCCAAATCAAAAGCTATACCAAACAAGATAAGAGTGGTGATTATACTCCACTAAAATGGGTCATTGATCATTCTTTATTTTAAGAATGCAATTGTTCTAAAAATAGTAAACTTATTTTTTCCAATTTTTATTTTTATGATCATTTCTAGTTCAATCCATTTGTCCACAAAGTTCTGTATTTCCTTGCTTTTAATAGCTGAGTAGTATTCCATAGTGTAAATGTACCACGGTTTCTTTATCCATTCTTCTACTGAGGGACATTTAGGCTGTTTCCATGATCTGGCTATTATGAATAAGGCCGCAATGAACATGGTTGAGCATATGTCTCTGTTGTATGCTGGAGCATCTTCTGGGTATATTCCAAGGAGTGGAATAGCTGGGTCTTGAGGAAACCCTATTCCCAGTTTTCTGAGATAGCACCAGACAGATTTCCACAGTGGCTGCACTAGTCTGCATTCCCACCTCAATGAAGGAGTGTTCCTTTTTCTCCACATCCTCACCAGCATGTGGTGTCGCTTGAATTTTTGATCTTGGCCATTCTGATGGGAGTAAGGTGGAATCATTGAGCATTTTCAGTGTTTCTCAGACATTCCATATTCCTCTGTTAAGAGTTTTCTGTTTAATTTTGAACCTCATTTCTTAATTGGGTTATTTGGTTTGACGGTGTTTAATTTGTTGATTTCTTTATATATTTTAGATGTTAGCCCTTTGTCTGAGGTAGGGTTGGTGAAGATCTTTTTCCAGTCTGCAGGCTGCTGCTTTGTTCTGTTGACAGCGTCCTGTGACTTACAGAAGCTTCTCAGCCTCATGAGATCCCATTTATTAATTGTTGACTTTAGAGCCTGGACTATTCTGTTCAGGAAGTTTTATCTTGTGCCAATGAGTTCAAGGCTCTTCCCACTTTTTCTTTTAACAGGTTTAGTGTATCTTTTTTATGTTGAGGTTTTTAATCCACTAGGACTTGTGTTTTGTGCATGATGGTAAATATGGATCCATTTTGCATTTTTCTACATGTAGACATCCAGTTAAACCAGCGACATTTGTTGGAGATGCTTTCATTTTTCCATTGTATAGATTTGGCTTCTTTGTCAAAAATCAAGTGCCCATAAGTATATCAATTTATTTCTGGGTCTTCAAATTGCTTGCATTGATCAACCAGCCTACTACTATACTAGGACCATGGTGTTTTAATTACTGTTGCTCTATAGCACATCTTGAGGTCAGGGATGGAGATTCCTGTGGAGGATCTTTTATTGTACAGGATTGGTTTAGCTATTCTGAGTTTTTTGTTTTTCCATATGAAGTTGAGAACTGGTCTATCAAGGTCTTTACAAAATTGGGTAGGTATTGCATTCAATCTATAAATTGTTTTTGGTAAGTTGGCCATTTTACTATGTTAATTCTCCCAATCCATGACCTAGGGAGACCTTCTCATCTTCTGATGTCGTCTTCAATTTCCCTCTTCAGAGTCATGATGATTTTTTTCTCGCAAGTATTTCACTTGCTTGGTTAGAGTTACACCAAGATACTTTATATTATTTTTGCCTACCCTGAAGGGTGTAGTTTTCTTAATTTCTTTCTCAGTAGGAACCAGCTCTTGGTTTTGTTGATTCTTTGAATTGTTCTCTTTCTTTCTAGTTTATTGATTTCAGCCCTGAGTTTGATTGTTTCCAGTCATCTACTCCTCTTGGATGTTTCTGCTTCTTTTCTTCCTAGGGCTTCCAGATGTGTCATTAAGTTGTCTATATGAGGTCTTCCCAATTTCTTTATAAAGGCACTTAGTGCTATGAAATTTCTTCTTAGCACTGCTTTCAATATGTCCTATAAATTTCAGCATTTCATTTTCATTGAAATTTAAGAAGTCCTTAATTTCTTTCTTTATTTGTTCCCTGACTTAGCTGTCATTGAGTAGATAGTTGTTCAGTTTCCATGTGTGTGTAGTCTTTTTGTTAGTTCTCTTGTTGTTGAAGCTCAGCTTTACTACATGTTGGTCTGATAGGATACAAGGTATCATCTCAATCTTCTTGTATCTGTTGAGGTTTGCTTTTTGACCTACTATATGGTCTATTTTGGAGAAGGTTCCATGAGGTTCTGAGAAGAAGGTATAATGATTTCTGTTTGGGTGAAAAATTCTGTAGATTTCTGTTAGATCTATTTGATTCAGTTACTGTCATTATTTCTCACTTTAGCTTCTGTTTCCATGACCTATCCTTTATTTAAAGGGGGTTGTTGAAGTCTCCTACTATCAATGTGTGGTTTATACATTATTAATGTTGTTACAAATGTGGGTGCCCTTGTATTAGGGGCATAGATGTTCAGAATTGTGATGTAATCTTGCTTGAATTTTCCTTCCCCATCTCTTTTGATTAATTTTGACTAGAAGTCTATTTTGTTAGATATTAGAATGACTACACCAGCTTGCTTCTTGTGTCTGTTTGCTTGGAAGACCTTTCTCCAGCCTTTTACTCTGAGGTAATGTCTGTCATTGTGGCTGAGTTGTGTTTATTGAATGCACAAGAATGTTGTATCTTGTTTATGTGTCCATTCTGTTAGTCTGTGTCTTTTTATTGGAGAGTTGAGACCATTGGTATTGAGAGAGATTAATGACCAGAGACTGTTATGTCCCTTGATTTTGATGTTGGTTGTGGTAGGATTTGTGTGTTTGTCTGGTTTTTGTTTTGATACAGTGAAGTTATCTACTTCCAGTGAAATCCTGATTGTAGTTAGCCATTTTGGGTTGCAGTTTTCCTTATAGTAACTTCTATAGGGATGCATTTGTGGATAGGTACTACTTAAATTTGTTTTTGTGATAGAATATCTTGTTTTCTCCATCTACGGTTATTGAAAGTTTCCATGGGTATATTAGTCTGGACTGACATCTGTGGTCTCTTTGGGTTTGCAAGACCTCTGCCCTGGTGCTTCTGGCTTTTATGGTCTGTGTGGAGAAGTCATGTGTGATTCTGATAGGTTTGTCACTATATGTTACTTGGCCTTTTTTCTTTGCTGCTTTTAATATTTTTATTTGTTCTGCTCTTTTTGTGTATTGATTGTTATGTGGCAGGAAGATTTTCTTTTCTTATGTATTCTATTTGGTGTTCTGTAGGCCTCTTGTATGTTTATATGCATCTCTTTCTTTATATGGGGAATTTTTCTTCTATGATTGTGTTGAAAATATTTTCTGGGCCTTGGAGCCAGACTTTCCTTTCATTAATTCCTATTATACTTAGGTTTCCTCTTTCATGGTGTCTTTGATTTCTTGGATGTTTTTGTGTCTGAAATTTTCAGATTCAACATTTTCTTTCATGGTTGCACCAAGTTCTTCTAGTGTATCTTCTATACCTGAGATTCTTTTCTCCATTTCTTATATTCTGTTAACAATGCTTACCTCTGCAGTTCCTGTTTTCTTCTCCAAGTTCTTTCTTTCCTGGCTTTTCTATATTTGTGCTCTTATCACTGTTTCTGTCTTCATTTTCATATTTTGAACCATTTAATTGATTTCTTTCACCTGATTATTTGAATTTCCCTGAATTTCTTCCAGTGATTTGGCAGCATCTTCCTGTATTTGTTTACAGATTTTATTCATTTTCTCCATTATGACCTTCATTATGAAGTATTTGAGGTCATTTTTATGTGTGTGCTTCACTTGTGTTTGAACTTCCGGGGCTGATTTCTTTGGGATAACTGGGTTCTGCAAATGCCATATTATTTTGGCTTTTGTTGGTTTTGTTATTATCCTGGCCTTTATTCTGTTTCTGACATTGGATAGTAGTTTCTGGTGTATTTTACTAACCATTGAGAGCAGTTTGTTGGTGAGTGTCTATTACCTGTCATGGTTAGGAATCCTTTTTGTGAATCAAGAAGGTGACCTGGGTTCAACTACAGGGTAGTTTGCTCTGTACCCTGGGCTCCCCAATTGGTCAGGAGAGACTGATGCTGGTGTTCTGCAGCTAAAGGTTCAGGATAAGATAGTGTATATACAACCCATTATCCTGCATTTGTCTGGGCTTTGCAGACTCTGTCTAAGGTCACTGGGTCTCTGGGGCCTTGGTTCAGTCCACTAGAGAGTACGAGTACCACGAGCACCCTAGCTTGTGGCATTTGACTGGGCTTCTGTGTATGTGCCTGTGCCTGCCAGGCCCTGGGACCTTGGTTCAGTCTGGCAGAGACTGTGTGTGTCCTGTACCCTGGCCTAAGGTGTCTGGCTGGGCTTTGGAGAAGGTGTCCTCAGCTGCCTGCCCCCTACCCCATCAGCCACATGTGGGACCTGGGTCCCTCCCTGGGCTGGTGGTATGATCAAAAGTCAGATCTATCATCCCAACTCTACACTATGGCCTCCCCCTGGCCCAGCAGACAGTGATGCTGGTGCTGTGTAGCCCATAATTCTGAGAGAGAGAGAGAGAGAGAGAGAGAGAGAGAGAGAGAGAGAGAGATTTTGTTAAGTGGATGATTATAACAATGATTAAAGCATAACACAGGCTGAAAATGTCCCTTTTATGGAGAAGGCTAAAGAAGACAGTAGGGGCTGACCCAGAGCAGAGGAATGAGGAATGACTCTTTTGATGTGTTTAACGAAATGTGTTGTTATGAAGGTTGCTGATAATTAGCAATGTATGTAACACGATGACCTTCATTGAGCTTGTGTTCTCACGATTCCCAGTGACCAGCAGCATAAGGGAAAGGTGAAGAGCAGAAATGTCACTAACACATTTTGGTAGGATACACGTAATTTTGACAACAATGAGCTGACAAATATTTAGAAGGCCAGAAAAAGGGACCCAGACTATTCATGTCTTTGATGCCTTCATTCATCATGAAACACCTACAAATCATCTTCATTGAACTGTTTTCACAATGAGAGCAGCCCCTTTCTTTTACTATTTATGATGATTTTAAATACAGGTAGTTTATACACATATAGGAAGCATGGGAAAAATAATTGAGAAAAACTCCTCTCATCAAATACAGTCATTGTTAATGTTTTGTCAAATCTCCTCCCAGCGTTTCTGTATGATTTTATTATGAACAGTTGTGTTGATACAATATGCACAATTTTACCAGAGTTCGTACTTATATTTGAGCAAGTTTTAGGTTAGTAAAACTGCAGTAAATACAGCTCACTTTCTCGGTGGTTATTCTGTTTCCTGTAATTCCCTGGGCCCATTATAAATGATGATATAAGATTGCAGCAAACCGAAGGGTGGGTGATATACCTAACTTTATTTTACAAATGAGAAAATTAAAATAAAGAGATGATAATTTTCCCTTCCAGTAGGTGATAGTAAATGCCAGAAACAACCTTTAAAACCAGTCTCTTTCTACAATGTATGTTTGCTTACCTTGACAGCAGACTAATGTCATCAATTAATTTCTATAAAAGACTTGATATTAGATATCTGAGGATTAAATCTGTGTGATTTAAGCACTGTATCATCAGTGTTCCAGTTCTAAATAGTAGCTCATTGGTTGACATTGGCTATAGGTGAATTAGGTGAGTATATGAGTGAGTATTTGTGTTCTAATTAAATTTATTTCTGGAAATTAAAATTTATATTCCATACAAATTTTATGTGTCACAAAAAGTACTCTTTTAAATTCTATATAAACTATTTAGAAATGAAAAAGTTATTGTGGCTCAAGCAGGCTGAACTAAACTATGGAGTTCCCTTAATAGAGTCATGAATAAATTATTCACAACTCAAAACATTCCCTAGGTGTTAGTTACAATCTCACGTATACCAAGATAAAAGATTCCAAGATAAGGATTCAGGAAACTGAATTTATAGTATTTTTTAACAATAAATATTTTTATATTCCTAAGGTTAGTCTAACAAGAGGGTGCGAATAAGTTTCTTATCATTAAATTTCACTGAAAAACAATTATATTCCAAAAATGTACCAAATATTTTCCAGTTTCTATTGATAAAATAGCCATTCATATATGTGAAATAAAGAAAAACAAAACAATGCTAATTCTTTAAAATATGAGGGTCAAGATTAAGTTGACCTAAGAGGGTCTGTCTAGTCTGTTATATTTTTGTAATATTGAAGGAAATTTACTTAAGAAGTTTTCTAAAATATCCATTTGCCTTTCCAGAGTGCCCTGTTTGCCCACATTCAAAATGAAGAAAACTATTAAGAATTAAAATAATAATAATAAGGTTAATTTCATAGTGTTTTCAAATTCTGGTACTGCCAAATATTTTCCTCTTTGTTGGTTCTGGTTTGAGATATCCAAGGATCCAGATATTTATGGATAGGTATTTACTTTCTTGGGTATTAATATTGTTAAAGACTTCTTTTAAATTATGTGTATGTGTGTTTGAGTGGTATGTGTAAGTGTGTCAGTGAGAATGCCAGAAAGTGCCAGATCCCCTTGAGCTGTAGCTATGGCCCGGTAATCCGATGTTGGTGCTAGGGCCTAAAACATCGCCCTGGATATTTCCCTTGAAACCCCAGTAAAACAAAACACAAAATTGCAATGATTGCCTCCACATGGAGAGTAGTGGGTCAGTCAAGCTGTCGGTTTCTTTGGCTCCTCTAGAGGCAGAGGTTCAGAGTTTGATTTCTCAGCCCCAATGTTTCTGAGATTCTGAAAAATGTGCCCTAAATGAATTATCTTAAGCTTTTGGCCACAGCTACTAAATTTAAGGAGATGCTAAGGTCAAGTGACCTGTGCAAACTGAGTGATACCACTATGAACTTGAACTCAAAGATACATTATGCCTTAGTAAATACAGTTATTGTCTCCACTCAGGTTTCTGGGAAATAGTATCTACTGACCGGTTTGATCCAGACATTGCTTGTTCCCTTTCAAAGCTGGGGCTGCAGGAACATTAACAATGAAGCAGAAGAGTTTGGATTGTAATTTAACTGAAAGGATGGATGGTTTAAGCTTAAACTGAAGGGATGATAGGATTTTTCTCCTACCTCTTTTGGTTTCTCAGCAAAAAAGTATTGAGTTAATATCATCTGGGTGAATGGCCTTTTTTATCTAACCATAGATTTCCAGATGGAATAGTCCTTTCACGCAAACCTCAAAATAACTAAGTGTCCATGCTTCAAAGCACATTTAAAACCCCATTCCAGGGAGCAGACTACCTATTTTACATAACATTTTTAAAAATCCAAATCGGTAGCCATTTCAACCTGTAAATCTTCCATGCGATTCCTTCTCTTAGGCCCATACATAATTTGAACCAAGTCCAAGTCTACTCTTGTATGAGCTGCCATATCTTTCTACTCACAGACTCATTAGGCTTCTGAAAGTTTTGTAAGATAGAATAAATTAGCTCACAAAGCCCTTCTTTGTCTCGTAATGTATATGAGTTATATTTTAATTTCAATATCTGAACCATGTTTATTGAATATTACCCTTGTATGTTCAGCACGGAGTATGACAACAACAACCTAAAGCTTTGTTTTTGTTTTGTTTTGTGTGTTTTTGGGTTTTGTTTGTTTGTTTGTTTGGTTGGTTTAATATGACTTTTCAGTAATTGAATGCAGCGCTTCACAATTTTAGTTGTCTATCTTTTGTTGGGATAAAATGCTTTAGTAAAGGCAGCTTAAGGAAGCAAGGGTTTACTTTGGCTAACTGTTCCAGAGCCACAGAATTTAAGGAACTGGAGAAACCATGTCAGCAATGGAAAGACATGGTGGCTGGAGCAGGAGTCAGGCTGTGTACACTGAGTCCACACTCCAGAAGAAGAGTGAACAGGAAGTGAGAGACTGATATGAAATGTCAAGGTTTGACCTGAGTGACCCACTTGCTCCAATGAACCTTCAGTTCCTAAAGGCCCTACAGCCTTCTTAACTAGTACCATCTGGGCATCTAGTGTTGAAAAGTGATCTAAGGGAAACATTATCCAAGTTGTATTTAGAGTTTTATCTCACAAACTTTAAACACTAGAACATACATATTTGTAATTTCCAGTCGTCTCCTGGGTTGACTCTGCTGTGCATGGGTTTGAGGCCCACCAGCTTAAGACATGGTCAAAAGCTGCTCATGGATTCAGCTGTGAAATTGTTCTTTGACATAATCATATCATTCTTTTTTTTTTTCATTAAGTAACAAGCCAAGTGTATCGTTTTGAAACTCATCTCCAGCCCTATTTGACGTTCTGCCCATTTCCAGCGGAAGACTGAACACCGTGAAGCCTATTTCCAGAGCTGCCATGAATATTTATACGTTGCCTGCATCTTTACAAATTAGAGAGCAGTAAGATGAATGAGTGTAGTGAATCAGAGAAGACACACAGTGTGATGCGGGCAGAAATTTACTATCTCATTTCTATTTAAAACCTGATGACTCAGAGAAGGAGGCAGTCCACATCCATTTCAGTAAATCCCTTAATGCTTTCCAGCATGGCATTTTGGATTTTAGCACTATGAGGGGTGACTTGATTTATTCTCAGGATGAGTATTTTTCTGCATATATATCTATGTGTATGTAAATGTGTATGAGAAAATATGTATTTAAGTGAGGATATTTTGGAATAAAATGGAAAGAAATAAATTTACTAGGCTAATTGTTCATTATTTTCTGCAAGTCTCATTTTTTGTGTTGTCTTGGTGATAGGTCTGTACCTACGACCTCTAATGAATAATTCTTAGGTCTTACAAAATGTTATTTGTTTCTAAATTGATTTTTAATGTCTTCAGTTTGCATTTTCTCCACTTAGTTAGCTTCCTAACAATTATGCATTAGATTTTCCTGCCTTTCCATCTTTCCCATGCTCAAGATCAAAATAGATTTTATAGGAGACAAGTGTCAAGATTTATTGTTGTAATATCACAGCTTGACATCATGGACTGCAAGGACATGGTGAGGACAGTCCTATGCATAATTTTATCTTAGCCTTTGATTATCTTGCAAATGTGGAACAATTTAAGAATTGCATAGTATAGCACAGTGTAAAAAAATCACATAATGTATTTCAATGCCTATATCAAAAGCATATTGGTGAATGTGAGATTTAAGAGTAGTTAAGCATGACCAGTGATAGAAAACCATAGTAAATGTTATTAATTTAGGAGTTTTGCTTAGAACATAAACACAAATGATGAGCACAGAGTTGCAATTTAGTCTTTTTCTCTATTATTTACACAATTATTGTAGAAAATATGTATTTAATATATGGCTGTTCTCTGTTTATTCTATCAGTGTGTTCCCTCTGTAGTCTAATCTCTAATGGCTTATCTGATAAATACCTGTATTATACACCTTTGCCTCATATGTGTGATGAAATTGGACTTCCATAATGAGAAATTTGAAATATTCCATTTCTTCAACAATTGTCTTTCTATTGGGCATGTACTCATGCAGGGAATAATACTGTGTCCATACTCTACATGAAACTCTACAAAAGACATTGTTTTAAGTTATCTCTTGGTTTTCTGGAGCTTGCTGCTACTTAGTAATAAATGAACAGAAAACACAATGTAAATTAATACATGAAAGCCGTGCTAAGTCAGTAATTATAACAGAAGAAAACACAGAAATACACTTGAATCTTAGAGGCCCGGGGACAAAAGTTTAAATTCTGTGAAGACAGTGTGTTCCAATTCAAATCTGGGAAGAAAGAAAGAGAGAGAGAGAGAGAGAGAGAGAGAGAGAGAGAGAGAGAGAGAGAGAGAGAGAGAGAGAGAGAAAGCCTATTTGGATAAGCGTAGAAGAAGGAGTGAAAAATGACATTTTTGTGAACACGATATTTTGAACATCAAGGAACTCTTTTCCTACAGGCACTCATTTTATGTTAGTAATTAAAGATATTTATTCCAGTTTTGATGTCCAAGCAGCCATCTGGTCATCAAAGCACTGAGCCAAGTTGCCCTATGGCTGGAAGGAAAACGACAGAGGTTCTGTGGAAACAGAAGCTAAAGTTAAAATTATGGTTCAAGGAATATATTAAGGACATAGTCTCAGGGGAAGCAGACTAGGCTAAGCAAATGCAGCAAGAAAAGGGGGACTAAACTGGAGAGTAAACTCAGCCGAGTGTCTAGATTTAGACTTAACCATCAGAAGTCCTGGGGCTTCTAGTTCGGTACAGGAGTAGAAGCAAAGCAGCTGCTCTCCTGTCTGACCTGATTTTCAGTGTCAGTTTGGGTTTCCTGTGCCTGTAATCTTCTTTTTTTTAAACTTCCTTTCAAAAACCACATAAACAGCAACAATATAAAAGAACAGAGTGCTGCAAAGCCTTTCTCTTGGCTCCCCTCACCACAGCTTGAATGAAAAGCCTGAGTAAAAGAGCAACAGACTCCTCTCAAAAAGTATTGCCATTGGCTGATAGAAACCTACAGAGGATGCAGAGAGAAGCACAAAGGCCTCAGAGACCTCACCAGAATCTAGGGCCATGAAATCTTGCACCTCTTCCTCCTCCTCCTCTTTCTTCTCCTCTTTCTTCTCCTCCTCCTCCTTCTCCTCCTTCTCCTCCTCCTCCTTCTTCTCCTCTTCCTCCTCCTTCTCCTCCTTTTCCTCCTTCTCCTCCTCCTTCTTCTCCTCTTCCTCCTTTTCCTCCTCCTCCTCTTTCTTCTCCTCTTTCTCCCCTCCTCCTCCTCCACCTCCTCCTCCTCCACCTTCTCTTTCCTCTTTGAATTCCCTGTGTTAATGGGTACTAAAGGTCAGTATGACTTAGCTTACATTCACCTGAAAAGAGACTACTTGAATATGTATATCATGTTAGTCTGTTGGCATGTCTGTTAGGGTTGTCTTCTTTGGAATATGATAAAGGAGGGTCTAGCCTATTGCAAGCATTGCCCTTTTCTGGACCAGTGGTCATGGGCAGTAAAAGAAAGCCAGCTAAGCATGATCTTGAAAGCCAGCTGGAGAGGATTTACCAAGCAGCATATGTCATTATCCTTGCCTCTATTTCCTGCTTTGAGTTCCATCTCTAGGCCAAAGAGAAGCAAGCACACTCAAGAGAAGTACCATCCAGAATTTAGTTTTGTTGATATGAATGTATGTACTTATTATGTATTCATAACCTGATTGAAAATCCATAGTTCAACCTGCAGATAATTCATGGAAGGTTTTATGTGAATATTTGTTGTATTATTGTGCTCCATATATATGTTTATGTATATATTTATATTTGTATATATGTGTGTGCAAGTGCCCAATACAAGTATAATATTCTTAATGAGGACCTCTTAGCCATATAGGTACTTATTATTAACTTCCTTTGATACAGATTGAATATATCCTTGGTAACTGAACAATTTTGATTTCTGCTTATGGCTTTTTAGTGATAACTTAGAAAACATATATGCCCTACACTTATAGTGTAAAAGTACAAAAATCAGCTGGGATGGTGAGAGAGTTATTTGGGGATTTTTTTTTGGCCTGAAATACCAGAATTCAGGAAATAATTCATTTTCATAAAATAATGAATCATTTAAAATTTTAAAGAATATTACTTAACTTTTAACCACATTAATTTTTATACATCTTAGTATAAGTGAGTATATGTCTCTCTGTGTATCTGTCTATATATGTTTCTCTGTTTCTGTGGCCCCATCTCTGTCTCTCTGTCCATCCCCCCCCTCTCTCTCTTCCATTTCTTTATTCATTTTTCTTTCGTTCCTTCCTTCTTTCTTTCTTTTGTTATTTGTTTTTCTCTGTCTCTTTTCTTTTTCCTCTCAGATTGTGTGTGTGTGTGTGTGTGTGTGTGTGTGTGTGTGTGTGTGTGTGTGTGTGTGTGATTAGATGACATAGCTTAGAAAGGCTTTGCAAGCATATTGCAATCCAATGTTCCAGAAGATGATAGCGTCCTAACTGTAGGTTACAGAGGTAATGAAGTACCTTATTCAATTGCTCACAGATATATTACTCTTCACTGTGTTTGTTCAAACTTTCTGTGGCTGAGGGACCTGAAAATTTCGCTGCAAATTTCAGGGAGATCAGAATTCTGCTCAGAAAAGTCTAAACGTAGCCCAGGACAATTTCGTGCAGCAGCCAGAGGAGGTCTACTTCACTTCTTAGCCACCCACAATGCTAATTAAATTTACCCATGTGAAAAGTGAACACCCACCCCAGTTATTTTGAGCCAGCTTGTTGAAACACTAGCTGGATCCTTCTGTATCCTTGTATTTTCCCAATCTCAAATCCATAGGAACCCACAGAATTACCACAGGAGCAAAGAGAACCAATTTTCCTTTTGGAAACACAACAGAGAATTTATAAAGAGAGAGAGTTTTAATCCCCAGCTGGCCTTCTATGTTAGTTTTGATGCTGCCTGCTAACATTTCTTTCCTTTATAGTTTTGCTCTGTAGAGTGAAGGAACTCATTCCCTGGAGAGAAGTACATCTAGACTGAGTTAAAGCACCAACCCCACATTTCGGTTTGTAAGACTCTGAGAACGTTATTTAAACTGTGTATTATACAAGATAAATGATAGAGTCCATCAGGTTTAGAGCCAATATTAAATGTTAAGTGTAAGGAAATGCTGTCAAACTTTAACATTGATCATTAAGTCCTTGCTGTTTTCTGCTACATGATGGGGAGTAGTATTCTTTCACTTAGTAAATTAATGTTTTATGAGGATCTACTATGCTATAGAGGAGAAATTATTGTAAGGAAACTATTATGTGCTTTCATGGCACTTATATCCTATTTGGGAAAATAAGAAATTCACAAATATTAAATAAGATAAGTTTACATCATGTTACATCCTTAAAGGATGTAATGCAGATCTAGAGAAAATGTTTACTAGGAGTGGGTACCAGTCTAGAAAGTATGCTCAAGGCCAGCTTTGTAATAGATGGGACACTTGAACTAAACTGTGTGAGAACTGATCCATTAAAATTTAGAGTTAGCTCTGGGGAGTTTTGGAGGTAAATAGTTAGAAAAGTGAAAGGACTATCACTGTTTACACTTTGTGTAACAGAAAGCAGGGTAGTAGGTGTACAAAAATGAAGATTGAGTCTGTGGACTTGAAGCTATGACAGAGATCATTCCATTTGGAATGGCTTGTAATAGAAAGTCCCCTGGGTGGTTTGAACAAGGGGGCAATATGAAATTGTGTGTGTGTGTGTGTGTGTGTGAGAGAGAGAGAGAGAGAGAGAGAGAGAGAGAGAGAGAGAGAGAGAGAGAGAGAGAGAGAGAGAAAGAGAGAGAGAGAGAGAGAGAGAAAGAGAGAGAGAGAGAGAGAGAGAGAGAGAGAGAGAGAGAGAGAGAAAGAGACTTTAATAGTTTATGTAAGGTATTGCAAAAATGGGGTGTATAAGGACCAGAATTCAGAAGACTGATGTGTTCTTTGTGGTTAGTATACAATACAAATATAGCTGTAAGAATAGTCTCCTCTAAAATCACATGCCTTGGTTCTAATTATATATATATATATATATATATATATATATATATATATATATATATATATGATCTTATTTAGAAATGTGGTATTTTAAATGGAATTCAGCTAGAGATCTCAGAGTAAAATTGTACTTGTCATGGATAAGCCTCAAATCTAATTGATAAAAGAAAGGAGGAAGACTTAACAGAGAGAGGTCAGGATGACGGTTCTATAAATAAAGGGTATCACCAGGATCTAATAGCGAGAAGCACAGATGTGTCTTGAGAAGGAAACTCTCTGCCAATTCATTGCACTTCTGGCCCTAAGAATGATGAGAGGATATATATGTGGTACTTTTGAGTTGTTGAAATGTTGTCTAACAAGACCTTAGGAACTAACCCACTGACACGTTAGTTACAAAAGGAAAGATAGAATTCATCTTTGACAGCTGTGAAGAGGTGGATGAAGCACAGAAGTTAGTGCTGCCTGTAAACCACACTGGAAAGACATTTTATTTAGCAAGAATTATGATTTTTCATAGTTTAACTGAAAATGTGTCCTATGGGGTAGGAAGATTTTTTGTGGCATATAGAATGTTTTAAATATACATTTATATTATTACACATACATACAATAAAATACCTACAGAAAGAAAACTCACGAAACAATTAGGAATTGTATAAATGTTACATTCATAGTTTTGGCTATTTGCATTTTGCAGCCTTGAAGAAAATATATTTCCTATCTTGATGTGTCTATAAGTCTGAATGTAAATAAATATCTATCATATCTTGTAATTATCAATTTAAATGTCTATCTAGACCTAAAAACATCTTAATATCTTTTGTCTTTTTTCTTTAATTAATTTATTCATATTACATCTCAATTGTTATGCCATCCCTTGTATCCTCCCATTCCTCCCTCCCTCCCATTTTCCCCTTACTCCCCTCCTCTATGACTGTAACTGAGGGGGACTTCCTCCCCCTGTATATGTTCATAGGGTATCAAGTCTCTTTTTGGTAGCCTGCTATCCTTCCTCTGAGTGCCACCAGGTCTCCCCATTCAGGGGACGTGGTCAAATATGGGGCACCAGAATTCGTGTGAAAGTCAGACCCTACTCTCCACTCTACTGTGGAGAATGTCTTGTCCATTGCCTAGATCTGGGTAGGGGTTTGAAGTTTACTGCACGTATTGTCCTTGGCTGGTGCCATTGTTGGAGCAGGATCCCTAGGCCCAAATCTACCTATCATAATGTTCTTCTTGTAGGTTTCTAGGACCCTCTAGATCCTTCTACTTTGTCAGTCTCCCATGCTTCTCTCCTCTATAGTCCCAATTGTATGTCCTCCCCTCCGTCCCAGTTTCCTGGTAAGTGAAGACTTTCATGGGACATGCCCCTTGGTTACTGTCTCGATGTAAGTGAGTATATACCATATGACTCTTTCTGCTTCTGGGTTAACTCACGCATTATAATCATTTCTAGTTCAATCCATTTGTCCACAAATTTCTGGATTTCCTTGCTTTTAATAGCTGAGTAGTATTCCATAGTGTAAATGTACCACAGTTTCTTTATCCATTCTACAGAGGGACATTTAGGCTGTTTCCATGATCTGGCTATTATGAATAAGGCTGCTATGAACATGGTAGAGCAAAAGTTCTTGTTGTATGCTGGAGCATCTTCTGGGTATATTCCAAGGAGTAGAATAGCTGGGTCTTGAGGAAGCCCTATTCCCAGTTTTCTGAGAAAGCACCAGATAGATTTCCAAAGTGGCTTTACTAGTTTGCATTCCCACCAGCAATGAAGAAGTTTTCCTCTCTCCATGTCCTCGCCAGCATGTGGTGTCATTTGAATTTTATCTTAGTCATTCTGATGGGTGTAAGATGTAATGCCTGAGTTGTTTTGATTTGCATTTTCCTGATGACTAAGGAGGTTGAGCATTTCTTTAACTGTTTCTCAGCCATTTGATATTCCTCTGTTGAGAATTCTCTGTTTAGTTCTGAGCCTCATGTCTCAATTGGGTTATTTGATTTGGTGGTATTTAATTTCTTGAGTTCTTTATATATTTTGGATATTAGACCTTTGTCAGATTTGTAATTCCTCTGTTGAGAATTCTCTGTCTAGCTCTGTACCTCATTTTTAAATTGGATTATTTGGTTTGTTGTTGTTTAATTTCTTGAGTTCTTCACATATTTTGTATGTCAGCCCTTTGTAAGATGTAGGGATAATGAAGATAATTTTCCCAGTCTGTAGGCTGTCGTTTTGCTGTGTTGACAGTGTCCATTGCCTTAGAGAAGCTTTTGAGTTTCATGAAATTCCGTATATTAATTGCTGATCATAGAGCCATAGCTGTTGGTGTTACGTTCGTGAAGTTGTCTCCTGTGCCAATGAGTTCAACCATTTTGGAATCAATCTAGTGCTTTCTCAGAAAATTGGGAAGAGTGGTACGTCAAGACCCACCTATACCACATCTGAGCATATACCCTAAAGGTGTTCCACAATACAAATAGGACATTTGCTCAATCACGTTCATAGCAGCTTCATTCCTAACAGCCAGAATCAAGAAACCACCTAAATGTCCCTCAACCAAAGAATGGACAAAGAAACTGTAGTACATTTACACAATGAAGGACTTTAAGTGACTACAGGGCAGTGCAGTGCCTAATGTTAGGTCTGTGGTGAGTTAACATTAACAAAACAGGGCTTGTTCAAATTATCATCCATCCTCACCCCTTTCAGTTTCTGTACATTTTCAAGGTATTGGTTTTTTGCAAGTGTATTATCAAATCTGTGCTATATCTTTTTTCTTTTGCCTTTAACTAAATTTTTATTATATAGGTTTAAGTTGATAGAGATACATTATGATAGATATTGACTTACGCTCAGAATTTTAGACTCACCAAGATAGGAAAGATGTCATCTCCAAAGTTGCCAAATACAAATAGTGAAAACACTATGAATGTAACATTTACATAATTCCTGATTATTTCATGGTTCTTTTTGCTATCTGTAGTTTATTATAATATATGTGTAATAACATAAATACATATGTAAAAATGAAAAAATATAATTTATCTATATTATATCCCAATTGTTATCCCCTCTCTCTCCTCTTCCTGTTCCCACCCTGCATTGATCTCCTGCCCTATTCACCTCCCCTAGACCTCTGAAGGGGTGCTCCTCCACCACCAGCTGGCCACAGCCTATCAGGTCTCATTTCAGATATATCCAAGGAACAGCTCACTCTTCACAGTGAGTTGGGAGAGAGTGTTCTGTATCTTATAAAGACTGGTGTGCTACACTTTAGAAGAAATGTTTACTTAATATATTAAAAGAGCTCTGAAATAAAAGGTTTTAAAGTTAAAAAACACTTTCACATCACTTTATATAAAATTTACTACATATCAGAACATTAAAAATTTGATCTTTGTCTCACATTACATGTTTCCTCTGATTGTCACACATAATAGATCAATTTGGCTTACAAATAATGCATCTAATATATGTCAACACATCATATCTTGAAGATAATACATAATTCATAATATGGTTATGATCAGTAAATCATATGCATATGTGTTCTAGAAAACTCATATCACTCAGTAACTTGCATTGATAAGAATAATATTCTATGTCCTACCAAAATAATGCAATTTATTTAATGTTTCTTTTGATATAATTATAGGTACATATGAAAATCATAGATTAAAGATGAGAAAATATATATAGCTGTGAAAGTATACTTAGAGTTTAACCAAAACAATTCTTTCTTTTTTCTATACTTACTGTGGTCTGAAAAAATGTGTAAATCATAAGTTTACTCTCTTTTAATCCAAAAGAAACATTCTGGGAAGTTAGATTAGTAGGGTAGGTTGCTATGGTAGGGTATCTCATACAATTTAAAATCTGAGATATCTTGGAAAAAAAAAGATTTACATCTAAGAAATGTAAGCATTCCTTATATTCAAGAGACTATTTGCTTCTTCTCACCAATTGGATCATCTTTCTTGACTATATCCCAGACATGCCCATCCTGTGAATTCAAGCCATGGACATAAGAAAGCAGAGGAATGGCAGTGTCTGGAAGTTCAGGATAAATAGCCAGACAGGAAATAATTAGTTTATTAAAATTTAGGGGACAGTAAAACAGCCATCTATTCAATGTTTAATGCCTGTTTCATGTCTGAATATCAGCTCTAGTCAGATCAGGTAAAGGTGGTGTGGTTTCAATGGGGTGACCACTAGAAAAAAAGATGACAATTAGCAAGCACTATATCTCCCAGGCCAAGGGAAGGAGCTACAGATATCCACAGTTTCTCTTGAGAAAGCAATCAAGAAAGAAAGAAAGCAGTGCTTTTTTTCAGCACTACGCTGACAACATATTTCATAATACTGGCCTGAGTACTTAAGACTCCTATATGTCTTCAGCACCTGTCTGTAAAACCAGGTGTTTGCTTTCCAATCCAAATATTAAACATAAGCCCTGAGTCCATCAAAAAGTCTGTAGCCAAATTATGTTGGCAGTTGTGGTAAATTCAAGACAAAAGAATGGTTTGGTTCAGGCAAAACTAAGTGGATTAATCTGTGAAGAGAAATGTATTTATACATACAGACAGACAGACAGACAGACAGACAGATAGATAGATAGATATAGATATAATAAAATCTTTGTATAATATTAAACATTTGGTGAGTGGTTGACTGGATCTCTCTGAACCTCCACTGTGTCTTCTTTTAAAACAGATTTATTAATATCTATCCTCCATGAGTTGCAATATTCAGAAGTGACATAAATAGAAGGTAGAATGTAGGATGTTATATATATATTAGAAACTCAATACTAGGTAAATTGTATCACCCCTGGCAAATGACAAAGACAAACTATTGTCTCATGAAAAAACTTTCCTCTTTTCCTATAAGCACAGATGTTCACTCTCCACAAGTACATTGATAATTATTTCTTGTCTGCACCATTTTCTCAGGTAATGAAAAGTATTTGTTCTATAAAAGAAGGTGCTCTACTTCAGCTTTTTCAATACCAATTCTGACTGGTAATGCTATAATGTAAGCAAGGTATAAACGAACATGAGAAATAAAGAAGTCACGAAAGTGAAAAATATAGACTTGGTGTTTGATCCTTGTTAATGGAGCATAGTAGTCAGCATGCACCTACTGAGGAAGGCATTTGTTATTGGAGTCTGGTATTCAAGTTATGTGGAGAATGAGGACTGACTTTGACATGAACTCTGGTGCTCCATACTTGACCACTATCCTTTGGTGGAGAGGTCTGTTGGCACTCAAAGAAAGAATAAGTAGGCTACCAAGATGAGACTTAATAGCCTATGACCATATAGTGGGCGAGTAGGCCCCCCTCGGTCATAGACTTAGGGGAGAGGAATAGGGTGAAAGAAGAAGGGAGGGAGTAATGGGAGGATACAGTGATGGGATAACAATTGAGTTGTAATCTGAATAAATTAATAAAATAATTTAAAAGTTGTTAAGATATTAAGGCTACCAAGAAGAGACTTGATACCCTATGAGCATATACAGAGGGAGGAGGTCCAGCTCCTCCCTCTCACTCTCTTCCCCTTTACACCCTCCCCCTTGTCCTCAGAAAATGGGAGCCCAAAACCAACAACAACCCATCCTAGTACCTCAAGTGGCATCAGGACTGAGCTCTTCCTGTCCACTGAGGCTATGCGAGGCAGCCCCATTAGGGCAAACTGATTGAAAGCTGGCAGCAGAGTCCATGTCATGGACAAGAGCCACTCAACTTACTAGAGGATCCACATGATGATCAAACTGCCCATGCATTACATATGTGTAGTGGGCCTCGGTCCAGTCCATGCACCCTCTTCAGTTGGTGCCTCCATCTAAGTAAACCCCTCTGGGTCTAGTTTAGTTGACTCCATTGGGCTTCTTGCAGCATTCTTGTTCCCTCTGTGTCCTTCTAACCTTCTCTCCCACCCTTCCACAGGACTCCATGCGCTCTGCCTAATACTTAGCTGTGAGTCTCAGCATCTGGTTGGATCAGTTGCTGGGGATAAGGGTTCCCAGAACCTTAAAGTTAGGCTCCTGTCTGTTTCAGGTCTTCAGCTTGTGTCAGTGATGCCACCACCTTCAGGCCCTCACACTTTTCATTCCCTTTCTCTCGACATCTGATCCCCGTCCCACCCCCCAGGTCATTTCCCTCCTCACATCCTTTACTATCCAGCTCCTTATCTGCTTTCTCTTCCACTGTCTCTTCTATTTTCCCATGATGAGTGAGATTCAAGGAGGGCCTCCCTTGGGTCCTCCTTGTTACTTAGCTTCTTTGGGTTTGTGATTTGTAGTACGGTTATTTTGTAATATATGACTAATATCTACTAATAAGTGAGTACTATATGTGCCTTTCTGGATGTGGGTTACCTCACACACAATAAGAAAAGGGACATCAAGACTCTAAACACTTTAAAACATATCTTCAGTTATGTCATACAGCTCACTAAGAAAAAGAAAGAAATTGACTTTTTTTTTTAATTTGGAAGATTTTTTTTTTGAAACTTTGGGTGCATTTTGTTTATAGCAATATCAGCTACAGTCTATAAAACCATCAGAAAAATGTAATCATTTGTTGATCAGCAGGCAGTATGGCACTATGATAGGCTCATTATTTGAACTAATTCTATTTTCAATAGTCCCCAAATGCCAGCCTCAATGGCATTCCTCTTTATTTTTTGCGAATGGGGGTGTACTTTCTCTGTGAACAGTTGTGTTTAGCATCCTTGAAAGTAATCTGAGTTCTTTTCATTAATCCTGTGAACTAAATACTAGTACACTCTTTGAGTGGCAAAACAAGAAATAAAGTGTTCTATACATGTGTGATTATAGTGATTCTTACTAACAAGGTCCACATGCATCACATAGAAGGTCATTTTAAAAGGTTATGGAGGGTCTTAGATAACTCAGGGTTTAACTTGTTCCTGCAGAGGATTCTTGCTGGATCTCCAGCAGCCACATGACAGCTCACAACTTTCTATAACTCAAATACCAGTGGTTCTGACCCTCTTCTGAGTTATATAGGTATTGTACATATGTGTAGGCAAACCTCTCAGACACATAAAATAAACAAATGAATATTTTAAAAAGAAGGTGTAGATTTGTTTCAGTTGACTTGGCCATTTTAGCACAAGGCTATTCTCATCAGTGTTTCTCAGTATACGAGTACTGTCTACAAACAGTGAAAGCTATCATTTTAAGTACCGAGGGCAATGCTAACTGAAAGCCAAGGGCAAATGGAATTTTTCATCCAGCCCAGTATGTACTGAGTGGATTAGCCCTTGTGAATTGTTTACCAGACTGTGTCATATATTGCTCTGTACAGCACTTACACTGCTAAGCAGAAAGGGTAACCACTTTCCTTCCCAAGAGGTAAAAATTTCCTTCAACGAACACAACATGCACATATTTTCTTCAGTCTTTTTCATTTGCTAGTGCACTTGCCTAAATTGATTCATTTTTAAACACAGAGAAAACAAGAGAAGGGAGCCTAGTTTCTTCAAAGCACTGATGGGAACACTGATTCTGGCACCAGAAAAAGTCAGTTATTTGCATTTTGCTGTGTGTGGCTTAAATAAGAGCTTCAGATTACATTAAGAGATTTTAAAAATCAAGATAAACCTTTTCCTTATTCATCTCTGTCTTTAGGAGTGAATTAATGGAAAACTAGTAGTATATTTAAAAAGAATTACCCAACCATATTTCATTTTTATTTAATTTTATATGTTTTCCTCTTATTTCAATTGCTCTCTGGTCTTTACTTTTCATGACTATATACAGTAAATAGTAGTTCAAATTTTTTCATTTTTTTATTCCTCAAAAGAAATTCTATTTCTTTCTTAAAGAATAAAACATATGGCCAACCAACACTATAAATTTTCTGGGTTTGGGTTCATCTACAGTCATAAAACTGAAAGGGAGTCAGATATAAACTATTCTTATTTCAGGAAATGATGAGATTTGTTTAGTGCACCTATAAAAGTACTATATCTGAAAAATTTGTAATCTGTGAGACATCTAAACCATAGGCTACCTGTTTTTAAATTAAAATATAAGTCTTGCTTGATAAATATCATGATTTCTATATATTTCATCTAGATAACTTAACTTTTTAGTACTAGTGATGTTGGTAAATTCGTGATAATATGGAAAGAAAAAGTGAACATTTTTCATCTCAGCACTGTAGTACCGTCTATTTATGTGAAGGCACAAAAAGATGAAGATTTATTATCCCTTTCTTTAGCTCTCCCCCTCGTCATTATGTGAAATAGAAAAACAAATAAACCAAATACCACTACGTGTTTTCACAGGCATTGCATCTTATATACTACACCACAGGAATTATATTGAAAACAAATGACTGTTAAAGAGCATAATTAATTTAAAAATAGCTAAGAATCAGCCTGAACCTGCTGCTTCACTGCTTTCAGAAACAAAATGGGATGCTATTTTCAGAAACTCAATTGATGCTAGTGCATTTGGAGACCTTTGAAGAAAAGCGTGAGCTCTATTCTGTGAGACAGGGAAGGCTTGGTTCAAAATTGAGTGTTTATTTAAAAGTAGAATGCCACGGATGATTTCATTATGTGATAAGAAAAACAAAGGTTTCTATTTCGGGAAGTTTGGGTTGTCTCTTCTCTTTTTCCATATCTCCTCTTATATCTCTCAGTAGTTTTTGTATTTTAATATAAATATATATTTTTTATATTTTAAACATTTACATTAAACTTGACTAGATTCTTGTTTTATGCCCCACTCTGTGAACTTCCACAAAGAGCGTGCTTTTAGTTGACAACACAATTCTTGATTTGATCAGGACTTCCTAATGTTGATGTTCTCCCCTAAACTTGCTTCTTTAGCCACCAAGGGGCCTCTGTTTAACCCAGTGCAGTGTTCTGTGGCAAAGAGGGATTTAATATTGCCTGTGTGGTTTACTATCATACATATACTTTGTAACTTTAGTTTCTCATCTTCAAAGTGGGAAGAATAATATCCTTGAATTCAGAGTGTTATTACAGTGACTATATAAACTTTCAAATAACACTCATTAGATGATGCTGTACTAATATCTATTCTTTTTAAATGGATGAGCATGCTTTGATTCATCTTGTGCATTCTTTTCATTATGGAGTTTCTGCAATGTAGGTTACTTGTTCCTACACTGTAAATGAAAAACAGGGTCCTTAGATTCCCAAAGTTCACTTCCCATGTTACTTAATGATGTAAGCTGACCTGGAAGAGGGACCAGAGGCCTGCATGCTGATGTTTTATCACATACATCTCTGTGACGTTAAATGGGATATCACACAATTCTCTTTTGTAGTTGCCTTTAGTTTTATGCCTGATATGTAATACCATGCAGTTTTACCATAATGTTAATTTGTCACTAGTTTTTAACATTCATTCCTTTCTTCTTTCTGCTTTTGTATAAGCTCCTTAAGGGCAAGCATAAAGGCTGAGTAGCATATAATCTACATTCTAAACCAAAACTGTACTTAATGTTTAACATAGCTAGTATGTCTTATAATTTCTCAATGTTTCATTCATTTGCTGGTATAATGAGAAATACCATCTAGGCAAATTACACACATCTATGAAACAACTAAATTACTATTTAAAAAATTGGCATAGAAATGTGAGTCAGTAAACAAATGTATATATGTAACTTGCATTCTGTCTGAGAGTATTACTCCTGGCTATATATCAAAAATTTGAGCTAAATGAATCCACCTTATGCTTTTAGGTATGAAATCTGTTTTTAAAGTGTATATATATATACGCAAAGACCTTGAGTCTAAACTTTGTAAATAGTTGAATTTCTTCTATCAATTCATCTCTGCGTATACATATTGTTTTATTCATGTACCTAATTTTAATTACTTTGTATGAAGGCTTTAGTTAATAATATATAGCTTTGTTATTATATTTTATAAATTTATATCATAATATAATCACATTTACACTACTAATTGTCTATTCCTGTGCCTCAATTCTCACTAATTCCAGTCCTGATGCATGCCTCAAATGGGTCCATCTGCTTTCACCCCATATATGTTCATAAACTTACACTGTCTGTATGCTTAAATATAAGCTCTGTACATGTGAGAAACAAAATATTCACCTTTCTGGATCTGGCTCATTTTACTTAATAGAATGATCATTGATTCTATTTGCTGTTATATTAATGCATAACTTCATTTTGGGTCTGAAGAACTCTCACATATATATTCATATATATGTGTGTATAAATACATATATATATGTATATATTGTGTATAGACATTTTTATCTGCTTATATGTTAATTGGCATTTAGGCAGATTTTATATATTGGGTATTGTGAATAGCTGTACAAATATGACTGTGGCATGCGGCCATTGATTCCTTCCCATGTGTACATAGGAGTGGTATATCTGGAACAAATATGGGGGGGCTAAATATTTGGGGGTTTGAAGAACTACATGATTAATTTTATGGTGGCTGCACTAATTTACATTCTCGCATGCACAGTATAAGCATAACTCTTTTCCTCTATCTCCAGTCAGCATCCGTTTTCATTGATTGTCTTAGTGATAGTCAGTCTGACTATACTGAGATGAAATCTCAAATAGTTATGGCTAAGGGTTGTTGAACATTTGTTGAAGGGTTTGAGAGGGCTTATATGAAAATTACTCCTCAGTTGTTAAACAACTGAATACGATTTATGGTGATGAAGGTACAGCTATTAATATATTTTAAGTTACTTATAAAAATCAATATTAATATAACAATATCTGTTGGTTGTATGCTCCCAAAAGGATAACATTCACTTACTCTGAATTTGTGACTTTCTTGCTCATGCAACTAATGTTGACACCATCGTTGGAGGAAAGGAAATAAAGTCATGAATTTGCCACATGTGAAGTCTTGAATGTCTGAAATGCTGGAGATTTCTTAAGTGATGTTTTTTGTTGCTGCTGCTGATTTACCAGGCAATTTATTAGGAAGCATATTAAGAGCCATGGTACTAAGAGACAGTGCAATATGTTATAATAATGTGATGTGAAAGTAATTGAACAAGAAAGATGTTGATGTAGTGCCATGCAATATTTCCCCTAAGGACTGCGCTTAAGTTACCAGGCTTGGAAGGAAGGGCCCATGTGTCAGGAAGCTACTTCGATAGCCATATTTCCAGAGTGACTGTTATCTCCCTCCTTTCTCATTATTGCTAATTGTCCTTGTGAATGGATGTGCAGATGATTATGTATCATGTAGTACAAGAAAGCCAGTGTGTGATTTTCAAGCCATAGTCAGCTGAGCAAACAGCATTTGGTAAATAAACTACAAAATGTCTTCTTTTTTGTAAGAAGTTCCTTTAAAAGCCTGAATCACAGATTATTCATTCCGTGGATATACCAAAAATCTCATCTTTACAGCTTCAAATAGAGTAGCCTGTAATAAATTGGGAGGTGACACAATTACGACATTTTAGAACTTCAAATCCAAGAAACCCCAGTATTCCTAAACCTTTCAGTCTATCACATGAAAACATATGTTTAGAACACATTCAACATAACTACCACCCTATCATTATAAAACCATATTTACATGTTTCTGTTTTGACATGTTCATAACCTAGGTAGCGGCCAGCGAATTTTCTTTAGTTTAATAGTAGACAAACTGTTATAGACTACAGATTACTTACTTTCTGCAATGAATCAGTTTGCAGTTGTAATGGGTTACTACAGAAATATTTAAATTAATGTTCACAGTTGTGTCAAGGTAAACATTATTTTTATGCCTTTCCAACAGATATACCTTTCTTGTTAATCATACTAGGCTAGGGTTAAATGTTCAAAGACTCCATCAAATCACTTATCAGAAATTAGGTACACTTGCTACTATCATTATTAGCCCACAATAAACCATCTCACTTTTATTTAAAAATTTTAAAATACATATCTACATTAAAAACATATTTATATCCTGAAGTTTGTACCTTTAAAATAAAACTTCTTCTTATATTTATGAACTCTTCCTTAAAGGATGAGAGTTTATTCTACTTCTATAACTTTTCCCATAACATTAGTGGGATGAAATTCTCCATTTAACCCACTAATTTCTATCTTAATGTTGGCAGCAAAATCATCACAGGACTTTATATTATTTTTGTTTTTAGATGCGACTTTAGGTGAAGCACGTGGGTCATGGACTTCAATGCTGAAAAAGGTAGCTATGATGATGTTACTTTAGATAATTAAAGCCTGTGTTGATTATTCTGTTTGCGCACACCAGAACATTTGGAAGACAACTCTTCTCACCTTTTTTTTTTTGTGGGAACTGTGTGTCTGGATATTAGAAATATAGGAATAGACCTATGGCCTCACAAAGTTCAGTTTTGCTGTTAAGATGCATACTTATCACAAAGCTCATCTAATTCCTAAATACATCTTTACTAGCAATAGAATACCAGTTCACTCTCAAATATTATCCAGTCCAAGTGGTAAAACCTGTGCTCGTTCCATCTGAGAGCTAATGGGAGAAAGCTCTTGATAGTTTTTGTATTCAGAATGTTATGACTACTCACTTCATTTAAGATAGGATGTTGACATTCTACCTCAATTTATATCTGATGTCTACAAAGGCAAAGAGGGACCTCATTTCATTTATTCTTCCTACCTACAGAGGCATTGGATCCTCCAGAAGTATATAGAGTTACAGGCAGCTGTGAGTTACTTTATGCTGGTTCTGGGAATCAAACTTGGGTCCTCTCCAATAGCAGTACCTACTCTTAACTGCTGAGCCATCTCTCTAGACCACTTTGCCATTTTTCTTTATATGTAATTAGGTTTTGATACTTAATGGTTTTTTTTTCTTACTCATCTGTTCTTTTTTCCTGTTCTCACAGCATTAACAGTGAATTTTAGAGGATAAAAACAGAATTATTGTTGTTCTTGCATTATTCAATGGAAATCATATAACTGACATGTCTTAGTACTTGTCTCTAATTTTCATGAATGGAATTTGGTGATCACCAGTCCATCTCCTGATCTTCACTTTTTATTCCATTGGTTTTTCAACACAGGGTTTCTCTTTGTAGCCTTGCCTGTCCTGAACTCACTTTGTGGGTAAGGTTGGCTTCAAACTCATAGAGATTTACCTGCCTCTGCCTCCATGAGTGTTGGGATTACAGGCATGTGCTGCCATGCCCAGCTTACCTTTAATTTTTAAATTTTTGTGCACATTAAGTAAAATATAATTACATCGCTTTCTTTTGTTTCTTTCCCTTTTCTTCCTCAGCTCCTCTTAAGTGTTCTCCCTTCACATCCTTCCATGCCACCCTCACTCTGAAATTGATAGCCCCCTTTTCTTCAATTTGTATCATTCACACACACCAAATGTACATATATATTTCTCTATATGTAATAATTATATATACAATCATTTCAAATTTTCCTTTAGTTTTTGTGTTCATTATCAAATGATACAGTTCTTCTAAAATTCCTTCATCCGTTCTATTTTCTAAGCCATTAACTCTCCTGTAACTCTTTGGAATTTTTGTGTTTTCTCATTAGTCTTTGTCTCAGAGGTCTAGAAAGAGGCAAGTCAATTTTACATCACATACAATCTAAGTAAACAAAAGAGGCATAATGAATGTTGATCAGAAATACTACTATTAAAGATATTTGTCCCTACAAAGTATCCACCGTTCCTCATTCAGAAGTGATAAAATTATGCCACAGTGGGCTTGAGAAGATTGCCCTAAGTTAAATTATATGGCTATGAAGTTTGAATCCTCATATTTGCACCTCATGGTATTAAACACCAGTGTCTAGTCTTTTCCTTGTACATAGAATTAACTATATTAAAAACTAAATATTAATACTGATAGTTAAGATATAGGAAAAGGTAAATGTGAGCAGCTGTACTATGATTCTAAAAGACAACTGCATTTCTTTTCTTTATTACATGTCCCTACACCAAAATAACATCCTTTAGTTAGGGAAGACAACAAAGTTGGAGAATGGACCAATAAGGAACTCAGGTCTACACAATAAGATTTAGAAACTAGGTGAAAACCAGGTTGTTTAACTGGATCTCTGAGAATGTTCTACCGATGTCACAAAAGGCTAGGGTTCATAAATTAAACATGCTGATCCTCAACATGGCCTGAGATAGAGGATGATTTATGTTAAAATTTTATGCATCACTTGAGTATTCACAGATGAGCAAGGCTTTTCTTTTTCTTTGTCCCAAATGGTTAAGCCTAATATACGGAGGTGTAAAATAAAAAAAAAATTAATCCAAATTTTTCTTAAGGTCAAGTTTATAGAAAAAAAGTTTTTAAAAGTTTCATAGAGACAAGAATAAATTATATATTTCTAAACTTTATAGGAAATGCAAGCTCTATTAGAGTAAAGTGTTTGCAAAAACAATGAAACAACATCTTGATATCCTCAGGGAACAACTATGCTAAGCAACATAGGTGTCTATGTATAGGGAAAATAAAATAACATATTAAGAAAAATAAAGTGACACATAACAAATATGAGAAGGGATGCTTAGAAATGTACTTCATGTAGGAGTGACAAAATTAGTGTCTGACCAGTAAATTTGTAATCAATTTACAATTATATGCTTAAGAATTATCAAGCTGGGCTCAATAGTGCACATCTGTAATCCCAGCACTGAGGGAAGCAGAGGCAGGTGGAACTTGGTGAGTTTGAGGCTAACCTGGTCTATAAAGCAAGTCCAGGACAGGCAAGGATACCCAGAGAAACCCAGTCTCAAAAACAAAGCAAACAAACAAAGGAACAAAATTACCAGAGTTTCAATATTTCTTTCACATAACTTTTAATTTTCCCTAACTCGATCAGCTTTTAATGACATATATTATGCTCTGTGTATATTGATGATGTTTAGAGAACTCTAAAATGCTGCTGTGGGTGCCTTATGGAAAGTATCACTTCTTTTTATAAGGGGCTAGCTTTTTTAAATTCTGGAGATATGTTGCTTTATTCATAACTCCCAGAAAATATGGATGATATTATAATTATACACTATCGGATGCACAAAATGGCATTTTCCATATATCTGGTCCTAGTATAATACAGTTGTGTGAGCAGCAGAAGTCACAGTCCAGGCACTCAATTTCAGGGAAAGTCAAATTTCAGTGTTGCTCTCTACTCTTGCAATGTGCCCGTCTTACTTGGTCATGGATATATTACTTGACTATTATAAATTTCCGTTTTACTTTGCCTTGAGTCAGAGAACATTTTCTGAACTCTTGCCTCCTATAAAACACACAAATACATATTTTATCAGATTAAATAATGTTAATGACTGTAAGAAGAAAAAGAAAGGATAAAATATTAACTAAAAATATAAAAATATGCCAAGGTGTTCTCTTCTTGTTTTACAAGTTTCTAGACAATATCTATGTTAAAATATCAATGTCACATGTAACCTAGGCTGTAGGAACCAGGCCGACTGGGCTGCCTGCCTGTCTTGCTGTTTCATGTCCTGCTTCTAGCAGCTTCCACGTCTGTGTTTATCTTGGTTAGCTAGTCGTGTTTACTGCTCTGAGAATGCGCCCCTCCCATCCTCAAGACTTGTCCTCCTGTGTGCAATCACTTCTTGAGGGATTTCACCTGGGAGGAGGATTCCTGTTTTGCTACCTATAAGAAGGCTCTTTGGAACTCTGAAGGGGAGGAGAATAATAAACCGCTGCTGTAGCTGCTGCTCTCATAGCATGAAGGACCCGCTGTGTTATTGTGAGTGTCTGTGTGTGTTTGTGTGTGTGCTCGCGCTCATTAAATCCGCAGTCCCTTGCCCTCTATTCGGTACCGCAGTGGCGCGGGCACCACAAGTGGAGGTCCCACCGAGACCTGAAAAGGAAGGGAGGAAGCTGATGGATCACCTGGGGAAGCTGGCCAGCACCTCAGGGAGGTAGGAAATGGGTGTATTGGAAATGGGTACCGCAGGTTCGTCCACGGTTCTGGTGGACTAGTGATTAAGGCACCGGGATTAAGCATGAGAGTGTTAAAGATTTTATATGGAATACTGTTCAGCTATTAAAAACAAGGAATTCCCGAAATTTGTGGATAAATGGATTGAGCTAGAAATGATCATAATGAGTGAGTTAACCCAGAAGCAGAAACACTCAAATGGTATATACTCACTTATATCTGCATATTAGCCCAAGGGGCATGTCCCACGAAAGCCTTCACTTACCAGGAAACTGAGACAGAGGGGAGGACATTCTAGTGGGACTCTAGATGAGAGAAGCATGGGAGAATGGCAAAGTAGAAGGATCCAGAGGGTCCTAGAAACCTACAAGTAGAACATTATGATAGGCAGATTTGGGTCCAGGGGTCCCGCTCAAACTAAGGCCCCAGCCAAGGACAATACAGGCGGTAAACCTTAAACCCCTACCCAGATCTAGCCAATGGACAGAACACTCTCCACAGTAGAGTGGAGAGTGGGATATGACTTTCTCACATACTCTGGTGCCTCACCTTTGACCATGTCCCCTGGAGGGGGAGACCTGGTGGCACTCAGAGGAAGGACAGCAGGTTACCAAGAAGAGACTTGATACCCTATGAGCATATACAGGGCGAGATAATCCCCCTCAGGAACAGTCATAGGGGAGGGGAATAAGGGAAAAATGGGAGGGAGGGAAGAATGGGAGGATACAAGGGATGGGATAACCATTGAGATGTAACAAGAATAAATTAATAAAGGAGAAAAAAATTTAAAAAAAAGATTTTATAAAAACAATAGAATTGAGTAGTCCTTGGTTTATGGTATCGGGAGAGCTAAATATTCAAGATTGGGATCAGGTGAAGTCTGTTCTCCAGAGGATTTTACGAAAGGAAGGGTCCAACAGTGTTCCTATCGCTACCTTTTCATTATGGCATCTTGTTAGAAATGCACTTAGGAGCGTGGACGAGAAAATAAGAGAGCAGCTAGGAAGTTTGGAACTTGCCCTAAATGAAGTGTAGGAGGAGCAATCTGTAAAATCTTTGGCCCCGTCTGAGATTGCCTCTGGTATATCTTCTCCTAATTCTGAGGAGGAAGAGGCAACTTTAAACTCTGAGAAACGGGCCCTAAAGAAGAAGTTGAAGGAGTATAAGATTGAAGGAAAAGAAACTAGAGGAGAGCGGGCCCGGCGTATAACCCAGATTATCAAAGTCAATTATCTTTGGCAAAGCCTTCTGCTCCCTCTCGGGGAGTAGTCTTTCCAGTAGTCCAAGTGCCTCACCCAACTAACCCAGAGCAAACACAGAGACAGCATGAAGCCCTCCAGTTTAAAGACATAAAAAAAGCTTAAGGAGGCAGTTATGGCCTATGGTCCACATGCCCCTTTTATGATTGCCATTTTTGAATCCTTCACAGGACAATTCTTAACACTTAGTGATTGGCAACAAATGTGTAGAGCAGTCCTCAGTGGGGGTGATTATTTGCTTTGGTGCAATGATTATCAAGAACAGTGTATTCAGACCTCAGCACGTAATGCAGCGGCTGGGGTTCCACAGAGAAACGTGGATATGCTAGCAGGCGTGGGTTTGTATACTGAACTTAGTGCCCAGATACAATAAGACCCAGCTGTGTATGCGCAGATTGCAACTTGCGCCACGAGGGCTTGGAAGTCCTTGCCTAATAAGGGGGCAGGAGAACAGCTGTCTAAAGTGGTCCAGGAACCCTCGGAGCCCGTCCAGGAATTTGATGATCGCCTTATGCAATTGGCAGGAAGGATTTTTGGAGATGTGGAAGGAGCCATGCCTATTATTAAACAATTGGCCTTTGAAAATGCTAATAAGTATTGTCAGGAAGCCCTTCGGCCTTATAAATATAAAAGTGTGAATGACTATCTGAAAATTTGCCGAAGTATAGATCCTACTCACAGAATGGGACAAATCCCTGCTGTTCAGGGACGGTCACCTTCTGGGGGATTCCGGCCAAAAACATGTTTCAGATGTGGCCAGATAGGACACCTTAAGAGAGAATGTACTCAAAGGGAGACTGGACAAGCTGGAGATAGAGTTGATCATACTAAGCCAGGTTCGTGTCCTTGTTGCCAACGAGGGTATCATTGGGGGTATGAATGCCGCTCTAAGACAAATAGGCCAGGGAGGCCATTGCAGGGAAACAGATGTGCGGAGCATTGCAGACACCTGCCCTTCAAATGATTCAACCTGTGCATTCTAAACCCCAAAGAAACCCATTTTTATCCGAGATCTCACCCAGGGGACAGCAGGCAGCATTAATCCTGTAGAGAGTGAAAGTGGAAATGATGTGAAGGTCAGTGAGAAAAATAGATACATCAGTTTGTCATAGATGCAGCAGCAGCAAGACGTGTTTGGAAACAGTTTAAGAAAAGAAGCTGCTAAACAAATAAGCTTAATGGTAAAACTAAGCTATCTGGTTTTCAACCCCATCAGAGACTTCAGAAGGAAAAAGATTGATTATCCGAGTATACCAGGAGTGCAGGTTAGTAGCATTCCAAATGAGAAGAGGACAGAGACAGTTTGCTACCTGAATAGTCACTCAAAACTCTCTAAACGTTGGACCATCTTCTTCAGCCTTATGGCCCAAAATATCTGCCTGACATATTTGCGAGGCAGGAAATATTGAGAATTTGCCTACTCTGTCTTGAAAGAGTTTGGCCTTAGACTCTGCCGGCATCCAAGCTTACCATTTTAAAGCAGAGCTCTGTTTGTGGTAGAAATGAGTGCATTTTGCCCAGTGGCTTATTTATCATATTTGAAGCCATCTCCATAAGAAGGTTCTTTGATGCTCACCATCCTCTTTGAGGTAAGCTGGGTGTTGCCAGGAGTTAACCTGTATCATTGTCAGTGAATCTTTAAAATAATAAAAAAAAAATTTTAAATGACATATTCTGTATGTCCCTGAGGTTTTTGAAGAGCTTATCTATTTTACCTTATCTTTCTTTTTTAAAATTTAATTATATTAATTTATTCATATTACATCTCAAAGGTTACCCCCTCCCTTGCATCATCCCATTCCTCCCTCCCTCCCATTTTCCCCTTATTCCCCTCCTTTATGAATGTGACTGAGGGGGACTTCCTCCCCCTGTATATGTTCATAGGGTATCAAGTCTCTTCTTGGTAACCTGCTGTCCTTCCTCTGAGTGCCACCAGGAAACTGGGACAGAGGGGAGAACATCCTATTGGGAATCTAGATGAGAGAAGCATGGGAAAATGGCAAAGTAGAAGGATCCAGAGGGTCCTAGAAACCTACAAGAAGAACATTATGATAGGCAGATTTGGGCCTAGGGGTTCCACTCAAACTATGGCACCAGCCGAGGATAATACAGGCCATAAACTTCAAACCCTTACCTTATCTTTCTATAGAATCATATCAATCTGTTGCACCTAAGATGTATATTCTTGTGATAAAAATAGACTACTAATTGACATGCGCATGATTTGATCATCTAACAATTAAATTGTATAATTTATTTATCCTCAACAGCCTGCAATAGTACTTTCAAAGTATTGGAAGTAAACCTTGTATTATAATTGAGTTATATGGGTACAATACCTCTTACTAGATTAGAAATATGTATAATGTGAGTGAAGAATAATCTTACATTTGAATTCTATACCACTGTATGTAAAATTAAACTTATTTTGCGTCTATATACAGAATTCTATACCAGTGTATTAAAAATAACCTTTTGAGTGACAATTAAGGCATTAAATTGAGAAGTAACTTCACTAAACTAGTTTTTGTTGTCTTCCCTATATATTTCTTCCCTATATATTCTCCCTTCTTTCCTTTCAACCCCATCTCCAAACCTAAGAATGGAAAAAGTTGATAATTATGAGATATGATATATGTTGATTTACATTCAGAATTTTAGACTCGCCAAGCTAGTAATGATGTTTTCTTCAAGGCTGCCAAATAGAGATAGCCAAACATTAAGAATGTAACACTTAGATAGTTCCTGATTGTGTTATGGTTCTTCCCTTGCTGTAGGTAGTTTATTGTATTTATGTGTCATAATATAAATATATATGCAGAAAATAGAAAAATAAAAATAGTTAAATGTCAAAAAATTAAATTAAATAAAAAAGAAAAGAAATTCAAATTCTTCTGCAATCTTCCAAACACATTGTCATATTCCCAGCTCACTTGTGCTCCTGTAGATTTCCCAGGTATGTGTCTCACTAGCAGGGAATGGATTAGCAGGAAAAAGGAAGGGCAAATCTGAGCCCAGTTCCACCAAAACTCTGAATTATTCTTCCCTGTTTTCTGACAAACCCCTTCAGAACTAGAAATGACATCATATCCCTTTGTTAATACTAGCCTAGATTTTGAACAACTTTGCAGCTCCCATATGTAACACAATTAAATACAGTGCCTATAGCAAACTCTCCTAAATTAACAAAGCTGTGTGTGCCTTCACACTCCTTTTGTGGATATGCTTGGGTCAAAGGCTGGTGGTGGGTCCATCTTCATTTTTTTTCTAAACATTGCCTCAACATGTAATTGTTGACCTTGTGTTTACAGTCTATTGTATCTTACTTATTTACATGGTTTATTATTATGCCATATAGTATAATGCATTGTACCAGAGATTTTTTGTTGGTGGTGGTTGTTTGAACTGGATGAGAATATAGGGAGAGTATATGGTTTTGTCTGTCACAATGTCAATATAAAAGTGGGTTCTGCACACTATAATGCTCACAAGTACTTGGGTGTTTGATAGCCAGTGAATGCTGTTTAATACTGTTGTTCCTCTCTATCACATATTCTGAAATCTGTATCAAAATATTAAGGAAAAATCTTAAGGAACTAACAACTCAATTATCTTAAATTTTTGGTATAATGAAGAATAATTTGAATTAAAGACTTCATTATATGATATACAACATATAATCTTCTATTGTGAAGCTGAAATTCCCTTCCTATGCCTTTTTTTATTACATCAAGAGAATTTCTGATGTGTAAGATTTTATGATCTGCAGAATTAAACTGTATTAACTTTTCGGAGAGATCTAAAAAAGGCTTTCTCAAATTCTCCTTCATATAAAGCAACACATACCATAGGAAGGCTGTCAGCTCTGTGTTAGTAACATAATTGTCTATTGTGCACAAGGGGACAAAGTAATTTGTTTTATTTTCTAATCTTAATTTTAAACTTTTATCTATTATTTGTGTATGTGTGTGTGCATGTGTGTGTGTGTGTGTGTGTGTGTGTGTGTGGTGTCTATATGAATTTAGTCAACTTCTGAAAGTCAGAATACAACTCTAGATAGTCTGTTTTCTCATTCCACTGTAGGTCTGGGGAATAAAACAGGTTATGAAGCTTGAGCAGCAAGTGCTTTCATCCTCTCATGCACCTTTAATACATGTGGACATACACACATGTATATACATGTGCTTGTGTACATGTATACACACATATGTATGTGTGTATGTATGCATTTCTATTTTTTTCCTTTAAAATCCTACTTTCTATGGCTGGGTTAATTGCGTAGATGCATGCTACTTATTTTATCCTTGTTGTTTTATTTGTAGTTATCTCTGGATTTAACAAATCTACCTTATTTCTTTGGATTTCTGGCTGAGTGCAACAGTGCAGGTTAAGCATGGGGCAGCACGGTAGATCTGTATGCCACTGAGTGAGAGTTGGAATGGGTGACTAATCAGTGCAGTATTTAACCTACTCACACTCATAACATGAGGGAGCACCTGATTTGTTTACTGATTTAGATAGTGTTCAGGACAGTGTAAACAATTGTGTATTACTTACCCTAAGGTTGAACCTATTGAGTAGCATTACTAATTTTCCTGAATTGGATAATTGGTCTGTGCATTGCCGTTGGTTATTGGGTTGATTGTTTGATTGATCTGTGCATGGTAATTGGTTATATTCTTCACCATGATGTCTGAACTATGGAGCCACATTGACAGTTGTTCTTCATTCCTGTGGAAGGTAAGAATATTTCTGATGAAAAAAAATAAGCAAAGATTCAGAACTAGCCTCTTGAAACTCAAGGTGCTTTCGGTTATACTACAGTTTAGAATCACTTTACATTAAGGCATAATTATCACATCAGAGATTTAGAGTTTAATTCCTTTTCTTCTTTGCTTCTTACCACAAGAAATCCAAAGACACAATTCTTTTTTTTTTTTTTGACAATTGGCCTACAGTATGATATCTTTGATAATATCACTCAGCTTTGCTTCTTCATATGAGAAACAAAATTGTTCTGGCTATGTAAATTCAGCTGCTAATGCAGGCTGACTTTTTGGAATGGCTTAGTCTTGCCAATTGAAGCATTCCCACCTGACTCAGACACCTAATGTGCTGCACACTGGGACTCAGCAAAGCTATCCAATCCTTCCTTTAATATGAGACTAGCAAAAGGAGAGGTATTTTTCAGGAGATATGAGTGAACTATTCCCTTGTGATTTCCTCTCAGTTTTCTGAGGGTATTAGAAGGAGTGAATAAATACCAATTTGAAAAATTTAGCTATCATGCGCTAATGTTCTTTTTTACCAATTCACTTCTGTCTAGAATACAAATTTTGCCTGACATGTGACATGCTGCCTGGTATATAAATATGAATACTAAAAAGGATGAACAAGGACTGAAAGATTGATGGATTAGTGATTAAGCAAGCAAAGTTCAATATGCCTTAATTTGACTAGGTCATGATTTATTGCCTGGAATAAAGAGACCAAGATCTGTTCATTTTCCCTGGGGGTCATTCTATTAAAAATACCACCACAGCCTGTTTTTTTAATTCCATGTTACTACTGTGTTCCTTTTTATGAGTTGACAGTATTCTAAAATTACTTTTCAGCACCATGCAGTTTGTATCATTTTAGATGAAAAGGGCACAGGGCTTTCTGAAGGTCAATGGCTAATCACTAAGACAATGTAATTCAGCCAACAAGGAAAGATTATCTATTGTGTTTTGCTTCCTTCTTGTGGCAGGTATCCAAATAACCTCTTCTTGAAATACTGTGGGTATGGTCACTGGGACGTGTGTGCCAAAATTAGTTGAGCCTTTGTAAGATCATGAATGTCCTAAAATATTTCCTATCAAGTTTGAAATGGGTTAATTTTTTTCCTTGCATTGAAACTAAGGAAAATAAGCATTCCAAATTCTTTCACTTTCTGACACCTTCCCAGTATTGAATGTCATGGGACCTCGGAATACACTTTGGAGAATGTAGTTGAGATAGCATCATTTCCTTGGTATAATCCATTTGGAAATCTCTTGGTGTTATCTTTATAAAAGTGTATTTATTTCTCTCAGTTTATTTCTTGATACAAATAATTGAGATTCTTATATTTGTTTAAACTTAAGCTTTACAATACAATCTTGAGTAGTTTATATCTGTTCTTAACCATCTATATTTTACCTTATTCCCAGCAAACAGCCTAGTGATACTTGCACTTTGTAGCTTTCCTTGGCTCCAGCTCCTTCCTCCTTGGAGCTCTCTCATGGCTGATCCTCTGACTGAATGCCCCAATTCTTATTCTAACTTCACCTCCCCTCACTGGCAGGAAGTCCATCCCTATTCTCTCTCCTGCTCATCGATTGGCTGTAAGCTCCTTTATTGACATGTCAGGGAGACAACTGGGGAGCAGAGTTTATACAACATTTAGATAGGAAATCAGAATTTAAATTACACAGTAACTTTACACCTACAGAAATATGTGATCACAATAGCTTCATCCAAAACCCAGCAGCTCCCTAGAGCAAAACTAGAAAGATATAAAAATCAATGTTAGGTGGAGAAGAAATGTTTCTCAAAGAATATGCCCTCTGGTGAATTCTGTGCTGTTGAGTGTGGAAATGGTCAGTGCTGTCTTTATTAGGGCCTGCTTGCAATGGCCTCATACTGGATATTCATTTATAGTTCCTCAGAAGGTGATCATCTTAGAATAAAGAGAGTTTTATTGTGCCTATAAGTAACCATCTAAGATCATAAGTTAAATAGATAATTTATGTTATTTCATGGTTCCAAATATTGTTCCAATCATAAAAGATGAATTTAGCTTTAGGTGAGTAGAACTGAAATGTATTTGTTGAAGTTAAATACCAAAGTGCTGATCTCTTATCCAATGGATGAAATTTGGCTTACAAATATTATTGTTACCCAAATTGATCTACATATTCAGTGCTATCCCATTCACTATTTCAGGAGATTTCTAGTCACATGTGTTTGGAAATTAATAAAATAATCTGTACTCTTTATGAGAAATACAAAGGCAAAGAAGAAGCCAATTACTTTTAAAACAATAAGAGGAAAATCATACTACAGTTGGCATTAAAACTTTCAAAAGAAGAATATTTTAAACTATCTAGAATAGTCTCATAGAGTAGATGTAGAGATCAAAGAGATAGACTAGAGTTTAGAAGAAGATAACCCTCTGAAAATGGGATGCTTGTTTCATGACAGATCAGTGTGCTGGGTTTGGTTTTTTGTTTTTTGTTTTGTTTTGTTTCAGTATATAGTGTTTGGTTAATTGGGAATATTTGGAAAGATAGATAGATAGATAGATAGATAGATAGATAGATAGATGATACAGAAAATCCATCTGTAAAAATAAGTTTAAGTATCTATAAGAAATTTTTGTAAAAGAAAAAACATGCTTTTAAGGGATAAGGTAGAATATATTCATGTTTTGGCACAGTTATTAAAATAAAAACAGTAGTCATAAAGGAAATGATTGGCCTACAAGCCATACAAGGAAAAAAATAGCTTCAAGATAAACTAGGAAAAAGAGCCTGTATCTATATTAAATAGGTATTATTAAAATTCAGTTAAAAAGAAAGACATCGTTGTACAAAATGAGCAAGCCACTACTCAGTATAGGTGAAGTTAGAAGACTAAACTGGCCAGTGTGGTCAGGTCCACAAATATGGAGCCAAAAGTTACTTGTTGCTTCTGGACTTGGAGCTGGTACTTAGTATAATACCTACCCACTGTCACTAGTAGTTACAACATTGAAATTCTGAATCACGATCCAAAAATTATACAATAAAAATGTTTATGGTAGCTTGATTGTGTAAGTAATTCAGTATAAAACAATCTGTGGATGTAGTCTACTGTACAGCAACAATAAACTGCAACTATGGGTGACATTTGGCATGAATCTTAAAATGTTGTTAAAAATGGTGAATCACACACACACACAAACACACAATTATTATTCTGTGCATATGAAATTGAAAAACTGAAGTGATTGACCTTTGAACTATGAGGCCAAGATCATGGTGTCACACCCTAAGTACACACATTCATAATTGCTCGGACCTCCTCCAGGGATGTTTGTTGTACTTAAGTGAGTTCTCTAAGGATTGTGGGTATAAAGGCAATACTGAGAGGGACTAAAGCTGCATTGGTTGTCTGAGGAGTGGGCCTGTGCTAATCTATTTCCACAAGAGTTTAGCTAAAAATATGTGTTCAATTTGTGACAATTCTTTGATTTGTTTGTACATATTTTGTATTATTTTAAGTAAAAAAATAAGGTAGAACTAAATAAATAATAAAGCCATATGAGTAAAAATCATGACTAGTTTTGAATGAAAAGCATTTCATTGTGCTTATAACTTGTACGATAAATTATTATTTGTTGCACTTTTTATTTTAATTATACAAAGAGTGCTTTTTAAATGAGATAGTCAAATGTGGGCATAATTGTGAACCAAGGATATACCGATGATCACCTTACTTTCACAAACAGATATAAAGATTGTGTCAGGATTCATAGTCTCCCTTTTCTTTTACTTTTTTTTTTTTTTTCAAGACAGGGTCCCTCTGTGTTAGTCTTGGCTGTCGTGGATTCTCTTTGTAGACAAGGCTGGCCTAGAACTCACAATGACCCGCCTGCCTCTGCCTCTGCCACCTGAGTGCTGACATTAAAGGCATGTGCCACCATGCCCGTCTAGTCTCCCTTTCCTTTAGTGCATTTACTTCAAAACATTTAAAAATTAATTCTTTTAATTTTATCTTTGCCCATGATGTTGTGTATGTTTGTATATATTTATGTATGTATATATTATATATGTACATGTGAACATAAAATAAATATATATGTGTGAGTATATGTATGTATATATATATATACATATATATACATAAGCATTTTCATTTCTGTGACAATGATCACAACTGCCACATGATGTCTATGTAAGTAAAATGCTTGCTGTATCTTCTTTTATTTTCTTCTAGAGACAACTATTATATATATAAACAGTATAACATAAAATTACCATGTTCATATGCTGGCCTTTGTCATCATATGAAAAGGCCACAATGGTATATTTATTTTTGAGTTATTTTGGTAATATTAAAGCTATGAAAATTAAACTCAGCTGTAGTAAGGAGGCATGGTATGGTAATTAATACTCATTTTTGTCAGTCAATTTTGGTAGTTTGGCTCCAAATTAATCCAGGCTGCTTCACAATCCTTAATTGCTCTCTACAAAATGCAGTCATGCACATTTGGTCATATATTATTGGAGAGATTGTTTCCAAAAATGCTTTTATTAGTCTGTGAGTGCTAAATGGTTTGGAATAATGCAAAAGGAGAAATAAGCGATAACCAAGAAGAAACAATATACATTTCAACGATAATGAGCCAACTTTGTACAAAGATATATTAGAGCAATGTACATAGGAAGGCAGAGCATCCATCGGAACTTGGGAGAAAGATAAGCAGGATATTCATGGTTTCATGGGTTGTAGAGGCAGACTGTGAGGCACAAAATGGAGTTTGCCATTGGTAGGGGGACTTAGAAAAAGTTTTGTGTTGTAGCATATTTTGCTTCTGTTCTTAGTTGTTTAGCTCGTGAAAAGAAGTTTCCTCCTTGATAGATCTGAATGACTCCCTCATGACCTGTCCAGTGCTAATATATAATCTTCTAACTTTCTGGGCAAAGGTAATAGCATGCTTTTGGAAAACACTAAACAGTTTTGAGAATCTTAAATAGTTTGTTTCTGTGGTTGTTGTTTATTTTGGCTGACTAAGAAGAAAATAAAGATTGATTGTGAAAGATGAGTAATAACTTGAAAAACTTAAATAATATTCTCTAAAAAGAGATCAAAGAATTATCTATAAATGTTCTAAATGGTAATATATGAAACAAGGCAGCATATTTGAAAGAATTTGGTCTGCTATAAAGACAGACACTTGGCTCATAAAATCTGATTTTGTTTAACAAATTTAATGCACTTAAGCTTTGTCTGTCTCAAGAATAATGAACAGCATAAGAGTGATGAATGATCATAAAATTTAAAGCAGATTGGCTTGAGTTTTAAATCATGTCTGATTTAATTTAAAAGAGATATTAACATGAAGGGTTAATGCTAAATGTTACAGAGTAACTTTGTTGAGATTGGAACATTTACCCAGACATGTGCAGCATATGCCCTGTAGGTTCACACTTTATGGAACTTATTTGTCGTAAAAAAAACAATAAACAAAGTACAACAAACAATAACATCAGAAACACCTGGCAACTCATCAGGAACCAGTCAGGTTTTCTTGGCTGTCTATCTTTTTGCCTCAGAAAGCTTGAACTATCAGATTTGTCTAAATCAATATTTCCTACTGATTTTTACCTGGACTCACTTTTTATTATGTCAAGGAAAATTTAATTTCATATATACATGACCTTTACAAAGTGACAGGAGTTAGTGTCAAAAGGTCAGTGTTGGTTTTGGACTGCTATGATCCCTTTCATGTTGATGAAATTGCCTTGCAGATTTTACATAGTTAAAAAGTCAATAGGCCCCCAAACTTTATTACTCTTACAGCTTTCTTAACCATTCCTTTAAATCAGGTGTGTGTGAGTGCATTTTCCCTAAATTCACTATTGTTTAGACTAAGCATTTAGATAACTCCTGAAGTTGTAAAAAGCAAACAAACAAACAAAAAATAAAATCCAAAAAAACCTTCTGTGCTAGATGCTGTTCTTTCAACTCAAGATACCTGTTCTCAAGATAATTTCCACATGGTATTCATATGTACCTATGCAAGGAAACTCATGCTAAGTATGTGTTACATATGTAAATTCATATTAAAATGTCATAAAATAAAACATCATAAAAGATAATTTCTAATGGGGATGCTATTTTTTTGTGGACAATTGACAGCTTTCCTTGGGAAGAGATACTTTAAAAGAAGCCTAATGAAAACAGATGGACTAACCTGAAAACCAAGTATTTAACACAACTGGCATAGTAAATACACACAGGTCCAGGGGAGAGAACATACAACAGCTGTTTAAGGATAAGCCTGTGGATTTACTGGGTAATCTGGAAAATTTTAGAAGCGAAGGCAAGTAAAGATGCAGAAGGATGTTATGACATCATAAAGTACTGACATTTCACTCTACTCTGGTGTCTCACATTTGACCATGTCCCCTGGAGGGGGAGACCTGGTGGCACTCAGAGGAAGGACAGCAGGTTACCAAGAAGAGACTTGATACCCTATGATCATATACAGGGGGAGATAATTCCCCTCAGGAACAGTCATAGGGGAGGGAAATAAGGGGAAAATGGGAGGGAGGGAAGAAGGGGAGGATACAAGGGATGGGATAACCATTGAGATGTAACAAGAATAAATTAAATAAATAAATAAATAAATAAATAAATAAATAAATATATTAGGAAAGTCAGATTGCTTTTAATAGGCGACCTAGATAATCTGGTTTATTTATTAGAGGCATGACTTAGATAACTTTAGGTCATATAAATCCTTGGAGAAAAGTAGGAGAGTGTTCGCAAATCCCTTGTAAGATTCCAAAAAGAAAGAGAAGACAGTTGGAACCATGAAGTTAGGAGTGGTAATAGGGAACCATGAGTAGTGTCCAAACATAATTTCAATGTCAACCAAATAATATTTGTTAGTGGATTGGACAGAGGTTGTGGAAAGGATAGCCAGACCTTGGGAGGAAGGTTGGGAGTTGTATGGAAGACAGGGGGCGATGGAAGGACCTGGAGAGGTCAGGAGCTCCATAGGGAGACCACCAAGGCTGGTGGATCTGGACCCAGGGGCTCTGAACAAACTGATGCACCAACCGTGGACAATGCATGCAGAGTACCTAGACCCTCTGTTCAGATGTAGTTGATGGACAGCTCAAGCTCCATGTTTATGGGTAGCAGAGAGTTAGGGGACTGCCTTTGACATGAATTTTGATGCCTGCGATTTGATCATTTTCCCTTGGTGAGGTGGCCTTTGGGGCAGACAGGGGAAGGGGATGCAGGCTACCCTGATGAGACCTGATAAACTGTGATCAAACGGTGGAGAAGAAGCCCCCTAATCAGAGGTCTAGGGGAGGGGAGTAGGGTGAAAGAGGGAGGGAGGGTGAGAAGTTTTACTTTTAAGGTCATTATTAGAGTATTACTTCACGATATTGAGTATGTTCAGGGGAGAGAGACTGTGGTAGGAAACTCATTTATGGGCAACTGACTGGAAATTTTGAAGTTGTACAGCAAAATGGAACCAACCAAAGAAAGACAACGTACAAAGAAAGAATAGAAATATATAAGTAGATGTTGAGATGTTACACTAAATACAAATGTGAGCAATGGAAAAATTCCAACTAAGAGTGCTACAGAGGAAAAGACAATGGCAGCATAAGAATTAGATCATTAGACAGGACCCTGGATGTCAGCTAAAGGACACAGTCCTTGGTGTACTGAGGTAATTCCACGTAGGATTAGTGACAAACCAATTACTGGGATGTTAAATACTAGGTATTTCAAAGTATAGCTTAGTGACGATTTCTTAAGAGTCGTTTGTCAACTCAGTCGTAAAATCTGTCTGGGTCCAGGAGAATAGTCAAAAGTCCATGGTGAGATGCTGAGATAAAAAATTCTTTCTAGAAACTTTTATTAAGAAGGGACATGAAATACCAGAGATATTAGTGAGGGAGGGAGGCAAGAGAGCCCACATAGATTTATGAAAATAAACTAAATGATGACAGTGTGAAAACACTAGAAATACTTGTATGTTTTATTCTCTTTCCCTAGCTCTTGCGTTGGAAGTTTTTCTAATTATGACATTTCCAGCTTGAATAGACCCTATCTTCTTACGTCATGTCTTTCAGACCTCTTTTGAGATTAAGTTGGGCATCAACAGTCCACTGCACCTTCTGCCAACCAGAAGAATATGTCTCATATAGTTTATTTAGACATGCATCCACCTGCAAATAGGCTATCTTGGAGCTTCAAATTGACTAAATTGGAATCAGATGGGCTCATAATTCTGTACAGCCACTTTCTGTACAGCACAGTTGGATTTACTACAACTCGGCCCTGGGTGGCACATGCTGTATAACTTCACCACATGAGCCTCTTTGAGTTTTGATTTACTAGAAAGTGGACGGCTTTTGACTGCAATGCCAACAAATGTTCTCTTACAGAAATTGAGCATAATGATGGCATTTTCACTTCTTCTCACACATGCACTCTTGCTTTTTCAAACTTTAGTACCCACTTCTGAGGCAATTTAAGATAATTCAGCCATTTAAATACTAACAGCCACAGCATCCTTACAACCACTTTTTAAAAGCACTAAAATGCAGTAAAAAGACATTTTTCCTTATTGGAATTTTAATCTCTTTATCGGACTTCAATGAGAGAGAGTGTTGGAGTTTGTATTTGTTCTTAAAAACATACTGAAAAGCAGAAGGACAGAAAATAAATTCATTAAAATTCACCTCGAAATGATGTTAAAAACATTTTTCTGTTTCCTTGAAAGCCCTATTTGGAATTGGACAGAAGGTTCGTTATTGGCATAGGAAGGATTTTGAAATTTTTATTTATTTATTCACCTTATATCCCTATTACAGCATCCTCCCTTCTCTTGTCCCAGCCCCACCATCTCCTTTTCCTGCCTCCCCTTCTACTTAGAAAATGGGACCCCTCCCCCTACCAATGAACTCTGGCACATCAAGGTGCTTGAAGACTAAGCACATCCTTTTTCACTGAGACCCAACAAGGCGGCCCAGCTAAGGGAAAGTGATCCAAATGTAGGCAACAGAGCCTATATCAGAAACAGCCCCCACTCCAACTTCTAGGATGCCCTTATGAAGACCAAGGTGCCCATCAGCTACATATGTGTATGGGAGGTGGGCCCACTCCATGCATACATTTTGGTCAGTGGTTCAGTCTCTGTGACCCTCTGTTGTCCTCAGTTGACTTTCTTGATCTTCTTGTGGAGTTCTTTTACTCTTAACTCCCCACATGATTTCCCCTCCTGGTCCCTCTATTCTTCTCCCTACTCTTCCAAAAGGCTTCCTGTGATCTACCCAATGTTTGTCTGTGGGTCTCAGTATCTGTTTTCATCTGCTGCTGGTTGGAGCTTCTCAAAGACCAGATACGCTAGTCTCCTGAATGCAAGCATAGCAGAGTATTGTTAGTAGTGTCTGGGCCAGTCATTGTTTGGCCCGGTCCTCAATCTCTGCTACACTTTTATCCCTGCATACCTTGTAGGCAGGGCAAATTTTGGGTTGAAGGTTTTATGGATGGGTTGGCACCTCCCTCCCTTCACTGGAAGTTCTGTCTGGCTATAGGAGATGGGCACTTCAGTCTTCACACCCAACTCTGCTAAGAGTCTCAGCTAGGGTCATCCCACATATTCCCAGTAGCTTACCACCTCGTGTGTCTCCAGCTTGTCTCAGAGATGGCACTGCAATGGTTTCCTTTCTGTCTTTGAGCCGTCCCACCTTTCACCCCATAACCTGATTCTCCCCTTTTCCCCATCCATCCCTCTCTCTCAACCAGGTCTTTCACTTCATCCACTTCTTATGTCTATTTTATTTCCGGTTCTGAGGGAGATTCAAATATCCTCCCTTGGGCCCTCCTTGTTAGCGTCTTTGGGTATGCGGATTACAAAATGGTTATCCTGTGCCTGTATATGGCTAATATCCACTAGTAAGTGAGTACATACATAGGAAGGATTTTTTTAAATAGAGAAGGACATTGAATATAAGTTTAAGGAATTGTCTCTACTGTTTTCAAGGGGATTCACTTTGCAGAGATGAGAAATTGATCATTTCATATTTCAGTGCCTATGACAACTCTAATATAGTTTCCAATTGTATAGAAAGCCCTTTGAATATTCAGGCATTCTCCTAAAAGCTAATTGTCCACTGCACTTCAATTGTAATGAACTCTACAATAGTAAAACTAGGAAGAACATTAGTAATGTGCTTTGAATGATAGGAGTAAAGCTCAAACCTTTAAGGAGTGTCATTTTTATGGATGTGATATTTTTATGAGAGCATGCTGAAATCGGCGTCTGATGACCACTGTCACTACTGGACTGAGAAATGAAAGGATACCAAAAAAAAAAAAATGGTACAATTAGAAATTGAAACTCTATGGCTCAATTAAGATCTTTTGCTTTTACTGTATCTCCCCACATGTTTCAAAAACTCTGAAAGATTCCAGAGAACTGGCTTTGTATTATTCAAATCAGGGATACTTACATGGTAAAGAATAAAGAACCATTACAAATTTCTAAAAGCTCCAACCTCAAAACACTTCAGGACCCAGGTGTTACAGATAAGGGACACTTAATCTATCATAATCTTTTAATTGCATAGTTGAGAATACCATCTAAGTTTGGTGGTGTAAATCAGTAAAGTGGAGATGAAGACACAAAGAACTGAAATATAGGCACTGAAGTGAGCACTATTTAATGTGCTTTGTATGAATTTGCTAATATACTCAACAATGTAGGTAGAAAATTACTTTAATTGAACTTTATAGGTTAAGAAAAATTTATAGTAGGTGTCATAAGTGGCCTACATAGGGTCTCTCAGTGAGTAGGGGCATAGGTTATGCATGATGCCAGGTCACGGAGGAGTCATTGTAGGAAGTATCAGAAATAGAATGGGTAAACATCCAGACCTCCCTGTGCAAGGTGAAAACTGCAAAATATTATAGTTAATGGAGAGGAAGCCTTGGGACTCAGTCTTCCTGTCCTTGAAAGTCTGGGTCCATAGCTGCTTTGTTATAGATGCACCCTTATTCCTGGGATGACACCTATGCCCTTGTATCTTCAGCCAACAGTTGGTCAGACAGTACAGTGACAAATAGGACTTTTCATTATCTAGAAAGAAAAATAAAGAGCACTGAGGCAATTACCTAAGAGTTGAAGCTAAAAGGCCAAGTTCAGGTAGGAAGAAACTCTTGTGCTCAAAGCATGAAATGTCTTCTGAGCCATTGTGTAGCCCTTGGTGAAATCGCTGTCCTCATTCCTTGTCTCTGCCCTTTGGCTCTGTGACTGTATTGGAAACCTTCATTCTTATTTCAGCATCAGTGGCCATGTCAACCCTGGAGCTGCCTCCAATCTACTCTTTTTCACTTTCTCTGACTTTCTCTGAAATGGCTGTCACTCGCAAAACTTTTAGAAAGCTACTTTCTTCCAACCAACAAAATGAAACTCCACTTTGCTAATTTTGACCCAGAGAGTGCCGTCATTTTTGGTCTTGTGTAAATTCAAATTTATATATTTCCAGGTAGTTAAGGACTTCAGCCGTTTGGCATTTTGATGTTGTATTTCACAGATGTGTTTCTTTGTCCCTCTTTTCTTTTTCTTCTCTTCTTTGTTTCCTCTCCTCTTCCCACCTTCTTTCCCTTACTCTTCTTCCCAGTCTTACTCCCTCCTTTCCTACTTTCTTTATAATAGAAAGGCATTTTGCCACTAACATGGCAGCAAGATATAAAAGATCCCTAGACACCCAGCATTGCTGTTTTATTTTTCCTTTTGTCTAGTATTAACCATTCTTTCTCATGACTGGACTACAACAGAGTGTATCTAGTTGTATCAGAACTGGTTTGCTTGATAAATGGATGCATTCATAGGAGACACTGTATACTCCGGAAGTTCTCTGGAATGTGGCTCTGAAGTTACAGCACAGTAGTGTTTACTGAGGCTATGGGGGCCTTAATATTTCCATTTGTTAAACAGGGACATTAAACCTCCTGCACAATACTGCAGTGACACTGGTGTATTGAACATGTGCTGGGCCAAAGTCAGCAGTTGAGCATTGACCATGCACCTGTCAAGACTTCATCAGATGTCAGGCTTAGTAGTTTAGACCTTTTATCACTCAGAAGCCTAAGAGAGGTACATATTGAGTTGCTGTCTAACTTGGGATACACAGAAAGACCCATCTCAAAGCAACAAAGGAAACTAGTTGGTAACAAACTTGGCATAGTAGGTTTTAAAAACTCTGACATCTTCTAGCAAATTACTGAATCATCTCTAGGCTGTGTGTCAAATCCTTGTGACTCAAGATGGTTGCTGCAACTCCAGCCATCATATTGACCTTCAAGGCAACAAAATGAATAAGAGTATTAAGAAGGATCACTTTTCATTGCCGTGAACAATTTGATAGAATCATATTTAGTGCCCAGTCATATGGCCACACATGGCTGAGGAGATCAGGGTAATATCACTTATTCTATCAGTAAAGTACGAAGCTACAGTTTGAGCTTCTTATTACTGAGGAAGAAGTGTCTGCAACATGTAACAACGGTGTCCATTTTTCAATTCTTCAATTTTAGAGTTAGAATCTTTACCAAGTTCTGTGTTTGTTCTGAGCTTTTATTTTCTTTTAATTTAAACAAAATAATAAGTGTGCAAATAGTTATGAAGACGATGATGAGTAAATACTTGTAAAAAATTATGTATTGCCTCATTTTAGGTTATTTTGTCAGTGCATGCCTAAAGGATATTAAAGACTAAGTGACTTATGAAACAAAGTATAATTTCACATAGAGATGGAATATGTACATAAAATTAAGCTTAATAGAACAGAAAGAGAGTCCATACCAAGTTTGATGACTGAAAACAGGCTAACAGAGGCTAGAAGGGGGTCAGAATTTTTGACATAACATGCTTTTATTTTCTGATAGCATATAGAAATCCATTTTGCTCCTTATCTGTCCTGGTCATTGAACTCACTCAGTATCACTAATGATAAAAATCAAATAAAACTTTTTGTTTATACATATAGTTAGACATAAAATGAGAAATGATGTTTAATAAAAGATAATAGTTATTAAATGAAATGTGTGCCCTGTGATATACAAGTACATTATGTTCTAGTATTGAGTGTGAGCAAATGATACGAGGGAGGTGCATATGATCCTTGATTTAAATATGATTAGGTTAAATATGATAGGCTAAGGAATTTTTTAAAATCAGAGATGAAGTTATAAAAATATAGATACACAGAAAGACTTATAACATTAGTAGTTGAATTGTTTATGTTATGGTTGTCAAATGACAATTCTCTCTATCATTTTGTTCTTAGTCTATGCTTCACCAGCAAGTTCTTGAGTTGTTTTAGTTCATAAAATATAAATGGTGGGACTGTGGAGCATGCTCAGTGGTAAAACACTTCCTTGGCAAATGTGAGAACCTGAGTTCAGAACTTCAGAACCCACATGAACCTGGCTATGCTGACTGCCACCTGTAATCCCAGTGTCCCTATAGAAATACGAGATGTAAAGTCAGACAAATCCTTGGAAATCAATAGTCCAGCTAACCTGACACTCATAGTGCTATCCAAGAAACTGGCTCAGAAAGGTGCATAGTGAGGACAGACACCCAGGGTTTCTGCTACCCTCACTGGGCTTTCATAATTACATCCAGAAAAATATGCACCTGTACTAGCATACATCCACACACTACACACACACACACACACACACACACACACACACACACACACACTCACATGCACACACACTCACTCACATGCACACACACATGCACACTGCTTGGACATCCAGATTTTTCTGCATGTTGTAGTTGTCATCTAGCTTTTGTGAAAATGTGGCCCAGATGACCTGGTACTTACTATGAAATAGTGGTAAATGATTATATCAGGGAAATTCCAAAGTAAAAAGCAAAATATATAGAAATAGCAGAACTGGAAGAGATATTTAAACAAAATAGACTTGACCTAAAAATGACTCTAATATGTATAAAATATAATTCAATTCCTGATATTCTATGTATGGCTGGGGATGGGAATCAAAGTTGGAATATCAAAGTAGCATCCTTATTTCGATACTCACACTGTAGCAGTGTAAAATCTTGAGTGGAGTGACTTGAAATAAAATGTAGAAATACTATATCTATCCCCAGTCAGTAATTTCCTAGAGTGATTCCCTAAGGAGAGCATACTATATTTTGGACGATACCATTTACTAAGAACCTAGCCAGATAGACTGATAAGGCACATTAAACATCATCAATTTTTTTTGCCAGAATAAAGACTTGAAAGAAGAATGCATGTGAAAATTTTGGGAACACTTTCTAGCACAGATGATATCCAATCTATGAGAGACTGACTGTAACAGCTAATTATAATACAGAAGCATTTCAATCTACAGAGACTCATCTACATAGACCAGATAGAAGTGGACATGGAAATGAAAATAATAAAGATGTAATTGTACCTACATGAGTTCCCTTGAAAATGATGCCTCTAAAGCTTACCTGCAAACTCTAACCATTGATCATATGTATTGTATCCATCTTCTCATTTCTGTGTTAAAGAAGATATTTCAATAACATTTCTCTGAGATACACTGCAATTTTCAGCTTTAATTTTCTTTTCCTCATAGCCTATGATTCTGTCATATTTTCTTCATTTTAAATATTCAAGAACCCATCATCTTAGTGAGAGTCACTGTGTAACATGCCTTTCCTAAGTTCCTTCTATGTTCCCATATTCATCAACTTTTGACATGGCCACACCCCAAACAAAACGACTTTGTCTGTATTCCTAATACTCACAAAGTCACAAAATTGCAATACTTGCTGGAAAGAGTTAGTGCCTCAAAACTCTTGGTCATTCTATGGAAGATCTCTGGGAAGACTTGAGATCTTAAACATCATAGGTTCCTCAAAATAATATGTTTTTGTGTACCTGGAGGAATCTATAATGAATAAAAAATTGAAGTACTCAAATGTCTAGGGAAAGAAATATTCTCTGGTGATTTTTTTCACCTTTAAAAGGAGATAGTACTCAATAATATAAGGTGCTAGATCTAAACATAAACATAACCTAATAGCTTAGGAAAATGGGTTTTCCTAAGGAAGATGCTGCCAATATTAAAAAAAAAACAAAAAGTAATAGAAAAAAAAAAGAAAAAGGAATGGCAGAGTTTAAAGGTTCACATTTTGTGACTTCTAATCCATGAAATTTCATACGAATGACATGATTCCTTTAAGCCTCTTTGTCTACCTTTATGGAACAAATATGCTAGAACTCAAGATGTCACAGACATGAGGTTAAGTCTTAGAGGCTTTGCTTGACTAAGTTCCAGAGACCTCTGACTCCAGAGACCTCCAACTGTCCAGAATGATCATTATACATGCAGAGCAGCTGTTGAGGCTTTGCTTGACAAAGTTCCAAAGATCTCTGGCTGATCTCCTTTGCCCCTAAATACTATGCATGGTCTAGGTGTAATGTTGTTTAGAAATCTGCTATTTCTCCTAAAACTGTTTTTTTCCCTCTATTTCTCAGCCCTAAACCAAATCGTACAGGGAAAAATTTTTCCTATGGAGAATGTTCAAAGAGGGCATCTGGCCAAAGGCTTGAGACAATGATAGAGGTTTTGTTTGTTTGTTTGTTTGTTTGTTTTTTGTTGTTCTGACTGTGAGCACCCAAACAGAAACTGCATGAAGGAAAGTTAAGACCTGGACATAAAGGTACCTGGTTAGATGCTGTTACCTATAGAAACATTTCCTTAGAATTGCTTTGAGAGTATTAGAAGGTGGGCTTGGAACACCATGCTTTATATATATTTTACAATAGAGGATTCCTTGGCAGTTAGCCTAGGCTTGGATAGCACACCTGTTGGTCTGGCATTGGAAATAGGTCAAGTTTTATTCTTTAGAGACCATTTAGCTCAAACTATGTTGGTATGACCATCTTGTAAACACATTGGCTTTAGCTCAAGGAAATTTATGATTAAACTTTCCCCTATATTGTATAAAAAAATAATGATGAGGTCATGCTGGCCATTGCCTGAAAATTGATTGATTTTTGTTGTATGCTTTGTTGTAGGTTACAGAACTTTTTGTTATTTCCTTGTTACTATGTTGATTTTTGATTGCCCTAGTGATTATTTTTTAAAAAACATGATGTACTATGTAATGAAAAAAATTGAACTTCATTTCAATAAAATACTGGGGTTGGGCCAATGAGAAGGCAAGCAAGTAACAGACATGAGAGAGTAAGCAAGAGAGATGGGTGGATGGGGAATGGTAGGGGGATAGAGGGATGGGTAACAGCAAGTAAGAAAATTAGAAAAGATGGGCAACAAAAAGCAAGAAGCTAGAAAGGTGGGCAATGACAAGTATGGAGATAGAAGGATGGGTAGCAGCAAGCAAAAATATATAGTTAAATAGAAAGACAGCAATCAAGTAAGCCAAAAAGGAGCAAGGATTCAGACAGATAGCAAGCGAGACAGAGACAGAGACAGAGATCATGATGAAAAGTTTCCTGAAACTTTGAAACCTGTAGCTTGCCCATTCCTCTACTGAGGGACACTTAGCCTGTTTCCAGGTTCTAGCTATTATGAATAAGGCTGCTATGAACATGGTTGAGCATATGTCCCTGTTGTATGCTGGAGCATCTTCTGAGTATATTCCAAGGAGTGGAATAGCTGGGTCTTGAGGAAGCCCTATTCCCAGTTTTCTGAGAAAGCGCCAGATAGATTTGCAAAGTGGTACTACCAGTTTGCATTCCCACCAGCAATGAAGGAGTGTTCCTCTTTCTCCACATCCTTGCCAGCAGGTGGTGTCACTTGAATTTTTGATTATAACCATTCTGATGGGTGTAAGATGGAATCTCAGAGTTGTTTTGATCTGTGGTGCATTTACACTATGGAATACTACTCAGCTATTAAAAATAAGGAAGTTCCAAAATTTGTGGACAAATGAATTGAACTAGAAATGATCATAATGCATGAGTTCACCCAGAAGCAGAAAGACTCAAATGGTATATACTCACTTATATCTAGACAGTAGCCCAAGGGGCATGTCCCATGAAGGTCTTCTCTTACCAGGAAAGTGGGTAAGAGGGAGGACATCCTATTGGGACTTTAGGTGAGAGAAGAGTGGGATAATGGGGAAATAGAAGGATCCAGAGGGTCCTAGAAACCTACAAGAAGAACATTACAATGGGCGAATCTGAGCCCAGGGGTCCTGCTCAAACTATGACAACAGCCAAGGACAATACGAGAAGTAAACTTTTAAAAAATTTTTTTATTAATTTATTCTTGTTACATCTCAATGGTTATCCCATCCCTTGTATCCTCCCATTCTTCCCTCCTTCCCATTTTCCCCTTATTCCCCTCCCCTATGACTGTTCCTGAGGGAGATTTCCTCCCCCTTTTTATGCTCATAGGCTATCAAGTCTCTTCTTGGTAACCTGCTATCCTTCCTCTGAGTGCCACCAGGTCACCCCCTCCAGGGGACTGGTCAAATATGAGGCACCAGAGTTCGTGTGAAAGTCATACCCCACTCTCCACTCAACTGTGAAGAATGTTCTGCCCATTGGCTAGATCTGGGTAGGGGTTTAAAGTTTACCGCCTGTGTTGTCCTTGGCTGGTGCCTTAGTTTGAGCAGGACTCCTGGGCCCAAATCTGCCTATCATAATATTCTACTTGTAGGTTTCTAGGACCCTCTGGTACCTTCTACTTTGCTATTTTCCCATGCTTCTCTCATCTAGAGTCCCAATAGGATTTGAACCCCTACCCAGAACTAACCGATGGACAGGACATTCTCCACTGTTGAGTGGGGAGTCGGGACTGACTTTCACATGAACTCTGGTGCCCTATTTTTTTTTTTACCACGTCCCCTTGACGGGGAGGCCTGGTGGCACTCAGAGGAAGGATAGCGGGTTACCAAGAAGAGACTTGATACCCTATGAACATATACTGGGGGAGGAGGTCCCCCTCTGTCACAGACAAAGGGGAGGGGAGTAGAGAGAAAGCGAGAAGGAGGGGGAGGATACAAGGGATAGGCTAAAAATTGAGATGTTATATGAATAAATTAATAAAATATTAAAAATAATAAAATACATTCTTACATTTTAAAAAAAGAAACATTTAGTTTGTACCGCAATATGCCAGGGTCTCCGAGTATTTCTTTTTCCTACATTTCTCAACCTCTCTTCAACAACTGTTTCTTATAGCTAGTTGTTCAGGCAAAGGTTGCTTTCCTGTAACCAGTTGTTCACGGCCTGCTCAGTTCTTCCTACCCGGATCCACCTCTCTTCTCTCCTCTTCACCATTCCTGAAGCTGGTCTTGGGGAGTGGCATTAAAATATAACTGTCTCAGTGTCTGTGTTTCCACTTAAACAGAATGAAGCTCAATTATTTTACTTTGTTGTATCAAGACTTTACATATTTCCTGTGTCCCACCTCCCTATTTCATAATTCACATAATTCACAACAATCACACTGTGAACATCTGTGAATATGTTATGTTTTCTTCTTTCATGAAAGCAGAATGTTATACATCCTGAGTTCTGAGAGAGAGAGAGAGAGAGAGAGAGAGAGAGAGAGAGAGAGAGAGAGAGAGAGAGAGAGAGTGAGAGAGAGAGAGAGAGAGAGAGAGATCATGAGGTCTACTAGAATCAATTAGGAATCTGCTTAACCAAAACAGTGAATTCAGGAAGCTTATGCTGGCTTCAGATATTGTTTCCCTAGAAGAAATGAGATACAATTTTTTTCCAAGTGTAGATTCTCATGGGAAAAACCAAATTGCTTTTAAAGAAAGTATTACAATGTACAATTAATATAATAGTCTATTTTTTCTTCTAATTTTCACAAAGGAACTGCCTCCTAGTAATCTGCCTTTTCAGGCAGTTTGTTTCTAGTTCAACTGATCTGTCACACAGTCTGGTCTCCTTTTGCCTTTTAACACTCTGGTATCTCTTTGCATTTCTCTGATTTCTTTTTATTTCCCCAAAGCATGGCACTGAGAATTAGGAGCACTGGTGCTTGGGGATGGCTGCAGTTTCTTCAGACATCCTTCAGGCAACCAGAGACAATTTAACCTAATAGCCTGCAAATCTTGGGATCTACATTGCATTGTGTAGTCCAATGCAAGATTAATTTTAAGGGCACGCTTTTGAAGCCAGAGTAAGTGTGCTTAATCTAAGCTTCGACATTTGATTTTTGTTTTAAGAAGGACCTGCCCTTCATTAACTTAAAAGAGTCTCATTTTTCATAGTGACATGAACATGTTGGCCAGAAAGGAAGAATTCTGAGAAGTTCTGTGGCTTTTTTTTTGGAATCATTAGATATTCTAAGACATAGGGACTCTACCTGGCACTTAGCAATATATCTTTGAATGGATAGAGTAACATATATATTATGGTTCATCCATCCAACCAATTAGTATGAAGGGGTCATTATGTAGAAGTTAACAGTTCTAGGGCCTAAGAGTAGACATCTTATGTTGTAAAATATGCCAGAATTAATTCCTTCCCATGATAGTTGCATGCTACTGGAGTAAAAAGAAAACCACAAAGTAATGTTCTATATTTTAAAAAAACATATATATTAAAATACTATAAATATCATAGTGCAAAGATAGTAGATAATTTTCATTACAATATGGAGTATGTATGTAATACTGTAAATAAGATGCACCCAAAGTAGGCCTCAGTAAGATGCTGTATGTATGATCATTTCAAGGAAAAAGAGTTATGTGTCTCCCTGTGAAACAGTGGCAGATTTTAGGTAGAATAAGAATAGAATGGTGTGTGGAGCATTTGTCCTAATTTTAAAAGCAATTACATGGCTCTTATATTTATTATCAATAACTACAAATGGGATAAAAATGGCTATAAAGTAGATTTAACCCTATTTGTTATTAATATTATTTTGGTAATAGTTCAATGCAATAAGAAAATGATTTGCAGAATATTGAGTAAGGGATATTTCTTCATACTGTGCATCAGATGAAAACTGAACAACGTTCTTATTCCTAAAGATAGAGAAGATGGGTATGAGACACAGAAATATCAGTAAACCACCTATAAAATCATGCAAACAAGAATGCTGTTTTATTAGTAAAGACATGTGGGGAGAAGAAAGAGATATGCTTAAGATTGTACAGTTGAATATTATGATTTGCTTGTTTTTACTATATATTGTTGAGGTTTTTTTTAAATGTAATCTTGTTATGTTTCCTAGGTTTTTCCTCAAATACGTGCCATCAAATATTCCTATTGCCAAAACATAATGATATTATGATAATATTGATATTTATAATAGTGTCTCTCCATCCTTATTACTGGAACTGTGTATGTGTGTGTGTCTGTGCGCACGCGTGCGTGCTTGTTTTCAGCACAGTGGATCTTTTATGTGCTGACTATAGTCAGGTGTCGAGAAAGAGAAACAAAGAGAAAAGTTGTGAATATTGATTATATTTATTCCAGCTGAAGCTGCATGGCAATATAAATTTGTTTATATGCATGCTTTAACTCTTATCCAAAGGAGTTAAATTCACCAGATTTATTATTGTGATAGCAAATGAGCCATTCTTCATAGAAGCTAGCCCTTAGATTCTAATTGCAGTGTAATCTTTAAGTGTTCATCTCTTCCTTTGTCTGGTGTCTAAGGTGTATGTGGAGAAAGTAATCTTACTACAAGTTGAGAATCCTCGTCTATAAAATAGAGTTATTAATGGAAACTCTTATTTATAGGTCTTGTAAAAATGTAGTACTTCAGTCCTCAACCATGTTCCATATTTTTATGTGCAATTTAAATCATGACTATACACAGGCCAACCACATGAACAAGTATTGTCACGTTTAGATCCCTGGATATATACACAACTGTTTCTACTTTCAGAAGACTAATAAAGACAATAGAAACCATAGCCTAATATAACACAATAGCTGAATTGTGATAAAGAACTACATTACATTCAACAACTGTGAGGATGAAGAAGAGACCCTAGGTACAGGTTGCTTAAAAATAAATTCTAGGTCATGCTAATTAGAGAATTAGTATATTTTAATTATGGGTAAGAGTATGGTTTTATTTTTGAGATAGAGTCACAGTTGAACTATGATATCAGAGGCTAGTGATTTTTCTATGTGCTGAATCGTCAGAAGGAATAGTGAAAGTGACAAAATCCATTAGCCTAAATATTCTTAAAAAAAAAAAAAAAGAACCTGATAAGGATGCATCAATAATTTAAGTTCCAAAATGAGCTCATTAAAGGTGTAAATGTTCATGTCTCATTTCAAATATGCAAACTTAGTTGATGTGTTTTGGGACTGAGAAACTAACATTTTTAACAAAACATTAAAATATAGGTACCAGTGATCCAGGATATTGTATCCTGTAAACATTAAACTAGGGTCTAAAGACCATCAAAAAGTTATCTTTTTTTTTTTAAATTACATTTGTAAAGATTAGTTAGGTTTTATTTTTTAGGATATTTCATGCAGATTTAATTGGAAGCTAATATTTGAGTAATTAACATTTTAAAAGATAGTGAAGTGATAAATAGAAGTAAAAATATTGAAGAGATGTTTCACACTCTCACAGAATGTGAATATTAATGAGAAAAATATACTGTGATTCAGGGTGAATGCCTTTCCTTCACACCACCAGCATTATACCACAGGGTACTGGTGTTCTGAGATGTTGATGGGGCTTTGGCTTCCTGCAGGAAGAGAATCCGTGTCTCCGAGACATATGTGTCATGTGACGGTTGCTACGGTAACTTCTTTGAGGCAAGTCATTGAGTTACCAAGTAAATAGTCTCATAAAATGGATATTATAGCTGACATGTAAATTAAGGCTGCCCTGTCTCTGTCAGTTTTTCTATTCTGAATTCCCTTGCTTTCCATATTTAATAGAAAACCCCTTCCTCTTGCAAAAATATTCCCTTCGTAACCAACAGAACATCATTTGAATTCACAGTTGACATTCTACTGTTTCTTATTTCAGTATTCCATACTGCAACATTAACTCTTCCATACTACTCTGAGATTACAATAACAGATCGTTATGTTGGTGTATATCAGCCAATAATGCTGCATTTTTCTCAGTGTGAGGAGATAAGCAAATGGTAGAACCTGCTCTTAGAATTTTTAGTCCAAACTTCTTTCTGTTCACTTTATGGTGCTGATCTCCATGGCTTCTATTTTAGTGTATGTTATAGTATGCCAAGCTGCTGGTTAAAAACTGTCTCTGTTTATTTCAAGAAACAGCCTACATTTTCTCAAGGTGCACAGATGTGGCTCTCTTCGCGATCAAGTGTTTAGATTTTTATCGCCGTCATCCTTGAGAGATGCTTTTAAATTATTAAACATGATCCCTATAATGCAGGCATCATACTACAAGATTATTTTCAAATTTGTTAATACTTAGATTTAATATGCATCTAGAGTGAAATATTTACTTTGAAAGAATGAAAGAATCACACAAGCTTTTTGTGTATTTTCTTGATCCATTTAATTTTTAATTATAAATATAATTACATCATTCCTCACTTCTTTTGCCTTCTCCAACCCATGCCATGCCATATTCCCCTGCTCCCTCTTCCATTCCCTTCCATAACCATCCCATACTCCCTTTCAAATCCAGTACCTTATTTTATTATTACTGTTATATATATATTATAGATATTATCATAGATTTATGAATTAGATATTGAGATGTTTATAGATTAGTGCTACATAAGCATAACCGATTTTTGTATAATTTTAGTTATTGTTCATATATATGTAACTTTGAAAATTTGAAATTCAAGGACATAAACAGAAAATGAACAAAGATCTCATAGAAGAGAACCTGGAAGTGCTAGCTTAGAATGTCCTGAAGGTGACCTGGCTACCTCCTAGTGTTTCCCCCTGACATTCTTCATCCAAGATTCCATATTTGAGGTTTTGTATGCACTCACCAGATTCAGTCTGTAAATGTTCTAGAGGTAAGGTAGTTTACATTTAAGGGGTGCAAATTGCATGGAGGATTAGAAAGTCTGGAGAACTGTGTGTCTGTCTGCTGTCTATAATTTCATCTGTTGGCGACTTACTGACTGACAAGGGGGCATGAGCAGTGAACTCATAAATACAAGCTATAAAATTGAAGGGCATATATAGTGTTTCAGATGATTATAGCAACCAAATGCATGTTGTGGAGCTGGGAGGATAGAATAGAGTTGGAGTGGAATTTTTTAAAAAAGTTCTCTTTAAGCTAAATTTCCTTTAAAGTCATTTAATTCCTAACTCTTCCAGTTGATGTTAAATGGATAGTCACTCCATTAATGAATGAGATATGTAGGTATCTGGGAATAATTTGTGAATGGGGGAATAGTGGTGTTATTCAGTAGGAGCAATGATGTGTATTTTCCTAGCGTGTAGAAACCTAGGGTTTGACCCAAGGCGCTGGAAATGAAGAGAACCAGAGAAGATTCGCTAAGTGCTGTGTTCCTTGACAAGAGACTACAAGGGTATTAAAGGAGCTGCAGAGATATGAAATGTTACTAACTACCTTTAGGTAAAAGAAATTTCAAGTATAGAGCTTTAAGGATTTGTAAGAAATTTCACTGGTGGGTTTATTATTTATAACCTACAGCTTTACACAGACTCCAAATTTTATCTCAGAAATAATGTAAATGGGGCAAAAAGCTGAGAATCAAATGGAAAGAAATGCCTGTTTCTGAATATACCTTGCAGTCTCATGTCCTTTGGTAATCAACACCTTTGCCTGCATAAGTAACTGCTCTTTTCCACAGTGAAAGATGCATTTCTAGACAATTATGCCATAGCAGGTGAGAATAAATTCTTTAGGTACTTTACGTGAAATCATTACTTCCGTAAATCTTTTAAAGAAGTCTGTGAAGTAGGCATTGGCCCCTCTGTTTTATAGATAATTCTAGAAATATTGTTTGTCAAGGTCACAAGAAAGTATAAAATTTAAAAGTTAACTGAAGATTAAACACAATTATTTAATTATATTAAAATCTAGATTCTTTTTGTTGTTGTTTGTTGTGGACATGGAAATCTAAACCATCACAGAGATGCGTATAAAACAAAGTTATCAATATTGGGGCCCAAATGAAGCACTCAAAAAACTTTACTTTAGGATTTAAAATGAGCCGTCATACAGTTGTTGATCATTCCCTCAGTCATCACTTATCAAGTGTGTGTGACCCAGCTATCGTGCATCAGGCAGTGAAGAGCTGAAGATACATGCTTCCTAAAACCAATTAGGTCTTTGTCTTTACAGAACATGTATTTAGGAAGAGTGCCAGTCACAAATGCTTATAGATGTAGCTATTTTAGGCACCGGTTTATATTTGAAAGAATTGAAATAATCAGAGATACTCTACTATCCCTTTATAAGACCCTTTAACAGAGGCCAGAGTAATGTAGGGGCTAGCTATTGGTTATAGGGGGATACTTCAGTTAGAGAACAGAGCTTACGTAGGTAGAGCCATAGATGCGTTATGGTTTGCTTAGAAAATAGAGGATCAGATTATCCAGCACACATTCTTCACTGTATCATCTGTGTATATATACATATATATATATGTATGCATATATACATATACATATATATGTATATATATGTATATCTCCATATAAAGACATTAATATGTACTTTCTATTTGATTAATAGCTTTAGCTGTGGGAGGGGCAGTGCAGGGTGTCTACCTCATGAGGAAAAGTAAATTCAGATTTGCAAAATATTACTGTTGTTTTAATGTCAAATCAGTCTAAGGCTGCAAGAGTTTCTTTTTGTTTGTTTTTCTTAACCAGCTCTTATTAAGATTATTTATGTTATGAACTTTCTCTTTAAATAAATCCTCTTATATATTAATCACCTACAGCTTTCTAGGAGCTGGCTATTTATATATGCATCCATGTCTATACTTAAGTGGCATATAAGCATGCTCTCCCTCTCAAGGAGATATAAATGAATGGGTACATTGTGTTTTCTGAATATTTAAGGAACACCACTGGGAAGCAGAACTTATATAAGCTACCACATAGGACACAAAATATATTACTCTTTTTAACAAGGATGATCTAGTTTAGAATCCAATGAGGCCAATGTTTCTTGGTAAAGGAGAGACATGGAGGTTTATATATTTGATCCTTCCCCCACCACCCTTTCATTTTTAACATATCTTGTAATAAATTCTCCAGATAATAGTGGTTGGTGCATAGGTTCTAAATGACCATCTGCAATCATTTATGTGACTGTGCAAAACAGGAGAGTTGAACGCATCATCCAGGTGAGCAGGATGATGTGATCAACGACCAGGGTAAAATATAGATCAAAATAACGATGCAAATGGGAATTGGTAAAATACGTAAATAAATGAACAAAGAGAATAGATCAATTTTAGAATTAAGCTAATGGAATCTCTAGTGGAGGCATTTTTTTTTTTAGTTTGTTCTACATCTTCCCCATCAGTGACATAATTCTGTTTTGCCAATTTTATGCTCATGCAAATTTTATGTATTTCATGATGATGACCTACCCTCTCCACTTACTGCCTTGACAGTAGAAAAACCAAACAGCAACAACTCCAGAGAAGTGTATATTGATGAGCTGACTTTACATACTTTATGATGAGCATGGCTATTCTCATGTGAGTTCTTATGTGGTGTTTTTTTTTTATTTTAAAATTTTTTTATTAATTTATTCAGATTACAACTAAATTGTTATCACATCACTTGTATCCTCCCATTCCTTCCTCCCTCCTGCTTTCACCCTATTCCCCTCCTCTAGGACTATGAATGAAGGGGACCTTTTCCCCCACTATATGGTCATAGGCTATCAATTCTCATCATGGTAGCCTGCTTATTCTTTCTTTGCATGCCACCAGGCCTCCCCACAAAGGAGAGGTAGTTAAATATGGAGCACCAGAGTTTATGTCAAAGTCAGTCCCTGCTCTTCACATAACTGTACAGAATGTCCTGTCTATTGGGTAGATCAGAGTAGGGGTTTGATGTTTACTATTGTATTGTTCTTGGTTAGTGCAATAGTTGGAACAGACCCACCTTGGCCCATATCCACTCATCACGATGTTCTTCTTGTAAGTTGCTCAGACCCTCTGTGTCCTTCTATTTCCCCTTCTCCTTTATTTCTCTTACCTAGAGTCTCAGTAGGATGTCTTCTCTTCTATCCCAGTCTCCTAGTAAGTGAAGACTTTCATGGGAGGTGCCTTTTGGACTAGTACCCAATTATAAGTGAGTATATACCATGTGAGTCTTTCTGCTTCTAGGTTAACTCATTATGATCATTTCTAGTTGTATCCAGTTGTCCACAAGTTTTGGGATTTTCTTGTTTTTAATAGCTGAGTAGTAATCCATAGTGTTAAAGTACCACAGTTTCTTTATCTATTTTTTAACTGAGGGACATTTAGGCTGTTTTCAGGTTCTGGCTATTATGAATAAGGCTGCTATGAACATGGTTGAGCATATGTCCTTGTTGTGTGATGGAGCATTTTCTGGGTGTAATCCAAGGAATGGAATAGCTGGGTCTTGAGGAAGCCCTATCCCCACTTTTCTGAGAAAGTGCCAGATAGGTTGTACAAATTTGCATTCCCACTAGCAATGAAGGAGTGTTCCTCTTTCTCCACATCCTCGTCGGCATATGTTGTCAGTTGAATTTTTTATCTTAGCCATTCTAATGGGTGTAAGATGGAATCTCAGAGTTGTTTTGACTTGCATTTCTCTGATGACTAAAGATGTTGTCATTTCTTTGAGTGTTTCTCAACCATTCGATATTCCTCTGTTGAGAATTCTCTGTTTAGTTCTGAGCCCCATTTCTCAATTGGGTTATTTGGTTTGGTAGTGTTTAATTTCTTGAGTTCTTTATGTATTTTGGGTGGCAAGTGCTTTAACTGCTGCACCATCTCCCTAGTTCATAAATATAGTTGATTTCTATTTTTTTCTATTTTTTTAAGTTTTAACATCATTTCATCATTTCTTTCTTCCCTTTCTCCCCTCTAAACCCTCCCATAGAACCTTCCTTGCTCTCTTTCAAATTCATAATCTATCTTTTGATTAACTGTTATTATATGCATGTTTCAAAATATATATTGTATGACATACATAAAATGTATTTATTAAATGACACTTGTTTAAAATGTAAAATGTTAAATATACAAAATAACTTTCATATTTGACAGATAGATCAAGACTGTCCTACCTCTGATGTGAGACAGATTCTTTTTTTTTTTTTTTTTTTTTTTTTTTTTTTTTTTTTTTTTTTTTTGGTTTTTCGAGACAGGGTTTCTCTGTGTAGCCTTGGCTATCCTGGACTTACTTTGTAGACCAGGCTGGCCTCGAACTCACAGCGATCCGCCTGCCTCTGCCTCCCGAGTGCTGGGATTAAAGGCATGCGCCACCACGCCCGGCATCGTGAGACAGATTCTTAATTAGCTTATCATGTGTGAGGCTAAAAAGCCTACGATCACAGGCTACACTAGAGGTGAGACACAGTACAAAACTTTCTGTGTTTGTGTTGCACCTAAACCTTGGCTTCCTTTTTTAAAAAAAACCTTTTTATTGATACTTTGTGAATTTCACATCATGTACCCCAGCCCTTCTCATCTACAAGACCCTCATGTCTGTGTTTTGCCCTTGTAACCTCCTGACACGCACACACACACACAAAAAAAAAAAAAAAAAAAAAAAAAAGAAAGAAAGAAAGAAAAGAAAAAGAAAAAAGAAATACACACACAACCAAGCAAGCAAACAAACAAAACAAAAAGCATAGAAGAAATCTCATCATGGAAGCTGCGGTATATCACAGTGTGCAGCACAGTGTATCCCTTTTCCCGCAGATCTTCATTTGCAAATGTTCATTGCAATGAGTCAATGGTCTGGTTCGATATCTATGGCTTCTATAACACTATCATTATTACATTCTCATCTGTACTCTTCTTGCTTATCCTGTTTTCCCCTGTGTTATGGCGTTCCTGAAGCTTTGGAACAGCAAGATTGGACTTTTCACATGTCCCAACCATTCACAGACAATAAAGATTTTTGGAGGGACCAGTTCAGAACCCCGGATCTGGACCTGGGTGGCAGCTGAGCTGGTCCACCTGCCCGCTCTCCTGTATTCATAACACTAGAGTGAGCTCTCAAGCACTGCTCCAAGTAGGCCACCCATTCACACCCCTGGCAGAATATAGGGTCAGCTCTTATGCTCTTTAGCACTCAGAGCTCTTCCGCACCTCAAGACCCAGCTCAAAGTTAAGGGACCACTTTCCCAAGTGCTGCAGCTTGTGAGGGTCTGGGGCAGCTCTCGTGCTCTCACTGCTCCATAGCTGTCTCACACATACCTTTGCCCTCAGGGCCAGCTCCACTGTATTGCTCAGGTTGGATGCAGGGCCTGCTCTCTCAAGTCCTACAGCCAGTCAAAGGACAGGGCTAGTTTTCCTGCTCTCCTGACCCCAGGGTAATCTCTCCTGGCTACTGCAGGTGATGATGGGGAAGATGGATGGGGTGGGCCAGCCCTCCTGGATGGAAAGGGACAGACATGCGACATCACCACAGCACCTGTACCAGCTCACAGCAGGAGAGTGATGGGGCCAATCTCTCTTGCTCTGTTTTCAGGGCTGGCTCACCTAATATTCCTAGACCTGGGCTAGTAATATTATGCTGCCCAGGCAAGTACACCCTGCTCTGCTATTCTTTTTTTAATTATTCATTTTTTCTTTCTTTTATTTTTTAAATTTGCTCACTATACATCCTGATTGTAGGCCCCTCCCTCACAGACTCCTGATCCCACCCTCCCCCATACATTTTCCTTCTTTCCCCTAGTGCTCAGAAGAAAGGGGAGCCCTCCTCCCTTAATATCACACCTCAGTCTATCAAGTTTCTTTTGGACTGGTTGTATTATTCTCTTCCTCTGCGGCCTGGCAAAGCCACTTTGTCAGGGGAAATGATTAACGCTTGCAGGCCAGAGTCCATGTAAGAGGTAGTCCCTCCTCCCTATATTATGGTACCCACAAGGAGACTGTGCTGCCTATCTACTACATCTGAGCAGATGTATGGTCCTTCTTTGGTCTGTCAGTCTTGGCAGCACCCCCTCCTTTGCCCAGGTTTGTTGGCTCTATTAGTCTCCTTGTGGAGCTCCTGACCCATCCAGGTCCCTCTATTCCCCAGTTCTTCCATAAGACTCCCTGTGCCCCACCCCAGAGATAGGCTGTGTGTCTCAGCATCTGCGTGGATTTCCTGCTGGGTGGAGTCTTTCAGAGGACCTCTATGGTAGGTTCCCTTCCTGCTCCTTCTCTTCAACATCTTCTGTTGTTGTCTATGCTGTTTGTCATTCTGAATGTGAATTAAGTATTCTGCCTAGGGTCCTCTTTTTAGTTTCTTTAGATCTGTGTATTATAGAATGGTTAATCTGTATTCTTCTTATCCTCCTACAAGGAAAGATAGAGATACACATTGTGAATACCCATACTTTTTGAATTTTTGATTATTGATGAACTCAAAGACATGAGCTCATAAATTAATCAATAACTTGATTGATTCTTGTTTGGAATTAAATTTTCATAGATCTTTAACCAAAGAGTATCTGAAACTGATATCAGAATTAGATAAATATATCAAAAAAAAGATTAAGTAAACACCCCAATATTGTCAAATCTAAATAGCTTCAATGAATAAAACCCATGCTTAGTGTCTCATTTTTGCATATATATATGCACATATATGATAGACATATAGCTCTGTGACAACTAAACAAGAGCTTGTATTGCTCCTGCTTGTGTGTGATTCAGAAATAATTAACAACAACATGTATTGTCTTTCAAACATAATGATCTTTGCATAATGTATTTTGAACATAAATATGCTTAGACTTAATGTGAATGCAAAACTCTGTTTCATTGGTCTAATTTCACAATATAGAAAATAGAGTGTTTCATATCATCATAATATTTTCTATTCTACCACTTTCAAATGCAGGTAGATAATTATCTTATTTTTGAATTAATATAGTTCCTTAGAAAGTCCAAAAATTCCATGCTGTTTTCCCTATGACACTTTCTTTGATCTTTCAGATCTGAGAGATGGCTGCTCTGAAACCCCTCAAGTTTATCATAACATATGACATATCTTTTCTAGTAAGAGCAGAACGCTCTTTGGGGTAGCTTTTTCTTTCTTTTAAACACATAATAATTCCTATGTATTTTAAAACCATTTGTCAAATAAATGTCTGAAGAAAGGGCATTCGATTTACTTCATTTTAATACTTATTTTCGAGGTTCATTGTCAACATAATTACTTATTTTGACATCAGTTCAAAGGATTGTATATTCTGATATGCAGAGTTGAGGAAGCACAGATAGAAGCTTTTCCAGTGAAGAGTATTACAATTGGCAGAAGTAATCACTGAAATAAGCATTAACACTGACAAAATAAATTAGAATAGGCAGGTAATTCACAAGATTGCTAACTGTTCCTGTTTGACTTTTACTCTTACTTGGCATTTGCTCTCTCAGTACGCTATTAACATTCATAGTCAGTCTCATCTTGTTCTTAAAGAAAGGAGAAGGTGCTGATTTCTTTATAGTGTGATTTCAAGTAAGAGGAATCAAGTGAAGATAATGTTTACATGTACAATACTGAGAGTTTGTAACTAGAATGTTATTATTTACTAACATCCATTTGACCAATGAATATTTTGGGAATACAGGATGTGGTCTTAAATATACAAGGTGGGATCTAGATCTGTATTTTAAGCTTTAAACCCAAGTTTAAACTAAACAGACTTTCAGCCAAGCTTTATATAAAATGAATTAATATGTTATGGAAAATATGAACACTCATTTTAGGAATGGAAATAGAGAGAATAACAACTCCCATGGTGTGGGAAAGGGAATATTAGTGTTCAGAATGACATAGGTGAATCATATCACCCACTAACAATGTAAACAACACTGAAATGAAATGCCAGAGCCCAAGCAAAATAAAACAACTTAAAAGCAATGACTTATAGATGATCTTAACAATTAAAAGTGAGAACATTGGTATTCTAAAAGTTTCAGAGCCACTGTGGGAACAGAACCCAGTAACAACATAACAATAAAAGTTTTCTTGAAAATGATAGTCAATTTGGGGTTATATATGAGGCAAAAATTATTTAAGAGTGAATTCAATTGGGAAAATTGTGTATAGACTGATGAACATTAAGTTGAGGTCCTTATTCTGGGAGAGAAAGAGAACAATTTTAGCAGAAAATCAACTTTAGCAAAGGAAGGAAGTTGTCCTCTCCATCTGAAAAAGATGTGTGTGCTGAAGATATTCCCACAAATATATGAGTAACACTATGTATTTATGGTCTTTAAAATTATCACATGTTGATAAGAAATACTATTATGTTCTTGGTAGGTATAGACTAGAAATTTTACATAATACATTAACATGGAGAATAACATCGAGATTAGAAGTGTTTTTTAAATATTTTCTAATTCATGTTTGTTCAGGAGAAATATTAGACATGGATCAAATAAACATGTATTTATTTTAAAAATTGTAGGGAAAAATTTAAACATAAATAAAAACAAATATGAATTTTTTACACTAAAAAGAGGAAAATAAAAATAAAGAAGATTATTTATTCAACAATTGGGTAAATAAGTGACTAAAATGTATGGATATCAACTACAGGTGAAAGGCTTTATTTTAAGAGCTGAGGCATAAAAACAAAGAAAGGAAAAAATCTGTTTTAATTCCTTCTGATATATTTCTTTTGAGAAAAAAAAGATGAGGCAAATGGAACAAAATGTAAATATTTGTTAAATTTCTAACTATAGAGGTCTTGTTGATTGTAATTGTGATATAGATGTATAAGTAACAAGAATCTAATCATAGCAACAAGTTAGAAAATATATATATATATGCCAAACAAGTTTGGCATTTTATACCTTTTACTTAATATGTAATTTAAATTATACTATTTCTTATGATCTACTTACACAGTTTTAAAAATATGGTCAATATAGCAATATACCCTACCTTCTGGGTATATTTCAAAAATTTCAAAGTGTGTTCCATCGATCCTGGAAAAAATAAGTATGTGATCTACACTAACCAGATGAAGGGAAAAAGGACCACAAGATGATACTGAAGGAGAAGAAAGGTTTTTAAACGAGAAAGATTTTATCACCTGAATTATAGGGGGCTTAGGGAAATGACTTATTGGTCAATACAGCTGCTGCCTAAGCATGAGTGCTAGAATTCAGATTGCCGGGTTGTACATAAATGCCAGGAGGGTACGGCAGCCCTGATAAGTTTCTAGTACTTAGAAAATAAAGATGAGGCATCCCTGTAGCAAGATGACTATACAGACTCGGCAAATTTGAGAACTAAGGATTTAATTCAGAGATCCTAAATCAATGAGTTGAATGGATAACAATCAGAAGATTCCCTCCCTCCTTCCCTCCCTCTCTTTATCTGTGTGTGTGTGTGTGTGTGTGTGTGTGTGTGTGTATGTGTGTGTGTTTACACAGACACAGATATAAACCCACAATATTTACGTAACAGAAAAAGCCTATATATATATATATATATATATATATATATATATATATATATATACAATAACATACAAATACACACACACACACACACACACACACACACACACACACATACACACACACACACAGCATATGAATACTGGTTCCTGGCTCCCATTTTGTAATGTTAGGAGGTAATTGCAAAACTATCATTGACCGCTAGCTAGAAAGGTGAGAAGGATGTGTATTCATGGAAGAGGGAAAAGACAATCAAATCAAGAAAATGCCTACAATATATTGTCTAATTAAGGAGACAAAGAAAAAATCACACACTCATTTTTAGAAACAGTAGACTTTTTAAATTGCAAGACATAAAAAATGAAATCTTTTGTGTAGCCAGGACATAGAGGAAAAGAAAGAAGTGTCTATAGATAAATGGAAGGTTGTACCTATGTGTTGGGGCATGCATATACACGTGAGTTCATGGTCTGTGTGTGTGTTGTGTGTTTGTTCTTGTAATGAAAGGGATTTGAGCATTTTCTAAAAGAATAAGCTGGTAGCAAAGTAGTCAAGGAGAGTACAAAAATAATGATGTAACACTGACAGACGAAGGCACTAGCAAAGACAAGAGAGGTTAAATCAAGAACGTAGACCTAGTCCAGTGCAAGAGAAAATTTGTTGCTTTGACATTTGAAGAAGGAAATTGAATTCTCAGTACTGACTGTGATAAGAGTCTGCATGTGGGGACAGGACATTGAAGTTTATGCCTCTCAGCTTAAAATTTGTCTGTGGAAAATATGAAACAGTGTTCTCCCTTAAAGGGAAAAAAGTGTATAGGCTTTGATATCCACATATCATTGTCTGCCTTTTCTTTATCAAGAGTCTAGACAGAGGAATTGGAGAGTTATGTTAAACCTTTCTTCTAATGGAAACCCTGGTTTTCAGCACAGTGTGTTTTTCTGGCTTTCTGTGTATGGGCAACCTTTCCTTGGGGCTCCAAACTAGCACGTTTCAGATTTCAGAGAGCCATGACAAGTCAACAGAGGAAGAAAATGTGTAGTAGTTACTCGGCAAGGCTTTTGGGAAATAAACCAATATTTCTGCTTTATAAAAATATGCACATATATATTGTAGTCCCAATTGGACACATTTCTTCCAATACAAAGATGTAAAATTATTAAAACACTGGTAGAACTTCAAGCAGTCATGCCTAGTACTAGAACTCTGTATGCCCCTTCAAGAGAATCACACTTTATCTAACACATGGAGAGCAGTATCATCTGATTTTGAGTGGCATGGGCTAAGGTTGGACTTCTCCTGTGATTTATTAAATGCCCTTTGGTGATATTTCTCTGTAACCCCATGCTCCTGTTCTGAATAGAGGTGTCAAGTTGACTGGTATTTTATGAACACAGGTCATAAGATACTTTTGAAGTTGTGGACATCCTCCATGGATTGTTTTATTGTATTTCAGATATCTTAGGTAGCTGAAAAAACAGAGTAAAAGTTCTAACATGAGGACTCCATATCTGTACCTTAATCTCTTTACATTATTATTTTTATTGTTCTATGCTTTGTGTCATGTAAACCATGCCTCACGTTTGACTACCTCTTATTCATCAGATGTTACTCCAGTTAATCCTTGCAGTAGGCAATGAAATGGACCTTTTGGCATGAAATGCTGAGTATGAGGATGCATCTAGATTTAGTTAATTATCTCAAGATCAGCTGTATTCAAATGATGTCTGAATTGAACCCCTCTGGTTTGAGGAGGCTATTAAATCATTTGTTATGTCTATTTTTTTGGATAGAGAAGGAAATGCTGAATTCCTTCAATATTCAAATATCAGCTTTGTCATCCAGTACAGCTACATGGGTGAAATTATAAATCTACTTCACACCGGACCAATGTTACTATACTCAAATTAGTCCCTAGGGTGAGAATCATACTTATGAAGACAGTAAATCTCATGGATAAAGATGTGCCTCACCCTTTACCAGAATCAGGAGCACAAGATCAATGGTGCCTAAACCCCATAAAATAATGGGAGATGACCTCCAGGTACATCCCTTACTGAGGAGATATTGGCATTTAATAGCTGCTAAGGAGAAAGAGTCACTGTGGTCCTGGTAGGTTTTCCTTATTCTAGGTGACCCCAAACCTCATATGAGAAACACAAACTAGACATTCATTTTCCTAAACTAATGTGATTTATAATTGTATTCAAAATATTTATTGTTATACTCACAAATAAGTGTGACTCATAATCCTCCTCCATGAAGCTTCCTTTTACAAAAGCTGTAGACTCTTACAGGTATGCACAACTAGCCATAATTCAGGAATAAGTGACTATTGAAGGCTACCTAACCATAACTGATATATCTGCAATACAGCTCCTATAACTAAGGCTCAGAGAAAAACCAGGGAGAGAGAGAGAGAGAGAGAGAGAGAGAGAGAGAGAGAGAGAGAGAGAGAGAGAGAGAGAGCAGAAAGAATATAAAAGAAGTTCAGTGCATCTACTACTATATAGTGTCACCTGGACACAAAAAGCAATATGAGGCCATTAAATATCAATATTAAGATTCACTATAAAGAACAGTAAAATGATGGAGGAAATTCTATTAGGTAATGCCCATAGTTAAGTATCCACAGGTAGTCGATGGCTGCTAGGAGAGGTAGATTCAGTTTTCTCTAAGGATTATTTTATTCACAGATTGTCCATTCCCAAGTGGTCATCCATGGACACATGTCCATATGAGCAATGCTTAATGAATTTAATAAGTTATACATATGTGGTGTGTGCTTGTGTGTACCAACAATAATTAAATAAGACCTTAAAAATTTAGAAAAGTACATGGGTGTGGAAGATATTGAAGGAGGAAGGGATAAGAGTGATGTAATGGAAGTACTGATGTACAAAGTTCTTAAAATTTTTAAAGAAAGATTAAAATTAATAAAATTAGGAGGATACATTATTATGGAATGCAAGAGTTGGAAGTGGAAATAAAAATTATCTATATGATCATATGTCATAGTATACATATATGAAATCTGAAAAAGACTCAGTGGCAAAATGTCTTAATTAATAGACCCTAATTAAGAGAAACTTCACTTCTCATGAGCAGAGAAATGGTGGTGACATTTACTTCCGCCAAATATCTCTAACAAAGCCAAAGCTTTACCAGTAGAAACAAGAGATGATTCTCTCTCAACATTGCACATGCATTTTCTATAAATAAATAAATCCTTCCAACTGTATTAATTTAACACATTTAGCTGTTTTGAGTCTGCTTCCATGTTATGATCTTGAGTGATCAGCACATTGACTCATGGAGGATACACACACCAGTATCAATAAGAAAGCACTGTATTAGAAGTATTCAGTGTGCCACATACATAGTATAAGTCTCCCACTGTACTTGGAGGAGGCATACAGAGTCCTAGCTATGTCATATTTGGACTTCAGGAGGCTTGTAGAAGTTACTTTGAAAAATTACAGTTCCTCTGGCATGATTTATAGAGGTAACCTACTAGGTATATGTCTATAGTAGTCTAAACTTTAAATCCTCTTCTATGAACATGTGCAGGTGGTAGCATATACTCACTTTCCATGACATGGTCAAAATAGTGCCAAACGGTACCATTTTGTGAAATGTACAATTGTTGAACAGGCACTATTTTATGTATTCATGTATAAATGAATACATAGAGAATTAGAATCAGTATTAGTGTAAAATTTTTCCTCCTACAGTCCCCTGTAGTGTTTCTCTTTTCTAAATCATGCAAACAGATGCATACAAACAAAGTAAGGGTGGGTCTGCTTCTTTAGCAAAATCTAACTCTCTTATGATTTTCCAGTCTCTGATCTGAAAACCAGGATAATTTCATCATCAAATATAGCACACCTTATCAACAATGAAGTTGTAGCCTATAGGATAATGTCTCTCTGTGATTCTTGTACAAGCCATAAATTTGTTTGTTTTAGTGTTCTTTGAGGAAGGGAAAAATCTCTTTTATGGTACTAAAATGATCCCCTTGTATTAAATCCTGAATTGTAACAACAGTTAGCAGTTTCAAATGCCTGCATGTGTGGATGCTATGATAAACACTTGACATAGATTATTTCATTTAATCCTCACAGAAACCAAATGAAGTGTTTACTGTCATTATCTCTATTTGATGAAGAGGATACTGAGGCTCAAAGAGAATTAATAACTCATCCAAGATCATCTAATGCCGAATAATCAAGAGTGTTTACTATGCGTGTACAAAGACCAGCCTGGACCAGCATATTTTTGAGAGGATAACCCACAGGGAAGAAGCAGCAGGTGAGCAGTTTTCTCAGTATTAATTGAACTGGACACCTAAACATAATGCCAAGAGGAGACCAAGAACTAAGCCATGGGCTTAACTCATTGAGAGGATCACTAGCCTTCTGAAAGATCAGGGGTTGAGTTCCAAATTTTGGAGTTGCATTTATGGTATATAGACAAATGGATTGTCTTAACATTTATAACTAATTCCTCAATGTGATAAGAACTTCAAGTCCCTATCTGTGTTTTCAGTGGTGTGGTATCAGAGACTGATGGTCTTGAGCTTTTGTCTGTCGCATGAACATTTCAGAATGCCTGACTTAAACACTCATCTTTGTAGACAGTTTCCACAACCAATTTATATTCACTTTGTGGGGCAGGATGTAACTGTCTCTCAGGAAGGCAAGTCCATTGGGGTTTCCAGACCCACAGATAACTTTGCCTTTCACTTAACAAATCACTGATGGAGCTGTTATTGGAGTATTGTGATCTGGAGCTGTCAGTTACACGATATTTGCAATATGTACTTTTTTGTTTGTTTCGAGGCAGGGTTTCTCTGTGTAGCCTTGACTGTCCTGGACTCGCTTTGTAGACCAGGTTGGGTTTGAACTCATAGTGATCTGCCTGCCTATTCCTCCCAAGTGCTGGGATTAAAGGTATGCACCACCACCGTTCAGCTGCAGTATGTACTTGTAATGACTTGGGATATGCTCATGTTAGCAACATCACAGTGGTAAATAGCTTTCCTGATGTGTGCTTTCGTTGTTTGTTCTCAGTTGGCCATTTTCAGGGCACATGGACCATTCTCTCATCTTTAACCTTTTATTGCTCTCCTCTACTATTCTATGCTCCAACAGAATTTAATATTTAACTTGGTTGTAGGAATTCTCAGTCAATGTGTTGTTGACTGGTAGATTAATGAGTTTTTTCTCTGGATTGACAATCAGAAGTATGGAGAAGGAAACTAGGGTGACCCAGAAGAAATGAGCTGATATTCACAATTTGTGACTTCTCTTGTATATGTCAGCATGTTTGAGAACTTATCTCTGTGCCAGGTGGATTCCAATGCTGTTGGTATGGTTTGTTATTTTGAACTCTACTTGTAAATACCGTAAATATAATTTGATTCTTTCTAAACCTCCCAATTGAAATGAATATATTCATATACTTTATAAATATAAAATGTCTTGAACTAACAGAAGTTATTTATAGTTTAGCAGTAGGACTATCTTTGCAAGGCAAAGAGAGTCATGTGTCATAAACATGATATATTTTTTTACATCCCTGGGCAGAATAAGCCTGTTACTCAAAGAATAGCTGTTATTTCAAAGGCAGCTGTAGTCGTAAAACATGGTATGATTCTTCTAGTCTGAAACTCATTAGATTCTTTTAATTTTCTTAAGATAGCAAGATGATTACTATAGTTATTATGGTATACTGTTTATGTTTTAAATGAGATAAATACAAATTGGCAAAAATAATTATCTTTTGTGTTACCTCACCAAATCTTATGGTTCTCAGTACAAAAGAGCAGTATTTCCCAAAAGAATATTGTTTATAATTGTGTGATTACCTCTTGTGCTATACACATTCTTAAATGTATAGACAGATGTGTATGTATGTATTATGCAGACTCATAATCATTTGAAAAATATGTTTTTTTATAAAGCATCCACTGTGTTGCCTATATATCTGGAGGGGAGAGAAAGAAAAAGAGAGTGAGTTAACTGGTGAAAAGCAGAGAAATGTTATTTTGTAGACCTACTTTGTAGGCAATAATTCAACTTAAGAGCATGAGCATTTATTTGCTAGGTGGATGACCTTGAAAAATTACTTCATCTTCTGCAATGTTTTCATTGTTGTCAGAAGGACAACAATAACAGCACTGACCTCATAAGTTTATTATCAAAACATTAAAGCTGGGTGGATGAAGAATAAAGAACTCATCTAGATTAAAGAAAGCACTCATCAAATATTATCACAGTTGTTTTTATTTCATAATGTATAAAGTATCCTATTACTCAGAAAATGTATGCCAGTCAGAAATGATATCAACCTTGATTTGGGTTTCAATATTTGATGACTCTAAAGAACTCACCTAATGGATATCTAGGTCGAATCTGACTATGTATTTAGGGTCCTCTAAGGTGCCTTTTCTGTATTATTGAAACTGGATTACAGATCCCTCCCTCCAATCCTCCTTGATATGGCTGCAATTTCTGAATACATCTTGATTCTTTCATGATGTTTTAAAAATCTCAGACAACCCAGTGCTTGGCAAGAGGAGCTGATAGAGAGCATCATCAACCTGCCCTTCTGAGAACCTAGATAGCTTGGTATCTGCATGCATGCTGAACAGAATTAGGCAAACAACTCTGATCACTCCCAATTTAAAAAAAACCTGTTTTTACTTGGCAAGCACAGGGTTAACCACAGAGTGTTAGCTTTCTTCTCTGGGGAAAAAGAACCATGGTAAATAGGTAGGAATTTCTTTAGGCTATCCCAGGTTCCAAAGGCCTAACTAAGCATAGCTAACTTTTATGTAGAAGCACATATATACATCGGACTGTATTTCAAGACAGCACAGCAACTGATGGAATATCATTTGAAAGCTGCCTTTCTATTTTGGCTTCTGCCCACTTACTCTGATGTGCTTTCTTTCTTGCTGGCCCTTTTCCATTTGACTTTCTTCCTGATGACCCATTCCTTGACTTTCTTTAGATAATCTGAAAATACTAACTGTGCAAATGCCAAAGGTGAAAGGGCTCTTCTTCCTTACTGAACTGCATGGAGCCAAACTCTTTTCTCATTCCCAGTGGGGAGCTTTGCAATCTTTTAGGAAATATTTAATATATGTTCATTAAGTTCATATAGGAATGAAAGTGAACTATTCTACTTACTTAATAACTTAATCAGCTACTTGAGTTTCAAAATAAAAACAGAACTAGAATACTGAACCAAATTTATTAAGCACACTTTTAAAATTTGAGAGTGCTTTTGGCCCTTATAAAATGGTTAAAAAAAATACAGAAGATTTATTGTTGTACTTAAACCTTTAAAATCCAACATCTTCTCAGGTTAAAAAAAATTAAAAGATTATCCATAAAAGATAATGAAATGTAAACTTAATTTAAGTAACATATTTAATAAAGCCAATTTGTATATAACCTGGAAGTTAATATATCTCAAATTAATATTATTTGACTCTATATTAAGTCAGATCATTGTCAGACTCAAAAGACACAACAGGCAAGATTATGCTGTGCAGAGGCTAAATTTTTTAATGTCAAAATTGCAGGCTCTTTCTTGTTTAGAGCATCCTGGTAAGCCAAGAGGAGCTAGGATGTTAAAGTTTGCTCCTGTTCTCCATGAGTAAGGATAACTAAGCAACAGAAAACTTATTGCATTTAGTGCACTCTTAAAGTAAATGAATATCATGTTAAAAACTTCAGTGTATTAATTCTTCAGTGGATGTTTACTAAATACTTGCCAGCTCTTCTGTATTAGATACAAGTTGAGTAATAAGTGAATTAAAGTTTGTTTTCTGTTCTTGTAGAAGCCATACCCTATTAGGGAAGGGAGTCATCCCTAATGCACATCCTATGTTGTTTGTTAGACCTATGGAAGCAGGGTGGGCCCAAGTTTACATGGAAGGAGACACAGAGTAAGAATCTATATCATCAAAGAAAAAAAATAGTTTACTAAATTTTTTATATTAAATGAACTTAACCAGGAACATAATGTATTTTAATATTATTTTCAGATGAGTTACCTACTATCTTACCCTATGCATGTGACAAATATTTATTTACTCTGTTTCTCTTTATAGTCATTAGAATGATTCTAGGTTACAAGGAAACAACAAAGAAAGTTCTATGCATGTTCATATAGTGCATGTGATTAATTAAATTCTTTGTCACATGTGACAAAATGAACCACCTTGCTTTTCAAACTTTAATGTATTTTCTCAAGCTAATATTATAAAAAATGCACAGCTTTCTTTTAGGCCAAACTTGAGTAGTAAATATACATATCTTTGTTTATATATTTAGTTATTTTACTTTATTTCATTGTTATTAAATTTTATTCACATTACATCCATACTGTAATCCCCTTGCTCTTATCTTCCTGTTCCCCCTAGACCTCTGAGGGTGGGGTCCTCCTCCCCCATCATCTGACCACAGTCCAACAGGTCTCACCTGGACAGTCTGCGTTCCCCTTCCTTTGTGTTCCCACAGGACGTCTCCGCTGAGGAGGAGTAATCAAATCCCGAGCACCAGAGATCTTTTCAGAGACAGTCCTCTGCTCTGCCCCCCAACCCCTACACCTGAACAGGGAGGGAGTCCATGTCCTCTGTTTGCACTGTCCTTGGTTGGTATATCAGTCCATGCAGGCCCCCTGGGTCCAGATCCATCAGCCTTGATAGTCTTCTTGTGGAATTGGTGAACTGCCCTTAATCCCAGCACTCAGGAGGCAGAGACAGGCTGATCTCTGTCAGTTCCAGGCCAGCCTGGTCTACAAAGTAAGTCCAGGACAGCCAAGACTACAAGAGAAATGCTGTCTTGAAAAAAAAAAATAATAATTTTTGTTTGACTTTGGACAAATAGCTTAAATTTCATTACTCTTTGTCTGGTTCTTCCTTTTAAATTGAGGTGGACAGGAACTTTTAATTTTCTTTGAGATTTTAATATAATTACATCATTTCCCATTTCCCTTTGTCCTTTACTGTTTTTAAAATCTATTGGTGCTTTTCCTTTAATTGATATATATGCATGCATGTGTGTATGTATTCACATTTATAAATATAGTAAATGCAACTTTTTAAAGTATACAGACAATGATAGTGACATCAAAGTTATGCTTCAGTAATTAGATAATAATTAATACTTATTGATTCCCATATTTTTGAACATAAGGCTAAGATAAGCTGCTAAACTCTGACATGATAACTGTAGTGTTCTAAATATGTTATTTAGCCTCTTTAATGACTTTCTAACAAGAAGCAAGCAATGCTTACAGAGTGGGAGGTGGAGTTTTATATTACATTCATCATGTGGCTCTAATCCCATTCCTAACTAACAGTTCACATAATTAACTTTATGTTAACTACCTACTAGTCTGTGCTCAGAAACTATGACCGTAGTATAGAAATGCTGCAGGAATAAATGAGCAGATAGAACGTATGATATGATATTTAATGCCCTTGTCAATCTGTAAGAACTTTAGTCAGGTATATAAAAAGGAGGATAAGGCTGTACCTCCTGTGCCTCCTTTCTTCTTTAGATAGCTAAATGCGTCATCTAAATTATGTCCTGGTTAGACAGACGCCATATTCGTGCTGCACAACATGAATGCTATGACTTCCTGAAGGAATACTGTGGAAGCACGCACTTCCCCCACAATTGTCTATGTGTTTTGCTTTCCATATTATATTGATGTGGGGCATTGACTTGAAGGACTTGGATTTATTTTTGAACTCCTGTCAGCACTCCATAATTAACATTGCCCAGAAGAGAAATGCTATTTTGCCTCCTGCATCATCAACAAAACTGTCAGCAAATAAGAAAGTCCTCTTTGCCATTACTGCTGCTAATGTACTAAGCAGAAAAGAACAGCTGGATGGTTCCACACTGGGCTGTTAGGAGGAATGGCATTGGGTGCGATACATTGGAGCTTCCACCCACCTAATTTTTTGCTTTAAGAATGTGTCTTGAAATGACACTTTAATTCCAATCTATTTTTGAGTTTAGGATCTGATATATTTGCTGACCTCAACAGTGTTTATCTCAATGTCATTTTATATTCTTGACATAAAAATGAGTAGTTAATGCTGATTTACTAGGGGTTATTTTACTTATCTACATTTACTATGTTTTCTTTAAAATTTTGGTGTTCTGTATTCCATGTAATTATTCATAGCGTTCTGTCCTACAATTTTGTTGAAATTTATAATAGCTACAGGTAATTAATGCTTTTTGAAATTAAAGATAGTAATAACTAAGTCTTGATTTAGCAAATGAGCAGTACTAAAGCACAGCTCTTTAACAGTGAAGATCTCCTGTAGTCAATTTCTGCAGTATAAATAATATTATGTAATTTTGTTACACAAAGTGATGTTGTTTTAAGTTTTAAGTGCATGCATAGTGGTATATTGAGATGATACAGGCAATTTGAAATCATTGTGACATTTGTGATGCCTAAAGTATTTTTCATACAGCCCAGAGATTTTACTATTAAGTATGTACAACTCTTTCAAACTGAGAATACAGACCCATAGAATAATTTTTACAATAATCTTTACTGCTATTCACAGTACCACAGAGGTGAAAAAAACTCAAATGTCCACTTACTAATGGATAAACAAAATGGTAAATATTCATACAAATGAAATAACTCAGAAATTAAAAATAGATTAAAATCCTTATGTATGCTGTAACATAGATTGACTATTTAACCATTGTCCTTTGTGAAGGTAGTCACAAAATATAATGTAGTTTATTTAGGAGCATTATAATGAAATCAAGTAAAATTTATATTAAGTGGTAAAAATAAGAAATTCCATAGAAAGAAAAGTTGGATTTATGACAGATGATCTCAACAGAACTAAGCTAACTGGACTCACAAGATGTTTTCAAAGGGTAAAAGTGCTTTTTGCTGAGCCTGACTCCCTGAATTCAACTCCTGGGACCCATGTGGTGGAAGAAAAGAAGCACATCCTACAAGTTGTCTTTTACCTCTACCTGTGCACTGTGGTAAAGAGGCATCACCAGCCCTCCTCACAAACAAATGATTGTGATTAAAATAAAACAAAACAAATCCAAGGAAACTATCCATGTGACTGGCAAAAAAGGAGTAATAAGAAGCATGGAGTGTGCGGTTGACTTAGTTTTTAGTATCACACTAAAATGACATCTGTACTGAGAGAGAGAGAGAGAGAGAGAGAGAGAGAGAGAGAGAGAGAGAGAGAGAGAGACAGAGAGAGAGACAGAGACAGAGACAGAGACAGAGACAGACACAGAGACACAGAGACAGAGAGACAGAGTCAGAGACAGAGAGACAGAGAGAGGGAGGGAGAGAGAGAGAGAGAGAGAGAGAGAGAGAGAGAGAGAGAGAGAGAAAGAGAGAGAGAGAGTTCATTAGTTCATGGTTCCAGGTCTTTGAGAAAGGGGAATGGAAACGATAAAGTGCTCTAAAATCAATGATTGATGATCATAATACAGGTCTCTAATGACATTAAAACTGCTAAATTATGCCCTTGGGCAAGATGGTATTTCATTGTCAGCTTATATCTCAGTAAAGTTATTATATATACACTTAAATAGCAATAGAAAGTGAGGACAAAGAGTAAACATAGAAGGAAATTATGGATAAAATTCCTCATCTTACACACACCTGATCAATATTTATATAGTGATACCTTCAGAGTATCTTTCAAATTAGTAAACTGTAATATAGTTACATCTTTTTAAGTGCAGGTAGATGTTCATTCCTCAGTGTTCTAAGATTGACTGTTAAGTGTTGTTAATAAGAAACAAGAAGAGGTTCTTGTGGTCACTGATACATGCATGCCTCATCCTTTGAGACCTGTATGTGTTCAGGAATTAAGTATTGATGGGGGCACTGGAGACACTAGAGATTTTTTTGTGTGTATTTGTTTGTTTTGTTTTTGTCTTATGTGGATTACTATTGTTGTTACCTCTTTGCAAGAATAAACCACAGGCAAGGTAAATAGATAGATAGGATAGATAGATAGATAGATAGATAGATAGATAGATAGATAGATACATAGATACATAGATACATAGATACATAGATAAGCTAGCAGGGTATGGTGGCTCACACCTATAAACCCTGCATTTAGGAGGCAGAGGCAGGCAGATCTCTGAGTTCCAGTCTGTCCTTGTCTATAGAGTGAGTTCCAGCCTACACAGAGAAAGCACTGTCGGGGGGAAAAACATTGAAAAAGGAAAGAAGGGAGGAAGAGAGGGAGGGAGGATCATGTAAGTTGTCTCTGACCACTATAAGCACACTATGGAAAAGATCACCAGAAGGGAGAAGGGATCAATGAAGGAAGGAGGAGGCAATGGTTATGTTTTAAAATGCCCTTCTTGATAGCAGGCTACCAAGAAGAGACTTGATACCCTATGAGCATATAAAGGGGGAGGAAATCCCCCTCAGTCACAGTCATAGGGGAGGAGAGTAAGGGGAAAATGGTAGGGAGGGAGGAATGGGAGAATACAAGGGATGGCATAACCATTGAGATGTAATATAAATAAATTAATAAAAAATACAAAAAAAAGATAAACACACAAAAAATGTATTTATCTCCCCATCCAGACTGCTTAGGAGGAATTGTGAGAAAATAAAATAAAATAAAATAAAATGCCCTTCTTATTTTTCTTATCCAGAGTAATATGTACATGATTTGATTTTTCTCACTGAAAACATATTTCAGTGTTTTACCTACTCGTGTGTAGCAGGTAGATCATTCAAGGAACTTTAGGCCACCAATTCTGATGCTGAACATGTAGAAGAAGAAAACAAGCCTATCTAAAAGCTTCATGTGTCTTCTTGCTAATGGAAGATTTAGTACACTTAAGAACATTTTAATGAGTTCAAATCAGATTTACGGCAGAATGAACAAACGAGAATAACAAACCGAGGTCAAAATGTGCTTTCGGAATTCTTTGTTGCATCTGTTAGATCTTTGGGAAAAGAACTTAATGCAAGTTGATTGTGATTGTTTCAGTTTTAAAAGAATGTAATTCAGTCTATGTCCGGTTTCATTAAGACTGCTGTGGAATCATGGAAGTAATTCAAGGAGAAGAGCGAGGTGAAGTGTACTGAGTGTGTGCACTGAAGCTCATGTTTATCTTGCAGTTTACTGTTAGACCATGCATAGATCTATTAACTAATGTCTGTTCCAATTTAACGTTATATAACTTTGAGTAACTTTGCAACTCAAGTATCACAATCACTTCAGATTTTTTTTTTTTTTTTTTTTGGCCTGTGACACATCTAAGATGTGACAGCAAAGACTCAAGGAACAGACTCAAGGAATACACTTAAATGTAAGGTTACATGACCTGTTGCTTCATGATTGATGCTTAAACTACATTAAAATGAGTGGGATAACAACTTCTATGTCAATTTCTGTTCTATCAGCCCTGCAGCTTCTTACAAAAGAAAGAGGCTTGTATGAGAAAAAGCCCCAAGTGAGAACTAACACCTGTGTTCTCCTTACATAATGTCAAATAAAAAAAACATTATCTTTGGACTTAGTGTGCTATTAAACCATTTTATAGATCAATTACTTTATACCTCATATAAATGAATTTTATCCTGTGTGTGTAATAATATATAGAAACTGAAGTTCAGAGTTTAATAGAATTCGAATTCTCACAAATCATTCATGAAGTTTTATATCATTCTATTACAACTCATAAAGATCAAAAGTGTTAGCACCTTTAATTATGCATAAGTCATAGGAGATAGACTTTATTTATTGCCATTTCACAGAAGAGGAAACTGAAGGTCTCAGGTCATAGGCCTAGCTCTTCATGGGACAAGGTTTCAGAACTCAGTACAATACAGTACTTGAGGCCAGATACACCAGTTGTTAAGGGGGTTTTCAGCTCCATCTTTGATAGAAAGGGAGTCTTTCCTCCTCAAGCTCTTGATCTGTTTTCTAGTGTAGTTGTCTTTCCCATATTTTACTTTATCCATGTTCATTTTCATGGAGGCTACAGATCAATGGAAATACTAAACATCAAATGTGGTTGTTATTTGAAAAAGAATATATTGTGGAAAAGGAGCCTATGTATTCCCTGTAGCGAGAAAAGCATAACCTTTACCCTGTTCACATGAGCTTCCTGACAAACACTGCTTGATCTCACATGATGTCAAGCAAACAGAAGGAAAAGGACTAGTTGATTTGATGCTATGGACTCTGTAGGTTCATTAGAATATGGTAGAAGGACCGTGAGACCCTTCTTAACTTGCAATGGCACAGTGCATGAGAGCTTTACACACTCTTTATTGTGATCCCCTTGACACAGTGCTACGTTCTGTCCCCCAATGATATGCAAAAGAAAACAATGAAGTTTCTAGGTCTCTCTTGTGTGTTCGGTCTTTGCTCTGCTCTTAGCCAGCCTAGTTTGCCAAAGGGTAGAAGCTGAAACACTAATAACTCTTGGGCCTTCACATTTTAAACACTTAGATAATAGACATTTTCACCAACCCATTGCTCACAGTAAATAACATTATCTTATTGAATTTCCATAACCAAATGGCCCTGACATTGCGGTTCAGGCAACAGAGTTAAAAAATGTATAATCTCACATTTCAGGAGTTTGGATATTCTACGGAAGGGTAGGGGCATGATTAAGAAGAAGAGGGTGGAACTGATGTCTTTTTTTTTTTAATCTAATAGAAATATTTTTTTTGTGACTAAAATCTCCTCAGTCCTTTTTTTCTATGTTTATTTTTTTTCTCACTTTTTAAAATTTTTTTATTTATTTTATTTTTTTCCTTTATTAATTTATTCTTGTTACATCTCAATGGTTATCCCATCCCTTGTATCCTCCCATTCTTCCCTCCCTCCCATTTTCCCCTTATTCCTCTCCCCTATGACTGTTCCTGAGGGGGATTACCTCCCCCTGTATATGCTCATAGGGTATCAAGTCTATGTTTATATTTAACTTTACCCCTCTGTGAATCCGGTCTCCAAGTTGAGTTATGCTGGGGTTTAAAGGTTTAACCCAACCCAACCACTTTGGAAAGCTATCTGGCACTTTCTCAGAAAAATGGGAATAGGGCCTCCTCAAGACCCAGCTATTCCACTCCTTGGAATATACCCAGAAGATGCACTACCACACAACAGGGACATATGCTCAACCATGTTCATAGCTGCCTTATTCATAATAGCCAGAACATGGAAACAACCTACGTGTCCCTCAGTAGAAGAATGGATAAAGAAACTGTGGTACATCTACACTATGGAATACTACTCAGCTATTAAAAACAAGGAATTTCCAAAATTTGTGGACAAATGGATTGAACTAGAAATTGTCATAATGAGTGAGTTCACACAGAAGCAAAAAGAGCTAAATGGTATATACTCACTTATATCGAGACACTAGTCCAAGGTGTACGTCCCCATGAAAAACTGTACCTACCAGGAAAGTGAGTAGGAGGAGAGGACATCCTATTGAGATTTTAGGTGTGAGAAGCCTGGGACAATGAGGAAATAGAAGGATCCAGCGGGTCCTGGAAAACTACAGGCGAGTCTAGGCCCTGGAGTCCTCCGCAAACTATGACAACAGCCAAGGAAAATATAGGCAGTAAACCTCGAACCCCTACCCAGACTAGCCATGGACAGAACATTATCCACTGTTGAGTGGAGAAGGAGATCTGACTTTCACACAAACTCTGGTGCCCCATATTTGACCATGTCCCTTGGATGGAGACGCCTGGTGGCACTCAGAGGAAGGATAATAGGTCACCAAGGAGAGACTTGATACCCTATGAGCATATACAGGGGGAGGAGGTCCCCCTCAGACACAGACATAGGGGAGGGGAGTAGGGGGGAAGTGGGAGGAATGGGAGGATACAAGGGATCGGCTAACAACTGAGGTGTAATATGAATAAATTAATAAAAAATTAATAAAAGAGAGAAAAAAAAAGGTTTAACCCAAGCATTCCAGGACACAGCTCTGTCCGTAATCACCCAAAAGTGGCCAAGGTTCTCGCCTGGTAACACAGATGATACACTCACTCCATCAAAGAAGATTTCAAAAGTCTTAAGTGCATCTTAGGATCAACCCAATGGTCAGTCTTAGCTGTATCAGAGACAGAAATGAATAGGAAAAGATGTGTAATGAGGAAAACTTTCTCCCCAGCTGTGAGAAAGCAGAAAGCTTCACTCACTCAAGTTTTAGAGAAGTATAATTTAGATTGTTACATTATAAAATCCTGGAATCAGAAAATATCAAGAACAAAAATTCCCAAGAAAGTTCAAAATCCATCAAGGCAATTTCACTTGAATTGAAAGACTGAGAGTAGCCCTCTCTGTCTGGACATTCTGCATTGTAAGTTTATTAAGGTGGCAATGTTGCCTTTTAAACCTATATTTCCTCATCTCTCACAAATGGTCCTAGTCCCTCAGCCTCACAGGGTGACCATGAAAACGTCCTGTGCTTAAATAATACACACTTCAAAATTCTTCCAACTTCTCCCCATTGCTGACCTCCAAAGACACCTCTGGGTTAATGTATATTTCTTAGAGCAAAATCCTATTTCACAAAACCAAGATTTCATAAAGTTTCCTTAAACTGCCTAAGGAAAACACATCAGACTGGAGGGCTTGAGAAGAGCCTACCTTGAAAGCAGCCCTGGAGGCTGACTGTCTAGTATCAAGGCACTAGGAGTGCTGTTTATGTGAGGTCTTCCTGCTTCTTTGCTGTGTTCTTTCCTGCCCTTTCTTCTGATGAGAACAGAGGTGATACATAGATTACGTAGGGAGTAGAGAGCTCACTAGATGTTACATACCTATATCACGCAATCTGATGACATTTCCTCATATATGAACACATTGGTCCAATCAGTGTACTCTTCCCTGGGGCACCATTTCTTGCAGTCTCAGTATTTTTAGTTCCCTTATATGTCTCTGTGTACTGTTGAGGCCTACAGTGGGTCCCAATTTGGGATGTCTATTTGTGTTTTCCAATACTAAATGATCATCCCTGAAAACATATATGCAAATAGCATTATATAAAATGAGCAGATTATAATCAGGAATATAAATGGATGCAACTCATGTGCTAACAATTAGGAAAAATAACCATGAATTTGAAAGAGAACAAGAAAAGGTTCATGGGAAGGTTTAAGTGGAGAAAAGGGAAGGGCTAGATGTTATAATTATATTATAATCTCAAAAATAAAAATATTGACTAAAAGAATTATGACATAAACACATGAGTCCTATGGGAATAGAGCCCTGCTCTTTTAACTTGTTTTACTGTACTATTCCTTATAAAGGCCTTAGATTTGAATGTAGTCACACTGTAGGTTGTGGCTTCTACATGTGACTAGGTAGGAAGTTCACCACTTAGTTGATATTGTAAAAAATTGTGTTGGTTTCCTAACAGAAGTTACTTTCTACCCCTTGCATCATAATAATCCACAGAAAGACTAGGAGAGAGGGCTTTCTTAAATGAATATTTTCTAAACACTACCACATTGCAATTAAATTGGAATCTTCCAGCAAAACCAAGGTTCTTTGATTTTTATAAAACTCCTTGAATGATTATAAATTTTCATATAGGATTGAAAATCACAGGTCTAAGTTTTTTAAGGATTCAGTGGCTCAACCATCATGTATAAAATGTTTTTAATCCTTAAGGGGAAAGAAAAAGAAGAGTTAGTACAGGCAAGAACATATACTTCATATTATACTTTATTTCAGTCTCTATATTTTAGCAGTATAAAACACTATTATCACAAATTTGTTCTGGGTATGAAATAATAAATAGAGTCCTGGATTCTGACAGGTAGATCTTAATTCTAATTAAGTTAACATCATTCCTAAGGAAACTAGAGATCACATTAATTTTCTTTGTTTTGGGAATAAGTAAAACTTCAAATGTTCTATTAATATTTTTCTAAAGATAAAGTTTAAAAAGTTTTTTAAAAAGTTAAAGAAGTCAGATTGGAAAGTCTAAGTTGTCTACTTCCCCGTAGTTTCTCTTTGTGATATTAAAAGACTCTAGCTGTGACAAAGGGATTCACAATCCTGTCCTTGGAAAGCCAAAATTAGGTAAATTCTATTTACTAATGGAGAATCCTAGGAAAGACAAAATTGCATATGGAAATGACAGTGTAGTTCTGATGAAACTGGTTCAGGTCACAATGGGTGCAGGGGAGATACAGACTTATCTCAGGGAAACTGCGAGAAAAGTTAGAGCTCTTGAAGGTGCTGGTTGGACCACGATGCTTCTAGGCCTGGAGGAGTTGAAGGAGGTCTCATCTTGTTATTTGTTTGGTTTTGTTTTTCCATCATCTCTGTTTCTTGATAACTTTGGGCTTCCTGTGATTGATTTGGGGACTCTACAGACCTGACTTGCTGCAATTTGTCAGAAGCTAGCCTACACATGTGTTTTGAGTTGGGGCTGCCTGAGAAATGGTTTTGTCAGAAACACCAGGCAGTGCAGCTGGGCAATTTCATCTGTGTCTTCTTTTATTAGTATTAGAAACAAGCCACCCAGTGCAAGTGTTGATTTGAAGACGTAAGGATGGTTAAAAAAATATAAATCATCTCTCTCTCTCTCTCTCTCTCTTTCTCTCTCTCTCTCTCTCTCTCTCTTTCTCTCTCTCTCTCTCTCCATCTGTTCTTTCTTCTCCAAAGTGTGTTGGAGGCTGTGCCTGTTGAATATTTAGCATTTTGATGAATTCACCATAAAAAGCTGTTGTGTTTCGTATAAATCCTTATTTGGAAGTTTATGGGGATTACTGGTAGCTTGGTAGCTGTCCTCTGGAGTGTGTGGACTATACCTCTCTTCAGGGTAGAAACATCAGCCAGCTATGAAAGTTGCTTCTTAAGTGATAAAACTCAGGGCCTCAAAGCTATCCTGAATGATTTAAAGCCCTGCCTTTGTCATTTCTCCAGGAGTTTAACTTCTCCAGATCTCAGATCACTTCTTGTTAAGTGAGCATAATAATAGCATCTATTTTGTAGATCTGTCATGAATATGAGATTTGCTAGTACATGAGAAACAATATTGCTGAATTCAAAACTGGAATCACACACACACACACACACACACACACACACACACACACACACACACTCACATACACACAAGATAAGGATTCTTGAAGCTTGAAGTTTTGCCTCCAAACCAACTGAAAAAACAGTAAGCAGTGGGGTATGAAATTGTGTTATTGTTCTTCATTGGTCTGAATTTTGATCCTGGCTATTACTTAAAAGGTATATTAATTTAGGTAACAATGATTGACATCTTTGTTATTTTGTATTTTAAATTAGCAAAATACAATATCTCCTTTTTCAACTTGGCTTAGGTTGAATGAAATCATTTGTCAACATCATCTCTCACCTTGAAGACTTTAATAACTTTCCAAATGATCCCCTGGTTGCCAGTCTTATCACTTAATAACTCATTTGCCATACAACAGTATGAATAAACTACACAATGAAGTAGGAGACTTCCTTACATAACATGCGCATTGATTTTCTACAATGTTAAAAATGAATGTCACGATTATATAGGTAGTCTATTTGGTCCTACACAATATCTCCATACCAAAATCACCCTCCTTATTACAAGTTCTTCCTTTGTTTACTGCACTGCAAATATGCATGCTTCCTTTTTTTCACTTTGAATCTTTGAAAGTGATTGGGTCATTTGCATATGTTCACACTCAATAATAACTTATCTAAAATCCAGAAAGATTTGGTACTCCTTTTATACCTCTCCTCAAGTGTATCACTTTAGAAATGTCATTTCTTATGATTTCATCTAAAGGAGACAATTGTTCAGGTTAATCCACAGTTTCTCATAACTTTATCATTGCTTGTCAGATTTTAAAAACACCGTATTCATTAGTATCTTTACTTATGCTTTTTTTTCTCTTCTCTGACAATTAGAGGAGTAGATATTACCTGAATTGCTTATATTATATATGCTCGTGGGTCACCCACAGTAGGTGTTCAATGAATATAATTAGAAAAAAGAAATTGGGACAAAAAGAGAGGGGATGTTATCACATAAAATGTCCCTAATGTCCTTTTTGCACTACTAAATGAAGTTGAGACAGAAGATTAAGCTCTGTGTAGACATGTTTCACTGACAAGCAGTGAATGCCATTCAACATGTAGTCTGGATTCCGGAAGGAAGGAAAAAAAAATCACCGTCAGTTTTCTGAAGCTAGGAATCTAAAACTTGTCACCTGCTCAAAGGAGGAAGGATGTGTCTTCTCAGGCCATGGTTCTGACTGCCAACTTTGAGTTTGTCAGTTCCAGTGAGGCTACTGGAAGATGGGCATAGGTAAGGACTAGGACAGCACATTTATTCTGCCACAGTCATCCCGTTCCCCTGGTTAAGTGTTGAAAGCATGAAATTTTTACCACCTCTGGACCAACACTTGTTCTGGCAAGCTGTTTAGCCAGGCTGGTATTTGCCAGTAACACCTCTGTATTGTATCATTTCTTCTTCCATTCAACAGTAAAATAGATAAGAGGGTAATCTTAATTCCTGGCAGACTGTATCATAGCATATCTATTTCCAGAAGGCCTGGATCATACTTTCTTCCAAATCTGTTCTCAGAGGCTCTTGTCTCACTGAAATTGCTTTTTCTGCCTCCACCAGCTGGACACTCAAAAACACAATCTGAAGAGGACCTATTTAGTTTTGTCATCCTATCATTTGAGAGAAATGTGAAGCCTCCTCCTGATCTAAAAATTGTGCATGGCTGTTTCACATGCACAGAGAGAATGGCATGCCTAGCAAATACCTTCTTCCTGTGAGATACTGCTCCACATGACATCCTCCCACAAGCTTTCTGGAAGGGCAGACATTTTCAACAGTGAATATTGTGTATGCAGATATATCCTCAACCATATTGACACTGACACTTTGATGGCTAGCTTTATTACAGGCACCCTTCTAATAAATATTAGCCATTATAAACATTATTTCTTTAAAAGTTCATATTCAACAGATGGGAAAGCTGAGACAAGAGAGGTTTAATATGGCATCTAAAGTTATCCAATAATGTCACGAGGCAACCTGGCTTCAGATGCTCTATTGTAGAAGTAAAGACTTCTTTTTTAATTTTTAATGATACTTATCTAAAGCCAGCATCTTCAAAGGGACTTTTTGTGTACCTCTAAGCAATATTTCATGTTTAAACTTATAATTATACATCTAACTTTGCCCAGTATGTGAAGGTTATGACCAAAGCAACTGCTTTTCCCTTAGTGCCTGAGGTGAGATTTTCAAAATCTATAAGGCTTATGTTGTATATTATGGTAGATTTTTGGTAATGAATGAATGAAAGATAACTCATGCACCATCTATTGTCATGCTCCACATTTTTATGTAGATTCCACCTTCGGGCAAACAAGAAAAATGAGTAATAGAGCACGGAAAGTGCAGGGAGTTTAAGTGTTCCTTGAAACAGTCGAATTCTCCATGATGGCTACATTCCAGAAAATGGGAAGGAATATAGTTTCAAAGCATGGCTCTCTACTGATTGTGTACTGTACAAATGTTCCTTTAATATCTTATCAAGTGTCCGAATGGGCATATTTATACATCTGTGTGTGTATATTTATATGTACTTGGGTTTCCTAGACAATCAGTTTAATGTTAAGTAGATCATTATTGGAATTTCCATTTCATATTTCTAAATATTCAGAGATGTTCCTGCAAAGATCTCCAGAGCTGAAACACAGCACTGCGGCTTCAGGGTTCTCCACTAGAGGATTAACAACCTGCCTTCTCCATAAAATGGGAACTTTAGAAGCTCCTTATTGAAGCGAAATTGGAGAAAGGGTAGGGTTAATTAAACAGAGACTACAACTTTGTCTAGAATGCATAGGTAAACTTGCGAGAAGGCAACTGGATCCATTTCCTAATTAACTGATGAATGGAACTAGTGTTATATGAACAAAAATTTGGAGTTGGAAAGTCAAACCATTCCTGATTTTAAAAAAATATTTTGGTAGACAGAAAAAGTTGAGCCAATATCAGAACAATCACCTTTGGACAATGCTACTCCAATATTAAAGACAGGATTTTGAAGTTTTTCATGGTTTCATCAACCTATTTCTGATGAGTACCAGATAAGAAAGGAGAAACAGACAAAGTATTAAAATAGTCATTACTCAGGAAAGAGTTATTATGTCAAATTGGACAAGAACTGTTTCCAGGAAAGAAATAAAAATCAATTGCTAAAACTTGTGTGGAGAGTCTTCTAGGAGGACTGAGTACCAAAATATTATCACACTTTTCAGGTGTGTGTGTGTGTATGTGTGTGTGTGTTCATGTCTATGTGTGCATGTTTGTGCCTGAGTGTATGTGTGTATATGCATATAAATGTATGTGTATTTATCTATGTGTATGCATATGTGTATATGTCTATACATATATTTATATATGAAAATTTACATGTGCATGTGTTTGTATGTGTGTTTTGTGATGTTGGAAGAAATCTAAGCAATAATGAAAATATAGAAAAAGAAAAGAAAACCCACCTAATACACAAAGGCTAAAGAAAAGAAATCAACCTGACTCCCTTTTTTATAAGCACTTTTAAATAATTAACTTTTTGCATGAAATTTGCAAGTGCTGAAATCTTTCAAAGAGTATGATATATAATCTGAGATGGTTATCACACTTATTAAAGATGAAAAATTATTATTTGAAGAATAAAGGAAAGGCTTCTGATCATTGAATTTGTCAATAGGCAGATGTTAGGTGAGGAAGAAAATATTTACACATGGGGCCTGTGGAAATGAGGTTGGGCACCTCCTTCAAAACTACGGCATTAGCACTTTCCTTTATGGATCGCTTTGTGTAAGTGATTTTTTTTTTCTGTGAAATTAATGAATTCCTTCCCTCCTACAGAAGCAACTGCAGTCATCAGGAGAAGGGATGGAGGGAGGGAGAGAGAGAGAGAGAGAGAGAGAGAGAGAGAGAGAGAGAGAGAGAGAGAGAGAGAGAGAGAGAGAGAGAGAGAATGAAAGAAAGGAAGGAAGGAAGGAAGGAAGGAAGGAAGAAGAAAGAAGAAAGAAAGAAAAAGAAAAGCATTGGAATCCAATAAATCCATCAGGATCTAAAGGGTTAATCCTCCGGTCGCCACTAGGTGGCAGGGTGGGACTAGTTTTGGGACTTTGTTGGCTCTAACTGACTTGCTTAAATGAGAACAGACACTGTCTCTGTTCATTTCAGCTATGGTGCTGCTTCCTTAAATAGAGATTTAACTCTGCATATGTCAAATCTTTGGAACCTTTCCTTTTTGTCTCACACGTGTTTACAAGCATTTAATCTTATAATTCCAGCCTGAACCTCACAGGAGAAACATTTGGGAATGAGACATGTGATTTAATGGGGTCAAGGTTTGTGGGGAGAATTCTTTTTGTCAGTATCCCCATAATCTTCTTTATTCTTCATCATAGAACACTTGGAGTTTACACGCAAGCTCACAACTCATTTTGCTTTGGCTGTTTAACCATCAATAGAGATAAAATTCACTATGAGGAAATTCTGAAACAGCTGCAAGTGTTCCTCATGCCAATGAGTTTCCAGTGAGTTCTTTCTCAGTTTTTCTAGTTAATGAAATACATATAATGTGTTCTCACTTCCGATATAACGCCATTGCTCAGGTATACTATTGTATGCACAAAATCCTAGGATCAGAATACAGAGTAAATAGTGGAAGGACTCCCTGTATGCAACAGTGTTTATTTCACTTGCAAGGCATTTTCTGATTGTTAGCGCACTTAGACTAGTTAATTAACATACTCGTTAATTTAGGCAGCAGTTTACTAAAAAGAAAACAATGCATGGGAATCAGATGGACAGTGGCCTAATTTCTGTGAACCTTATATTCTAACTGGGAAAACAGACTCCAAAGTGAAAAGTCTATGCAATATAAGGAGAACAGGGAAGGACTGAAGGCCAAGGAATACCAGGAGACAAGGCAGTTTCTTACTCAAGCTTTTGGAGAAGGAAATAGACAATGGAAGTGAGGAAGAAGGTGGAGGCGAACTGTCTTTGTCATCTTGAGTATGTAGCAAAGGTTTGATTAATTCATCTTTAAAATGGGCACATTGCTGAATGACAAAGAAAGTCTATATTTTGTGAATTCTCTCTAGAAAACATGAATAAAGAAGTAACTTTATAGTTAACATTTGGATTCTGAGACAGAGCCAACTACAAGCTTTGTGCCCTCGCTTACATGGAGCAGATACAACTAGTGAAAAAACTTCAGTATGTGGATCTTTTTAGAATGTCACAGTAACAATTCCTTTTAGGAGGACTTCCTTAGCTAGAGTGTTGTAGGCAAAGCATGGACCTGTGTAGGAAAGAAGATGTATAAAAAAGAATATGTAAAAGTATATTAAATAATCCAAGTAAATTATTCTAGCACAGGCCAAAACCAAAATGGCATGATGAGCAACCCTCCCCCCAAAGTATATGATAAAATCTGCACTCATTATTGTAGCCTACAAGGTCTTCCCAGTCATTGTGTCTTCATGTCAACCTTTGCATTATGAGAAGTTTGTACACTTAATTGCCTTGCAAATTAATCTAGAAGTGGAATCATACTATGACCAGCACTATTAGTCACTGTGAGCCTTTCTCAGCCCTGTTTGATCATGTTAGTACAGTACACCTCTGTGTATGTGTGTGATTACAATCACCAGTTCTTTATTCAGTCCACTCATCACCATGAATTGGTATGAAGTGCAGTTCTGGACAATGAGAGAAGATAAAGCTATATGCTTACAGTCGGAGAAAGAAACACTTAAATGTCCAGACAATTCCCTGGTTTGAGGCATTGCAATGGGAATGCTGGGACAGGAAACACATGTTCTGATTGTTAGCACAAGTGTTGTGAAAAGCTGATCATGTGGAGACTACAGAAAGACCTGTGGCCTTTGCAGATGAAATTTAACCACTGGACAAATCCAGTTACAGCCATCTTTTGCCCCACTGTTTGGAAGAAATCATTTGTTTATAGAATAGATGGCAAATAGTCATCTTTTATATTACTGTAAAAATCCATAATATAAAATAGGGGAGGTAGAGATAGCTCAGACAGTAAGAGCATATACTGCTGTTCCAGAAGACCTGAGTTCAAGTACCAGGATCAGGTGGCTCATAATCACTTACAACTACGGCTCCCTTGGCATATGACACTTCTGACATTGTTGAGTGCCTTGACTCACATACATATATGTATACCCACACACACAGAATTTAAAAACACATTCACAAATTAATAAAAAGTAATATAATTATAGACATGAAATGGCACAAGACCCACATCCATGCAACAATTGTTTGTCATGTAGAAATTATTAAAGTGACCTTCTTCTTTACACATGCTCACTACTATCTTTTGCTTGTAGAAAAAGAAAAGGATTACTGAAGATGAAATAACTAAAATAAGAGCAACAACCAAGTTCTAGATTTTTTTCCCTCAGTCATATCAACTTTTCTGTAAATGTATTACTTCCAGGAGACCAACTTTCTCTTTATATTCTTGTAACATCTGAGCTCCATGTTAGTCTCTGGGTTATTTCTGAGTCCTCTGGTATATGAATAAAAGCATGCTTCTCGCCAATACTCATGCAGCTCATGTATTTAGGGAAATGCTCCCACGGAAATTCTCCTTTTCACAGACCTTCACTAGGTATTGCTTTTGCTTCGCAGGATACTCATGTACACCTTCTCTTTAGCGCACACTTTTTGGAAGTGTTATCTTACACATGGAACCTGGGTGTTGTGCTTCCTTTTTATGGATTTGAAGTTTTCTTTAGAATCTCAAGTTCATGTGTTGCCCCCTCCTTGAAATAACTGCTTCATGTTATAACCAATTCTAGTTTATTGACATTTTCCGGAGCCCTGAAATGTATTGATTATAACAACAGAAATGATGATAAATGCTTAAATACTTTCTGACTTTTCATTTCCTGAAAAAAATTGCTATTATACTCAGAATTATATTTGTAGACTTCGTAACTGGCATGGTTATACATACAAAAATAGGTTGTAACATACTATTGTCAAGAGTTATAAAACAATTTTATACATGTAGAACGCACATATATTTGAAGGTTACATTCAGAAAATAGCTAATAAATAACACATAAAAATAATATCACTTTATTGGCTCAAAAATATGTGGAATTGTTTTTTCCCCAAAATTGCCTGTTACTATTTCAATGTTCCCATCCAAAACCCTATGACCAAATTATGATTATCTTTAAAATGAGGAGTACTCTAAATGCCATATGTCTGTTTTATACATAAAAAGTTTTTATTCCTATCTCCATGAGATGATAATAGTGTATGGTCTTGAGATCAAGATGAATGTGATGGTGGCAAGTGATGGTAGCGCAGGATGGATTTTATAGCCATTGATGTCAGTTACTGGGTGCTGAGCGCTTCCTGGTCATTAGACATTGTGATGAGCTGTTTATTGGCCCTACTTATCTATTAACATAGAATGCCAATGCTGACTTTCATCTACACATGAAAATATGTATCTAAAGCTGCTGAGAGTCCCCATTGACTTAAAGAACAATGCATAAGCCTTGAGGATAAGTGCCTTGAAAGAGATCGAGAAACCAATGGGCAACTGGTTAGAACGTAGCACGTCCTAGGGTGTATGATTCAGAACAAGGCATCTGCCTGCATCTACATGAAACAATCTCTATCTCAGTTTCAGTTTTGCTGGAAAGAGCTTGAGGAGGCCCTTCAGGTCTCCTTAAAACAGGTGCTGTTCAGTGCTCAGCTACATTCTGGAGAATAATTTAACACCTGCAAGTTTTCTCAAGAGTGGAGCACAATGACACATAGGACAAGGATAGATCTCCTTTCTTGTTATTTCCTGACAGGTTTCCTTTTTTTTTTTTTTTTTTTAAATTTTGCACAGCGCCAGTCAGGTTGCAAAACGCAATAAAATGATAAGGCTACCCTACTGAATGTCAGGAAAGGTATCAAAATCCAACCCCTTGAGGGCCTTTTAGAAATAGAAAGATCTGAATCTGAACTTTATCAGCTAAAGAGCTTATTTTCTAAAATAGTGTTGTTTTATGTTGTGCCCATGAAGGGTGCTGCTGTGTGTAGACATCTGCAGATGACTCCACTAACTGACAACAGCAAAAGCCTTTACTTTATGGCAGCACTAGGATTTGATGAAGGTGCAACAGTAACTTGTTGCTGTCCCTGAAAAATGAAACCTTCATGTAAGACTTTCCTTGATTTTGACCAAGAGTCCACTTCTTACAGCTTAGTCCTGGAAGTCACAAAGGGAATTTCAAGTCGAAAGCAAAATTACAATTCAACAGTGTAAAGATATTTTTTTTTTGATATATGGTATTACAAAAGGAATTAATCTCTTCATCAGACATTTGGTTTTCTTTCTACAAAAATATATGATTTGATATATAGGCATTAATGCCCTTTATATCCAAACCTGATAAACATGATTTATAACTGAAAAGGAAAACTTGAGAAATCATAAAAATACCATGAGCATGCATGTGTGTTCATCCATTAGTCTCTGCATCTGTCCATTTATCCATCTATCTGTCTTTGTTTTAATGTAGAAATCCACCTTTTTTTTCTTGTAAATCTGCCCGTAGAGAAGGCCTACAGGCAAGTGATGGGTTAGTATCATGATGGATACTGATAATCAGTTAATTTATTCAATGATGTGAGGTCTTGCTCTTTCATCCCACATCTACAGCTAAAGAATTTAGTTTGATAAATAGTTGTGATTATTTAAATTATGAGTCAAATATTTGCCATCATACACCTGATACTTATGAGTGTCTTTAGGTAAGGTATTTGAATTTCCTGTATTTCCTCTATAACTTATCTTTAGTGGGCAGCATATCTTCTGCATCTTCTGCCATGTGGTCATGTACCTGTATGAATCTTGGAGACTGAGAAGGTATAAGCACTTTGATGGTTAAGCCTGAAGGCCTGAGGTAATTCCACATTTATGCAGATGTGGAAGGAGACAACACCACAGTGTTTTTCTATGACCTCTACACATATGGCCTGGTACATGCACAACTTACATGTACATCACACACACACACACACACACACACACACACACACACACACACACACACCTTAATAATGTGTAAAATGTTTTTAATATTTCTTTTATTTGAATGTGCCAATACTCCAAGATATTTATTGAAGCTCTTAAAAGTGCTGTTTTCACATTTTTGAATGCTTGCTCACACCATTATCAAACTCAGACTCTTCTCTATTCCACTTAAAGGAAGTTTCATGTTCTGACGGTATCCTTTAGTTATTCTGCATCTGCTTTGTGGGAATATCAAAGGAGTATGCAGCCTATTACCCAGTTCATACCTCAATATCAGTTTCTTTCATGTGATTTATTTATTTTGCCTGCCTGCCCTCAAACACACATTCCTAAGAAGTTTATAAAAAGCAAAGGCAGAATAAAATCTGCATATATTCATGCTGGGTGTTTTCCAGTGTGCTTTCTATCTCTAAAACCTGCCATGTTTGAAAGCCGTGGAGAAAAATGCCATTTTCACAGTGTTAATAATTCTGTATAATCAACTGACTTTATCTAGGTATACTGATTAATAATGCTTTTTTAGCAGAGCCCGAATTGTGATTATCTGCTGGTTATGTTTTGTGTAGTTCGAATTTGTGAAAGGATGAGTCAGGTCCTGAGGAAGCTCATTTAAATAATGTTTAACGTGATGAGCAATTTACAAAGGGCACTTTCCCACAGTATGATTTGCTTTGTTAACCAAAAGTGAAGAAAAAATGCCTGTCATGCTAATACCTGAAGGGATAAAATTGGGAAAAGGGATACTGAGGGACCTGTAGCAAAAAAAAGTAAATGCATAAGAATAAAGTAGAAAGTTTTTCTTAAGCAAGTATTCATCCACTCTACAGTAAGATAAATAAAATATGAAGTCAAATGAAGATTCCGTGTGTGTGTGTTTGTGTGTGCGTGTGTGTGTGTGCGCGCGCGCGTGTTTTAATGAAGCTTACTATTTTATGTACTTCATAAGCTCTGTAAAAGGAGATATTTCAGCTGCAGACTCTCCGTAGTTAACTTCATGGTCAGCTGATTCCCCTCTGTAACTACTGTGCTAAGGACATTCCACTACAACAAAATGAATAGTCTATTATCACATAGCAGTGTTACTGTACACAATATGTTGAAACACTATGCATTAGGATATCACAGTTTTTATAGGGGAATCTAGTATGATATTCATAGTCTTGCTTCATTCAAGATCATCCATGACTACAATTAAGCTCTTATTTAAGGCTGAGATAGCCTATCAGGCTTGATTGGGAAGGATGAACATCCTGGCTTACTTGTGAATTTTGATGAGTTTTATGACGAAGTATCTTTGTTTCTTACAAGTAGGTTTGAAGAAAGCTCCCTATTCCTGATCATAAGAACTTTCATATGTTTTCATCAAATCAGAGAAGAAGGAAGTCTATTAAGAATGACATTATAATTCCATGTGTAGGGATTATGGTATAGAAGGAAGTACTATTTTGTATTTGAACTGGCTAGTTTTATGTCAGCTTGACACAAGCTAGAGTAATCAGAAAAGAGATAACTTCAGCTGAGGAAGTGCCTCCATGATCGGGTTGTTGGCAAGCTTATAGGGCATTTTCTGAGTTAATGATCTAGCACCCAATTCATTATGGCTGATGCCATGCCCAGCCTAGTGTTCCTGGGTTCTATAAGAAAGCAGGCTGAGCAAGCTATGTGAGCATTCCTTCATGACCTCTGCATCAGCTCCTGCCTCTAGGTTCTTGCTGCTTTCATTCCTGTCCTGACTTTCTTTGATGATGAACCATGATGTGGAAACATAAGCTCCATAAGTTACTTTGGTCAGGGTGTTTCATCACATAAATAGAAACTCTAAGTAAGACTGTATTCACGCTTGAGGAGACATAAAGGTATGGGTACCAGGAAAGAAGGTGTTTCTGGGGATTATATTTATTTAAATAAAAACTCAGCTCCCTTACATATAGTGTGATGAATTGAGTAGCCATTTGCAATCCAAAGCATCTCTAATAACAAGAGGACTGGAATCTGGAAACTCCTGTACTTAATTTGAACTCTTTTAAAAATTTCTTTGGTGATTATTATTTCATAAAATATGCTTAAATAAAAGAAACTTACTCATTAATATAACAAATGTGAACATATATAGTAGACTATATGTGTATATGTGTGTAGATGCATAAATACATTATTCCAGTGCTATAACAAATCCATAAATTAAACAACTCCCTGCTTTTGTGAAACTTATAGAAGCATGAGACAATAATGAACTAATAAAAAATGTATAGTGTGCTAATGTTGCATGTGTAAAAATAAATTTACATACATTGCTGGAGAGTTTGGAGCATGTGGTAGTTCAGATGGATAGACTCATGGAGGCCTTCTCTAATATGCTGACACTGAAGCAGAAACTTAAGTGAATTATGTGAAATGCAGTGGGAATATCTATTCTCAAAGAGTAACAACCTAATGAGTCAAGTACACATAGTAAACAGAATGCTATCCAAGTCAATGCTTCCCTGTCACTCGGAAATGAGATGCAATTTTCAAGGCATGCAGCAAGGAATTTCCATATCAGCTTAGAATCCTTGCAGCCTTGAGTTTTCTTCCAGACAAGGGTTACTCTTTAAAGCAGCAGTACGTATTTCAAAGATATCTTATGCTTTTGCAAGTAAAATGGACATGAACGGAGTTCTCCTGCTTCCAGTAGAAAGTGAAGCTATCTAGGATTCATCTTGTGTATTATTCATTTCAAAGCTCTGCATCTCCCCAGTTTCAGATCGTCCTTGAGGTTAAGACTGTAGATCACCATTTATAAATCTTCTGATGGATTCTCTCTGGGATCACATTTTGCTCAGCATGACCTAATAACTTTGCAATGGTCTCTTCTATGTCTGGCTCATTCACAGTCTAACAGAGTCACTACAAAGCTTGGTTGTTGTGACAGGAACTAGTGCTGATTTTTGTTATTCCCTGTCATTCATGAATGCATAACAAACCAAAGGGCAAATGAATCTAGTTGAGTCTGGGGTGTGAATGAACACCTTTGGGAGACATTGAGAATTATTTTATCCTACATTAAATATAAGACTAGTGAAGATGCAGAGGAAAGCTTAAAGACATAAATAAGACATAGCCCCCATACAAAACTTGTTGACTCCATGAAAATAATCTTATACTAAATGCGAAAAAATATTTTAGGCAAAGTGTAGGCTCCAGAAACTGTGTCTTAGCTCCATATACCCTAATTAAATGAATGTGTGAGACTGAGTTCAAACCAGTATTCTTGAAATGAATAAGGAACTATTAGGTAGATTTCTACAGACACAAACCAAAAATATTTTGTTCTTAAGGAGAAAATAACTGGTGAAAAAGAGGCCAGGGAAGACTGAATAACGATTACAACCATCAATTATCAATACAGATGAGCCAGGGGAGCTAATGCTATGATACTTCATTATTCACATTCTCATTATTAGAATATGCAACAGTGTCGGCAGCAGTGATTTCTTCACTGTAGCAAGAGATGTTAATTTCTAAGGAACCAAACAAGTGACAGTGAAATTCAAGAGGGGCTGGGAGCCAAATGATTGGACTGTAATTATTCTGAAAGGGCTTTCATCATCATTACCTAACATTTTGCAGAGGCAGCATGTTTGAAAATAAACTATGGCCAAGATAGTGTCACGTCATCGAGCTTCTGGTTTCCTGATGTATTTTTGTGTTTGCTAGAACTCCAAATGTACTCAGCCAAGCATACATCATTTTCAAGTTATTCAGCCAAAGCATTTGCATTGCCACAGACTGAATGAACCATGAGTACAGTTCTCAGACCATTCCAAATGCTGTACAGAGGGCTTTTCATTCACCTCTGCCTTCCTCGGTCCCCCCCCCACCCCCCACCCCCCGCCACCTAAATATCCTGATCATCTGCTATTGTGATATTATAACAGTAATGAAGATGAATTAAACTCCAGGCAAGAAGATTTCCTGATGGCTGAGTTCTTCTTGCAAATGTTTACAATCTCCACCTTGTTTATACCCTTAATGGACAAGCTAATTGTGTGTTTAACTTTGTTAGTTTGCCTTAATTATAAGGCTTTCAAGGCCATTAACAGACAAAACTGTTTCCATACCACAAGGATGTTTAAATCTCACAGCTCACGCACTGAAACTATCGTTCTTTGCCTTGGAGTTCACGCTTAGGTAAAAGGACAAGTGGGCAGTGTAATAGAATAAATAGACCCTTCCGCTTTAATAAAAAGGTAGTGCCAGTTACTACTCTATCACACCACCCTCATAATTATAAATGTCAGTTTATAGGTATGTGAAATATATCTGCATACACAATGCTTTGTCCATCACTCCCTTTCAATTATATGCCATCTATTTAGAGGACAATGGACATGGAAGTACCTACGGTACTAAGAATCTTGTCAAGAAGAAACCCAGTAAATGAGGAAGTATAACTTATATAACAGTAGACCAAGTCTGAGAAAGTGCATGTTTGTGTGGGGACACCCAGCATTGGGAAGTAAAGACGTGACACATTGTGTCAAACTGGATTGTAGATTGAATAAAAAGTAGCCTGCTTTAAAGAGATACCTTCTCTTGGATCCTGAACCTGGAAGGTCTTTGCCCACCTCAGACCCTTCACTTCTTTCAAATATGACCTTGAACTGAGGCTTATAGATGATGACTCACTCTTATCTATAGCACACATGGTAAGATAGTTTTTATCACCTGAAATTATCAAGTAATCTCGCCCATAGGACCTACTAAATTCAAGTCTTCTTGCGGTAAAGTACTGGGAAGAATGAATATGATTAAATATGTCAGTAGAAATCCAGTAAAGCCAAGCATGGTTTTGAATATGAGCGAAGCAGCCAAGTGATTGTAACTGCACAGCATCATGTATTAGTTCATTTTAGGAAAATGATCTTGGAGGTGGACAAAAGTGATGAGATTGTTCAACTATAGCCCTGGCACCCGGAGACCAGCAGTAGGTTTTAGGATTCACCTTGTCTTTTTGTATCTTGTTTTGTTTTATTTGGCTGTCATCTCTTAGAGGCTTGCTTTTTTTTTTTAATGAAGAGGAAATGGAAGGGATGTTGGTGGCTAGGACGAGTAGAGAGAGGGGAAACTGGCTAGGTTGTTATGTATGAGAAAACAATTTATTATTAAGAAAGAAAAATGGCTTTCTTTGTTTTCTTACTAATTAACTTTAAACTCTGAAGACATGCCTAAAACTAGATAATCACCCTCAGCATTATACTGATGACCTAAAGGCCCCTTTACTCATTATGTTAATAAGCAAAATATTTTCCTGAAGGAGTGCAACAGAAGTCAGGGACTTCGAACAATAATAGCAGTTTTGAGAGATTACAGTGGGATTTATTCTCTGAGTATGATTTACTGCTACCAGCAGTGGTTCAAGGCAGATCATTAAGAAGACAGTGGTTTGAGCAGTTGGCATTTCTAGTCAAGGCAATCTGTTTTCTATTAGGAATCATTCTTTCAGTATGCATCTGATTCCCTTATCAAAATTCAGTTTTTATGAAAGAATGCCAAAAAAAAAAGCTTTTGATGCCATTTTGATAAGGTTTTCTATATGCATTTATAAGAAAGGTAAAGAAAGTGCTAAGTATCATAGCATAATGCCATAGAATACAAAATATTCTACTTTGAATTCTGCTAATCCAAACAGAAAAAAAATGTTAATACAAAAAGCCATTTGAATGGAGAAATAGTTTTTCTCTGTGCTATTAACATATTTAGCATATCAATAATCAGTAGGCTTATAGATGCTTTATCTAAACCTGATGACTGATCTATTATTCTGTCTAAAAAGTACATGCCCTCTTATGTAAACCTTATGGAGAAACATAAGAACATCAAATGAGGAACAGCCATTATCAATTCTCATTTTCTCATAGCTTCTAAAAAATGTATGGTGATGATTCCACCCTTTTGCACTATTTTTTTTTCAGTAGGGATTTTCTGCCACCAAACCACAAAAATTGTCTAGTAATAATCATGACCATCAGTAAACAGGGAACTTATTTGTATCTGAATGATTTCTCTGAGTTACATGGAAAAATAGGATACAATAATGGAACACACCAACTTATCCCTTGAGTAACTTTAACTGGATCAGCAATATGGCATCCACAGTATTGGGTGCCATTCTGCTGATTGGACCAATGTCACAATAAATAGAACAAAAACAGATGCTCACATACACACACATGCACTTAGACACAGAAACATACATACATACACACAAATATATACAAATACATGCACACATGCACACACGCGTAAATGTATATACATGCGCATATGTACAGACACACACACACAAGAGAGAGAGAACACACAAGAGAGAGACAGAGAGAGAGAGAGAGACAGAGAGACAGAGAGACAGAGAGAGAGAGAGAGAGAGACTTTTTTCCTTAACTCTCTTTGAACACCCTTTTAAGGGAATTTCATAAAGCAAGATTTTATACATGTTTACTGTATATATATATATATATGGTTTCTTAATTAACAAATTATTGTCTATATTAAGTGTAGTAGTGTTTTACTGGCATATATATTAGCATATCATGTGCATGAAGTGTTCACCAAGCCAGAAGAGAGTCTTAGATCCCCTGGTACTGGAGTTAGAGACTGTTCTTAGCCTGAGAATTGAACATGGGCCCTCTGGAACAGCAGCTGGTCCTCTTCACCATTGAGCCGTCTCTCCAGCTTCTCAATATCAACTTACAGTTGATGGCAGGAAATTCAAGGAACCATTCTTTAGAAAGTTCAGTGTCTAAACGATATCTATGTCATAAAGCTAAAATTAAAACTTTATTAAAATTTAAAACTATGAGTAGATCTTAAGGTCCAGACTTCACAGGTCATCCTCAGCAATTCAGAGCACAATTTTATACTCATTATGTAAAAGAAACAGCTTCCGGTTCCTGGTGAAAACAATGCAAGATGAGTTGGCCATAGTGTGCACTAGCTATCACTCAAGGAAATGTAGGAGGCAGAAAAAAATAATTAACATGACCTGTAAAATAAAGAAGTATAAATCTATTGTTATTGTTAACATTGAAAACAAAGGAAAGAAAAGAAAGTTCTAAGAGTACAATTGTCAAAAATGGCATTTATTGATCAGGCTCTTAGAACATTTATATCTATGTCTTCATCTGGCCAAGTCTCCTGATCTGTCCTTCCTTGGTTTTCAATTTTGTAGCTGTTACATTTTACAATCTATGAGGTTCCCTCTATTTCTGAACTCTGTATTTGCTGCCCAAGTCGTTTTCCGTGCACAGAGAACCGGATTTCAAAGACCTGATTGAAGCTGTGCCAGAAGAAAGAACCTTGAGTCTCAGCTTTCCTGAATGATCACACTTTTATGAACCCTGCTGCTTCTATCTTTCCATCTCCCATCCCTGTGAAATCATTTTTTAATCTCAGCTCTACCAAACTGTTCCGTCCCTACTTGTATAAGTAAAACAGATAGCATGTGAGAAAGCAGGCTTGACCTCTGCTTTGAATAAAGTGACTTAGAAATTCCTGCATGGGCACCATGGACTGAGAATTTATTCAATCCTTCTGGTAAACCCAAACTTGATATTTTTTCATGCTGAGATTCTGGAAAAAACAGAAGCAAAAACAAAACAAAACAACAACAACAAAAAACTGGCTTTATTCTGTAACTGTTCTGAGCTAATATTAATTCTTAATGAACAATGAAAGGACTAACAAGCAGTAAAAAATATTTTAAACACTTCCAGCAAGTGTTTCCATTCACTGATTGACATACATTAAGTATTTTCTATCGTCTCGCTGCTGAGATTCATTGGTGCTGCCTTACACCAAAGACAGTGTATTGAATAATCGTTGCCATGCACTAACTGTGACACCACATGCTTCACAGAAAGAGGGTTTAGGCAAGCTACTATGTAATGGTAGTAATCACAGTACAACTTCTGGTTACTTTTGTTAAGTTTCATTTATCTCAACTCACAAAAGATAGTGATAAATAATAATAATAATAATAATAATAATAATAATAATAATAATAATAATGTTTATGCTCTATAGTGTGGTTATTTTTATTAATTACTGATGACATGTATTGAGTACTTGCTAAATCCTAGGTCCTGTGGTAGGCATATTTGCATATATTTTAAAATATCTTTTATTTTTAAATAATTTATTCAGATTATATCCCAATTGTTATCCCCTCACTTATATCTTCCAGTTATTCCCCTTCCCTCTTTTATCCTATTCCCCACCTCTAGACTTTTGACAGAAGGAGACCACCTCCCCCACCATATAATCATAGCCTATCAGGTCTCATCTTCATAGACTGCTTCCCCTTATTAATTAAGTTAGTTCTTTGATAGTTTTATACATTTGTTCAACACATTCTGGTTACTCTTTATATTGGTCTTCTATCTCTACTCTCTCTTTACCAAACTCCCTCACCCTTTCCTTTCAACTGTCCTTTTCCCCTTTCCATTATTTTTAGTTTATGTTTGGATTGGGACTTGCTGTTGGGGCTTATTGGGATCAGCAATGAAAACACAAGTAAATGCAATCGGTTTTCCTCGTTCTAACTTATATCAGTAGCAAATCGTTTAACAGTAAGTGGTAGGGCCTACTCATACACTCCTCCTTTTTTGCCTGACTGCTAAAATGCCTGTTCTAACACAGGCTAACTGTAGGCATCTTCAGCTGCTGTGAGTTTATGGTATATGCCTTGTCCAGAAGTTAGCTTTTCTCAGCTCTGTTCTCCATGTTCCAGCTCTTCCATCTTTTCGTCCTCTCTTCTGCCGTATCTCCTGAGCCTTACAGAGATGCTCTAATGTCTTTTTAGTGCTGAGCACTTAATCATTTCTTATTCTCAGCACCTTGTGCATCTTTGAAACTCTTCATTCACCATAGTTCATTAGAAAGAGAAGATTCTCTAAGGCTGAAAGATATAATTGTCTATGGGTAGAAATTTTTACAATGAGAAGACAATTTGAGTTTATCTCAATATAGCTAACAGAGTTAAGTTCCCTGATAGGGCCACTTATTTCTCTATCATGGGTGTTTGAACAGGTTGACAGTATCAGCTACAGACTTCCTTCTATAGAATGAACTTTAAACACCATCAGAGAGCATAAAAATTCCAGTGTGATATTTAAGCATGCACACATGGTAAAAATGACTTATCCTCCTTAAATAATAAACATTGCATTTATTAATAAGCTTAATATTTCATCTCTTCTTTCTGTGTCAACTTTTTTTCCTGCCACCATTCTACTCTCTAAATCAAAGTGATCAAGGTTTTCATATTGCAAAGCTAATTGAGATCAGTATTTGTCTTTCTGGACCTACTTAACTCTACCTAATATGATGGCCTTTAGATTCTCTTAACACTTACAATTTACTTATTCCCTGCATGATCCAGATCCCACAACTAGAAAAAAATCCCAAAGGAATAGAAATCAGTATGTCAGAGAGATGTCTGTACAACCGTGCTTACTGAAACATTATTCTCAGCACAGATGTATAAAAACAATGTAAGTGTTCATGAGTGAATGGAAGGACTGAAAGCAATTAGGTCTAAATTCACCATCAAACAACCCTTTATGTTTAAAAATGGAAATTTCTGTCCTATTAGCATTGAGAGGAATGCCTAACATTTAATTTCCCTCCTTTCCCACCCCTCAAGGTCGTCTGCAGCATATTAGTGTTTTCATTCATGTCTTGTTATGCTCCTATTTGTTATTAAACAGTTACTTGTTGTCACTATGTTTTGTGGTGGATGAACTAATTGTCTATATAGAATTGCTAAAGCTATTTAGAAAGCTTTTGGGGAGATGTGTCTCTCTAAATGGAAGCCATTATTGTACTTAAACTTGAATTTTCTTTTTGAAGTTTGAGGGTTTTAGAGGCAACCTACTTCTGATCACAGGGCAATCAACAGTTTTATATTGTTGATGAATTGATTCAACTAAACTAAGGTCCTGGTACTGAACATTGTTCATTTAAGTACTGATATATGTGGTGGTGAAGGCACAGAGAGAAAAGCATGTAAGCAGAGAGATAAGAAGATAATACATTGATCTATTGTGCTTTTTGCAATGCCAGTTTTAGTTGCACAAAGTCCTCAGCAGGCCAGTTAGAATTATATATTTTATTGCCATCTCCTCCCCAGAGGTGCTTCCTCTGAATAATTTTCTGCACTGCTAAGGATTTATAAATAGTGAAAACAACATTAACTGGTTCTCAAAGAGCTTATTGTGATATTATCCTTGTTTACTCAAAGCAAAATATGGACAAACAAACCAAATGTCTTCCTCCATAACTACTGTTGACACTTTGTGGTGGGTTAGCCCTCTCAAATGGCTCCTCTTTCTTCTTTTACTATTGTACTAACTGCATATACCACCTGCCTGGCTGTAAATAAAAAATGGAAGTCACACCTACTCCTCAGAGACTCCACAATGCTCTTCCCTTCACATAAAATCACCTTCCTATCGTAATTCTCTATAGCTCTCCCTCAGGACAAATTCAGTTGCATATGTCACTGGACAGATGACCATACCATATTTACAAGAGCACATTTTCTCTATCCTCTCAATTGCTATATGAATTATCCTGTTACCTCATCTCCATAGCATGTACTAGTAGCAGATATACTATGAACTCTACTTGTGTGTTGATTTATTTTCATGGTCTCTAAGAATAAGTGCAGCAATTGAGTTGACTTCAATTCATGATTATATCTTTAATGTCTAAGCCATGCATGACACTTAACAGCCACTCAGTAAGTTTTCTAAATAAGAGGACCCATAACTGAAAGATTAATAATATGATACTCTATATTACATTCATACTCACTAACAGATTTATCATAAAACATAGGAGAAAGAACCAGGTAAATAAATTCAAAGTTTCAATAAATTAAAATTTAAATGTGAAAATATTTATCTCTGCATGGTGCTTTTTCATATCTTTTTGTAAAGACCAAGACAAATCCATTTTGTCCCAGGTACACTCTATATCTTGACCCCAAGTCATAACTTACCTCATCTATACATCTATTGAAGTGCTCAGGATAAAAATAATAACTACTGTGGAGTAAATATAAGACATTCAGTAAAAATGTTTGGGATATTTTGTGTGATTATGAGTGCAATGGTCCCATCATGTCCAGAAGACTTTTTCCCACCCTAATCTTCACTATCAACACTTTAAGCCTTCTTCCCTTGTCTGTACTGTTCTGTGAGCCTTGTGTATGTGAGTATGTGATACAGATGTGCTGTTTCGGACTAAACATTCCACAGTTACTCATTCTCTGCACCTTGATAAGTTGTGAGTCTCTGTATTAATTGCTATCCAATGTGACTACTAACACAAGAACTATACAAGATCAAGCAACCAATGGAAAAAGACTCAAGAGGATCCATCTCTAGCTGAGGAACTACTGGTAGTTGACAGCCTCAAAGGGAGGAACAATCAGTTTCCTTTTGTGATATACTATTCATGACCCAGTGGATGATGCCCTACAGCCATGTGAATAACAGCAGCATTGGTTGAATTCACTGGGTTATAAAAGAAAAGGAAAAAGAGGAGGAGGAGGAGTCAGGGGAAGGAAGAAAATATAAAGTTAAGAGAAAGACTAAAAGCTTGATATGGGAAATAATTTGGCAAAGGCAACAACTGAGGGAAAATATAAATGCTTTTATTTGTGCATGGAATTATCAAAGAATTAACTAAAATAGAAAAATATATTTGATCTCCTTCTTTGCATGTGTTTTTGGGTATGGAATGAGAGTGCAACAGAATCTAGGAATACACATACAGTCTTATTACAACGCCTTTATATTTTAGTTAGGTGATGTGGAAAGTTAACAAAGCAATAGTGTATCAGAAGAAAACGTATTCAACTGTAGGCACGTATGATGGGAATACCAAGCTAAAAAGAGTAGCAAATGGCCAGCTTGTACAAGTGATTCTTTTTTTTTTTTCACAACTATTTCAACTTTTATTTCTGTCCACTAATATTTTAGGTGTTACAGTTTCTTTGAGAAAGTCTTTCTATGTAGGACAGGATAGTCTTCAGTTTCCAATTTTCCTGCTTCAGCTGTATGAATATTGAGATTATACATTTATGCTACCATCCCCAGGCTGTGGTTCTATTTTTAAGAGTTCACTAAGTGTAAAATAAAAGTTATATTCTCTGCAGGATGAAAACTTTTAATACTGTGTTTACAGTGTGAATTGTATTTGTTAAATTATTTTTAAAAACCACTGTGTAAATGGCCCCATTAGTAAAATGCTTGTCTTGCGACCTGGAGTACCTGAGTTCCACTCCCCAGGATCTATGTGAAAAGGCCAGACCTAATGGGATGTGCATGAGAAAACCAGTACTGCGAGGGCTTCCTCAACAGCCAGCCTGGCCAAATTGGTGAACTTCACACCAGTGAGAAAGTGTGTCTTAAAAAGTAATTATAATCTATGTTTTTAGTTACTTTTCAAGTTCTAAATTTAGTAAGCAACTGAAAGATGCTTGCTCTTATGATCATTATTCACTCAGTTTTTAAATAATTTAATTACATTACATCTCAATTGCAATCCACTTGCTCTTATCTTGATGTTACCACCACCCTCATTCTTCTGCCCAATTCTCCCCTTCTAGACCTCTGATCAGAGGGGCCCCTCCTCCATCACCATATGACCACATCTTACCAGGTATCATCTGGATAGCCTGCATCCCCTTCCTCTGTGTTCCCACAGGGCCTCTCCACCAAGGGGCAGCAATCAAATTGCAGGCGCCAGAGTTCATATCAGAGGCAATCCTGCTGTCCCCTCCACTTCTCCATGTGTAGAATGAGCTAGCTATCCATCAGCTACATCTGAACAGGGAGACTAGGTTCTGTGTTTGCAGTGACTTTGGTTGCTGCCGTAGTTTGTGCATCCCCCTGGGTACCGATCCACCCATTTTGGTGGTCTCCTTGGGGAACTTCTGGCACCTCCCCACCCCTACATCTGTCCTTCCACCTCCCATCTTTTCTGTCTAAATCAAGGCTATTGACCATGTGTCTGGCTTTTAGTCTCTGTATCTGACCTGATCCCTGGCTGGGTGGAGTTTCTCAAGGACATCTACGTTGGGCTAATATACAGTTATAAGTGAGTATATACCATTGGTGTCTTTCTGGGTACAAGTGATTTTTATACTACGATCGGAACCAGAGTGTGAAACTCTTTAGAGTGAGAGGAAAAAGGTTATCTAAGTATAAAAAGCGGTTGGAATAATGAAGGCTGTATATTCAAAGGAAGAAGTGAAAATTGGTGACTTTAGATAAGACCACAAAGTAGCAAACGAAGAAATCTTCAGAAGGTGTTTGTCCCTTTCAAAAATACATTGAAATGCTTACATTTCACCCCAGCAGCAATACACAGCTGTTACAGCTCCCAGAACCCTTTTTGAAATCTTTATTTATGTAACTTATTCAGATTACGTCTCAATTGTTATCTCCTCACTTGTTTCTTCCCGTTCCCCCTCCCTCCCTCTTTCATCCTAGTCCTTTCCCCTAGGTGTGTGATTAGAAGGGGACATTGTCCCCCACTGTAAGATCACAGCCTATCATGTCCCTTCCTGGTAACCGGCTTACTCTTCCTATGAGTGTCACCAGGTCTCCCCAACCAAGGGGAAGTGGTCAAATAAGGGGCACAGGAGTTCATGTCAGCATCAGCCCCTACTTTCCACACAACTGTGGAGAATGTGGTGTCCATTTACTACATCTGGACAGGGATTCTACGTTTACTGCATGTACTGTCCTTTGTCGATACAGTAGTTTGAGCTGACCTACCTCCCAAGGCCCTTTATAGATACACTGCCTTTCTCTTCAAGATGTAGTAAGTTCTTAGTACGTATTTGTCTACCTTCTGAGTTAATGGGGATCATTGATAACATTAGTCAATTTCATGTAAGTAGAAGAAACCTATTTCAGAGTCCAGGAAGAATCAGCCGTTCCTAAGCCACGACTCATGTCCTGAGCTGCAGTAGTGATCCAGGCTCTCGCCATGGAGCCCTCCCAATCCAGATCATGCAGATCTGGTGACGTGCAGAACTCACTGTGGAACTCTTCTGTGTCCACACAACATGTTGTTTGCCTTTATAAAGAACTCAAGAAATTAAATGCCACCAAACCAAATAACCCAATTGAGAAATGGGGCTCAGAATTAAACAGATAATTCTCAACAGAGGAATATCAAATGGCTGAGACACACTTAAAGAAATGCTCAACATCTCTAGTCATCAGAGAAATGCAAATCAAAACAACTCTGAGATTCCATCTTACACCCATCAGAATGGCTAAAATCAAACATTCAAGTGACAACACATGCTGGCGAGGATGTGGAGAGAGAGGAACACTCCTTCATTGCTGGTGGGAATGCAAACTAGTACAGCCACTTTGGAAATCTATCTGGTGCTATCTCAGAAAAATGGGAATAGGGCTTCCTCAAGACCCAGCTATTCCACTCCTAGGAGTATACCCAGAAGATGCTCCAGCACACAACAAGAAAATTTGCTCAACCATGTTCATAGCAGCCTTATTCATAATCGCCAGAACATGGAAACAGCCTAAGTGCCCCTCAGTAGAAGAATGGATAAAGAAACTGTGGTACATATACACGATGGAATATTACTCAGCTATTAAAAACAAGGATTTTCCAAAATTTGTGGACAAATGGATTGAACTAGAAATGATCATAATGAGTGAGCTAACCCAGAAGCAGAAAGAGTCAAATGGTATATACTCACTTATTACCGGACACTAGCCCAAGGGACAGGTCCCATGAAAGTCTGCACCTACCAGGAAACGGGGATAGAGGTGAGGACATCCTATTGAGACTCTAGATGAGGAAAATATAGAGGATAGGCAAGTAGGGGGACCCAGAGGGTCCTAGAAACCTACAAGAAGAACATTATGATGGCTAGATCTGAGCCCAGGGATTCTGCTTGATCTAAGGCACCAACCATGGACAAAACGGGCAGTCATCATCAAACCCCTACCGAGATCTAGCCAAGGGACAGAACATTCTCCACAGCTAAGTGGAGACTGGGGACTGACTTTCACAGGATCTCTGGTGCCCCATATTTGGCCATGTCCCTTTGTGGGGGAGGCCCAATGGCACTCAGAAGAAGGATAGAGGACTACCAAGAAAAGACTTGATACCCTAGCACCATATTCAGGGGGAGGAGGTCCCCCACAGCCACAGTCATAGGGAAGGGGGATTGGGGTGAAAGAGGGAGGGAGGGAGGAATGGGAGGATGAATGGGATGGGATAGAAAATGAGATGTAATAGGAATTATTTTTAATTTTCAATAAAAATGTGTAAAAAAAACATGTTGTTTGCAAATTCTGCTTTATTTATCATTGCCATTGAGATTAGAAATTGCTTATCCTTATAGAACCTCTAAAGTGCATGCTATAGTAACAAGGGTGTGACATAAAAATACCTTTGGCTGTGATGAGGAAAATTATGTGGAATAAGAAAACAAAACAGTAATAGCATTTCAGTGGATTGAGTACTGATTCTCTCCCTTTATATACACTGTGAATGTGACCTTATTTGGAAAAAAAAATTCTTTGCATATGTAATTAAACTTCTGGTCTCTAAAATAGATAACAAAAGAGAAAACAAACAAATAAAAACCCCAACACCATAATAAAAGAAAAAACCTCCACCACTAACAACAACAACAACAACAAATCCCAGATGCACAGATAGGAGTTTGGAAGACACTGCAATGATGTGAGGGATCAGAGTACAGGAAGCACATATGTTTTACAAGTATTGTAAGATTAAGAACTGGAAGCAGGGCTGTAGGCATGCTATTTTGGAATAGAGAAAGATGGGCAGATTCAAAATGCATTTGGGCAGTAGAGCTAAGGTGATTTGTTGATAAGACATAAGCACAAGAAAGAAGAAAAAGATTTGTAAAATATTTAATGTTTCTGGACTTTTTTGCATGAATATAATAGAACATAGAACATTAAATGTATTTTAAAATATAGTCTTTGGAATGAAAAGAGACAATTAATTCACTTTTGGCGTGTCCAAAATCCAAGTACACACACACACACACACACACACACACACACACACACACACACACACACATATTTAATGATAAAGAGGGCCATAAATTTGCAAAAACAAAACCAAAAACAGAGAGTTTATTTGTTTTGGTGAGAAGAAATGGAAGAGGAAATTTATGCAATGATAATCCCAAGAAAGAATTAACATTTAAAACCATACTCTTTTCAGATATCTTAGATATTTTAGTATTTCAGGGAGGTCATAGTTTCCTCTATTCAAAAATACAAATCATTAGCTTGTTATGTTAACTGACCATTCACTTGTCAATGTTGTTTATCCAAGCATTATCAAAGTAGTATTACTCTAAAACAAATGGCAATTTAAATCAATGTATGAATTTTCTGTTTTTATGGTAGACATACAAAATATAACTTTAAATAATTAGGAGACTAACCTAATCACAACATAACTATCATAACTGCACCCATTTGTGGGCTGAACTTATTAGATAATGTAAAAAAGCAAAAAACAACTACAATGACACAACAATGAAAAACCTACCTCTGAAAAGTAAAAGGAGTAGGTCTGTACATAATTTAAAGGCACAATCATTTCAGCTATATTTGTAGTTCTTTATACATTAGATAAGATCAACTTGGAAATGTTTGTTTAAAGTTCAGTTAAGCCTGCCTGAATGGTGGTGGCACATGCCTTTAGTCTCAGCCCTCAGGAGACAGAGGCTGGCAGATACCTGAATTTGAGGCCAGCCTGGTCTACAGAATGAGTTCCATGACAGCCAAGACTACACAGAAAAAACCTATCTCAAAAAAAAAAAAACCAGAAACAAACAAACAAACAAAAATTAATTACGCATATCCCAGGAAAGACCTTGTTTAACTGGCAATGATGTACATGAAGGGACTGCAATGGTAGCTAACCTTGGAAATCAAAACCGAGAAGTATACAAAGATGACACAATAATGAGCACTCCTTATCAATTTCCTACACTAAAGACTGGACCACTTATAACATAAATTATGTAGTTATACTGCAAGCACCAAAAATTTAATAGCTTAATATTAAACTACTTAAAGTTCTACAGCTCTACAACTGTACACTTTTGTGTTTTATCTTATCCTTACTATTTGAATGAGTATCCAGAAACAAAGCCTAGACATTAAACTAGAGACAGCACTTCTTACCACTCAGTTATTTTGAAAGGCCTTGAAATGATAAGTGCATTCATGTTACATAGTTTTACATGAATAACTTGATAAGTTCAGACCACAGATGGGTTCAGATATGATGGTCCTGTTATAAAGTAATAAGTTCACTTTCTTGTTTATTCAAAGTTATGTTTTGTATGTCTACCATTAAAACAGCAAAGGGGCACTTTGATTTAATTGTCATCTGCTGTGGAGTAATGCTACTTTACAATACTCAGGTATCCTACATTGGTATATTAATAAGAGGCCATTGGGATGTATTTCGAATAGAGCAACTGAATACCTTTGTAAAATACTAGAATATCTAAGATATCTGAAAACAGTAGAATTTTTTAATCTTAGTTACTTGAAATTATAATTTCATAATTTTCCTGATCCCTTTTTTTCTTTTAAACACTACCACATATTCCTCCTTCTTCTTTTTCAAATTCACAGCTCCATTTTCATTAATTTTGCTATATACATATATGCATATATGTATTCATAAATTCATAAATAAATTTCTCATTCAGCATAATGTTACTTGTAATATGCTTTCAGAGGCCATCTTTTGGTAATGGATAACCAATTAGTTGGCACTTCCCTAAGGATGACTCTTTCTCCCCATCTCAGAATTCCTTAATTTCATGTTGTTCTTTATGTATGGATAGACTGAAACAACCATAGAATTCAGGACTGAATAGGGCAAGGCTTCATGTTTATAGATTACTATGTGTAGGCTGCATCAATACAAGAGTGACATACTTATTTTAAATGCAGTTTTTGAACAAAGGCAGAGTGTAGATTATGACCTTAGTGCAAAGAGATACTAACTCTGAGAAATGTAGAAGACTCTGCTCCAGAGTGACGTTTTACTACTTTGTTTATTCCCTTCCCCTTTCTCCCTCTAAGCCTTCTCATTCATGCTCTTACTCTTTCTCAAATTCATGACCTTCATTTCTTTAATTGTTGATATATATATATATATATATATATATATATATATATATATATATAGAGAGAGAGAGAGAGAGAGAGAGAGAGAGAAAAGGAAGATGATAGATAAATTAGCTAGATATATATAGAGAGATAGATGATATGTGTTTGTGTGTGAGGGAGAGAGAAAGACAGAGAGACAGATAGACAGACAGACAGACACACACACACACACACACACATACACACACACACACACAGAGAGAGAGAGAGAGAGAGAGAGAGAGAGAGAGAGAGAGAGAGAGAGAGAGGACAAAACCTGTTTAGTCCTTATAAAGTTACATATATGTATATATGCTTTTGATTTTGGTAATGACCATTTGTATAGATAACCAACTGTAGGGCTCTTTGAGGAGGAGATTATTAAGATTATTTGTTAAGATTATTTACCTAGTATGTAGGTAAATAATCCTTTGAGGTAGATGTAGCAACATGGGGAAACATCTGAAACAGGATGGCCCAGCAACAGAAACATGTGTGCACACATGCATTTCATGGAACTTCTATTCTTAAATTTCAGGACAACACATAATACTATAAACCTGTCTCCCATCCATTTCTTAATTTCAGAATAAATTGCTTCATCTGGAGACACTGCAGATACTGACATCTTACTCATGTTGCTGCCTTATGACCTACCTTTTCCTCTCAATATGGTGAGCCTGAATAAATTTTAGGTAGCAAGAGGTAGTTTATTAAATAATGAAGCAGATACTGCGACTATCTTCTTTAGTAACTGCCTATGAGAGACATCAGTGGTCTTCATGAGGAAGCAAATAGGAATAAGAATGCACTGCACACTCAGCATTTAGTCCTTCTGTGTCCTGTGACAATCAAGACCACAAGCACCTCAACTGGCTCACTAGCCAATTTTTGTTAAGTAAGTCCACAAACATATTTTCATGAGAAGTATTACTGTGTTTTTCAGTTACAATTTTTGTTGTGTGGAGTTTGATCTATTTTCAGGTGAGAAAAATAAAAACATGTAATCTATGGTTACATTTGGTACAAAGTCAAACATTAGGAGGAGCTCAGGGAATCTTATGGAAGAGGATGAGAAAGGATTTAAAGAGGCAGAGACATCAAGGACACCACAAGAACACCTACAAAGTCTACTAACCTGGACCCATAGCGGGTCATAGAGCCTGAACCACCAACCAGAAAGCATCCATGGCATGGTTCTAGACCTCCCACACATATGTAACAGATGTAAAGCTTGATCTTCGCTTTGGAACTTTAACAGCAGGACCAGGGGCTGTCGCCGACTCTGTATATCTTTTCCCCCTAACTGGACAGCCTTGTCTAGCCTCAATAGAAGAAGGTGGGCACAATCCTACTTGATATGCCAAGGCTTGTTGATACCCATGGGAAGTTTCCCTTTCTCTGAGAAGAAAGGGAGGTGGCAAAAAAGGGAGGGTAAGGTAGATAAGAGATAGGGACTTGGAGGTGAGGAGGGAGCGGAATGACTTACTGACATGTAAAGTAAATAAAAAATTATCAAAAAAAAAAAGCTGATGTTTGCTTTTAATTAAAGTCAGACTTCACAAGATAGGTGTGTTCCCTCAGGTGATACATTCATCTTTTTCACATTTATTTCAGAAATCACATCACTTGAAAGCAAGCTTTCCTACTTTAAACCAAATTTCCTCCTATTAAAGCCATTTGGAATATGTACAGCAAGATCTCTGATACCACGTAGAAATTTATCTCCCATTAAATACCCAATCATTTCTTCTTTGTATACAGTGAAAATTAAAGGACCACATTAAAACAGTTGCTTGTTTTGTAACGTAAAATAGGAAGTTTTATACATTTTCATTGCTACCTGCGTTCTTTTTCTAGACATATTCTTGGACAAGTTGTGATTATAGTTCCACATTGAAGCCATCTTTAATTTTTAAAAATCATACAAAGAGACTTTTCATTATGATATACAAAAGACTAAGTAAAATCATAGGAAGCAAAATTTTGCCTGAACAAATATTTCGATTAAATAGTGTATTTCTGATTTTCTTCCTATATAAAGGCATAATATGTAGCTACAAACATATGTTTGGTAGATTAATACTGACTGTGATACCAGGCTATCCTTGAACTTGCCAAATTTCTCTGTCTTTGCCCCAAGTAATGGTTTATTGGTGATGGCAGAGTGTAACCCGGACATAGAACAACCTCCCAGTGGGTTAGTGTTCTTAGTCCTCTATTAATTGAACAAAAATGTGAACAAATTCAAAGAAACTGCTGTAGCCATTAAATATAGCTGAGATGGTCTAGACACCAGTAATTAGCCATCTTGTAGGATACATTTTCATTTTATTTAATTTCCATCTGTGTTCAAAATTATACAAAATATTCAAAGAAGGAACATTAGGAATGCATGGGATTGCTTTATTTTCTCTTAACCTTGGGACTTAGAATATTTATAAGTTGACATTAGAAATAATTTGAGGAAAGTATACAAACTTTGGAAGCAGTTAACTTAAATTTGTCTTTTTTTTCTCATCCTCATCCTCCTACTTCTCTCTCTCTCTTCTCTCTCTCTCTCTCTCTCTCTCTCTCTCTCTCTCTCTCTCTCTCTCTCTCTCTCACACACACACACACACACACTAGACTAGAACTGACTGTGACACCAAGCTGTCCTTGAACTTGTAGAACTCCTTTGCCTTTACCTCCCAAGTGATGGTTTTATGATCAGACAACATCTCACCTGATAACAAAATTTTAATTGTAAACATTTGATATTCCACATAACACTCTGTATAATACTAAGAAAGTTAATTTGAACCTGAAGTGCATTTTATGTTAAATTGTTAAAAAAAAAAAAAAAGGAGTAATACAGTTCCCCAATATCTCCATGAGGAGGGTGAAAATCATGTGAGCATTTGTCATAGGGCATTAACTGTAAAAGACAGATATCTGTCTTGTGTCTCTTCAACAGAGACATGAAACGAGTGAAGTAACGATCTTATTCATGTCAGTTATGAAAATAAGTAACTGAAAATACCATTCAATATTTCTTCAGCCTCCCAAAGACCTGAAAACAGTTACATCTGGGTCAAATAAGAAGCTATCCTAAGGGCTTATCTTAACATCAGCTATCATTGGTCTCTTGAGTAGTGATGAGTCAACACTTGGTGTATCCCTACAACCATTTGTAACTAAGATTGTTTCAGAGGAGAAGTTTTTCCCCCTTGCAACAACTCAGGAATGTTCACAGCAAATATGCAGATATGACTTTGAGTGAAACAAAGTAATTTAATTTATTGATGGAGAACTTGCATTTTGCAAACGTACTTCTTGGGTCTACTCTGTATTTCAACGGGCATCAGATGTGTCATCAAAATTATTAAAGCTTCTGGCTTTAACTTTCTTATAATATTTTATAAGTTAGTTCTGTAAATGTTAAATTGGTTAATGATTATGAAAATAAGAGGTCAATCTTTGACATATAGGTGGCCAATAAATGTCAGTTAGAGCTAAAACACAAACATGTGAGTCACAAATTATCAAAAACCATCACAGGCTGATAGAATCCTTAGGTCTATGTCCTTTGATGGTACTCTTACCCTTCCTATGCCTTGACACTCTTTCATAACAGCGTGCAAGTAACTGGTAGTTACACAAACTCTACGAAATAGTCTTTTGTTGCTTTTACCTTCAGATTACTAAAAATACCTTCTTAAATAATATTCAGCACTTAATTAGTGCTTATTTCAACTTTGCTATTCATTGTGAAAATCTGTCACCAATGAGCATCACTGATGAGGGCTATGGCTCATGATGTTTTGGTTTTTTTAATTGGTGGTTATTGAGATGAAAAACTGACAGACAGTGGGCAGCTTCTGCTTAGTTTAATTAAACAACACTGTTTTGTATTTCAGCCAAGGAAACTGTATCATCATGTTAGTTTTATTATTAGTGTTAATTAGATCTAGGTATCAGAAAATTGATTCAAATTGTAGAGTTGATTAAGTGAAATGGTTCCTTACAATTTGATTTATTTCAGGAGGGTAGGGATGAAGCTTTGGGGTCAATGTTCTGCATTAAGGAATGCTGTGACTTATCTGTACAGTATTTTAATTATCATTTTTTATTATTTGATAATGAAATGTGTGTGCTGATCTGCTGGTACTGGAAGAAGTTCATATTCTCTCTCTCTCTCTCTCTCTCTCTCTCTCTCTCTCTCTTTCTCTCTCTCTCTGAAAACACAAGGATCTCAGAGAGATCATTACATTCCTTTTCCAACAGGGAAGGACTATAATCATCTACAGTTCACTTGAGAAGTCAGTAAGAAGATTAAATATTTGTGTTGGAATATTATACTATGAAAGACTTTGTGTTCTGTTCAAGTGTGGTAATAACCTTTTACATTTAGATATTTGATTGATCTAGTAAGTGTTGAGAATAATATTGTTATTAAAGAGCTCTGGTTCTGACACAAAATATATTGCATACACACATACAAACAAATGTGTTTGTCTACTTACATGTGTACAAAAGGAAGTATACATTACTATTTTTGCTACATCTATTATGTAGTCATGAAAGTTAAGAGTATTGCAATAGCATGAAATCACATCTGAATCCAAGCTCAGCTGCTAATAAGCTATCAATAAACTTAGGTCTGACATTTAACTCTTCTAATCTTTAGTGTTCTGGAGAGCCAGATATAGTGTTACAAATATCTGTCACACAATACCTATGGATAGATTGTTGTGATATCTGTGAAATGGCCACCAGAACTAAGCCTCACACTCATGCTGGCTTGCCTTTCTCCCTGGCTTGATTTGGACCATGTTCAATCAATTCACTTAGACAAATATTGATTGCTTCCCCAGAGGTATGCTTGATCCTAGAAAAACAGTGGCAGTTATGAGTCCTTGTATTGTTTCAGTTAGTTAGTTCTACCTGGCTGTACTTTTATCTCTTACCCAATATTTTTCATGTGGGATATAGATCTAGAGTAAGGAAATTAACCAGGAGAAATAGGGGGAGTATAAAGAAAAAGACTATTGCCGGCAAAGGTAGTCTATAAGAATTTCTGAATAAGTGAATATAAAAATAAAAAACCTCTTTCCTAAATTTGTACAGTTCTGAGGTACTCTCTGCCTTGCGATAGAGAGATATGAGGGGCTAGGGAACTAGAAAGGATGCGGTGAAGCATCAGGAAGATGCAGCATCCTTCATTCACTCTGTTCAAATTTGCAGACAGCGGTCTCAGGGAAATTTATATAAAATCACACAAAAGTGGCGTGTTGTCAGAAGTGCTTATATAACAATTAAATAGAAAGTATATTCATTACTAAGATAGGGTTCCTACTCATCCAGTAGCTCTCCTCTTAGCTGACTTATTCCAGACATCAGTACTAGCATTGTCTTTCTAACTCTTTATCTGGCCATTATGTCCTCTATTTCTTTTACATATCTATCTACCAATTACAATTCTGTGTGCTTTTGGATAGATATTAATGCATTCAATGTTAATTTTTGACTATTTGTAAGTCTAAGAAATTTACATTAAATTAGGCATTGATATTGTGTTAAAATAAAAATTTCCACTCTGTTTTGCTCTTTGTTTATTACAGTGATGCTCACTACCTAGAAACTAGTGGGATGGCAGTGGAATATGTATAACTATATCATGTTTTGAGGACCAAACACTTTTAATACCTTTTTATGCAATGCTCAATATTAAATACTTTGTATGCAATATTGCATTTTGCTGCATGAGATAAAATCCATTTTTATGACTTCTTAAAGCCAAATAAATGAAAATTTAAAGTCCATATATCATTAATTTAAGGTGGCAGTGTTAGAACTGGAAGCAAACCAAAACTTTTTGGGAACTCTGTTTAAATTATTAGCAACTACAAGACATCTGGTGGTCTACAGAGGTTTGAATTGAATCCTGTGAAGCTAAATTTTGTAGAAAATGCTGGTGAATCTTTTAGTTCCCATGGAGATCCTAGGTAAATAATAGCAAGCAGTCTGGGCAGTGGAGATGAAAATTTAGAAGCTACATGTCTTAGCAGAAGAAACTGCAACTCTCCGAGCCCCACGTTCTCTAAAAGTAGCGATGTTAATAATGCTTCTCTCACCTGCAGGTTGAGCATAAAATAAGGGAGTCTGCCCAAGACACTAAGTGTAGTACTTGGAAGAGAATAAATGTCCCTTTTCATATCTACTAAACCATTTCCTTTTTCTCAGAGAAAAATCTGTGATCTGTAACAGAGTAATATCTCTGAATTATTAGTAAAATCCAGATCACTGAGATGTTTCAATAAATGAAACTCATAATTCCTAATTAGATTCTATGTAAGTTTAAAAAAAAAACAGCAAGAGGAGGAAACAGAGAAGCATTTGGGAGGAACAATACTTCACCTTCCGTGGTGATGATGGAAAGCTCTTATAACAAAGCACAATCTGGGATTTATAGTGACACTTTATAGGTGCCTCTCTGACAAAGCTCACTGTACAGCCAATGGTGGTGCTGGGGGAATGTTTATATCATTGAGGAATGCTGGTGAACCACATATCTTGGTAAGAAGAATGTGCATGATTATTATACCCCATGAAAATCCCTCATATGGGAAGCAAATTAATGAATAATGGAGACAAGAGAAGACTAGCATATTCTTAACCCACTCTCTTTTCAATAGAATAAAATGTTAGAAGTAAATAAAATCATTCCATTATCCTTAGATCTGTAGTTATTGTGAGCCTGATTTGTTCTGGATTAGTAGCCCCTTGGTGAGGCTGTCCACACTTGCTAATAATGTTTTCTCTGACTTTTGGACACCTTTACTGGTCTAAGTTAAATGATGAAGTCACACCATTAGAATCAAGAAAAATGAGTTCATTTATCTTATATGCATGAAAGGTAAACTAAAATTAAAGTAAATGCAAATTGGGAAATTGACACCTGAATCAACACAAAGCAAAAATCTATTTGGGACATAGAATTTCAACAGAGTAAGCACTTGTCACCTTTTTCCAAATAAAAAGAAGACAAAATGTGGCTGAATAGCTCAGTTTGACCTAACAGCATTTGCTTGACCAGATGCACAGTAAATTCTCTGTGGCCATCTCTGCCTGTGAACCGCAGCATTCATCATGGTGGACATGGGAGTCACCCACCTTCCTTGAATTTGTCTTGAGTTACTCTGAAGTGTCTTTTCAGCAGACCCTATCTAATGATTACTTCATCAATTTCTCCAAATCCATGAAAAAAATTCATGTTTTCAAAATAGTACATATAACATCATGGCTAAAAATAAGTGCTTAAAGAGCAGAGGCAGACATGTGGAACTGATGTTTAATGAGAGTCTAAGAGATGAATTTGTCTCTGTACTCTCCCCACAGGTTATACATTGAACAGACGTGTTTAAACAGGAACATAGTATGTGATATAAAATAAGCAATGTTCTATTATTGTTCAGATAAGGATATTATGGTCTGTTTATTTAAGGATATTTGAGAATTCAACCTAGTGGTCTGGGCTCAGTTTGTCCTCTTCAGGCAACTTTCATCAACATTTTCATTTCTATTTGCAGACTATGGTATACACATTAAAATAAGCAAACAAAGACATAAGCTCAGATTCATATATGAAACAGTGACTTGTCTCTCTATTCCAATTTCAGGATTTCATCTGTCCTGTGACACAGATGTCATTCATAGAAAGCTGACAAGGCACAAAATGTGGCTTCCATCACAAAGGGGATAAGAGATAGTTTATTCTGGTATCAAATATAGCCAACGGACATAGTTTAGGATTGCTCTGAATACAGTGTCCCAGTATGTAAGTGTCATGATGTTTTTCTAATAACAGAGCAAAGAAAATCATATGTCAAAACACTTTTCAAATATATTGCTGGGTGCATTAGGCAAATTACAAGCAAGTAGAAAGAGTTCTGTCCTCAGATGATATTTGATGACAGACTTAGCTTTTGCCTTGATGGAATCTGTTCATATGTTCCAAAAAGGATTTACCTATTAGTCACAAGGATCTTAGGTCACACAAAGAGGTGAGAAATATAATAGCTATTTAGGTTTTAATAACTCAAGAGCTTTTGGCTTTGGACCAACAACATTAAAAGATTTTCATAATAATTAAAATTCTAATCAGCTAGTTTCTTTTGAAGACTGTTCAATGTAAGGGGTTCTTTTTTTATTTTCTGGGAATGTCACTTAGCAAAGTTTTACAAGATATGCAGACTTTTTATTGAAGATCATAGGCGTTCAACTATATTATTTGTTATTTCTGCCAATATTATGTTTGAAATATATAAATACATTTAGAACACAAATACATGCGTAAGGGGATACAGAGATAGCTCATTAGTTAAAGCACTAACAACTCAAACAAGAGGACCAGACTTGGAATCCAAGCCCCCATCAGTTTTCAGGTGGAAGTGGTGGCCTGGCCCACCTGCAATTCCAGCTTCAGAAGAGTAGACAGTGTGTCTCCTAAGTGGGATTGGATGAGGTTTGATCAGAAGCTTCACAACACAAATAATAACTTGGAAGAAATTTTTGGCATCAATCTCAGACCTCTACTCACATGTAAACACATGAGCAAATACTCTCAAAATGCATTCATGTTTCTAAACATGCATAGGATACACATGAATAATAACCACAACAACCAAAAACAAAACAAAACAGAAAAATAATTAGGTACAGTAGTAATGCTGAGTCCAATGCACTTGCTATTGGCCTTCTTTCCTGCACCTATTAGAAAGGCCCTAGGTGAACTAAACAGCCTTAGTGCTTTGGCATACCTCACTTCTCTAGAATTTTCTTGTTATACATCCTGTAGTCAATCTCCAGCCCAGTCTATAAGACCTGTTAGATGATCCATTACATGCCTTAGTTTCCTCTTAAAAGCTACTGCTCTTCTCTTGCCTGAACAAGTTCCCCCACTTGTCTTACTCCTTCCTGGGTACAGTACTTGAGAGCGAATGATTGCTTTTGAAAGAAAGTTACTTTTTGCGGTTTTGGAGATTTAGAAGTCCAAGATTAAAGCAGAAGCAGGTTCGTGGCCTACTCTGTTCTCTGCTTCTTAGATGGCACCTCAAATCTTTTCACCCCCAGAAGCGAGCAACCTGTTTTTTACAAAAAGATGGTATCTCACTCTTCCCTTTTCTTTTTCCTAGGAGCACTAAGCCATCATGACCAAGGTATATACCACTGTGTTTCATCATCCAACATTGTTGCATTGAGGAGGTTCAATTTGCTTTGACTGGCATCAAATCATAAATTCATGGTATCCAAAGGGACTGCAGTCTATAATTACCTCAACAACATAGCAAAACCCAGGCTCAACTCTCACATCTCAATTCTTCTAACACTATTATCATAGCTAATATTGTGTCCTCCTACCCTGACTCTCAAACCCCTTCCTTATAATACCTTTTTCTAGCTCCCATAGCTTCTTCCATCTTGGATGAAAAAAATATATTTATTTAATGTAGGCATATCAACTTAATAAAGTCAGGACATTGTCTCTGTTTTGTTCATTGAAACAACTCCAAAGCTTTAAACAATGCCTGCCTCCTGATAGTTGTAAATACTTTGTCTGTATACAAAATAAAGGGAAATGTATCACTACCATGTGGAAAAAATTTTAACCTTTTTGTAGAAAACACTGTCCACCAAGTTACTAATCCTCTGTTTTCACTGTGAGATAATTAGGGATACATTCATTTCTATCTGCTTCTTATAATTAAGATATTTTTCCATATCTAGGCAAACATTTTTGAAAGACTGAATGTAAGATTATTAGTGGTGGCTGCTTACAGTCAATTTTGGGGGCAATCCATGTAATTCTGCCCCTCACTCAGCTTATTGGGTTTCGCTTCATGTGACTGCAATGATGTTTGCGCAGACACACATGTGTTACTGTTCCTTCCATTGCTTTGATCTTTTCTAACAAGTCTGTTTATTTTTGCTTTGCGTAGATGGGTCCGTGGGTTTTTACAAAGAGTTGATTCAGATCATTAAATCCTACACAAGGCTGAATAACAAAGCACAGAAATCTGTCGACAAAATGCTAAAACCCTTCCTCTGACTCAACCTCTCTTTTCTCAGTCTTTGAGTCATCCTGTGGAAGAGGGCTTTATTTGTTTGATTCTAGATTTATGGCTCAGTATTCCCAAAATGGATGTGTGCAAGGAGGAAGCATTTGTTTAGTGAGAATGATCATATTTTAATTTGTAAAACCATAAAAAGTTTAAACCATTGCCTCAATTTAAGAGAAGAAGGGGAAGGAGAGAGAGGAGTAGATAGTGAGGTGGGAGAGAAAGAGAGGTACCAAGAAGGAAAGAAAACAGAGCAAAAGCAAGGGCCCATGAGAGACACAGAGAGGCACTGAAGAGAAAGAATATTTCCTATAGCTGTGGCCTGTTTTGAGAAAATAGCTGTCAAAAGCAATTTAAAGAAGACAACTATTATCTTGGATCAGTTACATTCCATCATGGCCGCTTTGAGGGAGCCAGTAACATTGTAATAACCATATGAGGGGAGAGAGAGAGAGAGAGAGAGAGAGAGAGAGAGAGAGAGAGAGAGAGAGAGAGAGAGAGAGAGAGAGAGAGATCCTCACTTATTCCCTTCTTTGAATTCAGCACATGGTATCAGTCCTTCGAATGGTGGCACTGTCATTCAAGGTGGATCTTTCTACTTTAATTAACCAAATCTAGATGATCCCTCACAGACATGACCAGAGGTTTGATTCCTAGGTGATGTGAGATGGTTTAAGTTTGAAAATCAGTGTAACCAATCAAATCAGTGTTGGATATTCTGCTTTACTTTGTCTCCACTGTGAGCTTTTGAAAATTAATGAGAGTCTAAAATAGGAAGGGCACAAATCATTTTGTGGTGGTCTGCTTTATCCAAAGAACTATTTATGTTTTCAGTTATAAAATAATTTATCTTCTACCGGAGCCTGTAATTTGAGGTGGGAAAACACAAGACTGCTTTCTGTATTAGAACACCATGGCAGGGTGGGGGTTAATCCATTTCTTCCAGTATATCTAGGTAACTTCTTAAATCTCCTATCCTATCCTCTCCCTCACCTTTCCCTTCTGCCTCCCCTCTCCTCTCCCCTCCTCTCCCCTCCTCTCCCCTCCTCTCTTCTCCCCCTAAGCATCTTGTGTGTGGTAAATTCATGTGTATTTATCCATACACTTAGGTGTGGAATTTCAAAGCTGACATCAGTGTCTGCAGTCACTTGTTTTAACAGTGTTCCTTACTAAAATCGAGTCTCCCGGTTTAAGATAGGTTGGCTGGTTCCTAAAACCATGGGATTAGCCTTTCTCCAGCTCCTACCACTGTGGTTACAAATGCGCCCTGTACACTCAGCATTTTCTTGAGTGCCGGGAATCTAAACACAGAGAGGTCTTTGTAATTTTGACACTGTTACCTGCAGACTCATCTACTGAGGCCCACCCATTTTTTTCCTCATCAGCTTCCTCTAATGTCTCAACACTTTCATTTATCTAAGTTAATGTTCTTGGATATAAACATGTTTTAAGAGAAACGAATCGCATAAAGACAGGGCATGTGCAAAATATGTTCTTTTGGTTTAGGATTATCTTTAATTATGTGTCAGTTTGTATGTTTGTGTGTAGGTACACATACCTACCTGCAGGTCCTCTGAAGCCTGAGTTACAAACATGGGATACCTGATTCAGTTGTTGCAAACTGAGCTCAGATCTTCTGGGAAAGCAGCAAGTGCTCTTAACCTCAGATCCTTCTCTCCAGTCTCCAAAATATGTTGGAAGTAATTGAAGCATGTAGCTCATAGCTTCAGAGTGAGTGGAAACTTTGAGGCTGGGATTTACCCTTTGGGGTACATACTACAAGCATATTGATAGGAAGCATGCAAACATTTTGCATAAGTTGCTTTTGGCAAAGGTATAGGAGCTGTTTCTAGAAATTGTGCTGCCCTACATCAAAGCTCAGAAAGACAGCAGAGCTGAGGGTTTGCATCTGAGTCATTACATTAAAAAAAAACAACCATTGTATCTCCTAATAGAATTTAAAATAGACACAAATCAAATAACTGTAGCCAGTGTTTTATAAATAAACTGCCTCATCCTTACCCTAAAATACAGATCCATACACTTTGCCTATTTTAACTATAGACTAGAGTCTTAATAGCTTGATACCGACTATGCCACTCAACCAATTGTCTGTCTATGGGGAAATTATAAAAAGTACTTTATGCCTAATGCTTTAGAATATGATTTCGTTCCTGGTTTTGAACCACGCCTTTATCGCATGCACATGCCTCATGAAACAACCAGAAGTATGTCACCATTCAGTTTTATGATTCTACAGATTTTAGGGTGAACACAATCTGCTTTGTATTGTCAACCATACCATTTAACTTTGAATGTTTATCAGGATGGCATTAAAATTACTACTTTCCGAAAGGAAAAGAAGTATAATTTTTTAAAATCACTTTATGCAAAAATCACACAAAACCTTTATCGTTTTGAAAGGTTTTATTTTATCATTGAAATTCAATTTAATTTACTGCACCAAATATTTTCTAAGCACATATTCACACCCAGACATTATATAGTGTCCTAGGGGAAGAAATACAAACCCAAAGTGGTCCTATTTCGTTAGGAATGCCAGACTTCAAAACAAATTACAAGCATCATATGAAAAGTATCATAATGAAATGAAGCACAAGAAAGAGAAAAACTATTCTAAAAAAAAGGAGGGCATGAGTTATTTATTCATACAAAATGCCTGATCAATAACAAATATATTTGAACACAAGGAAGAGTTCGTGCTATGGGTATAATATTTTTGTAGCTGTTGTAGATAATTACCACATCCTTGGTGGCATAAAACAGCAAGAATATGTTTTGTCATAATTCTAGATGCCAGAAGTTTAAGAATTAATCCCAAGCCAAAACGGTTGCAAGGTGATGCTATCCCAAGAGATGCCTGCAGCTGCAGATTCCTCGCATTTTCTGTCTTTTGATGTCTCTTGGTATCTCAACTTCTAGATCCATTGCTTTAACATTGCATATGGCCATTTTGTAAACTCCTTGTCTTTGTGTCCATCCTCCTTCATTTCTTTTGTACAGGTGCTTGTGATAGCAGCACTCAAAGCCCATGTGGCTAACCCAAAATATTTTCATGTCAACATGATCAATTTAACTACATCTTCTGTTACAGTTGTAATTGCAAGTGTTTAGAAATAAGACTATTTGGTACTACCATTCATTCAGTCTACTATGATGAACAAAGAAGAAAACTACAGTAAAATAGATTTAACGACCAACCACTTTGCCAAGCATGCTGATAGTGAGAGAAAAGAAATCGTGAACAATAGCATAACACCTATATTCCATTTGTTTGGTGATATATCAGTGGTGTAGTTAAACATTAAATTCTTCCTGGCTTAGGGAAATCGTGTAAATCTTTGCTTCCTAGATGTATTCTGTGTTTACTCCAAGACTTACATAGACTCAATATCTTTTAATATTTGTTTGAGGTTACTCCATTTCTTTTTCAATTAAGCAAAGGAATCCCTCTGTTCTTTGCTTCAGGCTTTCAATCAATCTCAATTTATAAATGTATTCTCCGTGTATTTGTTGAATTCAGTGAGTCATGCGCTGCCTCCTATGGAGAAAGATATGAATGAGAAATCAAGAGTAAAAGGCAGTTCATGCATTCAAAGAGTACGGAGATGGCAGTGTTTCCCACTTTAAAAAAATAGTGTGTTCACATGACAGGAGAGAGTGGAAGAGGATTACAGATCTTTTTAAGTCATATGGCCAAAATGTATATATTTTTAGAGTGTGGCCTCAGAAATGTATAAGAACTTTGAGTTCCCTGGATCTTGGTGGGAGTTGAAGATGGAGAGAGAAAAACACACAAGAATAATGTGAGAAGAGATTAAAAAAAAAAAAACAAAGTTTTCTTTGGGATGAAATGGATGTAGGATATAAGACTATCATGTACATGGCTCTATATTACTATAGTGGTTAGCTAGTTTTGTGAGATAACTGGAACCAGAATTGACCACTTTTTCCTCCAGAAAGAAGACCAACTTATATCTAGGGTCTGAGTTCTTAAAATACTGCATACTCTGGCCACTACTCTCATTCTGTACAGAATTATCTATTCATGAGTCATTCATTAGACTGGTGTTACAAAATGAAATTATGGATCTTTCTTGAAGGATCTTCTCCCATATTTGAAAATATTTAGTGGCACAAATGGGTGCATCTTGGAGGTAAATTGCCATGTGTACATTTAATAGATTATTTTAATAGCTTCTTTTCTGTTCTGATTAGAACTTGCTTCATAAAATTGTACTTCTTCCTGCAGTGAATGAAGATATTATGAATGCCTCCCACTGATCTAGGAGCTGAATTTCTTTCTTCTCTATAGGCAGTTGGACTATCAAGGATTTCAGAGAAAATGTTGTTTGAAATTAGGATTTGATAGACTGGGAAAGGAGAACAATTTTAAAAGCAACAGAATGGTGTGGGATATGACTCGATATAAGCAGATTTAAGTCTGGATTCTGGTATTTGCTACCTTTATTCTTTTTGACTTGGCAGTGTTCAGCTCATCTCTTCAAGCATCCGCTCCTTTCCTGTGAGTTGAAATCACAATTCAGTAAGTACTTTTAGGTACCATTCCCACAGGCACACAAAGGACAAGATATCTATATGGGCCTGTGTAGTGCTGGGAGTTATTGCACACAGTACTTTCTTAGTGTCAGCAGACAATGAGCAAGAGAGAGTAGATGACTGTATGAATCTGAAGTCACAGAGAAATGTACTCATGGGGAAGTATTGGCAGGGGGTTTTCAAGGTACAAGCAAATCAACACATAAGAAGGAAGGGTAAGAATATACAGAAGATGTTTCTGCATCAATGAAATCTGTCTCTCATACAGACTTTACATCCCAAGGACCCACAGAGCAAGCAATGAATTAATTCATGTAAAGCATTTTGAACTGGGCTATCATGAGATAGAAGTCAAAATTATAATAGTGTTTGTTTTTCCTTCTGAAGATAGCCTGTTAGAATAAATCAGACCTTAAAATGTTCACATGTTTTGACTTGCATTTCTCTGATGACCAAAGATGTTGAGCATTTCTTTAAGTGTTTCTCAGCCATTTGATATTCCTCTGTTCAGAATTCTCTGTTTAGTTCTGAGCCCCATTTCTCAATTGGGTTATTTGGTTTGGTGGTGTTTAATTTCTTGAGTTCTTTATATATTTTGAATATTAGACCTTTGTCAGATGTAGGGTTGGTGGAGATCTTTTCCCAGTCTTTAGGCTGTTGCTTCGTTCTGTTGACAGTGTCTCCTGCCTTCCAGAAGTTTCTCATCCTCATGATGTTCCATTTATTAATTGTTGATCTTAAGGCCTGGGCTGTTGGTGTTCTGTTCAGGAAGTTGTCTCCTGTGCCAATGTGTTCCAGGCTCTTCCCCACTTTTTCTTCTAACCGATTTAGTGTCTCTGTTTTTATGTTGAGGTCTTTACTCCACTTGGACTTGAGTTTTGTGCATGGTGAGAAATATGGGTCTGATTGCATTTGAGATTCCATCTTACACCCATCAGAATGGCTAAGATAAAAAACTTGAGTGACACCACATGCTGGGAAGGATGTGGAGAAAGATGAACACTCCTTCATTGCTGGTGGGAATGCAAACTTGTACAACCACTTTGGAAATTTATGTGGCACTATCTCAGAAAACTGGGAATAGGGCTTCCTCAAGACCCAGCTATCCTACTCCTTGGAATATACCTGGAAGATGCTCCCCTACACAACAAGGACATATGCTCAACCATGTTCATAGCAGCCTTATTCATAACAGAGAGAACCTGCAAACAGCCCAAATGTCCCTCAGTTGAAGAATGGATAAGTAAACTGTGGTACATTTACACTATGGAATACTACTCAGCTATTAAAAACAAGGAAATCTAGAAATTTGTGGACAAATGGATGGAACCAGAAGTGGTCATACTGAGTGAGTTAACCCAGAAGCAGACTCATGTGGTATATACTCACTTATAATTAGGCACTAGCTCAAAATGCATGTCCCAGGAAAGTCTTTACTTACCAGGAGATTGGAATATATGTGAGGACATCCCACTGTGGCTCTAGGTAAGACAAATATAGAAGATAGGGAAATCAAAACACCCAGAGGATCCTAGAAACCTACAAGAATAATATCATGATGGGTGGATATGGGCCCAGGGGGTTCTGCTCAAGCTACCCAAGGACAATACAAGTAGTAAACATCGAACCCCTACTCTGATCTAGACAATGGACAGGACATTCTCAACAGTTATGTGGAGAACAGGGACTGACTCAGACATGAACTATGGTGCCCCATATTTGACCATCTCCTCTTGGTGAGGAGGCCTGATCGCATTCAAAGAAAGAATAAGCATACTACCAAGATGAGACTTGATAGCCTATGGCCATATAGTGGGGGAGGTGGTCCCCCTCAGTCTTAGACGTGGGGGTGGGGAATAGGGTGAAAGTGGGAGCTAGCAAGGAATGAGAGGATATAAGTGATGGGATAACTATTGAGTTTTAATCTGAATAAATTAATAATTTTTTAAAAGGTAAAAAATATTCACATGTATCTATCTAAAAATTTATTTGTAGTGTGTTAAAAGGGTCAGAAGTTTTTATCACACACTGCACTATGTTATTCTTGTGGCAACTATGTGTAATGATTGGAAAAGTACAGAATATAGCCTGAAGAGTCAGAATGCCCAGGATTGAAATACAACTGTCCTGTGAACACTTTATGAATAGACTCACTTCCTTCAGTCACATTACTCATCTGCAAAGACATAATGCCGCCTGGAGTTCCTCATTTAGTCCCTTGTGAGGCTATTTTCGTAAAACACCCAGAAACCAAGCCTAAGTTCTCACTAGTCTGTCCCTTTCTTCTTTTGTGCAGACATCGTGCCATAGCTATTTCCTAGACTGTGGTAGTTAGGAAACGAGATACTTCTCTAATACCTGAAGTAATGTGGACTCCATCTAAAACCCAATCACCTCTTATGTTTTATCAGCCTTTTACACTGCAAACCACTATAAGCATTACCAGTTGGAATTCAGCTGATGATTTCCTCAGAGTGGACAAAGTAGCCTCCCTCTTATCACGAAGAGTTACTGTGGAGTTAATAGGATGAAGAACTTACTAGATCGGCAGATATCTCCCAAAGACATAAACTGTGGCTGGGATTTTGGCTATTTTATCTCCTACCACTGGTCTCTACCCCAACTCATTCCAAACCCCCAAAACTAGGTAGGGGAGAAAGAAGGACAAAGGGGAAAGGGGACATTCAATTACCCTCTGCTGATTAGAAGCTTCTTGGGGCAAGTCCAATCTTCGTTGTCAAGATATCTCCAACCAGGAACAAGCAATCCAGCAAACAGAAAAAGCAATCAGCATCCACTCTAAGCAGCTTGGAATTGTGTGAAATTCAAGTTATAGGGGATTCCATATTGTCCTTGGGCCTCAGTGGACAATGGGCATATGCATAGTACACATACATACATTCAGATAAAACACTTATACATGTAAAATAAAAATAATCTTTTAAAATAAGTCAGAGTAGTCTGTTTTCATTTGAAAGAAATATATGATGTGTTTAAAAAAATACCAGGTTCATCAGTGAGATGACTTAGTGCCCTTACAATCACTTTGCCACCAAGCTCAATAACCTGAGTTCAGTCACCGTTACCCATAAAGGGGAAAGAGAAGTGACAGCTACCAACTGCCTTTAGACGTCTTCATGTATACTGTGCCTTAGTGTTGTCTGGTCTACACACACACTGATATATGCACACACACATACATGAATACACACACAGAGTGATAGAGAAAATATAAATAAAATGTAACAAAAATAAAATAAAAAGGAATATTAGAAGATATTTGCTGGTAAGTAAAGTTTTTCATGGTACGTATCCCTAGGACTAGTGTTTTGATATAAGTGAGTATATACCGTTTGTCTCTTTTTGCTTCTGAGTGAACTTACTCATTATGATAATTTCTAGATCAATCCATTTGTCCACAAATTTCGGGAATTCCTTGTTTTTAATAGCTGAGTAGTATTCCACAGTGTAAATGTACCACAGTTTCTTAGTCCATTCTTCTACTGAGAGACACTTAGGCTGTCTTCATATTCTGGCTATTATGTATAAAGCAGCTATGAACATGGTTGAGCACATATCCCTGTTGTGTGGTAGGGCATTTTCTGGGTGTATTCCCAGGAGTGGGATAGCTGGGTCTTGAGGAAGCTCTAGTCCCATTTTTCTGAGAAAGCGCCAGATAGCTTTCCAAAGTGGTTGTACTAGTTTGCATTACCAGGAAAGTGGGTCAGAGGAGAGGACATCCTATTGAGACTTTAGGCAAGAGTAGCATAGAAGAATGGGGAAATATAGGACCCATCTTGTAGGGTCCTGGATACCTACAAGAAGAACTTTATGACAGGCAGATCTTGGTCCTGGGGTCCTCCTCAAACTAAGGCACCAGCCAAGGAGAAATAGGCAGTAAACTTCGAACCCCTACCAAGACCTAGCCGAGGAACATGATATTCTCCACCATTGAGTGGAGAGTGAGATCTGACTCTCACACGAACTCTGGTGCCCCTTTTCTGACCATGTCCCCTGGATGGGGAGGCCTGACAGCACTCAGAGGAGAAATAGCAAGTTACCAAGAATAGACTCTATATCCTAAGAGCATATATAGGGGGAGGAGGTCTCCCTCAGTCACAGACATAGGGGAGGGGAGAAGGGGGGAAGTGAGAGGGAGGGAAGAATGGGAGGAAACAGGGGAAGGGCTAACAATCGAGATGTAATACTAATAAATTAATATTTAAAAAGAAGATATATGCTTTAAATTAAAGGCAAAAATCTCTTGTTTTTCTGGGGAGAATATTTCACTAGTTATGAAACACAGAAGTCTTGAAATGCTTTCATTTCTCAAATATCAATTGGGGGAAATGGTCAAACACTGTAATCAAAACAGAAGATAACAATATTTTCTAATAATATTTTCTTAATAATACACTATAAACTTGCTGGTACAACTCAACCTTAATGAACTAGATCTAGACAGTAGGGGGGATATTTGAAGTACACTAACAGTTTCTTGAGCTAAATGGAATGAGATGAGAGAGAAAGCAACCATTGATTTTTTTTACCTGGTGCCTTATGAAAAAATGGCATTTTAGAGGAAATCTGAAGAAAGACCTGATGGCAATAGCCAGAGTAATGTAGGACACTTTGGTAAGGAAAGTGGTCAGTAAAAGCAATGGTTACCTCCAAAAGATTGTGTTTCATGAAAGAATGTTTCCCTAGTTATGAAACATAGAAATCTTGACATGGATTTATTTCTCAAAGATCGATTGATTGTAGCCTTATAAATAATCAACACAAAATGGGCACTTTCTCTGTTGAGCAGAGGTCAGAGTGACACAGTAAGCTACGGGATCTTTTCCTACGACCTCTGTTCAGAAGAATTTGTAAGAGGCCATGATGCTTTCCTCACTGCCTATGACTTGTTTGTTGATCCTCCATGTTAGGCCCCTCGCCCTTCTTTCATCAAGGACTCAAGATTATTGAACTTTAGTTTCTTGTGGGAATTTGCTTTGACTGAATAAGTTAAAACCCCTCTTCCTTATGCTTATTAAGCCAATGTGTGTCTTTTGGTTTCCATCAGCATCCCTTTATGATCCCTAGATATACATGCAAGTATCATTTACTGTGCACTCACTTATTTCTATTATATACCTCTGACTTGGCTACATCTGGAATTAACACAAATCCACAGGCTTGGGCACACCTGTGAAGGAGTTTTGTTTTCTTAATTAAACCATTTGTAGTAGGAAGATACACCTTTAGTGTGAATCTTTGTAGTAGGAAGATACACCTTTAATCAGGGCCATACATTCTGCTGGTGGCCTATATAAAAGATATGGAAGAAGGAAAGTTGTTCTCTCTTTTTGCTTGCTTGCTCTTGCTAACAAGCCTGTTCATTCAGTGTCATTAGAGTGTAGTTCTTCAAGATTCTGGCTGATATTGAAGATTAGCTAAGATATCCAGCCCTGTGAATTGAACAACTACTGGGTTCCTGGATCTTCCATTGGTAGACAACCATTGTTGAACTAGCTGGAACACAGCCTGTAAAATTTCAGTGTGTGTATGTGTGTGTGTGTGTGTGTGTGTGTGTGTGTGTGTGTGTGTGTGTGTATGTACATATACATACAAACACACATGCATACACATAAATACATACATATGCTTATTCTACACAATCTGTGTCTTTAGCAGATCCTATTACAACCACTCAACATTATCACTAATTTAAACTGACTAAAGACTAAAAAATTATCTACATGGTATACAAACAAAGGAATGGAGACCTCTTATTCTTATTACACTCATTGTCTTAAGAGGGTAAAGTTTCATTTGAAGCAATTGTGTTGTGTCAAATGATGAAAGTGTTCATGGCAAATTCAGAGTATTGGCTGCAAATTCCTTCAGTAGAGGTTGGAAAACAGAGATAGCCATGTCAGGGAGGAGTGTATATGAAAATGATAGAGTGAGTGATCCAGTAGATTTGGGGATAAGAAGAATAACTAGTTTACTGATTGTATGCCAGGCAATATGCCAAGTGTGTTCTGTAGTATGCAACTACTTTCTCTAATGATAGTCCAATAGGCTAGATGCTCATATTCCCATTTTGAAGATAGTGAATTTCTCAACCAAAGTATTTTATTAGAAAGGGACAGTGTTTGACTTCAAACACCATCTTGAGTCACTTTTCAGTGGCGTGCTATTCTGGTAATACTCACAGAGCCACTTCAGGATTGAGTACTATTGATAATTTTGGGGTAAGTTGATAATGGTGCAGGATTACAAGGATACTGCAAATGTAAGGGTTATTTTTGTCTTTGAATATGCTCCCAACTTTTCAGAAGAAAATATTAGGAACACTACTGATATCTTAATTAATTAATGTGATAAAACACTATGACCAAAAACAACTTGGGGGAGGGAAGTATTTATTTCATCTCACATGTTCCAATCAAAGTTTATCATGTAGAAATGTCAGAGCAGGAACCTAATATCAAGAACTGACGTAGAAGCCTAGGGGATCAGGGTGACATGCTGCTTGTTGTCTTGCTTTCTTATATAATTCAAGTTTGCCTGGCCAGGAGTGGTATGCTGACACTGTGGTGTTGGCTCTCCCACATCAATCATCAGTCAAGAACATGTTCTACTGCCTTTCTACAGGAAATATGCCTGGGGCATTTTCTCAAAGGAAGTTCCTCTTTCCAAGTAACTCTAGCTTGTATCAAGTTGACAAAACTCAATTAGCACAACTGGCTACTAAGGTGTAACAAATATGCCTCATGCTCAAAATTAAGTTGAGTTTTTATTTCAATTTGAATTTCTTGAGTGATAAACAATACTGAGAAATTTCCTGTGTTTATATGCCATCTGTATGTCTTTTTTGGCAATGTACCTAATTAATGCTTTTTAGTGTCCAAATATTTGTTGTGTTTGAAGTTGCAATATCCCAAAGGCGGTATGTTTGAAGATTTAATTAATGAAAGACATACTAAACATGTTATATCTCCTCTACTTCATACATATTTTAAAACATGGTATTTTACTTTATGAATTTATATCACTATAATTTATCAATTTAAATAATCTCGATGTAGAAAGCATGCTTTTCTTTGTTATCATCACAAGAATGAAATAAGTTGATAACTCAGGAATGGAATATTTTGTTAATTTATAAGGTAAGTAGGACCACGATCAACACATCTGCATATCTTTCATATTTTTATGCAGTTACAGGCATTTGTGAATCTTAAGAGACTATTTGTTCATGCAGAGCACTTTGAGCAATATGAGTGCTTTAGAAGTTAGAATTAACATTATCGTACAAATCTATAGTGTCACTCATTATTAAGATATAAGTTCTTTTAGTTTCCTGAGAAAAAGTGCGTGGAACTAAAAGTTGAGGGGGAAAACAGAAAGGGTTAATTGCCTTATTAATTCTTGTAATTACAAGGTTATTCTCATCAGGTAAGTCATTAGGCGATGTTTAAGCTAATCGATGTCATTCTGAAACTATAAAGCAGAAGAAAGTGTTAGAGAGTTTGGGCAGCACAACACACTGTTCAGTTTGAGGAATACACTTGAATTATAAAGTCATAATTTTTCATAAATTCATCTGGTCAGAGAATTTTTTATAAAGAGACGTTGAAGCTTTTTCATGGAGTTTTATACTCAATGAGACACTTCTCCCTTGAGAAATCAGCTTGCTATGAAGTTTTGACAAGGCACGAATGAGATTGGCATGTAATGCGTGGCTATCCTTTTTTGTTTTCAAGTTATACTTAAAAGAGTAAAGTTTTAAATGTATCATTTGAAAGAATGAATATATACTTATATGCCTTGCTACTCTGCTTTGGCAGGATATTTTGTTCATTCATTCATATATTCACTTTTTAAAGAATGTTATTGTAAGTCCTTCCACATGACTTGTGTACCAGAGCAATCCCTAATTAATGTGTTTTGAGGAAATATGGCAGCAATGCCTTAAGCCTAGCTTCTTTTATTCCAGTAAATAATATAACAGATCAAAGGTGGGAGATGACTTCTGTTTCTCAGACACTTTGCTCTAAAATAATTCTACATCTACACAAAGAAAAATGGACTATTCTTACAACAATGTGCTCTATACCCTGAGAAGAGATGGAAGCACTCTGGGCAGTAAAGCTCCTGGTTACAGGGTGGATTGAGTTGCTCCTAACCTTGAGAGATGATAGCAAAATAGTATATGTGGTGGTTAAATTTATATGCAGGAAAGTTAAATGACCCAAGCTAGAACTAACAAAGAGGACATTTTTTATTCATTCATATAATGAATATTTAATATAAGAGCACTATTTTCTGGATGCTGACTACATGGAAAAAATACAAAATATAGTTACTAATCTTACAAAATGTAATTATAAAAAGAACAGATTCCAACACCTTCAATTACAATATGAAAACATATCTGTCCCTGTTTCCCTCAACATTCTATAGTTCGTGAAAGATAATTATTTAGGCTTGCTTGTTTGATCATTCTGTAGGTTTATAGAATGTTCTCAAATGACACACAGTATGAATTTGACCTTGAACAGTGACTAGAATTTTCCCAACAAAAAAAGTAAGAAGAATCTTTTAAATATATGGCAGAAGCAAAATTAAATGTTTGGTTGCACCTCATTTGCCTAAATTTCTAATCAGAAACGAAACTGGAGTTGTACTGGAATCTTCAGCAAGCACTTGTTCCATGTTGAGGACTGTGAAAGGGAAAGAACACACTCATGACAGCGAGCATCCTAGTACCAATAGTCCGGAATCATGGCAGTCACGGCCAATAGTCCACAGTCACAGCAGTCAGGGTCATGTAGAATTACAGTGGATCAAGGTTTACAAACGGTTTTTGAGTTTTGGGTTTTCTTTCATTCTGTCTTTCTTTTTTTGTTTGTTTGTTTGTTTTTTGGATTTAATGAAAATTTGTACAGCACACAATTTTAATTTTCTTTTTTTTTCACGATTTTATTTACTTTTTATTTATTTTTATTTTTTTTATTTTTATTTTTTAATTAATTTATTCATATTACATCTCAGTTGTTAGCCCATCCCATGTATCCTCCCATTCCTACCTTCCTCCCACTTCCCCCTTAATTTTCTAAGTGAAAGAAAAACCCTCATAAATATTAATATATATTGTATTTGCTTTACCATAGGAAATGTGATAACTTGTATTTTAGAGAAAATTTATTGAAATGTTTTTCAGCTGAAAAACTGAAGTAATAAAGAGAGAAAATGGCATTGAATAATTTCTGTGCCCTTAGAATGCTAAAGTTCTTTTCTTTGGGTTGATAATGGAACTAATTGCATTACAATTGTGCTAAAAAATAGGACAACACTAACTAAAAGTTCAGCTGTGTGGAGTGTGGGCTGGGGAGGTGGTTGAGTGGTTAAGAGCCTCTATTGCACTTCGAGGGGATTCCATATATGCTCACTGAAGCCGCAGTTCATTAGTAGACATGACATTAAAGCAGACACTCACACATCAATTTTAAGGGCAAATTTCGAGGATATTTTTACATGGTGAATGACCTAGTTATTGATATAAACATGCACTTACTGTTATGCACCTGAGTTATCAGTATAAATGGAAACTGTGGGAGAATAGCAAAGTAGAAGGATCCAGAGGGTCCTAGAAGCCTACAAGTAGAACATTATGATAGGCAGATTTGGGCCCAGGGGTCCCGCTCAAACTAAGGCACCAGCCAAGGACAATACAGGCCATAAAACTTTAAACCCCTACCTAGATCTAGCCAAGGGTCAGAACATTCTCCACAGTTGAGTGGAGAGTGGGATATGACTTTCTCACGTACTCTGGTGCCTCACATTTGACCATGTCCCCTGGAGGGGGAGACCTGGTGGCACTCAGAGGAAGGATAGCAGGCTACCAAGAAGAGACTTGATACCCTCTGAGCATATACAGGGGGAGGTAATCCCCCTCAGGAACAGTCATAGGGGAGGGGAATAAGGGGAAAATGGGAGGGAGGGAAGAATGGGAGGATACAAAGGAGGGGATAACCATTGAGATGTAACAAGAATAAATTAATAAAAATATATAAATAAATAAATGGAAACTGATCAACTTACTCATCTTTGCTAGGTTTCTAACATGAACGTGTGTGTGTGTGTGTGTGTGTGTGTGTGTGTGTGTGTGTGTGTGTGTGTGTGTGTATAGGCACACTTATCACTTTACCTACATGTGGAGGCCAAAGATTGAATTCAGGTATCTTCCTTTTCCTTTCTTATTTTTATCCTTTGAGGTAGGGTCTCATTAGGTAACCAAAACCAGAAGTTTCTGCCCATCTCCCCTTGTTCAACACTGTGATTACAGCTTGCATTTCCATGCTTAACTTTTATGTGTAAACTAGGATTCAAACTCTCATCCTAGGCATGTGCATTGTACACTGTGCCCAGTGAGCCATTTCTCTAATCCTATGTCTGAACACATTACTAAAAACATTCATTCTATATTTATGTATGTATCTGGATATTTATATGCCATATATGTGCAGGTTACCCTCAGAGGCTAGAAAGAGGGTGAAATCTGGAGCTGGAGGTACACACAATTGTAAGCCTCACAAAGCAGGTTGTGGGAGCTAAAGTTGAATAAAGATTGGGTTTTTTTTTTCTGGAAAAGACTGAACAGTAAATATTTTAATCTGTATGAACCATAATGTCTCTATGGGGATGATTCTGCTCTGACCCTGTAGCATACAACAGACAGATAGTTATGTAATTACACGGGTGTGTCTTTACCTGAGGAATACTGCATTTACTACGAATACTACAAAGACAGGTAGCCAGCACAATTTGGGATTCATGCTGCAGCATGGCAGTCTCTGAAAAAGAATTGCAGTGACTTCCTGATAAAATCAATAAAGATGTCCAAAGTGGCTTTACTAGTTTGCATTCCCACCAGCAATGAAAAAGTGTTCCTCTCTCTCCACATCCTTCCCAGCATGTGGTGTCACTGGAGTTTTTTTATCTTAGCCCTCTGATGGGTGTAAGATGGAATCTCAGAATTGTTTTGATTTGCATTTCCCTAATGATTAAGGATGTTGAACATTTCTTTAAGTGTTTCTCAGCCATTTGATATTCCTCTGTTGAGAATTCTCTGTTTAGTTCTGAGCCCCATTTCTCAATTGGGTTATTTGGTTTAGTGGTGTTTAATTTCTTGAATTCTTTATATATTTTGGATATTAGACCTTTGTCAGATGTAGGGTTGGTGAAGATCTTTTCCTAGTCTGTAGGCTGTCACTTCGTTCTGTTGACAGTGTCTCCTACCTTCCAGAAGTTTCTCATCCTCTTGAGGCCCCATTTATTAATTGTTGACATTAAGGCCTGGGCTATTGGTGTTCTGTTCAGGAAGTTTTCTCCTGTGCCAATGTGTTCCAGGTTCTTCCCTACTTTTTCTTCTACCCAATTTAGTGTCTCTGTTTTTATGTTGAGGTCTTTAATCTACTTGGACTTGAGTTTTGTGCATGTGACAAATATGGGTCTAATTGCATTCTTTTACATGTAGACATCCAGTAAGACCAGCACCATTTGTTGAAGATGCTATCCTTTTTCCATTGAATATATTTGGCTTCTTTGTCAAAAATCAAGTGAACATATGTGTGTGGATTCATTTCTGGATCTTTGATTCAATTCCACTGATCTACCAGCCTATTGCTGTGCCAGTACCATGCTGTTTTAACTACTGTTGCTCTATCGTACAGCTTGAGATCAGGTATGGAGATTTCTCCGGAGGATCTTTTATTGTACAAGATTGTTTTAGCTATTCTGGCTTTTTTTTCCATATGAAGTTGAGAATTTGTCTTTAAATATTTTTTAAAAAAATTGTGCAGGAATTTTGATAGGGAATGCATTGAATCTGTAAATTGCTTTTGGTAAGATGGCCATTTTTACTATGTTAATTCTCCTGATCCATAAGCAAGGAAGATCATTCCATCTTCTCATGTGATCTTCAATCTCTTCAGAAGTTTGAAATTTTTTTTCAAACAAGTCCTTCTATCTGGTGCTATCTCAGCAAACTGGGAATAAGGCTTCCTCAAGACCCAGCTATTCCACTCCTTGGAATATACCCAGAAGATGCTCCAGCACACAACAAGATCTTGCCAAGGGTCAGAACATTCTCCACAGTTGAATGAAGAGTGGGATATGACTTTCTCACGTACTCTAGTGCCTCACATTTGACCATGTCCCCTGGAGGGGGAGACCTGGTAGCACTCAGAGGAAGGACAGCAGGTTACCAAGAAGAGACTTGATACCCTCTGAGCGTATACAGGGGGAGGTAATCCCCCTCAGGAACAGTCATAGGGGAGGGGAATAAGGGGAAAATGGGAGGGAGGGAAGAATGGGAGGATACAAGGGATGGGATAACCATTGAGATGTAACAAAAATAAATTAATTTTAAAAAAAGAAAAGAAGAAAATAGTTACTGTACACTGAATTGTATTTAGTCAGTAAATTTTTATTTTATCCATACCTTTACCTGTCCAACTAAACAGTACATAGCATCATCTGTGTAACATTTTATTTTTTCAGCATTTATATATTGCTTTCCTAATCTGCATTTTGTTCTGGAGCTATGCCTCCTGTGAAAGACTGAGCTCTAAGTTTTCTGTTTTTGAGTCTTCTGGAATTTTTCTTTTCCATTTCACTTTAAATTTGTGTGTTGATTGATTCTACAGATACAGAATCCATGTATGCAGCAAGTTAATGTTGTAATCTCTAAAAAGTAATGGGAGCTAAGTAAAACATTTATATCTCTTGCTAGGCATTCTGTTAAGGCATAATTATGTGTCTGTATACCTTAGGCAAAGAAGTGTGAATAATGTGGCTCCTACTTTAACACTGTGCCATTAAGAGAAAAGAAGGTCGTGAATATGTTCTTCCCTTTCCATCATGCGTTGTGTCCTTGGACTTTGAAGTGGTGTCTGGAGTGTTTAGTCTTGTCATATCCCATTTCAGTGGCCATTTGCCGCTTTGAGGCTACCTTGGAAAGCAATCATCGTGTACCTTTGCTTACAGCCATTCTTTTCCCAGCTGGGAGCCACAGCAGAGCAGAGTGAACATTCCATTCCATCTTGAGCAGCTCTGGTTTATGGTTTCATTTGCTTCATCCAACATCATTTCCATCATCCCTTGGGCTTCCACAGGATAATGGGTGAGGTGATTGAACTGGGAAGTCTTTGGCTAGTATGGTGTTCAGAAATAGGGATTATTATAAGTGGCACTGAGCAAGTGGCTTCTTTTCAGTCTTCTAATTCTTGTAGACTCCAGAAAGCATGCTTACTGAATGCAAAATAGTTTTAAAAGCAGCTGATATTTCCTTCGACAGTGCTACATGACACTAAATGATGTGTAGACACTGGTTTTCACCAGGGATGTGACAGAGTAAATGGAGAAGGATGGACTACTGAGGAGGCATCAGGAGTTATCTTGCTTTTCACTTCATTTTTCTCAACTTCATTTGCACCTTTGAAATATCTGGGAAGTATTTTATTCAACTCAGTTGGCTCCATACCCACAGAACATAGTTTTGTTAATCTAGACATGAAGCCACATCATGGCTGATGGATAAAGGACTTCATCATTTTTAGGCAATTGTAGGTAGGAGTGCTTCCTACCATTTTGAATACTTATTTTGGGGGTTACTTTTGGATGAGATATTTTAAAGAAATATTTCCTATTCTTCTGATAAACTCTTCTCCCTTCCTCAGCTTAGGGAACTTCACTGAAGCTGTTGGGTTAATAGCATTTTTAACCTAAGTCCATTTTATTTGTTTTCATCTGTAATATACCACCAGCCTTTCTCCCCTCATTTTATATATTGATATATTAAATCTAATCATGTTTTATATGAATAAAAATTTAAGGTTGTAATGACATATACATTAATAAAAACATAATAAGGGGCATTTTTTGATCCTTGAATTAAACTTCTTAATCATTGATTTTAGAAAAGAAAATGGTTTTTTTCACTCTTTGATTTTTTGAAATTGGCTCATGTAGCCTAGGGCAATTTGAACCTTTCAATGCATCTAAGGCTGACCTTGAAATCTTGATTTCCTTGTTTCCCATATATTGGGGTTATTGGCCTCACTAGGCAAGTCTTCTTAATTCTGGAAAGTTGTCATTTACATTGAATAACCAGGAGCCGGGGCAGAGGTATAGCACATATAATCCTAGAAGCTGAGTGCAGATAACCGCTTTAGGTTAGGATGTCAGGATTAGCCTGGCCATAAAAGGAGAAGCTGGAGAGGGAGACTAGAGGCAGAAGGATAGGAGAGAACAGGAAAGGAAAAGAAAAAGAAGGGAGAGGAGCGGAGGGGAGGGCAGGGGAGGGAAGAGAAGGGACTGGGAGGGAAGAGACTCAAAGTTATCAAGCTTTTCAAAGGCACTGTGAATTATATTATTTCCAGTTTTGCTTGAATTTTATCACATTTTTGGACCCAAAATCTGTGTCATATAAATTTATTTTACTCTTATTTGGTTTTAGAGATATAGTGAAATTTTCTAAGAAATAAAAATCTTCTTTCTTTGTAATGGAGCTGTCCATTGTCTCCTCTCCTCGGATACCAAAATAAAATGCTTAAGATAGATGTAAGATAAGAAAGGATTACACTTAAATCAAAAAGACCTGTAGTTCATATGAAAAGAATATAGCTTTTTTTATTATTATATCAATAATCAGAACACATTTCCGGGGTTCTGAAAGGAATGACATGCACACTGCTTCTCTCCAGTAAAGTGGGAAGTGCTTGCTTTTGTTACACTCTATTTGTAGAAGTCACTACCATGCAAGGTAGCACAGCACTTTGACAAGCATTTGTTTGCTTTTTTTTATATATACAGAAACAATTTGAATTTTTCAAGTTGAATATTAATGTGTCTCTTTCATATCAAAACAGAGCACTTTGATTGATATATATTTGTAAGCTTTTTTGTTGCTAATGGAGGTAATCTAGAGTTTAACATGATTGTCCATTCAATAACATCACCCTTTTCTTTTGTTAGACTATAATCTCTATTGCTAAACCTTAAGAACACAGTTTGATCTTATGCAAGACAGTAGAAAACTTTGAGCCAATGCCAACAAAGTCTCAAGCAGAAAGTTAACACGACCACAGTGGTCATGGTGACCACATGGTTTCTAATGTACTCAGACGCCAGTAGCAGCGTGTCTTTTGAGCTTGTCAAAAATTCAAATGTCAAGCTGGAGAGATGGCTCAGAATTCAGTGGGCTCTTCTAGAAGGCCCAGGCTTGGTTTCTCAACACCTATATGGAGGTTAACAATCTGTAACTCCAATTCCAGGGTTCTTAATTTTCTCTTCTGACCTCTGTGGACAATGGATAGATGTGGTGCATATCCATACATGCAGGTAAAATAACTACACATATAAAATAAAACCAATCTTTAAAAACAGGTAGTTTTTTTTTAAAGAAATTCAGATATGTGAGTCCCTTCCTTGATCCAGGGAAACACAATCCTCAGAGTCCAGAATTCTAGTCTTTACTTGCTTTTAAATTTTAACTTTAATTTTTATAATTTATTCAGATTGCACCACAATTGTTCTCCCCTTGCTTGTATCTTCCAGTTCCCACCCTCCCTCTGTCTTCCAACCAATTCCCCTCCCCTAGACCTCTAACAGAAGGGACCTCCTCCCCAGCCATGTGACCACAGTCTATGCAGGTTCAGCTGTATAACCTGCTTCCCCAACAGCCTACACACTGGGAAAATAACTTTACCTAGCCTACATCTGATTACTTTTAATTTTTTGAGAAAAGGGGTGATGCAATTATTTTTCACTTTATGTGTATGAATGCTTTGCTTAAATATATGTAGGTGCACTACATATTCCCTTCTTCTGGATGGCAAAACCATGTGGATCCCTTAGAACTGAAGTTCCAGGTGATTGAGAGCTGCTATTGTAGATGCTGGAGAATAGAACCCTGATTCTCTTTATGAGCAGCAAGTACTCTCAACACTGAGCTACTCCCCAGATTCCATTGTAGTTGTTTAAACAGGGCTTTGTTCTGCTGCTACCATATGGTAACAGTTGAGCAGGCTGCCCCTGCATCCAAAGCTTCTTGAAGGTAGAGGTAATCCTGGAGCCCTCCTATTCAGTAGAAGGAAGAGATTCATTATTAGATGTAGCATCCTCCTGAAGCACAGCAAGAGTTATACACATATTATGTCACAGAAGGTAAAGCTAACTAATAACCTGCAAAACATGAGGGGCTAATTGACTCTTTCATCATTGTAATAAAAATTCAGCTCATTATTCCTGTATGTGCCCCAGTGAATCATTTGGGATCTATAATTGCTTATCAGATGCTCTCATCTTTTGTGAGTCTTGTTTTGAATCATATCACACTAGGAATGGCACATATTGCTATTAATAAATGAGAACTAATATTTAAGGAGTACAATTTGACGTGACGGTGAACAAAACGATGACAGGTGACTCAGCTAACTTTCTAAAAGCATATGTGATCATGTGGAATCCAAGAAAATCTGGTGCCATGTAAGTAAGTAATTAAAAATAAACTCTGGGGGAAACCTCTTTAATTTTTTAAAGGAATCCAGCTCCTATTCTTAAATAAATTTTAGCCAATGCTGCTTATGTGGAATAATGAAGACAGAACACATTTGCTTTAAGCTCTGCAAAGATGGTACTGTCAGCCTCATAGGTTGTTTAGAGGAGAGATTTTAGCTGAGGCTTAAAGAAGCATGACTTAAAATGCTTTGTTCATAGCCAAAATGAGTATATTTTGCCCAGTGGCTGGTTTCCCATATTTGAAGCCATCTCCATAAGGAGGTTCTTTGATGCTAATTATCTTCTTTGAGATAAGCTGAGTGTTGCCAGGAGTTAATCTATCTTACTGTCAAAGAATCCTTAAAACAATAAAAATATCTTTAAATGCCATGTTCTGTAGATCTCTCAGGTTTCAGAAGACCTTATCTATCTATTGTACCTTATCCATTTATGGAATAATACCTATCTGTTATACTCCTCAATAGTTCCTGCCTCATAAATATGTCTGATATACTGGGCCAGAAGGCTGAAGATGATGCTCCAATATTATAAAGAATTTTGGGTGACAGTTCAGGCAGTAAACTGTCTTTGTGTTGTTGTTTGTTTTTGTTTTTTGTTGTTGTTGGGGTTTTTGTGTTTGTTTTTGTTTTTCACTTTGGAAGCTGCTAACCTATGCTTCCTGTTTACTCAGGTAATTATTTTATTCCTTCTCAAGTCTCTGATGATGCTGAAGACCAGGTAGTTTAGTTTTACAATTTTGTTGCTTACAGTTTAGTTATTTACAAACTTAGTTGTTTATGGGTTAAGATGTTTTTAGATCTAGATTGATATTTTAAGTTGATAAAGATGAGCTATGACAGATACTAATTTACATTCAGAATTTTAGACTCACCAACATAGGAAAGATATTTTCTTCCAGGTTGCCAAATACAAATAGCCAAAACATTAGGAATGTAACATCTACATGATTCCTGATTGTTTCATGATCATTTTTGCTATATGTAGTAGTAGTAGTAGTAGTAATTTGTAGCAGAGAAGACATGAGAACTGAATGAAGAAGAGTCCTTGAAATGTAAGAAACTTTCTGAACATGAAATGTTCAACTTTATAGACTAGTCAGGAAGGATATTTTCTTTATTAGTAAATAGTTATAAGATTAAAGACATCCCATGGAGCAAATGAATCCACAAATGAGATGAAGTAAAGAAGGTGATGTGAGCAGGAAGAAGACTGAAGAGTTTTCACACCACAATATGTCTATTCTCTGTCCTCTCTTCTGTGCTTAATCTAGGGGAAGGTATTCAGAAGTTCAGGAGTCTAAGTGAAGGAGACTATTAAAGATAGCAAGCATATAGTACCATGAGGTCACTAGAAAGCAAGATGACAGATGGAAAATGGGAGTCTAGATCTGTGTCTCAGACACAGGCAAATGAGGGTACATCTTTAATCTTATTGATATCATATGAGGAAGGCAGCAGCTTTGTACCAAAAGAGGGTGGTAGTATTGTAGTATTTTAGGGTCATTTCAAATGATCAGTGCTTTTGATGGTCACAAGGCTGAAGTCAGTTTTCAACAGTGGCATCTGTTTCATGCAGCTTTTTGATAATTGGTGATACTTCTTAAATGGGAGGGAGTCTTTGTTCATTTACAGTTGAAGAAGCTAAATCAGAAATGTTGAGAATGTGTGCCTATGATTACACTAGGACCATTCTGATCCAAGGCATTTTATCTTAAACTGGCCCCAGTTTTACTCTGCTGTCAAAACTAGAAAGATTAGAAAGATGAAGACCATTCTCTTTAATGGGTGCTTGAAATTACATGGGATATCAGATGTGTCCCTAGAACAAGGTAAATCAATGCCTCCTTTAGCAAATACATCATAAGGCAGCAAAGGCTACAGCACAATCTGCTTTACAGTAAGTATCATGAAAGAAGATAATTTATGGTTTAACACTTAAAGCTTCCAACCTGAATTTCATTCAAAGGAAGGATTGCATCCATTTAAAAATAAAGATAGTAACTTGAGACGTTGTTGAACCTGGAGCATGCCCTGGATTAATTTGAGGATTCTGTTGGCTAAATTCCTAAATTCTAATTTAATGGGTTCTTTTTGGTGATTGGATAACCTATTGATCAAAAACTCAGGTTTGTGCTGGGTTTTATTTGTTTGTTTGTTTGTTTGTTTAGTATGTTCTATTTTTTTTAGTTCTCATCAGTATCTTATGCTTTCATTTTTGTCCTATTCTCCCAACTTCAAATTGTCTATTTTGTAAGGGCTCTTTCATAGTATTGTTATAAATTGATGAATATATTTTCATTTTGTTCATAACTGCTTGTGTAGACTTTGCAACTCAAGTTAAAAGAGTCTATACTATTATGTCTGAGGAAATTAACACAATATTTAGACTTCAGGTCTGAAATCATAAAGAATAACACAAAGTAATTGTTAAAACTCACATTGCACTTAAGACCCTTGCTATGAAATGTTTGTGACCAGATCCTCAGGATTTGTTCTTACTTGAAATAGAGAATTGATTCCAGATGCTGTCAGGTGCCATATCATGACATCTTAACCAACACCAGGATGCCCAAGCAATAAAAGCTATGCTAAATAACCTGTGTAGGCTGTAGGTTGTAGTTTTCAGAGTGAGCAATTTCAAATTATAAGTGATTTGAACACAAAAATGCCTAATAAGATAATGCTTGAGCAAGTGTTTTATTCTCATTTTAGAGCAGTATATTTTTCACCCAAAAAAAGAGTGAATTTCTTTAGCTATGGCTTTTCAACATATGTTCCTTTTTTCCTAAGGAAGACACATGTATGTGTTTTCTTTCTTAAAAATAAAAGAAAAACTTAAGGATGTAGAGTGATAAGTTATGTATAGTAAAGTATTCTTAAGATGTAGGAGTTCTCTTTACATATGTCTTTTTGCTTTCTTTTTAAAGGAGGAAGTTTAAATAAAGAAAAGCTTGAGTCAGTGCACCAGCACCCAAGAGTGCTTTTTATAATGACAACAACCTTTTCCAGTGGTAAACTTTTATACATAAAGAACACTTGTGTTTGGAGCCCACTGAAATTTAACTGAAATGCATCTGTCCCCAGTGGGATTTCTGAGTATCTTCTTAGAGAAGAAGAGCAATACAGTCTTAACAGCTGACATCTGGTACAACTGCCTCAACAGACATCTTTTCAAAATGACTTCTAGGAATTGTTTTGTACATATTTTGTCTTTCATAATGCAGTTAGTATTTTCACCTTCATATCTTGTTTAAATAACCTCTATTTCAATGTTTATGTCAGATAATGTAGCATTCCTTATCCACAGCTTTGGAAGTCCACATTCCAGTCTAAGTGTGGTTTCTATTGAAGGGGTATATCTGAACAGTCCCTTCCCCCTCTGCTTCTCTGTTGTCCTAAGTAGTTCTGTGTTTTCCTGTAGCATCCACAGTCACAGCTGACATACTACACTGCAGAACCTATATTTCATCCCCCCTAGAGATAGAGGCATAGCTGGTCATCTGACGGTGTGCCTTTATCACCAGCATATGACTGTAAGATTCTAAAATTATGCTGTGGCTTTATCCAGTTAGCTATTCCACTTTATGAGACTTACAACATCACCCAAGGGGTAAATCCAATGCAACTGATAGGAAAAAACATCTTAGGCATGAGATAGCAGTCTCTTGTCATTACTACCTGGGAACCCAAATCAGAAGAAAATACTCTAAATTCTAAAGTCAAATTTGTAAGAGTTTTGGCCTCAGATTGATGGATGAATCTTTCAAATTAAAGCTAGTCTTGTGACACATTCTTAATTTTTTCTCCTAAATTGTATTTCACACATTGGAAAAAATGTTTGAAGGCTGACAAAAACGACAAATGAAGAAGCTGATAGATACACACTGCTGTATTTATCTTGTTGCTTCCATATGTTTTCATGAATCAATTTTCGTCTCAAGATGTACTTTTTGGTTGGAGAGAATTTTATTTTCAAAGTGCATTTTCACTAATACCTTCCCATTATCGTCACTGGTGGTGTTGGAAATGTCTTCTTCTATAGTTGTTTTTCAGCCCAAGTGAACTCAAAACATTCTAGAGAAATGGACAAAACCAGTTAGTAAGCATATGAAGCATGTGAAAGTATGTTGGTGTCATACTTCTTAGTAAAATTGCTCTCTATATAATATAAAACATTACAAATAGCTCAAATGATCATAGTATGATTTTGTTTATTTATGTATTTTTAGTTTAAAATGTGTGTGTTTGTATGTGTACAGGTATGTGAACTTTTGTGTGGAGTGGAGAACAAGCTTTTCTTTCATTTGTGGAGAGCCATCACATTATTTGTTGAGTCAAGGTTTCTCACTGGGACAGGGAGACTGACCAGTGAATCCAAGCTAATGTTCTGTTTGTCTTCTTAACATTGGAAGCCACCACTCCCATTTTTATAATGTGAGATCGTGGCTCAAACTCAGATATTTCTGCTATTTCTGCTTGAATAGTAGAGTCTTTACAGACTTGGTTGTTAGGTCCTGCTGCAGGGTGTGGCTGGCATGGCCTACCTTCTACCTAGGGGCGGGACTTCCCTTCTCCCAGAGACTTACTATATAAGCCAGACATTTTGCTTCCAGGGTCTCCCCTTCCCCTCTCCCTCTCTCTCCCTCTCTCCCCCTTCCCTGACTCCCCCTCTCTTTCTCTCTCCCTCTCTTTTTCCCCACACTTCCCTACCCTCTCATCTTCCCTTCCCCTACCCCCATCCCCAGCTTTTCACTTTACCTTCCCCCTTCCCTGCCCCTGCTAACAAACTTGCATATATATATATATATATATATATATATATATATATATATATAGTAGCTTTGTCGCCAATCAGCTCGTTCTGTTTGTTTAAACATTCATCTGGTGCCCTTGACTTGGGGTCGGGTGGGGAGAGTTGAGCCCGATCCAGCTTGGGAGGCTGGACTCCTGGGGACACTCTCTGTGTCTCATCATTCTCTGCCTGCTGTGATTCCAACATCTTTAAAGCCAGGAAAAGGGGAGTACCCAGCCTGGTGACTCAGGGCCACATGGGTGTGGCTTTTCTTCTGCCTTTATCTCCTAGTGAGGCAACTTTGCACTCAGTAAGTTATCCTCTACCTTAGCTGCTGCCAAGAAGCACTGTGTGCCTATTTGGGGTATCCAGGACTCCACTGGACTTGGCTCTGTTAAGAGTTGGTCATAGGGGACCTCCTTCCCCTATATATGCTCATAGGGTATCAAGTCTGTTCTTGGTAGCCTGCTATCCTTCCTCTGAGTGCCACCAGGCCTCCTTATCCAGGGGACATGGTCAAATATGGGGCACCAGAGTTCAGAGTTCGTGTGAAAGTCATTCCTCACTCTCCCCTCAACTGTGTCGAATGTCCTGTCAATTGGCTAGATCTGGGTAAGGGTTTGAGGTTTACTGCCCATATTGTCCTTGGCTGGTGCCATAGTTTGAGCAGGACCCCTGGGCATAGATCCACCTCTCATAATGTTCTTCTTGTAGGTTTCTAGGACCCTCTGGATCCTTCTATTTCCCCATTCTCCCATGCTTCTCTCACCTAGAGTCCCAGTAGGATGTCCTCCCCTCTGACCCACTTTCCTGGAAAGTGAAGACTTTCACGGGACATGCCCCTTGAGCTAGTGTCTAGATAAAAGTGAGTATATGCCATGTGACTCTTTCTGCTCTTGGGTGAACTCACTCATTATGATCATTTCTAGTTCAATCCATTTGTCCACAAATTTTGGGAATTCCTTGTTTTTAATAGCTGAGTAGTATTCCATAGTGTAAACGTACCACAGTTTCTTTATCCATTCTTCTACTGGGGGACACTTAGGCTGTTTCCATGTTCTGGCTATTATAAGTAAGGCCACTATGAACAGGCCCCTCAGTCACAGACATAGGGGAGGGGAGTATGGGGAAAGCGGGAGGGAGGGAGGAATGGGATTATACAAGGGATGGGCTAACAATTTAGATGTAATATGAATAAATTAATAAAATATTTTTAAAAAAGACTTGGCCACAGGAGAGCAAGTCCTCCAGAACAAAGCCTGGCTTTGTTTCAAGGTAATCTCAAATTCCAGAGAAGTCTGTTTGTGGATTTACCTCACCAAACTTAAGCAATCACATGATAATCTTATTTGGACTCCACTCTCATATTCCTGTGATTTGGCAAAGGCTAGGAGACAGGATTGCCACTGGGTCTGTGCATGAATTTTTTACCCAAACTGCATCTGCCCAGGTTTTTGGTGGGTTTTGTTTTGTTTTGTTTTGTTTTGTTTTTTAAAGCACATTATCACCCTTCCCCACGTGGTCCAGTAACATTCACTCCCTCTCTCCAACCTCCCACCAGCACCTCTCCAAGGGAAGCCTATGTATTTCTGGCATTCATGAAGACTGCCCCAACCCCCTCAGCTGATCACGTGGGGGAGAGGAAGGGTCCTGCATCCAGAATGCAGGTGCTCCAGCCTAAACCTCACAGACTGAATCACCTAGACCTGAAGTTTATTTGCCATGGATAGTCTCACAGATCCTGAATAACAAATACAATAGCCTGCTTGTCCCAGACTAGGCCAACCTTTCGGCTTTTTTGGCCCCCTGTCACCATCCTGCTGACAGCCTGAAGCTGTCAAAAGACTAGATTTCTGTACCTTTTATGCATATATTATCAACAAACAGTTGGGATGTTAGGTCCTGCTGCAGAGCATGGCTGGCATGACCTGCCCTCTACCTAGGGGAGGGCCTTCCCCTTCCCCAGAGATTCACTATATGAACCAGACATTTTGGTTCCAGGGTCTGTCTGTCTGTCTGTCTGTCTGTCTGTCTGTCTGTCTTTCTGTCTCTCTCTCTCTCTCTCTCTTTCTCTCTCTCTCTCTCTCTCTCTCTCTCTCTCTCTCTCTCTCTCTCTCTTCCTCCCTCCCTTCCCCAGACTTCCCTACCCTGGTCATTACTTTTATCAATTGACAATTAAGAATACACTTTTTTTCATAGCCAGAAAACACAATATTTGTGAGTCACACCAACAGAAGTTTATTTAGGGAGAATAATTCTATCCACTCCCAACTATATATCAAATATAAAAGTCCACCCATGTTTACTTGCAAGAAACTGGTAAATGTAATAGATAGTAGAAAATCTGTGACTCTAGAAATTGAACTAAGTTGACAGCCAGTAAGTTAGGAAGTGAGGGAAAGAGAAGACATTAAAAGTTAAGCGAGAACACTATACCAAGCCTAAAAATCCCTGTAGAAAAAGAACCCAAACCTAATTCCTTAAATTCCTTGTCATTTCTTTAAACCTCCAAGTTTGAATTACTACTGTCTGAAACACTTAAATATGAAGCTGGAAATGTACTTGTTTCAATTTAATATCTTTATCTTAGGCAAAATTCTAATTGTTTTGCTATGTGGCTTGATATTGTGTTGGGCACTTCATATGTATTACCAAACTCTCATTGTCAGTGCCTTTAAGCACTACCTCATCTCTGGACAGTCTATACCAACAAGTAGTGGCTGTCTAGCTTTCACTTAATGTTAGCAATTGTAAACCCTACAAAAAGGCACATAGGACTGGATTCATTTCTTATGAAAAACTTGTTATCTTACCTGCAGTGCTTCCAAGCTTTTACACAAAAATGTTTAATCTCTAGAGTTTTAAGAGGCACTGAACATATATAAGTGTATTAGTTCTCTCTAGAGGAACATAACGGATAGAATAACATTTCAAAGGGGATTTATTGGATTGGCTTACATAATTCATGCTGGGTAACCAAATAATGATTGTCAGTACTAGAGAAAAAAAGCTAAGAACCTGGCAGTTGCTTAATACAAAAATCTGGATGACTCAGAAGTCACAGTACGGTAATGAAAGCTTGTAGGATACGTGGTATGTTGTAATTCTTCAGGCAGGGCTGGAAGTCCAGATAATCGGGCTTCATATGTCAGCAGAAGACAGCAGCAGTGATGATAGCAGTAGAGCAGGAGTAGATGTACTTCCAAGTAAGAGGCAAGGTTGAACAGCTAAAAGGCAATAATTTTTTCATTAAATTTCTTTATTTTGAGACCACTGCCTGAACTTGCCATTTCCCCAACAAACCCTTTTCTCCCGCTCAATCCTACCAAAAAATTAGCCTTAGAGTCTCAACCAGATACATATCTCTTTGTTAACAACCAAATTTAGCTGCCATATCATTGCATATTAACACAACAGCAAAAAACAATGAATAAAAAAAGAAAACTCACTCATTTTTGTTGGTAAAACTTTTGTTGATTATATTATGTCTTAGGTTTCTATTGCTGTGACAAAGACCATGACTAAAAGCAACTTTAGGGGCAAAAAGTTTACTTAAGCTTACAGGTTACGATCCTTCATCAAGCAAAGTCAGGGCAATAACTGAAAGAGAGGCCATGCTGGAATAATTCTTAGTGGCTGGCTTTTCCTGGATTTCTGGGTTTGCTGTCTTATACATCCTAGAACCACATACCCAGGGTTGGCTCCACCTACAGTGGTATAGATCCTTCCACATTTCACATCAATCAAAAAAATGTACCATAGGGTTGCTTTATGGGGCACTGTGGTGGTGAGAAAATTAACTGATTTTCTTAGTTGAAGTTCCCTCTTTTCATATCATTCTAGCTTGTGTCAAGTTAACTACTACATAACAGGTTCTGCCTAGGAGATTTGATAATCTAATCTATTCCTTATCATTATATAGCATTGTGTTGCTCTGCTCATTTTATGTATAATGCTCAACTACATGTAGCCTACTAGATCAATATTGCAGTGGCAGTAAGATTGAAAATATGATCCAGAAAATGTATGTGAAACAAAAATGCTCAAGATCTCAACTTGTGTTCCTTAAACTCATTAAACAGATTAAATTGATAAATAAGTTGCTTCTTTTTCTTTCTTTCTTTCTTTCTTTCTTTCTTTCTTTCTTTCTTTTCTTTCTTTTTTTTTTAATCATGTTTCTATTGTCCCTAAATGTCTGGCTGCTATTTTCTTTGTACTGTCTTCTACACTCTCTCTAAGCTATAATTTTAGTTTTCTTTTTCTAATACTAATGTGACACTGAGATGAAAAAAGAACTGGTACCTTATGAAGAATTAGAATACCCCAGTAATTTTCAAAATCAGAAAGAGTTTTAGCATGTTAGAAGAAAACCAGTTTGTCAATGTCTAAAAAGAATAAAAAGGAGAGATATAATCTTTATAGCCAGGTTAATCTCAGTGAAGTAGACATGATAATAAAGTCAGGTGTATGTGTATATATGTGTGTATGTGTGTGTATGTATTTATATGTGTGTGTGTGTTGGTATTGGTGTTTGAGACAAATTATCCAATGTTTCTCTAAATGAGTCATTAGCTCATAGATTTTCAAATGAGATAATTTTATTTTTAACTTATCAGTTCTCCAATAATAACCCCTCATTAATAAAAAGAATGGAACAAAGTTATTATTATTTTCTGCATTTAAATTTCACTTTTATTCTTTGCATTTAGGCCTTTTTTCATTATCCAACTGTTGTTTTTTGCATTGTAACTGGTGAAAAGGTATAAATCTTAACTCCCACGTTCTCAGAATATTTTCTTATTTTGCATCAAATTCTTCCTGAGGATGAGAATTGGCATTGAATGCAGGGACTAGTGTCTTTATTAGAAGAGACCAGAGTGCCCAGAAGCTAATTTCTCTGCGAGTAGAGACAGGAATTTTGTGAGTTTTATGTGAGTCTGGGATACATAGCAGGAAAGGAAGGGTGCGAGAGGGAGAGAACAGATTGAAGAGACAGAAGAAAGAGGGGAGGAAGAGGGAAGAGAGAATAAAGAAGGGAGAAAAACGTTACATGAGGAATATGACAAGGGAAAATCTGAACCTCAGAGGCTTCATAAGGGGATACCATCACTTTGACTTTAAATTTTAACCTCTCAAATTATGAGAAGTCTATGTTTAAATCAGCTAGTTTTTGATACTCTATTTTCAATACCTCCAGAAATGTAATATAATCATCCCCTTATCCATATTTTATTACCTGCACGTTCAGTGACCTATGGTCAACCGAGGTTCTACAATGTTAAATATAAAAGCTCCAGAAATGAGCATTTCATGAGTATTAAATTCCATGTCATTCATTTCTGTAAAACAGTTCATTGAAAGTGCACGCTGCCTCGCTCTGCACTGCATAGGACTTGAGTCATCCATGCTCAAAGTACCTTTAAGTTGTCTAGCAGCCTACATTATTTAGTTCAAAGTTAAACTTTAGCAGCTGAAGTGGTCCTCATGCAGACACTAACTGCTCCCCCGCAATTCCCATCTCATTTTTCTGAATTCATTATGTAGTCATTGTATCATTTCACATTACCACAAGAAAGAGGGTGATTTCCTTTTTGTAATGTGATATTTCAAAAAGGAGAAATTGCAGTCACATAGCCACTATTGTGGGTAATTGGTATAAGTGTTTTATTTGTTATCAGATGTTGCTGTTTGTGTTTTATGTCACCTGATTTACAAACACAATTTATTATCAATTTGGATGGATTTAGTAAAACACAATGAATATGGGACTGAGTACTGCCTGTGGATGTAAGTTTTTGTAAGAGGTCTTGACACCATCCTTGTAGAAAAATAGTGCGAACAGCGTACTTCTTTTAAGACAAACTACCTTTGTTGACAATCCAAGGAGGAGAGTCATATGATAGTTACCCAGATCAATTAGAGTGAATTAGATGACACAGACAATTAGAAATCAAGGACGTTTTAGAGACACTGAAGATGTTTTTTTCATAAATTTATTTATTTATTCACTTTACATCCTTGTCCTAGCTCACTCTTTCCTTTTCTCCCAGTCTCACCTTCCCTTCTCCCTGCCCCCTCCTCCAGTCCTCTGAAAAGGGAAGCCACCATTACCCACCCACCCCAACAGGACTGAGTTCCGCCCCCATCCCATAGCTTAGCAAGTCAGTCCCACCCGGGGGAAGTTATCAAAAAGTAGGCCACAGATTCTGGCTCTTATGAGTAAAGCTGCTATGAGCATGGTTGAGCATATGTCCTGGTTGTTTGGTGGAGCATCTTTCAGGTATATGCCCAGGAGTGGTATAGCTGGGTCCTGAGGAAGCACTATTCCCAGTTTTCTGAGAAAGTGCCAGATGGATTTCCAAAGTGGTTGTACAAGTTTGCACTCCCACCAGCAACAAAAAAGGCTTCTCTTTCTCCACATCCTTGCCAGCATGTGCTGTCACTTGAATTTTTTTTTTTTAATCTTAGCCAGAATTTGAGAAGAACCTTGATGTCCGTCAACCAAACAATGGATAAAGAAACTGGGTGCATTTACACAATGGAATACTATTCAGCTATCAAAACACAAGAAAGTCTTGAAATTTGCAGGCAATTAGATGGAACTAGAAATGATTATCCTGGGTGAGGTAACTGAGACCTGGAAAAACACTTATGGTATATACTCACTTACTCACTTATACATGGATATTAGCTCAACATAGATGTCCTCTGAAAAACTCTACCCAGTGGTGGTGGAGTTCAGGACAGGTACTGGGACTTGCAGCAGGAACTTGGGAGGAGAGCTGAGAGTTGTATGGAGGAGTGAGGAGGAGAAGGGAAGATGGAAGGACTCAGGGGTCATGAGCTCCACAGAGAGACCACCAAGGCCAGCAGATCTAGACCCATGGGGTCTATACAAACTGATGAACCCACCAAGGACAATGTATGAAGAGTACCTAGACCCCCTGTTCAGATGTGGCTGGTGGATAGCTCATTCTCCATGTATATGGGGAGGGGAGAGAGGGGGGACTGCCTCTGACATGAGCTCCGGTGCCTGAGATTTGATCACTGCCCTGTGGTGGGGCAGCCTTGGGGCCTTGGGGACACACAGAGCAAGGGGATACAGGCTACCCTGGTGAAACCTGATAGACTGTGATCAAACAGTGGGGAAGGGGTCCCTCTCCCCACCTGAGGTCTAGGAAAGGAGAATACGGAGGAAGAAGGAGGGCAAGAACTGGGAGATAAGAGAGGGGGTTAATAATCAGGGTCAGGATATAATGTGAATAGGTTATACTAATTTTTTAAAAGCAGGCAACAGAGTCCATGTCCAGAGACAGCCACAACACCCCTTACTAGTGGACCCACATGAAGCTGAACTGGCCATTGGCTACACATATGTAGAGGACTTAGGTCCAGTCCATGCATGGTCCTTGGTTGGTGCGTCAGGCTCCACAGATCCCTTTGGGCTTGTTAGCATTCTTGTGGAGCTCTTGATACCTCTAGGTCTTTTTATCCTTCTGCCCACTTTTCCACTAGGCTCCCTATGCTTCTCCCAACCAAAGTCGTACCCCATGGAAGAGAACCCACCCCTGACACTATAAATGATAATCTGCTATTCTGGCAGACAGGAGCTTATCAGAGTTGTTTTCTGAGAGGCTCCAACTAGCAGAAAGTTTCAGAACAGAAGCTGAGATTCATAGCTAAACACTGAAGATGCTTTTATTGGCCCCTTAACTGTTTCTTTCCCTCTGGTGAAATCTGTTCCTTCTGGCTATGCATTCCTCAGAGTTATCGATGCACTTTGAAAGAGTGGTGTTTTGGTGGATGCCAGAGCTATAGCGTAGGATGTATTTGTCCAGTGTCACTGAGATGGCTTTAATCTCCAGAGTCCTTCACGTTATTTGTCTCAGGCCACATTTAAGAGATTAACACAAATGGCCATTGCCTTTATATGTGTTTAGTCTCTCTCTCTCTCTCTCTCTCTCTCTCTCTCTCTCTCTCTCTCTCTCTCTCTCTCTCTCTCTCTCTCTCTCCCTTTCTCTCCCTCTCCCTCCCTTTCCCCCACCCCCTCTCTTATAGGTTAAATAGTAAGTACCTAAAAACATTTTAAGTCCCAAAGACCTAATAGAGCCAGGTCATCATGTTGAGTTTGAGCTCATACATTTAGCGGTCTTCTAATTGATATGCTCTTTGGATTAGAAGCAGAAAGTCAAGCACCTTTTACATTAAAATAAATTATCTGTATCCTCATTACTATTCCAGGAACTAACAATAGTGCAGTGATTTGCACCATGCTTCTATCACATTGTCCTATTCAGCAGTGATTAATAGAGTAATTACTTAATAAAGGGAGATTAATTCAATTTATGTAAATTGAGCAACTTTGTTTAAAAATATCAGAATACATTTTATTTCTCTGCAATCATGAAATTAAAGCACAGTCTTAGTTGAAAATTTGAATCAGATAAACAATAAAGGAAATAAAACACCCACAGTTGTTCCATATTTATATTTTAATTTCTATTATTTTTCCATTAAGTTTTAATAGTTGTGATTAAACAATAACTGTAATTTGTTAGCTTCCTGTTTCTTCTTGCCACTATAACAATTTTTCGTATTAAAGAGAATAGGCTTCCAAGCTCCATGTTTTATGACTGCACAGTGTTCCTTTATTAGGACATATAGTAACATACTTTTTACCCTTTATCAACACCTCCTTTTTAATGACTTGAAACAAATGTTTTTAGAAACCCCAGAAATGTTAGTGGCAATGTGTTTAACTATATGATAAGGTAGCTGATATTTAAGCTTTCTCCAGCTATTGATATTATTTGATTTAAGTGGGATTTTATTCTTTACTTTCTGGAGCTTCAACATCTATAAAAAAAACTTATGTAGACATAGAATTATAGCACCATCATTTCTGTCTTTGTCATGTTAGGCTCTGCAGAGGATACCAAGTTGAGTCAGAAACAGTGCCTATATTCCAAATAATGATAAGAAATTATCATATAAAGTATAAACTTTATCCAAAGAAATAAATTATCATGCAAACACATACATATACAATGCTATTGTACTTTAAAGTAGTCATATATTTTGGTAAGGGTTATCAGTGGACAGTATAATATATAATATTATATATAGACTTTGAGTTGCAACTTAATGTTGATACATTTAGAATACCTGTCCACGATAATGGAGAGAATGCCTTTTGAAATGAAGATCAAAAGTATAACTTGAAATGAAAAATAGCTAGTTCAGCATATCTTCTTTTGCCACCTTGGAGTTGCTGAATAAGTGCTGCCAGCCTGTTTGCTGTAAGGTACCACTTCAGTTGCTTCTGATATGCTGAGTTCCTGGGCATGTGCTCCTCACTGGGTTACTTGTGTCCATGTCTGCTCCTCTACACTACTTACTCTGTGCTGTAATCTTTTTCCCGAGACTGTACATGTTAATAATCCTTGGCCTTTTAAGCATGCAATAATAATGGCACATAAGCAAAGAAATGCAGAGCCCAAAGAAAGACTCTTGTTTCCAACAACTTTTGAAAAAGGGTGTTAAACCATAACAAGGTTGGACCGTGTAAAACTTAGAGCACAACTGGTGAATAAGGAAGTGAATTTTAAATGTGCAAATGGAAAGCAGTAAGTCTTCGTTGTGCAGATGATTACTAGTGGAATTTCTTAGTTTACTGTGAGCTAACTCACATTGGAGAAAGTATCAATCCATAGCTGAATATGATTTAGGATGTGTAACACATTTAAAGATCAGATGTACACTTAATATTTGCTATCTTGGGTCACCATTATAAGCAGTATGTATCATTTTAATAAACATAATTTTAATTGATAGTGAAAAATGAGAAGTCAAAACATTCTATAATCAGGTTTTGTAAAAGTAGAGAATATGATGAAAGAATTGAAATTCCTTAAAGATTTTTTTTCTTTTTGTAATTTGGGGAAGACAATCAATAAGGTAGGACAGAAATAAGCATCCCTGGAAGAGCCACTGTACCTCAAGAGCAATCACACATTTCCTAGTAATTTACTCTGGCCTGAGATTCACCAAGTCTTAAGTTGGCCAATGAGTGAGCTCCAAGGATTTGATTCCCCAAGCCTGATATTACAGGTATATGCCACACTGTCCAATTTTTCTCCTTGTTAGGGTATTCCAAAGGTAAAAGACAGTTCCCAAGCTTACAAGGCAATCAATCAAAAAACTAAGCTATCATTTCAGCCCTCAAAGCAGCTTGGTCTTTTAGAACTTGGAGCCTGGACCTTGTTTGCAGAGAAGACCTAACTGAAGTTATTGGAGAAGATGCGATCACATGCACTCTGAGCCATGTGATCATAAATAAAAGTTGGTCATAGCTGCATGTTAAGTGGAAAGGAAAGGGCTTATAATCTATGATAACTGAGATGCCATTTGTGACCCAGGTGAACCAGGTCACTACAACATGTAGGCCATCCAGGATGTTGAAAAAATTGCCTATGAAAGAATATCAAAATGAATTCAGTGAATGGTCACATGTAAGAAATATGCCTTCAGAATTAAGAATACATTAAACATAGAAACAGTTGTCTTTTCAGAAACTTGTGTTATAAGAAGAAACAGATGAACAAAATGGTGAATAAAAGAACTGGAAAACTTACCTGAATTTTGACTTTAAATAATATATAATTTATGAATTACAATAATACATCTCTATGCACTAACTCTAAGATTAAGATAAATTTCTGAGGGCATTGGAAAGATGTGCACTAGGACAGACAGTTTTCTAAAATAGAGAGACTGAGATACATAGATCAATAAATATATATCTATATTTTGTACAAAAGTATAATAAAATAATAATAGGGGAAGAAATAACATATATGTTATTGTGTTGGAAGACATATTGTATATGAGGCAAGATTTCTCAGCGCAAAGTACATATTTGTGCTATACACTCAGTATTCACAATAGATGTTTTAAATGGTATAATAATGTAGGGATACATCATTGTGAAGAAAATCCATTTTAGCTATATATTCTGTTTTATTTTATTTAATTTTCAAGAACGAATCACAGTTTGGTGCTGATATGCCTTTGATTTGCTAAAAATTTCGCATGTTAGAAGATAATGGGCCACAACCTTTCTCAATTATCACATAACTACATTCAAGCAGGACATTTGACAAGGAAGAAATTTGAAAATAATTGCATTGCATAAATTTTATAGTTCCTTCTCATTTACAGAAAATTATATTAATTTCCTAATCAATGTAGTGACATATTCTCATTTAAAGCAAGTTTAAGTTAAATAAGTGAGGTATTCAAATAGATAGTAAATAGTGGAATATACATATTCTATGTCTCAGTAGTGGAAACACATCTAAAATTGGGATATTTAGGAGACAGAGGCCTAGGTGAAAATTTAATGTGGAGATTTGAAAGTATATAACATGATTATGTCTATTTTGTTAACTTTTGAAAGAGTTAGTCGTTCAGAGCTTCAGGATTTTAGGTAGACATATCTCTTAGGAGTGTATGACTGTCAAATAAACTAATCTGTAGCAAGCCAACTGTGCAATATGCGGTGTTGGGATTCTAAGGTTTATCGTATTAGTCAGTGTTTCTGCTGTCACACCATGAAACTTGAGTCTGTCAAATGAAAGCCTTTTATAAGAAATAATATCTGAGAGGTGGGTGGGAAGATGATCAGTCGGCCGTGAAGAGCACCTGTTATTCTCTCTCAGTTCCAGCACCACATTGTAGCTCACAACCAATCATAAATCCAGTTCTAGAGGGATCGGAAGGTCTCTTCTGGTTTTCTTAGGGATAGAGTACACATATACACATACATAAAAGCAAACAAAATAGCCACATGAACAAAATAAAATAAATTCTTTTAAAAAATCATACATTAAAAAAAAAGGTAATTTCTATTGCTTTGACAACTTTCTTGAGCACCTACTAAGCACACATACTTTGACTATTTTTAAATGTTTTTTTCTGTGTGTCATTAGTTTACAGAATGTGTTATTAAGGTATTCAAATGTACACAATCGGGCTTATGCATATTTATGGCAGAACTAGGTTCATTCAATCATTTCAATTTGGCTAATACACATATTTAAAACTACAGAACAAAAGTTATTTGTCAGTATAATATCTCTTTAATTTTTTTTTGTCTTACATACGAGGGAATAGTTGAGTTCATCTGTATTGACAAACTTTATTTCATACAAAAATAAGTTTACTAAATCTGTTTCCTTGCCACCGAGCACTGTTATGCCCTTGGACTATGATGATCTGGGGCACTCTCAATTGGCTCCCTGGGAAATTGAAGTTCCCTTTTGAAGTCTTAGTCTCATTAAAGAAAGAATTTATAAATGGACTTAAAGGGCGACTTGAGGACCATTTAATTAATGTTTGGGGGAAAATAGGACCACAGACCATAAACCTTAGTAACTGCAAGGAGGAGAGGGAAAGGAGGAAATTTTAGCAAAGGAACAACTGCTCATTCTCTGGGAGGTCTCTACCCTAAAAATAGGGGATACTGAATAAAAGGAACTCAAAAAACTACAATTCAAACTAATGACCACAGGAGGCAGGCTACTCAAGATCTGGGGCCACATTCCTCTTCCGCAACACTGTTTGTCCCTGTGATATTGGGATTTTTTTGCCCTGACAGTATATACTGAACAAGTGTAATTTTTTGTTTGAATCAAAAAAATCACAGCTCAAGTTTTCCTTAAGTCCCCCAAAACATGTTAACATTATGAAAGTTTACTAAAATGAAGTTTAACTCTGAGCACAGCCAAGAAAGAAGAAAAACAGCAACTCAAAAACATCAACAAACAAAACAAAACAAAACAAAAAATATCCAAACCAAATGTTTCTTTTTTATTTATATGATTTGTATTTTGTATGTTGTTATAAGATTGTATTGTATGTGTCTTTGCTTTTGACTCAAGTTGATAGAAGCTTTCTCATTTAACATCAAGATATACAATATATAATAATAATAATAATAATAATAATAATAATAATAATAATAATAATAATAAATAATGTCATTGTCATTATTAGGAGGAAACAGCACCAAACACTAAAATAGCATTGACTTGTTACTATGTTACAATTCTTTTTCTTTGATGCCTGATAGTTAGGATTAGGACCACTGACAGTACACATGGTAGGGCTTGTGAGATGGCTCAGTTGGTAAGAGCACTTACCCCCAAATCTGAGTATGCAATCTCTATTCCAGGGATACACTGGTCATAAAGAGAGAACCAACTGCCAGAAGTTGTCCTCTGACTATCACCTGCATACCCTGATGCATACATGTGTTCCTCTTCCATACAAGTACATCCACCTACCACATACAAAATAAATAATAAAAAGATAAAGTATGCATATGAAGCCACTCTTTTCAGCTGCTTATGCATACTGAAGAAGTATACTATCGTGAATAAATAGAATATAATAATTTGAATTTATTTGATTTATCAATCAACACCAAACACAAACAAAACCACAAAAACAAACAAACAAACAAACAAACAAACAGAAACAAACCGGAACTTAATTATTGAATTATTTTAAGTACCTTCATCATGCATTCTTTACTTGCATGTTAATCCCTTTAGAGCGTAGGCATTAATAAGCAAAGGAGGAAAACAAAAATGCTTGAATTAGGCCTAAGCATTTGAAGATAAACATCCACATTCCCATTCTAAAGTTTTAAACAGATATTTGGTCATTTTAAAAAGGCAGAACTGTTCATGTGAAAGAAAAAATTGAAACATGGTCTCAAGTGAAAAATAGAAATTATTAATATAATGTCATGTCTTGGACAAAAAATACTGAGATAAAAATAACCTGATGAAATGATAATTAAAATCTGTGCCTTCTTTGTGTTAACAGCTTAGTTTCACTTCAAAGTTCTAAGTTCATAAGAGGAATCCCAAAGTAATATCTTATATTCACCACACCCCTTAGTCATCTATTGCTGAATGGCAAGCTCACTGTCACAAAATTTTTGTTGTTGTTGTTAAAATTTCAGTATAGTGAATGGGTGTGTGATTTTGATTTTAGGTTTTCCTCCTGACGTAAGAGAACCTAGGTCATAGAAATGGCTGGTTAGATGAGATGACTAGAGTAGCTCTCTGCCCTCATTTTTTTTTCCATCCCAAGATTATGTTGCCTTTAGAGAAAGCAATCTGCTGATAGTAGCCACTGTCAGCACTCCTGTAACAAGTAATCTTCGGCTTGTTTCTTCTTTGTTGAATATCACTAGGCAAATGCCATTAACACTCAGAAATCTAGACAGTGTAGAGAGAACTTAACTACACAAGATGTAGATGTCTGAGCATGTGGTTCTTTGGGAATCTCAGCACAGCCATCTGCTATTGACTGCCCTTGGCCCCAATCGATTCTTCCCTCTCCCACATGGAGAATATGTTGACTTTTAGATTTCACAAGTCTAATCCTATCACAACATCCAGTTTGATGTCTGTAACCTTGTGATCACCTTCAGGTTCAGATGTAGAGGGTGCTTCTCTTTTGAAAGTCTTTCTGATCCAAGGTCTTATAAACTATCCAAAATATTTGTTACTTTCTACCTTAGCTGTTGCTTCAGTTTTACAAAGTCATTCCTCATTTTGCTTTTATCCAGAACCATTAGTGAGGTTGACATTCTATTTTTGGGGTGAAGAGGGTCTAGGGAGTGAATACTTTAAACTGTGTAAGTAATTTTTAATTCATTTCAACTCATGAATTTTAATTTATATTTTCCTTTTAGATGTACAACTTTACTGTTTAACTTTTGAGTTTTTACATACATAGTTCACAATAGGCCACTGACATTTATAATATTTTTTCTTATCCTTTGACTATTATACACATGTATACAATGTATCACATCCACTACCATATCCTTTCCAACTCCAAGCAGAAATACCCAACATACCTCTCTCCCAACATGATGTTGTATTTTTAAAACTCATTAAATTGCATTAATATTGCCTGTGTACTTGTGAATATGAAGCCATCCATCAAGGTATGATCAACCTACTAGTGGCCCCTTGACAAAATTTCATTTCAGTAAGGGTCTCACTGTATAGCATTGGGTGTCTTGGAATTCACTCTGTTGACATTCAACTTATAACAATTCCCCTGGCTTTGCTTTCTGAGTCCTGGGATTAATAATGTATACCAGTATATCCAAACCAATGCTGGAATTTTTAAGTGACTCAATCTTGTGAGGGTCCTGTATATGTAACCACTGCTGCTTTCCTTTCACAGCGCTCCCCCCATTATTTAGCTCTCACATTCTTTAAGTTCTACTTTATTTAATGTTCTCAGAGCCTTAGGTCACAAAGCGCAGATTGACTAAATGTTATCTGTAGCTGAACACTCACACTTAGTTGCTCTCAGAATTTTAAACAGTTATGAGTTTCTACTTTACACACTACTCACAGTATATCTTTACATACACTGAAGTAGTTGTAGATAGGGATATAAAATAGTATTTTCCCTTTTTATTGAGAATCATGTGAAAATACTCAAGTGGTTCAAATATTCCATCATAATATACTCCTACAACTTCTCAATTATCAACCCAAGAACTAATATCCAGAAAATGTTGTCTTCTTACATGTGTATGTACCATACCCCTCCTCATCAAAGCCTTGGGGCCCTTTGATCCTAGTCTGGTGTCCATCCTTGCTTATTATTTCTTATCATTAATATATATGTATTTATTCTTTTTTGTCTTGCAATTTTATTTTTTTTATTTTACAACTTTTTTATTAATTTATTCTTGTTACATATCAATGGTTATCCCATCCCTTGTATCCTCCCATTCCTCCCTCCCTCCCATTTTCCCCTTATTCCCCTCCCCTATGACTGTTCCTGAGGGGGATTTCCTCCCCCTGTATTTGCTCATAGGGTATCAAGTCTCTTCTTAGTAACCTGCTGTCCTTCCTCTGAGTGCCACCAGATCTCCCCCTCCAGGGGACATAGTCAAATGTGAGGCACCAGAGTATGTGAGAAAGTCATAGCCCACTCTCCACTCAACTGTGGAGAATGTTCTGATCATTGGCTAGATCTGGGTAGGGCTTTAAAGTTTACAGCCTGTATTGTCCTTGGCTGGTGCCTTAGTTTGAGCAGGACTCCTGGGCCCAAATCTGCCTATCATGATGTTCTACTTGTAGGTTTCTAGGACCCTCTGGATCCTTCTACTTTGCCAGTCTCCCATGCTTCTCTTATCTAGAGTCCCATTACGAAGTCCTCCCCTCTGTCCCAGTTTCCTGGTAAGTGAAGGCTTTCGTGGGACATGCCCCTTGGGCTAGTATGCAGATATAAGTGAGTATATACCATTTGAGTCTTCCTGCTTCTGGGTTAACTCACTCATTATGATCATTTCTAGCTCAATCCATTTATCCACAAATTTTGGGAATTCCTTGTTTTTAATAGCTGAGTAGTATTCCATAGTGTATATGTACCACTGTCAAGAGAACAAAGCGATAGCCTACAGACTGGGAAAAGATCTTCACCAACCCTACATCTGACAAAGGTCTCATATCCAAAATATATAAAGAACTCAAGAAATTAAACACCACCAAACCAAATAACCCAATCGAGAAATGGGGCTTGGAACTAAACAGAGAATTCTCAACAGAGGAATATCAAATGGCTAAGAAACACTTAAATAAATGTTCAACCTCCTTAGTCATCAGGGAAATGCAAATCAAAACAACTCTGAGATTCCATCTTACACCCATCAGAATGGCTAAGATCAAAAATTCAAGCGACACCACATGCTGACGAGGATGTGGGGAGAGAGGAACACTCCTTCATTGCTGGTGGGAATGCAAACTAGTACAGCCACTTTGGAAATCTATCTGGTGCTATCTCAGAAAAATGGGAATAGGGCTTCCTCAAGACCCAGCTATTCCACTCCTTGGAATATACCCAGAAGATGCTCCAGCACACAAGAAAATTTGCTCAACCATGTTCATAGCAGCCTTATTCATAATAGTCAGAACACGGAAACAGCCTAAGTGTCCATCAGTAGAAGAATGGATATATGTATTTATTCTTAAAAATCCATAGAATCAAAAATGCATTCTGATCCCCCAAAATAGGAAATGATAACACAATCATAGATATTTTCCAGTATTTATTTCTATTTCAAAAAGTATTCGGCTAAATGAAAAGATTAATGAATAGATCAAGTTTTAATTGAATACTTAACACAAAAATAAGAATTTAACTCATAAATAGTCACTGATAAAACAGAATTCCTATCATTCATTTTAATGATTAAATGTCTGTGTGTATAGAGAGGAAATTGTTGCTTTTGAAATTTGCAAAGAAAGGACCGAAGGATCTGTTAAGAGTTTGGCAAATTTCATTTCTGAACTTAAGGGCACAACTCTTGTTAAGATAATGGCTTTGTTAGTAAGTGTTGAAGGATAAAGAAGATAATTCCTTGGCCTGTCTAGATTAATGGGATTTGTTATATGTTTAGAAAATTTGGTTATATGGTCCTCCATAACCTACTTGTAATAGAATGGGATTTTATATTGGTATAGGAGAAAGAGTTCTCTATCTTTTCTTCTACCTAGCAGAGAAGGATATGTTGTAGGAGAAAAATCTTTGAATTCCCAATTTCTTCAATGTGAAATTGATGCTAACAATCCCTAAACATTCTCTCTATAATATAGAGTTAAAGTGAAACAGCATGCTAAAGTACTTTGTAAGCTTGAAGAGGCTAATTTAAGTCAGCATTTTTGGAAAAATCAATCAGAACTTGAATTCTTCATGTTGTAGAGATAAAGGCCTTCGAAGCTAAGAGGATGCCTGTAAAACTGTCAAAAACCCATGGGTAGTTGTTGGGTTCCGGCATCAATAGCATAAGTACAGATTAGGGTTATCATGCAGAGGCTGCTGCTCATGTGGAAATATTGTTGGGTGTATGTTTGTCTCAATTTAGTAAAAATCCATTGTGATGTCTCTAGCATGAATAAGAATAATTTAAACTATATAGAAATTGTTAGTCTTTTGTTTTTGCATTTATCCACTCACACCTGGAATATTCAGTACAATTCAAAGCACATTAACCCATTTTAATGAGCCTATGGAGGTTGTCCATTGCTAGACACCTAGTGTTATGCCTGTGTAAACTGCATAATTTCAATCAGGGTAGAGATCTATCTTCCAAATATTCATTTTTAACTTTCATTTTATACTTTTTTCTCATTAGCTTTTATTTATTAAAAAAATTTTAAGGCATTTTGTTTTCTGTGTATGTGACTTTTTTGTCTGCATGTTCATATGTGCTGCATGTTCATGCATAGTATTCATGAAGACCATAAAAGGTAAAATTATCACATCCAGTGAACAGGGAATATAGATAGTTGTGAGTCAACATGTAGGTGCTGGAGCTCAAACTCATGTCCTTTGCCAGAGCAATATGTAATCTTTACCGCTGAGCCACCTCTCCATGCCCTCTGCTATAGATATTTTACTTTGATAAAATATTAGTATTTAATTTCCTCTTCCCTAAATCTTCCAACACCTCCCATTTCCTTTAATTAAAGAGACACATTGTTGTAGTTTTGATTCACTTCTCCCTCATGTTTTGAAACTTGATATGTTTTTTATGCACCTTTAGCCATTTGCTTGTCTTCTTTTGAGAAATATGTACTCAGGACTTGTAATCATTTTTTATTAATTTATTCATATTACAGCTCAGTGGTTATCCCCTCCCTTGTATCCTCCCATTCTTCCCTCCCTCCCATTTTCCCCTTATTCCCCTCCACTGTGACTGTGACAGAGTGGGATTACCTCCCCCTGTATATGCTCATAGGGTATCAAGTCTCTTCTTGGTAACCTGCTGTCCTTCCTCTGAGTGCCACCAGGTCTCCCCATTCAGGGGACGTGGTCAAATATGAGGCACCAGAGTACGTGTGAAAGTCAGACCCCACTCTCCACTCAACTGTGGAGAATGTCCTGTCCATTAGCTAGATCTGGGTAGGGGTTTGAAGTTTATGGCCTGTATTGTCCTTGGCTGCTGTGAGCATTTTTAAACACTATTTTGATTAATTCTTTGAGAATTTTTTGCAAGGTATTTTATATATGGCCCCCTGTCCCAGCTCCTTCTCTAAGCACTCTTTCCTCCTTCCTCCTCTTCATTCTTGCCTTCAGTGCTGTCTTTCTCATCTTCTTATTTGTGTTCTTTCCCTCCGTTAGCTTCAATGTGTGTTTTCCAGCTAGTTCTAAAGTTGGACCTGCCCCCAGCATGTGTTTTCTCTACCAGGGGTCACATCACTTAAAGCAAACTAACTCCCCATCTCCTAGCCCTTACCAAATACCAACAGCTTCTCAGCAGGTGCTGGACTTTTCTGCAGTAATGTGCGCACCTCGAAACACTGAAAACTAAATACCTGAGTTTGTTTCCGTACCTCCATCTTTCAACCAAGGCCATGGAGTCCATATAAAACCATATTTACTGCTCTGCCTTCTGCAGTATAGAAATGGGTGGAAATGAGGAAGAAAAATGGCCAGCAGAATTCTAAGCACTTTACCACTGTGTCTGGAATGCATTAGATTTCACTGAATAACAGTATGGATTGATTGATAAACAATTGGAAAGAAAATTGTCATGTGTTTTTTTTTCATGTTAAGTAAACATTTATTGTTTATTTCTGGCAGTTAGGTTTCTCCCACCACTCCCAACTTTAAAAATTATGATTGTATAGATCTCATGGGGGACTTTTCTTCAAATATAAAGGCTTTGAGAGCAGATATTTGCTAGATAAGTTCTATATATTATGTGATAGTCTCAAAAGTAGAAACCAGACAATAAATTGCACCATTTATTCTACTCATTGCTGTATTATTCAAGGTGAAGACAGCGTCATCAGGCCCAGTGGCCAGGATCCACCCAAAATAGACAGTTCCTTTTTTTCTGGTGATTTTGTGATCTGGACTCTATCAATCTCCTGTTCTTTCTGTTAATTTATTTATATCCTTATATCAATATATATCAATTTATATCAATAAAGTTATTTTCTGCTTCAGTTAGCTCCATCCATTTTCATTGTTTGCATAAAGGAAAAAACACTTTCTTGTTTGTCCCAAAGACTGAGGTTTTTTATCTTTTAAACCTCTATCAAAGGATACTAATGCCAGTTTGAAGGTGGTGATTCTGTATAATCTGGTACTTGTCATTTTTTCATAGTCAAAGTCCAAAATCCAACATTGAAAATTAAAGTAATATCTGTAATCCACTTAGTAAACCATCATGTTTTCAATAGCTGAAGTTTGTTAAATATGTTTGTGTATAACATGAGTGAGATCAGGTTTTACCTTCCATCAGGGGTCCACTAAGAAAGCTATCTGGAACAATATCAGTCATAATCCAGAACAATGCTGAGTCTTACTTATAGCAAACATGAATTTCCTTAAACTTTTGTTTGCTTGTTTTTAGCATTGTCTTCATTTGCAGCCCAGGTTGACATTAAACTTGTGCTTAAACTCAATATCTTCTTGCCTCTATCTCTGCTAAAATAACAGGCCTGCACCATACCACATTGAACATGGAACAGTAGATACTGGCATATTAGCTTGATAATGTAGAATAGGCTTTTAATGGGGAATCTTTAGACCATTATAAAACTTAAAAGGAGGACTGGTGAGATATCTCAGTTGTTAATAGCACTTAGTGCTCTTCCTAAAGACCTGAGTTCAATTCCCAGCCACCCCCTAGTGGCTCACAAGCTTTATAACTCCAGCTCTAGGGGATTTACACCCTTCTCTGGCCTCAGAGTGCATCTGCACACACACACACACACACACACACACACTTTTTACAATAACAAAACAATAAGGAACACCAAATGTTTTGTGTCAACTAAGTTTATGGGACGAATTGACATAACTAATGGGATGATAAATCATTACTACATCTTGCTCAAATACAATATGAAGTCCTTTGTGTCTTCTTCCAGAAGCCTTTAATTTACCTTGAAGTGGCTTCTCCATTCATTTGCAATAGAGGCTTAAGATAGTTACCCAAGCCCTATGTTTTATTTAGTTTTTCTACAGGACAGAGATAACTATATAGAAAGGTAGCTATGTAGCTCTCTGTGTAGAGAATGCTCTAGAAGGGCAGATTTAAATGATTTGATATGTTATACAGCCTAAATTATGTTTGACATTTAAAGAATACTTGAAAAATACCTGGTTTAAAGATAAATCAATACAATCAACAAGTAGCTAAATAATAATTATGATAATAATAAATAGTAGTAGTGCTAGAACAATAGAGAAAATTATTTGAAATAAGATGGAAAATGAAATAGAAAACAAAGAAGAACCAACGAGACAAGTAGAATGTTCCACCACCACTAAAGTTTGCTAACTTCAGTACTTTCCTCAAGGTAGTCACCTCTTATATTGGCTATACCTTTTTCAAGCCTCTAAAATACAAACAACCAGAAAAAGAAATAAATGCGAAATATTCTCAGGAATGAATCCATTGTTTGAAGTTGATGAGAAGGACTTCTTTTTGAAGACTGTGCAAACAGAACAGTGTGATGCAATAAGCAGCACCTTTGATAATATCACTACACAGTGTTTGTTTGTTTTTAACAAGCTTCAAACTAGGTCAATGACAGCACAATTCCTTTTGCTTTCCTGACAGGACAGCTTTCTGGGATGTCACAGGTGGAGAGGTTTAGGACATGGAGGAGAGAGAGGATTGGAAGTAGGGAAGTTCCCTTGCTTTCACAGAGGATGGAGGAATTGCTCAACAACTGCAAAAAGAAACACTGCATGGATAACTTATTATACAAGTGAGAGAATGAATGAACTGAGTCCCACAATAGAAAATATAGAGCTTAAAGGCACATATTTACAGTATCAAGTGGAGAAGGGGGTGGACAGTGACAAAAAAAAATCTAAATAAAGAACAAAGTTGGTTTTTGAGCACTTGGCTTTTTTAGGAAAGCACTAAGACAATAACTGCATTGCTGTCTTCGACTCTTGTTCCCAAGTTTCTGCTTCCGTTTTCAAGCTATGGGTTTTTAGATGATTAGAGTTCAATCTGCAGCATCTTGGAAGGCTGACAACTTGGGGGTGGGAGGGAGGTGAGGAAGCTGTCAAAATAAATTGCCCTCATAAGGCAAGAGAGTCAAACTCTGCATTCTTTCCCATGCTGGGAGGAAATGTGTGCAGTCAGCTCAAATGCAGCAACTGAGCCTCAGCAGCCTGCTGCATGGGGGAGATATTGGTCAAAGGTGAATATCCAAGGACATGAATATGAGATCCTTATGTGGTTCTATAATTTTTCAAGTAAGTCAGTTTCCTGCCCCAAGGGAAAGGTTTTATGATGTTAATATTCATGTTTAGTAAAAGAATTAGATATGTTAGTGGTAGTGATTTTTAAAAATAGTGTCTGAGCACATATGGTATATACCCACTTATAAGCAGATATTAGCCACATAATACAGGATAACCACCCAAGAATACACAGACCTAAATAACAAGGAGGACCATAGGGAGAATACTTAATTCTCATTCCAAAAGGCAAATGGAATAAATGACAGAATCAGTTGAAGAAAAGGAAAAGGACTGGAACGTAACATAGAGGTCTTCTGAAAGACTCCAGATGGTCAGTCTCACAGCCAAACGTGTGGATGACAGGCAGTCTTGTAGAAGAGCTGGGGCATAGAAGGACCTGTAAGGGCTAGGAACTCCACAAAAAAGACCAATGGAGAAACAACAAATATGCATGGTCTGGGTACTGCAGAAACTGATAGATCAACTAAGGACCATGCATGGTGAAGACCTAGACCCCCCCAGCTCAGATGTAGTAGATAGGCAGCACAGTCTCCTTTTGGATCCCATAATACGAGAAGTAAGGGGTAGCTCTGACATGGAATCCCGTGTTCACTCATTGCTCGCTTTCAGCTAGTGGGGCTGCCTTGCCAGGCCACAGAAGAGGATGCAGGCTTGATGAAACTTATTAGGCTGGGGTCAGATGATAAGGATCCTCTCTGAGGACTTGGTGAGGGAGAGGGGGATGAGGGATGGAGGGAAGGATTAGGAGAAGACAAGGGAAGGGGCTACCACCAGGATGTAAAGTGAACAAATTAAAAATAAAGAAATTAAAAACATAGTGTCTTAGCTACCTACCAGACCCAATCATCTCTGTCTAGATCCGTCACCCCTAACATTTCAGGACTATTTTTCCACATAAGGCTATCACCAATAACTTTTATTGTTTAGGTAAATTTTAGTTTTCTTCACATTATAATCGTTCTCTAAGGTGAACATTCCCCTTGGAATTTATTGAATTAAAAAAAATCTTCTTTAATACTTACTTATTGTTTAAGAATCTGATATATACATGTGATGTGTTTTGATTAATTTACCATCTAATCCCTCTCCTACAAGTCCATATCTACCCTACCACCACTTTTATCAATTTCCTGTGCTCTTGTTTAATTTTTTAAAAATTTTGTCTCATATAATACATCAAAAGCACAGTTTCCCCTCCTTCCACTCCTTCAGTTCCCCACCCCAGTCCCTATCCTAGTCTCCCTCCCCTCTTCCTCAGAACCATTTCTCTTCCATTTCCCTTCAGGAAAAAGCAGTCCTACCAGGGATATCAATCAAATGAGGCATATAAACTACAATAAAACTAGGCATAAGCTCTGATATCAAGGCTGGGCGAGAAACTCAGTTAGAGGAAAAGGGTCCCAAGAGTAGACAAAAGAGTAAGTGATAATCTCACAGCCATTGTTATAAGCCCCACAAAAACACAAAGATAACATATATGTATAGGACCAAGTGCAAACCCATGTAGGCTCTGTAATTGCCACTTCAGTCTTTGTGAGCACCAAAAAGTACTGCTTGTTGATTCTAGGGGTGCTTTTCTTCTGGTGTCCTCCACCTTTCTGGCTCCTACAACTCTTCCTCTCATTCTTTGGCTGGTATTTCTCAAGCTCTGTGTGGAGGGGTCTGATGGAGAACTTAAATTTTGGCTCTCTCTTTCTAATGTTTGGCAAAATGTGATTGTTATTACCACAGTTAATTCTCTCCACCTGCCTTTCTACAATTATATGAATTTCAATGGCTCTCTCTCTGTCTTAGGGGCATCCACTGATCACTGTTCATTCACTGAAAATAGATTAACTCATTGTTATGTAAATAGACACGAATATAGATGTCAGCATTTGTTGTGCTATTGTTAAAGAGGACAAGATTTTTTTATGTCTCCTCTTTGCCCTCTAGCAACTAATCATTTCACATTTAAACCCCTAGCACATTTTAAAACATGCAGAAAATCTCCTTTGTGAGTTGCTGAGTGACTTTCAGGAATGCTCTCTGCCTGTGGTACCGTTTAGACAAAACCATTATCCCCCCAAACCGTGCAGTAATGACAGAACACATGCCGTGTAATGTAAACTCACAGCCCAATGCTGGGCAGGCATGATTAGGCTGTCATCTTCCCCGGCAGCAGCAGCAGGAGGAGAATACAAAAGTAACATCATCGTATTTATTATAGGTCTTTGCAGTGGCTCTGGTGCTCTTATGTAATTAACATTTTTGTTTGTGTTTTTGGACTATGAGTTGAAGACTAATTTAAATTAATTAATTCACAGTCTACAGAAACACTGTCAATAAAATGATGTCCTTTATTGTGTGTTGCCAAAAATATGTATCATTAATTTAAATTTTGATTTTGGTTTTATATTGTTTGGAAAATTAATATTAGAATATGCCTGAATCAAAAAGGAAGCTGGCATTTCAGAATGTTTAGTTGTTACATACTTAAGTCTGAATATACTTTATCTGAACATACATTAATTCTACAATCATACCTAAACATATATATATATATATGTACATGTGCAAACATGCATTGTTGCACAGTTTTTGTGTTTTCACATATCTTAGAGGAAATAATAGTATTCAATGAGAAATCAAAATCACTCAATTCTTGGATGTGTACAGGCTTTAATTTTTATTTCAATTAAAAATAATCCTAGACCTAGAATGCCCTACTCTCTGGATGTTGTTATTAAACAAAATACATACAGCCAGATAGTGTGGGAACAGGGTGAAACTAAGATGACAGTGGCCTGCCTGTCATTCCTAAGAGACCCAGAAGAGTGTTGGTGAAACTTCAAGGATACAATATCTGGACTTATTCTTTTGCTTGCTCAAAGCCATTACTCCAACTCTCCTGATTTAATTATGGGATGCTGCAAAGATTGACAGAGAAAAAAGTTAAAGACTTGTAGCCTTCTTATCACAGGCCCAGATATCCCTGCCCATCTGACAGACAGGGAAAAGCATTGCCCAGCTCTTTCAGCTCGTAGTCTTCCTGTTTCATACTGTCAAAAAGATGCTGCCTCCTGTCAGAGTGCTAGCGCTCCAGGAGATGCTCAGATTAGAAACCGTCCAGAAAGATTCAACATTTTTTCTGCCGTCACACAATGGGGTTCAGGACGTAAGTGACTCACCTCACTGGATGCAGTTGTCATCTTGAAGCATTATTTTGTCAAAATATTGACAACTTTTGATTGTTGGCATTATGAGTTCATTTCCTTCCCAAATGGTTAATTCACCAAATTAACCTTGTCTCTGCTTTCTTTTTAAAGGGTCATCAGAAACAGACGAGTAAGGTAAACAAAGAACTGCAATTCTAACATACTTTGTTCTCGTCTGTCAACTTTCTTTTAGGGAAACCGCACTAGCCATGGCTTTCTACCAGAAATAGGGTAGTTGTGGACTGATGAGATGACAATAAATTCTCTTATTTCTCTTGAATGTATTGTGGGTCGAGTCTTTAGTGACAAAATTATACTAAAAGGCATATAAAAGTGTCCTGATAAGCAACATTTGTCCCAATACAGATTTTATACATCAAAAAAGATGACACTATCAATGATGATGACAATCATTATGATAATGATGATGTATGTATGTGTTTCTATACTCAGGATTTATCTATGTCCCAGAAAATATATGGTTACTGCCTCTTCCTGCTGATTACAGGTGTCGAGTTCCTAGGGCCAAGAGTGATTTTCACCTTTAGGATATTCAATTCTTTTTCTTTTTTCTTTGCACACTACCAGTTGACAAAGCACAACAAACAGCAACAATAGCAATCAGCAACAGCAGCAACCAGCAGCAACAGCAGAAGCATCAACCACTGCAGTCACTATCAGAGCGCTCACATTTATATACTCTCTCAAGAGTCCCCAGAATTCCAAATATCATACATTTGCAGAAGCTCTCTCCAGCTGCCGAAATCACACCCCTGATAGATCAGGAAGCAATTCACAGTCAGGTGCTGTGGACCATCTGAAGCAGCCCCCATATTCCACATCTGGACATAAAACAAAAATATATTGCCATAACATTTCTGTGTTTTTTTAAAGAAACCGAAAAAATATCACAGTAGTGTTTCACAGAGCTCTCACAATAATCACACATTACCTACACATACAACCATGAAAGTGCAAATGATTGAGAAAGTGTAATGTCTCTATTAAAATGGTGACACTATTTTTAGTATCTTTCCATTGTTGGAAAAGTACTTTACATCTTCAATCTCTTAATTTTATGTGAATAAAAAAAATTATGTCTTTTTCATAGTTTGAGTATGGGGCTTACCTGAACTAAACACATAATTGATTTGGTATTAAAATGTGAGATATCTTAACATCAGATAAATTAAGTAATAAGACATGAGGTACTCGAGTATGTTGTAACCAAGTAAGGAAGAAAAACAGAGACTCACACTCCTCACATACTATTTAAATAAGATATGCAAACTGTATATTAGTGCTGGTCTGAAATCTCAGTGCTAGTTAGAGGCAAGAGGCTAGCTGCAAGTTCAGGCCTACCTGGGTCTATATGGGTGTTCCTGTTTCAAAATAAGAAAAAAAAAAGGATTCAATAAAGCTATATGTGGTGGTCAGTATAAGTTATGGCTTCCTTTTGTGCAGCAACCAAAAAAGGAAATGGAGAATAAAATTTAGAGAGATTAATTGTGCTGTCTGTCCAAAATTTTCTCTAAAAGCTCAGTAGCACTTTTCTTATTATTTTTTGTTATATCCTACTGTGGTTGAGAAGAAATTAGAGACTATCTCAAAAAAGTTTGGTTGAAGGAATAAGCAATATTGGAAAAGAAAAAGAACCAACTCTAAAAATAGTAAAATAATTTGTCTTTCTTGTCCTAAAAAATTGATTGAGGAGGGTATTGACTTGAGGCTAGGATGAAAACTTCAACGGTTAGAAACTATGAAGGGTGAAACTTGATGAACATTTTTTAAAATTTATTTTCATTTGTTTGTCACATCTCTTTTCTTGTCTTCATTTGTCTTGTCTGTAGGATGTTTGATAATTTGGGTGGTTATTAAAGATATTTTCATTTTGTTTTTGTGTTTTTGTTTGTTTTTGAGACAGGATTTCACTGTATAACTCTGGCTGTTCTGGGATCCCCTCTGTAGCCCAGGTTGTCATCAAACCCACTGTACACCCTTAAGACCAGTGTTTTCATCTGAAAAATACTGGGTAATATAAAAAGGTTGATATTGATATTTTTAAGAAAAAATCTGTGAGTTTTCGATTGATGATTTGATTGATTGCATAGTTCAAAATCCTAGAGGCATGGAGGACCAAAGCAATGTGGATTTTCACCAATTTTTTAACTGGCTTTGTTTCTGCTGGTATGTGAAATCTCTGGTGTCATTCTATATCCTTTCTCAGTGACTATAGTTATTAGGATAATTTCTTACAACTCATAATTATAGAAGTTTACCTGTTCACGATTGTTCGGGATTCATTGAAAAGAGCAGAAAAGGTAAGGGCATGATAACAGGTTTTTAAGAATCAAAATCCACTGGATATTACTTTTACTCTAAATAGAAATACACTTTCCCCCCAATTTCTTCATAGGAAAATGAAAAGGGGCTGAGTTGGCTTCAAATGTGGCAAACCAGCTACTGGGCAAAATTCTGTCACAGACAGAATTCTGCCTACAAATAGGCAAGCTTGGATGCAGGCAGGATCAATGGCCGAACTCTGCCAAGTCCTCAATAATTACTGCCTCACAAATATGTCTGTCAGATATATTGGGCTAGAAAGCCAAAAATGATGCTCCAATGTTATAGAGAGTGTTGGGTGACTGTTCCGGCAGTAAACTGTCTCAGTCATTGTTTCATTTTGGAAGCTGCTAAACTGCGTTCCAGGTTTACTCAGGTAATTTAGTTTTATTCCTTCTCAAATCTCTGATGGGGTTGAAGACCAGATAGTTTAGTCTTACAGTTAAGCTTAGTATGTTAGGGATTAGGATACATTTAGATCAAGATAGATGATTTAAGTTAATAGAGAAGAGATATGATAGATATTGATCTTCATTAAGAAATTTAGACCCAACAAGATAAGAAAGATGTTTACTTCAAATTTGCCAAGTACAAATAGCCAAATCACTATGAATGTAACATTTATATAATTCCTAATTGTCTCATGATTCTTTCTGCTGCATGTAGTTTATTTTATATCTGTGAAATTATATAGATGTATACATTAAAAAGAAACATAACAAAAAATTCTCAAGGCACCATTCCTCTTCTGTGTTGAGGAGCCAGTGAAGTTGAGAAAGAGCTAGGAAACATGATACTAAGTTGAGAACACTAACTGATTTTCACTGTCATTGTTAAAATAAATAGAAGGCAATTACTTTGTTTTGACAAGAGCCTTATTCTCATGTATAGCAGACTAGCTATGAATACCTAGTTATGTAAACCAGGGAGTATGACATTGTACTCTTTTCTTTTCTTTTCTTTTTCTACATTCTTTAAAGTATTTTTAAATTTACATTTTTATTACACATAAATAAAATAAACCACCTACAGCAAGAAGAACCATGAAACAATCAGGAATTGTATATATGTTACATTTATAGTGTTTTGGCTATTTGTATTTGGCAATGTTCAAGAAAACAACTTTCCCATCTTGGTGAATCTAAAATTCTGAATGTAACTCAGCATCTACCATATCTCATCATTATCAACTTAAAAATTCTGTCTAGACCTAAAAACATCGTATTCCCTAAACAACTAAGCTTAATTGTAAAACTAAACTATCTAGTCTTCAACCTCATCAGAGACTTGAGAAGGAATAAAATTAATTATCAAATGAGAAGATGACAGAGACAGTTTTCTGCCTGAATAGTCACCCAAAATTCTCTCTAATGTTGGAGCATCATTTTGAATCATCTGGTCCAATATATCTGACAGACATATTTGTGAAGCAGGAACTATTGAGGACTTGCTTACCCTGTCTGGCTGAATTTGGTGGTTGACTCTGCCTGTAGCCTGATCTTTCTGCCCCTGTCTGCCTGATATTGGATTATATGTGTATGATACTATGTCAGGCTAAAAAGAACATTTCTGTTGCCAAAGTTAACATAGTTGATAGGTAAACTCAAGTCCTTGTTCCTGTGTGAAATGGTCACTGGCAGCTTCACTTGTTTTTGGAGTTTGTATTTACTCAATGAGTGTGGATGAGCTGCATTCCCTTAGGACCTCCTACTCACTATGATCCCTGTACACCTAGCAGGTGAACTTTCTGGGTAGAGTGTTAAATTTTATAGATATAAGACAAAATAAAGATCTAAGTCATCATTTAAAATATGTTTCTTAGAGAAAGGATCTGAATCACTTGAAGTAAAGAGAATTAGTCAAGGATCAGTGATTTAAATAATACATAAAGCTTTCTCAATTAGCAGGATACTAATGGCTTCAAAAACATGCTATTTTATCACCTCCAGCTACTTAAAATACACAAATCAGTGGGAATAATATGTTTGACAAGAACAGATTTTGATGTATTTGTTCTCTAGGTCATTCTCAATGAGTAAATATTAATCTTATCAAGTTTTATCCAAATATAGAAGGGTGAATAGCAATGAGTATATCCTTAGGGACAAATTCAGAATCACAGTCAATTGGGAAGATTTGGTTTATAGATTAAAGAGTATTGGTAGGCTTTGCCAAATTCCAATTACAGTAAGACTGTATTGTATAGAGTGCTGCAGAGAATACAAGAAAGCATGGAAAAGTGCTATATATAGGATAGTCTCAGACTATAGACATAGTACTATTTGCTTAGTACTTGACTAAAGAAGAAATGAACATGTATACCTATCCATGGAGGTGTGATGGTTATATTGCTAAAGACTAAAGGTGGGAATGAAGGCTAAATAATGGAAATCCCAATACATCATAAGTAATCAGCATTTATTTTCTTTCATAAGGATTATATGTAACCATATCATTTACACATACTAGGAAATGGCTCATTCTCAAGTGTTATATTAAAATGTACAGCTAAATTATGTATATACTCTTCATTGGCTTCAAGAGCACTTTTCTTTATTCATCCAACAAATCTAATTATAGGTCGTTTAAGTAGAGTTCAGATGAATAAGCTTGGTATATTCTGCTTACTTGTTCTGTTTCCTTTTTCTGTTTTAAAAGTGCATAAACATACTAAAGGCTATCGATGATAAATATTTTATTTGGTATGAACTAAGATCCATATATAATGTTATAGACAAATTATTTCATTCTGTCAAACTTTATATTACAATAGTATATTAACATAGCTTTTTCTTACTTGGGAATTTCATATAATGCACCCAATCACACTCACTACTAAGTCTTCCCTGGTATGCCTTTCCCCACAACCCTCTACCTCCACTCTCTGACCTGCCCCCAACCAAAAGAAAAAGAGCCATAAAACAAATAAACGTGTAGTGAGATTTTGGGTTTCTTTAAAAGACCCAGTTATGTCAGAGCACATTTCCACATAAGGCTTTCATGTCAGAGGCAGTTCCAGGTCTTTCCACAGCCCTGAAGAATGGATAGGTATGAACAGAATCTCTGCATGCATGGCCCTTAGTTGATCCTCCAGCCTTGATGGTCTCTTTGTGGGGCTTCTGAACCTCTGAGTCCTTTCATACCCTCGCTCTTCCCTACCATTCTCAGAGCTCTGTCCAGTGTCTAGCTGTGAGTTCAGATCCCTGCTGGGTGGACTTTTTTACAGGGCACCTATATTGTACTAGTATCTACTTATAAGTGAGTATATATCATACCTGTCTTTTTGGGTCTGGTTTACTGCCCTCGGGATGATCTTTTCTAGTTCCATCCATTGTCCTGCAAATTTCAAGATATCCTTGTCTTTAATAGCTGAGTAGTATTCCACTATGTAGATGTACCACCATTTCTTTATCCATTCTTGGTTGAGGGACCCTTCACAGTCAGTAGGAGCACAGATGATGGACTTCCACATGGTTTCTGGAGACAGCATGGGCCATGGATATTCACTTGGACTCTGACATCAGCATTGCCGTGAATCTCAGCATAGGCTGTGGTGTCAGTAGAGACCACAGAAAGCAATATTGCACTATGGGGCAGCATAGCTTTTGGACTCCATCATGGCCCTTGGTGGCTCACAAGCCATGAACATCAACATGACCTCCAGGGCACAGGCCACAGACACCAATATGGCAGTCTGGCCCATGAACATCAACACAGCATCAGGTACCAGCATAGACAAGGGACATAATTCTGACATCAAATGATAAAAATGATCAATATGGACCCCAATGGTGGGACAGCCTACAGACATCCCAACATGCCTTTAATCTGAGCACTTGGGAGACAGAAACAGGTAGATCTCCATGTTTGAGGGCATGCTGGTCTATATTATGAGTTACAGGACAGCCAGAGGTGACAGAAAAATGTCTCTAAAATAAAAAGTATATGTTTATATGATACAAAAATCCATATAGTTAGACAATTGAAGAATCTGTATTCCATTTTACTCTACAAATTAAATAGCAACATTATTTTTACTAATATTGTTTTCAGGATACTCCCTCACTTTTGCTTTGAAGACATGAGAAAAAATGAAACAAAAATAAACTCATAAATCTAATATCTCTGGGACTCATAAGTATCAGGTAGAGGTTAATGGATCATAATTCATGACATATACAGGATGTATTTCTGTGCCATCTACTCCTAAGCACTATCTCAAACTTTTTAGGTAAAGTTAAACAACCTTTAAAACATCTATGTGCCTCATCTTTTCCTTGCTATAAGTAAATTCTTTAGAGAATAGGATAATCAATGAAGATAGTTGGATATGAAATAATTAGCACACAAAAATCAATGCGATCTTATTTTTTATTTTTATTATTAACTTATTCATATCACATCTCAATTATTAGCCTATCCCTTGTTCCTCTCGTTCCTCCCTTCCTCCCGCTTTCATCACCTACCAGGAAACTGAGATAGACATGACAACATCCTATTGGGACTCTAGGTGAGAGAACTATGGGAGAATGGGGAAATAGAAGGATCCAAAGGGTCCTAGAAACCTATAAGAAGAACATTATGATGGGCAGATCTGGGCCCAGGTGTTCTGCTCAAACTATGGCACCAACCAAGGACAATACATGCACTAAACATCAAACCCCCACCCAGATCTAGGCAATGGACAAGACTTTCTCCACAGTTGAGTGAAGAGCGGTGACTGACTTTCACATGAACTCTGGTGCCACATATTTGACCATGCCACCATGATGGGGAGGCCCAGAGGCACTCAGAGGAAGGATAACAGGCTATCAACAAGAAACTTGATACCGTATGACTTTATAGAGGGGAAGGAGGTCTCCCTAGTCACAATCTTTAGCAATATTAGTGAGAAAAGTTTTATTTGTGAAATTATTGTGCTTGCTATACAACACACACACAAGGCAAGATATGAAAAAATATCTTAATTGACAATGTTTTATTACAATAAGGAGAAAAGTTCTATGCTGGAGATGGTGGTACACACCTTTAATCCCAGCACTTTGGAGGCAGGGGCAGGTAGATTTCTGTGAGTTTGAGGCCAGCCTGGTTTACAAGTGAATCCAGCACAGGCTACACAGAGAAACCCTGTCTCTGGGGACTGACTCTGACATGAACTCTGATGCCCCATATTTGACCACCTCTCCTTGGTGAGGAGGTCTAATGTCACTCAAAGAAAGAATAAGCAGGCTACCAAGATAAGACTTGATAGCCTATGACCATATAGTGGGAAACGAAGTCCCGCTCAGTCATAGAACTAGGGGAAAGTATTAGGGTGAAAATCAGGGGTAGAGAGTAATAGGAGGATACAAATGATAAGATAACAATTGAGTTGCAATCTGAATAAATTAATTAAATGAAAAGTGGTATAAAAGAGAAAAAGAAAAGAAAAAAAAACCCTGTTTCAAAAAACCAAAAGAAGAAGAATAGAAAAAAGAAAAAAAAAGAAAAAGAAAAGAAAAAATAAATAAATAGGAAAGAAGAAGAAGGAGGAAGAGGAGGAGGAGAAGAAGAAGAAAGAAGAAGAAGGAGGAGGAGGAGGAGGAGAAGAAGGAGAGGAGGAGGAGGAGGAGGAGGAGGAGGAGGAGGAGAAGAAGAAGAAGAAGAAGAAGAAGAAGAAGAAGAAGAAGAAGAAGAAGAAGAAGAAGAAGAAGAAGAAAAGTTCTATACCAAGAAGTTGACTGATGGTTCTATTGCATTTAATACAATTTTATTACTCCAATTCTTAGTTTCTTTGATGTAAACATGAGACCTTTAGGCTAGATATCTTTGTTGACTTGATGAATTAAAAAAGGAATGATACATAATATACTCAAGTAGTCAATTTTTTAACTTAAAAAAGTAGTCATTTTATTTAAACCTTTATAAAACTCAAAGGTAAAGTTAAGTCTTATTTTAATTATTGTGTAATTTCTTTCTTTTCTATTTTTAATATATTTTATTAATTTATTCATATTACATCTCAGTTGTTATCCCATCCCTTGTATCCTCCCATTCTTCCCTCCATCCCTCCCATTTTCCCCTTACTCCTTTCCCCTATGACTGTGACTGAGGGGGACCTCCTCCCCCTGTATAGGCTCATAGGGTATAAAGTCTCTTCTTGGTAGCCTGCTTTCCTTCTTCTGAGTGGCAACAGGCCTCCCCATCCAGGGGATGTGGTCAAATATGGGGCACCAGAGTTCATGTGAAAGTCAGACCCCACTCTCCACTCAAATTACTGCATGTATTGTCCTTGGCTGGTGCCATAGTTTGAGCAGGACTCCTGAGCCCAGATCTGCCCATCATAATGTTTTTCTTGTAGGTTGCTATGATCCTCTGGATCCTTCTATTTCCCCATTTACCCATGCTTCTCTCCCCTAGAGTCCCAATAGGATGTCCTCCCTTTATTCCACTTTCATGGTAAGTGAAGACTTTCATGAGACATATACCTTGGGCTAGTGTCCAGATATAAGTGAGTATATCCCATTTGACTCTTTCTGCTTCTGGCTTAACTCACTTATTATGATCATTTCTAGTTCAATCCATTTGTCCACAAATTTTGGAAATTCCTTGTTTTTAATAGCTGAGTAATAATCCATTGTGTAAATGTACCATCGTTTCTTTATCCATTCTTCTACTGAGGGACACTTAGGCTGTTTCCATGTTCTGACTATTATGGATAAGGCTACTATGAACATGGTTGAGTAAATGTTCTTGTTGTGTGTTGGAGCATATTCTGGGTATATTCCAAGGAGTGGAATAGCTGGATCTTGAGGAAACCCTATTTCCAGGTTTCTGGGGTAGCACCAGATAGATTTCAAAAGTGGCTGTACTAGTTTGCATTCCCACCAGCAATGGAGTGTTCCTATCTCTCCACATCCTCACCAGCATGTGGTGTCACCTGAAATTTTGATCTTAGCCATTCTCATGGGTGTAAGATGGAATCTCAGTGTTGTTTTGATTTGCATTTCCCTGATGACTAAGGAGGTTGAACATTTCTTTAAGTGTTTCTCAGCCATTCGATACTCCTGTGTTGAGAATCCTGTTTAGTTCCAAGCCTCATTTCTCAATTGGGTTATTTGGTTTGGTGATGTTTAATTTCTTGAGTTCTTTATATATTTTGGATATTAGACCTTTGTTAGATGTAGGGTTGGTGAAGATCTCTTGCCAGTCTGTAGGCTGTCACTTTGTTCTGTTGACAGTGTCTCTTGCCTTACAGAAGCTTCTCGTCCTCATGAGGTACCATTTATTAATTGTTGACCTTAAGGCCTGGGCTGTTGGTAATCTGTTCAGAAAGTTGTCCCCTGTGTCCCAATGTGTTCCAGGCTCTTTCCCACTTTTTCTTCTAACCAGTTTAGTGTCTGTGGTTTTATGTTGAGGTCTTGACTACACTTCGACTAGAGTTTTGTGCATAGTGACAAATATGGGTCTAATTGCATTTTTTTTTTACGTGTAGACATCCAGTTAGACCAGCACAATTTTTTGAAGATGCTATCCTTTTTCCATTGAACATATTGGGCTTTCTTTGTCAAAAATCAAGTGACCATATGTGTGTGGATTCATTTCTGGGTCTTTGATTCAATTCCACTGATCCACCAGCCTATTTCTGTGCCAGTACCATGCTGTTGCTTTATAGGACAGCTTGAGATCAGGTATGGAGATTCCTCTGGAGGATCTTTTATTGTACAAGATGGTTTTAGCTATTCTGGGTTTTTTGTTTTCCATATAAAGTTCAGAATTGAACTTTCAATGTCTTTAAAATATTGTGTCTGTATTTTGATAGGGAATGCATTGAATCTGTAAATTGCTTTTGGTAAGATGGTCATTTTTACTATTTTAATTCTCCTGATCCATGAACAAGGGAGATCATTCCATCTTCTCATGTCATCTTCAATCTCTTTTTTCAGAGTTTTGAAATTTTTTCAAACAAGTCCTTCACTTGCTTGGTTAGAGTAACTCTTAAATATTTTATATTGCTTGTGGCTAACATAGAAGGTGTAGTTTTCCTAATATCTTCCTCTGCATGATTGTCATTTGTATATAGGAAAGCTACTGACTTTTTTGAGTTAATTTTGTATCCAGCCAATTTGCTGAAGGTGTTTATCAGCTGTAGTAGTTCGCTGGTGGAATTTTGGGAGTCATTTATATACACTATAATATCATCTGCAAATAGGGATAATTTGACTTCCTCCTTTCCTATTTGGATTCCCTTGATCTCCTTTTGTTGTCTTATTGCTCTGGCTAGAACTTCCAGTACAATATTGAAGAGATATGGAGAGAGTGGGCCTTGTTCCTGATTTTAGAGGAATTTTCTTGAGTATCTCACCATTTAATTTGATTTTATCTATTGGCTTACTGCATATAGCTTTTATTATGTTGAGGTATGTGTCTTGTATCCCTGATTTCTCCAAAACTTTAAATATGAATGGGTGTTGGATTTTACCAAATGCTTTCTCTATATCTAAGGAGATGATCATGTGGTTTTTTATTTTCAGTTTTTTTTATATGATCGATTGCATCGATGGATTTCTGTATATTAACCCATCCCTGCATGCCTGGAATGTAGCCTACCTGGTCATGGTAAATGATATCTTTGATATGTTCTTGTATTCATTTTGCAAGTATTTTATTGAGTATTTTTGCATCAATGTTCATAAGAAAAATTGGCCTGAAATTCTCTTTCTTTGTTGGGTCTTTGTTAGGTTTATGTATCAATGTGACTATAGCCTCATAGAATGAATTTGGTAATGTTCCATCCATTTATATCTTTTGGAGTAGCTTGTAGAGTATCACTATTAGCACATCCTGAAAGATCTGGTAGAATTCTGCAATGAAACCATCTGACTCCAGGCATTTTTTTGTTTGGGAGACTGTCAAGTTTGCTTCTATTTCTATAGGGGAAGTGAGACTACTTAGCTTGTTTATCTGTTCTTCACTCAGTTTTGGCAAGTGAAATTGATCAAGAAAATCATCCATTTCCACTAGATTTTCAAATTTGTGGCATATATGACTTCCAAGAAGGATCTTATGATTCTTTGTATTTCTTCAGTGTCTGTAGTTATGTCTCCATTTTCATTTGTGATTTTGTTGATTTGGATACTGTCTCTCTGCCTTTTAGTTAGTTTGGCTAACGGTTTGTCTATCTTGTTGGTTTTCTCAAAGAACAAGCTCTTGGTTTTGTGGATTCTTTGGACTGTTTTCTTAGTTTCTAATTTATTAATTTCAGCTCTGAGTTTAATTATTTCCAGTCGTCTACTCCTCTTGGGTGTTTCTGCTTCTTTTTTTTTCCCCTAAGGCTTCCAGCTGTGTCATTAAATTGCTTATGTGGGATGTTTTCAATTTCTTTTTAAAGTCACTTAGTGCTATGAATTTTCCTCTTACCACTGCTTTCAATGTATTCTACAAATTTTGGTCTGTTTTTTTGTTTTTTGTTTTTTGTTTTCATTTTCATTGAGTTTCAAGAAGTCCTTAATTTCTTTCTTTCTTTCTTCCCGGACCCAGGTTTCATTAAGTAGAGAGTTGTTTAGTTTCCATGTGTGTGTAGGCTTTCTGTTATTTCTGTTGTTGTCGAAGTGGTGATCTGACTAAGACAATGGTGATCTGATAATATGCAAGATAATATACAAGATTATTTCAATCATATTGTATCTGTTGAGGCTTGCTTTGTGTCCTACTATGTGGTCAGTTTTGGAGAAGAGTCCATGGGGTGCAGAGAAGGCTTATTTCTTTTTGTTTGGGTGAAAGGTTCTAAAGATATCTGTTAGGTCCTTTTGAATCATGGCATTGGTTAATAATGATATATCTCGGCTTAGTTTCTGTTTCAATGACCTATGCTTCAGTGAGAGTGGGGTGTTGAAATCTCCCACTATTATTGTGTGGGGATGGATGTGTAGTTTAAGCTTCATTAATAGATCTTTTACAAATGTGGGTGCTCTTGTATTGGGAGCATAGATGTCCAGAATTGTGATGTCATCTTGGGTTACATACCTTTGATGAGTATGAAGTGTCCTTCCTCATCCCTTTTAATTATTTTGGTTGAAAGTTTATTTTGTTAGATATTAAAATGGCTAGGCCTGTTTGCTTCTTATGCTCATTTGCTTGGAATATTTTTCTAGCCTTTTACCCATAGGTAATGTCTATCTTTATGGGAGAGATGTGTTTCTTCAATGCAGAAGAATATTGGATCTTATTTATGTATCCATTCAGTTAGTCTGTGTCTTTTTATTGGAGAATTGAGACCATTGATGTTGAGAGATATTAATGACCAGTGACTGTTAAGAGTCTTAATTTTGATGTTGGTTCCAGTAGCATTTGTGTTTTTGTTTTTGTGATGGTGTAGTTATCTACTTCCTGTGTATTTTTGGTTTTAGCTTGTCCTTTTGGGGTGGAGTTTTCCTTCTATTGCCTTCTGTAAAGCTGGATTTGTGGATAGGTACTGTTTGAATTTGTTTTTGTCATGGAATATTTTGTTTTCTCCGTCAAAGGTTATTGATAGTTTTGCTGGGTAATGTAGTCTGGCCTGGAATCTGTGGTGTCTTAGGCTTTGCACGATCTTTTTTCAGGCCCTTCTCGCTTTTATGGTCTCTGCTGGGAAATCAGGTGTAATTCTGATAGGTTTGCCATTAAATATTATTTGACCCTTTTCTCTTGCAGCTTTTAATATTTTCTCTTTATTCTGTATATTTTCTGTTTTGATTATTATGTGATGGGAACTTTTTCTTTTCTGTTCTATGGGTCTATTCTATTTGGTGTTCTGTAGGCCTCTTGTATGTTTATAGGCATCTCTGTCTTTAGATTGGGGAAGTTTTCTTCTATGATTTCGTTGAGAATATTTTCTGGCCCTTAGAGTCTGGCATCTTCTCTTTCCTCAATGTCTATTATCCTCAGATTTCTTCTTTTCATGGTGTCCTTGATTTTTTGAATGTTTTGTGTCAGGATTTTTCCAGATTTAGCATTTTCTTCAATGGTTGCTTCAAGATCTATGATTGTATTATCTAGACCTGTGATTTGTTTCTCCATCTCTTGGATTTTGTTAGAAAGGCTTGCCTCTGTGTTGCTCGCCTTCCTCTCTGAGCTCTCATGTTCTCGTTTTTCTTCTGTCTCTGTGTTTATCATTGTATCCATTTTCATCTTCAGATCTTAAACTGTGCCATTTATTTCTTTCATCTGATTGTTTGTATATTCCTGAGTTTCTTCCATTGCCTCTTTATAGGCCTTCCGAGCTTGAAGAGTTTTATTGATTTCATTCCTCTGGTTGTTTGTATTTTCCTGAATTTCTTCCAGCGCCTCTCTGTAGGCTTCTTTTATGTCTTCTACCTGTTTGGCTGCATCTTCCTGCATTTGATTATGAATTTTATTTGTTACCTCCATTATCATTCTCATTACTAAGGATTTGAGGTCATTTTCTTGTATTTCCATTGTGTTTGAGTTCTCTGGGTTGTTTTCTTTGGGATAGCTGGGATCTGGAGATGCCATATTGTTTTGGGTTTTCTTTTGCATATGATTTTATGCTGTCCTTTAGTCATCTTGTCCTCTCTATTTTTGACATGTAGTTCCAGAGTTGGATAAATGAAGTCTGGAGATTGATTTACCCATTCTCTCACAATTTCTCTAGGCTGGAAGCTCTGATGCTTCACTGGTCTGTATGGCAGGAAGCTAGCCCTGTAGTTTGGGTCTCTCACAGCCAGTGATCCCCAGCTCGCCTGTACTGTGGGTCCTGTAATTGTCCTGAATCTCTGACTGTGTGTTCGGTCAGGTCCAAGTGTCCAGAGCCTTCTGGTTCCCCTTGTAGCACTGGAGCTCTCCAGGGACTAAAGCAGATGCGGCGGTTGGGGTCTAATGGCCACTCTACTCCCTTTCTCCCCAAGATTTCTGTTGTCCTTGAGCTTTGATGCTCCACTGGTCTGTGGCAGCATTTTGGGACCCAGACTACTCACAGAATCCTGGTTAGTGTCACGGGGCCCAAACTGCACAAACACTGAGTCCAGTTCATGTCTCTGGATCCAAATGGGTCTCTGGACCTATACAGGTCTTTGGGCCTAACCCACGCACTTAGTCCAGTTAACACTGAGTCCAACCAAGGACCACAGACTGAGCTCACCGAGTTCAGCTAGAGCCACAGGACCTGGACCGCAGGCTGAACTCAACTAGAGTGTCTGTGACTAAACTGCTGCCAAGCTCAGCTAGGGACTCTGGGCCCAAACTGCATGCTGAAGTATTTTCAAAGATATTGATGAATTGCAAAACATTGTTGGAATACTGGAGAAATAAATTCAATATGTGAATATCAGTAGTGAAGGGAGTGCACATGCCAAAGGGAAATTAGAAAAAAAATATGATGTGATATTCTAAAATAATGAAATCAAATCTAAGGGAAAAGAACAATATTTTAAGTACACAAATTCTAACACTGGATCTGCATTCAAAGTTTTTTTCATAAAAGCCTATGCTTTTATATATGTCTTACCTAAATAATAACTTGTATAACTTGCTCAAAAATATTTCCCACATATATGTTATAATGATTTCTGTTTTACATGTTTTATAATATAGTAGATAAATCAATGGTAAATACATAAATACATAGATATACATAGATAGCATAAATTGACTTAGAAAACAGCCGTTCCTTTCTATATATAGAAACTGTGGCTGAAGATGGTTAGTCCCTTTTTTTCAAGCAGTTCATAGATGAGGGCATAAAATCAGGTTTCTCATCTCTCAGTCTAGTGCAGTTTCTAAAGCAATATATCAGATAATCAAGGGGACCATTGCTTATAGTTTAGTGATCAGGAAGAAAGTTAAAAACTTAAACAAAACACATGGTATATTTGGAGATATATATATATATATATATATATATATATATATATATATAATGTATATACAATTTATACATGTATATATCATATAATAAGAGAATTTAGAGGTAAGAAATTATAACATATACATAAAATGCTGTTTGAATTTAGTTTAGAATTATAAATATAAGTTATTCAACATGGAAATTAAGTGAAGTATTTTATAAGCAGTCTTACTATAGAGAAATGAAGTTTCATGCCTGACAGGGTGACTCACATATTTACTTCCAGCACTCAGGAGGCAGAGGCTGGATAATATGAGTTTGAGTCCAGCTTGGTCTATGTAGTGAGTTCCAAGACAGCCAGGACTACACAGAGAGACATTTTCTCAAAATTGAAAGCAAGGAAGGAAGGAAGGAAGGAAGGAAGGAGTAGGTAGATAGATAGATTGATGTGATCAGAGAGACTGTTAATTCATATATTTGCACAGTGAGAATCACAGAATGCAGGATCCTTATTTCTATTCCTTAATAAGACTTCTTTACATGTTCTGTATGCAAGACACCTATCGAATTTAAATGTGCATGTATTCTATCCCAATCTTTATATTTCATCTCCCTTACTTTGAGCTTGTAAAGGACAATAATGATTTTTCCTCCTAGTTCACAAAATGTGTGAAGGTATGTATCTGTGAATGTGAAGTGGCCAGAGGGTAGCATTGCATGTTTTCTTCTATTTTCAGTGTGTGTGTGTGTGTGTGTGTATATGTGTGTATGTGTGTGTGTGTGTGTGTGTGTGTGTGTGTGTGTGTACTTTTGAGATACATTAGATCACTGAACCTGGATCTTGGAACATGCCAATTGGCTACGAAAGTTAAAATATTTTCTACATGGATACTTGACTTTTACATTTATGTCTTCCTGCTTACCAAGCAAGCAATTTATCTACTGAGTCATTTTCCAAATTCAAACTCCCAATTTTTGTGGCAATCAATTTGTTGAAAAAAATTTATACCACTTGTGCTCACAGCATTCTATTTAAACAGTCTTGACTGTTTCTTTTAAGAGATTTAGGATTTAGTTATTTGTTACAATGTACTCACATTTTTGAATACTGGTTTAAATAGTACCAGTATCACTTGTAGTAATAACTATTGTTTACTACTACACAGCTTCAGTATCATCTTTAAAATCAATAAACACACATGTTATTATGTTAAGGCTTAACTTTAACTCCTAATCGCTATCATTGTGAATATATATTTTCAATTTCAAATTCATTTGCTCTTAATTTTTAATCTAGAAAGACCCAGTCCTTCAACATTTTTAAAGGTATTGTTTCTGATACATTCTTTTTCTGTTATTTAAGGAGGATTGCATTATGCTTTAAGAAATAGAAAAACACTACTTATGTGTTTATCATCTGTATATGAGTACGAGCTTCTTCAGCTAGGGAAGTTCATATTACTCATTCCTGTATCTACAGCAGTTGGCAAATTGAAAAACCTCAAAATATGGTTACTGAAATCATAATGTTCATGTTATGCAAGATGAAGTTGTGACTAACTAATATAATAATTCCATATAACTTGATGATTATCTGATATATTGCTTTAGAAACCACACTAGACTGAGAGATGAGAAACCTGATTTTATGCCCTCATCTATGAACTGCTTGAAAAAAAGGGACTAACCATCTTCAGCCACAGTTTCTATATATAGAAAGGAACGGCTGTTTTCTAAGTCAATTTATGCTATCTATGTATATCTATGTATTTATGTATTTACCATTGATTTACCTACTATATTATAAAACATGTAAAACAGAAATCATTATAACATATATGTGGGAAATATTTTTGAGCAAGTTATACAAGTTATTATTTAGGTAAGATATATATAAAAGTATAGGCTTTTATGAAAAAAACTTTGAATGCAGATCCAGTGTTAGAATTTGTGTACTTAAAATATTGTTCTTTTCCCTTAGATTTGATTTCATTATTTTAGAATATCATATCATATTTTTTTTCTAATTTCCCTTTGGCATGTGCACTCCCTTCACTACTGATATTCACATATTGAATTTATTTCTCCAGTATTCCAATAATGTTTTGCAATTCATCAATATCTTTGAAAATACTTCTTGTTTTCTTATTACTGAAGCTTTATGTTTTGAGCACGGGGATTTAGTTACATTAGCATTCTTTGTTCCCTATGCTTTAACTCTACTTCAACACAGTTAGTTCACATGCACTATTGTGGGAATTTAAAAATGAGCACAGAGTTTGTTAAACACAGTGAACTTGCTGCCACCCTTTGCATAGCAGTGCTGTATGTACCCTAAACATGTTAGAGAGAGAGAAATTACATAACACAACATGGTAGATTATCTTAGAAACCATTTATCATAAGGCATTTAATACAACTATGTCTCAAAGGTCCTCAATAGGCACCTAACATTTCATAGTTTTCATTATAATTATTCAATAGGTTTAAAAGTGATAAATCTGATGAAAGACTATATAGTTTGGGTTAGAAAGAATATGTGTCCATAGTACTTGAAGGGTTATATCAATAGTTATTTTTAATGAGATTAAAAAAACTCTGTAGGAGTGATGATATAAATAGATTACTCTCCATCTAGGGAGCAATGTTTTATTATTGTTGTCAGCTTTTTGTTTGTTTTTACAATTTAGAAAAGTGATTGGTAAAGGAAGAGCAGCAGGAATGCAAAAATCCTAAGTGTCAAGTCAAGTGTCAAACCAAGAGCTGCTGCTGCCTGTCTTGTATGAACCCCAAATTGGGAATAGTTTTTTTCTTTTGTTTCTAAAATGAAATAAATTGGAAGTGTAAAATACTGTGATATGTGAAAGGTATATAAAACTCAAATTTTCATGACTCTGATTAAAGCTCTGTTGGGACATTAAAAAAAGAAATAATGATTTTTCAAGACTTACATAGTACTAGAGGTATAGCAATTGGATTCACAGTCTTATCCACATTCATAATTTTGCGAACACTCAATCCATGTTCCCAGAATAAAAAAAGCCAATAATACCATGTTATTTTTACATTAATTTTACATATAAAGCAATCAAAGAAATCTGGACTATGATAGTCATAAATTTGGAGGAAACTGCAGGGTTATTGGACCACTGTCCAATGAAATAACTGAGAAATAACTAAACCAATTGCATGCCAGTTGGCCACATTGATTTTTATAGAACCCTTAACGAAAAAATAAAGAACACTGATGCTACCACTGCCATAGTTAACTTCATGCCTTCCATAGTTAAACTCAGGTTCAGAGGAAGAGAATGACAGGCAGCAGCAGTATCTTTCTTGGACCTTGTGTACTTGTGTCAAAACATATTCAATTTTGCTTATTCTTTGTCTTGAGCAGGTTTTCTGTCCTTGGAGATTTTTAGACATTCAAAATACTTCAGTTGTTCAGGATAGGAAGGGAATATTGGAAAGAGTAAAAATATAGTGGCATGAACACAAGAATGAATTGAGAGTTTGAGTAAAGGAAATGAAAAAAAAATAAGCAATAGATTTTGAGATTCCATATTGATCTTATTGAATAAATCATGGTCATGTGCATCTTAGTGTTATTTATGAAATGAATGCTTACTCCAGTCCCAGGATTTTAATAGGTAGTTAAATTATCTGTATTGTTGACTGCTAAAAATGTGGCACAGTAATTATATTAACCCATAATAAATGTGTACATATTATTTGAAGAAAATAATATACTTTAAGAGAATCAATGAAATTGAACTTAGTTATCTTTTCAAATGAAGGCATGAACAATTCCCAGATTTGTTCTATTTTTCTAGGTGCTATTTCAGAATCTATATGCCGATGATTTTGATTGTGTAGGGCTTCAGGAGGGCAACTCGCACTTTGCATCTTGGAATACAGTGGGCATCTGTTTAAGCCATAGTGATATTCAAATAGCTATCTTCAGTCAAGAGACTCACAGGACACCACAGCAATATTTCTGAGAATTCATCTTAGTTCGTTTATGTCATGCACTAGTTTGTTGTACAGGCATTCCAGAAGAAATGCTCATTGCTTAGTAAGATGTGTTCATGTAATATGAGATCATATATTAAAACTCAGCTGTAAATATGTTCAAATTGTGTAAAAAATAATTTCTGTCATGTGTGTGCCCTGTGCCCTGTGCAATGTGGTGCCATTTTGTCCACTGGTTCCCAATGTCTTGAATACTTCTTGATACATTTAATACCAGCAGTAAGGTGAAGCCATAGGTCACATGAACGAATGCTCTCCAAATTCTCTAAATTTCTTATGCCTTCATGAGGCATTTCTAATCTAGAGACACAAATGCTTATACTTTCTCTTGGGACAAAAACAGCTATGAACACAATCAGGAAGGACCTTAGGGCTTTGTTATAAGCTGATTTCTCTATTTCTTTCTCATTTTCTTCCCCCCCCCCCTCTCTTTTTCTTTTTACATGAGCACTGTCCACACCTGGAAGGAACACATTGTATGCTGTTAGAGTAAAACAATTCTGGAAACTAAAACAGTTCATTGCACTTTTATCTGATGTGTCCTCTGCTATAGCCAAAGCAGTCTTTAAACAATGCTAAAGAATACTAATTGTATAGACAAAAATCTGTCCCTAACTCCTGTATTATTTTTTCATAGTAAAAAAATCTCTTAACTTAGAAAACCTTCCTTGAGCTGTGCATTGTAGACTCCTTTGAATAATAATTTCCATTCTTACCCTCCAATACACTCTACTACATGTGCAATGGTCATCTGACTTCAATAGCACCATAAGTGTGTGTGTGTGTACATATACACATATAATATGTCTATCTATCTATCTATCTATCTATCTATCTATATCTCTCTATCTACATATATATATATATATATATATATATATATATATATATATATATATATGGTCTTATGTGTTAGAAGTAAAAGGTCTCGTCTTTTAATATGCATTGATTTGTATCTGCTGCTGTAAAGCCTATCACTGTTGACTTATAAAATAATTAATTCATTCAGCACTTATTATTATGCCTTCCTGTCCTTCAATCTGATGACTACTCTGTATGCCAAGCCAGGGAAAGGCTATGCCTCTGTAGACAAAATAATATTTGGAAGATTATTTTGAGTAAGAAAGTCTCCATAAAAGTAGCCAGTGAACTAAACAGAGAGCTCTGCATCCTGAATCTCAATGTTTTCATTAGGTAAGGTCACCTTTCCTCTGCAGAGAAGCACCCTCATCACTTCTTTCTTATTGCTGAAGTCATTTTTATAAAGTGCAGTGAGTGAGAATGAAACACACTTCAATTTTTCTCTTCAAAATTGGCATGAAAAGGAAACCTAACATTTCCTAATAAACTAAAAGAAGGACATACTAAAGATTCACAGTTTCATTTTTAAATGTGAGACCATATTTATGTTCTAAAAGAGAAAGAATTTAAGTAGTTACTTATAACAACATCTAATTTTTCAACCAGTTTTAAAATATTTATTTATTTTTATTTTGCATTTTATGTGTAGGAGTATTTGCTTGCATGCATTTATATGTACTATGTGCATCTTTGGTGCCTATGGAGACCAAAAGAGGGTACTGGATCCCCTAGAGTTAAAGGTGTTTGTGAGTCACTATGTTTATATTCGATACTAAACTTTGTTCCACTGCAAGCACAAAAGCTCTTAAATGTGCAGCCATTTCCCCAGACTCAAACCTTGTTTTTTAAACCTGCCAATCCAATGAATACATACTGAACACCCACAGTGGCTAGTCATCACACCTGTTAAGAGGGATGGACTTTTAAATAAATAAGCAGAGTAATTGTTCTTTATCAAATATTTAATTAAATGTGCAAAAGAGAAAAACAAAGACAACTAGGACAACACAATAAATAAGATAACTTAAATAGTGATCAATAAGTTTAGGATTTATAAAGAAACAAACAAATAAAAACTGTATTAAAAGTTGGTGTCCACAGAAAGATGTTTACACCTTCCAATCAGCTAAGATCACAATGATAAACCAAAGGAGGATTCTATCAACATTTAAGAGGCTATTGGACATAGAGAGCATGCTCACAGGTACATGGGAGAATCCCTAAGCAGTTGTACTGGAATGCTTTTACCTAACATGGATGATGGAAAGTGGAAGGCCTTCTATTTTCCTATTCTTCCATACTTCTCTCACCTGGGGACATCCGTGTTGGGCTAGTGTCCAGTTATAAGTGAGTATATACCATGTGTATCTCTCTGGGTCTGGGTTATCTCACTCAGGATGATCATTTCTAGTTCCATCCATTTGCCTTTACATTTCAGAATTCTCTTGGTTTGAACAGCACATTCCCCACAATTTTGTGAAGAGTTGTGACTGACTCTGACATGGGGTCTGGTGCCCCCTATTTGACCACTTCTCCTTGGTGGAGAGGCCTGGTGGCACTCAGAGGAAGGGTAAGCAGGCTACAATGATGAGACCTAATAGGTTGTGATCATATGGTAGGGGAGGAGGTCCCTTTCTGTCACAGACCTAGGGGAAGGGAATAAGGGAAAAGAGGGAGGGAGGATGGAACGGGAAGATACAAGTGAGGGGATCATAATTGAGATATAATCTGAATAAATTACTTAAATTAAAAAAATAAAAGTGGACAAGGATACATATATATACATATATATATATATATATATACATATATATATATATATATATATATATATAATTTTTTTAATTAAAGAAAGTGGATGCCCTTTTTGCTAACCTTCCCAGCCAATATCCTCTAGCACTTCTGAGGCTACATGCAATCAGGGCAGCACTGCATATACACGGCTGGGAGGAATGGCACTCAAGTTATGTATTGGTGAGCCTATCCATGCACACCAAATAACCTTCCTTCTATGGGAGAATGTCAGTAGTCAATAAGTCCTAGCAAAACTTCTGTAAGCACGCACAGCTGATCTGATGTGAAGCGTGGCTGTTTTGCACAGGGTATCTCATTCTACAACAAAGTTAAATAATTTCAGAAACCTAACAGCTGGAGACACTTTATCATTAGGGACAAAGTACTCTGGTTTTGTGATGTTAGAGAGCAGGATATAGGATGATGGAGAAAGCTAAGAAGCCAGAAGTTCCAGGATAAAACATTCCAGCCTCTGCTGAAAACAATCGTACAGTGACAAGGAAGCAATCAGCCTGTGAGGAGCATGACACTGATGCTTAGTTATTAATCAGAGGATATTTTCAAATCTCAAAAAAGAGAGGTTCAATGAAATCTGATATTGTGTATTTGATTTAATTTTTGTTTGAACAAGGATTGTGGAACACAAATTATCACCTAGTGTAGGGAGGGGTGAGAACTCCCAGGATATAGTGAAATGTCCAGAATGGAATCAATGAGCCTCTTATGAGAGATGACAGTTGCATCAGGCAATGTGGGTGTCTGTCACTTGGCTCAAAGAGCTATAGTGTTTTCAAGAGAGGATAAAGAAAATTAATAAACAATAAGGTATACAGATCAGGCAACATGCATTCTTTGTATATTTCAAAGAAAGGAGAAGTGAAGAGAAAGAGAGAGGAAATGTGAAGAATGTTTTAGAGTCAATGTTTACTAAGAGTCAAGGTGACTCAGCAATATGTATGTATACTTCAACTGTATCTGTGATTTCTTTCTTCTTTCTTTCTTTCATTCATTCATTCTTTCATTCATTCATTCATTCTTTCTTCCTTCCTTACTTTTGTTCTTCCACTTCTCTTCCCTCTCCTTTCCTTCTTCCCCTCCCTCTCTCTTCCTCCTCTCTCTATCTTCCCCCTTCCTCCCTCCCTTCTTCCCTTCCTTCCTTCCTTCCTTCCTTCCTCCCTCCCTCTCTCCAAAAGGAAGGGTTTACTTAGGCTTACAGTTACAGAAGACTAGGGTCCAGAATGGTTGGGACATTGTTGTAGCAGTTGGCCAACTTAGTAGGTAGAGCTTCCAGTGACATCTGAGACCTCGCATCTTAAAGCAAGCAGAAAGCAGAGAGAGCACTGTGAAGGACTCCAATCAGCTCCCAAGGTGCTGCTCCTGGAGCTGAGGAGCAGTCAGCCTCAGCAGTGCTATTCTGACATGAGCTGCTGATGAACGCTCACTCTTTAGTCCTGGATATTTCTCTGGTACTTGTGAATTTTGAATGAATCTCTTAATCATGCTCATTTCTGTCAAAGTCGGCTGAGAAATGATTGAAGAATAGAGATGTTGGGTGTCTGATTGGGATAAAGTAGTTTTGAAAAGCTGATTACATATTTCACAAGTGCCTAGATAAATAAATTATAATCACTATTATCAACATTAGCTCTAAAGATATGTGAATCTTTTATAAGATTTATACTACCAACAGCAGTGCATTCTGACATAAAGTATGCTACTAGCTTGGGTGAAGTATTTCCCATATATCGGTATACTTTACACATGTCAGACAATGTACAGAAAACTGTAGTGATTCTGACAGTTATATTTCTATATATTCATCATGAGAAGACCATTTTTCAAGTAATTTTCCTGGTCATTAGAAATTATTTTGTTATGGCAAGTACGTGCTGCAAGGCATTGCCATGCACAGTATTTTGACAGTAGCGTTTGTCTCCCTACTCTACTAAAGACAGCTCTGGCTGTGAAGTAATTATGGGGTGAGTCTCAATGGCAGAGTTTAAGACTGGGTTATGATTCAAAAGCAAATGGTTCGATATGATTGTTTATGAACTTGAGTTATTTATTCTAAACGAGCAAGTGGGTGGATTAGAAAACAGTCTTACATCATCTGGTAGTGTTCTTGCCAAGTATGTTCAGTAGCTCAAGAGACTAACCAGGATGACTCTACCTGGAGGAACAAAGGGCACACCATAGCCACTTGACACAATTAGTTTGGACAAGACATGGGAGTTCACTCTACCAGGAGTATTTGAGACTCTGTTGTAACTGCTGAATTCTGTTTGAGATACCAGCCATGGCTTGAGTGTCCCAGCCTAGACTGTAACTAGATACCATGAACAATCTAGGGATACAAAAATAGAAACAGAATGGAAAGCTTGCACCTTTGTAGACTGCTTCTTAGGATTATTCTTCGAAGATAGCAGAGGACATGCTATCCTTCATGCTCCCCAGATAGCAGAGGACAGAGCTCCAGTGATGCTCAGTACTTATGAGTTGTTACTATATGTTTATTCCTTTGTTTTAAAGACAACGTCTTAGATATAGCCTTGACTGCCTCAAATGTGCATTCTTCCTTTCTTATGCTCTCAAATGCTGGAATTTTGGGCATTCACTATCACTAATGGCACTGAATGTTAAATAAAATACCTTTTATAATTAAGTTATGATCATCCAAAACTATGAGAATATTGAAGGTTTTCATAGAGTAGATGACAATAAATATGTGATTTAACCTAATCAGAAAACTGACACTGTGGATAAAAGGAGACTACTTTAATTAACTAAAGATGGAAGTAATGTTTATAACCTCACCAGGAAGATGTTTCTATTGTGGCTCTGTTTGCAGTTTCATGGAGGAGTTGTGATAATCTTCCTAGGCAGTATTGTATATCATTCCTTTATCTCCTTCTGCACTGAAAAGTGGGATATTTCCCACTGTAGAAACTTAAGTACTTACTAGGACTGTCTGCAAAACAAGAATAATTGGAGAGTGAAGCTCCTAAGACACTAATGAAGCATTTAGAATTTCCTTATAAATTTTGCAAAAATCACAAGTTGGGTGTGGTGGTGCACACTTTTAATCCCACACTCAGGGAGGCAGAGGCAGGCAGATCACTCTAAGTTTGAAGGCAGCTTGGCCTACACGTGATTCCAGGACAGCCAAGATTACACAGAAAAACCCCGTTGTGAAAAAAAAAAAAGACTTTCTATTTTTAAATCACTAAATTACATTTCTCATGTACTGAAGATAACATGAACACTGTTGAGCATTGCCCATAAACGTGATCCAGTTTGAAGGAAATTTTCACAGGCACCATCTTCAATTTAACTTTTTTTTTAAAAAAGATCTCTATTTATTGTGTATACAGTATTCTATCTGCATGTCCACCTGCAGGCCAGAAGGGAGCATCAGTGCACATTACAGATGATAGTGAGCCACCATGTGGTTGCTGGAAATTGAACAGAGGACTTCTGGAAGAGCAGTCACGGCTCTTAATCTCTGAGCCATCTCTCTGGTCTCTTCAATTTAACTTTTAAGAAAAGGCAAAAAAAAAAAAAAAACACAACAAAGAAATCTATATAGCTTACATAGTATTACCAAGGCCTCCTTATTCAATGATGACCAATGTTTTCTCTCAGGTCTTATCATCACATCATGTTCCCCAGAAGCAGTGAAAACTCATCACCTATGAATTTGTACACTGCACTTTGTTGGCTAATGCCATACGATTAAGTGTTTCATACCAGTGGTAAAGTCATTGCGATTGGCATCAACAGAGAAGCTCAATGATGTTGTTTTACTATGGTCGGTAAAAGTATGTCAATCTTTATGAGGCTATAAGTTAAGTTACACTTTAATTTTATAAAGAAGTAGTACACCTTCACTATTGGAAAATTGGAAAGCAGACACACAAGAAAACATCAAACACGATCTATAATTGTTTTACTCTAAAATAAACAAGGGAGTTAGATGGATACCTTAGTATATACTTCCCCAGATTTCTCCTTCCTTCCTCCTTCTCTCCCTTCTTCCCCTCCTTCTCTTAACTCTCTCCCTTTTACGTCCCCATCCCTGCAATCACACATACACACACACACACACACACACACACACACACACACAGAGAGAGAGAGAGAGAGAGAGAGAGAGAGAGAGAGAGAGAGAGAGAGAGAGAGAAATGAGAGAGAGATATATTTATTCAGTTATTCATTCTGTCTGTTAATATCCGTTTCCTTAATGATAAATCATAAAGATTTCCCTAAGCCTATTTTTTACAACATCATTTTCAGTAGACAGATACTGTGCCTTCAAAAACCAGTAGAAAAAGTACCTATTTTAGAATCTTTGGCTTATTCATAAAAACTTTTCATTTGGGGCATAAGTACTCCATTTTTATTACTAAAATTTGTTTTCAGTTACACAATTATTTGCAACTATTTTTAAAGAGTAGAATAGTGTTTTCCTTAGGAGAATATCAGTAGGAAATGTGTGTGTGTGTGTGTGTGTGTGTGTGTGTGTGTGAGATTATGAAGCCCATTATATTTTACAATTATAAATGCTAATTAAAATAAAAAGAACGCATTTCTTTTTCCAGTGGTGATTTCTAAATACACAAGGTCATATTATAATATTATGATTGTGATTCATGTTTCTAAAAATTTATGTTAATAACTTTGGCAACATATCTGTCGTTCGAACATAATT